>NW_024104687.1:0-1321250 GCF_003945595.2 Pipra filicauda | reverse complement strand
AAGTTAGTATAGAGTTGGTCCTTTGCCCCAGGTTTTTTTCCCCTGTAGTCAGGTCTAACCACAAAGCAATGCCTCTTACCCGTGCAGTCATACTGGAGCAGCCCTCAGTGAAGATACAAATGCAGTGTCCTTGTTTTCCCCACCATCAGTAGCTCTGAGGCAGAGATCAGGTTCAGAAAAAGTGCTCTCATCACAATTGCTCTTCCTAATCTACATTGTTCCTTTCAACACTTAATTAATAGTTAACTCTGTAAACAGTTGCTTACATTAGCCAGTTTGTATCACCACATCTTAAACATTCCTGGTCGTTTTTTCTCCATTCCCACCGTCATACAATCACAAACATGGGCAATCCATGTACTCTGCACCACGGCCAAAGACTACCAAGGCCTTGGGTTCAGGGAGATGCTGCCAGTGGTTTGGGTCCCTTTTTAGTGACAATCCTACACAACAGTGAGTACGAGGAGATCCCAGTACCCCCATGGCCAGGCTTTCAGCCCAAGCAGTTCTGTTTTGAGCAAGGGAGTCTGTATTTCCAGCCTGGACAAACAGGTTCTGGAACACTGCAGGAGAAGCTCAGGTGTGCCTGGGGACAGTGTGCAAGGGGGAGGAAGGGAATCAAGCTCTGGAAAACTGCCATCATCACCCTACAGAGAAAAAAAATTCATGGATTTGCTCTGAATGCTTTAATTTGTGCTTTAGAGCCCAGCCAGCACACACACAAAAAAAAAGCCATTTTCTGATTTTATTTGCCTTCCATCACATACAGTTCTTGCTTGTTATATTAACAAACATGTTATCTGCAAAAGTCCAGAGCTCACATTGAACACAAATCTGCACAAAGAGAGAAATGTGTAATAAAGGAATGTTTACACATAAAAACCAGGAACCCAATTCAGATTTCTGCCTTAAAACAAACTGAAGTAAAATTCCTCTGCCCTCCTCTAAAGAAACAATAAATTCCTTAATAACGAAGCTGAGAGTAGCTACAAGCAGCAGAGGATCAATCAATTTTCAGTAAGCAGCAGGACTGAGTACCAGCACTGCAGCAATCCCAGCTCCGATCACACACTTCACTTACATTTAACAGACAGTCTCCCCAAACAGTGGGGAGCACAGAAATGCAAAAAAACCTCCCCTGAGCAGCTGAGACATTCTGACAACAGTCCCAGTCTACATTTCAGGGAGCCTGCAATACCGCCAGGAACTCAAACCCAATCCACCATTTCAGGAGGTGCTGAGGGAAGAGTCCTCCCATCCAGTCCAACGGGAGTGTTCTGGCCCAGCTGTGAGGGGCAGCTGAGCCACGCTGGGATTTCTGCTCAGGGAATGACAGCGCTCCCACCTCTCAGGACCAGGACGTTTCTGTTGTCAGGCCATCACCACGATAAATAAAGGTGCAGCCAGCACGGGTTGTGCAACTGGAAAAAAACACTTCATACCCCTACATCCTCCTCTTGGCTTCCCATGGGAAGGGCATGCTCAGAACTGACACTAAAATCCTCCGACTTGCCTGGACTTTAAGTGAGCTCTGAAACCACGAGCCATTGGAAGGAAAAAAAGCGACAGCAAGAGAAAAAACAGCGTTGAAACAGAATTCCTAATACAGCTGCACTATCTGGAGTGGATAATGGCAGAACTCCCAGTGTGCCCCAGTGACTGCTCAAGTGTTATTCCAGACTGAAACACAGAAACCTGCAAATTCACTCACTGTTTATGCCAACAAATCGCCATTGGAGTTTTCCAGGTGGCTGTACCAATCAAATTAAATTTGTCAAAATATTCTGTGTGCATGCTAGATGACTTGAATAGCTGTACTGAACTCAGAATCTCCCTTTTGAGACTCCTTACATAATGCATTTTTCATTCCCCTTATACTAAAACGGTCTACAAGATAAAGTTTAAGAGCAAGTTTTGCTGCCATCACACTCTTACATTTTTCTTAACCTGCATGGCTGTTATTTGCAGTACAACAGTCAGTTCTCTAAAGCATCTGTGTATTATACACACATGTAGCACCTCCGTAGCTCTTGCAGAGCAGCAGTGCAAGTATTTAAATTGCACCTGTTTTGTAAATATTATCTAAAGCAAAGGAAAAACAGAATTTACCAACATTGCCAAGAGATTAAACATCTTTCTGTAAGCAAACAGAGGGTCTGCTGACTTCAGTGGTCCTGAACTTGTAAGCTGCTGCTGTGGAGTACCATGCAAACAGAAGTATTCTAGTTGCTCAAATGACTGAGAAAATGCTAATACCTGATAAAAATCTAATTTCAGAACACATTTTCCATGATATTAAACCCAGATCCTAAATATTTAGGAAGAAGTGGAATAGCACGATTCTGTTCTTTCACGTCCAAATACAACAACATAACTAAAATGAGTGACTGAAATACAACAGCCACGTTTCCTTTGCACACATGCTCAAAAATATATTTTTATCAGAAATTACCATGAATAACCAGAAAAAACAGTAGTACCCAATATTAAAATCTAAGAATGATGCATCAATTCTATTTATTAAAAAAAACCAAAACAAAAGAACATTTTGTCACAGAAAGGCAAAACTAAGCACTAGAATTGGATTCCATATGCATTTGTATTTTACTTCTGGCCAGACCTTTTCTCCTTCTCTGTTGTGTTAACTAAGCAAAAGTACTACACTAGCTTTGCTATCAACAGAAATCAGCATTTCCAAGTATTTCTAAGAAGTTTCTCACCAGTGCTTTGTATTTGAACATATTAATAGCACAACATTAGCACGAAGTAGGTTTTATTAACAGTGCCCAGATAACTACACAAATTGGGAGGTGCAGAGTGATCCGCTCTCAGTGCTGACTCCAAACTTCAGCTGCTGAAGACTTTTGCATTCTCACCCTTTTACTCACCATTTGTGCTTAAATATATGGACTGAGCACACAGGCATTTGAGCAAGATATCATTAGCTAATGACTGAAGGAAAGCATGAATAAGCTGAGTTGCATGAGCTGTCTCAGTAGAACTTCGTGTCAGTCGCATCATGTAACCCAATTACAGGCCAAGCTGCTTTTGATGTTCCACTTGGTGAATGCTGAGTTTTTATTTCCTAACATACACATGTGTAGGCAAATAGGCCTTTTGTTCCCTCTTGTAATTATTGGGTTGTATTATCCAAGTATTACATTAACATGTGCTCTGACTGAGGAAGGCCAGCGATGCCATCAGGAATAAATAAACACTACTGGAAACAAAAGGAGAAACCTAATCCTAAGCTTTTCAGCACAGAGAGCCTGGAGCAAACACATTGGCCATCTTGCAGATCAATCTTGTTGCAGGAACAAAAAAGGTCCTCTTTTGATCACTAAGATGATTCTGAAGCTAAAACACCTCAGTGCTGACATGACATCACCTGCCTTTTGTGCCCAGGAGTGGAAGTTGGCCCGTGCACAGAAAGCACCTGATGGGCCAAACTGAACATGTTTGAGAAAGAAGCAATGACTGCTGCAAGGAGCAGAGCACTCTTAGGAGAGCTGGAATCACCACCCACCCTGTCAGCTTTAATGGGCAGGGTTAAAGAAAAGCCCTTTAGAGGACTAACAGAGATATCCTTGTCAAGGGCAATGAGAATGACACACTTCATTCAGTTATTCCTGTTCACTGCCTGCTTGCCTAAGAAGCAGGCAGTCAACCTGCTGCCTTCCTATTAGCTGTGAACCAGAAATCTGGAATACAGGAGAAAGTATAAGTCTCAAGAATTAGCAAAACCATGCCTCATAAAAAAATGAGAATAAGTAAATAATGGTTGAAGAGAGGGCTGTGAATATCACAGTTTATAGTCAGGGTCCACATTTGCATCTAAAATCTCATTTTGCAAGCAGCATTTCTGTGACTTCACTTCCTTAAACATCAATTTTCCAACACTAAAACCACTTGCTATACTGCACCTCATTTATTAATCATAAGGCTTTGCCATCAGCCATAAAAAACCCACTTTCGTGCTACCTGACCTACTGGGTGATGCCAGACAAGTCGCTTACCCAACACATGCCTGATTTTCCTGTCTGTAAAACCAAGAAGGAAAAATAATCAAACCAACAGCTTCTGCAACATATTTAAGATACAGCATTTTTCCTTCTCTCTGTAATTAAATAATGTGATCTGTGTGAACAAGCCATTTCTTCTAATTTACATTTACCTTTAACTTGGCATGAAGAGAGACCACAGATGCCCCAGAAAGCTCTGGAGACAGAGCTCACCTGGGGTGTGATACTGTCTATACACCCCACAGCATATTGGGCTGTTACCTGCCTTATCACAGTTCCAGTGGGAACAACTCTATTTTTGCCATGTGATTATGGAAAAATCCTGCCTGTGTATACAAGTGTTAAAAATATGATTCCTAGGCAAGAATGCTGCCACCTGGCACAAGTAGTCTTCCTTTGTCCTTTAGATAAGAGGCACACAGTGCCAGGAGTTCCACAGAACTCTGCAATACCTCCTTTGCTTTGCCTCTTGCACGATTGCCCAGACACTGCCATGATCTCCAGCAATGAGTTCTTCACGTTCCTGTCTCTTACTTCCGATTCCATCCACCTCTTGTTTTCAGATTAACTGATATCCCCATAAATTAACTTCCTGCTTACCATGTAAAGGGGAGGCTTTAAATAACTACACAGAGCAGCTGCAGGGAATCTGGACAGAGCCAGTCACAATCCTCCAAAAATCCCCTACTGATAATTTTGCCACTGCTCCACATTATGCCTTTTATACGCAGTACCTAATTTTTAACCCAGTGACTAACTTGCTAACCTGACAGAGTGCACAGCAGCATTAGTAATGTAGAGCACTGCAGGTAGGAGAAGCCTTAATTGCCAGCTAAGCCAGCCTCACATTCCCTTCCCCTGATGTGCAGCACTGCCAGAGATGCAGTTTCAGAGAGGCCGGACTGAACCCCCGGCGCAATTTCTAATTTGGGCTCCCAAGAATTGTTTGCTCAACTCGAACGTGAGAAGTCAGTGCTCAAAAATAAATTCACCACTAAAGAGATGAGAATTGAGTGACTTCAGGCTTATTTGGGGCAGCAGAGAGAAAAGAGTCACAACAGCCAGGAAGGGGGAGGATGGAAACTTAGGTGTAGCAAGTTGTTCCCCAAACACCAGTGAAGCGTCAGTGGGAGGGTAAGATGGCTCCTTCTCCCTTTGATCAGGCCTGTGCAGTCCTCGTTGCAAGCAACACATAGATCACAGATCACTTTTATGGCTGTGGGCCTGGCTGCTCCAGCTTTTATCTCAAACCCAAGGCACCAGCGAGCTATTGATCACTGCAATATCCGTCCAGCAAAGCTCAGCACAGTCAATTCCTTTGCTCTATTTTTAGCTGCATTTATTGCATGGCGAAACAACACGTAGAAGGAGCATCAATAAATACCTATACAAGCCTTGGTTTTGTTTTCTTCTTTAAATGCAATCTACTTTTTTCCAACATTTTAAGGAACACCAAGTTAACAGTTTAACATTATAAGACAATCTTGCAGGAAGTACGCACAGCTGTGATGCCCCAAGTTAACACAAAAAATAACAACAGATAAGCACAGGAAATCAGTAATTCTACCAAAGGAAAAAAGGAAGAGTGACATGGCTAGAAAACATGCTTTCAGTAAAATACATGCTTCACAGTATTGATTGTACCTTACTCCTCGAATGTCTTACTGTTAACTAATCAGACACTTGAAACAAAAATCATTAGTTTAGCAAGAAGTTTCATTAATAAGTGGGTTTTGGTCATTTGCAAAGTTGTGCCTTGTTTCTCACTGGAGCAGTAAGAGACTTTTCTCCTCTTTCTCAGGAAGGTCTCCCTAATTCAGCCTTACACTGCAATGATTTCTTACAAGGAACAGGCAAACGTGCAGAGGAAGAACACCCATCCTTCATGTGGGTAAAAAAAGGCCAGACTGAATGAGAAAATTACAGAGTCAGCTGAATTCACAAATGCATCTAAACTACAGAGTTAAATGCAAAATCGAGGTCTGGTTTCGTTGGTTTAAAATGACTCTGTCATGGGTTAAAATTTCAAAGGAGCCACTTCAACTTTTACCTGATTATGTCTCTGGCACAGAATGCTGCAGTCAGCATGGCTACACTGATGTTAAGCCTGGAGTAAGTGAGAAGACCAGGATCAAGCACTTGGGAACACCAGGACTTCACTCTGACACTGCCTCAGCTGTACTACTAAGCTAGAAAAGCTCAGTTAGCTCTAGATCTGTGCTCCATTCATTGCCCACAGCCAGTGTAATACCTCATTTTGTTGCCAAAAATCTCTACAGAAAGAGGACAAATACTCACAGAGAGGATATTGGTAGATATAGTGTAAGACCACCTTAAAGGTGATAAAAAACCGCAAGTTTCACTGTCTGATTTCAGTGAAAGTGAAGCAATACAGTCAGTACAAGTTTGAGCCTTGCAAAGGTAAGTGAAGTCTGACACACGCAATCAGGTTTTGTCATTCTCAAATCACTTCTAAAAGCCACAAGTTCTCATTTAAGCTAGACTGAGAATGAAGGAAAACAGGAAACTCTTCCCATCTAGTCTCTCCTTCTGCCTGCATCTCTGGTTTTGTCCTTGTTTAGGTAGGAACAAAAGCCTAATATCTTCAAAAATCATTGCTGGATTTTGAATTCACTGTCAGTGGGTAATTTGTCTTCTTTGGCACTGCCTAGCTAAGAAAACATTATTTAGGAAGAGACATAGTTTCCTCAGGCTTGATTCTATGACTCTGTTGCTAAATAGTACCTGTCCTCATGAAATTTACTGATACTAAATCTAAATTTCAGGAATTGTCCGTGAATTCCAGCAGATATACTTAACTCAGGGCTCTGACAAACGGCTGGGTGAGAGGAGCTACACACAGTTTCTATCGCCATAAACTGGAGGGTTTTTTCTTTGAACATTAGACAGGAACTCTCAAAAATCAGCAGTTTTCCATATTCATCTCTGGAGGCGTTTCTGTCTCTCACTGAACAAACCCACTTTTTCCAAACAGGAAAATTTGTTACTTCTTTCTATAAGCAGGAATGTGTATCCCACAAAAGCTGCTCAAAAGCAGGTGCAACTTTTTTATCTGTGATCAAGTTGGCAAAAGAGGCACTTCTCATTACCACAAATTTCACATGAGATAGGGTGAAAATTTGCTTTGTTTCAGGCACCCACTCAAGCAGAGAACTGACCCATCAGAGAACTTCCAGTCACTTCACACAATTATCAAAAGCAGCTTAAACGCCACTGTTCTGTTAAATGGGTTAGTCTCAAGTGGTATTTCTGTAACAAAAGCCCTTGAGTAAACAGCACACTTTCCTTCTCAAGTATGTTTTATGGTTATAAAAACCCACATTATTTATTATTTTTATTGCCATAAGAGCCAATGTTAACAGGTGCCCCATTAGAGCTGGAAGATGGTGCCTCCAAAGAGGACATAAAGCACTTTTTCCTATGATAATATGATTATTGAGACTAGCAAAGTACATTTTCCTAAGACCTCTTTGCATTATTACTGGAATCTATAGACCAAACGAGGTAGCACTTAAAGAGCTGAAAAGAGGGTTAATCTGTGACAGAGAAGCCCGTCCCTTTCTTTCCAATGCCAGCTGCTCTCACACCGAGCTTTCAGTCACGGCCCGCGCTCACAAACCGAGCAATTGCTATTTTAAGAAACATTAAGTTCTTAAAATAATTAACACTTCTTGAGCGCCTCGCAAGGCTGCAAGAGAAAGAGTTGCGGCAGGTCCCTCGCATCCCGCAGCCCCCTCGCTCCGCACGGGCAGTGAAGCCGCACCGGGGGCTGCGCAGCCCCTCGGCCCTTCCACAGCCCCCTGGTCCCTCCACAGCCCCCTGGTCCCTCCACAGCCCCCCCCGGGCCCTTCCACAGCCCCCCCCGGGCCCTTCCACAGCCCCCCCCGGGCCCGCCCCGGCGGGCTCCGGGCCAGCCCCGCGGAGCGCCCGGGACGTGGCCGAGCCCCTTCCCGGGGGAATTGGGGCAGGGCAGGGGAGCCGGGCAGCCCGGCGTGCCCGGGCACAGGCGGTGCTGCCCGCGGAGGAGCGCACCGAGCCCCCGGGGGAATCGCCTTCCCACCGGGCAACTCCTACTCCGCTCAAGTTTCCAGCACTTTCTGCCCGCAGCCGTCGCGCTGTTGGGTCAGAGGGCTGTAATTCCCGAAGGAACGGGCTGTATTCCCCAAAACCCGGAGAACTACTTGACCCGAAAGGGTCATTCCTCAAGGCCCCGGCAAAATCCCGGCCGCTCTCCCCTCCGCGTTTCTCCTTCCATGGACATATTTGGAGTGAGATGCGGCTTTTCCCTGAGCGTGCTTCGGGAACGAAACCGGAGCGGGCAGCGGCTCGGAGAGTTTGGGACCAGGGACAAGAAAAAGGGGGGGAAAACAATTAAAAAAAAAAAAAAAAAAAAAAAAAAAAAAAGGAAGAAAAACGAAACTTAACCAGAGTCCGTGCTGGGGGTTTTTGTTTGTGGAGTTTTTGTTTGGTTGGTTTTTTTAAAGGCACTCACCATTTGGGCTGTTTCACAGCTGAAAAATAAATCAGGTTCTCCTCTCCGCTGGCAGTCCGGGTGGACTTCACCAACTTTAAATAAACACCCCGGGGCCGAGGTATCGAATGATTTAACGCACGGAAAAGGGACTGCAGTGCGTCAGAGACAAAAGGCAGCTCCTGCCCTCCCCGCATCGCCCCGCGCGGGGGGAGCGCGGCCCCCGCACCCCGCAGTGCCCCCCGAACCCCGCAGTGCCCCCCGGCCCCGCCGGGACCCCCGGCCCGGCCACCCCGTCCCGCCGTACCTGCGGCGCTGCCCGCAGGCGCGGGTCGCTCCAGGTGGTGGTGCGGCTGTTGTGATCCACGAAGAAGGGCCATCCCGTCTGCGGGTCGATCTTGATCTCCCAGCCGGGCGGCAGCGGCTCGGCGCTGCCCTCCATCTGCGGCGGCGGCGGGGTCTGCGCGGCCGCGCTCATGGCCGGGCGGTGCGGGCACAGTGCGGGGCGGGGGCCGGGCCCGCGCCTTTATCCGGCGGGGGCCGGGGCGGGGGCGCGGGGCTGGAACTGTCTGGAAACGGCGGCGCGGGGGGCGGCGGCGGGGGAGGGACGAGGGGCGGGACGCGGAGGAGGAGGAGGAGAAGGAGGGCGGGGGACGGCGGAGGAGCCGCCGGCTGGAAACTTCTGGTTGTGTCCAGCAGTGCCCGGCGGACCCCCGGGGTACCGGGAACGGCGCCCTGGGAACGCCCTGGGAGCCGCAGCCGCGTCCCGGCCCCGCAGGCATCCCCAGGCGCGTCCCGGGACGGCGCTCCCGGTTCTCCGGGCAGGGCAGGGAGTTCTCCGAGCGCGGGCACCGCGGGGTGGCTGTGCCAGCCCGAGCTGCCGTCCTGCCCTGGCAGGGCAGGGAGTTCTCTGAGCGGGGGCACCGCGGGGTGGATGTGCCAGCCCGAGCTGCCGTCCTGCCCTGGCCGGGCCGGGCCGCCCCCCGAGCCCCGCACGGCACAGCCCATCCTTGGGGAAACCCTCCGGCACCGCTCGCACGGAAACCCCGAGCCCCGGGCAGCGAGGGAAAGCACAGAGCTCCTCCCAAAAACTCGCTGCCCCGTGACTGGTAATTCGAGCTTATAGTTGACAAATAACAAAAATAATGTCGCTTCCCAAATGAGGGTGTGGGCGGGCGTTGTTCTTCAGATTCGGCTGGTTTGAACTTTCTCGGCTCTTTGCAAATCTGTGTCTCAGTCCTCGGTTTCACTCAGAAATACACCTGAAGGCAAAGAATGCGTCTGTGAGGTTTAAAACCGTCCCTTTCTCATGGGTGCCCTATTAGCATGTCATGCACTCGGTGGGTTTAGCTTAAGGTAACTGTGCTGCACAGTGACACCACTTGTAGTCATCTGACAGTCACAGGAGCAGCCACAGATGCCTGTTGATAGTTACTTTAAGCAGCAGAGCGAATGCACAGTATCTCTCAAATGCAGAAACTACCTTCTGAAAAGCTATTTGTTTCAAGGAATTCAAAGCATGAGTTCCTGGGAGATAGATGCTCATTATGAAGTATCTCTTACTTCAAAAAACCCCTGTCTCTTCACAGCCCTGAGGACAGCCAGGATCTCCTACTGCTCCAGGCAGGATCAAAGATCTCTGGATACTGCTTGGCACTGATAGTCATTCATCTTTTGACATGGGAGTTTTGCTTATCACACTGACAAACCAAGTAATTGCTCAAACTTGCTGCTTCATTCCTGCAGCTCTTCCATCCTGCCTGTCCTTTGCCATCAGAACCACACTGTGGTCCATCAGACCTGTGTTCTGTCCTTGCTCTTGTGTGCCTGTGACTCGTAAGTTTTGTGAATGAATCATTTGTTCCCAGAGCCTTTACTTTCAGATGTCTGTATTACCACCCCCATTTCTGACTTAGCTTTTTTTTCTGAGCAACAAGTCCCATACCTTGAGCATCTCACATCAGTCCTGGACTGTGGTGCCTCTCCCTGGGCGTGTTTCCTACCTCTGCTACCTCTCATGTTCTCTCCGTGGCATAAGACCTCTGCTCAGCCTCCCCCATGTCAGCAGGAGCCTCAAAAGGCACAATATCAGCGATTTATTCTGCTTCCAGTCTGCAGGAATTTCAGTTTCATAACAAAAACACATGCTCAGACCGTATGTTCCCTGTAGCATATGCCAGAGCCTCTGCCAAATCAACAAAAGCAGCTGGTTCAGACACAGGGGACACAGATGTTAAAAAGGTCCTGCAGGAAAATTACTCTTGTAAGTCGAGGAAGTGATACAGATGGGGTTTGTAGCTGAAAGGGTGTAAACAGGGGCATGAAGAATGGGGGACCTTTGTTTTGCTGCAGCTGACAGCCAACCACACACCCAGCAGAGGTAATGAATGAGGTCAGCAAGTAAATGAAAAATTAATAGAAGGAAAATTCAAAGGGATATCTAACAGGCTTAACTTAGACATTTTTGGGGGGGGAGGGGGGCTGCCCTGCTAAGAAACAGAGGGGACTGTATTCCACAAAAATTATAATGGGCTAATGGTTCAGGATTCACTTGAGCTGCTGCAGGGCTGACAAGCATCCAGCTGGAGAGAGAACAGTGTGGGCTGACAAGGAAAAGCATTTTAGTGATTGAATTCAGTTGGCAAGACATCGTGTTTTTTCTGTTAATTAAATTGTCTTTCCTGACAGGTAGGTTTAGCCTGGTTTCCTGTGCAGGTGAAAGGACTCCCAGCTAGGCAGGTTGTTCGGGATGGCTGTGCAGGGATTCACTGTTTGTTCTCCTGTGCTGTGGTGTCTCTGGGCCATAGCTGTGACCCTGAGGGCATTCAGCTTCTAGTTTATGTTGTCATTAACCATACTTCAGATCAGAATGATTTATAGAAATGTTCATGTAAAGAACACTGCCAAGCAAAAATCTTGGCTTCAGGGAAATTTGTTATTAAGATAAGTGAGTCTCTGTCGTGTCTGGCTAATCTCAGGCTCAAGGTCTATATGTTCTATTTCAGAGCAGAAAACAATCAAGAAGCATTTGCTACTTTTTGTCTTCTTCATGTAGGTGCAAACACAGCACTCCTGACTTGTCCAGGTGCTTCACACACCCAGGAGTACTGAGCTAATCCTCTGCTCCAGGGTGTTCTGCTACAACCAGAAACTGTGTAATTGTAGTTACCCAGAGCTAATAAACTCTACAGGGTCTTCTGTGGTTTTTTGCCTTGGAAAACTGGCTGATTCTAGGTAAACCACCTAGAAAATTATTAGGCTTGCTTGCATGCACAACGGGATTTCCAAGAAATAACCCAGGACATCAAAGCAAAGCAAAGCCATTCTTTTCTCAAGCCATCAGCTGCATCATTTCTCAATTTTGACGTCAGAACTGTGTAGAGAATTGGCCTCAGTTTCTGAGTTATATGATGGCCAGTGGTTACTTGAATCTGTAGGTGGAGATGCTTCCCAGAAGCCTCAGGACAGCGAGAGACAGACCACCCTGGGGAGGCACTGCCTGCTGCCACATCTCCCTCGGTGGCTGGATCAGGAAATGTCTGCAGAGGTGATTGCTTCATCCACGGTTCATACACCATCTCTGGTCACAGATCTGTCCATCTGAGATGGCTCTGCATGTTTGTGTGGACTGTCCTGCTGCAGGGAGCTCCCTCCCAGCTGCCTGCCAGCTCCAGCTCAGGCTGTACAACACAGCACTGCTGGAATGTAATTGTTATTTGCTTGTTAATCAAGCAGATGTCTCCGGTGTGTCAGGAGACAACATGTCTTGTGATAAGATCTAAACTGGCTTTTTGCCTCCCGAGTACCTGCGGCAGTTCAGCAGGTCACCTGCACAGAAAAGGCCCTGTTAGCCAGGACTGGGGGTTCAGATGTTTGTTCTGGATCAGGGATTGCAGAAAGGTTATTGATAAACCTTGTGGGTGAGTGATGTGTCTGGCACGTGTCAAGCACTGTATTTCTAAGCAGGCTCCAGTCCAAATTCTCTGCTGGATGTATTTAAGATTGAGTCATATGAACACTTTGTTAACAAGTGCAGCAAACACACAGTTTCTCAATCTTCAGATTCGGGAGACATGGTGAATTCGACCAGCAGGATTTCCATGGTCTGGTGCTTCATCCAGATCCAGAGCATCACTTCTGAATAGCCCAGACCTTCACTGGCCACATTTTGAATATCCTGCTCCAGGTGCACAACCATTTCAGCTAAAAACAAAAAGGTCTCGCCTATGGATTCTCTGTAACTATAACCAGAGAGGTGGAGATGTTTGGCTTCACTGCTTGTCCAGAACCATGGACTCGTTTGTATCAACAGTACAAAAAAAAAGGGCCACAGACTCAATTGGATCCCATCTGTCAGAAAATTAAAAATGCAAACCCTAATCTTGTACTGATCTGCTGCTTATGGCACAGACAACTTTTAACTTGATTTTCAGTGTTTGGTACATAATTCAGTGTAACTGCTGATGAAGGAGAGAGTAGAAGTCTCTGGATGAAGAGACCCTCAAATGGATCTCACACTGACTGCTCTGAGGTGCAGACATTGCAGAGCTCACAGAGCTTGGCTGTGCCATCTGTTATTGAAGTCACAGTATTAGCCAGATTATTTGGTAGATAAATACATTTCTTATGAACATTAATAGAAAATTCAAAATATTAATGAGAAAATAGAGTGCTAAATGGACTGTCTACATGGAGAAAAGCTTTTAAAACGTGCCTGTTGCAATCACACAGCAACTATACTGGAGCTGGACGTTCACGAAACACACACTCAGATTTCTAAACTTCAGATTTTTTGAACCTGAAAAAGATTCCAGAAACTAATTCCAGTACCCTCCTTTTTCCCCCCCTTTTTTTATTTCCACTTGGAATGAAATTTGCCACAAATCAGGGAGAAAATCTGGCTGTGAGCACAGCAAAACCAGCTTTAAGTTCTGTGATTTATATGCAGCAAAATTCAGTCCTGAACACAGGCAGTACAAGACAACTTGAATATTTAGAGCTCCTCCTGAATATTTAGAGCTCACTCTCCTAATATGTTATGAATGGCATAGGTAAGATAAATTAATGTTTCCAAAATAAGCACTTTTAGTTGACCATTCCCTTTTCTTCCTGAGTCAGTCAGGCAGAAGCCTGAGGAGTCAGATCTTTGGTGTAAGAGACGCCTGGGGAGCAGGATAACTTTATTTTCACTGGAAATAAAGTGAATTAGAGTCACTCTCAGCCGGCTGTTTTAATTGCCGCGGTGGCCAGCGCTCATTAGCACTGAGAGGCTTCCACCTAGTGGATAGCCTGCCCCGCTGTGCTCCAGCCTGCCGCCACCCAAACGTGCTTTGGAACAGCTGGGTTACTTTTCCGAGGTTTAACAGCAAATCTCGGTCCAAACCAGAATCATTTCCAGGGCTGAGTGTGCCCAACAGCAGGCACAGCCCAGAGCCTGGAAAAATACAACTGAAAAGGGAACCTGAAAACCCTCTTTCACGAGCAAATTGATCCTTTTATAAGCAGACTATGGCACGTGTTGGTAGAAGTATTTCTCCAGTTTCTGTGGGTCCTGCAGCTGATTTGATTATACTGGTGCTCTGTCTCTAATCATCCCCTCAAAATATTTTTATTGCCTTGCCTCGAAGGAGCAGATGCAGAGCTGAGAGCATCTCTGGCTCCCTCCCTGGCACAGCCGAGTCTCAGAGGAGGCAACTGAGAGGGAAGAGAAACAAATGCATGTCCTTCAGTCTCTGCTCCTTCTGGCTCTCCTTGGAGCAGCGTCTGCCGGGGAATTCAGCGTTGGAAGTGCATTTTCTAGCCATACAAAGAGCTCTTTGGGTCTGTGCCAGGAATGCAGCCCCTCCACTCAGGGGTGCAGTTTGGCTGCTCCAGGCTGGCTCACTGATAAGAGCAGTTGAGAAGTGTTGGAAGAAGCGTTAGTGCCTCCCCCCAGTTCCTCCTGAGAGCTTCTTCCCGCTGAGCTCTCACTCCAGGCCCCCTCCAGAGCTCCCCCAGGGCTGCCCTGACATCATCACTATTTACCCACCCGGGAAATCCATCATTTGGGGGCTGGACAGCTGGGCGGGATGGGCAGATGTGAGTTGGAGAGTGTCTGGACAGTGTTACTTGTCACATCAGCTGTCTGATCCACGGAGACATTTACACATCTGCTCAGTGCTGCAAACAAGCAAGGAAAACTAAAACCTAAAACTAAAAACTATGACTTGTGGGTGACACAGAACATACATGTTATTTTAATGGGGAAATATCACCGTGTCTCTGCTGAGCTTTGAACCAGCCAAGAAGTCAGGACAAATGTTCACTGGCACAATAACCTTCAGAAGATGCAGTTATACAAAAAAAACCATGATTTTAGGTATGCTTATGCAAAA
Organism: Pipra filicauda; assembly: GCF_003945595.2. Taxonomy (NCBI): domain Eukaryota; kingdom Metazoa; phylum Chordata; class Aves; order Passeriformes; family Pipridae; genus Pipra; species Pipra filicauda. Next base: position 1,306,362 of record NW_024104687.1, on the reverse strand, counting down.
GTGAGGTTTGCCATGGTGAATTTTAACAGACAGTCTTCAGCAGTGAGGAAATCCAAGTGGAAAATCTTCGTCTGCATACTCCTGAAAAAAACAAAACAACAATAAATGCTCCTGATCAGGGGAGCAAATCCTACTCACTGGAATAATTTTCCTCTCATTTCCTTACTAATGGATCTGGGTAAACATCCCACTGCTCACAGTGGCTCTGACTCTGTTCAGGGGATGGTTTATGTTGGATGGGGGGCTCAGAGGTTCCTGCTTGTACCCATCAGCTCCATGTCCTGCAGCACCCGGAATGAATCATAGAATCAGAGAATCACAGAATCAGCTGGGTTGGAAGGGACCTCAGAGATCATCCAGTCCAACCCTTGATCCAACCCCGCCGTGGTTCCCAGCCCATGGCACTGATGCCACATCCAGTCTGTCCTTAAACACCTCCAGGGATGGAGAATCCCCCACTTCCCTGGGCAGCCCATTCCAATGGCTGAGCACCCTCTCTGCAAAGAAATTCTTCCTAATGTCTAACCTAAACCTCCCCTGGCACAGCTGAAGACCCAGCCCTCTTGTCTTGCTGATGGTTGCCTGGGAAAAGAGACCAACCCCCCCCAGCTCCCCCCTCCTGTCAGGGAGTTGCAGAGAGTGATGAGGTCTCCCCTGAGCCTCCTCTTCTCCAGGCTGAGCCCCCCCAGCTCCCTCAGCCTCTCCTCACAGCACTTGGGCTCCAGTGCCATCCCCAGCCTTGTTGCTCTCCCCTGGACCTGCTCCAGCCCCTCCATGTCCTTCCTGAGCTGAGGGCCCAGAACTGGACACAGCACTCCAGGGGTGGCCTCACCAGCGCTGAGTCCAGGGGCAGAATCACTTCCCTGGCCCTGTTGGCCACACTGTTCCTGAACCAGGCCAGGATCCATTGGCCCTCTTGTCCTCCTGGGCACACTCTGGCTCCTGTTCAGCTCCCTGTCCATCCCCACTCCCAGCTCCCTTCCTGCCTGGCTGCTCTCCAGCCCCTCTGTCCCAGCCCGTGGGGCTGCAGGGGGTTGTTGTGGCCAAAGTGCAGGACCCGGCACTGGTGAAGCACCTCTGCCCATCAAACTGAGCTGCCACTGCCTTCCTCCTTAAATCACAGCTCACAACTCTAATCTGCAGCTCTTGACCACAGTTTTCCCTTTGCCATCCCTGCTCCAGGGTCAGTAGTGCCTGATAGGGCAGAGAGGTGGGAAAGCAGGGACTCCAGCTCGAGTGGCTGAGTCAGAGCTGCATCCCCAGACTTTAGGAGGGAGACTGAAAATACATAAAACCTGCATAAGACCTGCAGTTCAGGGCAGCTGTAGGGTAAATGTAATCAATTGTCTGAAACAGAAGATTAGATGATGCTTATCTGAGTTTACAGAACTGCTGTTATTAAATGGTAACCATTTCCCCCCCCTTTTGATTTTGTTTCCAATCTTTGGCTCATTTTAACTAGAACAAAGCTGTTTTTCTTTCCCAGTGCTTATATTTCTAAATAGTTCAGGGCACTGAAAAGCTTAGGTTTTTTGTTTCTGAGTGCATATTGCAAATTTTCTCGTAACTTTCTCAGGTCTCATATTTTATTTTATTTTATTTTTGGCTGAACATCACCTATTCTGTGGTTTAAATATCACCTCTATTATATAAAAAAAATAACAGGCAGTGCAAAACACAAAAACAGTGGATCTGATTTCCAGAGGGTTCTACTGGCATGGAAAGATCCTTGGTAGGCTTTGGGACAGCCTTGTGCTCCCTGGTGCTGGGAATGTGGCCTGGCAGTTAACTGGAGCAGATCACTCCCAGTCTGCAGCAAATCCTGACCTGCCAAAATAGTCTGCCTTGGCAAGGTGAGGGAGCCAGAGAAATGCTGCCCTGGTTTCTTATTCCATCACATTAAACTTTTAGAGATTTCTTAATTGTTGGTGATCTTCATCGAGAAGGAAATCTTCACTTTTGTTTTGACATTGTGTAGAAAAATTAAAATACCATCCCAGAACAATCTCATGCTTAGGGCAGGCCAGGACTGTGGGTCAAGTCTCGTGGCTCCTACCCAAACCAGAGCCTAACCTTCACTTCTTACAGCCCAGCTGAGCTCCACGCCACAAGATCACTGCATGTGCTTTTTTTTTTGTCTTTTGTCTGAAAATTTACTGTCAGAGCTTGTAGTCCTGAGGACAGTTTGATTTCAAGGAGTCAGCACATTCTGATGAGAAACTCTGTTGTGGTGGTTTGTTTGTTTTTGTTTTTTTTTTTTAATTCCCTGGACCCTCTTGAATAAATTCTTTTTCTTTTTTAGCCCATTCCCAATGAAAAGATGTTTATGCAGTCCTGCTGCCTGTCTATCACAGCTTTGAATCCCTGGCCATTAATTTCTCATTAATTTGAGCAGGAAGAACCTTTCAAAGCCATTGCATCCAAACACACTCCATGGAAAGCAACAGCTGGGTAGAGGAAAGAACTGAAACAGAGAGATGAGTAGAAGCAGCTGCTCAGTGAAGATGTTGCAGGAACTTGGGAGAGCAAAGCTGACTAGAAACAACCAAATAACCCCCCTCAGGATAATCTCAGTCACAGCCATATTTTTAATGTCAATGCTGAGGTTGTCAGGTCAGGGTGCTCCTTGTTTATGTGTGTAATGAATTTCCTTTCAAGACATCCAAAATGGAAATACATGCAAAAAGCTGGCTCCATATCTGTGTTTGCTGAAGTCCATCCCGCATCAGGGACAGATTTTTGCTTTGAGAATCGTGTATGAAGCCTTTACCCTCCACTGCTTTGGTCCACAGGAGCAGAACCAAGTTCTGAGATGGCAATTCTCTGTGTTCCACCATGTTTTTTAGCTCCACATCTTCACTGGGAGCAGTGCCAACTCTGAACATCCAGGAAGAATCTGCGAGTGAGGGGAAGGAGCATATGAAGTTTGCAGGGTTATCAAGCAGGCAGCAAGATAGCAGGGCAAGAAAGTTTAAAAGATAGGCTTGCATGACTGACCACAGCACAAGGATGCTGTGAGCTGGCAGTGTCTGGATATCTATATCCTAGATCATTTTCTTTCTTCTCTAAAATGAAAGCAGCCAGAAGATTTCTCAGAAGAAAATGCATTAAGGGGATTTCAGGTTGCATGTTTACTCGTTCATTAGCCAAGGAATATCCAGGTGAATTTTGCACAGGATCCCTGTCCTGTTTTTATAATGCACAGTTGTCTGTGCACATGGTTTCTCTTTTTGTCTGTTCCAGGGTAAAGGTCTTAGAAACAAAAGTTTTGTAAGAGTTTTTGGTGCAAGGTTGTGCATTTGTAGCCTGGTGACAGGAAATTATGTTGTAACTGTACAATCAATGGGAATGTAAAGAAGTCACAGGAACCCAGTGTAGTATTCTTGTCCCTCATCATTTGTCATAATTAAACAAAGATATTGAGTGATTATGAAATACTCAGAATGGGCAGAGGTTAATTTTTAACAAAATTAGGTCTTACAACAGTAGTTTGGAATACCATCTCTTTTGGTTCTGAACAGGCAAATAAAAGCACATCTTACACAGTTCTGCTTCATGGCTTTGCTACAATAAACTCTTGAACTGCAAGAATCAAAATTGGGGTAATTGTGATAAGCAGATTTGAGAAAATCATCACGCAGAGCAGATGGTGGGAAAATTTCAGCAGATTGAAGGTACAGCAACCGTGTGGTGTTTTAGTTTGGTTGGAAAAACAAAGCAACAGCTGTCAGTACATCGGTCAAGAGCTTGTTGAAACTCAGGTCCTGCAAATTCCGTGTTCAGTGAAGTCCTGAGTAAAAAAGAGTGTTGGAATTGGCTCCTGGGGTTAAGGTGAGCAGAGCTGGAGAGCAATAGGAGGGGTGTTGGGACCTGCTCCATCCTCCACTCACTGCTCACCAGGCAGAGCTCTCCTCTTATGGCCAGGCAGTCCCATTACCTGGGGTTGGTTTGGTTTGGTTTAACAACAGAGACAGAGGTGCTGTGGAGTTTCCAGCTTTTGGAAGCAGCTCCAGTTAAGGCAGAGACACAGCCTTCAAAGTTTATTTTCGTTCACCTCAGGAAAGCGGCGCTGCCTCAGTTTATTTGTGTATTTAGCTCGCTGGCTTTGCCAGACCCCGTTTTGCTCCTGTTAGCCCTGATGAGGGATCACACCCAGTGCGTTTCCAGAGTTTAGACTGTGCTCAAACAGGAACAGTGTGACATAACAGAAAGTGCTCTTGTATTTAAGAATACATGAGTGTTTTCCTCTTGCAAATGAGAACATTGACAGATGACAAGTTCTGGATGGCATTTGAACTAAACTTTCATTAGACTGGCAGCATCTTTATGTTTATTTTTGGTGGAATGACCTTTTGATGTGTAAAGGCCCTGGATACTTCCTGATTAAGTTATTCTTCCATGTGAGAAACACTTCCAGCTGAGAGGAATTATATGAGAACAGCTGATGAAGACATCTTCTGCCTTCTCACAGTCTCCTGCTCAAATTTTAAGATAAATAGAGGGAGGGTGTTTATCTGATATATAAAGCTGCAATGAAATCTGCTCTTAGTTTTCTTGGTTGCAATTTGTCATTACAACCAAGTGTTTTAGAAGAGTTGATGGGTTTGATGAGCTACATGAAAAAAGAGAACTGACTGATTCTTCTGGTTTTGACCTACAGGTAAGATTTTTTCCTCTTAGTAAAACATAACTGATAGTAAAATAAAAAAACATTTTGGTGGAGCTAAAATAGAAGAGCATTTTAAAGCAGCAAACTGAACCTTCTTCGTGTTTTCTCATTTTAAGAAATGTTAATAATTTGACAGTTCCTTTCCAATTACTTTTGAATTATTATTTGATTAGTTTACATTGCTGAGCTCCCATCCTGACCTGGGTCTGGATTCCCACCTGTCTGCTGGGAGAGAAGAGGCTTGGGTGTGTCTGTATATGTATGTTCAGCAGTTGCAAAATTCAAACAGCTCAGACTATTGGCCCTGACTCCTTCTAAGCTAAATCAGGTAAAACATAAATACATCTCATGTAGATGAAGCAGTATGATTTGGGGGAGAGCAAACACGTAAAATAAACAACAAAAAAATCAAGATCAGGAGTGGAAAGCATGTTCTCAGGACGTGGTTTAAGTTCAGGCTCCTCTCCTGGTTGTGCTCCATAATTCTGTGCTCATCCCAGTTCACTCACAGGAGCCTGGCCAGTCTGACCGAGGGCTGGCCAGAAGCTGTGAGGAGACCTCCAGACTTTGCCCCGGGTATTTCTATCACACATCTGAAAATGTCCATATCTGAAGAGTTATTTTAAGTCCCGCTGCACCTGCTGTTCTTTGGAAGAGTAATTTCATCTGTAAAGGAAGACAAATCAAAGTAATTAGACTTAAAAGAGGCTGGATATCAAGCCTAGCTCCCTTGCTGTTGAAGTGAGGTTGACAAAGGGCAAGAAGAGATTGTATTTAAGTCTAGTTTCCTTCCTCCTGCATCTCACAGCATCACTGCTGCTCTGGGTTGTGCTGGATGAGAACAGCTCCTCCAGATTTCTCCCCTCCTGTCCCATACCTTCCATCTCACTTCTGGGAAAGCAGTGCTGGCTTCTGCCTCCTGGGGTGTCCCTATTCCTAATTCCACATTCCCCTCCAAGGGTAGCTCATGCTCCCTTCAGGGTAGACCCACAGTAGTCTGAAGTGACAATTAAGAACTCCAGCCTTTCTTGTGCCTTGATATTCTTCACAAATCTGTGAAATGCAGGTTCTGTAGAATAAAACAAAGCAAAAAAAGTAATTTAAAAGTGTTTTGATTTTAGAGCCGAGGTGAAGACAGGTTGGCAATCCATCTCTGCGAGATTTCACTGCCACAGTACAGCTGCCAGATGAATACCTTGCAATTAAGAACAAGGTATGCAAAGCCAATGAGTTCTAGTAGATAAGACGCTCTGATAAAGAGAGAAATCAAGAGGCAGGTCCAAAACAATGCCTTTGCTAGAGTAAACAGTGAAAGCTGTTTCCAGGGAATGTTGTTGTGCCATCAGCTGCCCACTGAGCAACTCTCTGGGCTTTGCCATCCATCCAGCAGACAGTGCCACAGTCCAGGCCGTGGGCAGCCAATCTCTCCAGGAGAATGCCATGGGAAATGGTGCCAAAGGCTTTACTGCTGTCCAGATAGACCAAATCCACAGCTTCTTCCACCAAGCAGGTCCCTCTGTCATAGAAGGACATCAGGTTGGCCAAGCAGGACTTGCCTTTGCTAAACCCACGTCGGCTGGGACTGATCTCCCTGTTAACAAAGCCTGAAAAGGCACTTGTTCATGGGAAAACATAGGTGGAGTTTCCAGAGAAGTTCTCCTGGGATCAGTGCTATCCAACACTTTGAACACTGCAAATCTGTCAGTCTTTAAACCCAGCAGAAAAACTCCACTTTCAGTGTGCACTTGGAGAGGATTTAGTCCGTGCCTGATTGCTCTGTAAAGTGCTTCCCTCCTTGGATTTTGGTGTAATCAAATCTACACCCACATTTTGCAGGGACCCTGAATATCTCTGCCACTGAAACAAGCCTCAGTTGCTTTTTAAACTCACGTCAAGAAGAAAATTTTCGTTTCAGCTGAAGTTCCATTTTCTAGTAAACTCTCCACCCATTTCTTTTGTCTCATTCTCAGTTTTGGTGAAGGTTTTCTGCCACGGCCTGGGCTGGTGTAAGGAACCAATGCTGGGGTCCTACCAAAAGCCTCTTTGGCTTCAGGGCTGGAAAAACGTGGTGTGGTTTAAGAAACTTGTCAGGCATTTTTTGCAGTCATTAATTTTGGAGTCGTTTGGCACAAATTATCTCTGTTGTCAGCCCTTCACACCATTCCTACACCCTCAAATGACTAACAAAATAAAATAGAGGCACCAATGCTCTGAGTTTTGATTAATGCAATCTGGAAAGCTTGAACTCAGGAAATAATTTTTCCTGCTTTTAAAAAAATAACGTTTTTTTATTGCTGCATTAAACAAAGACACCTGCATTGCCAGGGACTTGGCAGCTCTGACAGTGCTGCACATTCCTAATGCTGGTCAGTGATGTACATAGATATATGTACATACATATGTAGATAAAATATATAAATATATAAATATAATATATATAAAATATAAAATATATAAATATATATATATAAAAGTTATATATCCAGAAATACATCTTCTGACATGACTTTTCTCACTTGCTACTTTTCCAAAAAGTTTCCCAGGCAATGCTGGGGGAAAAAAAATAAAAGGCAGAAACCCCCAAGGTTTAAAGGGGATGAAGTGAGGTTTGGGTGAAACTTTATTAAAGCTCTAGTGCAATTCTTTGTTATGGTGAGAGGAGAACAACATTTAGTGTTCTTCTGGTTGTTTTTTGGAGGTAGCTGGTCATTTAAATATGGCAGAATAATTAAAACATTTTGGTAACATTACCTTTACGAAACCACACATCTCTGAAAAAGAAGATGACTTTTATACATTGCTGTTGTAAATCAAGTTCCTCTTCTCAGAGTAGTATATCACAGAATCATAGAATCAAAGAATCATAGAATGGTTTGGGTTGGAATGGGAGCTTGAAGACCATCTAGTTCCAACCCTCAAAATGGAATTACATGATCTGTATATATATATAAATATATATAAATATATAAATATTTATATATAAATATATAAATATATATATAAATGATGCCCTCTGGTTTCAATCACTTTTGTAGCCCACAGACTTTACCAGGAGGCATTCCTAATCCACATGTTCTCTGCCAAGGCTCCAGGCTGCCAGTTATGGATTACACAGACCCACAAGTGATTGTGGGACCCACAGAGCAGTGCAAATCCCTGCAGTGCTGTGGGTTGATTTGCAGCTCCCCAGATCCACGTGTATGGTTTGCACGCAGATCTTTGGCTGTTCAAAACCCGTGACCAGAGTATCCCAGTAAGTCCTTATATATTCAGTTTTTGTGGTTTTCGTGCATTTTAAAAAGTTACTTAAACCACCTCTATCTGCACCCATGTGCTGGAATAATTTCTTCCAGAAATCTGTGCCTGGCAACAGTCTTGCCTGTTTAAATTAAAGAGAGGAAAACATTACTGTGTGAGCAGCAGGCACGAAAATATCTAGTTTGGTAAGTATATAGGCAGTTTTCTCTATGATGTTTCTATTTTGGAAGAGGGGGAGTATTTAAGAGTGCTTGAATATTCCATATGTATACAAACTGAATTTCTTCCAGAATAAGAGTGCTGTGATTAATCTGCAGCAACTGCATGTGAAGATGCTCCTACTCTGCCTGTGCTATTCTGATCCATTTCCTCAATGACAATTCCTAATTTAGCTTTTTACCAGCTAAAGAAAAAGAAAAGCTGCCATAAAAATTCTTCCATTTAACCATTTAACCTTTTTTTTTTTTTTTTTTTTTTTTTTTGGTAGCAAGAACAGTTTAATGATGTCAGTCGGGATTTTTATGCTTAATATAAAAAGGAGAGCTCTTCCAGAGGAGTCTCCAGAAACCACTGCTTGATGCTTCTGCTGAATGTGCAGGTGAAGTCCTGCAGTGTCTGTAAGACCCCCTTATGAGGGATCTGGAGTGAAAAGGGGTAGACGCCTCTTCCCCCATCGCCTCAGCTCCCGGAGAGCCCCCGAAGCTTCCCCCATCTCCCGGTTTTTACAATGAACTGGCACCGTGCTCATGCCCCGGAGCCCGCCGGGCTGTGCGGGGCCGTGCCCGTGGGTGTGGATGGTGTAGGGAATCATCCTGTGGGCTCGGGAGTCACAGAACCATGGAATGGGTTGGGTCGGAAGGGACCTCAAAGCTCATCCAGTCCCAATCGCCTGCCATGGCCAGGGACACCTTTCACCAGCCCGGGTTGCTCAGAGTCCATCCAAGGGGCTGGGATTAGGGATGGCATCGGGATCGGGGCTCGGCTGGGGCTGGGGTGGAGACTGGGATTAGGGCTGGGATTGGGAGCGGGGTCGGGGCTGGGGCCGAGACTGAGCTGTGCTGGGCTCGGGATCAGGGCTGGGCTGGGGGTCAGGACTGGGATCAGGATCATGGCTGGGCTCGGGATCAGGGCTGGACTGGGATCAGGGCTGGGAAGGGAATCAGTATCAGTGCTGGGCTCAGGATCAGGGATCGGGCTCAGTGCTGGGCTCGGGACCAGGATCATGGATCGGGCTCAGTGCTGGGCTCGGGACCAGGATCATGGATCGGGCTCAGTGCTGGGCTCGGGACCAGGATCAGGGATCGGGCTCAGTGCTGGGCTCGGGACCAGGATCAGGGATCGGGCTCAGTGCTGGGCTCGGGACCAGGATCAGGGATCGGGCTCAGTGCTGGGCTCGGGACTAGGATCACGGATCGGGACGGCGGCCGGAGCGAAGCGAAAGTTCCCGGGCTGCCCGCGGCCAATCGCGGCCGCCAGGGCGCGCCCCCGCCTCGCCGCCGCCGCGGGGCATGCCGGGAGTAGTAGTTTTCCTCCCTCTGCCCCCCGCTCCGTGCCCTGTGGGTAGAACTACAACTCCCATCGCCCACCGGGCCCCCGCCGCGCCGCGCCCGGCCGTGCCTACGAGCCCCATCGCGCCCCGCGGCGCCGCCGAGCAGAAGCGGGTCCGGGAGCGCGCGCGGGCGGCGCGTGCGCGGAGCGCGGCTTCCTGAGCGTCTGGTGGCGGCCGCCATTTTGTGGTGCCGCTTCTGCCTCTCCCGCTCGGGATCCGCGGCCGCGGGACCTGGCGCGGGGGCCACGCCGAGCGGGGCGAGCCGCGGCCGCCCGCACCCTCCTCGCCTTCCCTTCGCCTCCCCGCGCGGCCCGGCCCCTCCGGCGCTGCCCCAGGGGCGCGGCTGCGGAGAGCGGCGCTCGCCCACCATCATGGAAGACGACGGGCAGCCCAGGACCCTGTGAGTGGGGAGCGGGCGGCGGGGCGGGCGGGCTGAGGGAGGGGATGCGCCCCCGGGGGGTCCCGCTGTGCCCTGGGGGAGCGGAGGGGGCTGAGCGCGGCGGAGCGTGTTGGGAGGGCCGGGAGCGGGGTCCGGGCTGGAGCGCGGGGCCCGCGGGGGGATCGCGCTGCAGCGATCCAGGGAAAACACCGGGAAAACCGGAGCCGGGCCCGGGAATTCTCCGGGCCCATCTCCGGAGGCCCGGGGGGGCCGTCCCCGGGTGTTGGAGGGGCCCCGGGGGTCCCAGGCCGCCCCCGGGGGTGCCGGGCCGCCCCGGTCCCGGCGCTGGGGAAGTTCTTTGTGCTCTCCCGGCGCAGGGTGGGATGGGGAGCGCCGGGAAGCCGGGAGGGATCGCTTTTCCCTCCAGCGTGTCACGGTGCGGTTCAGTAACAAGGTATCGGGCCCTGGGGAAAGGAGTAACTGTGCTGGCCGCCTCTCTCTGGGCAGTTTCACTCCCTTCGGCGGCTGTCATCTGCTTTCTGTTTAAAAATATAAATTCGAGTTTGGTTTTTTTTTTTTTTTGGAGGGGGTAGCGTTGAGTTCGTTTCAACCCCGCAGGTGTGGTTTTGATGAATTTTCTTTGTCCCGTCGGCTCGTACGTGTGTCCGGGCGCTGGAGGTCCCCGTGATCGCGCTGTGGATCATTTTAACCGGTTCGTGGGTTCTCGGTCCGGGTTGCCGGAGGGTGTCCCGGGCTCTGTGAGCCCCGCTGTCCCTGTAAGAAAGGCGGTCTCATGCCCGGGCTGCCCGGATGACAAACACAGCTCGGGACAGCGCAAATGAAATCTTTGTCTATTTAGTTTTTGGCACAGTAGCCTTCAGAGAAGCTATCAAAGATAGTCTGGATTGAAGGCCACTTGAAAGAAGCTACTGAGACAGAGTGAAAGGTCTCATCGTTTTCGCTACCAAAATGATGACTTGGCATTTAAGGCTTCTCCGGGCTGTTTGTGTGTTTTCTCCTTTCTGTGTCTGCAGAAGTTGTTTTAACTTGTTCGTGGTGTAGTGTAAAGTACTTAGACCTCGCTCCCTGAGATGCACAGTTTATATAAGCAAATCTGAGATGCTTTTTGTGTTGATTACCCAGGTGGTCCGAGTTTGCTTGGCCCTGATAGTGGGCATAGGTTTGAGTATTGCTGCAGAAGGGGAGGAGGGAAAAGAGCAAAGTCACACAGTGTTTTTACTCAGTTTTATTTTCAAGGTTCCTTTCTTCATGATTGCCTCTTTTTTTTTTTTTATTTTAATAAGTGCTATATCGCCACTAAGTTTTAGAGTGTTCTTTTACTGCTAACAAGTTTTGGTGGCACGTTGGGAGTGGGTTCTGCTCACTAACACATCCATCAAGGAGGGATGACTTAGCCCACTTGTCACTAACAAGGAAAAAACACATTTGTACTGAGATGTCTAAAAGTAGCAGCTCTACAGCTGCCCAAAATGTTTTATTGCACATGTGACTGTTTAATTTGTCAAACTAATAAACAGCATATACATTAATTTCCTGGTAGTTCTGTAGTAACCACAGTCACATGGGGTTGCTTTCCTGTAATTATCTGAAAGCTTCTTGCATGGAAGACAAAGATTTTGCTGTGGCATTTCTTACATCACCCTCTTGTCCCTACTTTCATCTGAAATATCTTTAAGTTTAGAATTGCAAGTTGTGTTTTAAAGATTAGTATCCTGGGTAATGCTTTGCATGTAGAGCAGTTGTGATCTCATAAATAGAACTCACTGAAAATATTGTAAATTGAACTTCTAAGTTTTCTTTGTTTTTTTAATTTTAGGGAGGGGAGAAGTGAGGAACAAATTCTTTCAGTAGCCATTTGACCATGTGCAAAAGCACTTGATTGATAGTTAAAGCAATACATTATGAATGTCTTTGGATTTTCATTTATTCCTTCAGGAGTGAAAAACTAACCTTGTAAGTTGGGAAGGAATTTTCTATTTTTAACAGTTGCAAGCAATGGTTTTTAATTATAGAAAGAAAAACCTACCCAACCACCTCACATTTATGCCCATGTTGAATATCTCAGAAATAAAGATCGTTTCCCTTTGCAATAGTTACAGGACTGTTACGTTGTTTGCAATCATGAGAGGCCTGTCATGAACCTCTAGGAATTCAGAATATTTTCTCAGGCTTAATATAGAAAATAGACACCATTTGCATTTTTATTTCTCACATTTCATAACTCTTAGGCCTTTATAGAAATGTGAAGAATAACCTTCCATATTTTCTTCCAAAAAGCTTTCCAGAAAGGAGGGCCTTTTTGTAGGATCTGTCACATGTAATTTTTTAGCTGGTCCTAAGATGAGCTGTGGGCTTCTGATTTCTATTTTTTTTTAATAGAACACTTGAAAGCTCTATTTTCTGAGTGCTATCAGATCTCACAGGCTCTCTCCAAGTCCTGCTTCTACTTTCAAGTGGAAACTAAACTATTGGAAACCTGATGTGCTGCTGCTGTTATCAGCTCCCACTGATAACCAGAAGAAAAGTTCCAAATTTGAATGTTCTTCTTGTTAATGGTTTTAGGAATGTTTTGTGTGGTTTGTAGGTATTCTGTGACTTCACAAGCAGTCACTGAATACATACAAGTTGTTATCTATCTCATCAGCCTTGCCATGGAGTATTCCAAGTGTCCTGGAATGTGGATGGGGTGCAGAAGTAAGACTTTGCTGGGATTCACTTCTCTCACCCTTCTCTCAGTTCAGCTCTCCTGCAGAGGAATGTTGGCTGCCAGTGCAGGCTCCAGAGTGGATTTTCTATGGCATTATTTTATTTGCAGTAGCTCCCTAGCACTAGGCAGAGATGCTGCTAGAACTTCTCTGGGCTCTTCATCACTTACCTTATTGCTTATCACGATTTCTTCTTTTAAATATGGGAACTGCCATTTCTTGCATGTTGTCTGTGTGACAGTGAAATCACATTTACTATGTTTCCAAAAAGTATGTTGGGGACTTTAGTGGACCTAAAAGTAGTGGCTGTAAATATTCCTTCCTTCCCTCCCCGTCTAGAATACAGTACAAACCTCTTTACCTTCACAAAGAGGATTTTTGCACTCAAGTAGAAAGAAAGAGTTTAATTCTAAAACTCATTGCTTACTGATAATGTGCTTCTTGTATTCTTTTGATAGTTCTACAAGGTCTCTGAATTGCAAGTGGTTTGTTATTCTAGTGTAATATATTGAAATTTGTATCAGGATATCTGTCTATGGGTTGGGTTTTCTTTGTGTATCTGCTTCTTAATTGGTATTTAAGATGCTTCAGACTTGCAGAAGGGAGCAAACACTATTGCCTGTATGCAGAAAACCACAACTTTTGCTGCCCTGCCACGTTAACCATGACAACAGCCTATAAAAGTATACTAAGTGTTTTTTTGTTGGGTTTTATAATTTTTTTTTAAGCTCTAGACTGTATCAGTCCAAAAATACTGAAATAACATATAATAGCATGTTGAGAGTCTTATGTTTTCTTGGGGTGTGGTTCTGATAATTCTGATTTCCTAAAGTAGAATGAAGTTAGGAAAGGGAAAGCTGGTGCAGCAGCAGGCTGGCTGGGGAGGGCGGGTGATAGCATCAGCTCAGCCAGGTGTTGTGTTTCCAGAAAGGTAAGCTGTCTGTTCCTAATGTGTTGAATATACATTTTTCAACAGTTCTGTGATATTCAAACATTTACACTGAAGGTGTTTGCTTGAATGTTGTTGTTTTTTTTAAGTCATCTCTGACTGTACTGAAAGAGGTGATGTTACTGCAGCCTACTTAAAGACGTGAAAGTAATCATCAAGTCTTACTTTTTAGTGTACTGTTTCAAATTTGTAGATGTTTGTATTCCCATGTTTAACGTGCATTTTGAGGGATTTGGGTCTCTCTGGATGTTGTCCTTGTGACATGAACCTTTAGTGTGCACTGTTCTCAGCATGTGTATTACTCAAGTTTTGGAGTGTTAGCAGCTTGTGAAAGGTAGGAATGCCTCTGACTGTGGTGATATTAAACACCAAGGCAGTATTTATCATTGCATTTGGAGAATTAATGGACTGGTAGGATCTCCCATCCCATCTGGATGCAGCAGGCAGGTGGTCCAGATTTACAGTGCTGATTTTTATGAAGAGGCAGCCTGTTTCATCGCTAAGGTTTGTGATGCAACAGTCTCACTCACAGCTACCTTGCTGAAGATGTAGTGGTATTGGAAAACCAGCTGGTAATCTCTTCCAGCAGTCAGTGTAATTTGTCTGCCCTTAATTGAATAGATTTCTGAGGAATGACTTTCCCTGGCCTTTTTATTTTGGATTTTTTTTTTTTTGGTCAGACCAAGAAGACTTCTTCAGATTGCTTTTCAGACTTCTTGTGTTTCCAAAGTACGTATTAATATTATACAGAAGAGGATGATATTTAGGTTTTTGGTAGTATTAATTTTACTTACTGCATCTCATTTTGCAGTAGAAATAATGTTAATAGGACTTCACTGTATTTAATTCCATGTCAGTGCCAGTGTCCAGGTGCTTGTTTCAGTGTGCTGTGAAAGCCTGGTATTAATTAATACTGTTCTACAGGGTGAAAAGGAAACAAGCACTAGTAATAAGTTCACAGCACTGCTGACCCTTTATATGGGAATTCCCACTGGCAATTATATTTTCCATGTGATTTTAGTAGCATCTGCAAAGGTTAATATTTTCACTTAAAGTTTTAGTGATTTACAATTCAATCTTGGTGAATGATTAACAAAAATTGAGTTAATATTTCAGAAGGAAGGCAGGGATAAATGTTTAACTGCTAAGTTTCAGAATAGAGAACTGAAAAGTCAGTGAGATGGACAGTTTGTCCTGTAAGAGTCTTACAGAATTTTGCAGTTTTTAACTTCTGTGCTGAAATGCTTCCTAATGATACACACTTGTATTAATGACTTCTGTTAACTCCTATGTATTTAGTAAGAAAGTATTGAGTACGTGAAAGGTTTACTGGCTGTTCCTATATTCAGGTGATGTGATTTATGTAAGAAACTCACTCTGGATCTTGTGTAGCGTTGAAGTCCTGACTGAGAAACTGCAGAACTGTTTCATAGTGTTTAAAGAGCGACATAAACACACATCTGTAGATAACGTTGTGTGGTGCTCAGATGAAAACAAACAGTGTCCTTTCTAATTCTGCCAAAGGCAGATGAAAGTCCAGTTGTCACACATAGGAACTGCTTTTCCAAAATGTTAAAGGGTGCCTGTTACAGCGATTTCAGTGCCCAGCTCTTTACCTGACTCAAAAGAAATCGGTCTGTGCACAGACTAAGAAATGCTGGCTCACATTTATGTTTACTGAAGTGTCTTAACAGCTCAGACTGACTTTAGTTTACTGTATTATGGCATTCTATAACAAATCAGAGCAAAAGGAGTAAAGTGTGTATTCTTTCAACAGCTAAATCACAAAAAGTTCTGCTCACTTTATTGGTTGCATTTGAATACTTTCTGCTTTGACAGGCTTATTTGTGAGGATGAGGAATGCCCCTCTGCTGATGACTTTTGACATCTGTTAGTGTGACAAGCCTTTCTCTTAACTGATCACTCTGGTTACAATTGGATTACAAATTAGTCACATTTTAAAAAAGAATTTAGTTTTGCATTCATGACTTTCTCAGTCATCTTTGACCTGGGAAATCTAGGAGTCTTATCTGAACTTGATCAATATTTAAACTTGGAATTATTTCTCAAGATTTACAAATAAAAAAAAACCCACAGAAATCTGCGTGATATTGAAATAACCCTGTCAGAATTTTGGGGAGTGTAACAGAGGTGGGAGCTGTTCAGATAGATGCTGTACAGAGCATTCCTATGGCATAATGCTGCATAAATTGCCGTGTGTGTTGGTGAGTGGGCTGGTTTTCCAAATGCTCAGGAAAACAGAGAAGTTGAGTTGGTTGCTTGCAAGGCAGCACAGTTTGTCCAATAGCTGCTCCTGAGCTCCTGGGAGTTGGATGTGGGTTCATCCCCAAATTCAGAAGTGCTCTGGATTAGATGTTCAGTGGGAAGTGAAACTTAAAATACCTTTGCCCATTTGGTTGCTTGTTCTGCCCAACTTTCTTGAGCAATGTTCTTCATGCTTGTGACATTTCTTTGCCAAGGAAATGATTGGCACTAGATACTGATGTCCAGTATTCTGTCTGAATCAAGCTTCAGGATCTCAGTTGTGTGGCCAACTTTATAATTTAGAAACTATATGAATGTTGTGTTAAAACTATAGGAAATAATTTGTAAATACTGTGTTTAAGATGTCTGCAATGTTTAAAGGGAGATTTTTTTCACAGTCATTTAAGATTTTAAAATTGTAATTACATTTGAAAAGGTGAAAATTTCTGGTTTAAAATCTTGCTTTTTTTTCTTTTTTGTTTGTTTGTTTGTTTTGTTTCCTTGTGTAGCTATGTAGGAAACCTCTCCAGAGATGTGACTGAAGTTCTCATACTTCAGTTATTCAGCCAGATTGGACCATGCAAAAGCTGTAAAATGATAACAGAGGTAAGGCCTTCCACATCTAGGGGGGTAGCAAATGCAATGTAACTTTATCCTGGGTTGTCCAAAATAAATGGAGGGAGTTGAGGGCTTCTTTTGACCTTACTGGTGATGGGTTTCTTTAGGTTGGTTGTGCTGGGCTTTGGGGATGACTTTGCAGGAGAGACCTGTTGTGTGCAGTCCTGTGCTTTTGCCTGTAGCCCTGACATACCTTTCATCAGCTGGTGATGAGATTCCACTTCATCTGAAAGATTGTTACCACCTCTTTTCAGAACCACATTGTTCTGATGATCAGAAACCTTATTGTACCAAGTGTTATTCGTGGTTATTTTGTACATTTCTCATTTTATTTGATCCTTTGCTATGGATGAAAAGTAAAAAATCCTTCAAAATAAGTTTGGCTCTTCCTGAGCCTCTTCTGTGCCATTAAAAATAGCTCTTGTCTGCACCTGTCTGTTCTTAAATTAATTTTTCCTTGAAACAAAGTGACAAAATTTCCATAGAATTCTAGATAAGTTCTTTTGTACAAAGTGCTGGTAAGTATTAATACTTTCTCCTCTCCATTGCAAATGCTCTGGTGTTTGCAATGGGTTGGTGACCATTTCTGTGAGCTTGTTGACACATCCTAGAAAACTTCTGGCTCCCTGATATTTTTTCTTCCTTCTGCATTTACAGCTGATAAACTTGGAGCAGACAGGGACTAATCAGAACCTCTGCTAGGCTCAATCTTTGGTCCTTCACCCCTGGTTTCTGTGCTCTCTTCCCACTTTTACTGCTTCTTATGCTTTATACTAACTGGTAGTTACAGATTTCCTGAGGACAGTCACATCAGTTTTTTGTTAACATTATTAATGAAAATATTAAAAGGCAAGTCTTGTGCCCAGACTTCTTTAGGAATGCTGCTAGAAACTCCTCTGTGGACTTGTTTTCCTTTCACTGTGACACACAGCTTTTTGTTAGTTGGGTTTTAGCTCCTTATTAACCACTTAGTGCTTCTTTGTTCACTCTCATCTTTGTCTGGACTAATAATTTCCCATGTGACACTGAGTTGTGCCACATTTACTGTAAGTTTGCTGCAGAAAGGTAACAGAAGGCTGGCAGAGCACAGTTGTTTTTCTCTGTGAAAAGAAAGAGTTTTGATTGTCATGCTCTCCAGAAATAAGGTGCTGCTGCTCCAACCTCGGGCTGATTGAGAGCTGTTAGATCAGTTTGGTTTCTTGAGAACCAGAGGAGAAATTCTAACATTCACTTTACTCTGATTGAGGCTTTGTGGTTTTAAGATATACATAAGTGGGACATCTTTATGAAGTAAGTAGATAAACAAAAACTGCTCCAGCTGTATTCAGTGACACAGAGGTGACTGCACTGGGCTGAGCTGAGCCCCTGCCCCCAACCACTCAGCAAGTGCAGTTGGATTCTGCACTGGGACTGGCCTGCAGCTCTCAAAGTACCTGTGCGTGCTGCTCATCCTTCCAGCCAGTGGGTGGGAAACCTTTCCTGGGAACTGAGTCATGTTCAAGTGGTTCTTACCTGTCCAGTGTTATTACCACCATCAGCCAAGTTTGTACCTGAATGTTCTAAGAATTTTGTGATTTTTTTTTTTTTTTTCAGTTTTTAGCAGCTGTATCAACTCATTCTTTTTCATTAGCAGAAATGTGCCATGAGCAAGTCAAGTGTTTAGAGATTCCAAGTGTTTGTTCTGGGGGTATATAATACTGGTATATAATACTCAGGGGGTGGTGGGACAGCATTTGCAGGTAGTTTGAACACCAAACTTGTCTGCAGACAAGTTCTCAGTGCTAAGGACCTTCCTACAAGCTAAAAGTAAAGTTGCACTTCAGTTGAAGCATAAGCAGCATTAAATTTGCTAAGGAGGCCTTAAATGGGTTTGCCAGAGTGCTGGGGGAAGAGGGATGAATTAAGGCCTTCTGTTTTGGGGCATCTGAAGTGAGTTTGCTTGTAGAACACTTTGTGACTGAAACTCTTTTTTTATGATGTCAGGTGCATTTGCTCCCAGCTGTTCATTGTGCATCAGGTACTGACAGTGTTTAGAGGGTTGACTTCAGACTGCTTGATCATTTTAGGTGTATAAAGGGCTTGTGATCTGTTCAACTGTTGCCTCTCAATAGCTTCCCTTGTTCAGATGTAGATGTTTGAAGGTGTACAGTCCAGTTTTAGGGGGAAGGATTAGCATTTCTTCGTCGGTGTGAGTGTGTTAGAGTTGTCAGAAGATACACAGGAATACTGGAAAAGGCCTCCTCTTAGAGCTGTGTTCAGCCTGGCAGTGGGGCAGCTTGATATACATGAACACTGATGCCAAAGCAGTTTCTCTAAGTGCTAGACCCTTCCCTATCCCCGTGAGAAATAATTTGTTTAGTTTAACATTAGTGTTTATCAACTTTTGGTTTCTATAGCTGCAGAGCAGTTAACGGAGATGTTTTGGTTTGAGTTTTTGTATTTGTTACATCTTTGGGGTAGATCAAATCCAGTGTTAATGTTGGCTTTTTAGTCACCCTTTCCACTTGATCAACTTTTCAGAAAACTCTTCTGGTCTTTGCACTTTATACTCTGGTACATTAATGCCTTTGGTGATCTCTGTCAGTTGGTATTTTAAAGGTGATTTGATAGTCTGTCCTGCAAAAACAGCTTGTACCTGAGGTTTAACAGGGTTAACAGCCTGATTAGTATCTTTTTCCCTCAGTCAAACTGTTCTGAGTTTGGGGTTTTTTTTTAAAGATTATTTTCCAGTTGTTGGGTGTGGCATTTTTCACTTGAGACTGAGAATATGCAACTTCTAGGTTGCTGTCTGCTAGTGATTTTCAGTCAAATAAAAGGAAAGACTTCTTAAATAGGATAAGAGAAAATTGGTGAAAATGTATCTGGGGAACAAACTTTTCAAGCTTTGAGTGTACACATGAGGCAGTTGATCATTTTTGTTCTTCTCTCCCTTTCTATCCCCCCTTCCATCCAGTCTGCAGATCACTTTTCTGGCAGTTGAATTATTTTTAGTTCAGTAAACTTCAGTCCTCATTCAAAGTAAACTATCTTCAGAAATTGCTAGACCTTTAAGAAAAAGTCCTCCTTAATAATTCTTGCATTTAAGTGTAATGTCAAAGGCAATTTCATAAATCTGATGCAAATCATTCTGAAAGTTTCTAGCTATGAGTAATATATTTTCCTGGATTTTCTTCTCAGCAACCCGATAGCAGAAGGGTCAACTCTTCTGTTGGATTTTCTGTTTTGCAGCATACAAGCAATGACCCTTATTGCTTTGTGGAATTTTATGAACACAGAGATGCAGCTGCTGCATTAGCTGCTATGAATGGGAGAAAAATTTTGGGAAAGGTAAGTTGCTTACGTTGTAATCTTAGATTTAAACAATATAGATTTGTGTGAAAGTATTAATAAAGCTGTTGAAGATGCTTACCAAGTTTTAGTACTGTTAGAATAATATTTTTAAAATACTGACTTTAAAAAAAGTGTGTCTTGTTTAAGAAACGTATCGTTTGTGATGTTCTAGTTATGATGGTGGTTTATATTGAATGATGGTTTGTAAACATTGACAGTTGTAACCCACCCTTGAATGAACTTATTGATGCAATAATTTTGTGAATTCATACTAAATCTTATACTTGTTTTCAGGAGGTCAAAGTAAACTGGGCAACAACACCAAGTAGCCAGAAAAAAGATACATCCAGTAAGTAATGTAATGCCACAGTATCACTTCTACACAAATACTTCACAGCCTGGTAATGATTTGTCATAAATGCATTGAAACATAACTTCTCTCCTTCCCATCTTGTGTTTAATAGAATTTTGCAAACTAATTCTTCTGTTTGTGCTCTACAACTGGGGAAACAGGAGTGGACAGATTAAATTGCTGCTGCTCATCAAATGGAGTCCTGAGCGTTCCTGGTTCCCAGTCCCGTGTGCAGAACATCACCTTCTCAGGAACTGCAGCTTTAGATAGCAGTTAAATATTTGATTAGTAAATTATTTATTTTCAGATCACTTCCATGTGTTCGTTGGGGATTTAAGTCCAGAAATAACAACAGAAGACATCAAGTCAGCATTTGCTCCTTTCGGTAAAATATCGTAAGTATCATCATAAACATTTCCAATAGCAGTCAGAAAATATGATAGAATTTGTTTCTAAGATGAAATGTTATTTCTTATCTAATGAGATAATTTTTCTGATGTTAATTTTGCTGTGGTGGGTGGGTGGGTGGGTAGTAAAGAGGGGTTGTATCTCAGTATCTCTCATGGTTGTAAATACAGTAATGTAATTGTGCTCTGATTTGCTGCAAGCAATGTGCTTTTAACCTAATTTATATGCTGATGTCCTTCAACTTTTTATTAAAATTTAATTACTGTTCCTAAGTGTGACTTTTTGGTGTTGAGAATTTGATGTACAGAGCAGTGACTTAAAAACTGGTATCTGTGGTATCCTTGTGTGTTTCTTGTGGGTTCGTACTGCATTTCTTAGGCAGTATGGAAAATTGGGCAATTGGAATATAATTCTGTGAAGCAACCAGTTAATAACTTGTGAATGTCTTGAAAAAAGGTGGTACTTATGAGAATGAAATCTCCTTTTTTTGGATAATAATGGGATGAATTAAGATTATAATATCTTAAAGAATGGTGGCTTTACAATATGTGCACATTTCTGCCAGTTAAGAAAATGTTTCTTTAAACTTCTCATAGACAATTCAGGTGATGCTGAATCACCTGGTGTCCTAATTGAACATACTGAACATTACAAGAATCCTTGTGAGTGCTAAAATATATATGTGCTTAAGAGTTCTGCAAAAACAAAAAAGTGTTAATCTTCTATCACGTTATCTTTATAAAAATCTTTAAGGGTTGCACATGAAGGCTTTTGTACTACTTTACAGGAATATATTTCTAAGAACAAAATTCTTATTTTTCTCTTGTTCTGTACGCGTATTTTTAAATGAATCATAAATCTTATTTCTTACCTCTGCTGTTTTGTTTACTTTGCTTTTTGTCTCTTAATGTGGTAAGTAGTACTGTTTTAAAAATCAATTTAAAGAGAATAATTCAGGTTTCTGTTTCTCGATCTATATTTATACCTGAGACCTGCAGTTTTTCTAAAGTCCAAGTCACAATTAAAAGTAATAGCATTCTGGTTATTTTGCAGAATTGCTCATAAGAATGGACAGGATCTTGAAGGCTAACTGCAAGGAACTGTGCACACTGGAACTCAGTTGTAGATTTTTTCTCATTTCTATTTATTCTTATTATACATTATTTATATATACATATTTTAGTATTTACATTTTAACATTCTATATTCAGTGCAGTTCTATATTTCCAATCATTTTAACTTACTCACTAAAATTTCTGTGTAAATTTGTTGTTTTCGTACTGGTGTGCTTAGCATTGTTGTTAGTTTTATTCTCCTTTCTTAAATTTCTGAAAATGTCAATTTTTCAAAATTTACAGCTACCCAAACTCCAAAATGATGGTAGAGAATTGACCAAGAAAAATAAAGAAATCTGTTAACAGGCCATGTATGCCTTTTAATTCCTATTTTTTCCTCTTTTTCGATTTTTTTAATATTTCATATATTTTGTATCACTAGGCAGAAGACATTTAACTATTTAGAAAATGCATGGTAAATTAGATAGAATTGTTACAGTAATTTATAGAACAGTAAACCTTAGAGGACCCTAGCCAATAGATTATTAGAAAAGGAAACTTTGTTTCTCTTATACTTCAAATTTGAACATTCTAGTTATAGCCAGCATAGGTTATGTGCATAGGTTGCATGTTTATTACATGTTATTTTTTTTGTCCTACTGCTTTTTTCTAACAGGTAAAGAAGCAATAGGGGAGAGTTCAGGAATGACTGTAGTTTTAGGGCTAACTGAATTTATAAGAAAAAATTATGCTCACAATACAGTGTGTGTGGTTCCTTTTAGTTTTTATTTTGCAGGTTATTAATATTGCCCTCATATAGCTGTGCTTCTTTTCACAGGGATGCACGGGTAGTTAAAGATATGGCAACTGGAAAGTCAAAAGGCTATGGTTTTGTATCTTTTTATAACAAACTGGTGAGTAATCACAATGGAGATTTCCTACTTTCCTGGTTTAGTTTGCTCGTTTATGTATTTGCTGTTTATTAACTTCACCAAGGGAAATCAATGTACATGTACAGGAGCTGTACGTACAACTAGGACGACATGGGAAAACTTAATCATTTTCCTTAAATATTATGTCTAGGAAAGCACACACAGTTCAGCATTTTAGCATATAAAGCCTCTTTGTGTGGTCATAAGTCTTACCTGCCAGGAATCTCTTTGGCTCTTCTGTAACAGAAGCTGTTGTAATCAGAAGAAAAAGTTGGAATTTCTTTCCTTCAGATGTGCAGATGCCATAAGATACTGCAATTGGATGCCTTGATTTAGTGTATTTTTCCACTGATCTTTTGTTGACCCTGTTACAGCTGCAGTAGATAAGGAATAGCTCTTTTATTTCCTTGTACCCTCTTCCCTTACCTTACAGTTGTGTTCAGCTTCTGTGACTGGAGGGGAGATGTTGCAACAGTCATGGAATGAAAGTCAGTGGATACTTTTCAGACTGAGCCATGAAGACTCCAATTTAAAATTTGTGTTTATTCTACAGAATTGCTGCATGAATTCTAAATGTAGCACTAATAAGTACTTCTAAATTTTATGTCCTGGTTGCTCTTCTTTCACACAGCAGCTGTACCTGGAGGGTTATGGTACAATCATCCTGAGCTTGTAGTTTAAGGCCTGTTTTTGAGAATTTATTGTCATTCTGCTACATTTGGGGAATTGGGTATGTTCCCAGACTTCGGGTACTCCAGCCTGAGGTCTTAATGCATTCCACAGTTAAGAGCAAATTAAACTCCTATGTTAAACTGGATCAGTTGTGACCTGGGCTCTGTTCCATTTTTGTCACAGCTGTGATCCTCAAAACTAGCAGCAAGATTCATTAGAGGTAGTTTCCTTTCCTACTCAGCTTGTAACTTATTCACTATGTTTTGGGAGAGAAGGGTGCTTGAATAAATAGGGGGTTTTTATTGTCTGGTGATTTGGTTTTGTCTTTTAGGGTTTTTTCTGTTTTTATTATTATTATTGGCCATCTTCCATAATTTCACTTCTGTATATTTTTCAAAATGAACACTCTGTAATTAAAACTTAAAAATATCAAGGTCCTGAGTGAGTTTGAGAAGAGTGTTGAGAAGAGAAGCCTTCAGTGTGAGGCAGGACGATGCTGAGAGCTCACCTTTAACTGGTCCTTGTTTCCTTTGGCCCTTGTGCTTGGCGGATTTTTGATGTAACTTTGTGCCCTTGGAAAAGCATTCCAAACATGGACTATTTGCTCTACCTCTCTTCTTTCAAAGCAGCTGGGGAAAAAATTGCTTCTTGCAGGTGTTAGCAAACTTATCCCTTGCTTACTCAATGTTTCTGCTTCCAGTGTGAACGTAGATAGTTTTCTAAGTCATGTTCAAGATAAGAATTTAAGCCACGTGGGCCGTGAACTCTTGTGTGTGTTCTTGCAACTTTTAGAGAACTTTAATATTTAGAGAACTTACAAAGCAGTCTATTCAGACATCTACTGCATGTCTGCAGAGAACAGACAGGAGGATGTGTGCAAATAATAAATAAAAGCAAACTTAAACACTCAGTCGTTTGTATCTCAGCATTACAGCTGCTTTGTAACTACCATTTAGCCCTCCCAGAACTTAGAATTTTTCTACCTAAACTTGATCCGTTATGTTGAGTGCACAGTAAGATTCTGAAAAAAAACCCCCACGTTTAGATCCTATACAAGGTCTTTTGCAAACACCTACTGCATGGTGTACATTTTACTTAGGTTATATCTAAAATATTTTCTAGTGAGGGATTTTGACTATTGAAGTATTTTGACTTCGTCTGTTACTGTTAAATATACTTCTTTATTTTTAGTTTGATCAATTGGCAAATTTTTTATTATTTTTTTTTTCAATGATAGTTTTTTTATTTCAGTAGTTGCTTCTGGCATCTGTATGACTTGTGCACTTTTTTGGGCAGCTTTTGAATATTCTAATAGAGGTGCTTGTACAGTATACATATATATGGTATAGATATGTGTATATGTATATATATATGTGGCATATGTACAGGTAGTATGTGTGTGATTGCAGTTGGATTCTAACCTGTGTTTAGAAAATGGGTGGGAGGAAGCTTTTATCAGATGACTTCTGAGGGCCTTCTCTGTAACCAGTTACCTTCATGTCAGTTAATTTTTGGCTGCTTGCTGGGATTGTTCTGAGTTCCCTACACTTCTTAGTACTGTTACTGATTTTGTCAACAGAATTAACAGACAACCAAGCCTTTCTTAGAAGTAACTTCTTGCTTGGAAGTGTTGTAACCTTTGTTTTGGTGTCCCCAGGATGCAGAAAATGCTATTGTACACATGGGAGGCCAGTGGCTGGGAGGCCGCCAGATCAGAACTAACTGGGCAACGCGGAAACCACCCGCCCCCAAAAGTACACAAGAAAGTAAGGCTCTCATGTCATGCTGTGTTGTGTTTGCTTGCATGTCACTGCTCAGTGGGGGAATAAAACATGAGCCAAACTCATGTCACTTCAATTACATATCTAGCTTGCCTTCCAGATCTTAAAGAATAGATTTTTTGGTAGAGTGGTGGCAATACAGGTCTGTCATAAAATATTGAATGTTTTTCTTAAATGTGAAATTCATACTGGCGTACAAGGTGAGTATCTGGGACTCTTGGGTTATTGTTGTCCCACTGCTGAAAACCAGCCTTTTCTCTTTATAGATAACACAAAACAATTGAGATTTGAAGATGTAGTAAATCAGTCAAGTCCAAAAAATTGTACTGTGTACTGTGGAGGAATTGCCTCTGGGCTAACAGGTATGAACTGTTTTATTGCTTTTTTTATTATTGAAGCTTCTTGGACACCAAGACAGTTACTAATTTGAAAACTTTTTATGTTGTAGATCAACTTATGAGACAGACTTTTTCCCCATTTGGACAGATTATGGAAATAAGGGTGTTTCCAGAAAAAGGTTACTCATTTGTCAGGTATGGACAAAGAAAAGTCAGATCTGTGGGTCTGTGCATGCAGTAATGTTTCATCTTTCTGTAATTTCACTTGATTGAATTTCTCCTGATGCATTAAAAGCTGTCACCGTATGTTCATAGAATAATTTGGAACTTTTAAAAGTGACCACCCATCTTTTTACCTGAGAAGATGAATGTTTGTGAAAGCAGATGTTTTTCCCTGGATTTACTGTATGTATGGAGTCAGTGTATTTTAACAGTAAGGTGGAAGTCCTGTAAAGCATAACATTATTTTGTTTTTACATTCTTTAGATTTTCAACCCATGAAAGTGCAGCACATGCTATTGTTTCAGTTAATGGAACCACAATTGAAGGACATGTTGTTAAGTGTTATTGGGGTAAAGAATCCCCTGATATGACTAAAAACTTCCAACAGGTAACTGCAGTTTAACCTTCTCTTTGCATTACAGAAGCGATTGCATGTATACTTGTAATGCCTTCCCAGTTGTAATGGGTACATTTTATGGAGTTCTTATGAAAGTCCATGTTCTGTCTCAGTTATGTTCCAGTTGTTCATCAAATTGGGCTAGTGATTTTGATGGAATATCTGTTACTGTCTTCTGGATATGATTCAAGATAGGGAGAAACTTGGAGGTAATTCTGATTCTTGCTGTTTCTCTAACTACAGACCAGGGGACTGTCCAACCAAATAGTCTTTGGTATTTCAAGCACACCCAAACGCATTGTTCAGTACAAGGATCTAATTAAATCAGTGGTGTCTTATTCTTCTGATCTCATTATTGCCTGTTTTAGCCCTGTGATTGATAGAGCCAAAACTGCCTTCAGCAGCACAAATGCAACCTAAGCCATGTGTTGAAGCTGAAGTGTGATGGACTGTTCTCTCCCCAGGTGGATTACAGCCAGTGGGGGCAGTGGAGCCAAGTCTATGGGAATCCCCAGCAGTACGGGCAGTATATGGCTAACGGGTGGCAAGTACCATCCTATGGGATGTATGGCCAAGCATGGAATCAACAGGGTTTTGGAGTAGAGTAAGTAATTTTATTTAGTTTTGTAGACTATTCCAAGAATGCAGCATCTGAGTTTCAGGCTCGCTTAGGTCAAGGACTGCACAAGGTGTCAAACCTTGGGTGGGCTCCTGTGTGCTTAAAGCTTGTGTTTGGTGATTGGACACACACCCGGGTGAGTCCCTCTGGCTTCTACCTGGTGACACATCCATGGGGGTGGGGAAGGCACAAACACCACCTCGTGTGGTGGTCTTGTCTGATACCTAAACACATGGTGGATTCTGACTTGAACTGGTGAGTACTGGAGAGTGTGAGCCAGGGACCCTGGGTATTTTGAAATAACTCGTTTTACTCAAGTTATCTTCATTATCTGCTGCCAGTTAAACATCTTAATACCTGATAAAGCTATCACTGTATTCATGCCAGTGAGGCACTGGGTATTTTTTGCATTTCTGGATCACTGATGTTCACTTTCAGCCACTTGTGTGTGGACATGCCTTTGGAGGTTTGTGCCCTATGCAGTCAGTGCCCAAGGTTTGTGGGGCTTTTTTTTTTCCTTTATTCTTGAAAAGTTCATGATATTTTCAAGAATCACATGTTGTAATGCTTAACCTGAATTACTCATTGAAGAGAAGAAGAAATTGTTCTGGTTTGGTACAAAGATTGTGTGGGAAATACGTTTTTAAGTTCTTTTTTTTTTTTTTTTAGTATGTTGTCTAGTAAATAATTTTTCCCCTTTTTTTAACTATCCCGTTTCTTTTTAAGCCAATCTCCATCTGCTGCCTGGATGGGTGGATTTGGTGCTCAGCCTGCCCAGGGACAAGGTGCTCCTGTAATACCTAACCAAGCTGGATATGGTATGGCAAGTTACCAAACACAGTGAGCTGGGACTCTGTTTTAAAGTGTGTATTTCATGATAGGCTGCAGTTTCCAGTGACATTCTGAAGACTGGAATGTAGACAATGAAAAAAGAAAATATTTATTTTAAAAAATGGAAATGTTTGGAACCTTTAGCACAGCTTTGCTTTGGTGAAGGACACAAATGTCTTCTAGTTCTGCCTTTTTAAGTTTTTGTTCATGATGGATATGAACATGTTTTTCTTTGTGTACAAAAATTAAAAAATAAAGTCAATAAAGACAATTCTGACTACAAATTTTGATATAGTAGGAGAAATGGCTAACAAATTTGATCCTTAGGTTACCATTCCATTATTTTTTTTTTGTTTTGTCGTCAGTGTTTTATATCATTGTGCTTTTAAAAGAGAAATGAGGTTGGAAAACAGCAAGTTGCTTTTAGCTGAACACACATCCTGAAATAAACTGTGGACCAATCACTACAAGCTAGGAGACAGTATTGAGTTTTCAAGAAACCTATGGGCATAGCTCAAAGGGTATGTAGGTCTTGGAATAATTTTTTTAAAAAAATATTTAATTTTTCTACGTGCTTAAAGAGAACAGTCTGATACAACAAATAGTTCAGTCTGAAATGAAAAACAGTACTGTCTGAGAAATTTCGCATAACTTTTACTGTCCACGTTCAGGCACACGTTAAAACTTTTCAGAGCTGGTTTGCTTGTTAAAACTGTAGTAATTTACTTTTAATTTTGAGAAGTAAAAACGTTTTTACAAGTATGTTGTTTGTATTGAAATCAGACAGTCATACTTGGGCTTTTACATAAAGTTTGAAGGCTACACATTGTAAATATTTCATAATTACAGTGTTTCAAAAGCATGCTCAAACATAGAAGTAGCAATGTAATTATTCAAAGTAATACTTAATATACTCTACTGCTTTAAATGCAGTAGATTGACAAGAATGTGCAAGACTGACATTTCCAAAGTTGGCTAATATGTAAAGTTACATAAAGAACTATAACAAAGAGCCTTAATTTTAATTTCATAAATCTTTAATGCATCACCTTTTTGTCATTAGAAATACAAATTTTTTGCTTTACATTATTTGGTATGTAAATACCTTGGTTAACAACCTTGTAAACCTCTTTCAAGGTTATTATAAGTTGTATAGTATCTTGAGTGTTTTGAAAAATCTTGATGTTTTTTAAGTCTAGAAATATTTTGCCCAAGAATTTTTTAACAAGATTGTTAAAAACATCTTATTTTAGAGAATATTCAATGTGCCATTTGGTAAACGGAGATGCAGTTGAAACAGTACACTGAGTTGTGACTTATTTTTAATTAAAGTTTTTGTCTTTCTGGGTGGTTTGCATGTGATGAACCTGTACAGAGGCTGGGTTGTTTGTGTACTGAGTGTGTAAATGGATAAATCATGAAGATGTTTAAATGGTATACTTGGGTTATTTCTGAATTATTTTATGGATACATTGATACAAACTGCCTCAATAAATTTGAAGTTGAAAATGAATGTAAGTTAGATATAAGTACTGTGTCCTCCCCATGACAGCTAGAGGGTGCAAATGTCTCAGCTGTGTTCTGGAACACGCCGAGGCAGCACCCTTGGAACAGGATGAGTAGGATTTGCAGTGATAGTTCAGTGAAGCAAAGTTGCATTTTAAAAGAAACAGGAAGTTTGATTCATTTAGAGATGATAGTTTCTGAGGAGCTGTACATTTTGCCTTTTCTGTTTCTTACCATGCAGGTGTTGTGAGTTAGAATAGTCTGTTTTGAAACGGAGACTTGCAGTGATGTCAAACCCAGCCAGGCTGTGCAAACAACTACCCTGATTGCTGTAGCAAATCACACGAGGGGGCTTCTCCTCCTCTCCTGTTGACATGTGAAGTAGTTCCTTGACCTTTAGATCGGGTGGAAGGTGAGATATATTGGCAGAGCAGCTCACTCAGTCGGCTCAGCTGTGCCCAGAGGTCCCTGTGGCTCTGGGCACCTCATGCCTGCAATAATGACTGAAGGGAGTGTGGAACCACGAGTGCTCATGGGGACAGAATCAGCCCTTTATCTCTGGTTCTCCTTTCTGCTGTACCCAGTGTTTCTCCACTCAAGATAGGGAGCTTGTCTACAGGACTCTTGTTTTTCTATAAATTTTGTACATATGTGAATATCTACGCGAGGATCGGCCTATACATTGTAGTTTGGAAAAAAACCTCACCAGTAAGTGTGTTTTTGTTACACTCAGCTGTTTGAAAAAAATCACGAGTCAGTAGAGGTATAAATTGCGAGTTACTTTAGGGTTTCTTAGACTTCACTTGAAATCTGGGGTTTCTACATAACTGTAGGTGTTTGACATAGACTGTGCTCTGGATGCATGCTGGTATATAAGCAGTATGTTCTTACTGAAGATTTAGATGATGCAAGTACATTGCCACTTAAATGCCCATATAACTGGGTGTGAGATTAAGGCAGTGATCTTTCAGGTCTCAATGTGTAGATCACTTTAAATCTGATTATTTAATATGCCTGCTGTAGAGCTGGGCCGTACCTGACCTGTATTTCAGGATGAAAGATAGGATATACCTTCTGATTTCAGTCTTTTGTCATTGATTTT
Organism: Pipra filicauda; assembly: GCF_003945595.2. NCBI lineage: Eukaryota > Metazoa > Chordata > Aves > Passeriformes > Pipridae > Pipra > Pipra filicauda. The sequence goes on along the minus strand of NW_024104687.1, from coordinate 1,276,404 downwards.
TATACAGCTTTTCTGTAATGGTGATATTTCTTCGCAGATGTTCAAGGTAGGGGAGTCTCCAGAGTCCTTTAATGTTTCTATAGCACTGCGAGGAAGAGTTGTAAATTAGATTGCTTTCTACTCAGTAGCATTCATAAATGCATCACTGACGATTTTTTGGCACCAAAGAGCCTCTTGCACCATACTGCTTTTATGAGTGACACTTAACACTGTTGTAATTTCTCTAACTGCAGAAATCAACCACTACCTAACCCTCACCACTAGGATTTGGATTTCAAAAAGTATTGATTTCTTATGGCTTAAGTTGATGCGTGCAACCTAACCCAGGGTTGTAATCTGCGTTTGCAGAAGGTGTTCAATAAAAGTGAAACATGATAAAGGGCTTATCCTGTATTGTCATCTGTCAAAGCATTGTCCCTCTTTGCTGTAAAACTGACAACAGGCAGACAAGGCTGAACTTGTAAACTATGCACTTGCAATCATGTAAAAGCTGTTTTATTTAAAACTTTTCCTATAAAATCGTTTTGTATTTTGCAGAGTTGCAGTAGTAAGGCTGTGAATCTAAGGTTACATGTAGCTTCTCATCAGTCCTGCCTCCTTGTGTATATTTTTTAACGGTGTCCAGGCATACTCTTCCTGCAGAACCTTCTTCCTTGCTAAGATAACTTCATGAGAAGCTATTCACTGTACCAGAACCATTGCCTTCATTTCACTCAAAAAAGTCTCACGGTGAATATAAGGCTTAGTTTTGCAGAAAAAAATAGTGATTTGTTTTTCTTGTGTTTGTACACAAGGAAGCAGACTTAAACTGTATGGACATGATTAGTGTCTGATACTTCTTAATTATCTGACTGTTTTTGAACAAGGGCACAAGTGTTTGTTTTACTCACATGAAACTGTTTCCTGGTCAGCAATAAAAGATTTTGTTGCACTGTTCTTACTTTGCAAGATACAGGCAATCTTTTGTTCAGTATCCTTCCAAAAAATTGATGGGGTTTGTGAAGAACTGCCTTGTTCCAGCGTGAATCTTCATATATAGGTGCAGTCTGGGGTCTGGATTGCTGCTGTAATAGCAAAAGGAAGCTGTTCTTTTGAAAATGAGTGAGAATTCATTTGTTCTGATCGTGTGTGGTGCCTGTCCAACACTGGTTTAAGGATTTCACTATGTAATGAAGTTTCTGCTCATAAAAAGGCAACTGCAAGGCAGTAGCTGCTGGGAAGATCTTTGTTGTGTTTCTTTTCAGCAACTTTTGTGAATCTAGTTGATGGTTTGAAAAAAAATTTAAAAATTGTTGTGCTTTTCAGTATCACCTAAAAAACATCCCCCCTCCTCCTTTACTGTAATTTCAAATCAAAGAAAATGCTGAAGTGTTTACTGGATATTTTACTTGGAAAAGAAACAGGACTTTATGTTGATGAGTGAACACTGATTCTGTCATGTCTGAGGCTGTGTGCTCATCTAGACCATGGATGTGAATGACATGCTCTGCTCACTGACATTTAAAGGGTAATGACTCAAAACTTTAATTTGACATCAGTAATGATTATTTGAATACAAGTTATTCTTGCTTAAATACACAGCTCCTCATGCTTTGATTAAAGCTGATCTGAATCTTACTGGTTATTGAAGTATTCCTGAAGTGCAGTGGGAAGAAACATGGCTTTGCCTTCTCTCTTGGTGTTGAAGCTGTCACTGAGGCATCACAGTTGCACAGACAGCATTGTTTTGTTCAGAAGAAAAACAACGGGGTTGTGTTGGGAATTCAGTGTAAGCTGACTTTCCTGTGCTGATGGGTGATAGCATTTGAATATTTACCTTCTGAAACAAGGGCTCAGTCACCATTCCTTGGTGAACCCAGCTTCCCACTGATCCCAGATCCTCAGCAACTGTCTTTCCCAGCTGCTGGCAGGGAGAGGAGGAGGAGGAGGAGGAAAGGGGATGATGCTGAGGGGAGGTGGTACATGTGTGGGTACAGCCCTGGGTGTGGTGCTGGTGCCAAGTCAGATTGTCAAACACATTGAAGTTCATGACAGGCTTACACAGATACCACAGCAGTACCCAAAGTGTGGTGGCCATTCAGACACAAACCTGCTTAATCTGCTTGCTTAAAAGAATGTGGCTTTAAAATTACAAAAGTAGAAACCACATACCCTGTGGCCATTCTCTGAGAAAACAGATGCACATTGAACACCCCAGGTGACTAAACAAAGAAACTTCAAGGAGCAAATTGAGTTAAGCATTTGAATTTATAGACCTTTACTTAATGTAGACCTCTTAACTTGGCATTCTGTTGTGTCTGCACTGACAGTTCTGCTTGGATAACTGAAGTAGTTTCAGATATGCACAGCTGCTTGTTGAACTTCTTCCCATTCTTTACAACTTCTGGAACAGGGGTGGGTAGGAATTGGATAAGAATCCTGGGTCTACCACATGAAACTGGATAATGCTTACATTTCCTGGATGGAAAATGATTTTCTGGAGCCAACTCTGTAGAAGAATAAATGTTACAGGGGATGATGAAAAGCTGCCATCCTCCATTTGGGTTGCTAGTTCTTTGACCTTAATAAATGAGGAGTTATTACTGGGCTGCTGTTCCACGAAAAAATACTCTTTGTGGTTTTTTTTGTCCTTTCAGTGAGGCAGATCTTTTTCACTCCATTAATGATTTGTTTCCTTTAATGGTTGTCCAGCATGATGGGAAAGACCAATTGCTATAATATATTGCTTAGTTCAAATCTTCCAACTCAGGTACTGACTGTGGGGAAAATCACCCTCTTAGTTATTAAAAGAACTGTTTAATTTTGCAATATGTGTTTGTGGAACCATTTCTAATTGAGTTTTACCCTCACCTGAAAGCACAGGGAGTCTTACACTAATACAGCTTGGAATCAACAGCTTGGAGCTGCTGTACCAGATCCCTGTTGTACAGTCAAGTGCTGGAAACGTTTGTGCCTCGCTCCTCTTGTGTGCTGTAGAGAATAAATCTGGTCTGTATATTTGCAAATGCTCAGAGAAAGCTGAGGTGCAGTATTTTCTGAACTCTTGCTGTGAACTGGGGCTTCTTTCACATTTACGGGTACATGGTGTGGTTTTGTAGGAGAAAATTCTGTTGTGTTTGTGACAATTATCTAAAAACATGGCTGATTTCAGACTAAGAAAAATAAAGTGTGGCTGTTTCTAGGACTGTTCCTAGGTGAATCATGCCTCCTACTTGGGTTTATGTATTCTATGGAACGAGGATATGAAGGTCCAAAATCATCTCTCATATCACTTAAAATGGACACTTTCAGAAGGGAGCAAATCACTCTAAACTTGCAGTATGGATATAGCAAGACCTTGTTCTGGAAGAGCAACAGCTGTTCCTATGTATTGCTAATATGTTTTAAAATGGTCAATACCTGAGATCAGAGGACCAACAGATATTACTGAATATATTTTACCTTTTGGAGAGGATTTAAGGCGAGTAGACAAGGTGGTGCTGTGTTCACATGGAATTCTGAGAGCGTTCCTTCCATCATCCTTTTGTTTTGTGGGCTTTCAAGAAGCAATGCAGAACCTGTCCTGCCTGATGTATACGTGGAAATTTGGCAAGGTATGTGATGCTATGCTTTAAATTCATTTTACAAGGTCACAGTGTCTAGTGACAAGGGTCTGACAAGCTGCATGACTTAGAAAATTGACATTTCAGTGAAATGCTTCTACAGCAAAATCTTACTGGAGGATATTTTATTTCTGGAGCCTCCGAAGGAAGGCACGATGCTGTCTCCTCAGAAGTATCCAAATGTGTCCAAATCTGATTTTACTGAGGCTGTAGAAACGGGCATTCCCTCATCATGATTTTCGTTGTAGAAAATGCACACGGATACTTGAATTGTGAGTTGCTATGACCATGTCTGTCTCACTTTCCATACCCTGTCTGTTTTGCTGTGTTTCTCACTTTAATTATCTGTGTTTCTAGTCAACAGAGTTGTACTTGCTTTTCATGCACAGTCTGTTACATTTGCCTCTGGTTCTTAGCAGAAACACACTGACCTCATATAATTTTTAATATTCCCCTGTACTACAAAAATCTTTGATTTCTGTGGTCTCTACTTGGTTTAATATTTACAGATGGGTGTTGAAAGCATGTGTTAAGTACTATTCTTTTTTTTTTTGTATCTCCAGGTTCATCCCAGACTGAACATAATTCACAAAAACTGGGTTTTCTTTACTGTACCTCCTAGTCAGTCCTACCTATGTGTAGTCCAGAGGGGCTTAGAATGCTTTTAAGGTTTTTAATAACAATTTCATAATTCATGTCTAGTTCAATATATGAATATTTTATTATCAAGTTTTTTATTGCTGTAAAATTGGCAATTGAAAACGGTATTTCTGCATCTCAAGATTCAATTCATGGTACTGCTTTATCTTCTGAAAGCTGGTTTTAAATCTTGTGGGTAAAAAAAATTTACATTTCCAATATAAAAGGATAATAAAATTCCTTCACTGTAATTCTTTCTTCTTTATAGAACAAAGTTGAAGAAACTCAAGAAGACTGATTTAGCAGTAAGGATTTTATCAGGCTCAAATATACATTTCATACTAAACTAATGAAACATTTTTACTTCACTGTCAGATGCAAAGATCATAAAACTCTTTTTGATAAAGAAAAATCACACACTTAAAGTTTCAAGCTTTGGAACACTTGGTCTTGTTTTTTTCTGAGTGCAGTTTGTGAAGAGGTATAGGTGTAACTGATGTAAGGTGGGAGCACCGCTGGAGTTCTTTAGCCTGTAATTCAGTTTCTGCATGGTTAAATGTCTCTGCCAGAGTTCTGCAGTCTGTATTTTGGCGTGCATAAAGCTGCGGAGCTGGAGGTACTGAGGAATGTTCCACAAGATTAGGGATAAAAGTTGACCCTGTGAACCTCCTTGTACTAGAAAGTATTACAAAGGAGTGAGTCAGAGCTTTCTCTGAGTTCAAAGTGAGGAGTGCTGGACAAATTCCTCTGATTTATTTGGGCGAGCCTGAAATAGAATGCAATTTTCTACCAGGATTCTCTTCAAGGCTGTTTTATGCTGTGTACCTTTCAGGAAGGTTATGTTTAGATTTGTTCCGTGTGTACCTTATTAAGAGATGAAAAACGTGTTTTATTATCTGCTCTTTTACTCTGGTATCTCTGAATCTTCAGCCAGGATCTGCATTTAGCTGAGACTTGTGAAACTTGGTTTGAAACTAAAGATGGCTTGCCTTGTTTAAGGTTAATAAAACTAAAAAGTGAGTCTTGGCTTTGAACTGAAAAAAACTGCCCTGGATCTTAACAACATAAAGTCACGTTGCTTTCTCCAGCACAAGTAGGTTTAACCACACCAGTGTGTTGTAGCAGCATGTCACTCATTTCTCTGTGGTTAAACTGTCAAAACATGTGTGCTGAAATATTTAGGTTAAAAAGCATAAATTGCAGTCCCTAAAGGCTCATGGTACTGTGTGCATTTCAGCATTGCCTGATTTGGAAGGAAGAACTTTTTTCTTTGCCACCCCATCAAGAACATCAAGGTGATCAAGGTGAAAGTTGGTGAAATTTGAAACCTGGTTTTATTGAACCCAATGGTACTATGGACAGTCCGTGATTTTTTTATGCACACATGGATTAAAATGCCTCATTCTCTGGCCAGAATGCAGTTTGCAGTGCAGCATCTAGTCTTATTTTCTACTGTTTCTGTTAACACCTGCGGTATAATAGGGAAATAAACTTTGCCAGTCTAAAATCAGATTTTGAAGGGCTGGGAGGTTTTTTTTATTGTTTTTGGTTTTGGTTGGTTGGTTGGTTTTGTGGTTTTTTTTTTTTCAGAGAAATGAGAGTTTTCCTGCTTTGAAGGCCTCTCCTCATTGTTAACATTTCCAATTTCCATGTAAATAAGTACCACCTCCCCTGAAACCAGTTGCATTATGTTGGTGCAAATGAAACCAGAGCTTTAAACCATGAGTTGTGTTTCTCATAATTCTGTTGATTAGTTTTGAGTCTTTCAGTTGCAATTAGGCATTGAAATGAGCTGTGCATTTTATGAATTTTCTGTGGAGTTATTCATAGTTCAGTATATTCCAGAATAGATTTTTTTGCAGTGGCAACTCTTGCCATTTCTTTTCAAATCCAGCTATTTAAATTTGAGCTAAATTATTCTTCAGAATACAAGTCAAACTTTAAAATAGAATCTTTGTCTGAAATCACATTGTCAAGCATGTTTCTGCCTTTTTGGGTGTCTTGCATGTTCTCATTCCCCCCCACACACCTGTTCCTGCCAATGGCAGTGGGAAATCCGCTGGACTTTATCCCAGTTGTCAAACCTTCCAGGATCTGGAATGGTGAACAGTCCAAAGCTTACTGCCACACGCCGTGCTAACCAGTCATGGATGTATGGAATGAAGCAGGGCATGGAAGGCTTGCAAAAGCTTTCCTGTTCAGTTTTGAGGGAAATTGACTATTTTAACATACATTTAATTTTTAATGGTACACAGTTCTTTAGGTGTAAGTGCAATGACTTGGTAAGTACTCAGAGAACATCATCATCTGTTCTGTATGGCCTGGCCTGGCTGCAGCCAAAGGTAGTGAAACACATTTATTGGTTCATTTTTAAGGGAAGCTTTGCCCTGTGAAGTTAAGGGAAAGATGGTAAAAATTCATGCAAGGTGTAAAAATGTTTAGAAGTGGTATGTGGACACTGGCACAGAATGAATGAAGTCATAAATTGCACGTGGTTATATGTGGGTATTGCAGGTTATTTGTGGAAGAAGGCAGAAAAATCCCCAGCAAAGGAACTGTATTTGGATGTCTCCACCAAATTCATCTGGAAGGAAAATTCCCTCATGTCATTCTGTCTGATAAAGCACTGAGTGTTGAACATGAGAGCAGAAGACACGGAACAGCATCAGGAACATGACCCTGCTGGAGCAGGCACTGGTGTGCCCACCTTGGAGTACTGTCTGCAGGAGTGGCCCGAATGTGCTCGTTTTCAAGGAAAAGGGGTGGAAACAAAGTTTTGTATCTAGAGGAAGAAAGGAACAGAAAGTGTGTGCTTCCACAGGTTAATTTGTGGCAAACTGTGGGTCAGGTTTCCCATAAATGAATGGACAGAGAGCTGTGCTCCCTGTGGCTTCTTGGAGGCACCAGCACATGGACCATGGGTGCAATTGCTGGCCTCTAAGCATTCATATTCCTTAAGTACTCCAAATCCATGATGTTGAGTTTTAAAACTGCTCCAGTTACCTGTTGTCAATACTCTGGCTTGAAGATGAGGTAGTTGTCCTGGGAGTACTAGTTCTTAACACTTAAAATAGAAACTTGGGGATCTGTGACCTGGTTCTTAAAAAAACAAAAATAAAATCTGGTGGTGTCTGTACTGCTTGGGTGTGAATGTACTGCCTGAAATACCTGGCACTGGTAGATGTGACTAAAAAAACTTTTGGGAGTTCATGCCCAAGCTGTCTTCTCCCAGAACTGCCCCCCTGTGCATCCCTGTCACATGTGCCTGTCCGTGTGCCTCCCCTGGGCCCTGCTGCTGCCGTGGTGTTAGCCCGTGCTCTTCTGGTGCTTGCACGGAATTTCCAGCTGTATTCCCAATATTGTGCCTGCCTCACACATCTGCTTGGAAATGCCATGTGCAGCTGTTGTGCTGTTCCCTCGGCAAAGCAGCAAACTTCTTTTTTCTTCTTCTTCTTTTTTTTTTTTTTTTAAATCCACACCAAAAGCCAAGAAATCTTTACCAGCTAACGCAGCTTTTGGCCCTGGTGCTGAAGGCAGAAGTCCAGGGATGCTCAGGCCAAATCCCTTCAGCTGGAAGGTATTGTGCTGCTGTTTGTTTTGGAAGCACAGATGCAACTGATTCTTGTGTGAGTCTTCTGGTGTCACCAATTCCCAGGAATGAGATCTTGGCCTTGTGCATGTAAGTGGAAAATATCCATACGTTTCAGTGGGATGGGGAGCCCATCCAAGTTCCCTCTGCGAATGGAGCTAGTTAGCAATGCATTACTGTGTGTTCAGGCTGGGATTTGGCTTAGGTGGAAATAAAACAAGTGTTGACTTGTCTGCTAACAGTGGTTTCTGTTGCTTTTTGTGTATCAGTGATGCTTCCAGTGGGATTTAAACACTCCCATTGCCTCCTACTACTGTTGTCTTGTGCTTCCTGAGTTAATTGTTTGATGGCTTACAGCATTGTCAGAATTACACAAACTTATCACATGCTGGATTTTCGATCAAATATTTTGGTAAAAAAGATATTTCTGAAAGCGAAAATACCTTCGTTAAAATTGTAATTGTTCTTTTCTGTTAGGAAAGAATTATTCTTCCGAGTCTTGGAAGAGCAAATGAGTCAGCCCAGCACAAAAAGCTTGGCATGTCTATTTTGGTAAGAAAGCACACGGTTTTATGAAGGTGACCGTGCTGGGGGAGGTTTTTGTTTCTTGCACCTGCTCGGCAAAGACACGAGGGCGGCTGGTGGCTCAAGGCTGGCCGGGATAGCTGTTCAAGGAGTCCACGGAGGAGCAGGAGGCTTGAGCCGGGAGGAGGAAGGAGCAGGGAGGGATGAGATGGATCTGTGCGAACTGACTTAACAGCGTTGTTTGGAAAAGGGGTGACAGTGGGGCTGGCTGGGACAGCGGGGGCCCCGCGGGGAAGGGGAAGGGGGAGGCGCCGCTCTCCACCGGCGAGGGGGTGACCCCCCGGTATCGCCCCGTTGCCTTTGGCGGTGCCTGTGGCCCGGGATAACGTGGGAAGCGCCGTTCCCAGCGGGGCAGGTGCGGGCGCGGCGGGGCCGCCCCGTGCGGGCGGGAGCGGAGCGGGGCGGGCGGGGCGGGGGAGGCGCGGCCGCCCCGGGGCTCGGGCAGCGCGGCCCGAGCGGCGCCCGGGATGTTCAACCGGGCCGTGAGCAGGCTCAGCAGGAAGCGGCCGCCGTCAGGTAACGGGCCCGGGGCAGCGGGGACCGCCGGGGCCGGGAGGGCTGCGGGGCTCCGGCGCCGCCGCGGGGGAGCGAGGGGCTCCCGGGCGGTCCCCGGGCCGTCCCCGGGCCGCGCCGCTTCCTCCGGCCCCGGGAGCTGCGGACGGAGCCGGAGCTGCCCCGCGGCGGGTCCGGCTGGGGGGGGGCGGTGCCGCTCGGCGGGGTGCGCGGTGGGACCTGCCGGGACCGTGCCGGGACCGTGCCGGGACCGTGCCGGGACCGTGCCGGGAAGGGAGCGGCGCTTCCCGCGGAACAGGGAGCTGCGCTCTGCTCGGGCTCCTGCCTCATCAGCCGCTTCTCAGTGCCCAGCTCCTGCGGGCTGCTCTTACTGGGGGCGAGGTAACAGCCCAGAGCTTCAGAGCGCGGTTAGTCAGGCTGTGAATCGACTTCGAAGAGTTCGCCTTTGGAGGGAGCGTCTGAAGCTGGAATGGAAGTTACCAAGGAGTTCCCAGTTCCCTGCGCAGCCGGGCGCTGTGCCGTGGCTGTGTGCTCTCTGCCCGCGCTGCCGCGAGTCTGTCCATTCCGAGGCGGTGATGGCTGGTATCAGTCGGTGCTGAAACAACTGGGGGAAAAGTAGCAATCTCCGAATCCTAGAAAATAGTGCTACAGTTTATTGTGCGCAGGAAGAAGTTGCAATCTTTCTAAGAAAAGCCAGCTGCGGTGTTTGTCTAGACTTGATTTGGGTTGGGGTTTTTTTGGGGTTCTTTGGTTGTTTTTTTCAAGGATATCTGTCTGGTGAACGCTTCCAGAGATGCTACAAAAGCGGAACGTCCCTTTAGCTTCCTTCCTTATAGTTAAAAGTGGAATCCAGGAGCCATCTGTTGCTAGAGACAGTCAAAAGAGGATGTTGAGGCTCATGCTCTGAACAACCAAGACATGTGAAGGGCAGCTCTGCTGTAAGGAAAAGGTCTAAAACTCAGCTGCTGCTTGGAAAAAATTGCTATGCGAGGATTCATCTGGTGATGCTTGGATGCATGGAAAGTAAGGGAATTTCCCCCTTTCAGCTGCTTACTTATGAAGTTTGCCACTGTTTCATGCCTTGGATTTATTAATTCTGGACTGGGGATTGTTGCTGGATAGACTTTCTGCTGAGCTTAGGAAAAGACAAGGTATTCAGAGTACTTTTAAAGTAATGATAAAGGTTCATGGCTCGCAGCTTTATGATCCAGGTGAATAAGGGCAGGTGCGGTCAGAAGTTCTTCGAGAAGAAATTGAGATGGCTTTTCTTGTTTTACGTTAATGCTTGAATACAGAATAAGGAACGTTCTGTTTACGTGGTGCTTTTGTCATTTTGACAAAACGTTTGTGTGACATTTATTTGCCAGGGAGTTTGCAAAAGGCGTGTGTGGGAAAGAGGCGGGTGGAACAGGCGTTTAGGAAGGGACGTGCTCCGTGGGATTCCGTGGAGGGTGTGAGTCTGTGCTGCTTGATATGGGCCACGATATCAACAGCTGGAGAGTGGCAGCAGCTTGGGAAACCGTTGTAGTGCTCCTGGAAGGCAGAGCGATCAGCATGTCTAACTCAATTAGCTGGGTCTGAGTCACTCACAGTTGACGGCTTTCCACTTATTTTATTTTTTTCAGTCAAAAACAAGGCCCAAAACTGCGAGTTTTGACCTGCAAAGTTGTCTATGTTGATGTTATTGACGCTTTCTGTGGTTTCGGTCCAAGTTCCTGATTGGAGAATGCAAACATTTGCCATTTTTGATAGCACTCTTCAGCTGATAATTACACATTATTAGTGCTGCACTTACCGTTCTCACACAAAGAGCCTTTATCCGCAGTCTGGTGCTGCAGGGCTATTGTGTGATGGGAAGGCAGCTTCTGTAAGAGTCTCCTCTGCAATAATGCTCCAGCTAATGTAGCTGCCTGTTTGTTCTCTTAGCATGGAGTCCTCTGAAGTTGGGTGATGTTAAAACAAGCACTCAGTCAGTTGCTGTGCTGGCTGCTCCCTGCACATCGTGAGAGCAGTTGTGTCTCTGAAGCACATTTTCAACTCGGTGGAAAGTTTGTTTCAGCAGAAAACTCTTACAACTGGGCCCTGCCGTGTGTGTGCTTTGCTGGCTTTCTCTGCCTCTTGGTTTCTAACCCCAGTAAACGACAGCAAGCTCTGCTATGAAATATAATTAGCATATTGCAATGTAAGAAATGTAGTTAATGTATTTATTATCTATTTTGCATCCTGTGTGTTACTTTTACAGAAATACTGGTGGAAGGACTGCCATTTTGTAATAGCCTTTTAGATGCACAAAATTATCTCCCCGTTTTCAGTATCAGCAGATGTCTGCCTTCCTCATTTAAATGACCTTACAAATGTATATATATTGTTAAACACTGGGATCAAGCTTGTTATTTCCAAGCATATATTACCTAACTTTGTCGCTAGAGGATTTTTAAAAGGAGAAAGTTATCTTTATAGATGCCAAACAGAGTTAAAAAGGTTTCAGGAGAATCATTCATGTAACTACACTTATTGGTGTCTTGCCTTTTCAAAGAAATCATTTCAGACTCATTAATTTATTTCAGTGGAAGTATAATTTTTAAGGTAATTTAGTAATGTGTTATGGGAGGTGGATTTGGGGATCAGCTTCTGGAGTCATTTGTGGGGAAAACTTCTTTCCTGTCTTTTAAACTCTTTAAAGAAATCTAGAAATCACACTTCAAATCTGCTGAATGAAACCAGCACGTGGCGTGGGAAGTTATGATCCTAACTGGGGGTGAGGTTGGGTCACTTTTGTTTTAGAATATATGTTGGTGATGGCGTATTTAACGGGGTATAATAAAAATACCCAGCAGTTTTAATGTCCTCATAAAATTCCGGGGTGTTTCCTACTGTCATGTATCATTTATGTTTGTACTGAAGGGGAATGTTAATGTTTTATGGCTGCAGAGGGACACTGAACATGGGGATTGATGATGCTCAGCCCAGAGGGAGACCTTGAGCAGTGCCATGCCCAGCACACAGACCTGAGCCCTCCAGAGCTGCTGGCACTTTCCCTGTCCCAGCTTTGGCCCCTGCCAGCTGTGCCACAGCTGTGCCACCGCTGGCAGGGTGGTACCAGCCAGGTGATGTCCTCAGCAGGCTGCTGGGGGGCAGTTTCTGTGGTTTTGGGGGTCTGCTCAGGACAAGGGTGGTGCTGCAGTACCTAAGGCTGTGTTTGTTGTGTGCAGGGGGTTTGAGGGTCTGCCTGGTGTCCCCTGCCTCGGTGTGGGCTGAGCCTGGGCTGGGCTGGGGTTGCAGCAGAGCTGCCCAACACCTGAGACATCCCCCAGCCTCTGCTCTGGGAGCTCCCAGCTTCAATGAGTGAGGCAAGGGGTGAATAGAAGGGTTGCAATGGGCAGACAAGCCTCATCTTGGTACCACAGGACTTTCTGGGCTGTGAGGAGCTTGTGAAGTGAGGAAACAAGCAGAGTAACAGAGCCCTGCACAAGGCACAGCAGATGGACACTGGGAAGAAGCCATGCAGGTCTTCCCTTCAAAACCAAATGTTTTTTCTATTAATGCTGTAGGAGGAGAAGGCAGGGAGAAGGGGAGCAGGAACATAAGCGAGAGAAGAGTTTGGATGTTGACAAGGAGGAGCAGGAGGGGAATGTAAACGTAGGGAATAGAGTTGGCTTGTGCTGGGTAGGCTGGAAGTGAGGATGATGATCAGGGAGGACACAGAATAGCCAGCAGTAAAATGAGGGACCAGTGAAAGCAGCTGAGGAGAAGGAGATCAGTGTATCCTGGGTATATGGAGCACTTATTCTGGTCTTTGCTCACCAGAATTTATATTTTTTAGGTTCTCAAGGCCCTGGGTCTGCCCTTTGGTGCTCTGGCTCGTTGAAATACCTGCTTTTCAAAATAATCATTAATGTCCACTGAAGGTTTGGCTGGAACAGAAATGCTAGAAATAAAATCTCATTTCCATGTGTTCTGTTCTAAATCATGTATTAAATAAGGGAATGGCCTGGTTCTTCAGGCCACGAGCAGCTGCACACACAGAGCTGCCCTTCTGCTTGCGGGTGAGCACGACTGTAACAGGAGGTTCAAGCTCCTCAGAGGTTGTTGTGTTCTGGTCCAATGTACTTGGCTATTCCCACTTAAATCTCACAGATTTGACTGAGATTAGGAGCCCAGATACTTTGAGTCAGGCTGCTAAAATAAATGTTGCAAGTGATAATCAAGAACCACATCCTTTTGCACAAGGGGGGGTGGGCAAACCCAGGCAGCTTTAACTGGCTGTGCTCGTGTCACATCTGAGGGCTGCAGGAGTGGCCTGGGGGCAATCCCCTGGCTGTGACTGCTGGCCTTTAGCTCACAGACTGTGCTTCTCCTGTAAAAACCCCACTCCTATCACAGGAGAAGGGATGCTCATTCATTTAGAACAGTGCTCCATGTCACTTTTAGGAAAACAGAGACTTCACAGGTCCCTACCAACTCAAACCCCGGAGGCTTTGCTGTCGTGCCAGTGTTGTGCAGGGCTTTAACCTTAGCATTTATTCCAGTTACCAGCTGAAAAGGGCATCTGATAGCACAGCTCTGCACAGATAGTTTTTTGAGATACTTCCTGAGGTTTAGTTTCGTGGTGGAAGAAGGGTTTTTTAACAGAGCTTAAGCAGAAGTTACTATGATCCATATTTCCAAAAAGTTGGTAGAGTGGAATGAAGGAGTTATTAAAATAAATAGAGGCTGTATTGGTTACAGGAAGGGTTTTGTGCCCCTCTCCAGCGTGTAGTGACCTGAAATGGAGCTCTTATCCTGACTTCCCTTGCCCTGCCCCTCCTGCCTTTCCAGGGCATTCTGTGTGTGAGAGGAGAGAAGGCCAAGCACTTTATATCTGTTTTAGAGTTTTTCAGATGAGCAAATCCTTGGAGTCCCTCCAAGTAATAGGTTTTCCAAAGGGTAGACAGCAAAAAATTCTTTTTTTTTCATCACCAGCCTTGAATGCAATGCACTTGTCCCTGGGATAGGGAAAATATAACCTGTGTGCCATCTCTCCTGCCTGTGAGAAGGCAGCTGGCAGAGCAGATGTGGGCACAGCCCAGTGCACCTTATAAAAGGAGAATTTCGGTGGACTTGGAAACAAAGAGAAAACCCACCCCCTTGCCCCAAACCAGGTTGACTCAGCTTCAGTGAGGCTCTTCTGCCAGCTGTCTTTCCTCCCAGTTAGGCTGGGTTAACATCTTGGACTGGTTCTCCTGCTGAACAAAGCATTATTTTTCTTTCTCTCTTTGCTTTTACCCAACCTCCAGCCTCCAGTGATGGTTCTTTTCTTAAAAGTAAATTTCACATGTTTGACTGACCAGGAATTGCTTTATAGGAGCCCATGCTGTAGATAGTGTCAGAAAAAGACCAAATGATCCTTTTATGACACAGACTGTGGTCATTGTGTTCCACAGGCAGAAGGTGCTTGACCTCCTGTAGAACAGTGACAGTGCTCATGAATTATCTGACTGTAAGGAATTTTTGCCTCCTCACAGGCAAAGCAGAATTCAAGTATATATGTGTGTGTGTGTTTATCTTCAGTTTTATGGTGTTTCCTTTAAAGACAGCAGCTGTGATCCCAGGGTGCGGGGGGAATGTGGGAGACATCCACGTGTGACTGCCATTTGTGCCGTTTCTAAAGAAGGTGGTGTTTCTTTCGATTTTTTTTTCTTTTTCCAGAGATAAATGACAGCGAGGGTCACCCAAGCAGCAGCCACCAAACCCTGAAAGGAACCTCAAAATGGGCCACGTCGCTGGAGAACCTCCTCGAGGACCCCGAAGGAGTGAAACGCTTTAGGGTGGCTATATTAGCTATGGGTATTTCTACAGAACAGAGTCAGCATTTAAAGCTGCAGGAGGCAGGGTGCAGCTGAGCCAGGCTGTGAGCACAGAGATGTGGCTCCTCCTGGGCCTGTGCCCTGAGCAGAGGTGGCACATTTGGAGCTGTGCCACCGGCTGAGCTCCTGGGGCAGCGCCTTTTGCCCGCTGCCACCAGAGCTCCCTCCTGCCAGGCACTGCAGGACTCCTGGCTGCATCTTCCTAATGGGATCTGTCTGCTCCTGACAAGTCACTGTCGGATAAACCGCAGTCCTTGAGCCACTGCTCCCTCCTGCCAAGTGCTATTTATCACTGAGGGCTCATCTGGGCTCTTTATTCTCATCCATTAAGCAAAGTTACCACTGACAGTCTCTGAGCCTGACGACTCTTAATCTGTGTTTAGCAGCTGCACTGAAAGGTATCCCCTGTCACTTTACTACCAAGTGTGGGCTTGTGCAGCTCAAAGTGGCTTGAGGTTTAATTAGGTGAGGGTGGTGAGTTGGTTTTTCAAGGTTTCTTGCCTTATTGCATGTAAGAATAGGAATTACCCATTATGCTATTGATAAAATGCTCTGGGCTAACATGGTGTCCTGGCAGACTGGTTTAACAAGTGATGTAAACTAGAATTACAAAACACTGATTCTGAATTCTTAAAAAGAAAAAAGTAATCTTGGTGCTGTTTAATTCTTGGCACTGCTTGATCTCTATTTTCTAGCACTTGAAAGAGAAAACTGATGATCTTGGAGCTATAAATGTTTCAGCCATTATGTTTCATAAATAAATTTAATGCTCATTTTTCCCCTTTTAAAGCATGCCTCACTTTTGGAGCGATGTGCTGTGTTAAACACTGCAGAGAATGCAGATACATCTTCTGCTTTAGTTTACTGAAGTGAATTTATTGCCACTGATGATCATATTTAGAAATACTTTTATTTATAGAGATTTTACCCATTAGAAAAAGCAGAAAGGTACCAAATGAGAATCTCAGGTGATCTGTGACTCTCATTAAAATAGTTCATTATACTCACCAGCTAATGAGCTCATATATTTTTGGATTTCCCTTTGAGTAGTGGCTGTAAAAGTGCTCGAGTTATTTAAGGGAGGCTGAAGAAACTATTCCTGTTAGTTACTGATGTGCTCTGAGATTAAATGGAGCCCATCATCCTCCTGGAATGTGCTTCCAAAACGCAGAATATGTGCTGTTCCTCTGTGTGTTGGTATGTGCAGATGCACTAACGCAGTGGTTCTGTTACACTGGGTTATGTAAACTCATGGTAAAATTCACTGTAGGCAGCTTCTACTTTTAATAGCTACAGTAGGGAGAGAGAAAAACAGCTGAGGAATTGAATTCTAACATTTGTGTGTTTGTTTTTCTCTTTCCTAGGAGTTTTTAAAGAAGGAATTTAGTGAAGAAAACGTTTTGTTCTGGCTAGCATGTGAAGAATTTAAGAAAACACAGGGAAAAAAACAGGTATGTTTCCTGAATAAAATTTTAGTTGTCAACAAAGTTTACTTAGCAGAGCTGGAGCTAAAACATTCCTGTTGTGTAACGTGCTCTGTGTGAATGCAAAGAAACGTGTTTGAAGAAATTGCACTAAAATCATCGTGGTGGAATTGTTTGGAAACAAAGCTGGTTCTATGTCAAATCAAAACAAAATGCTGAAATTGTCAAGTTTCCCATGTTTTGAAACCTCTGAACTTTTAGTAATTGCTTGGGAATAGTAAAAGGTTTGTTAATTCAATGATTCATTAATGATGTTGCATCATCTTGCTTGCAAACATAAAGACATTTCATTCAGGCCATTTTTAAAGCATAGCAGCTATTACATGGCAACAAACACCACTGTAATTCTTTAGTGAAACATAAAAATAACGCACAGCACAAACAAAAATATTTCACAGTATCAAAATGTAACATTTTGCCTTATGGAACTACAAGTTACAAAACAAATAAAAGCGAGGGCCTGTTTAAATTTTTTTTTTTAATTTAAACATATTATCCAAATCAGTACATACCTGCAGACAATTTTCATTTTCATGAAAGCTGTATCTTTCTAGTAGCAAACGCTCTATTGGAAATTTTTTCAGCAGCCACCTCCAGTAAGTTTTTTTCCACTGCTTAGACCTTGGTTTGCATTTAGACCCATCAGAAATACAGGATCCACTTTCACATTTAGACTTTGAAGCCTATAAAGTCAGGCCTAAAATATTTATCATGTTTTGTTGTTTCTGAAAAACTCTTTTGTGACTGGTTTCTTTTTTTTTTTTTTTTTTTTTTTTTTTTTTTTTTTTTTTTTTTTGTTAGTTCTGTTATTTTCTTGAGAAGTTTCAAATTAGTTGTGAATATTTTTTGGTGTTGATAAATCCACGCACCCCCCAAAAAAAATAATATATTTTCCAAGAAGAGGAAAATGTTGGGTTTTTCTGAGCACTTTGTAACATTCAGTGCTGTTTCAGCTGCTTCCCTCCCTCATTAAAGGTTCACAAATGCAGATGGTCTTCAGAAAAGAACAACTGGTCAGTCTACTTTTCTGGAAGGTCCCATGCCTTGCAGTGGGATAATAATTGTATTTTCCCTTGCTAAATAATTTCCATATTTTTAGCTATTTTAGGATTGCACGTGCCAGGAAATGGTAAAGTGATGTACAGAGATAAGAGCTCAGTGAATCCTTGAATGAATTGCCAAGTGAATGGACAGAGACTGAAGTAGGTTCTGTTTGGATTAATTATTCAGTACCAATCATTACACAGTACTGCCCAAACTGTTTTAACTGGCTGGAATAAATGTGCTTTAGAATGACACAGACTTACAGCGGGTTTTTATAGCTACTGCTTGTGGATACCTTTGTTTAGATAATTGACAAAGCTGGGAAAAGCACAAAAAATAGAAATATTTCCAGTGTTTATGATAGCGTGAAGCCTGAATTTGTCTTCTGAAAGCGACTCTTCTAGAAATCGGTTTGTGTCTATCTACTGTGAGCAAAGTATCCTAAAAACAATTTTTTACCTGTTTTATAACCTGTTTCTCCTTAAAACTGGTTTACCAGAGAAACTAACTCAAAGCCCCTTAGACCTTTGGCCAGATGAAGCTGGTATCAGATAACCCAGACTGGAGTGGGTCCAGAGGAGGCCACAGGGATGCTCAGAGGGCTGGAGCTTCTCTGCTGTGGAATCTGACTGAGAGCTGGGGTTGTTCAGCCTGGAACAAGTTCAGGGAGGCCTGAGAGCCCCTTCTAGTAACTAAAGGGGCTCCAAGAGGGCTGGAGAGGGACTCAGGACAAGGGGAAATGGCTTTAAACTGAAAGAGGGCAGGGAGAGATTAGACACAAGGAAGAAATTCTTTACTGTGAGGGTGGTGAGACACTGGAAGGTGTTGCCCAGAGAGGTGGCTGCTGCCCTGTCCTTGGAAACACTCAAAGCCATTGCTGGATGGAACTCTGAGCAGCCTCATTGAGTGAAAAGTGTCTCCTATCCCTGCAGGGGGTTGAAACTAAATGACCTTTAATGTCCTTTCAAACCTAAACCAGTCCATGATTCTATGAATGTTTTTTTTCCCCCTATTTTAAAGTATAAGACAAACTTTTCATTACTTGGCATGAGAGTTCTGGTGTAGGGTTTTTCTTGGTCAGTTTAAACTTGCACAAAGGTACCACTGTTCCAGGGGTGCTCGTTGTTACCCTTTCTGTGCCAGCCTGGAGCAGGGTTTGGTTCTGCATGGGCTGCTATTCCAGTAGGATGGTTGGTTGGCTCAGTGACTGTTCTGCCCTTCCCTCATGTTCCTTCTGGTCCTGGCAGGTAGATGCAGGCTCACTCTGCTCCTGCTTTCCTTTGGTAGCAAACTAGCAGCATTAGTGCCATTCTAAGGAAACATCCTGGGCCTTTCCTCACGGCTTAATAAGTTTGTTACTCTCACCACAGTCACTTGGGTTCTGCCAGGAGCTGACTTAGGTCAGGCCAACACAGGCAGATCTTATAAGATGTTGTGCAGATACATCTTCTCTGTGCCCTTCCTCTTGACTGAGGGCCTGTGTGCAGCCAGGATCTGCAGCCAGATCCCTTTGGATCATGGGACCAGAGGCAGCACTGGCAGGAATTAGGTCAAGTCCACTTGTAGCAGTGAGCTCTCCTGCCACCCATATGTTCCTCATCATAGGGCACATATTTAATAATTGAGATGGGAGTGGTGGGGATCAGTGAATAACATTTAACTTTAAGTATTTTATTGGAGTTAGTCACAAGTTGTTGCATTTGGGACTGTTAATGAAACAAACAGCATGTCATTTGTGCTGCTTCCCGGGGTTTCAATGTTTCTGCTCTTGCAGCTGAGCTTTTAAAATAAATTACAGATTGCAATAAATGCTTCCAGCAACGGGGAATATTTTCAGCTATTGCTAAAGCCCACCAAAATATCCACGTGGAAGTTTTGTAGAGGACGATTTCAGAACAAAGTTACATATTCAGGAGTTCCCTCTGTCTCTTCCCACGTGGAATGTAGCAAGGGTTTAGCAGGACTGGGTAATGCTGCACAGCTGCTGTCTGCTGGAGCCTGCTCTGATGAGCATCTGGGGCTTCCATCCACCTCATTTGGGAACCACACTCATGCTTGAGAGCTGAGTTTGACCTTAGGAAAGGAAGTGGGAAATAATATTGTATCCACTTGAAATAGTGAGGGGGATTGCTGCAGACAGAACTTTGTACTCCAAATGGGAATTTGGCACGGATGCTGGGGAGAGCACACAGATGGGAGTGAGAAGTGCCAAAAATCCTTTAACAACCACCTGTGAACAAGATCCCAGTTTAAGAGTACTTTCAGTTCCAGAGCAGAGTCCCCTGTGCTGGGCCATCAGCTTCAGGCTGATGCAGAACAAGGAATGCCCCTGACTGAAGGGGGCCAACCCTGTCTCCTCCACCTGAACCTGGCTCTCCCCAAATCACCTTTGGGGTGTGCATAAACACACTGGCAGCTTTAGCTGTACTTTCTTTTTAAAACAAATCATAAATTGTAGTTACACTGATGCTCTACTGCTGAAGCACAGACGTGGCACAACACTCCTGTTTGCAGCTGAGCCCATAAGGTTCAGCTCTGCATTTCCATATTTTCCCATTGCTATAAAGCCAGGTCCCCCGTGCCTCTCCAACGGCCCCCTCTCCCTGCCACAGCTCTTTCACTTCCTTTCTTTGTTATTCTTCCCCACAAAATCCAGAGAGCCTCCCTGTTTCACCAGCCTCCCACGCAGTCCTCTGGTTCCCCTGCTCGCTCTTTAAACTTCCTCACAGTCACTTCTAGTTTTGTGTTTCCCCTCCAGCCTTTCTCTGCTCTTTCTCTCCAGTGCCCAGCTTGCTCCTGAGTCCTTGGGCAAGCAGCACCTTGTGCTGTGGCTGCTGTGGAGCTGCATCTGCCTTGAATAGCCAGCAGCTAAGGACAGCCTGGCAGTTTGAGCAGAGCAGATAACTTTTGAGCAGATACTGCAGCTTTTCCCTGGGTGTGTGTGCTTCTTTTCCTCTCCCTTTATTTCCTCTTTTCCACTGACTCAGTAGGAGGGCAGTTTTTTTCTCAGTCCCTTACCATTCTCTCAAATGTTGTTGGAATTCTGACAGCAGGTTCAAACTTATTTAGGCAGTGCAATCATTTGCTCTTGCAATAATAGCTCAGGCAGCTTTGCTGTGTCTGCATTAGGGCATTAATTTTGCCAGTTAAAGCAGTCACACCTCTGATTAATGGGACTAATTGCTCATGTAGGACAGATGTGGCTGACCCAGTCCTCCCTGATCTGTGAAACTGGAAAGATTAGAAATTGTTAAAAACAGTTCATTGGGACCTAATGCACCTGACATGCAATGTTCTACCCATCAGATGAATAATCTGTTTTAAAAATACTGGAAAATGTGTGTCCCCTTCAGCAGCGAGAGAGTTAACTCTTTAGGCCTCCTGAATTCTCAAACACATGCAGCTTTTGTTCTAATTATCCCCAAATGCAAATGTATCTCAGCTGTAAGACATGAAAGAAATTCTGTGGCTCCTTCACGGGCAAGGGTTTAAATGCTTCCTTCTTCAAGCCCCCTTCCCATCAAAGACACAGCCCTTCAGCTGCTGTGGGGCTGTGGTTACTCAGCAGAGGTGCTGTGGGGAACACTGAGGAGCACCCCGGGCTCAGGATCACACAGTTCCTCTTTTCAGTGCACAGAATTTGGATTGTAGCAGGCTCTTGCCTGGCTTGGCTCTTTCTACCCCTCTGGCTTTCTCCTATCCAACCTTCTGGCCAAGGAGGAGCTTGCATTCAGAGGATTGTGACCACTCACTCACTGCTCTGAAGTTTAAAGGTGCTGGTTGGGTCAAGATGTTATTGCTGTTACTGGTTGGCCAAGGGAAGAACTCTGAGATCAGGGCAAACACCAACAAACAGCTCTGTGCAAGTCACACCTACCCTTATTTACCAGCTTTCAGAGGCTATTGGGAGCCTTATCTTTACCATTCAGTCAAGTTGTTGGTGTTTTCTTTGCTCATGTAGTCAGTGTAGTAGGTGAGCTGCTCTGGGGTGGTAGTTAAGACAAAGCCTGCAGTATGACAAGTTATTTAACAGTGGCACGGATTATACACTACCTTTGCCTAGGTTTGCCTTGCAGTAAGTTCCCACAGTGTTTTTCCTTTGGGTTCCTTGCACATACTGATGATCTGTTAGTAAAAATAGTCTTCTAAGTAGTGCTGAGCAGTTCTACACTGGATACTCAGATTCAAACACCACATCTTGCTCTAACCAAAGTGCTTCCACTGATGTCAATATAGATGTTTGCCTGCAGAGATGTTTTTTTTCCAATACAGATGAACACACACAGATAAGCTGATCTATGTGTTTTGTTACTTTTTTTTTTTTTTTAAATTCAGAACGTGTTTCAGTTTTAGGATGTGGACCTCAAGAAGTGACCTAGATCTGTCTCCAACAACACATTAACCAATACAGAGGTTATCTACACAGCAAATAATGCTTGAAATAAATATGTCCTTTTGCAGATGCAAGAAAAAGCTAAAGAGATTTACATGACTTTCCTGTCCAGTAAAGCTTCCTCCCAGGTCAACGTTGAAGGGCAGTCCCGTCTGAGCGAGACCATCTTAGAGACACCTCACCCTCTCATGTTTCAGAAGCTCCAGGACCAGGTAAAGTTATTTTGTCCTCTAACACAGTTTCATCATTTTTTGTCTGTTTTTAATGCACTCTGCTTTCTGAGCACAAGTTATGGTAGGAAGGTTGGGAATCTGCCTGCTGCTCCCCTGCTACAGAGCTGGGTTGGTTCCGTGCTGGTGAGGTTAAATGCAGCTGCTCTGAGGTACCACAGGTTTTGGGCCCCATCTAACTGAGGCCAGTTAATTAAGACACTCCATGCAGCCATTCTAATTCCAGCTCAGGACATTCCTGGAAAACTGGGTGAAGTTTTCTCCCGGGTTCCTGTGTGGGTACTTTGAGGCTCCCCCCGCTGAGTAACTCAGTGCCTTGGTTTTCCTGTGTGTTCACTTGTGCTGAGTCACTGCTGGTGTTTGTTTCCATAGTTGCCACTGGTTTCCTTGAGAGCTCAAGATTCTTCATTTTGCTTTGTTTTGGTATTTATATTGATATGAACATAACACAATTTTCTGAAAAGCCTCCTCTTCTGTAACTTGGAGAAGTATCTGCTTTGCCTTTTCCCAAAGAACTTGGGAGGTCTGGTAGAAATTAGGTGATATTTTGCAGGCATATCTTTGGGTGGTAAATTTCCTTGATATTTAGCTGATTTTAAAGCTGAAGTTATGAAGTGAGTCATTCTTATCTGCAGCTTTCCAGCACTTGCAGTACTATTTTTAAATCCTGTACCATCCTCAGGACTACCTGCATTTTCCATTTGGCTCTTTCCTTTTGTGGAGAAACAGCACACTGATTTAAATAGTGTTTTCAACCCATTTCAGTCAGGTATTGAACACAGTAGTTGGGACTGGCTGGGTCAGTTGAAGGAGTCTGAGGAGCAAAGGCTCTGCTGTCTTTCAAGCAGGTTCCAAGTCATTAGCAGTGGAAATGTCTGAAACTCAATTTCCATGTGAGGAAGCAGAGTTTTTCATGGAAAAACTTCTGGCTGGGGGGGAAGGGAAAAAGAAATGTTCTGGTAAATCTAAGCACTGCAGTTCAGGGTGGGTGATTATGAGAGGGAAGCTGGAGAGACTAGTGGAGTTAGAATATTCTGCAGTTTTACAAATGACACGCACATGGGCAGCCAAGGATTAGTGATACCTGAACTGGAAACGTGCTGGACCAATGGTAGAGGAATCCCACTAGTGTGGGAAGACAGTCTGGGAACTTTTACAAACAAATGCAGAACGTTTATGGGTCATTGCAGGATTCCACTGCTCGAAGCTACTGTTTACTGCTGTTAGATAATAGTTCAGAAGAGTTATGGTCTTCTCTAGTTTTCAATCCTTATAAAGTTATGAAGAGTGGTGTAATTTGTTCTCTAAAGAACATTCTTAACTACTGCTGGTGCTGTGTGTCTGAAGTGTAAAAAGGCAGAGCTGGGAAGCCCCAGCCTGGTCTGCAGCACTGCTGGGAACCAGCACTTGGGTTCTCCAGAGACCTGCTGGTTTGACTGGTGCTACTGGTGGGCTGTGGGTTTGTGCTCACAGGGTGGCCTTAAACAAATGGCTTGGGGGCAGTTGTTGGTGCTGACTGAAGTGGTGACAGAGTGGTTCATAGAAATCTGTGTTTAAAAATACTTGAAGGGTGAATGTTGCTGCTGCACAAAGGCAATGGGAGGAGGGGAAGGGCAAAAGAGGGCTCTGCTTTTGCACGTGATCATAAAATCTGCCTCTTCTGTACACTTGGCTGACCAGGCTGCAGAAGATGTTGATCTTGCAGTGCTCTGTCTCTCTGGCAGATGCTTTAAGTGATACCAGGAACAAGAGAAGTCTAAGTTCTTAACACTGACATGATGTTTTAACAGGCAAGGTCTTCCTTACTCTTTTTTCCCTCGAGCTGCTTGGATAAATTTAATTACATTGTAGTTGGCCAATGCCTGGGGGTGTAATTTGGCTTGGCTTTGTTTAACTGCATTGATTAGGGCCTGCATGGAGTGGGTGCTTTGGGATTGTCCATATTCCAATATGTAGCTTACATAACAGTATTTCCACAGCTCTAAACACGAACTTAAATATTTAAACATGCAAATAAACAGTGGTTGGTAAAATCCACCATGTAATTTACTTGTAAGGGAGCTATTTCAGCAAACACACAGACAAGAACAGTCAAGTTTTGGATGTTTGCCTTTATCTGTCCAGGTTCCTCGAGGATGTGGAACGAAAAAGCAGTTTAAGGCTGTTTTCTTCCTCCTAGCAAACAGTTGTCTTACCTGGTTGTACTCTCAATTAGAGGGGAGACTGTAAAGGTAAAGCTGAAGTTATCCAGACATGGATTAGCCACACATGCAGGTCAGAATCCAGAAATTTGTCTTGGAAATTGAGTTACTCTGAGTACCATAAAATGTAATCAGTCCTGAAACATGACTCAGAGAGGCTCCAGTGAAATAATAGGCTGAGGGTGATGTTGGCTTTGGTTTTGCCTCAGTTACAGTCCTGAGGTTAACTTTTTTTTCTTCCACTCTGTTGCAAGACCAGCTTAAATATATAGTCCTGACCTTGGCACCTGAACAGTTTCCAGACTCCTCTCCCAAACCTTTCTGTTTTCATAAAACTCCAAAAGAGCTGTAGCTTTTTTTGTCTGTGGTGGATACAAATAGAGGAGCAGAAGCAATGCTGAGGGGACGAGCCTGAACTCAAGCCCTGGGAGAGAAGAGCTGTACTTGGTGCTGACTTCATGCTTCCATGCTGACCATGAGAAGAGGGGCAGCTCTTGGCCTAGTGTAAAGCATAAAGGCACCACTTTAATCCATTGCCAATTTAAAACCACATTTTATCTGGTAAACTACGTCTGCACCGGATCAGCTCTTTGTGGAAGGTACCTGCAACATTTCTGAGCTGGCCTGAGGCCAATCTTGATGCAGTAGTCTAAAAAGGATGGGAATACTGGCATAAGTTTAAGAAACCTCAGTCAAACCAGTTGTTTCAGTCTAGGTTCAGTTTGAAGTTTCTGTATTTGTGTAAATTATGTAGAGGCTTTCTGCAAGTATCCATATATATAATGAGTAGTTCTGTAATGTTCAAGAGGAATTGCAACCAGAAAGGTGCATAAAAGGCCCCTCTCTTTCTTCAGCTCTGCTTTGTCCCTCTGAGTATCTTCCAGACCCCCTCCCAGGAGGGCACCCTTGCTGGGTTTCACTCCTGGGAGCTCTGCAGGGCTAAAGCTGCCCCGGGAGGGCACCAGGCACTGTCCTGCTTGTTCTCACCTGTGCTTCTGACCATCCTACAGTGTGACCATGGCATGGGAGCTCCCACCTTCAGCATTAGGTTTGCAAAGCTGGCTACTGTGAAAGACATAATCTGATTCTTAAACAAATATGGGTGTTATTGCCAAACAGTGACCGTGGAACCTAAACCTACTGGCAGAACAAAAGTACCCTAGAATTGATGCTGTCCTTCCCATTTAAAAATCTCCTTTTCCTTAGGCCATTGGTTTTGTGTTCTTTTTCCCCTCTCTTACCAGATATTCAACCTCATGAAATACGACAGCTACAGCCGCTTCCTGAAGTCAGACATATTCCTAAACCATCAGAAGTGTGAGGAGCAAGAGGAGAATTCACCAGAGGCTCAGACTGCAGCCAAAAGAGCATCAAGAATTTACAACACATGATCCAACGGGTCTCTTCAGGAGAGGCAACACAGTAATGAAATTACACTCAGGAACAGTCTAGGGTTAGAGCAGTTGCATTTAGGGCTTGGGAAGCTCCAAACCTTTTTAGGAGATTTACCTTCTTAATTGCTTGAATGACTAATTGTTTTTGCATGATAGCTATTAACCAAGCACCCATGGAAAGGCTGTTTCCTGGATAAAAGGCTGAGGTGTTCCTCCAGAGCATGACTTGCCATCCATATTTCACAGGTTAAAATGCTTTCAATTCTTGTGTTTTCTTTTGTCGCCAATGATGATGAGAAGTGGGAGACAGGGTGGTTGTTGTTTTATTTTTGCCTTGCAATTTTTATTTGTGACTAGCTTTTACACCCTGAACTGCTGGGAGGAGCTACTGAGGAGTGCATTTCACATTACTTTGTGGGTGAGTCATTCATAGCAAATCCAATCACCAAGGGACAGCATCTTTCATATTTAAGTTCAGTAGAATCCAATCCCTTCCTATGTATCTTTCTTTCATGGTGATACCTGTTTAGCTTTGCCTTCATTGTTCAATCAAAATACTTCTCTAGTCATGATTTTAATTTCTGTATTTCCTAATTTTCCCCCTTTTTTTTCCCCCTTTTTTTTTTCCTTTTTTTTGGCAGTAGACAATCACTTTCTTCAGAAGGTGGAATAATCTTTATTCCCTTGGGAACAGAAGCCCTAAAATAGACAGAGTCTCTGCAGAACTTCTGACTGCCATTAGGAAACGTGACAGTAAATATCCCACTAGGGCACATTGATTCCAGCAAACCTTCCCTGGGGCATGTCCTGCATGTCAGTGGAACATCAGTGTTGGGAAGCATCTGGTCTCTCCCAGGTCTCCAGGACAATCCTGCTCTTTGCAGCAAGAGCACTTTGGCAAAGGATCAACAAACCAAATCTGGTTTTGTTTTACTAAAATCTCTCCACTAAAGTCACCCTGCCTTGCTTTGTTTGCTCCAGAAAAGTATTTCAGGGATTTTTTTCCCCCCTAATTATGACTTTTTGGAGAGCTGCAGTGGAACAGGGGGTTGGCATTGGGGTTCAGCCATTCTCACACCAAGCTTGAGAGGAAGGGGAATTTATTTCTGCCCGGTGCCATGAAAGGTGAAATGT
Source organism: Pipra filicauda (assembly GCF_003945595.2). Taxonomy (NCBI): domain Eukaryota; kingdom Metazoa; phylum Chordata; class Aves; order Passeriformes; family Pipridae; genus Pipra; species Pipra filicauda. Next base: position 1,249,750 of record NW_024104687.1, on the reverse strand, counting down.
CGGGGAGGGTAAAGGAAGACACTCCCCATGAGCTCCCATGTTGTCCTGGGAATGTGTCAGAGCTGCAAAGCACATCTTGGGGCACAGTTTTTCAGGTGTTCAAGTATTTTTTTTAATTATTTCATTTTCAGTGTTACTGAATTGCAGTTTAAGTTGGGAAAGTGTATTAACTACTCACTCTATTTACAGGCCTCTCAGTTTGTAGTTTAGCTGTTTCACATTCTCTCATTATTTACTTTTTCAATTTTTTTGCACTGCTTGTCTTGAACTTTTGTTTATGTGCTGACTAATCTCAATGCACAGTTAGCTTTTGAACATTTTATACTTCTTTTTTTTGTCAGAAAGGCCAGATATGTTTTGCATGTTACTGTCACCATCAGTGTTCTAAGCTAAATCTAGGCTGCCATTATTGAGAATGCAAACTCACTTTCTAGACTTGATTATTCCTCTTTAACTCTGAGCCACTCTTTCAGGTGATGTACAAAGAAAGTTGTTTCCTTGGGCTTTTCCCTGGTTAGATGTACAAGTGGGAATGGAAGTTCTGATTCTTCCCCCAGAGCTACATGCCCTGCTCGTTTGTAGAAAATCAAAGGAGAGGTCAGTGCCTCCATATGCTTGTTGTAAGGTGTAATTCTTATGCACTGAGTTATTTTTCCTTTTATGCTCTCAAAAGATTTGATGGTGAAGTCATATTTCTTCAGGCACTTTCTGTGGCATTTGACCTCACGTTTAAGCTGTATTTCAATGTTTTATCAAATAGGGATGAATTAAACACGTGCATGAAGCTATTTTTTTATTTTTTTTTTCTGAGGGGTCCTAGGAAATGGGACCATCCAGTTCTGGACTTGCCAACTCTTTGTAATTTCAGGATTACCTCTTCTGAAAATCCACTGTAACAACGATCTCTTAGTGCCTGCCACAGCACAGGATGGAACTTCTGATAGCATCGAATTCCTTGGGAGTGAGCAGTTTAACCAGCTTAGGAGTTGGGATTTGTCTCTCCCCAGTATTTGCTGCAGAAGTTTTAGTGATATTGAAAACTTCAGGATGGGGATCTTCATGGGAAAAATGCAGAATGAGCTCTTACCCCATTCATCACATGGATGCACAGCAGATTCATTTTTAATCATATTGATTTAAAAAATGCATGAAAAAGGGAGAAGAGTCTTTGACTATCATGTCTTAAAATAAATATAAAGAATAAAACCAGGAGCTGCATGGACAAAGGTAGGGCATTAAAGAGAGAAAATATCTGTTTGTAGCTGCTTATAAACAACATTTTCCTTGGCACTGTGCTGCCTACCAGGTACTGTCTTTGCTTGTTAAAAGCGAGTGCCCCATATGAGTAGACACCAAGGTGCTTTACACTATTGCCAGACTGAAGTTACTCAAATGAAAATGTATTTTTTAGCAGCATCTCAATACCTGTGATGTTTATTTCAATACCTGTTATGATTCTAATATGCCTAAATCCACAAAACCCTTAATCTTTGAATTGCTCTTTTACCTCAGAGGTAAAAAGTGGATTGCCCCATTGGCTGTCTTGTTTATGGTATCTGGTTTTGTTTTATTTTTTTTTTTAGAACACCAAGAAGTAGACTTGCAAGGTACAGAAATCAAAGACCTTTTCCTATTCATTAGATTATCTGTATTTTTCAGTAAACAGTAATCAAATTAAAACCTAGCAAGCAGATATCTGTAATTGCAACTTGTATCTATGTGGAGAAAGTTATTTTACTTTTGTTGATTTTGTCACTGGCCAAACTTACTTTGGGAAATAGATGACATTTGCTCTATGTGGCATAGAACAAAACACACAGATAGAAAAAGAACTGCTTCCCTACAAGTAAATCCTGCTTTCCAGGAACAACTGTAAGCGTTGCATAAAACCTCAGGCTGTAAGTGGGTGCTCAGTTGCTTTGTGTAGAGATTAAAGATAGGATCTGCTGCTCTTCATAGAACTTACACTGAAGGTATGAGCACAAAAAAAACAAGCTGGAGAAGTTTAGTGCCTGATTGCATGCCTTGAACTCTACCTTGTTTTGTGTTTCTCAGCTAAAAAAATTAAAATACTCTACCAATACACCATATCCGTGTGCTTACAGCTGGTTTGTGTTTTGAACACAGTTTGGGCCAAGATCACTTCATATCCCATAGTTATCCCATTTTCTGCTCTCAGCCCCTGTTAGCACAGTTGTTCACAGCCTGTCCTGGTGTGTTTTTCTCCTGGAGGATGGGATGACACAGGGGCTCACGTCTGAGCCAGCCCTTGCCTGAACAAGTTGCAGAAAGTCCCTTGAGCAGTGAAAGATGCTTCTTGTACCTTCTGCATCTCCCATTTCTTTGTTCCTGCTGCGTTTCTTCCATGGCACTTGGCAACCCATTGATGTGGGGAAGGAGGGGTTGAAAAATCAGAGTGAGGGAAGGAGAGAAAAATACCTGAAAGTTCAGTTTTGGATAACAGTGCTTGTATTTTACTGAAAATTCAGACTTATTTTAAATGGGTAGCATTTGCATCTGGGTTAAAAACTAACTAGGTCTATGATGCAGAGAGGTCCTATGGTCCCATGGCTGGTTCAAAGCTGAAAAGCAATATATTCTCCCTTTTATAAATTGTTTATAACTATTTTCATCCTAAAACAGGGCAGAAAATCTTACAAAGTCACCCAGTGGTAACAAATGTCTGCCCCTGACAAAACAAAAGGGTTGTTTACGTGACAGTGATAATTTCCCTGTCCCAGAGGCAGTTGCTCTTGTTTTACATCCCACACAGCTCATGGCCGAGGGCTTTAAGGGCCCTTTTGGCAGAGCCCCAGCTCAAAGCGAGCTCTGGGGCATCCTTTACCCCAAAGATCTGTGGGACTTTGCTACCACACAAGTGCTCAGCAGTTGCAGCCCCAATTCCGATCCCTCCAGTTTAGGAGCTTGGCTATAATGAAGTGAAAGATGCTTTTCATCAGGGCTATTATATCTTGGCTGATCAAAGTGCAAATCCGCTGCGGCCAGGAGTTAAAAAGCGCCCTGTTCGGAGGGGCTGGGGAGGGTGGGGGAACAAACCGGGAAAGGCAGCACAGGGAGAGCAATGGAACGATCGCCAAATTTAACAGCACCCTCTCCCGGCTCTCGGCAGAATAGCGCGGTACTGGGCTTGGAGGAAGGCTCCTGCGAAAGGCGAGGGACTTGGCGACCCTTCTGCCAGCAGTGAGTGCAGCTAAGCCGAAGGACTCAGCCGAAATGCCAGGGGGGCTCTGTTGGACACTAAAGGCGGCTGGCGGTGCTCCCATCAAAACTTGAGGGCATCACCCCGCGGAAGAAAACGGGTCAGAATCTCTTTGAAAGCTGGCACTGCAAGGCTCCCGAGCTACAAAACTGCCGATCCTTTCTGCCACACAGACCTCTCGCCTCGGCTTTGCCAGAGGTGACCAACCTAAAAATCCGCACCGTCACCTGCCTGCATCCCCCCGTTACCTGCCTGCATCCCCCCGTTACCTGCCTGCATCCCCCCGTTACCTGCCTGCATCCCCGCGTTACTCTCGGGCTCTGTAAATCCCGTTTCACTTTACAGAAAAATCCGCAAAGAAAGGTTGGCTGAGAAAAGCGGTGCAGGGCAGGGGGAGCGTTACCCCCTGCTCTTTGTTTGCTTTGCCATCTAAATTTCAGGCGGAATCCGGCAGTTCGTTTCCGCACCAGAGCACGGCTGCAGCAGCCTCTCGGTGCGTGTTTCCCCAAAGGAATCCCGGGATTGTCTGTGAGCTGTGCTGCCTGGCCAGACCCCTCATCCCGGGGGACATCGTGGTGGTCAGCGGGGCTTCGGCAGGATGATGTGCCAGGCTGCAGTTCAGCTGGCAGGAGCTGAGCTAAAGCTGTCAGCAAATGTGGTTTTCATCAGGCCTATCTGAGCTGCCCGTGGGATATGGCTGCTTGTGAGCATTTGATTAGATAGATTTTGAGTGTTTTTCCATGTCATGAGTAAGAGGAGGTGGGAACTTGGAATATTTGAACAAGTTATGCTAACAATCCCAGCACCAAAGCTCTCCCAGAATTACAAAAAGCACAACTAACTCGGAGGCAAGTTAAAAACATTCAGGTTCTTTTTCCAAGCTACAGTAGGGAAACAGCTGAACATAAATTTTTCTCAGTTCCTGTTCTGTATTTACTGATTTCACAGTTTTTCCACAGTTTGAATGCTAGGTTTAGACATTCTTTCACATCCACAGCACACACGACATAAACACGTCCTTTTTGCATGCCTGAAGTGCCACAGAGATGGATCTGACAGTGAAGAGTGTAGAGGACAAGCTTGATTCCCCTTAGTCTGCAAAGAGATACCAAATGATATGAAACCCCAAAAACTGAAGGACAAAAGGTAACACTGCTGCAGCTTTCACTGAGACTGAGAAGCTCAGCATGTGGTGAAACCCCAGGGGCACAGTTTTGGTGCCAATCACTCCCTGAATGAATGGGAAATCTGGTGCTTTTCTTGCAGTGTTCAGTCAGCCACTGTTAAAAACTATCCTTAACATCCTGACCAGGCTTCTTGGAAAATCCTCAGGCCTAGAGGATACCTCTTGGACACTAAAATGACCATCTACCACATAATGAAGATAACTGGGCTCACAGAACATCTCCGACTGCTGCTCACTCCACATCTTAGACACCACTTCTCCTTGAGGAAGTATGGAATTACCAGGGCTTTTTTAGAGCAAAGCTTTTATCCTGAAGCCAGCAGACTGCGAGCTGGGTGTTTTATCCTTTCATCCCTTTTCCCCACCCACTTCCTTTTCTGCTGTAGAGAAATGAGTGAACTCTTTGTGATCTCTGCTTTCCGAAGGTTCCAGTGCCCAAGCTGCTCCGCAGATTATCACTGGCATCCCAGCTACCAGATGGCTGGGACAGACAGCAGTGCTGCAGGGAAGTAAGTCAATTATTCCCATTTCAGGATTGGTCCTGTTCGCTGCCTTATGTAGCTTTTTAAGCATTTTCCATCCACTCAGACGAATATTTGTGTATCATTTACGGAACAGGAACGAAATCTCTCTCTGAACCAAAATTTCCAACCTCAGGGCTGCTTGTTATTTTTGGAGTCGCCATTAGGCCTCGGGCAAAGGCTTAAGGGAAATCCCATCCTCTGTAGTTGGGCCAATAACACTGTAAACTTAAAGATGGACTGTCTTTTTCTGAGCTCAAGATTAGGCAACGGCCCAGCCTCTCACTGAGCCAGTAGCAGCAGTCAGAAAAACCACTGAGTGTGGCAATTCTTTTGGTAAGTGTCTGTGTTTGTTATTTTGACTCTTTGCTCTGGTTTGCTAAAAATTCCCTTTCATGTGCAAGTGTGGAATGTTCTTCTGTGACAGGAGAGCTGCCAAAACCTGAATCAGTCTTTTTTTGTTTCTTCTTCTTTCATTTTTGCCCCCACTTCAGAAGAGAGGCTTCAAGTTAGAAAAAAAAAGAGAACTGGGAAGTGCTGAGGCTTTCCAGGGCTCAGCACTTTCAAAGAGGGATGCCCAAGGACACCACTGACCCCCACTGGATGTGGGTGGAAAGGGAAAGCTGCACAGCTGAGTGCTACCAAGAGTAGCCCCTGTTCAAGGTAATGGTGTTAAGGGTCAGCTGTCCTTGTGTGCATAACTGAAATCCCAACTAAGCTCTCAAACTGGGTAGGAAGAGAGGGTGGAAAATCAGTCTATATACCAAAATAGTATGTTTTGGTGTGCTAAATAAAAATTGAGATAGCCTTGGCAGTGACCAAAGTGACACAGATGAAGAAGAGCATTAGTCTGCATTCAGACTAATTCCAGTTTTGTCCCATGTGAAGTGTCTGGTGGGACCAAGTGTGGTAGGGGAGGGGAGTTATAGCTACACCTTGGAAACCATTATTCACCTCACTGCTGTTTCTTAATTTGCCTGTGGGTGAGTTCAGCTGGGAACTAAGGTCTCCAAAATCATGAGATGCGTATGTCCTGACAATTTTAATTTCACTGGTGTGGCAGCAATCTTGTATTAAGCAGCATTTTGCTTCAAGGCACATCTTGCTTCACCAGGTTGGAAGATTTATTGGCATCTGGACTACAGCAGAGTGAAGCACCTGCTTCCCAGAGGATGTGCAGACATCACACCCACCCTTTCGTTGCTCTTTGTGGTCTTCACGCTGCTCCTTCAGCCTTCCATTTTGTGCAGGTATAATCCACACCAGGATTATTCCTTTTTTCCTCCCCTTGATGTTCTCCTTTAAAGCTTGTAAGTACAGTGGGCAGGGGTGGTTGTACCTCTGAAGAGCTGATGGTCACAAGCCCCCCTAAACACCTTATAAAATCACCAATTTTCAACACAGGAAAAAAGACAGTGATGGGAAAGAAAAGTAATTGTTACTGAGCTCAAAAAAGGCAAAACCACAGCTCATAGTATGGTGAGCACCACTGGTTTCCTTTGAAAAGCATGTTAACTTGTTACAACATGTAAGTTGTTCCATAAAGTGTTCCATGATTATTTTTTTTCCCTAGCACTTGGATGTATTGCACAGTTCTGCAGTAGCCAGCAGTGTGGATTTTGGTAGCCATCCTCAGGCTTACAAAACAGGCACAGGGCAACGTGGGGCACTAACAGGGGCACGTAGGAGAAAGTTGGTGGGAGGATGGGTCAGATCCTTGGGGCTGGTAATGAGAAGAGACCTGCTTTAAAAACAAAACCATTAGTGGATTTTAGTTTTTGCCAGTGAGACTGGAAACCAAGGTTTCAGTTTATTCCTGATGTAGATGGAGCTATGGCAAAAGTACATCTGCCATGGCTCATCTAGGGGTGCTTTGCAAACACGTTCCACCAAGGTTCCAACCCCATTTATTTCTACAGCATTAATTTAAAAGTGATTTGGTCAGGTCACAGCTTTTGCATCTGCTGCAGGTTCATTAAATTAACACCACTAATAGATTTGCTTTTTGGGGACCTGTCTTAGATGCCTGTTTGAACTGACAGAAGCCAGAGATACAATCTCCACAATGAAATTAATGCTGGGAATTTCAGAGGCTTAAACAGCACCTAAAACTGCTGCTGGGGCCAGAGGTAACATTTTTCTAAATGCTCTCCTCACCCTGCTGCAGGATGGAGCTCTGGTGTCCTCGTGGACATGGACCTGTTGGAGTCCAGGGGAGGCTACAAAGATGCTCAGAGGGCTGGGGCACCTCTGCTGTGAGGGAAGGCTGAGAGAATTGGGGTTATTAGTCGAGAACAGAAACCTCTGGGGAGACTTTAGAGCCCCTTCCAGCACCTAAAGGGGCTGGATAGGGACTTCGGACAGGGCATGTAGTGACAGGGTAAGGGGCAATGGCTTCAAACAGAGAGAGGGCAGGGTTAGATTGGATATTTGGCAGAACTTCTTTCCTGTGAGGGTGAGGAGGCCCTGGCAGAGATGACCAGAGGATCAGAACACCCGGCACTCACTGCACGGGGACAAGGGCAGAATATCGACCTGTTGTCATGGTGTGACTCGTGGGTCAATACTCACCTCTCTTTGCTCTCCTCTTCACACCAGCAACTTCTGCAGGCACCTCCACACTGAGCTGGAGAGTTAAAGCTGAGCTCATGTGCTGTCAAGTTCTTTGCCATCATTTCCACAGGTGCAGAAATTGGTCAGCTGTGGTTAAGGTGTGCTAGACAGAGGGGTTGTGAGAGCAGCAGAAACCAGGGTGGGGAGGCAGTTTGTGCAAGAAGAGAGGAAACAAGAAGCAGAGCCTGGAGGGAAGAGGGAGAGGGCGATGGAAACCGAGCTGATGAGTTTGTATCCAGACTTGATGCCAAGCACAGTGTGCAAGCCACAGGGAAACCAAGCAAATGCCACCAAGAGGAAAAGCAGACAGAGAATCAGAACACCTGCGAGCAGGGGAGACATGAAATCACCTGTGTTTGAGGGGTTATTATGAATGTCCCCAAATGAGGAGAAGTTACCCCAGCTGAAGATACAGGGATCCCAGGAGGGGTTCTGTACCTTCCCATTCCTTTGGCTCTGTGTTGCTGACAGCAGTTGGTGGCAGCTGATGAACCTGAGGACTCTTCACTGCTCTCATGCTTTTGCAGCTCAGTTTGTCCCCAGCAAGCAGCACCTGATGAGGGCAGAGGGACAGAAAAGTGGTGCTCCTGAGCCTGTGGAGGAACTGAATGAGCCTGGGAGGGCCCTTTGCTGACACTGTGCTTCAGTGTGGTTCGTCTGCACAGCTTGCAGCTCAGCACAGCTCAGGCACTGAACACAGACAAAATGAGTGTATCTGGTGGAGCAAATGGGACCAGGTCTGTGCCTGTGACAAGCAGTCACCTCATGTATGATGTTTAACTTGACTTTTGCCATATTTTCCCTGTACCCTGGACTTTACTCAGCTGGGGATTTGCTAATGCCTTCCTGTGCTTTAGAAGCTGCTGTGGGTGAAGGTGGATAGCTGAGGCACTTTGGGCCTGTGGAATAAGCACTTTGGCTGAATGTGTCTGAAACACCTGGCAGTGTCAGCGCTGTCGCTGTCGTTAAGTGTCCCTCTTTAGTTTCCAGAATTAATCCCTCATAGAGGGAGGAGGCTGCTTTCACACCTTACAGAGCACTTTTCTTGGAGATGTGCCGTGTTGTAAATGTGCTACAAAACTGCCACGGGGGTCAACAGGTCCAGGTGTCTTCGTTCTTAGCACAGAGCAGCTGCAGGCAGAGACAAGGACATCCCATGCTGAACACCGCTCTCCCAGAGGGAACAGCACGTTCTGTGTGCTCTCAGTTGCTCAGCCAGGAAGCTCAGAAACCTGTGTTCAAAAACAGGAAAAGAAACAAGGAAAGAAAAGCCCTGAGAGCCTTGCTCTAGGGAGAGCAGTGGCAAACCTCACAGCTTCACAGCTGCTTCATTCTGTGACACAAAGGGTCACGCCTGTCTGCTCCACTCGGGATGCTCACGTGGGAAAGTTTGTGCAGAAGGGTAGGGGAGTGTAAATCAGAGTATTCATCACAAACACACACAGCATCGCTCCCAAATTAGCTTCACATGTACTGAGGCATGTGGGTCTTCTTCTCTTTTAGTTCTGCTCTTAGGTCGCCCTTCCCCTCCCAGGAGTGCAGGAGTTGCATTTTTTATTGTTTTTCCATCTCTTATTTAACATCCACTTCTAATATTCTTCTTCCTGATCTCTAAGCATCTCTAATCCCTTTCCTGTACTCCAATCTGTAATCAATTTAAAAAAGAGTCAGAAGCACTGAGAGAGATGTAATTGTGGCTCGACCTAGTCAGTGAATGTTTGCTTGAGATTTAAAGCTGGTGATTATGATTGAAATCTAACTATCTGGGCCATGAGCTTCTGGTGGAAATCCAATAGTAAAGATGCCATGTGAGGCAAGCATTTGACATCTGCAAATGGGTGCCATCTGTTTCTTCTTTTAAGAGTATTAACCATCTAAGAAAGGAAAAGAGATGCATGAAACTTGGTCTGAGGTCAAAAGTGTGAGTGAGATCAGGGTTTTGGCTGCAAACTAAAATGGGGTATAGATTCACCCCCCACACATACACACTGCTCTTTTTTGCAAGTGGAAGAGATAATTGCAATAGACACACAGTACATACCTCCAGATTTGGGGGAAGTCAGGGTGCAGAGGCAGTGATACAGCCCAGGCTTCTTTTTAGAGGCAGAACAAGATCTTTTTCAAAATGAGGAAGTGAGTAACTTCAGAAGGCAAAATTTTGACTCAGCTTTTTGCAATTCTACTTCTGCTCCCACCCTTAGGCACTCCTGTCTGGGCCAGGAACTGCTCATGCCTTCCCTTTTCATGGCACACTTCGCCCCTGTGGTCAGTAGTGATGGAGCTGGTGTGTGTTCACCTCTCACCCCTCCCACCTCCTGGCACTGCTTCAGACCCCAGGAGCTCCAGCACTGCTTGGCTTCCCTGCAATCCCACCCAGCTCTGGCCTGCCAGGGATTTGGGACTGACTTCTCTGTCTCTGTTTTTGTGTTATAAACCAGCAGTTTTCACAGTTTAACAAAAATTCCTTATAATTTAAAAGCTCTACATCATGTAATGCTGGGGTGCTCTTGGTCCAGGACTGATGGCTGAAGGGAAGCACTTGGAGGCACCAATGTGGCAGCTCAGAGAGGTTTTGCTGAGCTCTGGGCAGCTGCAGCAGGGCTGTTGCTGGTCCCCTGGCAGGCTCTGGAATGTTTATAGTACAGGGCAGTTCATTGTAGCAGTGCTATCCCTTTAACAGCACGTAAGAATAAATTTGCTGTGCAATTAATTTTGCTCCTGTTGTGAATGTTTCCTCTCATTTGCTTATGCTCCCAGTCTTACACGAGAGCATCTTTCTGCATTTTGATGCAGGCTGTGCACATCTCCAGTGCCTTATCTGACACGAGGAGTGGTATCATAATGTGACTCTCCATTAAAAAAAAAAAAGTTATTTTTAAAAGAATCGAAAGGTATGTAAGGGGGGGTAACTAGTGAAACCTACCCACTGCTGAGAGTCGTGTTTCTTTTCACTAGAGGTTGAAAGGATAATATAAAGTTTCATTTTAAACAGGAGAGCTTTGCTGAAGAGAGTTGCCTTGGCCACCCTGTGTGCAGTAACCATTTGGTACAAGGAACACGGGATTACAAAAGGACAAACTCCATGAACCCCAGTTTCAGACCGTGGGAGTAGAATCAGAACCTCCCATTAAAACAGGAACATGGGGCTTTTTTTACAGCTCTGTGGAAGTCACACGTTGTGTGTAGCACTCGCATATTCACGAGGCACAATGAGCAGTTACAGTTTAAAAGCTGCTGGTGTCTCACTTCCACCAGAAAAATGTTTTTGAGGGAGAAGGGGGAATGATTTCTGATAGTGAGAGGTTTTTCAGGCTGCAAATTTAGATGGAAAGAGGGAACTCTTTACTGTGTGGCCGATAACAGAACACCTGCGGGTCCCCCACGAGGCCTCTGCACTTACAATAACTCACATCCCCAAAAGCAGCTGTGCCAATGGCAGGGATTTCACACTGCTCTTATTTCTCTGAGTCAGATCCCAACTGTGGGCAGCACCACAAATACTCTGGTCTGTGAAACAATAAAGCTCTCTGTCGCCAGTGAAATCAGTTTGATTCCTGCTGCTGCAGGGTAAGGCACGTTCTGCCACCTCTCAGAGTGCACATTACCTGTCTCTGTGTGCCTGAACCATTTAGACCTGGAGGTTGTGACTTGGCCTGAAGACTCACAGACAAGACCCACCTCCTGCTTGTCCAAAGAGACTTTCTGGTCCAGGTTTGCCTGGCACATATCCCCAGAACAACTGCGGCTCAGAGAGCATCTGAAAGATTTTTGAAGAGGAGTAGTAAAAAAATAAAGACTTCTTTTTCTTCCCTGTCAAATAGGACAAGGGAAGTGTTTTAGTGGAAAATTTGATGCCAAGAAATCTTTTGAATGCTTTTTAGATTTTTCTTAGGTACCTCTAGCAAGGCCACATTGTATTTCTGTATGAAGGTACCATTGTGTATACACCAGCAATGCAAATAATCAGGGCTGCATCAGGGATGACTCATAGCTCTATTACTTTGTAAGCATCGTGACATCTCTCCATGCAAATTGTTGCCATCAGCCTCATATCTGAATCTGTGTGTGGCTCACACAGAGCTGTGGACACAGACCCTGATCCATGAGACACTGCTGGGGCGTAGCCGAAATGGCAACTCTCAATGTGAGTTTTGCTCTCTGCCTGAGAGCCGTTTTACCCTCAAATTAAAAAATGCCAGAGCCAGAGCTGGTAAAAAGGGCTGTTGCACCTTTGCACGTGGATAGTGGAGGGCTGGGTGTAAGTGTTTACGTGGGCTCTTTGCTCACACCTGACCTGGGTGTAAGTGTTTACGTGGGCTCTTTGCTCACACCTGACCTGGGTGTAAGTGTTCACGTGGGCTCTTTGCTCGTGCCTGACCTGCTGTGGTCCAGCAGCCGGGTGGGTGTTGCTCTTGTGACCTTTGCCCTGAGCCTGCCAAGCTGCCATCTGCCAGAGTCTAAAGCACTAACCTGAATCCAGCTGATGGTCTCGTGGATAAGATCCAAAGCTCTTCAGCTCACAGTCAGTGCTCTGAATATGTCCATGCAAGTGTTTCTGGATACCCTGGATCCATAAGGATCTCTAGCTTGTCCAGGACATCCACAAATATTTGCATGTATTCAGAGTGGGCAAACATTTACGAATACCTTGAATAAGTAGAAGCCCTGGAGGTTGAGGGGATTGCAAATCCTCTCTGTATTCTTTCCACAGGCACCAGTGAGAACAGTAATTACTTCACAGCATGAGATGGAGAAGCAGCAGCTCATCACTCAGGGCCAAAGCTCTGCATGGAAACTGGCCACAGTGGGGCAGTGAATGGAGGTGCTGCCCTGCAAATGGCAGGACATGTCACCAGTCACTGGGGACAATAAAGAGCCCTGTGCTGCCAAAGTTCATGGGTGCCAACTGTTGCAACTACACACATTTATCTGTTTCTAGCACGATACCACCAATGCACCTCCAAATCAAAACAGTGGAGCTGCTTCCCTGCCTGCCCCTCATCCGTGATGTGTTGAGTGTGAGCTGTTCCAGGCAGCTACTGCTTCTTGCTGTGAACATTTTCACAGCTTTGGCTGAAAGGAGTCTTGCTGTCCCCACGGTCTCTTGCCAAATCTGCACCGGTGCCGGGCTGTTTGAAGGCAGTGCATCTCTCTCCCGACACAGCTCCACACACAGCAAGGCAGTTCGGATCTCCTCCGACCTCCAGGGCTGCACCTCGTCTCCAAACACACTGAGGAAGCCCAGTGGCACAGGGAGGAATATTTTATTGCAGCTTTCTACACTGTCAGGGCAGGAAAGTCCTGCCCTGTTGTCTCACTGTGTTGACTTAACTCCCCTTTTGCCTTGCTGAGCTAAAGCCCTTGATGTTTTGGTGTCAGGGATGCCCAGTCAGAAGGGCAGTGATCTGCCTGCTCCAAATAGGCTCAGTGACGACTCCTGCATGCAGGTTGTTGATCTCCTCTAATTGCTGCCGCGTCAGCAGCCACATCAGACTGTCTGGGATGACGGAGGGAGAGCGAGTAATCCCTGCAAATTCCCCCCTCACCTGAACCCTTTGCGCCCGTGGGGAAGATTTACCGACCGTCTGCGAGGAGCTCTCAGGGGATAAAAGCAGCATTAATGGTTGGAGGGTTTCAGACCTCAGCGAAGGCATCACCTGCCCGTGATCTGATGAACCCGAGCTGATGAGCAAGAGCTGCACTGCCCAGAGCTGTTTGAGTGCCAGCTGTGCCAGCTGTGCCTGCTGCCACCCAGCACTGCAGCCTGTCAGGGGACTCACTAGTGCGAGACATTAGAGGAAAACCAGGAGAGAGAATTTTTCTGGAGTACACATTGCTCCCAAACTCCTCTGAATCGTGCTGAAATGGAGGGACCTGCCTCGGTGCTGTGCCTGAGAACCTGCTACATAAAACACTGCAAACCACTCCGTGCCACTGACAATCCACCCGAGCTGGGACAATCCCACCTCTCCAGGAGCTGCAGTTGCTCTCACAGGATGGTGCAAAAAAGGCACTCAAACACTGTTAGCAAGTGTGCCTTGCCCATCATCCCAGAATATCCAGGCTTCCAGGATATTAAGGTTTGTATGCAAAAACTCTCTTTGCAATATGTGATAAATGCTACCTGTTCTTCTGTTAGAGGAGTAATTCCCCAGTGTCCTGGAAAGCTGATGTTTGATACAATAATAAGGTTTGCACTGTGGTTTGGTATAGAAAAACTTGACTTGAATGAGTTTTATTCTGCTACATTTTAAAGTTGATTATTATTTTAGGTTGATTTTATTTTTAAAATGTTTTTAAAAAGTTTTAGTCAGGAAGACTGCTTTTTAGTCAAGTTTTTAGTGTTCTCCAATTACCTAACTTCTTCCAAAAGTACAACCACTCTAGGCAGGGGCATTTGATTTGCTGGGTCCCTTCCAGAATGAAGTGTGATGGAAGAGTGAGAGATAAAAAACTTGATTGCTTTTCAGTTTACATGGCATGTCCAACCTACTATTTCTCATTTGAGCTCAATGTTTTTCATTCATTACTAGTAGGCAACATGTCAAAGGCTGATGATGGAGTGCCCTGCTGAGACATTGCTGGGCTCTGAATCCAGATTTGTGGCTGGACCCTTAGAGAGTATCCAGCCTTAATTAGAGATTGTCAAAAACTGCATGAGTGATGGCTTTTTTTGTATACCAAAGGCATTGTCAGGCATAATAAATGATTGCAAAATGTTCCACGATCCCGCTGTGGCTGTCATCCACATACAGTATAGTCTTTCTTTTTATTGATTAGAAACAGTAATATAATGTAAACCAGCTCTTCCTTCAAGACAAACTGCTAAGGTTTTCAGAGAAAAAGCCATGCTCTGCTCTGACTTGCTGTACAGAAACCAGCTGTCCCTCCTGGTAGCTTGAGACAGGCCAGGGTGTCTTGGAATACCTGTGAGAAAGGTGGGAATGGCAGAGCAGTGACTTGGAAAACCCAGGGGACATTAAACTGTGGACATGGAGAGTCAACCTTTTACATGGTGAATTTCCAGCAGTCTAAAAAAGGACTCACAGCATGGATGTTCCCCTGAAATCAGCCTAAAGACATCCAGTGGGGGCTGGATCAGGTCTTTCTTTGACTATTCAAATAACTCAGGTGTGAATTTGGCCTGCCAAGGGAAAGGAGCAGAAAGATTTATGCACATCTATGCTATGATGTGGTTCCACAATAATAAAGTTTGTAGTTTTAAGATGTAGAAATAAATTGTATGTGAAAATTACAATTCTTGTAAAAATACACTGAAGTTCAGCACAGATTTACCTGAGATTAAGGAAAAGGGGGAAAAAAAAATCTCTTAGAAGTGGGATCTGTTTTTACCTTGGGAAAGAGCAGCTACAGGCTAAGGGGATTTTAAAAAGATAAACCTAAAATTCTGTTGATACAGATAGGTGAGAGATTCCTTCAGAAAGTTAGATTTTCACAGAGGCTACAGAAAATTGTGGCAGTACACCAGAGGTGGTAGGAGGTAAAAATGCTCAGCATTCATTAAGCTCAGCATTAATTAAGCTCAGCCCAATGCACTTCTGTTTCAGAGAGGGATCCAGACCAAAATGCATGGTCTTCAGAGAATTTGGATTAAGAAGCTCAAATGTTCTCTAACAGCTCTTCACTGTATGGAATCACACACCTTAGACTCCTTTTCCGCTTAAGCCAGCATATTTTAATTCAGATTTCTTTCTCTCTTCTTCCCCCAATCCTGCTTTTTTCTCTTCCTCATTTAAAATAGCTATCAAGAAATTACGTGGGAATTCCAGCCTTCAACCAACTTTTCCAGGATTTGGAAAGAGGAAAGAACTCCTCATCCCAGCTGAACGATTTTTCAAGGAGACCTTCGTTAGCCCATTGCTTGGGGAGCTCCCGGAGAGGCTCCTTGGAAGGGCCCCTGACAACCAGCACTGCCTTCCACGACAAACCCCTGCAGGAGTATTTCAACGAGAGGCTGCTGGAGCTGGGGAGCTATGGAAGTAAGAGATCCAACAGGAAAGCAAAAGCAGTTGGTGATGAGAACCCCCAGCGAGGGTCCCGGCGCAGGAGCAGCTGCAGCGCCGTGCTGGTGACAGGGCAGGACAGGGAGGGGTCCTGTGTGCCAGCAAACCAGGACAGCCAAAAAGGGATCCAGTGGAACGGTCAGGACAAAATCCAGAACGTCCTGAAGCTCTACAAGAGTGACTGTTTGGACATTTTGACAATGCACATCACTGCTCCCCTAGAAGTATTTGTGCAGAAGAAATGACACCAGGGCTGGTTACGGCTTTCCCGGGAAAAATTGTTTCTGTTCAGCACCATCCCGACTTCAGTTCAGACACGTCAGCCCCCTCTGACACAGAAAGATGCTTGTTTGGGGGAGGAAATAGTCTCTCATTTTGTGTTCTTGATTTACGTCGCATAGATTTGTTTTCAACTATTTTCTGCAGAGAATCAGCATAATTACCCCATAGGTGTGACTCATAGCAGAGTTCTAAATATGTGCATATATTACTTAAATGCTTACATGGCCTCGAAAAAGGTGATAAGTGTCAGAGGTGTAGCTTGTTTCCTATTGTGGAGTTGGTGTTAGTTAATCTGAAGAAAGAATGTTGTGTTCTGCCTAGTTACTTTGCTTGTTTTAAGCCTCTTGGTTTTATCACTGTGGCCCAACTAATTCATGGTCTTATTATCTCTTATTTATGACACAGACAAAATAGTTGATGAAAAATTATCGATTTTCACTCGTTGCCACATGTAATCTCCAGGTGGATCACTGTAAGAGCTTGACACGTGAAGAAGCAAACACAGAGAGAAGATTTGCTTTTAAATATGATCAGCTATTATGGTTTCATTTGCAGACTCAGAAACCTTTGAGTTAAAAGCCACTACAAGGGCAAAGAGGAAAAAAATGCTAGATTCGAGTTAGAATGATGGAATTAGGCATGAAAGAAGGCTCCTTCCTACTTTCCTATTGTAAATATGAGAACAACACAGCAAATTCCTAATGTAATCTGAGCTTCAAATTGTTTATGGGATTAGTATTTATCGTGGTTGTGTAAGTACACAATGTCAGCTGCAGCTGAAGCTTTTCATTGTGGGAAATGTCAATGTTTAATTCCACAGTACACTGACTGAATACCAGACCCAAAGTGGGGCAATGATTTTAAGCTTCCAGAAAGATCTACTACTGCCTGTGGTATCATTGGCAATAAATTCATTACGGTGTTGGTTTGAATTGATGTCTTGTCTCTTTCCTTTCAGACTTATTGTGATTCAACAATTAAGCCATGCCCCTGGCTAGACCTAATGCCTTCCAGTGCTGACTCCTCTCCATCACTTTTCCCTCCTTGTTCCTCCCATTTCTTCAGTCCTTGTGAAACTTGCCCCAAGGTGTGCCTTGTCCCTTCTGCAGGTCATATTTTCCTTCTTCCCAACACCTATTTGCAGAAATATTTCTTCTGCACTGTCTCCTCAGCTCTTGGGCCACACCTTTCTGTCTTTCAGAGTGTGTGGATGAACATGCAGAAAGGAGAGGGCAGATTAAGGAACCTCTCACACCCCTCCTGCCAGTTCCCTCAGGAAACAGCCAAGAGTTTCCCCCCTAAAATGGAAATGAAACATATAAGAGTCATTCCACACCCCTTCCCCAGTCCTGGGATCAAGATGACCCAAGACAACCGAGATGGGATCCTGAGAGCTCTCAGCCCTTGGTGTGTGGGAGAAAGCACTGCACACTTGAGCCAAATGAATTTTTCAGAATTCCCAAATGCCTTCCTGCTGCAAATGGAGGGAGCAGCCAATTAGGTGAGATTTTTCCCTGCAGGAAAATATTTTTCTTTTTTAGATTTAAATGAAAGTCTGAAAGCCACAATGTGTTAGGAGATGCCATTGAGGGGATGCATCTGGTTCTCATTGCAAGTTTGCCAGGGGTTAGTTTCTCCTCTAGGAGTGAATGCATAGTAATAACAGAGTATTATGAGAGGGCATAATAATAACAGTGCATAAGGAGAAGGGAACAATATTAATGGAACACAGGCAACCTTAATTCTTTCATTCCTTAAACATGTGGCTTAGCACCCCTGAACGCGTGCTTTTGAAGTTTAGTTTTGCAAATAATTTCCAATCTACAAGCTTTTTGGAAAAAAGAAAAAAAGGCAAACTGCCTGCCTTCCTGCTCCTGATATTTTAATGGTTATCACACTGCAGTGGCCCGAGATTAGCAGGTCTGGAGCATCTTGAGTCTCTCTGCAGACCTCTGCCATATAAACAGAGGTATGTGGAGACTTGCACTCTTAGGGTGCCACTCACATTTGCTAATAGTGAAGGAGAAAACTTTTCCTGGATTAAGAAAAAAAATTAGCAGTGATAGACCATAATTAAAATAAACCCCAGAAAACCAGGTACTTTCTTCACTGAAAGGGTGGCCAGGCATTGGGACAGGCTGCCCAGGGAGGTGGTGGAGTCACCATCCCTGGACGTGGCACCCAGTGCTCTGGTTCAGTTGACAGGGTGGTGTTTGGCCAAAGGCTGGACTTGATGGTTTTGGAAGTCTTTTCCAACCTTAATGAGTCTGTGATCCTGTGATTTACCCAAGCATCTGTAAATGGGCTATTCAAGCTGCTCAGCCTCTGGGCAGCTTCTCCACTCAGGGCAAGGCAGAGCACCAGCTTTTAACAGGCCCTATTTTAATTTTATATTTTACTTTTACTGAATACCAAAAGTGAAACAGAATCACAAAATGCAAAAAATTAGGGCTTTGACTTGGCAGCAACTTGTACTGTTTACTCACTCAAAAGAACCCCATAGACCTTAAATTGCAGAGTCAGGCCCATTTATGGTATTTTTCATCTGTAAAACACCCTAGGGAATTAAAAAAGTTGACATGCTTTTTAAATTGGATTTCCTTCAAAACTGTGTCATGACTTCCCTCTGAGAAGTTGCCCATCTCATGTCAGAGGTAGTGGAAAAGTCTAAGGAAGATTACATCTCCCAAGAGGGAACATATCTAGATGTTACAGAAAAGACATGAACTTACAGAGAGAAAAAAAACCCCGCCAAGAACTGTTAAGAGAAGGAATAAAATTTCATCTCCTCTCAGATTGTTAAAATCTTGTGAAAAATGGCTTGGGTTTGTTTGGAAAGTGAGAATATGCACAACCTGAATTTATACAGTCTATTACCTTAGGTTTCACTGACTTTAGCTGTTGGATGCAGCTGCTTCTTTCATGCAGATAATCTATTTTCACAATGTTCTTTCAAGAAACTCGATGCAGACACTGCTTGCCATTAGCAGTCTCATAAAAATATTCTTTATGCCTCCCCGAAAAATTCTTCTTTCTCCTCTTAACAACAAAAGCAGTGCATCACTTCCCTCCTGGAGATTTTGCAGCCACTCTTTATCTCTGTTTTAGATCTTTCTGTGGGGAATACTGAACAGCACACTTGGCTGGATGTTGTTTTCCTTCTGTAAGCATATTCTCTCTGCCAGACTGGAGCAAAGTCCTCTGTAGGGCCTCATAAATCAGTGCTCACCTTACTTTAAAACATATTTCATGTCTTCTCAAGCCTTTGTCCCTACTGGTGAGTTTGTCATCCTCTCCTTGAACTTACCTTTAAGGCTGTAAAGAGTTGTGTTGGCTGACAGAGCAGAGAGAGGCTGGGGAGGTGAGGATGGAAGGCAGAGGAAGGAGGTGCCAGGGGAAACATAACCTGCTTTTAAATGAGAATCTGAACCTTCACAAAGGGAGATATAACCTCAGTTTGGCTTTTGGTTCCCTCAGTCTTCCTGAAGATGTGATGGGACAGAAAATACAAAACATATGAAGCCACAAAAGCATCCAGCAAGGTATGGACTGCATCCCACCCTCTCAGTAATCATCTTCAGGATCCCAAGGACTTCAAGAGTCTCCATTTGATTACATGCTTCATTAAAGCAAAACATAATTTTCATGTATTTAAATTAAGGAATTTATTAAAAAAAAAACCCAAACGAAAAGAAAAAAAAAAACAAAGCCAAAAACCCCAATCAAAACAGTGGTTTGATCTAGATACAGCAGCACTGTGACATTACTAGGACATTATGTACGAAGAATCCAAGCAGCCATAGAACACAGAAGCCTTTATCTTCAGTAACAATCTCAAAATGAAACTAACTTCATCAAACAATGTTAAAGATCTCCCTGGAAAGAGAAACAAAACCAAACAGACCCTCCCCACCCCAACCCTTTGGATATTAGAATGATTTTTTTTGTACAATACCGACAGCCACTAGCTCTTCTAATTGAGAACACTTGCTTTAATTTATTACAAAAATGATCTGTTGACTCAGTTATGAAAGACAACTTTTAACATTGCTTTAGAAGTGTCTGCTCCTCTTATAGACTACAGTATTAGAAGTGCTTAAAAACATTTAATCCTGGATATGCTCTTGAAATTGAATCAGGATATTCTGTGTGTGTTTATATACCAAATATGATTTTTAATTTTTAAAGCAGGTGAAAAGACTAACCCTAATATGAAACTGCAATTTTACAATTTAATTATTAGTCAGATATGGGCAACCACATGATAGTTCATGAAATCTTTAGGTCTATCTACATTGCTCAGAAACACAAAACAAAGTTTTTACAACTTTCACCTTCAAAAGGCTAAAATCTTCAGTCTTTTAGAAGAGTGTCCAGTGTTTAAAAGAAATGCAGTTAAGGGAGACCGCATCCAACACACATGAAACAACTCGTTTGAGCTTGCTAATCAACGTATCTGACAGCTGTGGGTGGGGTGATGAGACAGGAGAACACTTGCCATCCAACCACCACCTGAGGTGTTCCTTCTCTGGCAGTGAATCTTCTCCAGGAGCTCCCCTTCGGAGCCCCCCGATCCCAGGCACGTTGCCTCTTTTGTTTCCATGGCTGGGCAGAGCTGACCCAGTGTTGGCCACAGATGCACCTCTGGGACTTCACACAGCCCCTCACTCAACTGCTAATGCAGGGAATCCTCACTCAACTGGTAATGTAGGGAATCCTTTGCAGCCTCGGCCAAAAAAGTTGAACCAATGAATGTTATTTTGTTCCCTTCCTCGTAACTATTTATCTAAAAAAAGAGGAAGTGTTCATGGGAATGCTATCATTACTGGCCAGCTTTTAAGTAAGAAATTAATACTTTTAACATTTGTTTGCACTGTCACCTTATTGTCTGTTGGAGATGTCTCACAGAAGTGCAGTGCTTTCTCTTTCAGTGTCTCTAAGGAACTAAGACAAACCAATAATAAAAGAGCCCTAATTTAGAAAAGTCATCTCCCCAGTCATGTAAATAAGAGCAGCTATACTAAGCCTATTTCACTGAAATAATAGTACAAAGAGTTGATATTGATCTGGTTTATGCACAGACTCCAAAGTGCTTTCAACTGACAGACAGAGAGCATCCCTCTCTGTTTAAAAGTGGGAAAACAAAACTGCCCAGAGGTTTGCCCAGGGCAGTGAAGAAAAACATGGGCAGAATAGGAACCCAAACCATCACTCCTGGCTCCAGTACATAAACCAAGGAGAAGAGTATGTGCCAGCAGTAATATTCATTATAGTGAATAGGCAGCAATCTGTTTAAAATTGTTTCTTTCATGAAGCCCATTTGTCAGTACCCCAGCTTAGCTGATCCAACAGCAGCAGCTTGTATTTGTGTTATCATAGTGATGTTTGGGAGAGGTGAGTGTATAATACTGTAGCATGTTGTTGGCTCTCACCTTCTCTGATGAAATTTTTTATTTTCCTTAAAGGAAATAACTTCAAAATTCTCTAAAGCAATTTATTTATCTTTTTTTTTTTTTCTTTTCAGTTAAGGACAGACAATTATTACCAGCCAGCACTGTAATATTATTTAGTGTAAAAGACACTGTATCCTGCCCAGCACACAAAAGAGAAGAATTGTTTTAAACTTATGCAGACTTTCTCTCAGCTTTAGCATGAGGGTGTTAGTCATTTTTTTTACTCTAAATAATTAGTAGCATTTTCAGTGTCAGGGCATATTTGTGAAAGGCATGAGATAGACAACTCTGGAATCTCCTGTTTTTCATGGAGCCGTTGAACAGATTCTCCCAAACTTCCCTGCCAAATGTACCTCCCCACAGCCTGACCCAGACTAGGAAGGAAAACCTTTAAGTCTGGACTTCTAAAGCTCCTGCAGGCCACTTTGTGCTTCATGCTACACACATGAAGGAAGATGGACTACATGCCAAGGGACAGACCAACCCAAAGATGTTCCTTGAAAGAAAAATCCAGTCTTTCCAAAGACTGTAAGGGAAATGCTTAGAAATGCCTGATGAATGATCTCCCCTACACTGAGCAACTTGAGCATTGCAAATACCAACTGAACAAAAAGAACGAGCACAACTAACTGTGGAGAGAGGTTAAAACACACATATCTTGTCCACAGTGAAGCCAGTTCCTGCAGCCTCCTGTTCCACGGGGATTGGTGAGAAGAAGCAGCTGTGCTATAAGGAGGGGCATTTATTGCTCTTCCAGAAAAGCCTGTGCAGGGAACTCCTGCACAGGGAACCGAGGCTGGGACACATGGGAACAGAGACCTCTGTGATGGCTGTTCATGCAGGCTGAGGGGGTTCTCACTTGCCTCATCAAACTGTTCCCTCTGACCCTCAGAGAGACAACCCTGTCTCTGAGCCCCAGGCCAGGCTGCATGTGTAACATGGCCTGGTGTGTGCAGTTCTCAGGTGACTGAGGAAACTGTGACCAACGGGTGATAAACCAAGGAAGAACATGCAGCAGTTTGGACTTGACATGTGAGGCTTTGACAGCTGAAGCAAAGAATTCAAGCTGGATCCTGAGGCCTGGGAGAATGACCTTAAGAATCAGCGTCTTCAAATCAGATGCTTTACTGGGTCAGCCAAGCTTGATTCCCACTGCTGATGGCACTCTCAGCCATAGTTTCTGGGATGACTGCAAATTGAGATGGTATTAAACTGTTTTTACGGAGAGCTGTTCTGTCTCTGAACTGCCAGCTACCAGGAATCTCTAATCAGTAGGGCCAGATGGACACTGTGATATTGAATTCTGCAGTTTCCTAACGCTCAGCTTGATCTCCAGTACCTGCTTGGCTTGATTATCTTCACACCTTTCTGAACTTCACAAGCAGCTTTTTGTTCAGAAACAACATCTGAGTCATGGCCATGCTTGTGAAATATCTCTTTTTAGATAATCCAGGTCAAGGGTGCACACTCAAGAGTTTGTTATTTTTTCCTTCATTATCCCTTGGTTTAAAAAAAGCCTCCCATCCAACAGAGAGTGGGAAAAAATGCTACAAGACTCAAGTGAACCTTGAGACACTGTAGAAAATGGATAGCAAACACCTGACTTACAAAAGCCTGTAAACCAATTAGTGTTCATCTGACTGCTCAGTAAAGATTTAAAAATAAAAAAACATGTTTGCACAATTCAGGATCAGATTGCACAATTTCTGATTCTTAAAAAGAGCTAAGTTTGCTTATCTGTCTATTTAAAACAAGCAACCAGATCCGAATATATGCATTTTTTTGGAAAGAATTTGTATTGTAATTGAAAAGGAGGCAGAGAAAATCCATCAAACCAAATTGCACCTGCAAATTCCACCATAGTGGAAGTGAGAGGACTGTGGTCCTACTCCAGTCTTGAGTGCAAGGTGAGCTGAATAATTAAAAAAAAAAAAAAAAGGCTATAAGAAAGAAATCCTGCAGGTTTTGTTGTAGGCAAACCCTGGCAGGGAGAACTCTAGGACTGTTCATCAGCACTAGAGATGTACAATATTAAGTCTTTCGTTGCTGGGCACTGAAAAAGCACAACAGTTCTGCTGCCCCAGTATCATAATACTGTTTATAGTTTGTCATTCAGGATGGACACACTTAAGGGATGCAGCACGAAATCTCCCTCAATTATCTTGTTTTGTGTCTCTGCTCTTCCTCACTCACTGCTCCCAAGGAGGTGGAATCCAGAGGGAGTCCATCCTAGGCCTTCGGGTGCACACCTTGAGGATTCAGGATATCTAATCCTACCACAGTGTCCTCTAAGCATCAGGAGTCAATGAATGCAGCTCTCATCCTTCCAGGACTTTGCACTGTCCCTGTGTCTCCACTGGTAGAGTCCTAGAGGTGCTGAGTGAGGAACTGTGCCAGCTGAAAGGAGAGCAGGACAAGGCACAAACGCTGTCCTTCACTGTTGTCACTCAGAAGTCATCCATCACTAGATAATGCTGGTGGCAGCTAAGATGTATAAGGTCAGCTCCAAACTGTATTTGCAATTTGTTCACCAGCTTTCAGTAAGGGTTTTGTTGTTATTAGATGGTAAAGAAGGAAAATGTCAGTCTTCATCAGGAAGCTGAAACCATTACAGATTTGATTTATAGCTGGTTCAGAGAGATAAAATTGGTTATAATTCTCATCTATTACTACCTGCCTAAAATCTTGCATCTTCTGTAAGACCTGCAATGCCATCATCTGCCATGGCAGAGTGGCTCAAGCCTCATCTCCCTTTCTCAACTTTTCTCTGCCAGCTGCTTTGTGCAAGTCCTGCCCCTGTCATTTCTCTCTCCCTCATGACCTCAAGCTGCTTTACTCTGTATTCCAGTGTCTTTCTCACTCAGAGACTTGCCACTACTAACCTGCATCTTCTTCCCCCTCAGCACTGGACACATAGAACATACACCTGACAGTCTAAGGAATTTTGACTATTAAAAGTTCCACTGGAACTTCCTTGTACCCTGGGATAGCTGCACTACAAGCTAACAGGGTTTTAGACACATCAGCTGGCTTCAGATGTTCCTGATGACCCAAAGGTGTAAAATCATCAGTACAGTGCAACCAACAGTGCAAAGAGCACGGGGAACCCACCTGCTTTACAGAACACACTGGGCTACAGAGATCCTGCCTGCAGCTGGGGGGACAAAGGTCTTCCAATTCCTGCTGAAGGGAAGTAACCACATTTTTGCTCTGGTGTTCTTACCAATAATAGATAGGGGCATACTTGAGAAGAGCATGATTCTGATGCCTGAGGTTCTGCTGCTGATCCTGACTGGTCCTGTTTATACCAGTGGGGACAATGTTTTTGTCAATGGTTAAAGGAACCTGGACAAAGGATGATGGAACCAAAAGTGGGGGGTACTATTTCAGAACTGATATTTTATTCAGCTGAGGATCTAATCGAGGGGGGAGTCATGGGGTGCTTGCATGACACATGGAAGGACTCTAAGTGCAGACACAGCCTGTAGGTTCTGCTGCTGCCACTCTGAACCTCCACAGCTCAACTCTAAGTCATCACAAATCCCAGGGTCAGCACAAACCAGACTGTTGAACTTCTCTCTTGCTACCTGTTTGATATGAGAAACTGTGGAAAGGCCTTGGAATTTGACTGTAGCACAGAATATACTTTGAGTTTTGCTCTCATTTCAGCAGGTGCAGGTTTGAAAAATAAATGGACGTTTGCTTTCTGGGTCACCTCTCACTCAGCTTTGTTCTATCTGTCATTAGAAACAGCACAAAAACTAGTGAAGGAGAAGAGCTTCAAATAGGGCTCCTTTTCTAACTAAAAAGTACTTGATGAAACAACAACAGAAGGAAGTGCAAATCTCAGCTGGGCTGGTCCCATGACATCACAAACCTTCAGCATGGCAAGTAGCATTCTTGAATGCACCAAAATCTTGTCTGTTAGCATTTAATGCGAGACATTACAAACTAATGAAGAGGAGAAATGTATGCAGTGTTGCTGTAAACCAAATATACAGATGTAAAATAATTAAGAATAAACTGTTCCATAAAAATGCATGTCATTAAACCCCAGTCTGATAAAGTGATTTATGAAGAATTTTCTAGAATTGCTAAAAAGAATGATTTCTCATTTGAGGCTCTGGAAGTCTTGAGTCACATTTTGTTTCTTTTAAAAAAATGTCTTAAAACACATGGCTTTACAGCTGCTGCTTGGAAAATATACACCTCCAAAGTCTGACTTTCATTTAAATACAAATGTACAAAATGTAAACTGAGACAATAGAGAAATTTACAAAACTTTTCTTTAAAAATAATAAAGACAAAATTCAGTTCTAGTATGATGCTATTTAAATACGTGCAAGTAGTCATGTTCATTGAATTTCTATTGCAATGTTCTAAATAGACAAATGTGATTCACACAGTCTTGAGTGCCACCTCCAAAAACAGACCTGAGTGGAAAATTCTTCTTAAAATGCGAGGCTCCACTGGAAGGAATGGATAGAAAATCTCCATTTTGGGAGATCCCTTTTATTTTCACTCAATGGTGGAGGCTCTCTCATCCACAGAAGCTCCAGAGATTATAGTGGAAGGATGCAACATGTTGTTTCACAAAACTGAGCTGGAACTAGCTGCTTCCAGTGGAGTTTGAACTCACGTGATTTGAATTTATGTGGTGATTTAAACTGGCCTTTGAATTTGGAGAGCTCTTTGAATTGTTCTGATGCTGTAGAGAGAGGAAGACAACGGCAATTAGATTTCCAAAATATGCCATGCTTTTATTTTTAGTCCAACATTGCTCATTTTGCGGTGATAAGGTACTGACTGGACTGCAAGGTTTTTTTGTTTGAAGATCTTTGGATGCAAAATATTCTTTACTTTCTTACCTGTATTCCCTCTAGGTCAGCAGGACCATGGCAGTTCTTGAGGAATGAAGCAAAGAAGACTCACTCGAGCTCCAGGAGTCAAATCAATTCACTGCAAAACGTCAGTATCTGCTAAATCTGGCTAATACAGAGGATACCTGCCAATGCTTAGGCATGGTTTTAACTCTACAAAAACAGATCAGTCTAACAATGTTATTGAGATTTGCAAGTGGTGCCATGGGGCCTCATGAAACCTGTACATCATGCATGATCTGGTCTGCTCTCTTTTTACTGTCTTGGTTTCCTGCCATGACCACCTCCCTCAAAATTTGCATTTTCTTTTCTTTTTTTTTTTTTTAAACATATAAATCAAGGATTTTCACAAGGAACTTCCTAAAACTAGAGAATCACTTCAAAAGGCACGACAGCATACCACTGAAAAATAGGTTGGGTAAGAAGTTTTCAATTGCTGGAAACAAAACTCATGAGCAACACTGGAACTTCTGGCAGTAAAAAAAAAAATATAAATCACAAGAGGTAAATGGAAAACCTGGGACATGCAATATTAGCCAGGGAATTATCAGGTAACTGTGACAGCCAGCCCTCTCTGAGACACTCTGCCTTCCTCCTAACAAAAATACCAGCAGAACATGGCTGTGACACTGGGCACCTGTGGGAGCTCCCTTGTCTTAGCCGTAAAAGATCTCACCTGTCGCTTAAATATTCTCTGTAGCAATCCTTTCTTGGGTGGCTCTGGGGGGTAGCTTTTGTTTAGGTCTGGTGAAATAGTACCATTTGGTCCAAACACATTCAGCTCCTTGAAGCACTCTGTTTCTATCATCTAGTGGAACACAAGGAGAAAGAAAAAAAAAAAAAAGAAATGATATAACTTAATTAACCAAATTCCAGTAGCACTGGGTTGTTCAAAGTCACCAATACGTTGGGAGGGTTAACACTTGGTTCCTGCTGGTGTCTATGGAAGGCAAACAGGATGTGTGAAAAGGAGAGGCTGAGTCTGCTCTGCACCTTTGCACATCACTCTTGTCAAAAACTGCCCCGTGAAACTTCCCGTTCTTTTCTTTAGCATTGTGGAGAATATTTTGGGTAAAGGCAGGCACACTTACAAAACCCCAGTTATTAGCACCCCTCTGCCCAAGTGGATCTGCTGTCTGATACAGAGTTAGATTATGAAATCTACTGTTGACTGAGTTTTGATAGCAAACAGAAAGAAAGACAGATCTGGGAACCTCAGAGCAGTTCAAGGTCCAGAGTCAATGCTGCAGCTGGGACCCACTGCAGGTACAAGGCAATGGGTGACATCAAGATCACCAGTGGAGGAGCCTTCTACTAAGACTTCCAACTATCCCAGAAAAACTCCCGAGAGCCGTTGCTGAAACACTTCCGCAGAAATCCAGAAGGAAGTACAGTAGGATCCTGGCCAATTTACACAAATATCCAGAGCCAACAGATACAGTCACCTGAACCTGACATCTGTGGTACATTACAGAACTTGAAAGGGGCCATTTGTAACTCATGAAAGCATTAGAGTCTGGCAGGTTCTCCAGTAGCTATATATTACTGGAAACATACTGCTCCTCTTAAACCATCTGCATTTGGGCTTTCATTGGAGTAACTTTACTATGATACACCCTTACCTCATTTTGCCATGGGATAGACACTGATCCTGTGGAAAACTTGGAATAGAAATCATCATCTGTTTGGTCCAGGTTAACTCCTTTCACTGTGGAGAACTGCTCGATGTCCAACACATCCTTGCAGTACACTGCTCTGGGCTGTCAGCAGCAAAGAAAAACAAGAGAAAAAATATTTCTAAGGCAGATCATGTGCTTTCATTCACAGGTTCAGTCAAGTGAGAATGTCTAACAACAAGTGTGTGTCTGCATCCTCTTTCTCTAGACTTGTTCTGCCTGCCTGTTCATCATCAAAGGCTGACTTCACCTTAAGCACATTAAGCTTCCTATTTCGAAGTCCTTAAAGCATCAGTCAAAGTAGGTTTTAGTCGTCCATGTACCATCTGCTTAAGAGGTGAGAAGAAAAGAACAGAGAAAGCAAGAAAACAAAAATCAAATCCTTCAACAGTCTTTTCTTTTTAGAGTGGAAACAACAGAAAACCAGAATGTTTATGAGACAGTTCTGAAAAGAGGCCTCAAATAGAAGTGCCCTCCTGGTCAGATAGCTGTGGGGTTTGCAGCTTAAAAAATTTAAAGGAATGTACACTAATTGCTAAAGAAAACAGAGGAGGTTTGGCATTTTTCCATTGTTTTTATTAATAGCTCTGCTGCTGGAAGCTGTCCAGAAGCACCTCTATTAACTCTTCTAACTTGTCTGCATTTGTTCAAAGAAACAGTCAAATGGCTTTGCCTTTTTGAACTACTTAGCTTTCTGGGATGACAGAGACAGAGCTCTTTGCAGTGACATGGTTTTTAGCTCCTATTCCAGCAGTCAGCCACAGAGAGCAGAAATGGTCATCACTGGCTCCCTGTCACCCTCAGTGTGGTCACCTGTGTGCCCAGAGAGTTCCCAGCTACCCTCTGATGTGCAGGGATAATCGAGGGGTGGCTGGTGGGACCAGCCTGACCTGCTCAACTGCAGCACGTGTTGAATCCTACTGTCTATAGATGGTACCATGACTGCCCAGGGTTCCAACAGTGCAGCACTTTATCTGAGCACTGTGGCCAAACAAACAGAGCTGACTCCTGACAGGGGTCCTGTGTGCCGAAGGCTGCATCCTTCTGCATTCCAGATGGCTGCAATCCACAGCAATTTTGTGGACACAGAGTAATCTAGAAGAGGATGGAGAGACACGGGTTGGATTCCAACCTCTGCCATTGGCTATATAGCTTTGGGTGATTCAGCTGACTTCAGTAAAGACTGGGACATCTACGGATGAATTGGCAAACAAATCAAATTAGGGGCAGCTCTTGAGTTCCCGATAAATAGCCATAAAAATTTATGTGCCTTTGCTTTAGCAAATATTTCTCTAAGAGGTGCCTTCTGGGCCTTTCGTGCCTCAGCTAAGCTTTTAACACACTCTGGCAGGTCCCAAATTTGAGCCCAGAATTTTCTAATTTTCTACATCAGAAAGAAATAGTAGCTTGTCTCCTGTTTCTTCCCACTAAAGCAGGTCGTAACACCATGGGCTAATTGGCAGGAGTAACTAGGCCACATAGTAAAATGTAAAGCAAAACCAGAGCAGCTAAAGTAAACTCTCGTAGCATTGAAACCACTTTGGTTTGGTTGAGTTTGCAGCAACATGAATGAGAGCTGCCAAGATGTTACTTTCCTTAATACATTAAAATGGCAGTGTTTACTTAGAACCATATGGGAACTTTAAGGATAGAAGGTCTAGCCAGAAAGAGAGCCCTGCAGGAGGAAAATCATCAGATAACTCTGTGCGCTGGGGTAGAAATTAATACCACAAAAGGGTGGAAAAAGCCTTGTTGTTGCCAATGCAACAAAGACTTCGAGTATGTGTGAGTCTGGGGTGTAAACCTGAGTAAGGACTCAACGTTGGGTTTCATGCCCCATGAACACTAAAAAGTTCAAAATGCTCTCTCAGGTCCAAGTCACCTTCTCTGCTGGAGGTGACACCTGATTTCATAATGACCAAGTTTATCCCCTGGCTCCACAGAGCTTTGGACTTTGTAGTTCTGGTTTCACTCAGCATGTATATCTATAAATCTGTGTGCATACATGTGGCTTCCACTGCTGATGGTGCCAAGCACCACCTGGTCCTGAGCACACTGATCCTCACACCACCACCATGGATAAGGGAATACAAAGGTTTCCAGTGCCTCCAGTGTCACACGGGAATGCCGAGGTAAAATGAGTGGGAGTGACTGAAGGCCCAGGTGACCATCCTGTGTGGAGGCTCACCCACCCTGCACACACACACCTACAGAGCTCCCTCTGCTCTTCCTCCCAGCACCTCCACTCCAACCCTACCACTTCTCACACCTTCCCATGCAGAGAGTGGTAACAGCCCTGAGAGAGAGAAGTTATTTTAGAAACAAATCTCTAGAAAGAGGCCACTGGGGGTTCTTCCCACCGTACTTACATCAGGGACAAAGGGAGGATCCAGCATTCCTGCTTCTAACCGCTTGAAATTCATGCTCTTGAAGAAGGGGTGCCTCTTCACTTCTGCTGCACCTTCCCCCTGACATCCCAGCCGCTGCTTCACGTCTTTGGTGAGGAGCTGAAACGTGCCAAGAGGAGTGGTGAGGATGTCAGAAAAGCGAGAGCTCCACAGAGATATTTTTATCTCCAGTTGTTTTTGAACGTGCCCAGAGGGAAGCACAAAGGGGAGGTGGAATTGCTGCTGCTTAAAGGCTGAAGTTAAATGGATTAAGACTGCACTGTTCCACATGCTGGTAAAACCATTTGAAAATCACCTGCTGTAAAGTATTTACAGTCAAAATAGAGACTGTTGCTTCTGCTTACTTTCAGTGAACACTTTCAAGAAAAGATCTGACATTCCTTAATAACTTATATAGATGCACATTCATAAGTCTCATGTGCTTTTTCTCATTTTTTTTCTTTTTTTTTTTTTCTTTTGTATGGATGGACTAATTGATCTGCAAGGAAAGAGTTCAATAATTCTGGCACAAACTAGTTGGTAGATGAGTAGACAACATGTAGCCAATCTTCACAAAAATGTCTCTACTTTTAAACCATATGCATAGGATCAAGTAGGCTAAGAGATCACAACTAAAACAGTTGAAGAGAGGTAGAGCTTATTGTGCAAGTGACTGGTTCAAAAAGACCATCACTTGGGACAGGGACCTGTCTAAATGTACCACTGACTTGAAAGGCAATCTGCTGAAAAGTGAAGGTTCAGTTTTGTTTCCCTGTTTTCCTTTCCATTCATCTTCAAGGAAGCCTGCATTATGCTCAGATAAAGATGGGAAAATATAACTCCAGAATCACCATCATCTGCCAGAGATTTCAGCTGCCTACTCAAGAGATGTGCAACTTGTGTCTCAGCTCAGCAGCAAACTAAACATGCACTGCAAACGGGCAAGGCTGGTTTTGCTGGGTGCTCTACATTTTCCACACCGGTGGAAAATGCTCCAGGGAGACCCTAAAGCCCCTTCCAGTACCTAAAGGCAAGAGAACACGTTGCCCAGAGAAGCTGTGGCTGCCCCATCCCTGGAAGTGTCCAAGGCCAGGCTGGACGGGGCTCGGAGCAACCCGGGCTGGTGGAAGGTGTCCCTGCCCACGGCAGGGGGTTGCACTAGATGTTCTTTAAGATCCCTTCATCACAAACCGCTCCGTGGCGCTGCCAGTGACCCGGCACTGACAGGAGGGGTGTCTGTCGTGCCGGTGCCGCCGGGAGGCAGCAGAGGAGCGGCAGCGCGGCCGGGCCGGTCCCGGGAGCATCCCGGGAGCATCTCCGGGGCAAGGCTCCCGTCCCACCCCCGGCTTTGCTGCCCCAGAGCCGAGCCGGGAAGCAGCGGTCACCCCTGCCCGGGTGGGCTGCGCTCCGTGAGTGGCACTGAAAGCCCCAGCGAGCCGAGGGCACTGCCCGCCCACGGGAGGCTCGTCCTGGACCGTCCCAGCTGCGGCTGTTTTGCTTTCCAATTCATAGAATCACAGAATCAGCTGGGTTGGAAGGGACCTCCGAGATCATCAAGTCCAACCCTTGAACCAATCCCACCGTGGTTCCCAGCCCATGGCACTGATGCCACATCCAGTCTCATCCTAAAAACCTCCAGGGATGGAGAATCCACCACTTCCCTGGGCAGCCCATTCCAATGGCTGAGCACCCTCTCTGCAAAGAAATTCTTCCTAATATCCAACCTAACCCTCCCCTGGCACAGCTGAAGACCCAGCCCTCTTGTCTTGCTGAGAGTTGCCTGGGAAAAGAGACCAACCCCCCCCCGGCTCCCCCCTCCTGTCAGGGAGTTGCAGAGAGTGAGGAGGTCTCCCCTGAGCCTCCTCTTCTCCAGGCTGAGCCCCCCCAGCTCCCTCAGCCTCTCCTCACAGCACTTGTGCTCCAGTCCCTTCCCCAGCCTTGTTGCTCTCCTCTGGACCTGCTCCAGGACCTCCATGTCCTTCCTAAACTGAGGGGCCCAGAACTGGACACAGCACTCCAGGGGTGGCCTCACCAGTGCTCATTGTTGCACAAGACTTTGAGCTCCCTTGGTCCTGAGGCAAGGTTTTTTGTTGCGAGTATTTCTGTATTGGCTTTTGTTTGTTCGTTTGTTTGTTTGTTTTGTTAAATCCCAACAGTCACATGCTCTAGCCTATGTGAAGAAGATAGCTCTGGAATTTCCAGTCAGAATCTGGACTGCTTTGTTGTGGTTGGGCAGAGGAGGCAAAAGGACTTTTGATCTTCTATTCTCATGCTGATAGGGCTTTCCTGACAGGTGGAAAGAAGAATCTGAAGGCAGAAAGACCATTTTTACGGCCTCTGGCTCTGATATACTTTTGGAAACTTTGAAGCTTTCAGGAACAGCGCAGCTGAGGAGCAAGAGGTAGTAGGAAGGGGTAGGTTGGAATTGCCTGTAGATGATAAAGGAGATCTTTGCAGTTTCTGCTCTCAAGTGAGCTGTGAAGGGATGAAAGGGGGTTACATCCTGTCTATGTAGTCTGGACTCTGGATTAAGTGGGAAGACCAAACTAATCTGTGAATTTACCCTTGTCAGGCTCTAAGTTGTTTGGAGTGTGTGGTCAGAGGATAGGGTAGCTGAGGATAGAAAAAGGCTGCCTGGGTATTCCTGGGCTCCTCTGTGATAAACAAGGGAGTATTCAGCAATTTCAGACATGAGAAGGGAGTCTCTGGAGTATGAATGCAGTTGGTTGTGGGTGGCTGGACACTGCAGGCTGAAAGACACAAAAGGGAACAGGCCAGTGGGAATAGGCTGGGACTGAAAGACCACAGAAAGGAGAGGATTCTCCTGCAAACTCCTGCCTGCCTCTTGAGGAGAGTCCCAATGGAAGAAAATGTAATAATTCATGGAATTTGATAAGCTGTAGATTCAACCAGCTCTAGAGAGGGCAACAGGTGAAACCAGACAATTTTTCTGGCTTCTGTTGTGGATATCAAGAGATAGCATGGACTATAACATTTTCCAGAAGGAAAACCCCTTCCTTTGTCTGAGGAATAATGAGTCTTTTACCATTTCCTGCAGCCCGAGAAGCTTTCTGCAATAGTAAACCTGTGCAAGAGCCTGAAACATGCATCCCATTTGGGAATCTGACCTGGAAAAGAAAATGGAGATAACAACTGTGTGTTTTGAGCCACCTCTACACTTTTGTTTAATTCAGCTTCAAAGGGTTTATTTAATATGAACAGAGAGCAGAACAAAAGCAACTACATCAGGCTGGTGACAAGCCCTCCTGGGACAGCAGTGCAAGTGACCCCATTAAACATAATTTCTGTGTATTTTTACAGCCAAAGCCTGCAGATAATTCACAGAGTTTCAAACCTGAAGACATCTTAGGCCACCCAACCATGCATGAAGCTGATACCAAGCATCAGAGCTTTATGTTCTGGCAGCAAATGCTCCAGATGACACTGGACATTTAGGGTTTAGTCTACAGAGTTATGGGCAAAGCATGACTAGAACAGGACTTTCAAAGAGTCTTGAGTAGCAGCAGTGAAGTTACATCAAGATCTTGATATAAAGAGCTTTCTGATACTTTCATGTCACTCATTTCATCCCCACTGGGGATTCAAACTCCGCAATGTCTGAGACTTTTTCCATGACTTTGTTTTGCTTCCTTTTCAAAAAGAAACAACTGTTGTGAGGATTGCTAAAAAAAGCCAACAGCCCCCAAAGCACTGCTTTATCTTCTTGTGATCAATCAGTTCATATCCAGATCATACCATGTAATAAACAATTCCAAGTCCTAGGATGTTAGTCCTAAAATTATAGGAGTAAGGGGAAACAAAAAATTGCTGCTCATGAAAAGAGACAAGGGGAACGGTAAAACCATTTCCATCGACCCAGCTGATCAAATACTTTAAGGAATCACCTAGATAAATTTCAGCCCTAACACAGAGGTAAGCATACTCTTTTCAGCAATTTTTAGAGAATAGAAAGGCAGTGCTATGGTCCCCTCTCAGTTACTAAATGAGAGAAGAGAGTGGAGTGGGAACTGAAGATGCCAGAATGACACGAATGGCTGTACATCATCCTGCTTATGAAATCACAGCCTCATCTGGCCAACTGAAGAGATAAAACACTCTCAGGCATGGGTGACAATTAAGCTCATTGCAAAGACTTACTAGAGAAGATTTATTATTATTGTTGCTGTTGTTATTCTCAATAGCAACAATAATCATTTGAAGAGCACCCTGACGTGTGCGAGGTTCCTCCCAAGACAGATGGAAGAGCAGTTATCCTCGGGCAGCACTGACAAACTTGAAGGTGTCATTATGTGTGAACAAGTTGGTTTCTAGGGATGAGAGCAGAGAGGAAGGATGAAAGCAGGCAGGAGTAGCTGTGTGATGACATTTTCTGGCGGTGAGGTTGAGAAAAAAATTGCTTTTAGGGGAAAAAGGAACCCATTACCTTTTAGTTGGTTGGGGAGGCACCTTGGGAAAGGAATGGAGATTAGAATGGTGGAACAGCTCAAGCTGGAAGGCATGTCTGGAGATTGCCTAGTCCAACCCCTCTGCTCAAAGCAGAGCCACTTAGAGCAAGTGGTTCCAGACCTTGTCCAGCTGGGATTTGGATAACTCCAGGTGTGGAGACCACACAGCCTCTCTGGGAAACCTGTTCCAGTACTTGACTACATTCACTGTGGAAAAGTGTTTCCCAATGTTCAGAGGGCCCCCCCCGTGTTTCAGTTTGTGCCCATTGCCTCCTGTCCCATTACTGGGCAGCAAACCAAGAGTTTGGCTCTGTCTTCTCTACACCCTCCAACCAGAGATCCCTTTTGTGGAGTAAAATGGGAGCTGCAGGAATAAAAGGCACGAGGGAAGACACTTTGTGGGAAACGTAGAGAAGCAGGACACAGTGTCAGAAGAACAGAGAAATATGGGCCCATCCAATTCTGCTGACTTGAATGCACTTCAAGTCACATCTCTGGATGCATGACTGCACTTGTCAGGGAAAACATGCATGTACATCAATGAAGTACAAGTCATAACAACAACAAACAGGGAGCATTTCCTAGAAAGACTGGAGTTTTTTCACAGAAAAAACACACCATGAAGCAGTTATGTTATATGGGAACTATGGGTTGGGGAGCTTCCCAGAAAGCCAGCTGCCCCTGTTCCTAATTATTTATTATTCATCTCTGTTTCAGTCCAAAATGAGGTCTGATTTATGGGAAATTGCTTACAAAATGAAACATGGAAATATGGGATGGATGATGATTAATGGGAGCTATGATATGTGCCTGCAAAAATGCAAAAGGGCACAAACATCCTGCAGGGGAAGGTTGACATGGAGTGACACTAGAGGGCTTTCATATGAGCAAATGAATAAAGACAATATATCTCCTGATGGCGACGCTATGAGCTCATGGAGCAAGCTTTGAAGAGAAGGTTAGGAGACATGGTGAGAAACATGTTGTTCCCCACTCCTACCCTGAAGAGTCCGCTGTGGGAAAGCCTTGTTGTGTCAGATCTTTGTGAAGGCTCAAGTTAGATTCATGTACTGAAACTTTATGTTTCATTTTGCAGACATGAGGGGTAATTAATTGTTACTTTTTTGTGTCCTTGTTAAGATGCTGGTACAAACCAACAGAGTCCTGCTTTTCAGCACAAAGAGCAAAAAGAATTTGAGAAAATACATTTGAATAATGGATTTTTAAAATAAAAAATCTTGATAAAATAAATCACTTTTGGATGTAAAACCACAAATGCCATCACACTTGGTACCAGAACTAAGGCACTTCCTGCCTTAAGGCATTAGTGCTCAAAAAGGGAAGGGTTATCTTTGGATCCATTAATAGTTTGCAGAAACCACCTAAATAAACATGCCACGTGATTGGACGGGGAAGCAGCTAATGATCAAGTTTTCAGGATGATTTATATATAGTCCATGCTTCCCTGAGGCAAGGGAATGAACTAGACGACCTCCCAAGGTCCCACCTCTGTGAAACCAAAGTCTCCATGGCTTGAAGATGACAACGACCACTACAGTGTAATGACTGTCTGGGAGTGGTAGCTCATCTACAGCACTATCCCATCAATGCTGCATTTAATTCTTCTCCACTTTAATTTCTTCTGGGCTTGCTTATTTTCAACGTATACTTTCATTCTGTTGTGCAAGAGACATAAAGAGTAACAAGAAGGGCTTCTACAGGTATGTCAGCCAGAAAAGGGGGCTTGGGCTAGATGATCTTTAAAGGTCCCTCCCAACCCAAACTGTTCTGATTCTGTGCCTCATGCCTGCAAATAACTAGGGAATAAGCAACAGGATATAATTTTTGCCCACTACATTTCCATTCCATACTAACAGCAGGATATGCACAAACCCTCTGCCGCTCCAGCAGACTCTACTCCTCACCTGGAGACAGTTAAGATGCTACCTGAGAAGAGAAGGCTGTTTGAGCAGAAGGATGGTTTGTAAGAGCCTGTGACTGTCCTAAAGTTTCCCGTGTCAGCTTCACTGGGGGCTCTGAATCTCCAGTTAAGGGCAGTGAATGGCCTAGAATATCTATCAAGAGTGATGTCAGCTAGTTACCACCCAGGGATTCAGCACTGAGTTGGTGCACTGTGAGTTAATAACTTCCAGGCACCATACTTGGCAATGCTACCATTATTATTTGCAAGGAGAATTCAGTGTCTCTTCCTGAAGCCAGCCAACCAGAATGTCATCGACCTGTTTGCTTGCCTGTTGCACAAGACATTGGTGAAACTCTCACTACCTATTTGTTGACCTTTCTTTCCCCTCGTTTTCCCTCTACCAGCATACACAGATATGTCATTGCCTCCAAAGGAGACTTCACTCGTTAGCAAACAACATCAAGAGAAAGGCCACAGCCCTTTCCAAACTACAATTCCGCCTTCTAAAGATGGATGTCAACAAGACACTGATGAATTCAGACACAGCTTTGAGATTTCTCGGAGGGTTTGAGGATTTCCATTGTCAGACATGGCTATTGTGCTACAAAAATGACTCCCAGCTGAAAGAGTGAGAAAACATTTTGAAGAACAGCTCAACAGTATTAAGAAAAGCTGGATACCCTGCACCCCAGGGGAAAAGCTGCTAACAAACTCAGTAAGATGGGCTGGGACATTTGAGTGTCACAATAATTTCATTGCATAATCCTTGTCCTGCTTACCCCCAGCTCTCACCAAAGACAATGGAAGCCTGGGGTTTTCAGTTCCTTGCAGGAGACAACCAGAGTCTTGCATCATCAAGTCCTTTTTATTTTTTCTACAATGTTATAAAAGACAGAAATGCATTCCTGACTGCAAACTAACATTCAGAGTCTCACGAGAATAGATACCGCTCCCTCGGCCTTAAAACTTTGGAAAGGGCTCGAGACGACCGTGATGAATCTCACGGAGAAGCAAGCCCAAACAAACACAATTAGAATCAATAGAGAATGCAGTCACCCCATTAACAGATGAGCTTGGTTAGTCCTTGTTTCTGCAGCCCCTCTGTGGGACAGTGTTACTGCTCAGACCGTGTCACACACAGCTTGTTAACGGTGCTGCCACACCAGGCCTTCCAGCCCCTTACCATTTTACAGATGGACTTGGCCTCCTCAGAAAACTTGTGGGAGTACACCTCTTCTGTCTCCAGCACCCTCCTGTCCACTTCTTCCCTCTTCACCTTCTCCTTCCTTCCACGAAATGGAGATTGCCCAGCAATCATTTCATAAATGAGACAGCCTAGCCCCCAGTAGTCAGGGCTGAGTGTGTATCTCTGGTTGTTCAACACTTCTGGAGCTGTGGAGGAGAGTGATATGTCTTGTGGAGATGCTTGATATTTAGATAGGCAAAACAAACGTCTAGAACTTTCATTTTGGTGACTGAACACACATGCACAGACGATGGTGGGTAAAATACAAAAATACCTCCTGATTTCCACTGATTGCATTACAGAGAATGCAGCATGCTACATGCCATGCTGTTTTCTCTACATGCTACATGCCTTGTGCATGCTGCCTTCTGACTTCTCTACCAACTCAGTCCAATTAGAAAAAAAAACAAACAAACAAAAAACCCAGAAAGAAGTTGAAGCTAAATATTAAGCAGAGACCTAAACTTAAGAGTCCCTCCAGACTTCTCCATTTAGGGAAGAAATGAAATGCAAACACACATCCTGTGAACGGCCGTGACATTTCTTCAAAAGCAAATTCTGTCTTTTTGGTCAATTGGTAACTTATTTTTTTTTTCTCTCCCACTTTAAAAAGAACAATCCATTTATTTTGTGTTGCAACCACACGATGCTTTGGGCGTGCAGTCGCTGTCTTGCAGGCCCCCTCACTGCCATGCAGGGGTACAAACACACACACACACACACACACACGTGCTCACAAGCACAGAGCCTCAGTGTGCACGCAAACTTACACTGGGATAACAAAATTTAGACATGACAACTGATTTGCTTGCTTTCATTAAAGTCTCCCCATGGTGTAACAGTGGCTCACATCAGCTAGTTTCTATTTAGTCAAATAAGCACAAGCAAATTTTTACTCCAAGAAATATGCCCACCCAGAGAATGCATGAAAATAATTACATTGAATTTAGAAAACAGATCTAGTTGAACCAGGGAGAGTGTTTTCATTCTACCAGTGCACAAATCTATACTCTTCTTTTGTGCAGCCTCCACTGCACAGAATGGAAGACTCAAGATGACTCTGGTCAAGATGACCATAGGTGTGGACTTACCCATTTTATCACAAACTATCATTTTATCACTTACTATTATTTAAAGTAGCAACTAGAAAGAAACTTTTCTTTTAGCACATAACCCTCCTAAAATAAACCTATGCACTTAAATCACCAGAATCCCAGTTGTTGTCTCCCCTTTTCATTTTCTTTGCTGATTTAAGGTTATAGACCAGACTCACTGAGAGCCGCTGTGGTCCCTCCTTCTGATTTCCCCTGCCATGATTTCTGTGTGGGTTGCTGCAAGGAACTGGACCCAGCCTAATGTGAATATTTTTTATTCTTTTTCTCAAGCTTACATGGCAGAAATATCACTAGAAGTCAAGTAATTATATAAAAGATGAGCTGTAGAAGACTTACCCATATACCCTACTGTCCCTACTCTTCCACGGATTGATTCACCCTCGGGGATTTTAACAGCTAGACCCAAATCAGATATTCTGATATGGCCTGGAAGGAAAATAGAAACAAAAAACCAAAAAGCAGATTTAATAACATGACCCAAATTAATCCAAACCCCCCAGCTGTGGTCATTGCTACAAAACTCTTGCAATTTACTGCTCAGACTTTTTAAGAGAAGAGTGTTCTGAGTCGCTGAATTGGAACAGTTTCATTGATAAGGAAAAGAGGAATTATTAAGGAAAAGAGGAATTATTATGGAAAAGAGGAATTATAAAGGGCACTACAATGCAGTGAAATTAATGTTAAAGTGAGGCTACGGATGGGAGTGGATTGTGTTAGACATTTTAAAACCAAGGAAAAAAAGGCAACGAGAAGCATTCTGTGGGGAAGTGTCTTGAACTGATCACAGAGAATGGATGGGCTGACATAATTCTGTAACCCTCTGATGGCTGAAGGGGCTACATCTGGTCTGTAAGTCAGCATGAGATTCGATTATCGCTGCCTTCAGCAGCAAACGGGTACCTGGGTTTGCACAGAACCAGACTCGGCTCAGCAAAGGATGAAAACACTTTTGAAAACGGAGTGGGAAGCACAGATTTAGAAATCAGAACTTCCTTTGTATTGCATCAGCCTTGCAGCAAGAAGGACAGAAAAACAATGCAAAGAAGGCAGAGAGCCCCAGCAAAGCCGTGCTCTCGAGCGCAGACCCTGCTGAGCTCGAGCACAGCCCCGGCTGCTCCGCTCCATCTGTGCAGGAGCTCCAGCAGCTCAGCCTCCCCTGCACGGCAATACTAGTGTATGCTGAGCCCCTTAATCACTTCAGAGCATTATTTGTCTTTGTGCAATATATATCCTAAAACTAACTTAATCTGCTTTACTGTGAAAGCATCTCTGTAAACCTCTGAGACTTACCATAATCATCCAGCAGGATATTTTCTGGCTTCAGATCTCTGAAAATGAAAGATAGCAGTCATTGGTACGAAGCTGGTTTTGATAACATAACCATACAACTGTGCGAGTGCATTTATTACTAGTAATAAACCAATTGAGTGTCAGCTCAAACAGTGAGGAACTCCTGAAACCAATACAACCTCTTACAACTCACTTCCCAGAGAGACTGAAACCATATGTCTTTTTCTAAACCAGAGTTAGAATTTTTCACTAAGCCAAGCTTTTAGTTCCTAATCCGCTCCGTAATGGACTCATCCATCTAGTGCTGTAAGCCCTGTAAACCAAACCCTGTAGTCCTGTGTGTAGTTAAATCTCTGTTAACATTTTCTGTTGTAAAATCTTTTGTCAAAAAGAAAAATATTTTAAATTTTAAAATGCTTTATTTGCACATGAAAATGGAAATAGCAATCTGTTGGGCTCGAATTTTCCACGCCTGGCATCTGACTCAGACCGAACATGTGAATGTGTGTCCATGCACTTGCACACATGTGTAATAATTTCACCACGTTTGGAAAAAGAGGGGCACGGGGGGAATGCTTTGCCCAGATTAAGGCTCTTCATACAAACATTTGTGAAACTCTAGTGCCTATGTGGTTTGGAGTAATGCCACGAAAATTGGCAAGGTGGTCACTCTGATGTCAAAAATGTGCCTTTTACTGCTCCTGTGAAAAAAAAAAAATCCCAAATCTGGCCAAGTTATAAACTTCTGAAATAAATAATCTCAGTTTTCATATATTTAGCAGAGCCTTGGCAGATCATTCTTCTGAGAGGTTTGTCTGCACGAAACCCACTCCACCAGCTGCTCCTTCTAGATGCTGCCCAGGCCAGCCACGCTCCAGCCCCCTCGCTTGGCCACGGCTGTTTTCCAAACCTGTGCAGCCCAGCACAACTTTGCAGCCACTGCTGCCCTTCTAGGGCTGCTGTTGAGGTGGGAGCCTGCTCATGCCTGGGAGATGGGACCAGAGGTGTGAGAGGGAAGGGAGATGGGCAGGGAGCATCCCAGGAGGGCTGTGGGTGGGTGAGTCAGGGAGAACAGCACTCCTGGCATTCACCACACCGTGCCCTGGCTTTTATCTAAACACAGTGCTCAGTCTGGTGCAAATCCAAGCAGTGTTTGGCCTCTTCTCTTTGTAAGGCCTCCTTGCATTTGTGAACCAGCTCGATCCTGTTAGCTTCCCAGCAAGAGGCACTGCTTTGCAAAGAGCCAAGAGAGGGGGTGCACAGGAGAAACCCTTGCACCAGGGAAACAGGACATTGCACAGAGCCCGGGCAGGAGCCCCCCCTGTGCCTCAAGCTCCGGTGTCATGAATTTTCCTGTGAATGGAGAGGGGTATTTTATAGTTCTGACAATGCCAAGATTAAAATTGCAAAGCTTGCCTTGTTTTTATTTATTATTTCAAGCAAGAGCACGGCACTGTGAATAATCTCCTCTTCTTGCTTGCTTCAGACCCTCTTGACCTCTCAAGATAAGCCTCACTGGGTGCCCAGTGGTACCAAGCCTATTTTTCAAATCAACAATACTGAAATATGTGAAAGGCAGCTGAATGCTGAAGAGAAGCTGTGATTTTATTTAACATACTACTGTGAGCTCTCCCTGCCTATCAACAGAAGGTTTCCAGTGCTGGAGCAACACAGTCAAGGGCATCTCCTATTTATTTTTAAAAATTTATCTCAAATCCTGTAAGAACTATTTAGTTGAAGAACTCAGCCTTCATCAGTAACTTAATCTTCTGCTGCAGCAGTTACTGGTCCCACTTAAAGCTGTAACTTAGCACCACTTACAAGGATCCTGCATGCAAGTTGGGAAATGTTGTCTTTGAATGAGAAAATGAGAGACTCCAGGAGAACTCTGAGAACAGCAGTTGGGTCCCTACAGTATTCTGTGATTTAGGGCAACTAGAGCAAGCTTTCCTTCCCCCCAGACATCAGTTGTCACTCCTGTTTTCAGACTCCTGGTTCCCCGGGATCCAGGCTGGCTCCCTTGGCACGGCCAACACTTCCAGCTGCTCAAGACTGGAATGTCAAGGAGAAATAAAAGTCCCTGGTGGACACAGTGACATGTAAGGCTCCTTTCCAATGGCATGACTTCCCACATGTAAAGTAGCCTTGCCCAAACACACTGAAACATAAACTGCTGGCACTGTGCCCGTGTTTGAGGGCAATGGTACATTGTTTGGCTGTATGGGAAAGCCTAAAGAACTCAATTAATCACAGTGGACAAGGCTCTACCCTAAATTTGTGCAAAATGCCTAGGACAATGTGATCTTGATGCTGACTGGAGCTTCCAGACAAGGTTATAG
This sequence comes from Pipra filicauda, assembly GCF_003945595.2. Classification (NCBI taxonomy): domain Eukaryota; kingdom Metazoa; phylum Chordata; class Aves; order Passeriformes; family Pipridae; genus Pipra; species Pipra filicauda. The sequence goes on along the minus strand of NW_024104687.1, from coordinate 1,207,128 downwards.
CACATATAAAAATTATTTACCTATATGCATGTATATAAGTATAAAAAACCTAAAAAATTTTCATATACATACATATTTATATACATAAAAATAATTCAAGGAGAACCAGCAGCTTTTCTATGTTTGCTTTCCACGAACAATCGACCCGTTGACCTTCACCCACATGATGCAGTTGAGAAATGTAGCACAAGTGCCACGTTTGCCAAGGGAATTCTGGATCAGATAAATCTGCCTCTGAGCCTGGCTGTTCTCTCGGGTCACATGTGCATCATCACGGCCCAGGAGATGGGGATGTGTTTTCCAACGCTGTGATTTACTCACGAGCATTTTGTTTACAGGAAGTGAAATTAAGTCTGAGGAATAAGTGTTTTGTGACGAATTATTCGCCCTGAGAAAGCGGCAGCATTTAGCTGCTGTATTTTATTGACCTATATAGCACTTCTCACGGGTCCCAAAACACGCTGTGGTATTGCAAATTAGGGGTCTCTGCAGAGGCTCCTAAAGTACTGCTGGAAAATGTCACCTGCAAGGATATAATATCATTCATCACCGAAATGAATGTGTCTTCTGAGGTGTAAACTAGCAGCTCTTGTAAGAGTAACATGAAAACAACTGCTTAAAGAAGTAGGATGCCATTTCTCTCAGAGCCATGTACTTTTTTAGGTGGCCAGATCTGATTTGTTCTATTAGAAAATGGCATTTGTATGGCATTACATCAGCCATGTTATGAATGTACCAGTCATTTTATTCAATAAAATATGGTTGTAATCTGGTACTTTCAAAAGAAACACTATACTACCTCCTAATTTTTTCTTTTAAATGTGGTAGGCTGTTTTTCAAAGAAAAGGGAAGTCAGACACTTCACTCACAATTTGATTTTTCAACTGACATTACACACTTGGTTCCATTTTGCTCCTTGGGAAAAAAAAAATCTCCTTCTTGGGCCAGCACCAACTAAATCAGCATGTTATCTGTCTGCCCTCCATATGCCAGCTAGCAAGAGCTGAGGCACAGTGAGGCAACCAAGTAGCAGTTTGCTAGAGATCTCCTCCAAGGAACAACAATGTTGTAATTTCTATCCATACAAGCACGTGCATCGTGCATATTGCACATGGGCACATCAAGTGATTTAAAGAGTGGCTTGGTTTTCAAAAATAACATATTATTGCCTATTAATCACTGTCCTTGGAAGTCCTTTCATCAATTTACAGGCCCTCTTCTGCTGTGACTGCCAGCCATAATGATTTCACAAGCTGGGATGATGAAGACAAACATTAACTGTTGTTTACAACTACACTGGTCGTTGATTAAAAAAATAAATCCTCGTGGAGTCACAAGAACTCCGTCTGCAATCAGCCCGCTTATCCAGCGAGTAAGCCCCGTGGTGCCCTGGAAAAGTGCTTGCTCAGAGCTGGAAGCCAAAGTGGAAGCTGAGAAGCTGCAGCGTGTCCTCCTCGGGGCTGGCTGCCCGTGCCGGCGCCGGGCAGAGCCGTGCCCGCTGGATGCACCCCCGGCGGGTGGGATGCTGCCAGCAGGAGCCTCCTTCCACGGCTGGCACGCTGTGGCCACCACCATCCAATCTAGCTAATCACACCAGGGTGTAAATCCACGCCCTGTGCCTCAGACACCCCCTCGGGAAAAATCCAGGAAGGAGGGTTTTTCCACGTCTGACGTGCTGCAGCCCCTCGTGCAATATAATGTAAGCAATTAGAAAGAGGCTTGGGTGGAATGATCTCCATTTCGTGCCAACTAGGAACTAGATTCCTTAATGACATTTCTTCAGAGGAACTTTCATCATTTTCTTATGTCACCCAGTGCACGCCGAGGTAGGGTTTGGGGAGCTTTGTGACAGTTCTGTATAATTTAGACAGGATGTACTTAGTGGAGGAACTGCTTCCTTCCATGATTACTGAATCACACTGTATTTATACAGGGCTCTGCGAAATTTCAGCCAAAGCACTCAGGCACCCAAGCTGCACAGGGAGGATGCAGGCAGTACCTTCCTACCCAGAAAAGACTTCCTGAGGCTCTAGAGAGAGTTCTTACCTGTACACAGTATTTTCTCTGTGCAGGTCTTCCAAGCCACAAAGAATCTCTGCTGCATAAAACAAAGCTCTTTCCTCCTCAAAGCCTGGGTTTCCCATGTTGTAGATGTGAAACTTCAGGTCACCTCCGTTCATTATGGTCAGAACTAAACACAGGGCGTCCTTTGTTTCATAGGCATAGGCTAAATTGACCTAGAAAAACATTTGAGGCACAGTTGTGACAGTTCAGTTAGCTGCTAAGGAGGAGCTGGCTTTTCATTAAAGAATTTTTTTCTAGAAAAGTTAAAAAATGCATTGACTGAATTCGATATGGGACTTATCATAACGGCAAACACACAATTTAAAAGTGCAGAAAAATCAGATGTTAGGAGTCTGCAGATTAATTTGTTCAATCCAGCCTATTTATCACCAGAAACCCTCAAGGCTCAGATAGCCTCACAGGCTGGACAAGCATACTAATTCCAGGCAGATTTCTTGATGTAAGAGGAACCTTAGTAATGAAGGGAAACTACACCTCCTGCTGCCCTGTTTTGCATCTCAGTAGGTTCCCTGGAAGGCTCAAACAGACCAGTCCTGGAGGATCCAATGGACCATCACCGAGACATGAAGGTCAGTGTTATTCCTTCGAGGCTCTTGTGAGTGCCCCAGGAAAAATCAGGGAAGCCAAAAGCTAGCCATCACTTTTAAATACGTGCCATCATCTTGGCTTCTGCCAGTGGTAAGTAAACATCTTGTAAAGTAAATATCTATTGTATACACAGTTTCCTGAAATAAGTGTAAAGAACATGGCAGATGCTGGGATTACATTACACCTTTCTCTTTTTTCTTTTTTTTTTTTTTTAACTAAGGGAGGTTTCAAAAGAGGCACAAGAGCTGGTGTGACCCAGGAAAGCCCTACATCAGGCAGACCAGCTCCACTTCACTGCTTAGATGCTTCTACAAGCCAGTCTCTTCTGATCTAATCAGGTTGAACCTGCTTTAGTCTCTCCCGAGCTCCTCTCTCCCAGACCCTGGGAATTCAGGTAATCACGCTGGATAAAAATAGCTCAGCCTGATGCAGCTGTGATGCAAGTCAAGGCTGCCAAACGCATCACGTTCCCATGGCAGGCACAGGCTCCTTGGTCGGCGCATTTCTCACGCACCAGAGACCAAAATGAGACCCGGCAAAGGTGCAGGGGGCAGGACTGAGGTGCAAAGCAAAGGGCACCTTTCCAGGAGCGGGAGATGGAGGAGGCACCGGATTCAGCCAGAGCAGTGCTCAGGAGGTGAGCAGGGAGCCGAGCTCGATACTCACTACAAACTGACTATTGACTTTTTCTAAGATCTGCTTCTCGTTTAGCGCCATGGATTCGCCTTTCCTCTTCTTGATCCTCTTCTTCTCTAACCTCTTGCAGGCGTACATCTTCCCCGTCGCCCGCACTTGGCAGGCGCAGACCTGCGAATTAGAGAGAACAATTGCTGGGTAATTCGAAGCAAACGCTGTGTCTGGGCTGCACTTTGCTCCTCACAATCTCTTCTGATTTAGTCCTTTTAAGGCGAGAGACCGAGGCTTAGCGAATAAGGCTTAGGCGGGGGCAGCAGGGGGAACCGACTACTGTTTCCAAACCTGCTGTGTAATATTGGTTTAATTATTTCACTTTCCTCCGCCTGCTTCCTTATCCCACCTCCTTTTGTCTGTGCAGATCGTGATCTGCTCAGCCACAGCCCGCCTGCACCTCCCCTGCCTCTCCAGCGACCTCCAGCCACCAGTTAAAACACAATTAAGGGTGTGACCCTAATTCAAATGTGAGTGTAACATCCAAACACAAAACATCCCTCAGAAGTGTTCTTTTGAGATTACAGTGTCCCGAGGGGTTAAGTAAAACTGTCAGCAATCAATGAAAATCAGCCTCTGTCGCATCAGGCTCCTGTACCTGCAGCGCCTAAAAAGTAAGAAACACTCTTTAACAGAAAGTTTCAGAATCACTCACCTCCCCAAAGCCGCCCTTCCCCAGTACCCTGTACTGCCGAAACGTGTTTTTCGTTACTGGTTGCCTGGAAGAAAAGGAAATAAATAAATAAATAAATAAATAAATAAAAGGCACGCTACATTTAATGCACTCTCTGTGATTTATTTATTTCAGAGCATACTTTTGAAAAGCAAAATAGATAGATATTACATAATCATATTATCTCAGGGTAATCATATAATATAATATATAATTATGTAATTACATTACTTCAATACTATGTATGGCTTGAACTTTTCAATTCCAACATATTAAGCTGTAATAAAATACAACACATTAGTGAGTCATCAGGATAATTTCTGCTAGCATCTTAAGACCAAGGAGGGTTCTGAATCTCCATTATACAGCTTTGGCTTTTGTTAAGCAAAGAGGAGGCCTGAAAGCTTCCAACAAGATATTAATTCCCATGATATATAGGATGGTGTAACACATGGCTTTGTTTGGTGTGCAAGATGAGAAAAAGAGATCCAAAATTCAATCCACTAGAAAATAAAACATGAAACTGATGTGAACCAAGGAAAGAAACAATCCTGGGAACAGGAGAGGTGGATTTAGGTGGGAGAAGAGGAAGCCAAGCTCCAAGCCAGCCCGTCCCCCCTGGGCTACCTGCCTCCTGGGGGAGTATCACGGCAAGAAGGGAGCAAAAACCAAATTAAGGGTTAAATAAGTCTGTCTCTGAGGGCAGAGTGCTCCCTAACAACCACGAGACATGATCTCTGTGCAATCTCACAGGCTCCCCACAAAATCTGCTCCACCAGAATGGCTCCAGATCCACATTAAACTTTTACTTTGCTCATGCAGAAGTTTTATAACACAACAGAGAAGAATTCTAGATTCGTAGAGATCCGATTTTGTATCCACCACTCCATCTCCAAAGTTTTACAGCTATCTTAGCTGTGGAAATGGATATTCCTCCCATCCTTGTTCCCCTCTGGCAGGTGGCCAGCCTGCAGAGGGAGCACAGTAATGTGGCTGTTCCCACCACAGGGATGATGAGGTTGATGACAATGAGGAATAAATGTTAAAGTGAATAGTTTCATTAATGTCCATTATTGTTTTTCGAAGTGGAAGAAGAAAAATAACGGAGAAGGTCAAAGCTGGAAGAGGAATAGATGCTATTTTCAGGCTTCTGCGAGGCTGCTGCAAATGCTGTTGGGGTTAAAAGTAACAATTAGCAGTGATAACTACATGTTCAGCAATGTCCCTGGAATAAATGGACTGTGTGACTGCTCGGTTGGAGCCAGCAGGCTGTCAGAAGGAGCTGGTGATCACTCCATGCTGCTAACATCTCTGTGCTAACCCAGCTTCTTAAGCCAGGCATATCCAATGGCTTGTCCTAGTTGTTGGGGGAATGGGAAAAAAAAAAATCCTCAAAGCATTTCAGAAAATTCCTTATCCCAGAGGTGAAAACAGGTAGGAAATAGCCCGGCCAGAAATGAATCTTCCGATGGGTTTTTTTTAATTGAAATGGAAGAGTAAATGCTGGGCTCTGCGAAGATGGCACGTGGAGCATGTCTTGGCACAAAACGGTCCCTCTGCCCACCCCTCCTGTGCAGCAGCTCTGCAGCTTTCCAGGGAGAGGAACTGGCCCAGCTCCTTTGATCTCCGAGGCCTCCCGCTGACACACACCGCTCGTGGCTCCGGCCCTAACTCATCCGCCCTAATTAATCCCATTTGTGGAAACTGGGTCTCCTCTCAGCTCAAGGTCACTGTTACCCAGCAGTGAACGTCTGCTACAGCCCTCCCTGACAGGGAAAAGGCAGGACCCCCTTTCCTTGCAAATTAATACCCACTAAGGCTGCTCGGTTATTAAACGTGCTCAGAAATGTCGAGCAAATACATATGGTTTGAGGACCTTCTCTGTTTAGAGTGATTTCATAACAGGGACAACTGGTGCAGAGAAAAGTCACCATATTCAGAAAAGACAACTGAAGTTGCTGAATGTACATTAATCATACCTAGTACACCTCATGTACCTAATACCATTAAAGGGCCAAACACTCGAGCTGTAGAAGCAAACATATCAGATTTTTGAGCATGTTCTATGTATTTTGCATGGAAAGTAAAAATAAACATTTTTATTTATTTTCATTAAAAAAAAAAAAATCTTGTGACAACTTACCTTTCCAACCACTTCCACTGAAGAAACCTGTCGAAGTACATGCTGCTTAGGTATTCTTGGAATGGTTCCCCACTGAGGTGGTCAAGGACAGATCTATCTCAGATGAAAAGGATATATAAGCATTTTATAATTCTGAACTTGGAGGCAAAAGAGAAACAAAACAAGAGGAAAAAAAAAATCCGGACTTCTCATCTGCTAGGATTATTTTACTTTCACTTTATTTTTCACGTTATTTTACTCCCAGTTTCAATCTGGGAACAAAGTGATATGTTTGATGTATTTCATAACAGGAGGCCTTATACAAGCTGAGCAGTAATATACACTGAAAATTAACAGGGCAACTCCCATTGGCTTCAATGGACTTTTCCAGAGGTTGTTAGCCACTAGACAACAAATGTCTTTACTTCTGTTACTCAATTAACACTACTCCCTCAGGAACTGAGCTCCTAAACCTTGGGGGATGTTTATATCCAGATAGAGAATTTCTAGCTGAAGCCCATCTCTCCAAAGAGGCTCCCTCAGAGGCACCATCTGAGTAAAAATATCAATTTCAGTTCCTGCTATACAGAAGAAGGAGTACATGTGACTGAAGTCAAAGGGGTTTTCCCAACAGTTATGTGCTTTGTAGAGCAAAACAGAAGAAAGAAAAGTCTGAACAGGGATATGGATTTGTTTCTGGACAAAGAACAAGCATTTTGGGGCTCATGCAGTGGGTGCAAAATCTTTTGCATAATGAAAAGGAATAAAGGAATAAAAAGGCCAGTCTGCAAATGTGAGAATAAAGTCTGTTGCTTGTGACAGGCAGCCAGAGACCATCAGGCATCCCATAAGAGAGGCCAAGGGTTCAGAACTAAGCAAAGAGGGGCTGAGCTGAGCCAGCTGACTGAAATGAAGGTGGTTGCACTGTTTGCCAGGGGGCTGTTCACCTGCTGCTGTTGGTCCTTGCCTTGCTTACCCACCTCTGCCGGCAGCACTGGCAGGACAAAAGTTGGTTTGGGGTGAAAAATGCCCATTAAAACAGGAGTATTTCTGTCTTGGTGGATACAGACACTTTTGTGTCCACGTCTAAGGGTATACAGACACATTTCCAGATTTTGCTGGAAGGAGGAAATCCTCTCTGAAGGACTACTCTAGTTTGGGAATGGATAGTCTATGTCTTACCCTGAGGCGGTTCTAGACCTGAGCAGACAAGTCATCATGAATAATGTGTCTCCCCTGTTCCTGAACTACTATTTTTGGAATTTCTCAGCTCTTAATTTTTTTTTTTTTTTTTTAATTCTTGCACCCTTAGTTTGGAGCAGGCAGGTAATTGCACACACTCAACAAGTCAAATTTTTGTCTTCATTAGCTTTGACTGGACACAGATAATACAGTTCCCCTAATGGATTCAAACTTACAAAATAAAATAAAAAGTAAGTCTTAGATGTGCAGTTTTAAATGGAGGCAGGAGCAGACAGTCAAAATATTAAAGGTCAAAGCAGGAGTTAGAGTTACACATGAATTTTTCTTGCAGACTGATTTTTATTTATGAAGATGTGAACGACACTCATCCCTGTCCCTACTCCCACAGGACAGCAGGCTTCATATTTGTATGTATGCCTCCCTTTTTTGGTCTGAACTCTTTCAAAATTAACATTATTCAACACCAGCAAATACCAACAGCAAGTTTTTAAAACTTCCTTTTGACCTCATTTTAGTCCGTGTGAAATGACCAGCATATTTATTACCAAGGCTTCAAACCTGGCTCATTTATCTGCTTCAGAGATGAAGGAATGGCCGTGCGTGAATACGGGCCTGCATTAAGTGGTGTCCAATGCTCTGCATTAAGTGGTGTCCAATGCTCGCCTGTTCCATTCAGTTAATTAAAAGCCGCACGTATTTTAGAAGAACAATAGCGGCCTTTCAGCAGTTGTTTGCTTTTGAGTTCCCCCTCTTTGGCAACAACAGAGTGCATTTCAGAGGGAACTGTCAGCTTTCGAAGGGATTGGAGGACTGGAAGCAGGCATCAGGGGGGTTTGTGTGGAGCACAGCTCTGCCTTTGTCGCTGGGACTGGCACACACCAGTGGTATGAGCTGCAGAGCATCTCTACACGGCACCGGCCACGCTCTGAGAGAGGGCCAGAAATAACCCACAGCTCCTACCAACGCAAAGAATAACTGAAAACAGAAAAGGTCAATGAAATGAGTCAAAACAATGAATGACAGCGGAGCGAATGTTACAAATCCCCATTACATCATCCAGGGAAAACAAACCGCGCTCGGCCAGAAACCACATGGGCCGGCGTGTGATGATCCCTCCTTTTCATATTTTTGTTGGTTTATGATCTCCTGGCCAGCGTTTGCAAAGGCAGATCGCATACCTGGAGCTTTAGCACATAATGGCCCAAATCGCCTCCCCGCTGCAGGAACTGATAAGCCTTTTCCCAGACAAAGGGTGAAATAATGCCCGTTCGTTGGAACGCCAAGGGCAGACAGAAAGCATTAAAAAAGCCCCATTCTCCTGGTGAAGATTTTCTGGAAAAGCCATGCGGAGCAAGTCTGCACATTCCTCTGTCTAAATGGACCGTATAGCCACTTAATTTTTATTCACTTTGAAACAGAGATGTTTTCTTTGGATACATTATCATCGTAGCTCTTTTCACACAGCATGAAATCCATGGCTGGTTTACTTGGCTAGAACACTGTCAAATACCTGAAACAGTAAGGGCCTGTGTGTACTGTATATAATGGCATGGAAATATTTGTTATATTTTGTTCAGATGAAATGACTTCACTGCTTGTCAGCTATGCCTCCAGGATTAGGAGCAGAAGCCAAAGATACCTGCCTCAGGTTCGAACTGCAATGTTTCTCCCCACCTGACACGTTCCTCACGAGCTGCTGGCTGCAGCCCTGTGATCTTTGGGGATCGAGTTATACTTACTTTGTACAGTGGGAGAATAGCTCTTTGCAGGGGCTGTTTTCGAGTTTCTCCTCTGTCTGCTGGATAAGGTCTTGACTGACTTCGGCAACGTAGGCTGGAGACTGGAGAGAGAAGAGAGGGGCACGTTAAGTCAGTGATGAGGTGCAGATTCTCCTCTCTTAACGTGTAAAAGGCACATTCATTATTTATGCCCTGAGCCGCTTCCATTCCGATTCCAGCGGTTGTGTAAAAGCAAAGGAGCTTTACGTCAGAGAGCAGTAAAATAGGATACCGTGGCAACTCGCTCCACATTCCACCCTATCCTCACATTGCTTTTCTGCCTTCTCCTGTACCTTCACCTCCTTGCCCAGCCTCATGAATATGCAGGACACACTCCTTGCCAATTCTTTGAACTGCTCCCTTGCATCCCATGAAAAATGTGCTGGCCTGAACTGTGTACAGGCCATTCTATTAAACAAAAGAGAATTCGCCCAGTGTTTTCACTTCATGGGCGATTCATTGTGCTGTCTGAAAAATCCAGCAAAGCAAAACAAGAGCAGAGCACTGGTATATGTATGTGTGTGTGTGCACGCGTGTATATATATATATATAAAGACGTTCACAAAAGTGTCTGGATGAACACCTTGGTTCATCCTTAAAGGGAAAAAGAATAATTCAGCAGCTTTAAAATGATATTTTCAAACAGGAACTTTGCCAATCAAGCACATAAACTCTTTTCATCCTCTCCTCCCTTTGGAGACAATGTACATTCAGACCCTTCAGAAAGCCCTTGCAAAGAGAGGTCTCTTGCAGTATGCCTTGATGGTTAACCAGTTTAAGATGTTTGGGATTAATTATCTAAAAAGACAGTTTTTAGGCAGTCCACATTCTTACTCATTGAATGCACACTGTAATTGTATTAAAAAGTGTATATTTGTGTGTGTATGTGCACCTATTTATAGGCAATTCTCCCATTTACATGAAAGTCCCTTTATATAAACAATTTAATTCGGGTATTTACAATAAATCCAGCCATAGATGACAAAATCCTCTTTCCCTGCAGAAGCCTTAACACTCTGTAAGGTCCCCCATCCGTGGCCATGACCACCAGATGTGCTGAGTGGGTGGGTCACGGAGCATCATCACTCATTCCTGGCCAGATGTTCTCATTAACTCACCCTTAGTTGGAGCTGTCTTGGCAAGCACTGAAACGCAGTGCAGGCAGAGTTCAAAAACACTGGGAATAAGGACAGAGGAAGGGGCAGAGGTGGAGCCACAGAAAATCCCCAGCATGGGGAAAGCTGAATTAAGTCTTTTATCTTTTCCTTCCCGCTGCTGCTATGTGAATCTGATCCCGGTTGTGACATGAAAAAGTAAGTTTGTTCCACTTGAATGTTTTCAAATAGGAATGTGGTTTAGAGGACTGTCTGTGCATGCTGTGTAATGCAGCCTCACTGTTCAGCCTTGACAGACCATCTGCAGAACGTGCTGGGGATACCTTTGACCTCACCCAAATGTTTCCTCATTTCCTCAATATATTCCTCCATTTCCTCAGCAAAAGATATCTAGGGAACAACTATTTTTAATCACAGACAGAGTAGATTACTAATAATTAAGAAGTCTCATAGTTTCCTGAGAGGCAGCTAAGCCCCCATGTTATCATCTAGAAGTTGAGGAGACTGAGACAAAGCCAGATATTCTCAGCTTGATTGACCACTGAGGCTGACAGGAACTGAGAACTGTAGAACAAGTCTCAGTAAACCAGAAAACTTACAGAAATCCTTAACTACAGATGCCTATGATGAAATCTAAGTCCCAGTTTTAGTTCAAGAGAGTAAGTAGAGGCAAGAGTGAAGTAGTGAAAGAACTAGGAAAAAAACTCAGAAGTCCCATTTTCCAGTCCTAAAGCATTGAATCTGTTGGGAAAGAAGAAGGGAAACAGATTTTTAAAAAAAGCCTTTTAAAGCAATACTGAGATATAAACCAAAGCCTAATGATTAGCAGTATTTCAGGTGATTTTGGATAGAGATAGATGAATTAATACCTTTAATGTACAGTTTTTGTACTTAGTGGGTAACATTTGCAGCCCAAAGCTGGTATGTGCCTGAGTGAATCCAGTTCAAGATGAACATCTCTCTGATTTACATGGTCCTGAAACACCACTGACCTCCACAGTCTTTGTACTGCTGTGAATCAGGAATGTTGTCTGAGGTGAATGGAGCAGCACTTCAGTAAAACTGACACCTGTAACTAAAGTTACTAGTACCTAAATCTAGAACTTGTTCTACATTTATAGGTCAAAGCTGGAATCCAAAAGCTAAGTACTACACTGCATAATTAGTCATTTAGACCAAGTGATCTGATTCTTACTCATACCAGGCAACTCCATGTCCCTATGGGAATTCATTTCCCAATGGAAGGTAAGCTGCCTTGAGGTTAGTGTTGAAGATCATGCCCAGGATGCATTACTAGAGTACTAAATCCATCAAACTTCCTCTGAGATCAAAGTACATTTAAAAAAAAAATTATAAGCATCAGCTAACTCTTATTCATAATAAGAAATTCAATTCTTGGAGGGAACAGGGGGAAGAATGAGAAAAAGAAATGGTCAGACAATGTGGGAATTATTTAAGAATGACACAAACTGTGATTCCTCTCTCCAAGTTTGTGGGAGATACATTCACCACTCGGGTTTTCAAAACCACTCATTGCTGACCTTTGAATCTTTGCTTCCTCTGAACAAATTGAGGGCCAGCTAACAATATCAAGGTAGGCAAAGACATAACACACTGACATCCTGGACATGGACTAAAGCCTTACAGTGTAGTGCAAACACTTTATTAGACCATTTCATTTTCTATAACCAAAAAAACCTCACTTTTTTTTTTTTTTTTCCCAGAGGCTGATAATTTCCAAAGGTTCTACAGGCCCAGCAAAACATTTTATGTCATTCTGCAGCCCTTCCTTGTGTTCAGGGCACCATGTGCATGAGAGAAGCATACCCAACCCTTTCTAACCCTGCACACGGTTCTAGGGAGCCTTTGTATGATCCTTCCTGAGATTTTCCTTGAGACTTCATAGTTCCCACTGCTCCCGTTAAAGAGCCATGGCTGCCATTTTCCCTGTGTGAGTACTGTGCATACCTACAGCCTTCAAATGTTCAAACAAAGCCAGAAACAATTACAAGCCAAAACCCAACCCACCAACTGACTTTTGCTCCCCTGGAGAACAATTAGGCAGCACAGGTTATGAGTGCAAGGAAGCATTTGGATCCCAAGAGTGAAAGTTTCCAAAGGTAACACTCTGGCCATTTACAGATGAAAAAGTTGCTTCTTCCCTGGAGAGGTGCAGAAGATTTCTGCAGCCCCAGTGAAATGGTTATTAACACCACTCTCCTGCTGCATTATGGGCAATGGCTGTAAAAGCAAATTCAGCTTTTACAGGGGAACAGAGACACCTTTTCCAACATATTAAATGTCCTGTGGCAGCTAGGAGAGCAATACACCACAATTAAGACCATTACATCTGAGCTTGTGACAAAGAATATTCTGCTAACTCTTCAGAAACACCTGCAGAAACCAGTTACGTTTTCTTGCATTCAAAACAAAACACTGGGGAGTTTTAACAAGTACAGTCCCATATTTCCTCTAATGGCTATTCTGTTTCCTGAAGGCAAGGAAAGCGATTCTTGAACTCCTTTACAATAACATAAATCAGAAATTATGCCAGTCAACTCAACTAAGTAACACCAGGGTAAAGCTGATGGAACCTAAACCAGATTAATGGCCAGACTCTGGCAGCACAAGAAGTGCTTAAATTGATCCTACAACAAAAATTTCTCTCATCACGTTATCTTCTTTGACCACACAATGTAATAAGAGTCCAGAAGTCCACAGTACTTTCACCAGGTTTTAACCAAAATCTCCTACCTCCTGTATCTTCCCCTTTATGACCAGAAACTGAAAACCTTTGTATAAATATTTTGCTGGCAAAGCAACATCTCGGTTTTATGATGCCTCTTGCTTAATTTTTAAGAAAAGAATGTAACTAGGAATTGCATTAGTGGTTATCTGCGAAAAAAAAGAAAAGGGTGCTCAGTTACTTCTGAGTTACTTCTGCACATACAGCACAAACCTGCATGAGCAGAGTTGGTTTATTGTGTGTAATGCTGCTGTTTCCATGGAAAAAGTGCCCAAATGACAAAGGGAACTGAGAGGGATGTGTTGAGACCCCAGCTAAAGACACTTACCCACCATTTCAGAAAGCTACAGAGAGCTGACAAGAGCACCAAGCGCCTGGAGAGTTGAGAACTATGTTCGGGGGAAAAAAAGCCCCAAAGGAAAGCATTGGGGAATTAAATCTGTTTAGTCTGGAAAAGCAAGGGTGAAACATGACACAGGTCTTTTAATATAAAAATGGTTTTAATAAAGAGGGCAGGGATCAATTATTCTGCATATTCTGCTCTACACTGGGGGAATGATGTGAAGAAATCCACTTAATTGGATATGAAGGCTTTTTTAGAAAAATTTTCACACAGGGAAGCAGAAGAACAGGCATATGGATACTGTGGAATCTGTTCTCAGAGGTCTGAAAGACCTCCAAGGGCACTCAGACATCTGTTGATCATCTAAGTGTATTTGATCTCTGTTCAGTGCAAGAGGCTCTTGAGCCCTCTCCCAGTCCTTTGTATAAATGATTTTGCAAAACACTGGGCTCCATAAAACACAGGCACATGGCATGGCCCTGAGAACAGCTGAGGAAGGGAGTTTGTGTGCTGAGTGCTCACCAAAGGAAACCTGAAGCTCTGAGCAAGGGAATAAGTGTCTTCTTTGCAAATGAACAGTCCTGCTTCAAGGACACTTGTCTCCATCGTCACTGTCTCCTACAGCAATAAATGAAAGAGCTTGCAGAACCCTGAACTTCTGATCAGAAAAAGGGAGAGCTTCGAGTTCAGTCAGACTGACTTTGCAAGAAAGAGAACGGGGTAATTCTTTATCCTTACCCAGATCCTTTCACCTAAGAACCAGCAAATATTAAAGCTTCACTGCCTGATTAAGTCTTCATGAGCTAGGTGGCAATCTCACAATATTTTACAGAGCAGCGAACGGGAGGTTAAGAGATGTGTTTCGCAGAAGGGTTGATCATCATCTCTAAATGAAATCAAAGCAGCCTCACTGAGATACACGAAAGCTGGAGGTGCTCAGATTCCACAAACCAGTCCAACTGTAGCTTGCAATTAGTGAATAAGGAACAGAAACCTAGAAATCCAGGCTTTCATTTTCTACCAGCTCTTGCCAGAGTGGATGTGAGTCATCACAGTACCTTAAAGCACAACTGTTCATCACTACAAAAGCCATATGAACCAGAAGGACACTGCACTCTTTAGACTGAACAGACCTCATGCAAACTTTTGTCATAAACACAATTGCTTTCCTGGCAAGTTTCAGGCATGCAGCCACGACACTGAAACACGAGGAGTTATTTTAAAAGTCACTTGCGTAAAATAAATAATGTGCAGCATATGTTATGTTTCAGGTTATGAAAACATTCCACAACAAACTAGCTTAAAACAATTAAAAATGTTTCATCAATGGACAAAAGTTCAAGGGCATAACTTTTCTCGAGCTGTCTCTGGTTCCAAGCATTTGTCTTAATGATGTGTGTATTTTCAGATGTTGACAGCAACGTTCCACATATAATCTATCCACAAATCTCCAGATTTGCTACTAGTAGAGCCCTCAAAACTATGAAAGAAACAGGCTAAAATGAACTTTCGTGTGAGACGGTGCATGATGGGATGGGAAGAGCTCACACACAAAAACCTGGAGGTTCTGCCTTTCTCCAGCTGTGGTGTTTCTGCATTTGATCTGCACTCACACGGCCGTGACCCGAGAGCAGCTCTGGGGAGCAATGGTTTGTGTCCAGGCTGGGAAGTCTGACACATGCAATGCTGTTTCTGCTGGTGCTCTTGCAGAGTCACAGCGTTCCCCAGATGCTGGAGGAAGGCTCAGCTGGCAGGGGGAGCAGCTACCAGGACAGGCAGCAACGCTGTGACTGTCAGGGGTGACTCAGCCCTTTGAGGCAAACCCTCATAAGGAGTCATAAGGAGGACAGTAAGCAGAGAGGTTACTAGGAAAAGGGAGACTGGGTAGATGTATGCAAGTCATGCTGGTAGGCACAAAATCAGGGAGAGACAAGTTCATGTGCTCAGATAACGCACATTTTCAAAGGGGAAAGACAACGGAAGGCAAAACAGAGGCCACAAAATTGTGCATCTTTGCACCTCCAAGGCTTATCTGCTCCTTGTGGCAGGAGATTCACCCCAAGAACTGGCCTGTGGTGTCTCCACTGGGGTCTGCACTGCTGCCCTGAGAGCAGGGAACACACCAGTGCAGGGCACAGCGTGGGCTCTGCTCTCCCCACTGCAGGGAGACATCTGGAGCCACTCTGGGTGCCTGATGTCACCTCAGCTCCCCACTTTGGGGGGTCAGGGGCAGGCCAACGCCAGATCCAGTGCCATTTACAGCCTGGGAAGTTCTGACTGTGCAACTGGGGACTGACAGAGGGGAAGCACGAAGGGGCTGACAGTGAGAATCCAAGAATGCTTTAGGTTGGGAAAGACCTGCAAGATCACCAAGTCCAACTGAGAAATGCAGAGGGAAGCAGGGGAGGAGGAGACAGAGTGTCTTGGCTGTAGATTTTGGGAAGTCCCTGGTGAGAGAAAGGATCCCAGCACTGTCACAGCACATGCAGCCTCCTGACGCTTTTTGGTGTTACGCACAAATATGTTGGAACATTCTTTTGCCTTGCCCTGTGTCTGATCTTATCTGTTCAGTTTTAGCTCTGTTTGTACTAAACAGCCAATTCTACATCAGGAGCAGCTGCAACACTTTAAGTCATCAACTTCTGCATTTTCTTTTTACTTTTTTTTCCCCCCTACCACAGTCATTTGGGTCTGTATGAGGCAAACCAGTAAAGCAAAAGGCTTCATAATTTCAGGATATTTGCTTTGAGATGACAGATGTAGGAATTGGCAGTGAGGTGGACGGGGAGCATGGAAGGCAGCTGTGTTATTAGTAGCAATTTATCCATTATGACAGTGTGTAGACATGATACCTAAGTATGGGGGCCTGTAATGCCAGGCACTATGTACACAGGTCATGAGAGTTAGAGCTTCCAAAGCCAACTGATCTCACCAGCCCTGAGAGTGGGAGGAGAAGACAAAGACATGAAATGCCCCATCCAGGATTACAGAGTGGGTCAATGGCAGGGAAGATGTTGAACCTGGTCCTGTTCTCTGACCACATGGTATTTTCAGCACCAAGGGCAGGATCCCTTAGCTGGCAGATCAGTGAAGGGAATCAGCAGTGCCTCTGAACTCTGGGGTTTGTTTGGCAGCTGCAAGCTGATCTGGAGTCATGACAAATCTGTTTTCCCTCATATTCTACTAAACTATCAAAACACAGGTTGACACACAGAAAAACACAATGACTGGAGACAACAGAGCCCTGAGCAAACAGCTGAGCGTGTTCCTCTGCCTGGAGGGGTTGTGCTGATCCATCACAAAAGGCCTTGCTCAACCCCTCAGTTCTTGCAGGAGATCTGATGGAGCTTCAGGCCCACTCACTTGATCAGGTGTGCCCAGGGTGCCCCTTGTGCCTCATCAAACCCACCAGTAGGAAAAGGACAAGTTTCCTCTCTAGGTTTCCTTCCTCTTTGGTGCTGGGGTACAAGTTTCTCCTTCCTTGGAGAAACTCTGCAACCACCAAGGTTTCCTTTCTGATAAGTGCATGGGAAGTATATGAAATATTTTTCAGGGAGCTCCTGTTAGTCCAGGGCCTGCTATCTGGCTATACCTTGTTTTTTCTCTTCTCATTAGACATTTTTGTAGCTGCTTCTTTTTGGAAACCACGTTTCTGTTCCTGATAGTGGCAAACAAGCAACAGCCATGCAAATGGTGTGAGTCAACATGTTTCCTACAGAAAGCTCTTCAATCCAAAGTGTGGTTTCCTTGGAATCTCGACTTATTTGATTCAGAGAAATTTGGGGGGTATAACCACAACATGAGTTTTGGAGCAACAAAATAAGAGAAAAGACTGCTTAGATCAAGAAGGAGAAAATTCTTCCTGGCTCCTATAGGTGATCAGAGCTTAAACACTCAAAGCCCCATAGAAAATAATTTGGAAATAACAAATTGTCCCATGAGACAAAATTTAGTTGCTTCATCATCTTCTTTTGCAAGTCCAGTGAATCAGCTGCAGACTTCATACTCTTCAATTAAATAGAAACACTTACCACAATCCCAACCAGCCATGGGTTTTTTGGTACAGCTCATTTTAAGGATCTAAACTGGTCAGCACAGAAGACATGCTTTTGACTTCAATTAGTGAGAAATTGGGCCTCACAAGAAGTGCTTGGCAGGATATTTTTCAGTATCTTTGAACCCCAGTCGTTTCCCACACATACTTTTTAAATAATTCTTTAGAAACCTGCTTATAGAGGTTTCTTTGCCAAAGAAACACATTTTTCCTCCTTTCTGTAGACAATAGGTTTATTGGTGGAGGGGTGCTCATAAACCAGTCAGTTGAAATGGTTTCATATAAATTTGCTTTAAAGCGGGGGAAGGGAAACTGTGTTTTATTTGTTGCTTTTTTTTCTGCCTTAAAAGCACTTTGCACACAGATTAAGGGATGAAAGTAGATGAAATAACATGTACCAGTAGCTGACAGCAGGATGAGGAGGGTGGTTTTAGAAACAGAGTAAAAGAAGCAGGATTTTCTACCTGCCCCAAAGTTGGGCTACTCACAACCCTTGGAAGTGTCACATAACCACTTTTTTTACCAACCCAGAGGAGCCATGGCTATAGTGCATTACTACAAGCAGTCAGATGTTTGATAAAGCTTTCTGGGAAAACAACAGTATTGTCACTATTAGTAGCAACAAAGATGACAGGACCATTCTGAAAGCTTCTGTTCCCAGGAAGTTTTTTTCTCTCATCACGTGTGCTTAATAGGTTTGGAGAGCATCCAGTGTTCAGCCTCTTATCAGAATCTTTCTACCTTTTAACATGCTCCTGCACTGATGGATAGCCTAAACATTAGCAAGCAAGCTTATATTGCAACAGTCATAACTTGGCTTCCTCTGGTAAACCAAATGTCATTTGTTCCATTAAAAAAAAAAAATCCCTAAATCTATAAACACTCATTTACAACCTCAACGTTACTGAATGGCTTTCCTGCAGGAAAACAAACAGATCCCTGCTTGAATTCACCCCTCTGAGACTTACAAGCCTGTAAACATGAGTAACCCTTCCCTTGCAAGCGATCCTTGGACTGAAGCCCACGAGCTGTTTGCTTTGCATGGAGGCAGCTCATGCACGAAGCCTCATCCAGGCTGTCCTGCCACCAGCTGTGGGGGGATTCTGTAGAATTTGCCTTTGTCTTTTCCCATTAGCAAATGGTCAAATCCCGAGGAAACGCTTGAATGAAGAAACGAAAATCCAAAAGATAACCCAGGATGGTCTGGAGAAGAATTAGGAAGCGAATTAAACAAACATCAGGCAGGAACCAGTGGCCCACGCACCGGGAAAGACTGGAAACACCCAGGAAAGCAAACAAAATCACTGCTGGAAACAGGGCATTCCCTAATCACCTGGGTCACACGGCCCATTAACAGTCATATGGCAACAGCCATCTGCAAATGACTGAGGGGGAAGACATTTATTGTAGGGGATGACATGCTGTTTGCAGGGGCATATTCCACTCTTCCTCAGTTTTGCTTGTTGGACAAACAGCATCTGTGCCACGATAATAAAATCGCTATATGCTTGATTTTTGACTCGGGTCAGAGTCTGACTTGATCAAAAAATAATAAATTAACATACAAGCTGAGGCTTGGCATGCAGGTAAAAGTGACTTTTTTAAGTGTTGTGGCGGTACCGGGAAAAAATATTACACATGAACAACTTGGAAGTGCCACATATCCACAACTTAAATATGCTGGTTATGTCTAATCCAATTTGTAATCAAAAGAATTGGTTTTTAAATCTTATTTTTTACAGTTATCTAGTGACATTTTAAGGAATGGAAATACATTTGTTTTCCATGAAATTTAAAGCACTCCCTATGGTAACCCCGTGATTCCTGGTCCCAAGTTAAAACAGCACACTCTAACATTATCAGCTTAGTGATTCTTCTAGTTGCATCATCCCAGTCAAAGGTGTCAGCCTCAGGCATCTCATCTGAATTTGCCTGGCCCTGTCGTTGTGAGGCTACTCAGATCCTGAAGCCTACAGATGTTTTTCCAGAATTCTAATTTCCTGTTACAAGGGAATTAGGTGAGAAATAAGCTGTGTTTTACTTCCATTCTCATCATGTGCCTCTTCATTCTCTTCTTTGTTGGGATCAAGCATGTAGTTCCCTGTTACTGCTTCTGAGTTTAACACAATGGATCCTGAGCTCAGGAGACATTTGTTGACCCATTATGTTTTTAGCTTAAGAAATCTGAAAGTGAACCAACCAGGGAAAGTTGCTGCAGTCACAGGCAGGGATGGAAGGGTTGGGGAGGTCAGGTCTTCAAAGGGCTCCGTAGCATTGAGAAATCCTGCACAGAAACCTGTGTGGATATGCCATGCAATGTAATTTAATGTTTTCTGCATTACACCAGCATGGAATTCACCTCATCACACTTTATCATCTAAAAGCTGAGACACTCGGAGTCTTCCCAGGCTCCCTGTAGCCAGTGGGCAGAAAGAGCCACGTCATCTCTCCAATCCAGATGCCTCCAAGGCTGCAATATGTGTGCTGGGAGCTTAAGAGGCTGGACTCACCAGAGGTCTATTTTAATGTCATTCTGTGCAAGCACACAAAAGCCATCTCCTGCAGATTTCTGGATTTTCTGCAAGCCAGTGTTCCAGACAGCTGGAAAAGGCTGATTCCTTTTTTTCCCCACGTGGGTAAAGTTTTCAGGCAGAAGAAGCTGTTTCTGGGGAAGCTGAATGGACCTTAAAGGCTGTTAGAATTAACTGCCCTGGCCACTGGGTAATCCCTACAAACTAAAGGGTAAATTGTGAGGGGTATGCAGAAGGGATAGGGAACAAACGACCCCTGAAATGGAGAGGAGGAAACTATAATGAGCATATTCATTAGCCAAGGGCAGACAAGTACATCCTTCCTGTTCCCAGATAATCCTGAGCAGACAGCTCTTCATTTGCAGTGTCCTCTTGGATGCCCTGGTTTATTTGCAGTGTCCTTTTAGATGCCCTGGCAGGTCTGGGAGCGGAGCTGGAGCAGCCTGGGGGGCCTGCCCTGCCTCAGCACACAGCTGTAAGCCAGGTTTATTTGTGTGGTTGACATCAATTAGCAGAAGCAAGTTTCCATTTTCTAAAGGGTCAAGTCAGAGTAATTCCAGCAAACACAGGGAAGCCAGAAGGCTTCTGTCCAATGGCCAAAGCATCCCAATGCTTTTCCTGACCACAAATGACAAACAGTTAAGGAGCACGTGAACCAGAGAGTGTAACCTCTCCAAAGCAACAAGGAAAAGCAGAGCTTCGACTAATAGCACTAATTAGCATAAACCCAGTGGAGTTAACGACTCTGGTCTAAACTTTCAACCAGTCTGAGCAAATGTATTGCAAATGCAGCCCTCTGTGAGCCTAAAGAACAGGACATGGGACTCCCAAGGACCTGGGCAGCATCCTCGGGACAGGGCAGGCTCCGTGTTGTTTCCATAGGCTCTTCTGCAGTTTGGCACCATTGCAGGAGACAGAAGCCCTCAGTAAGTGTTTAGTTAACTAACATTTGTATTATAAACAGTGGGTAAAGGATGAGGAAACAGGACTTGAGCAAACCGTGAGAAAATGCCTTTTTGCCTGAGACCACAGCAAAGGGACTCCTAATCAAGGCAGCCCTGTGATTTTTCAGATTCCTCTGCCACACTATATTACAGCCTAGCCCCAGTGACAGACAAACGCTTATTAAAACAAATTCTGACTAGAAAGCATTAATGTGAGTAACAAGGTTGCCGTTCTGCTGCTCAGATACTTTCCCAGAATTGAACTTGGGAAAGATGAGCTTATTCAGAAAGCACAGTGAGAAGGTACTTTGCTGGACTAAGAAGACATAGTGATCAGTGGAGATATTGATCGTGCTGTCTCGGCAACAACAACAAAATTATGCATTGATTTCTCTGGAGACTGGATTACGTATCGATTATGTGAGCTGCAAAGCACAGGCCTAAGTAATGCTATCATCCCTGCCTGAAATGCTGCTCCTAGAGTAGTGAAGTCAATAGAAAGGGGAGATGAGAAATCCATCGAGGCAAAGGGTGAAGTCCCAGGGTAATTAATTAAATGGCAAAATTCTCCCTGGCTCAAGCCGTGCCAGGATCTCTACTTAAGTATTTAGCATCCTGAAAAGTCTCCTAATAGGAACCCAAAGGACACAGTGAATAAAGCTTTGAGCAAGTAAATAATTCTAGCCCATCCCGAGTCCACGTAACACACTGTGCTCAGACAGGCACTTCATTCATTGCCTACTCCAACTGGGGCATTAATGAAATGCACAGGGTTTAGAAAAATTTGAAAACTATCTGTGGAGATAACTCTTGGACAAAGTCTTTAGGGACCATCCACTGTAGCCAGCGAAAAGCGATATTGTGTTGGCCTTTTATCAGCAAGGTAATAAGCTTACAGGGGGACAGACTCTCTGGATATAAGTGATATAAGCTGAATTTGTAGGAGAAAGGTAACGAGGTAGAAAACAGTCCCTGAAGGCTCACCTTTCAAAACACAAAGCTTCTGCCTCGTATTAAACTCTGCAGATTGCTTTACAGAAGCTTAATGTTTCTATCTTTCAGTGCTTCCCCTCGGAGTGACATTCAGCTTTTGTTTTGGCCATTCCAAAAACTAATTATAACATGTTCCCTAGAAGGCTTTTAGTAAAACTAAACAGTTAGAGGAAAAGGTCTCAGTACTTGAATCCAATTCTTGGTACGGTATGACCTGCCCTTCCAGGTTTCAGCCAGAACCATTAAGATGTGATACTTTCCTTCTGGGAGATGCAAGGATTTAGTGATCAGCCAAGATGACTCACCCAAAAAGCACAACTGCTGAAGTTTGCATTTATTTTGGTGGTGAAAATAAGAAGGGGGAAAGAAATCTCAAGGAGAAAGCAACAAAAGGCAAAGATCCTTGTTGTCAAGATTAAAGCAGTGGTGTGCAAAACCAATCCTCTGGTGATGCACAGAGCTGAGAGAGGGTGTCTGGGAGCAGGAGCCCGACTCAGCTGTGTGGGCTCATATGTCATTTTAGTTTCATCTCACCCATATTACATAGATGTTTTCTTCTCCATAAAGAACTGATTTAAGTGAAGAGCATGTTTTAGCCAGGCCAGGCACTGCTGATCAGCCAGTGTCCCTTTCAGGGGACCTTTCCCTCCCTTCCTTATCCTATAATTGTTCATAAAAACAAAGACATATTTTTGCTTATCAAAATACCCATTGCTAGCCTTAGACTGGAGTAAGGAGGTTATTGCTGTGCCCAGCTAACCTCTTTCAGCAAAGAAAGTGCAAACATGGCCTTTATTCTGTGCATTTCCTGGAGGAAAGGAGACCGGACAGGAATTCAGATAAGAAAACTAATGCTGTTGCTGTTCTTCATATTCTGTGAAGTATTTTAATGGGGATAACAATCCACATTAGACATCCTGTTCAGTAACGTTTTTAGTACTCAGCTGAGTCCAAATATAAACTATAATGGCATATGGAGACTGTCTTAAGAGCCATTTCAAATCAATTTAGTTTTATATAGTGTCTCTCCAAGTCTCTCAAGGTGATTTACAGTGAAAAAGCAAATAGTGGGCTAGTGATTTAGTAGAGTAAGGCGTGGCAGCTGTCAGGCAGGAAGGCAAAAATGCTGCATGGAGATGCAAAGCTATAATTTAAAAGCAGGACAAAGCTAAATATATCTCTTTGCTCTTCCAGTACAAGAAGCAGCCAGGTAATGAAGCCAGGTTGGGTTCAGTTTAACTCAACTTTTCAATGGAGCACTGAGGTCATTTACAGACAGACCTGGAACCTAAACCTTTTCCACTCAACTGCTGAGATTAGGAAAAAACAGGGAAGAAATATTTGTGACCAATTCATTTTAGCAGTTTTACCATCATATTTCACAACCTCAGAAATTTTAGACTTCCTGTGGGTTGGACTTTTGCCTTATGGGCTTATTAAGTCAAGAAGGCAGCTTTAAGTGCCTTTTTCATGGCAATTGTTAAAGCATAAAGCAAATTGCTTAAAGAAGCAAGACTCCAGTCAAAAAACCTTGACCTTGCTGGTGTGGCAGCCACTGAGCTGCTCCTGTGCATGGAGAAAGAGCAGTTCTGCAGGGAAGGTTTCAAGGGTGTGTCCAGCTACAGGACAACTCTTCTGTGGGTTCTCATTCTCCTGCTCACCACTCAAGTGAAGCTGCTAAGGAAGCCATAAAAATGCTTATATTTAGGCATCCTCAGCATGAAGATCACATGTGCTCCTTACATTTCCCTGCCATCAAACACTCCAGAATGGGCTGGGGGATATGACTGTGTCAGAGAACTCCAGGCAAGAGAGAGGGAATACTAATGTCTTCCTAGGTGAGGACCTGAGCACCCAGAATTGTAGAACAGCTCAGGGTGGAAGGGACCTTTGAATGTTGTCTGGTACAACCTGTCACGGGAAAGGGGGCCTAGATGAGATTATGTAGTGCCCTGTCCAACGGTATCTTGAAAAGCTCCAGGGATGAGGACTCTGCCACATCCTTAGGGAGGTTGTCCCTCTGTGCCACCTCTTTGAGAGGCCTGAACCACCCAGGTTCCCTTCCAGGTGCCAGGACACGCTCAGTATTTGTCATGGCTGTTGCCTGTAGGTCAGGGAGATGGTGGAAGCCCAGCCTGCTTGTGCCATCCCTGGTGTCAACTGGGACAAAACGTTTCTGGCCTCTTGTCAGCTCCCCAGCGAGCACGTGGGAGCAGTTCAGGATGCCAGGGCTGTGAACAGCCTGAATTGTGATCACTTGAAAAAGCACCACCCCACCCTACCATCTTGGCAAGTGTTGGGTTTGTTTAGTGGCCTCGGGGCTGATGCTGGATGTTCTCACCCAGAGCTCTGCAGGTGGGAATTCACTGCTCCCAGTGGCTGGAGTCTGGTGATGGTGCAGTGTGGCACCATGTCCAGGCAGTGACTCCATGAGTGACATGGGCTGTAAGTACTGGTGGGATGCCTATTCACCTGGGAAAGGACCTTCTTGTCCTTTCTGCTGTGCAAGTAGGACATGTTCTATTAAATAAAGTTCATGTTCCCTATGCGAAGGAACGCACTTTAGAATGATGATACACTGACACATTGTATGTTAAATATGTATGACATTTAAAAACCTTAGAAAGAACTAAAAGTCATCTATAAATACTAAAGAGCACGAAGTCTACTTTTTGTTTTCATTTTGCTTCTGATCCTGCACTCTGAGAAAAATACTCTTCACATTCTAAGACTAAATTATCTGTCCAAGAACTAAACCTATAATTTTATTCTATCAGTCAAGCTGTATGTCACACTATTTTTATATTAAGACAATGAGGTTCTTTGAAGCACAGACATACACCCACTTAAAAGAAGTGTTCAGCTGAAAGCAGAAGCCTGTGGAATCAGTGGCAATTTGTGTCTTTCAAGAGACTGATAACTAAATGGAGAAATGCAGACCCTAATGAAAATAAGGTTTCTTTGCTGGCCAGGATGATATTCCATTAGGGTATTTGGGTCCAGATTAATTCCTTTGGACTGCAAGCATCTACCCTGGCTTTGAATCACTGACTTCTACTGGCTTGAAATGTGTCCTTTGGAGATACTTATTTCTCTTTCTTGAAAGAAAGGGCAGTAAGTAATCTGCACTCCTAACTTGAGTACCTTAGTCAGGTATCCAAAACAATATTAGATTAATCCAGGCCTTGCTCTAGTTTTTTAAGCATTCATTGTGTGGGAAAACTGTCAGAAAATCTAGGATTCAACCCACTGTTACGGGACAGTCAACCTCGCCTCTAGGAAGTATTTTCTGCTCTGCAGGGCTTGCATGTTGCTCTGGGAAGATGCAGAAGTTTCTCACTAAGGAAAAAAAGTGCAGCAAGACCAATGCAGACACTAAAGCACCACCACCAGGGAGGCAGGTTTAGATTGCACATGAAGGAGCATGTTGGAAAGGACCACTGGAAGTCATCTAGTCTCCTTCTGCCCAAAGCTGTTAAGGCAACTTGCAAGTACCAGGAAAGTTCCAGGACTGACTGTAAATATGCTGTGCCAATTTTACATACTGAAAAAAACAGGTACAAGTCAAATAAGAAGTACAGGCAGAGAATGGAAACTCCAACTCTGGAGCCCCAGTATTTTTCCTTCCTGTAACACAATTTACCATCCAGTAACCATTTTTTCTGGATGAAGAAGCAACTGTTCTCAGATTGGTCTTCACTGCACATTCACTAAGCTATTCCATGTGCTTCTGACTGCACTAGGAATGGCAGGAGTGCCATGGGACAGCAGTGAGGGGCTGTGGCATCTGGAAACCCTCACCATCACTGGCTGAAGAGAAGCAGTGCTATCCTTCTCTCACTTCACTAGCTCTGCTATCAGCAAAATGCCTTTCCCCATTTCCAGATGGGAACTGGAGCAGTGGGAAATATTTTTCCTCGGTATTTGTCCCTCGTTCCTCCGCTGACAGAGATTTTAAAACAAAAGGTCACTCTGGTGGATTTAAAAAGCAGTGGAACTTCATGCCCCTAATGAATGGGCAGCAGGAACTCGTACTGGCAGTGCTCAATGGCTGCACATGAAACCAGCCAGGCTCAGTAAATGAAACCAGATCCCAAAGTGCAGCCTGAGATAACCGAAAGTATGCATCGAAATTTATTGTAGGAAAATGACCGACTGGAAAAAGAGTGGTCTGCTCTGCCCCTGCACCTCCAAAACACATTGTACCACTTAAACACCCGAGAAAGACATCTGCCAAAAATGCCATTAATTCTCCTGAAGGTCAAACATATTTCTCTTGTAAAACAGTTGAAGCAGCAGTCGTGCATCTTTGATTACTCTTACGAAAGCAACTTAGGAAAAATCCTAGGATTGCTCTTGTGTTTGAAGTCGGATGTTTACTGCTTCCTGGTAGCGACTGTTGTTGCAAAGGTGAAACGCGGTCGGGAAATGATGGTAACCGCCCCAAAACAGAGCCAGTCCCAGTGCAGCCTGTCCCAAATCCCAGCAGCGGATCTGTCTCTCTGTTTGGAGTGCCACCCTGTGGACACGGCTGCTCCCACGAGCTCCCGTCCTGCCCACAGCCCCGAGAGGCAACACTCAGGACCACTGCAGCACCTCCCAGCTCCAAACCCTGCTGGCTCCTGCCAGTCCTGCACGTCTCCGGATGCCCCGGGGAAAACGGTGCTGGGGGAGGAGTGGGAACTTCTGTACCAAAATACAGCGTTACGAAAGACCATGTTTTGCCAGTCCTTTCTACACAACAGTACATGAAATGCCACCACCGCTCCTGAGCTGGACAGGAAATAATTGGGGCATCTGTTGGTAGCACTGAGCTCTCTTGCATTACACCACAGACACAGAGCTTCCCACACTAAGAAACTAGAGAAGTCCCCTGCTTGTCCACAGATGAATTAAGCCCCTGGTAAGCTCAATTTCGTCCTTAGAAGTCAATTTCTGGATTGCATTATAATTTTTGTTGTCTCTGACTATTTGTATAAGACTCGCAGGTTTATTCACTGGAGATTGCCACCATAAATTTTAGAAGTCTGGCTTACAAAGCCTATAACAACCTTGTTTAGCAAAGGTGTGCCTTGCAGCATTCCTTCAGTAATGCCACTTTGGCTGCCCCTTACCTCTGGGGTGAGGTATTTCATCATGATTTCCTTTCCTTTCTCTCCCAGCTTTTCATCTGGAGCAATTTCATATTCCGCCTGGAACAGACATATAAAAAATAAAAGTCAATATTTGCACTCATATTTCACCATTATAACTTCATTTTGGATGTGGCCTTAACAGAACACTCTGTATGAAAAATCCAAAGGATAAATATCATTTTCTGGTGGAAGTAAAACCTCTATACACAGCCTTATTAAAATCCTGCCACTTTATTTTGACCAGATCCTAGTGGTGCATTTTCTGAGGCTGTCTCTCTTAATTAACACCAATACAATTTAATTCATTTATATTTCATAGCCTTGCCAAACCAGCTCTCAGAAAGCGCTCAGTGACAAGAGACGTCAACTTCATTTGGTTTTGCTCAAAAGGAAGGTGGGCACAGAAGGTAAAATTATTTCTCTGAGTAGTAGAGAAAGTGAATGTTTGTTACTCTTGTCACAGTGGTATTTCAAGTGCCAAGTGAACTCCTTCAATATATAGTCTTTTGGGTTGAATGTGTCTCTCCCACGTATTTACGTCTTCCCCTTGGTCCAACAACACTTGTGCAAAGCAGAGACAGACACTTGCCCATCACTTTCAGTGATCCTTGACCCATTCCCTTCGGAAGGCAGATTTTTCAGGATCAAGAGTAAACAAGAGAGGCCATTTAGAGGAATAGACACTATGAGCCAAATTCTCTTTGGCTTCCCTAGTGCATTAAAAAAAGGAGCATCTCACACACAAAGTTTGCCTACATTTTAAAATTCTGACTATCCTATGGATTGTAGCATTACTGACTTTTGATGAGTTTCAGGACCATATTTACAGAACAAACAAAAGAAGCACTATTTGTGCACCACCAAGACATTAATCACTTCAGTTAAAGCTTTGGATCCATGGCAGGCAGTCGAAGGAAACACGTGCTGCATGGGACCCCAGTGGCTAAATAACAACAAGTTCTTAATGACATTCCTGCTTGGCACTGCCCAGGATATAAAGCTTTAGCCTTTGGATTCGAGTATTTTCAAGAAAAAAAAAAAAAAGGAAAAGAAGAGAGCCTAACAGCTTTCATGACTGTATTAAAAAGAGGATCCCAGAAAATCCTGCCAAACCAATTAAATAACCTGGTCCAATACAAGCTGTCTGCAATGATAAATGAGGAGGAAGTTTAAAAAAAAAAAAAAAAAAAAAAAAAAAAAGAAGGTAAATCAGACTGAACTGGCAAACACTTGGAAGAACAAATTTCAGAACTCTTGCCCACTGGAAGATGTATGTACTGCTCCGAGCTGGGTGCAATAAATCTGAAGGCAGGCTGTAATGGATACCCCAGCTAAGCAAACCCAGGAATGACATGGAAACCACAATGTAGTAATAATGCTATTCCCCATCTATCTAGCCAGTGCTCAGCTGGCTATTGCAGCTCCAGTCTGAAGCTGCATATTTACACACACACACAGAGCAGGTTGCTTGAACAATCTGGAATTACGACCTGATTTTGTCTGGGAAATGACAATGACCACAAATAAAAGACAAACCTGTATTACTGATGAAAAATACACTAAAAACTAAAACCCACAAGTACAGTACTTCTCTTTTAGTGACCATTTTGGGGATGAAACTGTTTATGTCCTCATAAAACTTAATATCAGGGTTTAAAAAAAAAATCTTTCATCCTATTTCCTGTCCTTTTAGATGGTATCTGAGTATGGGTCATTTCAGTTCTTAGAGCACAGACACTCTCAAATGTTTACAGCATCTTAACAGCATTTTCCTCTATGATTCCTTGCTAGGGAATAGAGGAATAGCAAGTGAAACAAAAGAATAGATTTTTTTAAAGCTGAAAGTTGCCTCTTATTTGGACCTTACAGTTTATGGTTAGGTTCACAGACAAACTAGATGCTTTTCATGTAAAAGAAAACAGAAATAATGCATTTTAATGAAAGAAAACATTTGTACTTAAATGTAACTGTCTATGCAGAAGACTGCAAAGAAAGGAAAACTGCTTGGCACTGCCTCAGCATGGAAGCACCTAGGAGATCTTCTGAGTCCTCCACTCAATGTTATTTACAATTTATCCAATAACGACAACTTCTCTCTCCTTCATTTGGTTTTAAACTCTGGATCCTGGTAACATATTGGCTTCCTAACAAATAAAACCTGATTGTAAGTCATCATCTGCTATTTGAAGTGCACCAGGGAGATGTCAAAAAATTTGATATCCTTTTTGCCACAGATAACCTATAACATTTACATCCCACCCAAATTGTACAACGGGAAACAAATCAAGACAGTCCAGAAGAAAAAAATTCTGCAGGGATTGGATCAGTGTTTTGAAATACAATTCCTGATGGGATACAACATATGTAGAGCTAAATGCACACACACACACATATATACAGAGTACCTCATTCTGTCTCGAGATAGTTAGGAAGGAATAAAAGGAAAGTTTAATTATACTTGCATTTGACATTCCCAGAAAATGTGACACAGTGGTGGAAGGTGGGAAGTGACAGACAAGTGAGGATGTGAGAAGGAACCATAAGCTCCAACTGTGAACAGTGTTGATTTCACTGCAGTTCTGTACTAGAAGCCTGTTTCATTTTGTTTCTAAGTTCATTATTATTTCTCCCTTCAGTGCCACTTTCAAGCTATTCAGCAACAGATGCTGGTATATTTTCAGCCATGAGCTGTTATTACAGGAGACAGACAGGGATGCCCCCATGCTCCCCCTGCCACCTCCCTGGGAAGCCATCAAGGTCCTCAACTCTAGTCCTATGCTTAAATCACAAGATACATCCCTTTCTTCCACAATACTCAAAAGCACAGCTACAGTTTGCAAATCCCTAATTGCTAGAAATAACAGCGTTACTTAAAATCCACGTGGAACAAAATATTTTCCATTATTCCTTTGATGAATCCAGGCATGTGTTTCAAGGCTCCTGCTCTGAAGTCTAATGGCTTCTCCATGCCCCAGTTAGGTCAGACAGGGCCCTATTCATGGCTCATAAACGAGAGGAGGATTTACGATCACCCTGACTCCATGGGACAGGCTCAGGGAAGGCTCTTTCTGTGGGCAGGGGCAGATCCTTCAGTCCAAATGGCCAGAGGATGTGGGCTGGCTGCTGTTTGCTGCTAACTTTTCTTTTGGCTGCTGTTTTTTTGAGGTAGTACTTACTTTGGTGGCTCCTTCTCCCCTAGGAGCTGAACAGGAGCATTGGGGTGTGAAGCGTCCTTCCCTTTGAAGCAGCTGGTCTTGGGATGGGCTGAGTGGGATTGGATGGGAAAATGCAGTTCAGCTGGGAAAGGGAGAAACATCTAGCCTGTGGCTGGCTGTGGGATGGGGCCATGGGCTCAGGGACAGCTGAGCAAGAGGTTTGGAGGCTGCCTGTGATGGCTGGAGAGCTTCCAGGGCAATGGCACAGGGACCCCACAGGCGCTCGCATCAGCAGCTTTAATGCTGGCACACCAATTTATCTTGTATTTTATTTTCATCTTAATATTGCTTGAGATCTGGAAACTGTGTGGCTTAAAAATATGTGCAAATTGACAAACAGAGCCAAAGAGATGTCTCTGCAGATCTGGGAGGACACTCTCCCACAGCAGGTAGCTGATGGTTGCCTGCAGCAGCGTGACACAGCCACAGGAGTTGTCCCTTGTACCTACCAGGAGATGGAAAGGGGAATAGATACTCCCACCAGAGCAGTTTTGGCTTCTTGGTCAAGTCAGGAGCAGTGAAGTCACCTTCTGAGCACCTACAGAAGGCTACTGGCATTTCAGTCCCAATTTTACACCTCCACTTTCTCAGCTCCCTCTGCTCTTGCTCCTGCTCACTCCCTCCTCGGACTCCAGGCTCTGCCCTGTTATTGCTCTGTCCTCAATGGCTGTCCTTGCACTTGCCTCTGCTGGAGATTTAAAATCTGTGACTAAAAACTGGAAGGCAAACCCCAGACAGCTGGGATTCATAATAACTCACATTTCTAAACGAAAAGTGAACTCGAAACCACATTTTTCATACTTAAAGGCTGGGCAAAAAGAGCCCTTTTGACTGTTTAAAAACACGTTTTGAGTTAATGAGTTTGTTGATATCAACAAACTGGCATTTCTGATGGAAAAAGCCTTGAACAGCTTTAAGACACACATACACAGATGGTTTATACACCATGTAAGGGACTTAACCAAATGAAATCTCCCTAACAGCAAGACAGGGTTTTTATAAATGGCATTAAATGGATGCTCACTCGTCCTTTCACCCCAGATAAGTGCAATGTCTAGTGAAGCGTTCAGCTGAAAAGTCCACTGAGGAGATGTGCCTCTCACCCCAGCCCCTGAGCCCAGATATCATGAGCAGGGGCCATTTTCCTCCAGAGGATGTATTTCTGTGTGACTTCAGTGCAAAGAAATAACATTGGTCAGGTTAGAGAGAAAACAATGTCAGGTTATTTTCTCCTTGACCAAAATGGGCCACGTTCTCCTCTAGTCAATCTAAATCTGGTCTGCATTAAAAGCCCTCCCCCGGAAAAAAAAAATAAATTATACATGTGAGTAGATGAAGCAGGAAAGGGAGTCCAGAAGCTAAAGTCTTCATTATAATGGCACATAAAAATCACAGGAGAGGAGAGGGAAATGTCAGGAGCTGGCACCCCGGGAATGTGCTGTTGAGGAGGGGACAGGAGCAAGAAGTCCTTGCTGAACTGAACTGCTGCTCTCTTGTCCTGGAAGCACTGGCTGCAGAGAAGGAAACGTCTTGCTAGCACATTCCCTGCTCACTGATCTGCCTTTCAGCACAGGAAACATATCCACTCGCACTTTATTTTCATGGCTGTCTTTCAACAGCTCCAAAGTTGTACAATGTCGCTAAAATATTTGTAAGCAGAGCAAAGTGTGCTTCAGGGCTGTGTGTGAATTCCTTGTGAAGGGCTTACGGAGGAGCTGATTTAATCTTAAACCATCTCTGTTTAACAATAGGAGTTTATGTTCATGTAGTTCCTTCATCTGAGTGGCGACATGAGGGTTTGGTGAGCTATCCATGGGATCTTTGTGGTTACAGGCACACAGATGAGTTTAGAGGCATGAGCTGCAGCCATCAGTACTTCTTACTCAATATTTTATCTCTTGGTTTTGATCTCTCATCATCTAATGTCAGGGCCTCCTGCTTACAGACCACGTATTGTCATAGTCTGTGCTACAGCTGGTTGTGAGTTATTACTCAAACACTCTCCTCAGAAAGCAGGTAGAAACTCTGTGCATCTGAGCACTTTCATCACAATTACTGGTTGAAAGTGGCCAAGGTATTCACAGGTTTCAGAGGGAACTGACAGCTACACACCCACACGCACACAGAATTGAACAAGACAAACCCTTTTTCTTCAGAAAGCAGCCTAACCACTGCTGTACTGCACAGACAAAAAACCCCAGACGCTGCCATAATTAGATTTTCAGGAGACTACATCAGACCAGGTTAGTTATTTCACACAACAGCTCACATAAATGTCCAGCCAAGAGGGATTTTTTTTTTTGTCTCTTTATGGATTCTGGTCTGCAAGGTCTGGTTGATTTTACCAGCCTTTGGAAGCACGGGTGTAAGAGAGCTTGCAAAACTTAGTCTTCCATAAGGATGTTGGTGGGTTGTTAAGTGTCTGACTCAGCTTCTGGTTTCTTCCCATAAGTCTTGATCATTCCATTCTTTGCAGGCAGTTGAGTGCATGGGTTAAAAAAAAAAAATGTATTAAAAATGGGGAGACATCAATTACTGGCTTTTGCCAGTGCCTTACTATGTGACCCTGGTAAAGTCACTTAGATGGGCTCTGGAAAAGAGAGGTGGTCCTACCTCTCTATGTGCAAGAAGCTCTGTGAATCTCTCATTAATATTATCCCCTCTTATTTTTTCTTTTTGTTTGTTATTACACAAAAGCTAAGTTTCGCATCTCATGTTAGAAAAATAACTAAGACAAAAGACAGTTAAGGCTCTTGTTTTCTCCTGCTTGGGGCTTGTTACAGCAGGTGGTCCCCAAAAGGTTTCACATTCCTGGTGAATAGGAACGTAAAGTCAGAATAGGGCTGTAAAGTCAAACTTCTGGTCTCATTACAGGAGTTTTTTGCCTAACACAGGGCTTGGCCTGAATCCCACTGCTCACTCAACACAGTGTGACCCTGCTGGGCAAATTTCAGTAGCACTCATCCAATTTAATGGCCATGGGCTGTGTTGTTTGACCTTAACATTGCCTAATGCAGGGATTTTCATGGGCTGGGAGCAAGCCTGTACAGAATCCGAAATCAATAAACAAAGGAGACTGCTGTTAATTAGTGTTAAAAAGAAGAGAGAAAGATAAATATTCAGACCTCCACACAGCCAGGCATTTTGTTCATCAAATCCTCAAAATCCTCCTGCCAGTCTGAGCCTAACTGGGAACAGACCACCAGCCCAGTAAAGGTATACAGGGCAGCTCCAGTCTGAAAAAGCAACATGGGAGTGGGTGTAAAGCACCCCCCTTGCAAAAGGATTTGGGAATATCAGTCTGGCTTTGCTTGGAGACAAACCTTTAAAACAAATCCAGTCCCACCGCCAGCGTTTGCAGGACCAGTGTTGCCTGTGCTGCACGGATGAGGAGAGGACATGGAGTTTCGGTGCTTGTCAGTGCTCCACAGGGCTTTGGGAGAACAAAATGACACAGTGCCCTCAATTCCCAGAGCCCGAGGGTGGCCGGGCAGCCGGCGCGACGGGGAGAGGCGGGAGAGGCTGCGGGAGAGGCTGCGGGAGAGGCTGCGGGAGAGGCTGCGGGAGAGGCTGCGGGAGAGGCTGCGGGCAGCGCTGCAGCCCAGGGGATCACGCGGGGCTCGGGGGGCACCGGGGCCGACAGAGATGTTTGCTTGTGCCCAGATGTTATTGCTGCTGTCAGTGGGATGCCCCGAGTGTGTATGCAGGGCTCACACAACAGGGGCTTGTTCTCTGCAGCCCCTGGGCGCTGCTGGAACCAAAATGTGGTGCCTGCTGCTGAGAGGAGGCGTGAGAAAAGAGCAGAGCCCTGCCAACCCTCCCCAAACTGAGGGTGACGCCGTCGCTTCTGTCTGAAATTAAAACCACTTACAAGTGGCCTTTTGTGACTGTCTCCCCAAGGATTTCTGCAGCTTCCTAGAGGGATGGCCATCACCCACCTCCTCGGGGCTGCAGGTGTTACACCCTGTGTGCCATTTCTGTGGGGTGCCTTCCCCGAGATGGGTGGGTGGTGTCTCATGCTGGCTTGGTGCAGGACAAACACATCCAGGGTACCTGAAGCCCCCTGCTGCCTACTGGCCTTGAGCACAGCTGCATAGAGTGTTTGTCAGATGTTTTGTGTACCTTGGTGGTTACACCTTTCACTGTAGAAAATCACAGCCAGTGCTAAGAATAACAGGTAGAAGTCATGACTGGCTAAAACTGATTGGAATAGGACTTTATCCAACACTTTCTGTGATGTTGTGGATTTGCTGTAGTTACTGCAGTACTGACATAAACCTTAAGAGACCACATGTCCCCTTCCAGACTGTTACTTTTACAACGTAAAGTGCAATCCTCACATCTCCCTATACTTCAGAATACCTTCACCACCA
This sequence comes from Pipra filicauda, assembly GCF_003945595.2. Taxonomy (NCBI): domain Eukaryota; kingdom Metazoa; phylum Chordata; class Aves; order Passeriformes; family Pipridae; genus Pipra; species Pipra filicauda. The sequence continues at coordinate 1,172,543 of NW_024104687.1, read as the reverse complement.
CAGTACAAACACACCAATTTTATCCTGTTGGTATGCACTGTTTTGCTTTTCCCTGTCAGTGTTAACCAGGGAGTGAAGCCCCATGGACACTCACACTCAGCAGCGACAAGTTCATCTTCCTCTCTGCTATGATTTAGCTTTTTGGCTGATCAACACCTCCCCTTTCACAGGTTCCCAGCAAGAAAGTCACTGGGAGACTTTTCCACTGTGAACAGCTGGCAGTGCACACGGCCAAGCACTGCCAGACTGGGAAAGAGCGTCAGGTCCCCCCGGGGCTGGGGGGCATTGCTCAGTGGCTCACTGGGATGGAAAATGGAGATTTGTTTCCTAGTGATCTCAATCAAGTCACTTCTATACCTTGTGCCTCTGCTCTCCTATTTGAAAAAACAAGGTAGTTTTCAGGATATCCTTTGTAAATCACCCTGAAGTCTACAGATGAAAAGCCTTGGTAAGAGATATTAGCATTATCACATTCCTCTCTTGTCAGTCCATTCATCACCTTCCCTTTCCTCCCAGTGCCTCCCAGCACTTCAGGCTTCACCCACATCAGAAGACATTACTCACAGCAGCTCAGGAGTTGACATGAAGGGAGGCCACACCAGCACTGGGGGGTACCTGTCCTCATCCTGCTCTGGTGTCCCTCCAGGCTGGCACCAACCCCGCGGGCAGCACTGCCCCTCTACCGCCAGTGATGCTGGGCTGCTGATGGGGCCAGCCCTCACACCCCATGGAACAGGGATTCCTACGGGTCAGAGGAGTCTCCTCTGTCAGGAGAGCATTGGGAAGCACCCCAAAATATCACAAGAATTGACTTACCACCGAGTCAAGGAACCTAATGCAGCACTCGAGCTCGGGTCGAGTTTCACAGAACTGCCGAAAGAGAAGCCTTCCGATCGGCTGCTTTTCACATATGCTGCAGTAATCTCTCTCTAGAGGCAACAAAGAGAAGAAGAGAAGCATGAAAATGAGAAGAGCTTTGTCTTCTGGACTGTTCAGGAGTTTAGAGAATTGCAAATGAGTGCAGAACTACGACCTCAAATCAGAACAACATCCTTCTCCCCTCCACCACATTTCAGGTATCCAAATACAAACATAATTAATGGCTTTAAGACTCAAATAAGAGGGGCTGAATTTTGTGGAACTCATTTTGGCAAAAGGCAAAAGCCATTCAGGTCTTATGAAAAAATAATTCCATATTTTCCTGCAGTGGAAATGTATTCAAAGGTACTGGTGATGTTTGTGAGAACGTGGGGAGCAAATTACAAGACCTTGAAATGTGAGTCATACATTAAAGGGCAGGAAAATCTGTAATTTGTGGAGACCTTCCTGGATGCTTTCTAGATACGCACTAAAGCGCCCCTAATCTGTGGAGATGCTCTGCTCACTCTGTACTAAACAATTATAGTATAAACTATGCATTTTCAAAGGTTTCAAAATTTCTGCTATTTACTTGCTGAGCGTTAAGGAATGGATGGAGCATATGGCATCTGGCTCGTTTCAGTTCCACACAGTACTCCTTATAGAACAGTATTTCCTCTTAAACTCCATGTTTAAATGCCATTCCCCTGTGCTGGTGCATCCAGAACCATCACTTGCAGTAAAGCAAGAGGTCCTTTGCCCATCACAAGGACTATCTGCAGGAAAACAAGGACGAAGGGCAGGCGTCATTAACTGGCATTGCACCAGGACAAATGCTGAGGGCTTTGGATATTTTTCTGGTGAGAGCAGAAAATTCCCCCAGCCTGCTTGGAACAGCACTATTTGCTTGAGACACGTTATTCCTCTAGAAGTACACACATGTCAAACAACATACTGTGTTTCCTTAGGCGTTCTTCTCACCACCCTCCTCGCTGCCATATGGCACTTGCTGTTATTATGGAAACAACCAGCTTCTAAACACATAACACAGCCCTGCAAACAGACATACGAAACCCACACAAGTTGTCAGTGCCTTGGTTACTTCTCTCTCGGGCCTGGAGTGGCTCCTGCAATGTCTTTTATTCCCCCTTTGCCCTTCAGCTCTGTGCACTCCAGGGATGCAGGCACATGTCTGTGATGGAGCTCACCTTTGCCATGGAGGCACCCAGCCAAAGGGCTCACTTATCACAGGTCCCTGGGGATCGTGTTCTGCAAAACCAGGACATCGTAGAATCACGGAATAGTTTGGGTTGGAAGGGATCCTAAAGATCACCTAGTTCCATACCCTTGCCATGGGCAGCAACCCCTTCCACCAGACCAGGTTGCTTGGAGCCCCATCTAACCTGGCCTGGAACACTTCCAGGGATGAGGCATCCACAACTTCCCTGGGCAACCTGGTCCAGGGCTTCACCACCCTCTGAGTACATCTGTCCTGATCACAAAACGCTGTATGAGATGTTGGACTTGCTGCTCTGTGGGACAGGAGGGAAGGAGCACTCAATCTATCCAGAAGGCTGGATTGATACTCTCTTGCAAGTAAAACTGTATTGAAATCAGTGCAAATCCTACCTTGACCTCCAGTCTGTCTAGCTATCAGCAGCTACCCTGCGGCACTGGTTTGTTTGCACGAGCTGGAGCCTTCAGCTCGGAACATCATGACACAGATCCACGTGGCAAGAAAGCCAGTGGGCTTGCTGGGATGTGGAGGAGCCTTGGGGGTGTCCTTGGGAGTGGTGCAAGCTTGTGCTGCTTGACTGAGTAGCATTTCTAGTGAGAAGGTGAAGGGGTGTGCAGACACAGTTAGGGAAGAGTCAGCAGATCCAAACAGCAACTCACAGTGCCCCAAGGGCCAGCACGAAGCCAGAGCCTGAGCAGCTCAGGTGAGCTCTCCTGGGAGGTCTGGAGGTTTAACTACATGTCTGATGATGCTTTCTGCTCCCTTGACTAACTCTTGAGAAGGTAAGAATAAAATATAGGCCCTGCCTGCTCATGGCAGGACTCAATGCCTCCAGGAACCCCAGCCCACAGCAAGCTTCCTCCTGCTAAACAAGCAGAGCAAAGACTGTGACTGTCTGTACTTGTAACAGGAGTAAAACAGAAAGGAACAGACACTTTAATCAGCTGGTTTGCTCTACATTTTCTCTTGTACAGCACTATTTGATACACAGCGACAACGCTCGTTGTACAGAATGCAGTCAGCTTATCAGAGGTGTTTGACATGGTGACACTCACTGCAGCAGAGGATGATCCTCTCACAAAAGGGCCAGTGATACCAGCCAAATGAGCGTGCAAATTGCACATCCATAACTGCACTTCACAGCACAGCAGGAAAAGAAAACCAGCAGCTAAACACTATGACATATGTGGGTAAATGCACCATAAAGAAGACGTGAGCACAGACTTCCTCCTATGGCACAGAACTTGGCCAGCACGTGAGGGGGTGATTCGTTTGCCATGAGGAAAAAGGAAATACCAGAAATAATCTCTGAAAACACAACAGCCAGAGCAGTCCCCTGGAGCCATCACTCCTCCGTCATGTGCATGTAACTGCTGGATATACCAACACAGACAATAAACACGGGATGAAAATGCTTTCATTCCTTGTAGGTGACACAAACTATTTTCTTAGGCCCCGATCTCACTGTTGGCCTCACTAAATCAGCTAAAGCAGTCTGTGCTCAACTAATTCTTGGGATGCATGGGCCCAGAGTGGACAGAGAAAGAAAAACATCTCTCCCAGCTAAAGCTGAAAAAAGGAGTGGGTAGTTTTACTAGGGTAAGGAAAGCAGGAGTGTTTTAACAGCATGCTGCACCCCAGGGACCTGGCTGAAGCACCCCCAGCCGTGCTCAGGAGCTGCTGCAGGAGGGGAAGGATGGGGAGGCTGGTGGGTACCACAGCCAGGGGCTCTCTGGGGCTGGGGCTGGTCGCTGTGTCGCTCTCGGGTCTGCCTGCCAGCAAAAATATCCATCCAGTTTCAAAAGTTTAAAAAATAGAAGGAACGATTTCCTGAGGAAATGGAAATGTTAAACACTTGGAAGTGAAACCATATGCTTAAGATGATGAAGTGTAACTAAAACAGCTCTGAGAGCGATATCTTTGGTAGTCAGACCCTCCTGCTTCAGTGGAATCCTGTTTAACACCTGCAAAGTCACCCAAAACATGGGTGAAAAGCTGGGTGGGTCAAAGCCCTGGGAAAGCAGACACTTCTCACTGACGCCAAACTCTTTATTTAGAAAATATCACTGGCAAACAACGTGCACATGCAAGTGAGTTCTTTATCTTTCTGACAGAGTAACAACACAGATTAATATAGAAAAAGTATTACACAAAATGCCGTCATAAACATTCATAAGATAAATAAAGATAAATGGTGTTTATTCTAAATTCTAATGATTCATTTCCCCCTTCACCTCATAGCTTATGTATTGAAATACTAATTTCTTAGAGCACCCAGCACTGAGAACATACCAAAATAGTTACACCTGCCCAGAATACTCCATCACCATTCAAAGCCTATGGCCAGATCCGTTCCCCAACAGATACCTTGGAAAGGTTCAGAAAAAGATCTGAGCACGTGCCTAGGACAAATAATCCTATTAATAAAATTTCATACTGATCAAATATATCACTGATGAAGTGAAAAACACCACACAAGGTGTGCTCATGACAAAATCCCTGACTTTCAATTAAAAGGGGGGAAAATCTAATATTTGAATTAGATAAAAACCACCCTGTGTCTTGTGAAGATTTTTTGTCTTAATTTCCCATTTAAATAACTTGCATTTTTTGGCTGGCTCAAAGTACCACCTTAGCCATTTTGGAGATAAACAGTGGTCTGCAGAGAGACCAGGTGCCCCCTCCTCTTTCACATCTGCAGTATACTTGTGGGTCTTGATGGGTCAGTGCTGAGCTACAAAACTGGGTGATGACTCTTGGCTGAAAACCAGTCTTTTCTGATATTCAGTGTAAACTGCAGGTGTCTAAGTGAGACTGCTATAAAAAGTTGCACTTCTGCAACTCATTCTGAAGGGCTGCTAATCCAACCCCTGCAGTCAGCTGGTGAGGCTTCCTCCTGCACACGTCTGTGGGGAGGGATGAGCTCAGTTTAAATCCCACTTTTCTGGCCTACAGGAGCCAGGAACATCTTTTTGGCTTTTTAGCCATTGCTGGTGTGGCCGATGATTGTACTTCTGCACTATCTATTAAGTAGCATTTTATTTTCCAACACACTGGAATCCCAAGAGAAGATATTTCAAAGAAATGCATGGAGAATGGCCAAGAAGACAAGGCACCATGCTGCTGCACGGGAACATTTGGTCTCTCCATCCTTCTCTGCTATCTTTGGCATTAAATCAGCCTGGAAGAAAACTAAGATTCAAGTGCAAAGTAATTCTGCTGCCTAAAAAAAAAACCACCCAGAAAACAACAACAACAAAACCCCACAAGCAAACCAAACAAATCCTCTTTTACATCTGGAAACCCCAAAGAGGATCTAGGAAGACTTAATTGTTCACTTCCTGCTCATGCTCAATGACCCAAGACAAGAACTCATCTTCCCCCTCACTATTTTCTTTCTTTAAGGTGAATCAAAGTCCTCTAGATGTTGTTCCAAGTCTATTATTTGTCTGCTGCTCTCTTCCTCTCACCTGCTTTGGTGCAGAACACCAGAAGCCACACCAAATTAATGGAAGAAGAAAGCATTTGAGTACGAATTCAGGCTGGACAACAGAAGCAGCATCAGAGCCTGAGGGGCCAGCAGTCAGTTCCCAAGACTGCTGGCACACCAAAAGAAAAACTCTCTTTTTCCAAGGGGCTGATGCCTGTCAAAGTGGTTCCCACCATTCCCGGGATGGATGGAAACCTCAGCTAGAGATGTCCCAGAATTTACGCCTCCCTCCTCAATCAACTCAGGGGGAATGGTGCTAAAAGAGATCTTAACCAGCTCAGCCCAAATCTAAAACCACTTCTGGGGTTTTTTGCCCATCTCTGCCTTCTTCATGTAAGCTCCCTTACAGGGGCACACAACGAAATGGAGGGCAAAGGCAAGAACTAAAAGCAAGATTAAAAAATATGCAGCACAACTGAACTAAACAGATTCTCACAGCCCATCATACACTGTGCACTTGTAGCAATTTCCTTCTTTTTGTCAAAAACGGAACACCAAAGCAGAATTTGCAGAATTGCTTTGTGTCCAGTCAGAGTACTAATGGAAAACAAATTGCATCTTTAAACACTGAATAACCCCATTTAGAGCTATATTAATATAAATGCATTTTTCATTTAAAACCAGCAAGTCTAACAGTGGTGCTTATAAAGATGTCTTATAATTTACTGCTGCTCTTCTCCAGCCAAAAGTGGAATTACCACTTTCTACGTATAAACTTAATCAACAGCACATACTAAACTGCCTAGTCTTTCAGGCTGATGAAAGTTGCTTCTTATCAAAGGACCCTTTGTGGATGCTTTAAAAGGATTTAAATTGCTTTGATTGCATTATTAACAGTGTCTGTGTTGCTCTTGTATTTCAGAATAGTCTGGGAAGCTGGAACATCAGCTCTTGCATTCTACAAAAGGCAGTTTTCCATCTCTAATAAATGTGCTTCAATACAAAAGATAATCCTTGCGTTCAAAAGCAAGACCCAAAGATGGGCCGTGTTAACACTTCTGTAGGCTCACTTATTACCTTCTTATTCTTCCTATTTTTCAATGGTTTTCAGCCCTGGAGGTGTCATGGCCAGTCAGGACTTCATGAACCTTGCTGGGAACCCATGTACTTGCAGTGAAAAACTGCAATTCTCTTTGAGAGACTGCCAATACAGGACCATTTCTGATGAAGAAACATGGATAGTGCTGTTTAAACTGTAGAACCTGGCAAAGTACAGTAACATAGTGAGAGATCTCTTTTTTCATGGTGCCTACTCGGGAACGCTGCAGGAATGGGTTGAAGCAACAACAGAGAAGTTTCCTGTCCTTCTTATCGGTTGTTTTCTGGGGTTTGGGGGTTGTTTGCTTTGGGGTTTTTTTGTTGTTGTTGGTTTTTTTGTTGGTGGTGGTTTGGGGGGCTTTGTTTTAAGATGGAAACCTGTTGTTGAGATGCTGAGGACTCTCCACTTGCCCCGTCTCCAGCAATGCATTTAAGAATTGAGGCAAGCCAGATGGTCAGAGAACACAAGACAGGAATAAAAACGCCACATTTCAGCCCATTCAAAAATTCCTAGGAACTGTGGCAGTCAGTCATGTTCTAAAAGCCTGATCAAGCATCTGGGCTCCCGTGGGAATTCAGTTACCAGTACAACCAATATTCTGTGCCCTGCAGATCTCAGTGGCACATTGTATTTATAAAATGGGGCTAAAGGCACTGCCCTCCCTCCAAGCAGCGTGGCCAGAACAAGTACATTAGAGTGTGTGAGCCCAGAGTGCTGCTGGACAGCCCCGTGGCTCCTTGCTATTTACTTGAAATCCAAACTCCCGGAGCGGAAATCCAGTCCAAGAGAGCACAGCAGAGTCTTTTTATACATTAACCACTGTACTGCTCCAGAACTTCACCTGGCACTTCACAGAGATTAAAAATGATGGCGTAGCCTCTGTCTTGGAGAGTGTTTACCTTGGCAGGTCCAGAGCCCTGCAGGTGCTGGATGGGGATTCTGAAGCCAAGGGCTGTGATGAAGTTCTCTTGCTGGGGGCAAAAAGCACACTCTCTCATAAATATTTCATCTGCTTTCCTTATTTTTAATAAAATACGGAAATTGTTATGACTTATGACAAGATAATGGCTTTCTAGATTCCTTATTCTAAGTCTGCAGTTCAAACCAGGCCTTCATCGCTGCAGAAAGCTCAAGACCCAACATAGGAAGTCCTGGGGGAGAACACATTTTTTGGCCTTGGTTGATTTTTTTCCCTTTGAATTTAGGATTTTCTACAAAATACTTGGAGACCCTCGTCTATGCTGTTACAGCAAGCGTTGCTTTGGCACTGACTATCCAAGTTTAATTAATTAAAAATACAAATGCAATCAAGCTTACTTGAGACAATGGAACTACCCCAAACTGGTTTTAAGTCCTGCCAACTTAATTTTCTCTGCTTGTCAGCTGTTTTTTTTTTTTAAACAAACATAATTTAATCTCCTGATCATCGAACATCTAATGTAATTATTCAGATGCAGACAGCGTTTGCTTTGTATAACTTTCCTTATTTCCACTCTTTTCATGTTATTAGGCTACAGGGATAAACTCCACGCATCACAGCAGCATTACACTGAAGATGGAAACAGTCTAAACCTTAGAGTTGGACCGATATGGAAAAAATGTTTGGAGAATATTGTAACAGATTCACAGTTAAATACAGTTTGGTGATATATATGGATCTTCTGATTTGTTTTCTGAAAGCAGCTGTATTGAAGCTTGCCCATGGAAATCTATTTGAAAGTCAAATCCCACAAACAGTTGCATAAATATGTTTGCACTTGAACCAGAAGGCGTATGTGGCTCTGCTGATTTTGGACAAAGATTTTGGCAGGAGGGATAACAACCCACCCACCCTTTCTGTAGCAGCAGCAGCAGGAGGATCAAACCAGATCCTGTGAGCTCAACATTGTCACCACATAGAAAAACATGAGTGGGGTCCAGAGCCTGGGAGGGACCCTCAGCTCTCTCAGAGCAGACATTTGGTCACCCAGCCCTGTGCCAGGAGCACAGTCAGATGGCAAAGAGAGAATGCTCTGCCCTGAGACAGGCTATTCACCAGTGGAAGATAAATTCTCATCCCAACGAAATCTGAGTTACTCTGCTGAGTTATTCCAGCCCTCCCCGAACACTTATGGTATCTTCTAAAAGTTACTGGTTCAGGCAACAGCATCCTTTCCATATGGGTCACTGCCCCAGCCCCGTGTTCAAAGGCAAACTGCAGATCCTGCAGGGTCAAGAGCAGCTTCAGCAGGGGAAGATGGAGCTTGCCATCAATGCTCGAGCCCCTTTAGATCAGAGAAGCAAAAATTTCTTGTGTGAAGTAATGGGGTGCAGGGAAAGACAGCAAATAACTGCTACAAATAATGAAGGCGATCTTTAAGCCTGCTGAAATCACAGAATAACAGAATATTCTGAGCTGGAAGGGACCCACAAGGCTCATCGAGTCCAACTCTTAAGTGAATGGTCCATACCCTGGACCTTGGAGTTATTAGCATCGTGCTCTAACCAGCTGATATGGGTGCAGATTCCCATCAATTCCCATCAATTCCAGTGGATCAAGCCTAGTTTTCCCACCTCTGTCAAGCACAGTTTGCATGAATAAACCACTGAGTCTGTCTCTCAGTTTCTCAGCACCAGCACGACAGTGGAAATGCATGCACCAGGATTAACCACCAGGAAATCTGGGTTGTGAATGTGCAATGGGAATGTTTTAAAAGCTTTTTTTCAACTGAAATTGTTAGGTACCACGTTCTTAAAACACATCCTTTCTTTTCCATTTGGTTGCCAGTTGGAATAACAGTACATAGAAAGGGAACTAAAAGCGAAATAGAGCAGGGAGACAGACTGACTGGCTGACAGACAGACAGACAGATGGGCAGGTGTGTTACACTTCTAGTCAAAAAATTCACATTACTAGCAGCAATCTGGTTTCCATTCCTATAAATGACACTTGAAAAGCACATGCCCTGGGATCAATGCCTTTGGTGAGGTTTCCTGGGCACGGTGCCTTCGTGGCCAGTCACAAAGGTATCCAGGGCATGGTGGGCTCCAAACTACTCCACACTGATCACAGAAGATGCTCCACCACCACAGTTTCCCAGCACTTTAATGTGGTGCTCGTGCAGCCCCAGGGCAAGGGCTGCCCACAGCATAACCCCAACCACCACCCCGGCTGGAAAAGGAGTTTGTCTTTATCTTCTCCAACGACTTTCAACAATGTCTCTGTGGCAAGGCCAGAGGAATGGAAAAAAAACAAACCCTCAAAGCAATGTGAAAGCTCACCTCAGAAACGCCCTGGGAAATTCGGGGAACAAACACTTGGTTGTTCTCATTTTGTTCTGCTTTGGATGGGAACGACAGAACCGGATGATTTGCTCTCAAAGACAGTAGCTACTGACATTTTTTCGTTTGGAACTTTCACATCCAGTCTGAAAGATTTAAACTGAAGCACCAAACTTATTTTCTGTCTAGTGCTGTTATTTAGACTCCTGCCTGGTGAAATTCTGGGTAACACTCGCTGAAAGAAAATTTCAGTAGAAGTTGCGATTTGAATGTTTAAGGTTATGAAATCTACAGAGCTGTTGCTGTTGTACATAGCACAAAATAAACACCTCGATTCCAGGAAACCAACGGAGACATCTTGTGAATCGCTTTCTCAAGGCGAAAAGACTTCTGCAAAACTACTCTTTGACTTCTAAACTAGCCCAGGTAGAAGCAGCTGTCAAGACTAAACTTTTACCAGGTCAGTAGGATGGCAGAATGCACAGAGCCACTAGCACTCACTCTGTGAGTGCATATTTAAGCAGAACACGTTACTCCCAGGCACATAATAAAACTATTCACGGGGATTACTTACTCTGCATGCTGTTCAATACTCACTGCAAGTCCTAAGCATCTCAGCCCTTTTATTAGTGATTCCTCTAACAAAATACCAGATGCTATTAGTTGTTACTTCATTGCTAAATTTTCTTGGTTTTTTTTTTTTTTTTTTTCTTTGTTTGTTCCTTTTTGTTCCATTTTTTCTCCTGGTGTTTTGAAACCCCAAACCTCAAGCACAACAAAACTCCACGCTGGTAAAACTCCACTTATTTTATAAGTGTTTGTCAATTCCAGCCTTTAAAAAATTGCAAAATAAGCTCAACCACCAACCTTAATAATCACAGAAAATAATACACTGGAAAATATAATCGACCCGCACCAACTTTAAGGGTATCACTGACCTCTGACAACACTGCTAAATTACCACTTAACTGGATATTTTGCTCAACCACAAGTGGTTTATTTGTTATAATACAGACACTGATTTTGCCTTGGTTTATATTGACAGGCTGATTTCACTGCCTGCTGAGTGACAGCCCCCTCTGAGTGGGCGTGAAGGAGCTGAGCTGCTGAGTAAAATTGATAGGAGGAGTGCAAAAGAGATTTTAAAGTCATTTAGAAACCCAAATGCACTGAAAGGAACTTGTACAAAAGGGTATTGCCAATGGAAAGTATTTTTTTTCTCCTTGACAGAAGTCTGCAGTACCAAGAACCATTTCATACCAAATTATTGCGATGGATGCAGAGAGTGTGGCAGGTTGTGCCCAGACACAAAAACCACGAACAGTCGTACTTAGGTCTACAAAAAAAAAAAAAAAAAGGCAATTTTTGAGTGAACTTCCACTTTATTCTTATGAAAACTAGGTTGTCATAGGGAAATTACCCGAGAGCTTTTGCAGTTTTAAAGGTTATTCTAATGTTTGCATTTTTCCAGTTTATCTCTTTTTTTCCCCCTGTTATTTCTCAGTTTAGTTTCACACTGTCATATGAAAACCATCTTACCCTTGAATTGTTTTTTTTTCCCCTGTAACATTTTGTTTCCTACATTTCAACAGACAGCCACAAGTATTCAAGAACACAAAATAATGGTGTTCAGATCTGCAAAACAAGAAGCTCAGTCTATCACCTCCAAAATTACTAAAACAATTTCAGCACACAGAAGACAAAATTAACAGGAACTCCAGCTAGGGTTGCCTACCTCATAAGTAGTGATATGGTATTTAGATGCTGAAAAAAAAATTAGACATTTTTCTTCTCACTTGGAAGAGGATACTTCAACATCCCCTTGCATTACATGCTAGATCCAAAGAAAAACATCAAAAAATGAGATCCTAATGCTTGTCTGAAGTGTTCCCAGCACCCTTCCAGAGAGCTGCTGATCCACTAAGACACTGCTTCACTCAAGCATATCAACAGCATATCTGCACACACTGCTTCAGAAAATAAGCAGAGTATTAAAAAACCTATTGAAATTAAATGTGGTTATCTCATAAACTTCAATACCAGAGTGACACGTGGCAAGGAGCAGCTCTGGTGTGGTAAGAGCAGCATCACAACTGGATGCCATTAGTCCTTTGAGAAACCCCTCCTCAAGTTATTCTGGTCAAGAATGTACAGGGGGTGGGATGGATGAGGCTAAAACTAAGAACTCTGCAACAGCTCCCACTGCCCCTTAACAGCTGGGTGCCGCTGCCTTCTCTGTGTGAAGCATCAGCTGTGTGTCCATAAATGTGAAGAGGTGCTCAGAGATGGCGAAAAGGATCACTTATGGGGCAGCCACTTAGATCTCCCCTTTCAATTCTGCCAAGTAGAGCAGCCTCTGTGCTCGTCCCTTCCTGCTGACCTCCAGATTGGAGAGGGTAGGTGCCGTATATGGCTTTTTGGTGCTCAGGTGTTTAGAGCAAGCTGTGGCTTCACCAGCAACATCCTGTGTCCCATAGCTAGACTGCTCCTGTTACTTCATTATTAATCAGTCCAACAGCTGGGAGGAGTTCTCAAAGTATGGAAGTCAGGACTGCCATGTGCAATTCTCCCCTTAGAGATGTGAAGGTTCTCCTATAAAAGTGAGATAGGAGAACACTGAGTCCAGTGAGCTTGGCTGGAAGAGAACCATCAGTAAGGGTTAACAGCTACATCCCCGGGACTGAGGTGCACTGTCTTCTGGGTCCTCAGGCCAGGAACCATACAGAAGACAGGGATTTCCTCTTCAGCAGACACATAAAACTTACTTCTATGAAGGGAAAAGGCACGGAAAAGAAGAGCCACATGGCTGATCTGAAAGCAAAGCGTGCTTGCAACGACACTGAAACATTAGAGACATTGTTCGAGGGCAGTTCATCCTTGCAAAAATATTATCCTCGTCTCCATGCCAAGGGCGGTGAAAGTATGGGCTACTTGCCATGGAAGTGCTGGGTATTTAGGCTAGACCTGTCATGGGGCTTATTTACTCTCTGCGCCCAACGTCTCAGACACACTCAAGCGTAGTGTTCATGTCTTGGCAGGAACTTCTCATTCATGCATTTTCTCCTGGTCCCCTTTGAGGAGTCTTCCTCCTCCGACACTGCAGTGGTTGAAATTTCATTGCTTGCTGAGAAAACCAACACTGATTAATTCCATCCTACTTGCATGGAAGAGGTAAAGTATGCAGGTCTCTGGCCAGGGACAAGGAAATCCCTGCTGCTTACATGCCACATGGAATAAGCAGCCCATGGTTGAGGCCATTGGACTTCAACAGTCTTCATTCCACCCGCAGGAAAGAAGCAATTATCCGTAGCAGCATGGGGAGCAAACAGGAAGTAATGCAACACATTCACTTTTGAGCACAGAATATGTTTTTTATAAGACATCATATCCCACAAGGAAGAATTCAGCCGTGGCGTTGCGTCGACGCACCCCAAATTATTGAAGGAACGTGACTGAGGTTGCAAAGTTAAGCCTCAAAACCCAGGAAAAACCTAAATTAAAGTTGCAGGCTGGTGCAGCCTGAATGCCAGTCCTGACTGCGTGTGCGTTCTGGTGCAGTCCTTAATTACATCACTGCAAACTGCTTTTCCCCCCGGACCCTCCCCTCATTCAAAGCCCAGAACGGACAGTGCTTACTTAATGAGCAGCTATTCAGGACTTCATTCTCTGCTCTGCTTCAATGTGTGGCCCTGCACTGTATTTACTGCACCCAGGCAGGCCTGCTCTGAACACAGGGATTCATTTCCCCGTGGACCTTGCTGTGACATTCTCCACTGTAGCCTCTGAATACTTCACATGGATCTATTTGCACCCCACCTCTGGCACACAGAGTCCGATTTTACAGACTGGGGACTTTAACATATAAAGATAGAGGTAAAAAGTATCCACCAATTGGGGTGGCTTGATTTGCTGTGCATTTAACTTCACGGGCCATTCTCTCTGCCCAAGGCCAACCTTCTGTTTGTTTCAGTTGCAGATGTTTGTAACCAGGACCCAAAAATCTCAAGGCAACTACAACTACTCAAAAAAAAAATGAAAAAAAGGACAAATAGAGGCCAACTGTGAAAAACTAATTTCAAGTGACTTGCCTGTCATCTCATAAGATCTATCCCTGTCCAGTTCCCTAGTGTGTTATTCAATCACTTTGGCTACGAGACCATTTTCTTTGATGCTGCAAATCCCCATTTAAATTTATCACACACCTTTTACCTCATGCAATAAATGAGTCAGTCATTCTATCCTCCTTTATTAGAAAACCCAGTTCCAATCCCAGACTAACACAGGCTTTTGAACTGACTGCATTAGGGCTCCTGGGGAAGAATATTAAGCATTTGATATTTACAGAAACATGAATTTAAGCTGCACAGGCAGCCTTAATTCAAAATTTATTTTAGGTGCTCGTTGTTTTAACACATATTTTTGCATGTTTAATTTCCTAAGCTTTTAAGGAACTGGAAAACTGAAGAAAAAAAAATTGCTGTGGATCAAGAAAAGGTTTTGTTCATTAGGAAGAGCTTACACAACAGGCTGGGAACACTGAACTTGAAGAATGTCCTTTCATCACAGCTTTTCCTGAGCTTTTTCCTAAGTTTTCTTTGAAACAGAAACTCCATCATGATGACTCTCATACTGATACCTATACTGGCAGAGCTGAAACAGGGATGTCAGGGTATCCATTTGTGCTGCTGGGAGAGGAGCTGTGAATTGTGTTAGCTGATCCTCCTCAGTTCCAGGGTCCCTGTGGACTGTGACTCCCCATGTTTTTTCTTTCACCTTCCCTCCCTAACTTTTTGCCCTCTTTCCCAGCAGTACTGCTGCTCCATTCTAGTTCCCCTAAGACCAGCAAGTTCCCTCCACCTCTACAGTAAATCTCAATCTTTCCAGATAATGGGTCCCAAATCCCCCATCCATCTGATCCCAGCACTTGTCCTGCACAGGAAAGGTAATGTGCAGCAGTACAAGTGGGATAGGGATTTACTGCACACCAGCAGCTCTGCAAGAGCTCTCCAAGTGGACAACCTTTGGGAGACACCTGCAAAGACTTTGCATCTCAGCCTGAAGTGGCTTGTTTCCTTCGCTGGAAGGAAAAGCACCGAGAGGTCCTCAAGGTGGGATCCCTCCCTGAAACGCTCCCAAATGGCCTCTTTCACTTGTGACTGAGAGGATGCACAGGTACACAGGTTGCAGCAAAATCCTGTCAGCCTTTGTGAACTCCCTCAGCCATGTGCAATGCAACCGACCTCTGAAAGGGGAATAAACTGTCTCACACTTAGCCTGGATATTTAAGGAATAGCTATGGTGGTGTTAATTCACCAGTGCTCATTCCTTCAGTGGAATGATGCTGCTTCTTTGCCTTTCTGATCAATCCTGGCTCCCACCTTCAGCCTGTTTTTTAATTAAAAAAAAAAAATAAAATTAAAAGGAAAAGAAAAAACCTAGCACAGAAAACATCCAGCATGGAAAATTTCAGTCTACATAACTCTGGCAAAATCTTAATCTTATAATGTGCAATATTAGGCAACTTTAGTCATGGATGGTGCTACCCAGCCCACTGGTAACAGCAACCCTTACTCAGAAGGTTTGGCTTTGCAGACGCGCCGTTGTTATTTATTATGTGTTACAGGGCCAGTTCTGCCCTGCCTGCTGATGTTTTAGGGCCTTGACCTGCGGGTAGTCTCACTGAGTGCTGAAGGCTTGACTGGAAAACTCTAGAGGATGCTATCTTTGAGGGTTATATGGGAATCAAAACACAAGCAACTTTCTTTTCCAGAGGCTTTTTTTCAGCCTAAATAGATAAACATAAACCAGCAGAAGATGAGGATAAAGAAGAGAGACTGCATAAGCTTCACGCCGTGTTTTGTTCAACTTTATGATTTTTAATAATTAAGCATCTCTGTCGGCTTATCAGGGATTAATATTACCTTACTTCCCTTGAATTCCATTTAGTTCTTACATTATACATATTCCACATGAGCGCTCTCCTCTCTCAATATTTCTGGCACCAACATGAGCCTCTTTGGTAAGGACTCATAAGGTTATGAATGTCTGGACAGCCTGAGTAATGAAAGGCCATTTGGGGCCGAACCATTGACCACAGGCTTAACTTGCCAGGAAGCATAAAACATAAAATGTAAATTAGGTACTAATAACCCATTTTTCTTCTAAATCCTCAGTACAGATACGCAGCATGAAGCACAGATTATGTTTTGAGAGAGATTTTGGAATAATTTGCAGTTAAAAATATTGTATGGGACCTTGTGTTGTGGCCTCAGAAGAGACTGAATTGTGAGTTGTTACTGCTGCCCTTGAACCCACTTCAGTCAATGGAAAGTTTCATTGGCACCTGGATTTGTTGCTTTGGGTAGCTGCCTAGCTACCAGCAAAACCCAGCACATAATACTGTCATCAGGGAAAGAGGAATGTGCAGCCCAGCAAGCAAGACATGCATGGAAAAGTACATTTCTCCCAGCATGTTTTGCAATCTCCATGCTATTCCCTCCCCATCTTCCTTTCCACTGATCTCATCTGTGGAGATGAAGTCAAGAAGAGAACTCAGGAAGCAGCACTTGCATGGCAAGATCATTTTACTGCCTGTGCATGAGCAGCATCATCCCTAGCACAGCTTTGACCCTCTGGATGGGGCCAACCCCGTGTGAAAAGACAGACATGCAGCTCCACTGTTCCCAGACAAGGGATCTGAAGGCAGCTTGAGGTTGGTTGGGCATGTTCAGTTCACATGTGAATCTGCTGTCACAACTGTGGTCTTGGATCCTGCTGGTGACAGTGTGCACTGGACTGCTGGGGAACAGAGCTACAAGTTATGCAAGTTACAACACAGCATTTCTGTTGTGCTATTTTCAGAACACACACAAAGACATGTTCTTCACGTGTGAACTCCAGCCTCCAGCTGCATTATGTAAGAAGGCTGGAGCCACCAGTTACCCCCTGGAAACCATTGTTCTTGTTCTGTTTGCTGCAACAACGAGGAAATGACCAGCTTTTCTCTTTCTCATCTGGGCCCAGGACTACCTAAAAATATAATGTGTGGAACAAGCTTCTTGAATTAATTATGCTTCAGGTAAAAATAAAATAAATGTACTTGGCCTTAATGGGATCTATAACTGCTTTTCCACCCTATGGCATGCATCTTTTTTAGGTAAAATCTGGAATCTTGCTCCTTTTCAATAGGTTAGTACACCTGACATAGCCCTACAGCTCAGTAATTCCTACCACTCTTTGCACCGAGAAAATAAGATATTTCAACCAATACTTTTAAAAACTAAATAAATACCTGGTTTTGGCTTGCAAAGAGGGGAAACCTCTGGCTGTGCCTCTGATACAAGTCTTAAAGAGAAGACAGGAGTGCATCTCTGCTCCACCCCTGCAGAATTGCCTTGCTGGAATAGATACCTTCTCCCAGAGAAGCAACACAGAGAAAGCAAAGTCATATCTCCTCATTCACTCTTCCTGTTATTAATTTGTAGCATAATTACTAATAAAGATTATTTTACTGCGCTAATGCCTAATCATGGCACAGGACCAAGAACATATGGAGGGGAACATGGTGCTAGGCACTGAATAAACACAGAAAAACAAGGCAGTCCTACCCAGGGAGTGGAAAGGTTTAGAGAATACGAATAAATATTCATTGCTTTTGGACATCAGTCAGAGACACCTTCCAAGTCTGCTCAGGTTCAACCGCTACCATTGATGCAGCAAAAGAGAATCATGACTTAAACGGGTGAAGGAGGAGACTCCTAAAAACACACATTCTGGCAAAACAGGAACAGACTAAACAAGCCTCTTGAAGAAATATGCATTTGAGAAACTACCCTGATTCAAAAGGTCTGGGGTTTTTTATCCTTCACCCATTGCGTGGAGCTGCAGTGCAGCAACGTGCTGGAGATACATCATCTGATAATTCAGGGACACTAACAGTGTAGAAAAAAGCAACAATACTGCAAGAGTAAGAAAATAAACCTTGAGATTACAAAGAAAAAAAAAAAGAAAAAGAATCCACAAGGTCTGGTCTAGTGCATGCTATAATTATTAATGAGAATCATGACTTCGTGGTCCTCAGAGGAGAGCAGATGTGCCTCTCCATAAAGCAGGTCTGAAGGGTATATACATTACCAGCAAAGGACAAGCACCACCATTTCCTCTCATGTAATGATCAAGAGTGCCATTTAATTGAGACGAATATAAACACCCAGGCTGGAATTTAGCCAGGACACTACATTTAACATCCTACTCTAAATAAGAAATGCCATACAAGCTGCAGTGTCCAAGCAGAGCAGACACAAGCTAAAGCAAAAGATCTCATCTGATAATCCTCCTCACAACAAACTACATAGATCAGAATTTACAGTCCTGGGCAACATCAAGTGTTGAGTCAACCCTTGCTGTTAAGTGCCAAATGAGGTAGAGCACTTGGAGAACATCTGTTGTGGATGACAGCAAACATCTTTTGCCTTGGAGTGTCCCAGGTAAATGTCCCAGGAAAAACAAAACCAAGTGTCTGCAAGAAGTCTCTCTTCCACCCTGTCCTGTTGGCCAGCTCCCCCTCAGTGTATCATCGTGCTCTCAGATGAACTCACTCATAATGTGACCACAGCCTCCCCATTTTTTGGATATCAGACTTTAAACAAAAGGAAATTTGGGTGTTTGGAAGGTTGTCACCTTACCCTCTGCCAAAGACCAGGAGAATTTTTTTCTTCGCTTTTTTTAGGAGTGGCCAAACCACTTTTGGAGCAGGCAGTCGACATGTCTGACCTGCCTTACTTTCCCCAGAATCACTCTACACTGTTCAGTGACAGCAGCCTGTGCAAATACTGGCAGGAAGTCATCAAAGACATGACAGAAGGAAGACATAAAATTTCCAGCACAATTAAGAAAACAAGTTTTGGTTACTCTCATCAATCAAGACTGATTAGATCAGTAAGAGTGGCCAGACCTGGCTCTTGTGTGGAATATTCTGCCTGTGTCTCTCACAAATGATATTTGCACTGAACAGACCCAGAACCTCCCTTTTCCTCAGCTATTTGTGTTGATCACTGGCATTGCATCCATTCTGTCCTGGTCCTGCCCTTGGCACAGCCTCACTGAAGGTATTGTAATACGTTAGTCAGATAATTCCCCTCTTCATCCATCATTGTGACAAGTTTTACAAATGTTGCAAGGAACTCATACAGAGTCCATGGCTTTCAATGGCAACTGTGATACTGTGGAGTTCTCCAAATCAGAGAATTCATCTAATTGAAAAGGTTTGCTTCTTTTTTTTTGTCACAATTCAGCATTCTCGTGAGATATTTTAACTTGTTATCTTCCCTGCTTTCTTATCAGATTTTCCTGTATTTTTCACTCCAACCTTCACATAACTTTCTGATTAAACAACTGAAATCACCTGACACAGACCACGTCTTTCAGCATGTCCTCAGAGAGGCCCAGTGACTTTGAAAAGCTCAGTAAGCGAGGCTGGGGCTTTAAAATTTCCATGTAGGTATCCACAGTTCAGTTGGAATACATCTGGGTTCCTCAAAAAAAAAAAAGGGGGGGAAAAATGGGGAAGGTGAGGACTCACTGATTAACGAACTCTGTTACTGCCACACATAAGACAGAGACCACTTTTTACTTCTTGTGTCTGGTATCATCATCTCTCACAGCTCTGCATCAGTCCAGTTGTACTGAAGGAATTGGCTTCATTTCTGGATCCCACAAATCTGTGTCCATGAGTAGTTGGCAGTTGAGTTCTGGATAGTAGCAGTAGTTTCAAAGAGCTACAGTAGGTCATCAATAATAAAAAAATGCCTGAAACAATGCCTTAAAAAAAACCTTTCTCTAAAATTAATGGGGGCACAAATTTCACTTGCTGCAAGTTAGAGACCAGGAGGTCCAAGCAAGAGCTATTTTCTAAGCATTCTATTTTAAAGTAGCAGAGATGAGCACCATGAAGTGACAGTGCACGTACACTTGGAAATAACAAAGGCCTACAAGGCTATCCCAGCTGCAATGGGCAACAACGTGAGACACCACAGCACATTCATCTAGTTTGGGTGAAGCCTTTCAGAAACATTATTTGCTCTTGCTACTTCCTAATGAACCTGTGCTGCCACTCTTTTCAGGCTGTTCCCCTGCCCGCTGCATTAAACCACCTGCAATCACACCTGGAGGTCACGGGCTGCTTGGCAAGGGCCCTGGGCAGGCAGCTTCTGATGACCCAGCCAAGAGATCAGGAGAACTTCCACCAGGACAAAGCCAGGGAGCCTGCTCTGGTGCTGGTTTTGTGCTTTGGTTTTGCCTTTTGTTTTGCCACCTGTTTCACGGTGGCATTAATGTTCTGTTCATCCCAGCCTCGTGCTGCCAGACAGATTAGTTTCTGTATTTACTTTTCCTTGCCTTGAATTCGAGCATGATCTTTTACCATGACCATAGCTCTGTTGTTCTCAGACTCTTTAAGCCTGATCTGTTTGATTGCAGGGCTGAATACGCCCCAGAGTCTACATTCCTCGTGCTGACTGATAACCTCCTCCAGGCCACAGACAACTATTAGCCCACAGCAGTTCTATCAGGTAGGTCAGCTATATTTATTACAGCACATTGGCCACATGGCCTTCCCCTTCTTCAGCAACAGAAGCTGCAGAGCAATGCCAAGCACCGATTCTCTGACCCCAAGGACTTCCATGGGAGATCCACACCATTCCCAGCTCTATCTCACACGCAGAGCTTTGACAGGACATCAGCTCTGGACAGCACTGGGTACACTCTAGGACAGCTCAGTGACATGCCAATCCAATAGGATGCAGGGACGTAACTGAGCTTATAAGCCTGGGGTGAGGAGCAAAACTGATTTACTTCAACACAATGAAAAAGTCAGCATTTATGAGAAGCCAAACTGAAGGAGGCTGTTCTGTCACTCAGGTTCAGGGATGGGTTGGATTTGCCAAGTGGTTTTCTCCTTATGACTGATGGAGAAACTGCGGGCTTGACATTTGAATATGGACCTCTCTGCAGTGGTTCGTGCCTCTGCCAGCTCCCCAGCTCCCCTTTCAAACGACTGAGAGCAGCAGGACACTCTTCAATGGATTTTTCTTCCCGGGTTCCCGGCTCCACACTGCACTGCTCAGGGTGCCCAGGACTGTCATCAGCCAGCAGCTGAGTCCCAGCTCCAGTGGAAAACACTGAGCCACAACACCCTAAATCCCAGACATCTGCTGCCTCTCTGCCCCAGGCCATGCCACTTGCCATCACTTGAAGAGCTCAGGATCAGCTGGGTGTTGTGTGGGCTGGAGAGCAGCCTGAGCTGCAAACACTCCTGGTGCAAGGGTTGTCTCCTCTGGAATGCGCTTCCCCACTTCAGCTCTAACAGCCTGGATTTCATGACCCCCCAGGTCATGCTGTAGGGTCCATCTGCTTTCCCAGGCTCCAAAGGGGGAGGAGAAATTTGAGAAATTATAAGGATACTGTAGGAAATGCTTAGTTGTAACCCAGCAGGAAGAGTTGGTGCCTTGAGACATTGACTGTGGGTAGAAATTGCAGTGATATTGAGTAAATCTGCCCAGAAAGCAGAATGGGGAACTATTACTGAGCTGAAGAAACAAACACTTATGACTTTGTGGGACACAAGATAAAGGATTTTTATAACTTGGTTCGTAAAATTGTTCTGATTTAGGTTTAAAGCCTATAAATACAAAAAGAGAACTAGCAGGAAACAGAACTTATGGTCATAAAAGGAGGGGGATGTGGGGAATTCCATTATGGGATTGCTCCAAGAGCCCACTTAAAATATTTAATGCTGATCCCTCTGACTTCTATCTCCTTAAAAGAAATCACCTCTTACATCATGCCACTCAAAATGAATCATGCTTTCCATTTTCCTTGTTCCCCGCTACATTCACATTAAACTATTACGTTGTATGCAGGAAAGAATCCAGCAAAAGCAACTGTCTTGCTGTATGCCAGGAATGATTTTCTTCAGATGACTTTAATGCTGAAGACAAAGGCCAGCAATTTGCCCCAAACAAAGCACTGGAATTTAATCTTTGCTCTGTTTGTGAGGAGCGTGCTTCCACAGTCCTCACTGCATTCCTACAATTACATTCCTACTGGAAAGAAGGGCTTTAAAAACCCCTCTTTAAAACTGTTTTTCTTTCCCCTGAGAGACTTGAAGCAGTGAATACTGTATTAGGAAGCTGTCAAGTTATCTGCAGAGGACCTCCACCACTTTACCTCTTCCAGAGATGCTTGTTTAATTAACACATTCCACGAGCTGTAGGACTCCTCACAGCTGAGGATTTCTTCTGCTTCGATGCAGGATTGTGCTGGAGGATGAGGGTATGGACAGTTCACATCACATCTTGCAGCCCCCTGAGCAGCTTTGCCTTGCACACAAACTGCATAGCCTGGAAATGCACCTCAGAGCAGCACATGAAACCAGCAAACTGTGCCCTGAAATTGGGAAGGAAGGGGAAGACAGCTGGAAATCTGCATTATTTAAAATGCTGTAGGATGAGAAACAGATGCTGGCATGGCATTTGTGGAGTTGAAAGTTACACAGCTCACACTGCCAGCTGGCAGCTAAACTGGTATCAAACCCACAGCTATGCAAAACCCACCACCACAACTGGCACCCAGGCTGGCAGAGCCAGCCAAGAGCAAGAGATCATGGGCACTGAAATAGTCTCTCTCTTGCCATTGTGCCTCCACCCTGGGAGGGACCAGAGCAGAGAGAGGGAAGTCAGACTGCACCTGCCTGGGAGACACATCATCTCCCTTTCAAGGGCTATCTGTGCATTAACTGTCACCAGGACTTAAATTTGCTTAAATGAAGGGTAAAAAAGTGAGGAAGAAAAGCAAAGGAGTGTTTTATTTGCTCTCTAATTCAAGACTTGACGACCCACATCTCACAGGCAGAGCCTCCAGCTGAACTCCCAGTGCTTTCTCTCTCTGAGGCAGTCAAAGGAAAGGGCTTCTGATCCCTCCCCAATACATGCTGGAAGTGGGTGAGTTGGCAGCAAGATGAGATTCCCTTCCTTATTGCTGTCTACCAAAAAGGGAAACCCTGGAAAACTGCCAGATCTGAGGACTTGTTAGGGAAATACTAGTTTGTTGATGGGAGGCAAAAAACAGATGAGGCAGAATTCCACATAATTCTGCCAACTTGAGCATTGTTTTGGCTTGCATCAGTAGAAGGAAGCTATCAGCTAATTTACACAAAAGATAAAGGCTTTTGGGGAGATGTGATTTAGCATCATCACACTCCAGCAATGAGTGAGACAGAAGGCTAAAATCATAGAATCACAGAGTAGTTTGGGTTGGAAGGGACCTTTAAAGGTCATCTAGTCCAACCCCCCTGCAATGAACAAGGGAAAAACACTGGAGCTTAGGAAAAAAAACCATAATCTCTCCTTGGGGATGAAGAAGGACAAGTTTGCAATTGATTTCACACGATATGAACAAAGAGAAAAGAAAGGATTATCCTACCCATGCTGTGAATTACAGTGAGCACTTATGGAGCTCTTTACAAATTTCAAGCAGTCTGTAGGTGCTTTACTGGTAATTGGTTGTGGGTGATGGTTACTTGCCACGTAGTTCAGTGGTGCTGTTGAGAATAAAATCCTATCCCTCTTTTTGAACCAGGATGGCAGGTCTCCATCAGAGCTCCTTTAGGATTTGGAACAGAAGCCAGTGCCAGAAAACTTGTGAAAACCGCATGGCTAGAGGGTGGATTCATGTCTTCCCTCTCTCTGTGCTGGCCCTGCTGTAATCCCAGTCTGTGCTAATGCACAGAGCCCATGACAGAGCACAGTGGGAGTAACCACAACCTTGTGTGACCTCTGCGTTGGCAGCTCCTCTGCCGAGCTTGAAACTTTGCATTGCCTCCTTCCACTCTTAAGATCTTACCTCAACAAGTTGATTTTTAACTCATAAGAAAGGCTCTGGCCCTCGAGGGGGCTTTGAAGTAGATTCTAAAAAAGACATCAGTCCTAGTCACAGGACCAGGGGTTGTCCATGGCAAGGAACAGGGAGAAAAGGCTGTAATTCTCCCTTGCAGCTCTGACCACTGATTCATAGTCACACTGGCATAGACAATACTGGCATAGACAATATTTTTAGAAGTTGTTTTTTTTTCCCCATAGAAGATAATGAGGTTATGGCGCCCCACAGACACCCACAGTCTCCTGGGCAGGGATGAAAGCAGCCTCTGAAGGGGTGAGTCCCTACCTTGGAGGAAGAAAGCCTCCGTGGAGCTAAGGACAGTCATGAGGTCCACTCCCACCACTTGGGCTGCTTAACAGCTGCTCTTTTCATGCTGGGTCTTTTCTCCTCTCACAGGCAGAACAAGCCTCAGGAATGCTCCCACTGACCATGCAAAGGGGATGTGTTTTTATTTACCTACAGTTGCTCCCCCCAGCTCACCCACTCTCCTGTCTTCCATTCTCCATCCTCCTTGGGCACAGACCTGGGGCACACAGAGGCCTCCAGGAGCCAACAGTGCTGGCCTGTTCCCTCCCCAGGGACAGGTTAGTTCCCTCCCACGTGGACCCCAACCTGTCACCAGCACAGAGGTCCTTCCCAAAGACATCCCACCTCATTCATTACTTGTGCTCAGGCTTAGCAGGTTCAGCCAAAGAGATCTGGAAAGGATCTCGCTTGAAGTGGCGTGGCTCCCAGTTGGCTTTAGCTGCTGGAGAGCTGATCAGCACAAACATACTCTGCCACATTGAATCATAAACATTTTATGCTATTTGGTAAGTTCCTCACCATACATTTATCTCTTTGGCATTTTAAAGTCAGGATTGTACCTTTGCAGGATGTCCCTACTTACTTCTTAGACCCCTCTCGAAGCTCAGCGTGCTGAAGTCACTGCTCATGGGACAAACTCTACCTACACCAAAAGGTCAGATGTGATGGACATGGTACTCGAGCGCTGAATGTTGTTTGTTTGGACTGATCAGAATAGCCCTGAAGTGACTTACACCAAATTCTTCCTGTGCTCAAAACCATGTTTCTCCATAAGCCGTGTTTACAAATGCCAAAAATATTTTGAAGCAGGAGTTACGAAAGCCTGAAAGCACTTACTTATAGAGGGCTGTTTCAACATTGCAAATACTTGTATGTAGTGGAGCCAGGTCCCGTTGCTCTTGAGAACAGCCCCCACCAATCTGTCAACACTGGCCTAACTTGTCCAAGCGAGAGCTCAGAAAATCAGTGTGACGTCAAGAGACCTTCAGTGTGCCACTGTACAAATATGATGCTGGTGCAGGGCTGGAGGATGGGGAAATCTGGCAGGTACAAAGTATTTCCTAGCTACCTGCTGAGCTTTTATTTTTTTTGTGGGTCATTGAATACCATAGAGACTTCCCATCTTCTGAAATTAATCAGTAATTCTTCTGGAACGGTAAAACCTTCTTGTTTTTCTTAATGTGCAAATTTAATTGTGACTTCAATGTCTTGGTCCATAACGTATTTTTTTAAGGATTATAAGAGTTCAGACTATTTGTTGAACCATTTTTGCACTGAGATTTACCAGTGAGTTCTTCAACAAAATCAAATACCAGTCTACCACCCCGCCCAAACTTGGGAGATTTTTCATAGTTTAGATTATACCATCCTGCTCTATGATTTTGTTTCCCTTCCCTACACTGAGCTTTCACTCATCCCTTCCATTATTCCGCTAAAAGACAGCAGTTTAAGGTACAGAATATTTTATTTTACTTGTCTTAAAATTCCCTGGCATTAGTTTAGCGTGGTAAAAAATGTGATTAGTAAGTAAATAATAGTGCTGGCATAACCAGGAGCTCTATTCAGAAGTGGCCTCATAGCTCCTGCTTTGATCCTGCTGAGTGGGGGTTCTATTTTAATAGCAATATTTAACAGAATTCATGGCCATGCCCTGATTTCTGATCTACAGAACACAGAAATAATTCCGATTATCACCTCCAAAGTGTTTTCAAAGCAGCATATAGTGATTTCCTGAAAAATAAATGGAATTTCTCAGTGACTTCAAGGATTCAGCCAAACCACCAAAAAATCACATTCCCAGGTGAGTTCCCTCACACTTTGCCTTAAAACCAGAACTAAAAGTTAGGTCTGGGATCATCCTAAAAGCACACAACCTCTCTTCCCCTTGAAAGCCAGAAATCACCAGCACAAGGACAACAATGGGCCTTAGTTCCACTAAGACACTTTATCTGGGGTCTCACCTCAGACACAGATTTACAAGGAGTAAGAATCCCAACCCTGCTGACCCATAAAATAATTTGCAGTGCCCTAAGTTATATTTAAAAGTGAGATATTGAATTTATATTCATTTATTTTATGCTTGTACTGTCAAGAAAAGATAACGAACCAGTAGAACTGAAGTGCACTGATCAAGGACCTTCATAACTAAAGAAAAAACTGCACCTCGTGCTAAAGAATTACACTTTGTGGCAAAGAGTGCTTCAGTAAAAGCAGTGCTACCAAGACAGAGATAAAGTTGAAAAAAGAGGTATAAGATTACTTTTATATTTTGCAGATATTCAAAACAGAGATAGATAGATAGATAGATAGATAGATAGATAGATAGATAGATAGATAGATAGATAGACAAAAAAAAGTGAATTTTGCTTCACTCCAAATATTTTATGGTCTTTGGGTGACTTTCATATAAATTAAGATTACCATTTATCTTCTACTTTTAAGTAAAGAACAGGATGCTTCTTTTTCTCCTGCCTCTCTTCCATGAAAAAAAAAAGGAAGGAGGAAATAAAAGACAAAAATTAGGTTTCCAGTTTTAACCAGAATAACAGCTCCACTTTTTTACAAAAAAAGCTGTTTTGTTACAAAATGACTCCATCAAGGGCTCAGTCTCTTATGTTCCTGTAGCCTGACCTGCAGCATTTTCAGCCTGCCATACTTGCAACATGACTGTTCCCAGCAAAGCCCAAAGCAAAGCCCAGCCACAATCCTAGAGGCCTCTGTAATAACCAGCAGAAGCCAAGTCAGAATAATGCTTCCTCTCCCAACTACCAAATGAGTTCTTTTCCTCAAGAAGCATTAACTGAGGTTAATCCCATCCCTCCCTAAAAGCCTGAGTGCACCCCCAAAGGTGAGGATTTCAGGCTGTTCACTTCACAGCATCCCTATAATGTAGGTCTGATAGATCTTTTCTCTCCCTTTTCCCTCCCTGCAGTTCGCTCTTTCCAGTATAAGAGGGTTCCTGTGCAACTTAATTTAAGGGAAACTTTCTCACTGACTCCAGCAGAGCTGAGCAGAGCCACCACCTCCCCATCACTACCAGGAGCAAAGTTACAAGTGAGTCCAGCAGAAAGAAGAGCAAGTTTTCACCATAAATGCAGCCCTACCTCTCATTCCCCACATCCAGCAAATGTTAAATTGCTTTCAAAATAAATTTCCCTAACAACCAAGTACTACCATTTAACAGGACCCGTGAGCACTTCTATAGCATTTTACAATTCCAAATCACTGCATAAGTATTAATTAGGCTTAATGACTCATGTTACCTAATAAGATAATGAAAAACCCTGCAGCTCACAATATCTACTTCCATTTTCAACAAGAGATGAAATGGATCTTTTTAAAGGATACATTCTCCTCTAATTCCTTTCCTACGTATCACTGTACGGAAAGTAATTCCAAGTGTGTCGTGGCATTGTTTTTTTTTCCTTCTCAATTTGCAAAGACTAGTTTGTCTCTGCCACAAAACACAAATATAGAGGTTTAGTGACAATATTTGTTCCTTAGGAGGCTTTCTATTGAACGGTGACGAGGGTGGGCTCGCTGTTGGGTAGGGAGATGTGGATTTGCTGCCCGTTCTTTATGGGAGAATAGCAACATCTTTCTTGGTTTCTTTCTGGGTTGACCCTGCCAAGGTAATACTTAATGGATTAAGTCTTGTGAAATAAATTCTGTAAATAGAACGTGGACTGAGATCATTTCAACTCATTTCCCCTGCGTCCCCTTCCCGGCCTGGAAGCTGTCAAGCACAAGCAGCCTGCAAGAAGCCTGTTCTCCCAGTGTTAGTCTTGAGTCTCACTAGATGCATAAAACAGCTTGTTTTTCACGTATTTTCTGTGATGGCATTAAAAAAAAAAAAAAGGCAGGAAAAAAACCCCAACCCTTCTCAATTCCATCCATCGCTATAAACTGGATGCAGCCAATCTTGCAAGGGCACCAAACATTGCTCTGTTTGTCCACATTAGAGCACTGGAAACCTATGTTTATGATGGAATTATAGTTGAATCTGAAAGATTTTAAAGAAAGGAGCTGAACCAACTGTGGGTTTGTAAACAAACAGTATGGTTTTGACGTCAGCCATATCATTTCATGTGCTGGAACAGTTTCTATCATGTGGCCAGTTCCTGCCCCTGAAGAGTATCTAATTTAATTTAGATGTATTCATGATATGGGACAGGACATAACATCCAAGAAACTACAGGGTAACCCAGAAGGCAAGGTCTATGCTGGAAAGATTACACAAACTGTGCTTCCAAGGAGCAACAGAGACCTTCTGGCTCAAGGAAGAGAGGGGAAAATTCTGTCTGCTGCAAAGGGAAGGGAAAGATAAAGTGAGGAGAAAAGAAGTGTATGAAATGGGCACTGTCAAGGGGAAGGACTTTCTCTCTTCTTTAGAAATGAATCAGTTCGAGGGTTTTTTCTGCATTAACTTTTATCCAAAAAAAATCTGCATAACTTTTTCCAGAGCAATAAATCCTCTCCACAGCTCTCAGCAGTCCTTCCAACTTTGTTTTCAGTCCTTCTTGGGTTCCTCTCTCTCTGCTCTTTCTGTACTCGCCCTGCAGACAACCACCACAGAGGATAACTCATCCAGGGAGGTTTTCTTTAGGAACTGCTCCACCATCCATGGGATTATCCACACTGCCCTGCCACAACCAGCCCGTGGGTCCTGGTGACCCCGGGGCTGATGCAGATTAAAGGGACACCCTGTGTAGATGGATAATTCTTTGTGAGCCCATTTATCAGCTTGGGCCTTAAATGATATGAATTTCCCTACAGACATATCTCGATTAACAGTGTAACAATTATACAGTATGTATATTTGGAAAGAAAACAGGACACAATTCCCTCTGCTGTTATGTCATGTCATGGAATCCTGACTACTTGTTGAAAAACTATTTCCAATAAAAATGTGGGGGTTTTTTTCCAAGGAAAGATGATGCTTTCTACAAAAAAAAAAATTCTCAAAAATTAAACTCTAGTTTTAGCCAAAAACATGAGACCAGCCTTCGGTGTAGTATTCAGACCAATACTACAAAACAATCACAGAAGTTTTAACCACCTGAGCTTGGTTATTTACAGTGGAAGGCAAGCTGCAATTCCTTCCTTTGATCTATTTGTTGGCTTCAGGATTACATTTCCCAACCTTGCTTTTTAATCACTGTAAACATCAGGAGGGAAGGAGTCAGTGGAGAGAAAATGGGCTACTGCTTTGTGGTTTTGATCAGACTGGTCTTTGATGACTTCCCTTTCCCACTTTCAGTGCCTGAACTTTATATGTGACACCACCACATAGTCTCAGGCTCTGGGATCTGCATGTGGAGCCGTATTTTGCTGCCACATCTCCATTCCCAATCCTATCCCCATTCCATGTCCCAGTGGATACAGCCCTGGGTCTGTCACCATTCCCAGACGGAGTGGGGCAGGGTCCCACAGAGGCACATGATCCCTCAATCAACATTCCCTCACGAGCAAGCCTGGAAAATCACACTTTGCTTTACCAAAACCCCTCACCCGTGTGTTTATCCCTGCAGTGCTGGCAAACCCCTGAAGCCAAGGAGCCCAAAAACTGCTGATGGGAATTCCTGAAAGATATCCCAGCACCGTGGAGCAGAGCAGGGTGGCCCAAGCTGCCTTTAAATGAGATAACCCGGGGATAGCAGCAGTCTTTCTGCCACAGGATGGAGCTCAGTGCAGGCTGCAAAGCATTCCTAGGAAGCCTGATAAATACTCAAGCGTCTCTCTGTCGTTGATGTCCACACTGCAGCTCCTTGGTTGTTGCCATCAGCACCCATCTGGCAGCTCAGAAAACCTCCTTTGCGTAGGTCTGAGTCCCATTGCAGAGCCTGCACC
This sequence comes from Pipra filicauda, assembly GCF_003945595.2. Lineage (NCBI taxonomy): Eukaryota > Metazoa > Chordata > Aves > Passeriformes > Pipridae > Pipra > Pipra filicauda. Next base: position 1,142,567 of record NW_024104687.1, on the reverse strand, counting down.
AGAGCCTGCACCATCAGTGTGCCTCTGGGTAGATAAAATCCACAGTGACTAAAAAAAATCCTGTAGGGGAAGGTCTTGATCACGTCTGAAGAAAGTACAATACCCCAGAAAAAAGTGAGGGGGGAAAAAAGAGGCAGCTTTTGTAAAACGTTGCATGTGAAGAAAGAGCATGTGAACTCTGTGGCTTTGATTTTGTCCCACTTGCTCTGTTCACCACCTCTACAAAGTGTTTCTCACACAGATGTGTATTTTTAACAACACTGAAAAGAACCTGCCAGAATTGGAAGCTCAAGCTAATGTCATGTAAGAGGTTAAATGGCATAGGAAGGATTTATTTGCTCTTTTTAAACCAAGAATGGACAAATTAGTATTAATGGGGCTGAACTTTCTGACTGTGAAATTTCACTAAATATAAATATTTAACATGAGAAATCCTCAGAGTTTCTCTTCTATCTGAGCACAACACACAACCAGAAACGGATTTACCGAAGGAGTTAAAAAAGTTTTCTGCAATAATGCAACAAATCACTCTATGTAACAGACACAGACGCATTCTGTGGCAGTTTGGGGGGAAAAAAAAAATATCTTGATTTATTATATAGCATTTGGACAGTTGTGAAAGCAGATTTGCCAAAGATCAGAATAATCAACTCTTTCACCCAAGCAGTTTTTTTTACGGAAGAAAAAAGCACAGAATGGGCCTGAGCAAAATAAATAAAAATTCCACACTTTTAACCAAGAGAACCTTTTGCATCATTCAGAAGTATTTACAGACATCCAGAATCTTTTATCATCAAAACGACACTCTGGCCTTTAAAACTGCAACCTTTTCTTACACTTTTGCTTACTGATGGCCTTTAAACTAGTGGGTGTCTCAAACCTGAGGCATCTCTTCGTGCAGAGTCAAATGTGGGAGCTTTTAAAGCTGCTCCTTGATATTTTTTCTCTTCCCCTGAAACACCCCTCTTTTGCTGAGCTATCAGCTATGAGCTGTAAAGGCAGCAGAACCCCACCATGAGTCATGGTAAGTAGTGTCTCAAACATCACTTTTCGTTGCTTGAAAAGGCTTCTAATGCCAATATGGAAATTTTCCCACCTGGAAAGGGCTGTCTGTTTTAATACAATTAAATACAGCCAGGAAGAGGGCTGCAAATGGAAACATATATCAGCCATTCAAGGTATACAAGCCTCACTCAGCCCAGTAAAGGTATCAGTGTAGCATCCCTGCTCCCCATGCCTGTTTAATTAACACACAATGAAGGCCACTGAATTTCCCTGCAAAAGGTGTTGCATACTTTGGACAAAAAAGAAAGGAGAAAAGAGGTTGCTTTTAAGTGCAATCCAAAAAAATAGCTCCTTGGCTAAATGGCACTTTTAATAAAGATGTTTCCAGTGTTTGTTTATTTATCAAAAAGCAGTGTTTCTCTCAGGTGTTTTGATTTTTATTTCTGTTCACAAGAAGGAGGGGAAAAAAGGGCTTTACTAAGCAAGTCTTTCAGTAAGACACCAGATGATGGATAGTCAAACACAGAGTCTCCTGTAAACACAGAGGTAACCAAAAGGTATGAACTGACTCATAATTGTGTCAACACAGGTCGCAGACCCTTGGTTTATTTCAGCCTTCCTGTTTTTCACAGATTTCTTTTCACACTACACTATTTTTTTTAAGACACAGACTCTTTTCAGTACACCTTAGCGGGGTGCAAAAGCACACACGTTTTTACACCCAGATGTGGGCAGCTACACACACATGCAGGCTGCACTGCCACAATCACAACAGCAGCATTTTCCACCCATTGCTTAGGGCTGCATTAAACTACACTGTGCAGCCCATGCTCAGCCTGAACCAAAAAGTCCATCCCACCCCTGCCTCAAGCCTTTCCCTGGAGGCTCTTGGGAAGCATCCAAAAAAGAGGAGTACAACAAAACCTCAACAGCCTGGAGCTCCAGCTCATGCAACACTCCAAGACTCGGTGTGATTTTCTTTTTAACCAAAGTGGCAAGACTCTGTCTGACCAAAAGTGCTGGGAGGTGAACAGGCAGCAAAGAGGTCTGTGAGGAGCAGAACCTGCCCATATTTGTCTTGGTCTCTAAACAAACTGAATTAGGCTGCAGCCTTTTCCTTGTACAAAGTTTAGAATCATAGAATCATGGTTTGGATTGGAAGGCTGGAAAGATCACCTAGTTCCAATCCCCCTGCTGTGGGCAGGGACCTTCCACTAAAAGCCCCATCCAACCTGGCCTTGGAGGAAAAAGCCTTTTTGGGGTCTCTGTTTCATTATTAGCACTGACTAGCGGGTTAAGAAATTGTTAGGGGAGGGTCTGATGGGCAGACACACCAAAAAGCTGAATTCCCTGCAAGTCACAGAGCAGTTCAGCTGATGGTCCAAGGAAGATTTTTCAGTACATTCCCTGATAAAATCACCTCTGGAAACACCTGAGATCTGAAACCCTGAGATCCTTTTAAATGACTTGCAGAAAATGAAGGGTTAAAGCCAGGGAAATGGTTCTTCCTCAGCAGAGGCAGTAAAAGAAGCAGTTTAAGGCCAGACTGCAACCACCAGAAATTGTTCCTGGATGCCCAGAGCGAGGGATCTGCACATGAACGGATCCATCCTGAGCACCTCAGACCAACCACACACATGCAAACCACTTAATGCTATAGACCCATCCAAGGTGTGTCAGGTACCCTGTGTGAGCAAGGAGAAGTTCAGACAACTGTTTGTCTGGGATGTTTCGACCTCAGCTGGATCAACTGAAAATGGTAGAGCCAGCAAGGGCAGATGACCTCACTGAGGCTTAGCAGTGCCTCATTCCCTGTGTAATCACATCCAGCTCAGCAGGAAAGCCACTCAATAAAAATCAGAGTCACAGAACAAGGATTTGGACCTTATTTCCCACTGTGGAAAAGTCAGCTGCTAAAATTCCCAGTCAACAGGTAATCATTGTCATGAAGCCAAATCCATCCAGAGATCACACAAGGGTTGGTTACTTCACCAAATCATTCATGCAAAAAATTCAAACCAAACTACATTTAGGACAAAGCACACACACACACACACAAAAGGAAAAAAAAAAGCCAGAAATAGCATTTCAGAAACTGAAATAATTGGTAGACTTAACTTTTTTGAGGCCACTCATTTTAGGATACTACACCTTCGTAAAGAGCAGCATTTTATCTGGAACCATTTCCCCCCTGCAGAAACCAAGGTTGATAGAACAACAGGGAGAATTCCTTTTGCAGATTACAATATATTAAGTCAGATTTGCTTCCAGCAGGTTCTGTACCTTCAGGAATTGGTCAGGGTTTGTGGGTTTGTCGAGTGACCATAAACTGGGGAAAACCTACACCCTCTTCCACTGCCTCCCCTCTTTTCTTTACCTCCTTTTAGCTCTGCAGCAGAAGATGAGAGGAGAAAATTTTACTGAAGGAGACCATGAAAAGACTTTCAAAACATTCCACATATTTTCTCTGCATAAACACGCTGTGAATTTCTAAGGTAAATAGAGCCAGGGCACTGTCACTCAGACCCCAGGAGTTCACCCAAGTTAGACAAATTATGCTGCCTGTTATCTCAGTTGTTACAGATTCTTGCCTTTCATTCATTCCTTGCCAGTGGCTGGATTTGATGTGTAGGGGAGAAAAGAAGCCTCAAATGCTGAAGTTAACCTTTTGTGGTGAGACCAGTAATGCTGGGCTTTCCAGAGGAGAATGCAGAAGGAGATAGCTGCTAGCCCTGTTTGCCAAGGCAGCAGCCAAAAAAATGCTAAAATTTGGCAGGTATGAGCAGGAGAAAGGCAGTGCTACAAAAATGGCCATTGTAAGCTCCCTTCCAAATCTGCAGTGTTTGGCCCACACAGATAAAACAAATTAAGTAAAAAAAATTTGTACATGTCCTATAAAAACCTACATAAAGCAGTGTCATGGTTGTGGTTTGAATAGAGGATGGTGCTGCTGAGCCTGGCAGAGGTAGTGCCTGTTGCTTCAAACACCATATCCAGACTATAATTAATACTGACCTTCAACTACAATCAGCAAGTCTCATTTCCTCCCTGATAAAGAGCTCCTTATTAGAAGAGAATGCAGGATGTGATGAGGGGACCCGTTTCTGAATGTCTTTTTACAGCCACAACGGTCCTGGTAGGGAGGTACTGAGTTTTATTTATGCAATACTTCCAAAGAAGGGAAAGGCTCTTACCTATGGTTCTTCGGAGATCTTCACACTGGCTAATGTGAGGGAATTTCAAGATTTCCTTCCACTTTTTGCTTTTGCCTTTGCGTTTCCCTCCACCCCCTGCAGAGAAAGAAACGTCAGGATTAGATTGCTTTAGGGGGCATAGTCACACCCAGAGTTCACCAGCCCAGTCACAGTTCTTATGGATACCAGTAACAATTAAAGCTGAGACACTGTGGGTTCATGAACAGGTAGATCCCTGGATGTGTCCAAGGCCAGGTTGGATGGGGCTTGGAACAACCTGGGATAGTGGAAGATGTCCCTGCTCATGGCAGGGGAGTTGGAACATGATGAGCTTTAAGGTCCCTTCCAACCCCAGTCATTCTATGATTCTATGATACAGATAAATCTGAGCTTGTTTGGCCTTAACCAGACCAAGGAGGTGGCATCTGGCAGAAGATCAGATTGCTAAAAGTTGGGAGTCCAGGTTTGTGGCCCACCAGGTCCAGTTCAGATGACAGTGCTGAACCAAGCATCTCCAACATCACCTCTGCCCCAACCAACAGCCATTTCACACAAGTCAAATAATCTTGTAAAATTACAGCCCACATCTTTTCAATCTGGGTATTCCCCTTCTGGTTTTGGGATAAGCCCTGACTCCATCGCAAAAGAAGTGCTGGAGACTGAAGACCAAAATTCAATTATCACCATCCCCCCTGCCTCCCATTACATGTACTGCCAACATGGAATTACTGCTGGTGTTACACACTCTGGCCACTGCTGCTTCCACAGGAGAACAGTGGGAGAAAATTAACATAATGGTCTCATGAGGAAAACATCTCTTATTGATTCTTTTTCCTCCTTCTCACTCCTCCAGATCTCCTGAACTGAACTGTTCTCAAGGTGCATGACCCAGCTGGCTTCCTCCAACTCTGGCTGAACGAGACCCTCAGCCTTTCCATGCTGATAAATCTCCCTCATCCATGTCTCTCCATAAACACCTCGCTGCAGGCACCCCTGGCATCTCTGGGTGCCACATCTGAGCTGCCCAGGGGGCTCTGACCAGCAAACCTCACTTTGCTCCTTGCTGGGACTATCCCTCTGGATGAGACAGCCCAGAGGCAGGCTGGGATTCTCCAAGTCTCTGTCTGTGCTGCAGTTCAGTCCCTGCACACAAAATCTGATTCACTTGAGTCTGTTTTACATGCACTGGCACATCAAATGACTAATTCAGAGCTGAGTTAATTTTGTAGAGGGGCTGGTAGAGTCACAGTTGCAGACTGAGGATGTGTTAGGTCCCACATGACATTGCAGGCTAAATTAGGAGAGCATTGACTCAAAAGGTTGCAGACCACCACAGAGGAAACATGACCCTCAGAAAAAAATGCCAAGTATTGCACTCTGTGGGGTGTTCCTGATCACACAGAACCTTTGGCATAGGAGGGCTTCTTTTGCATGTCAATTTTATTCCTTTGCTTTTGGTGGCCAATGGTTTTCCCATCACAGAGTCTGCCTTGAGTTATTTTAAAACTTCTCAATCACAGAAACTGATTGCATTTCTACAGTATGCAGTGTAGAGCAGAGATACCTGCACTAGCCATAAAGGAAGTAGCTTGTTTAGACAATCAGAAGTACAGCCCTGAGACCCTTTCCAGGAATCAGACTCCAGCAAAGCACAGAGAGCTGTGACTGCCTCCACACTACATAGTATTATGCAACACAGATGTACCCTCTGGGTCTGTAATGAATTCTGCTCCCACCTCACCTCTTCAGTGCATCCCAAACACTGCTGCTAAAGTAATTTCCTTTCCCATCCCTCCAGCCACAGCATCGGAGAGGCTGTCCTGCTCCCTTGCTCTTGCACGCTGAGGGTCTTAAGTACACAAGGTGCTGAGAAGCATTTTGTGGGCTGGGGTGAGCACTGTGATCATCTGTTCACCACTTCCTGAGGCACATGGCTCTGCTCCGGCTGCCAGTGACCACAGGGCTTGGATTCAGCAACCCAAAGGGTCCTCACTGACTTTCATCTCCCAAAAGCCCACTCTTGCAACTCTGCCACCTCTGCTTGTCCCTCTTCTCCCTCTCTTCTGGCAGTGCTGTGCCTGAGGCACCCCAGGACACGGTTGGCCCTCCTGCCTGCCAAGAACTCTTGTAAGCTCTGAGTTCTGTGCATTGATGTCAAAGCTCCACAGGAATTAAATGAATTAAGTACATATTATCTAGCACTGGGGGAGGGATGGGAAGGAAGGGGAAAGCAAGGAGGGAAACTGCTGGACTGGTGTTAGAGATGAATGATCCCCCTTTGACAGTTACAGGGTTTGAATCTGGATTTCTGGATCCCTTCCTCAGGCTGTCAACTTCTAGAGTAGATCATCGCACCTCCATGTACAAACATGTGCCCCTCATTCCTGGCTGCTGCCTCTGCCACTGCAGGGACCTGCTCTGCTCTTCCCAAGGATCTGACAGACAGGGGTGCTGCAGCAGGACAGCCAGGAGCTCTCTGCTCTGGGGCTGTGCAGCTGCTTGGGCAGCAGTGCCTGCTCCAACAGTAATTCCAAACATTTCTGGACACAAGAGGCAGTGGGAGTAAGCCAGATGAAAGTATCCTTTAGGGTCCCTCTGCTCAACACTGGTACATCTTCACCCACTGAAGGTGGGACCTTCCAGGCCCGAGCACTGGAGATTTCAGAGCACACCTGCTTCTCCGGCCACCGTCACAGAAGTCCTCACAAAAGGGTTGCATCTTAGCACAGCATCAAGCAGTGCAGACCACTGCAAAACAGCCCTTGGCTCGAAGTGACAGCTCTGAGATTTGTGCAGGGGCGAAACGATCCCGCTAAGCTGGGCCAGAACACTTTTAAAATCCACTCGATGTAAAGCATATATTGATATATTTACATTGGATGATGTATTTCCGACATTAAATTTCCATCAAAACCGGAGAAGGGCTCTGCGGTCCCCTGTTACAACCGTGATCGATACAGCCAGCGTGTTCTCTCCTCTTTTGTGGCCATCCTCCAAAAATAAGCAGCCTCGCCTGATGAATCATTTGCTCTTAGCTGAGCGTGAAGTAGCGTTGCTGCTTTGCCTGTGACGTCTTTATGTTAAAGATTCTGATCAAGTGCTTTAATCGACCTGACCTTTCCGCTCCCGGCTTCTCTCGTGGAGCCAGCAGGGTTTGCTGGCTCCAAACCTTCATTCTGGGGGGTTTGAAGGACATAATGAAGTGAGACAGCTGAGACAGAGTAAATTGTCTAGCAGAGCTAAAAGCTAAAAGGGGAGGTTTCTCTGAATAGGTCAGTCATTGTGCAGGTTGCAGAGGGAAGCTTTTCACACGTTGTCTTGACTGCTGCCTTTGCACCATCTATTCTGCCCAGGATTTGCAAACTTCAAGGCAGCTTCTCAGGGCAAGACTTGACAGGAGGGCCATGTATTAGATGTGAGTTGCATCATGTGGGGTTGGAGGGTCTGACTGCTTTAAAATCTTGGTTTGCTGCTGATGATGAAAGGTGAGCTGCCAGCAAAAGCAGGAAATCTCAGCTCTGCTCCCTGGCAGGCACTTAACAACTCAGCATTTGCAAACTGAGGGTTGAAGCTAATTCTCCAGCATGTCAACCAGTCCTGCAGGAAACAAAAGCATTTGCTCTACATCTTACCTACTGAAAAATACATGGCTTTTTTCATATCATCTTGTGATGCCACATGGCAAATCTAGCTCTGATCTCTGCCTGCAAGGAGAGAGACATAACCAGAGGCACAAATGTAAAACATTTGCAAGCAGGAGCTACCCGTAGCCTAAAGTACCTACTTTTTTTCCCCCCTCCATTATTCATGATATACTTATTCTCCTAACACTGAGAGGAGACAGGAAAATACCTGCACATTATTGAGCCTGTGAGATATTAAGTGGCTTGTCCAAAATTACGTGAAAAATCAGAGAAAGAGGAAGGAGCTGAAGAAGAAGCTGAAGCAGCCAAGGTGCTGAGCCCTTTAATCCTGCTAAGGACAGCACCAAGCCATGCTCCTGCTCTGCTGATTGAAGACATTTCACAGCACAGAGTAAAACATACTGTTGGGTGAATTCATTCCAGCATCATGCCTGTAGCGTATTGCATTTGTGCCTCACACCACCATGCAAGGTGGCTTTTAAGCATGGCTGAGCTGGCTTCCTGCAGTTGCTCTGTTCTTGCTCAAGTTGATAAGCCAGCATCACATCCCACACTGCCAGGCCTGGCTGACCCAAGGTAGCCTAAAATTTCAATGCCTCCAACTGTACTAACTGCAATCTAGTTAACCCAGTTTAGGTGAACTACCCACACATCACTGGAGGATGACTACAGCTGGTGTCTTCTGTTTGGCAACAGCAGCCAGGCTGTCATCCAAGGCCTTCCCAACAAGAGTAGGGAGCTCTGTATGCTTGGAATGCAAGGCCTTGATTGCACAGCACGTGAAAGCAGTGAAACAAACTCCAAAAAATACTAAAAGTCAAAAAATCATGGTTAGCATCCCATTTCCACTCAAAAGATATCCGTGTTTCTTCTTCTCTTCCCCTCACCATGCTTCTTTTACTCACTCTCTCCCATCAAGGTGTTTATGTATATATATAGGGTATATATGGAATTGCCATATTACATTAAGGTCTGTCCAGTACAGGACAGACCAAAGGCAGTTTCAGAGGAAGATCTTGGAAAGCTGCTTCTAAAGTATTTGAAAAGCAGGAATGTTCCTCCCCATTCTGTTAATTAGATATGGTTAACAAAACATGAAGGTGTATTGCTTCCAAACAATTTCTTCTTCTTCTTTTTAAGAATCTGTGTCACTTAAATTCAGGCTGTTCTCATGATCCTGGTAAATGCCCTGAACTGTTGGGTACCTGCATGCCTCGTGGGTGGGAGTCCCAGAGTTTAACCATGTATTTATGAAGGAAAAGAATACCAATTTTAATCTGCTTATTTTCCTACAGTGCCTCTTCCTAATGAGACAGCATGAATAAAACTTATCAGCCCATTGTTTTCCCCTAGGCATTTTTCATGTCTAACACATTTAGCCCCCAAGGCAAAGAGTTTCACCCTTATTAGACCTGTTTCACATGGAAGTTCTCCCAGGTTCACTATTCTTCTTTCATATTAGTGCCACCTACACTCAGCTGCACTACCAAATAATACCAGCTTGTTTTCAAAGAATTAAAATCACTGCTTGCTCTCTTCCCTTCATCCTGCCCTCCTCCTCTGGCAAAGCAGAAAAAAACCCCAAACCATGAACCCTATTTTATTCTTACAAGATCTTAGGTGATACTCCTGACCAACCTGTGCTTAAAACAAGCACTTACAAGACCATCAGGAACCTCTTTATGGATCCCCTTCTATGTCAGCCCAAGGCACATGAGAAGAGTATGAGGGCTGGATTTTCAAAAGCAGGTGGGTGTGCACCATCCACTGGGATGCAATGCCTCTGAGAGGCTCTCTTTTATAAGATACAACAAAAAGTCCATAACATGCCCTCAAAAGAGAATCATGTTACACAGCTCCTCTTATCGATGCTAATCTGCCTTTATCTCCCACAGCCTTTTTTTGAACACGGCTCCAAATAGTCCCAGACCACGATAAGAGTTTTGTGCCCATCTTCCCTGCTGTCACAGCGCGTTTGCTCATAAATCATCTGCATGTTCCTACAGATACCTCAGCCTGACAACCGCTGTGTAAAACATCCCCTTGCTTTTTGGAAATGAATAGCAGATGTATTTCATGTTTAAGCCTTCAGAACCACAGAGAGGGGAATTTCATAAGCAAAAATGCAAGCTTCTCCCCAGCAGAGTCAGGCTGGCTTTGCAATCTGGCTACCAGAGAGAGGACCAGAGGGCAAAATACTTTGTATACAGCTGGCATCTAAAGTCCTATTAACATTGGCTTACAGAAGTCACTGTTCATAAACAAACACTTAATGGCAGGGATGTCTACCTATGATTTAAATAAGAGATCAAGTAGTGCTGTAAATACCGATAAATGGCTGAAACATAACTTTAACTACACATTTTATATGTTAATAATACTGTTAATAGTATGCTTTAATAACATCCACTGCCCTGAAGGGACAGAGGAAACTAAGGGATTAGTCTTTGAAGATTGATCCTCAGGGCTTAACTATCATATGTCAAGGCCATTTTGGTACCACTCTAGGAATATAAAGAAGCCTTTACATAAGCTACCTTTATGTCTAGTCAGAGCACATTCAAAGGATCTTAACCAAACTGAAAAAACAGGCCTTTAATTTTTTCTGTTAGTCTCCAGTAGGCATCCCAGTCTGTGGCATTCTCCATACAACCCTGCCTTCATCCTCCCCTGGGGATTCTTAATGCATATTTGAGATTACTTCAACAAGTTGTCTTTGGGTTTTTTGGGCCAGTTCACATATACTGGGTGTACAATTCACTGCTGCAGTTTGTTTGGTGATGTAATTTCCCTCAGTGCATCTCAATTTTCCCCAGCATAAGCACCTCTAGTTTGTCTGTTATGGTGTCTCTCTCTTTTATGCTTTGTATTTAACTGTATTGTGTTTATCTGCAGCTGATGAGTGAGCAAGTAGAGATTGCTGGCTTTTACGTCACAAACAAAAATAATCCAGGAGATACAAAGTATACTGAAGATTTACAATCTATTAAAAAAAACAAACAGTAAATCTTACAAAAATAAAACCAGCTATTATCTAAAACGGTACAATTAAGCGCAGCCCAAAATTTTAACTTCTTATTCTTGACCTCAAAGTAAACTGTGCTCCTGGCGCAAATCCAGGCAGTTTTGGTGTGTTTAGAATGCATTCCCATGTCCTGGGTATTCCAACAGGCTGTTCAGAAGAACTGAGGCTTCAAACTGAAAGGTGCCTGGATAATATTTGACATTGTAGTTGGCAACAAGAATAGAAGAGACCATGCAACAAGTGAATGTGGAGCCACTGTGCTCCCTTGGAAGCTGTTTCTGGATCTGTAAGCTCTCTTGGAGGAACATGCAGAGGCTATGACGTCTGAAGCTGGGAAGCATTGATTTTGTCCATCAGTGGTGTAGCTGACAGAAAAAAATTGACTGCAACACTTCAGCATCAATGATTACTATGGGAGACCAACCTTTTGAACAGAGCTGTGGAGAATCAAGGTTATCACCCTTCTGAAAACACTGCAGCCCTCAGTGGAACCTTCCTCCAAACTGGAGCTGAGAGTCAGTATCCCAAAGTTCTACAAAAACTCTGATTTAAAGAAATTAAACCATTTCTTTGCGATAACATTTGAGTCATCTCAGTTCTTTAACGTCAAAACATTATCATGGAACATATCAAATAGAGTATTAAGATATTGTATCACTGGAACAGAGCAGGTATGGTAAACTGACACTCTTTACTTCATTAAAGTGATGTTTCTATAGTGTCAATAAGAAGTTAGAAAAATTAAATCTTTTTTTTTTCTTCTTTTAGGAAGACACTTTCTTGCAAACCCTTTAATTTTTGACAAAACTTCATTCTCCGAAAGGAAGATTCTTTTGTCAGAAATGTTCCCAACTGTCACACGCTTCGAAGTACATGAGAATTAAAGAAAGAACGTGGCCTCCCCATATCTGAATGTTCTAAATTCTCACATTCCTTACCAGTTCCCTCGAATTAATTTGCACAGCTGTGAATTACACTGACTGTAGGAGACCTGCTTCCCATTCTTCCAAAGTAAGAATGCAAACCTGTGCTCCAGAAATCCTGCTTGAATAGGGCTCGATAACATCTTTCCAGGAAGGAACTCCTCTTTAAGCAGTGCCTTTTTAAACTTATGACCTGTTCCATACATTTATTACCCTGCTTAGTAACATGTTTGCAAGCTGCCAACTGATGCCCCCCAAACCCAAACCTGCAAATGCAACTTGGGGTGCTCCTGTGCAGGGTCAGGAGTTGGAATTGCTGATCCTTGTGGGTCCCTTCCAAGCCAGCATATTCCATGATTCCATGAACTCATCACCCACATGCAGCCCGTGTAGGCTGCCCAGGAGTTTGTGTGGTGCCCTGGGTGTTCCTCAAACAACCCAAATATTCTTAAGGCTGGCCCCTAAACCCAAAATACCTTGTAGGGACGTGTGGGTCCTAGTTGGACACTGATACAAATTACTACAAGTCTCAGGAGGCTCTGCTGATCTGCTGCTCCATGTTGTGCAATTCTGACCTTTACCAACACAAGTGCACAATGGGCAGCACGAGACAGGCAGAAGGAACACACCAGGAAACCTGCCCTGCTACAGGCAAATATATGGGGCTCAGCTCTCCTGAAAACTATGGTGCCAGTTCCAGAGGAAAAACATGCAAAAACTCCAGAGCAGGGAACGATGTGGGTTCTGACTGTCCCTGTCAAAGAGCTGTGTGGGCTTTTTCTCCCACAAATAGTTCTGCAGTCTCTAAAATAAGAACTTAGCCTCTGTGTTCCTGACATTTGAGTTTTATAAGGAGTACTTCTGAGCTGTGGGGAGGAGATCCAGTTGGATGGGAGGTGAGAATTTGAGTGTTCCTATCAGCAGTCTGTAGCCAAGCTCTGAGAATTATGTTCTATTCTGGTTTTTTGCCCCCACACAAATGCACTTACCAACAAGGCTAAAGGAAAGACTTTTAGTAAAGGCCATGACAAATTAATTACTTGAGACAGGCTGTTTTATTAGGCCTGACTGATTTGTTGGTTCCACCAACTGGTAGAATCAGTAAAGCTTTGAGGTGCTCTGACAAGAACCCAGAAATACAGATGTGGTTTGCTTTCCATACATAAATCACGGCACACTCTTTCAGTTTTGATGGCTTATGTCTGAGCTGGGAAAACAGCCACCAGGAAAGTAAGAAAGAAATAGTGTAGAGTCTCGGTGAGGGAGGCAGAAGAGCAGATCCCTCAAGCCCCTGAGTACTCAGCCCTGTTCTCTGGCAGGCAGACTGGTAGACTCCAGATGTTTAGGAATGCAACACACAGGTCTCAGCTCTAGAGCCTGATACAAAGCAATTCTGCAGCCCCTTTGTGCTGCCTACACGTGCAAATACTCTACCAAATCTCTGCATTACCACAGTCTCTCCTCCCACATTTAATCCCATCAGTGACACAAGCCCAGCAAAGGAGCTGATGTGGGCACTTGAGAAGAAGGGCACTGAGGGAATGTCATCAGGTCCCCAGTATGTTTCGATCTTGTGGTGTTCTTGTATTTTTGCAGTGGTCTGGAGGAGCATTTAGTCAGTCTCACAGAGCAAGGAGATAGCCCAACAGCCATAAGAAGTGTCCTTCAATCATGCCTGGCTGGATTTAACCTCCCTTCTCAACACACCAACAACAGATCTCAACATATCATCTCAGACAGCTGATACAAAAAAGCTAAAAATTGTGAAAACTAGGCTGGGAACTTCCTCAGTAGATGTGTCTGGGCTACACTGTTTTAGAGGAACTTCTCTTCTGTGACACTTCAGCCCTTTTGCTTCCAGAGTCAGCAAGGAAGAAAAGTACAGCATCATAACATGTGTCAGAATGGGTCACTTTCTGCCTGGGATCAGGATCAGACACATCTTTCTTTACCACAAAAGCAGATAATGACCCGGCCCATCTTCCCTGCTCTCTATGGTCAATAACTCATCAGATTCTGAGACATACACATAAAGCATAAATTAAACCCTACATATATGACAAGTCCTTCAAATATGCTGTAGAGGAAACCTGGAGAGGGATATGAAGCCCCCCTGAAATGCCGGGTTACAGCAAGAATTTGCCAGTTGCAGTGAGAGGTTGGCAGAGGGGAAAAGGTGCTGGTGCAGACTTTGACTGGGAGGGAAGAGATTCTACATGGATGGCAGGGAAAGGGTGTAAAGGCTGCACAGGACTGATATGAAAGCACATGGCCAGTTTTAGGGGGGACTTCCCCCTTACTTAGCTACAAAGCCTGTCTTTGGCCGCATCGTCTCGTCCAGCAACAAGGTACCAACAGCTGCTTTCTGTAGATGTTGCTGGCACGCCCTGATAAATCACTCTTGAAATCATAGAAAAACACCATCCTCAAAAACTACTGACAGCCCAAGACATGATGGTAACAGTATTGTATGCGTCAGCATTTGGGATCATCACTGTAAAAGGTTACAGAAGGGATTCAGGTTAATGGAGGTAATCTGTGATTATCTGTTGCAAGAGATTGCTCTGCCAGTGACTCACTCCTTCTGCCACAATATATTGTGGGCTGCAGCTGCAAATAGTGAGGAGGATGGAGCTGGCTCCCAAGCTAACTAAGACTGTGTCTGCTGTTCAGAAAAACCCCTATAAGAGAGGGTGCCAAGCCACTGCAGGTGTGTGACAGCCTGGCAGAGCTCTGCTGAGGGGAGTGGGCTGTGACGGTGCACTACAGTCACTCATTCACGGGTGTTACTATAGCTACCAGTTGAAGGACTCAACACAAAAAGAAGAAGTAAAAAAAAAAAAAAAAGAAAATCAGGAGGTAGAAGACAAAAAACAAGGAAACTTGTTGTAAAGCAAAGGCAGAGGGTTCTGATTAGCTAATGAAGTGCTTCAAAAGCAGCGACTGAAAAATGAGGCTCGAAGGCCGCATGGCGTAAGCGTCAGATCATGCAAGCAGCTGGCCCGCTCTGCCTCGCCTCCCACCCACCCACCACGACCCCGAGAGCTGGCACCTCTTAACAAACACAAAACAGAGCTCTGTGCCAGGGGTGGATTAACTATTTCCTCATTGCTCACAAAGTCCTGCACTTCCACTGGCTCTCACCGCAGCCCTAGGGCCAGAATTAAAACAAGGTATTGATTTGGGCCATCAGCCCCCTGGGAGCAGTGGAAACAGGCCAGCAAGAACAATGATCCTGCCACCAGGGTCTCCAGGAGAGAGCAAAAGCTGGGTACTGTCATAGCTTGGAAGATGAGGAAAGAAGAAGAAAACAGCACCATGCGCCAATCCCCCACCTCGCATTGGAAAGCCCCTGCCTCTGGTCTGGATGCCCAACGTAGCCCAAAGCACCAAAAGCAGCTGCAGCCAGGGACAGACACTTCTAATATGTACATAAATCTAAATAAATGTATAATTCCTGCTCCCATGCTCCCCTGACAGCCAGCTGTTCCCTTTGCTTGCTGTTATCGTCACTCAGAGATTAATGTCACTGCCTGGGACAGCTTATTAGCCATTTTTATTACAAAGCATATACATTTGGCTGGTGGTGGGCAAAAGCTAAGCCTTTGAGTAAATAAAATACTAGGACAGCTCGCAGGGAATGACAGAGAACAGATATCTGCGGGGTCTTTACCCTGGCTCTGAAAGCCAACAATGGCAGGAGGTCAGAGATCAGCGGCTTAATTGTCCAGCGAATTAATGGTGACGAACGCCTGTTTCCCCTCTTGTTACAACTGACACCAGATATTTCAGAGAAAGCAGAAGGACACTTGGCTACAAAGGAATGTTTTGATGGCTGGAGCTGAGACTGTTGCCAGTCCCAGCCCGTCAGAGCAGCACAGGTCAAACGAAGTCACCGTAGCAAACTGCTGCTGACTCCAGCACAAACCAGAACCCTCTGGGCCTGGCCAAGCAGCCACAGATCATTCTCGCTTTGGAAAGAAAGACTGTTGGCTTATATTTAAAAAAACCCCTCAGATCCAGATCTTTGAAAATACAAGCATAAAAAAGTAAAATAAAATTGGAAGAGTGTGAATTGCACCATGAAAATCAACCTGAGCTTGTTTCCTCCCATTTGGAAGAAAAACTGAATGCAATAGGAAAAAAAAAAACAAACACCAAAACCAAAACTCCCCAAACAAACAAAAGCCCAGCCAAACAAAAACACCCCCAAACCAGAACATATTACAGAAGCAAAATTTTTCTTTACATTTTCCCTCTCCAGAAAACATCCCTCTGTTATTGTCCTGTACAACCCCGGTTCAGCAACACATCTCTGAGTGGAAGATGCCACAATGGGAAGAGTAATGAAACCAGGAAATACAAGGGGACCACTTTCATCCAGTTAGTGACATTTTGTGAAGCTGGCTAATTCTTTTCTACTGAAACAACTTCTTCCACGGACAAGAATCAGGTCTGCTTATTTACTTTCTGCTTGTTGCTCAATCTCACTTCAATTCAGATTTTCATGTGTAGCTGTAGGAACAAGGATGAAAGCTTCCCTTTGTTTTAAGGTGCTTATGTTAGTTTTGAGCTGTTGTGAAAGAGACTGAAGGGCACATCTTTCCCATTCATCCAAATATATGTGAATCCCTCTGGTGCCTAATTTAAGTTTTGTAAACAAGGAAAAAGTACTTTTTGAATACTAAAAAATAGAGTATCAACCTACCAGTCAGTTTCTGAGAACCATAAAGTCACTTCTTATGTCATAAGTCACTCCCCTCCTTATGGGACATGCTGATACCTTTAATTAATAGTGGTAATATGTAACTCTGACAACAAGGACGTGTAACATTGCATTAGGAGACTAAAGTGTAAGTATTCTTTCAGCAGTGTTTTCCACAGAGGTCATGATGACCAGGGAACAGACACGCTGGTTTTCAAGCAAATCTATGTGCTCAGTCTCTGACTGAGCTAATTATAATGGTGCCTTGAGCATTGCTGTCTTTAAGTGTCTGCCAGCATGTCCCTAACAAACCACCAGGTTCATGTTTTTCCAGCCCAGACGGAAAAGTCTGGTTATCAGGTCAGAGTCAATTCCACCTCCGAGGCCAATGCACTTCCATCCCACATGGATCTGGCCTGCTGAGCTTCATTAACAAAGGAGAAGTTAGTGACAAACCACCACTGAACAGGATATTTGTTTGCTTCTTGCTTCTGCCACTCATCAATGCCCAGGGGACAAAGGCTGCTGGGTCTGTGGGGCTAAAAAATGTGAGCATGGTCTGATCTGCATGTGGGCATGTGCCCACCTGGCATCCACCAGACAGACAAGAGCTGAACAAATCTACAAGGCAGACACAGTCTCTGCTGGAAGAAACCATTTCTGTCCAGGTGTTTTATGAAATTCATATTTTGGGTTGTTATTATCATTCCTTTTAAGGTGTCAGGGAAGAAAAAAGAAATCCAGCCATTGCTTTAGATGGTATTCTGATTTTTAAACTCACGAGAGCAAAACCCCAAGCAACTACCCAGAAAATCCAAGCCTCCTTATCTCATCCAGCTCCCACCATGACGCAGCAAACGCTGATCTTCATGTCTAAGCATCTAAGCCCAGGTGGCACATGTACTATTTTAGCACCTCTGGGGACCACTCTGGGAGATAATGTAATTAATATTATCTTGGTGATGGCTATTTACCACATCCCACTGGGAAACTGCAAGCTGTGCTTATGGAACTTGAAGCCGCTTAATGCCCACTTCCTACCAGTTTCAGGTGTCTCCTAATTTAAAGATACATTTACAGACAAAACAGGTCAGCAACTCTTCCCAGTGAGCCAAACAGTATCTTAATCACTTGTGTTTAATAGGAAACAAATGACTGAGCACTGATAAAGGTCACCATTATGCTTTTGAGGAAAAGAAAAGTGACTGCAGAACAATCTGATAACGGGAGAATTTGCTTCCTGCGTAACTCAATATTTATAAACCCTCTCTGTAAGGGGGCAAAAAGGAAATAATTTCAGCTGGCTGAAGGTAACATTCCAAATGATGTTTAAAGACAACAACACAAACAGGACCCCAGCTGAAAACAGTGCTCATGGGAGACATGGAGGAACAAGAGGAGGCAGGAAGCCCGGAGCTCCGGCTGCCCTCCGCTCCTGGGCACGGGCTCGCCAGCTGCCCGTGGGCATGCATGGACCTTGCCCAGCACAGAGCCATGTTCAGCCTCTCCCACAGCAACAGGGGGCACGGGGTGCCAGCAGGGGGAAGCAGGATTGTCCTGGTGGTGCTTTCCACCCTCAGTGGAATGACTGGAGTTAACAACCTCCAGCACACATCCAAGTGGCTCATATGCACGAAGACACAGGGTTTTTTCCAAGCTGAAGGTTCACCTTTCACAGAATCCTAGTGTCACGGAATATATCAAGTTGGAAGGGACCCACAAGGATCACAGAGTCCAGCTCTTGGCCCTGCACAGGCCCATCCCCAGGAGTCACACCATGTCCCTGAGAGCATCATCCAAACCCTCCTGGAGCTCTGGCAGCCTTGGGGCTGTGCCCACTGCCCTGGGGAGCCTGGGCAATGCCCAACCACCCTCTGGGGAAAGAACCTTTTTCCAATATCCAACCTAAACACCCCTGACACAACTTCAAGCTATTCCCTCAGCTCCTGTCACTGGTCAGTCTTACCATAGCAGGAATTTCAGTTATTTTCCATGCTTTTCTATATTTAATCCTCTTGAAATACAGGCAATGATTGCCCTACAGCCTGACCAGTGTCTCAAGAGCAGAACTAGTTCTCAACCACAACGGCCTCGAGCCCAGCTATGTCAAGCACCTACAATTTCAGCTGATTTCTTTGGGAGCCACACATGCCAGCAAGCCCTTCAGCAAGGCCCTTGAGAGAGGGAGAGGAAAGGACCCTAACTGAAGAGTCCCCTCTGCACAAAATTATAAATGCAGGGTGTTTCTGGAGAAGCACTGTTTTCCAAGGCTTCCTGGTAAGGAAGTTTTTCATGGGAGAATAACATGGCAGATGTGGAAGAGTGCTTACAGTGACAGCAAAAATAAATATAAAATATTTGTATTTTATGCCAAAAAAGGCAGTGTTCTCAATTATTAAAAAAAGAAATGTTTATCTCCCAGAAGTAGAGAAACAAAGATAGGGGAAAGAAAAACAGTAGAAGGTACATCTACTTTGTTTCACATTTTCCACGTTAGTAGATGACAAAGTGGTTTGCACTTTGCTGCCTTGGCTTCAGATATCAAAATATTTCAGCATTGCTGTTAAAGTATATTAATAAAAATAATAAAACCAACACACCCCTTAGCTTTTCAGCAGTGCCCTCTACTTAAAGACCTAAAAGCACTTTTGCAAACAAAAATAGCAAAAGCTTTTCCAGCTCAAAGATGAATTTTGCCCTCACATAAAATAGCATGACTTTTACAGTCCTGTTGAGACACTCCACATGTGCAACTGGGAAAAGAAGTTATCACATGCAGCTTAAATGCACGGCTTTAATTAGAAAAAACAAAACCAAAACAACAACAACAAAAAAATAAATAAAACCAGACCCATTCTTCTTGGTAATTTTTCCAGTTGATATTGTCAGAGGACCTAAGAAAATTAGGGTTGCTGGATGCTGGAGGGAAAAGCATTCTGCAATTTCTCTTTACTCTGCGTGTTTTAAGCAGCCCAGCTCCGGAGAGAGGGAGCACAGGGTGTTGCTGGGTGCACCATGCACATACAGGTGTGGTGTGGATCCCCTCCACTAACTCCAGATGGCAGGTCAGGGGGCTGCACATCACCTTCCTGTTGTTGAGGGAACAAGCAGCTGGAGAGAGCAAAAAGAGCTGCTGAGAAAAGGCCGACACCCCCCCTTCACCAGACACCAGAGAACCCAATGGCACCAACATTTCACTGCTTCCACTGCTCACAGGACAATTAGCATTTGCTTTTCTGCAGTGCCTGGAGGCCAAAAAATTCAGGACCTCTTTGTACAAGGCAATGCATGAACAGAGATCCCATCCCTGAAGAGTTTCCAGCTCACAGTGGGGCAGCCAAAATCACTCCCCTCGACATCCTGATCCCGTTGTTGTCACTGGGGATGCTGCCTTTGCCTTCAGCAAGGGTTAGGATTTCATCCCCTGAGGCTTCAGAGGGTCACAGTTTTCCCACTCATCAACACAATTGCTTTCTGAGGAAGGCCCATATTTCAGAAAGGGGTGGTATTACTGAAAAAACATTAAAAGTTGCCAGGAACAATCAAGGACTGTAAATGCACTGTTGTCCAGAACTATGTTTCAAACAGATTCAATAAAAACATAAAGAAGGAAAGAACATTGAAGAACAAGTCAGACCAGGTGTTTTCCTTCACTTTCTCCCTGACATCTCTTCTCTTTCTGTCTTCCCCAGTTCTGCCCATCTCTATCATTTCAAGCACTGACCACTTATTTCTGTTTTCCAGGTTTCTTCTCTTTTCACCTCCTGTTGACTATCAGCATTCATAAGCCTTCAATGCCACCTTCTGTCTCTGACCTGTTGCAAACTGCACTGCTGCACCTCCACATCCTTCTGACCCTTGAAAGCAACCCTAGGAACAGAGGCTTGGAGCCTCTTGCTCTTCTCTTCCCTCATTTCAGTCTATTCCTAGAGTAGACTGCAGTGTCCTGTTCTCTCTCACTTGCTCTCTGTCTCTCTGCTCCATGAGCTCTAAATTCTCTTCTGCATACTTGCACACCTTCAGCAAGCTGGAAACCCTCATTACCAGCACCACCAGACTAACCAGATATCATGTCTGGCATCCCATCGGGGTAAAGGCATCTCCCATGTTTGCTGCGTGGGGCCATCAATTAGGATACATGAGTAAGGGGGGTTTGGAAACAGTTCCTGGCCTGTATCAAGAAGTCCCTGCACCAAGTTGTGCCTAAGTCCTCTTCAGACCTGGTGTAGGCCAAAACTGGGTCAAAAACTGTCCAAACAATAAGCTGTGTGTGAGCTGTGTGCCAGCGCTCAACCCTCCTGCTCTGGCTCTACTTAGCTCACTAGGACATGTCCTCTGTGATATACAGAAGAAATCCTATGTTGGCTGACTTGATCATGGCCAAAGTTTCACCACGAGCTGCCACCAGGCCTTGGCTCTGGCCAGAACCTCCATGTGACACCGATGAACCCAGTCATACCTGGATGTCCTTCACCCAGCGCTGACGGAGCCACGCATCCCTCTGAAGAATAAAATACAGGGGATGCACCCTGGCATCTGAAATCACTGGCCACAGGCCTATTCATCCTCTTCAAAAGCTGACATATTAAAAAAACAGAATAGAAGGAATTCATGGCAATTTGGCCGCACAAAAAAAAGCCAAGAATAGGACTTTGGTCTTGTCCTGAAATCCAAGATACAACAGCAGATGTCTTTCATCTATATGACCTTTTCCACTAAGACAAAAGAAAGACAGGATATTAAATCACAGTTTAAGGCTTTTATGACTCCTGGCAAGCATTTATTTATTATGGGTTTGTTTGTTTTGGGACTTTGTTTTTAGTCAAAGTGTTATTTTTTGTACTTTTCACGGAACTTCAGCTGAAATGCCATAAAAACGTCTGAGACAAATTTCTTGTGGGTGATTTAAACATTTCCAAAGTCACAAGCTGACTCCCCTTCCAACTCGTATTGCTCAAACCAGTGTTTTTAAAGCAGGACAACCATTTGACACGAAGGCAGCATTTAATTTTTCACAAAGTCATGGAAAACCTTGATGGCACGTGCGGTTACGAGGGGGACAGAAAATCCTTTAAGCAGCAGATCCAGATCAGGAATCGTGCTTAAAGGCTGTGCCATGTCCAGTGCAAATCCCTCATTGACTACAGTGGAGAACACACGGGGACAGTAGGACACGACACAAGGAATGTGGGAGAAAGCACAGATTAACTGCCTTTGTGTCTTTTTAATTTGCTTATACCCCTGGCTGGAGAAGGGCTCTCCCCAGCACGCTCAGCTCACCTTACAGATGACTAAGCAGACGTGCTACTAGTAAAGACAATCCAGAGGAAAGGACGTTAACCTTGGACCCAGGGAGGATTAGTTTTTAAGTCCTTCATCTGGCACAGATTTCTGACGTTATTTTAGGCAAAGAGTTAGGCTGTGTAAATACCTTGTGAAACTCAGGCTCACGATCACAGACAGACTTGGGTGAGATGGCTGAAGCAGATATGGGCTTGTTCACCCAGTCCCTCTGCCAGGGACTATTACCCTTGGAGAACATCAGATTTAATGGGCTGTGCTCCTAATTCACAGCTGCTGAGACTCACATGTCACATCAGGCTCTAAACCATGCCTGCAGGTACACATCCTCACTACAGCTACACACCACCTCAAGGCAAGCCCTTCATCTTGCCCTCGATCAGCTCCTAGCACAGAACATGAACCAAGAGTATTTCCTAAGCTTCCCTTTGATACTGATGGGTGTAAGTACATTGAAGACTGAGAAACCTTAAAGCCAGATAGAAATTTTCAGTGAAACTTTTTTCCCTCAGAAAACACCAATCAGCCAAAAGTAAATGTTTCACAGATGTGTCACTTCTGACATTTTATTTTTAAATGAAGGAAATTCAGAAGGTCTTCAATAAGGTTAAAACAGTGTTTCAACTTTTGATTCCAAACTATTTTTACCCCTTTTAAAATACTGCATTATTTCACAAGGAATAAAATAATTTATTCCCAAATGAAACATATAGGCTGAGTTCAAGCTTTTTTTTTCTCAGATTTCATTTTCACAGCACATTTAGAAATGTTTGTATTCCCTTTGTCTTAGAACAGAAATATGTTTTCTTGAAATTTGGGAAGAAAAAACAAACAAACAAGCAAAACCCCCAAACAGGACAAGAGCAGAACCTTTGGCCCTCAAAGCCTCCCTAAGGCCCTGAGCTCTTGCAGTGCTGAGGGCAGGTGAGGACAGGCTGGAACTCTGCGTGTTCTTTCTGAGTGACTAAAACACGGCATGGGCCAAATGCAACCACATGATACTTCCAAAAGGAGAACACATATGGCTGAGCATTTCTGAAAAGTCAAAATCTGCTCGCACCCAAATCAATGGGCGTTTCACTCCTGACTCCTTGGAAGCAGGGTTAAGTCAACACCGGGTAAGACGGGAAAATCCCAATCAGAGATCAAGCACAGCGTTCCCCCTCCAGATTATTCATGAAGTGTGTGTAGACGTCACGAGAAAACAGAAGGTGCTACAGAGCTGTTATTTTTAAGCTGAGGGTGAGAAGATAGGCAGTGAAGCGTAGAGCACAACTTCGTGCGTTGCTTTGTCACCATTCTTGTGAAGGAGCTCAAGGAAATTATTTTAAGGAGAAAAAAAATTCATCGTTATCTCTGTCTCTTCCAATCAGAATAGACTTAATTTTATGTGAACTCTTACAGCTCTTTTTAAATACCTCTGAATTTTCTGAAACTATTTCTTTCTGAATGCTGTTTTTCTATGACCCACCCAGTTTTCAGAACCAAAAAATGTCCAAGAATACCTCTTTAAACTATCTAGAAGACACCAGAAGTTATATTCTCCAGTGCCCATCTCGTACAGAATTTAAATCAGGTCCTAGCTGCCTGCAAGGCTTTTGCAGAATTGTTTCTTCCTCCTTTTGCAAAGAGCAATCAATTTGGAGAAGCTGAGGCAGACGCTGAAGTGGATCACAGGGAGCGTCTGTGCACAGAGACAGAGACCAGTTCTAATCATCAGCATCACAGGACTGTAATCCTTGAACCCAGGCACAAGCAATTATCAGTGTGAGAGCACAATTTATTCCTTGTAGTCAGACACAAGATGGATATCCCATTGGGCACCGGTTAGATTGTTATACTCATTTTAGAAGGCTTAGCAATACCACTTACCATGTATGAAACAGTACTAATGGCAGGCAGCCTGAGCCATCAGATGAGTTTAATAAAGGGCTTCACTAAGTTAGCACTGTGCTCTCATTATGCAGGGGGTCAAAAATCCTGGCATGTAAATGGAAGTACAGCAGCTTTTTGGACTTCTGATACTAAAACCTTCATATGCTTCAAATCTCACAATCAGCATATATACCTTCATGCGTGCAAACCTTGAGAGTATGTTACTTAATTCACCACAAATAAAGAAAACATAAGCAATAAAAGCATGGGATTTCAACACCAGAACCTCAGATTCATATCTAATCTAACTGATGGCATACAGTCCTGTCTTAACTATTCTTAATAATGCTCAAAACCCACCTGTCTGACAATTAACAAGGAAAAAACCCAGAAACCTCTCTCTGCATCTCACACTCAGGATTACAGCCACCATTTCAATAAATGCACTAGCAGTTTACAGTCTGTAAAGCAACAGAGCCTGACCCAACATCCAGGACCTTCGCTTGCCATCCGCTCGGGGTGATGTTCTCCAAGCACCATCCCTTCCTTCCCTGTTGCTGCTTTTCCCATCCCAGTGCTGACCAGCCTCAGCCACCCGGTTTATGAAGCTGGACAAAAGCAGCCACTCAGTGTGGCTTGGCCGAGGTGTAAAATATATCAGAGAGGAATTTGGTTTCGCTCAGCCCGGCAGTCCCAGGCGCAGCTGCGACACCCGCAATTAGGGCTTGCGGAGAGCACACATCGTTACAGCTTCACCCTTGGGCATTCACCAAAAGAGAGATTTGCTTTTCTAATTGGCTCAATATTTTGAGAAGGTAAATGGTGAATAATAACAGCCTTGGCAGCAACATGAGATGGGATGAAAGCAACACAAACTCCCCGTTTACGCTCCCGGCTTCACGGCGTGAGCCACGTGTTGATTGACTTCCAGCCCCAGGAGGAACTGTCCTGCAGGAGACATCCTCCCCCACAGCACCACGGGGAGCACCCAGGGACACCTCTCCTGGCCTTGGTCACCTCGGTTGGCTTTTGGCCTTGGTGAACTATGCTGCATTTCTGTGCAACTACAGCCCTCATCTGCAGAGCGATAAGTTTCCCGCAGAGTTAGAAACTCACTTCCCTTATTGCAGAGGAGAAATAAACAGTTCTTTGAGAGAAATGGCAGCATTTAATTTATGAGCTGGATGCTATTCCAAAGTTTAAGCTAGGTAAAATGTTAATTTCTGCAAAGCACTTCCTCAACAAAAGCAGCTTTATAAACGGAATTTTATAATAACAATAAATCTAATATTTTCTTCAGAGGTCCTTAAACCCATTTAATCAGTCCTCTCAAATACAAGGGAAAAAAAAAATCAAAATAGCAACATCCATCATCAGGTTAATTACAACTGGTCACACTTAACCTCTGATAATTTAACCAGGCAGAGTACCTTTTGCTCATAAAAGCTGCAGTAAGTGTAATGCAATCTATAAATATCACTGAGGCCACGGGTGCCTGAGCCGTGGCGTTTAACCTCTAAGTTGCTGATTTAAATGTGCTGGGCTATGAGCTGCTCGGGTTCAGCGCTGACAGATGTCTCTTCCCAGGCCTGGAAAGGGGATGGATGAATGAAAAGCCTCCACGCCATTCATGGCTGCCAAGCAGCACATCCTTAAACGCAGCCGAGAGCCGCATCCTCCTACAGCCCGCTGGTACAGCTCCAAGCATCTCCCCTGCCTTCAGTCTACCTTTTCATATTTCTAGGCATGCCACTGTTTCGAGTCTTTCTGCTTTTGTGCAAAAGCATGGAGCCTTCTCTCCTCAGCGCCAGGGCCATCACTGTGCTGTTTGCAGGGCGGAGCGTGACCTCAGCCTGCTGCTCTCCCCGAGAGAGCGAATCTTCCATTGACGTCAAGGGCTCTGCACACAGAGGGAGGGAGATAAGCGTATTGGAGGCAGGATCTGCCTCGGGAACGGGAATTTTGCTGGAGGAATTTACAAGCCTCTCACAGTCTCCTCTCTCGATTAAAGCCGGTGGGATTATTTCAAAAATTCAGCTGCCGAGCCCTGGCTATTGGAAATCTGTCGCACGCAGGGCTCTCTGCTGTTAACCCACCCTGACTGCTCATGCAAGACAAAACCCACCGTTATCTGCAAAAAGCAGGTCAGACGTAGAAAGGGCTGTGCCAGAGGGGGGTCACAGACAGTTCTCTGTATGGCATCTCACACCTGTGAGCTCTGAGGAGCGCTCAGAAAACCTGCATCCTGCTTGTGGTGCAGATTTTAAGCAATACGGACCTGTGGGTTAAATTAGGGAGGTTTATACTCAGTTTTATGCACTCCTTTCCTGAGAGAAAAACTGGGGATATCCGTCGGGCTCAGCATAGTGCCACAGCAGAGCTCTCTTTGAGCCAGGGGCCAAAGCAGGTAGGGCAGTGTGGGGCAGAGCTGGCTCCCTGGGAAGGCTCCCCAGGAGCAGGGTTAGCTGAGAGCCCCTGCTAGTTAGCTTGTGGGCACAATGCCACCCCGACGTGGCACTGCTGTTTGCGTGTCTGCAGCAAACCTGGACTGCCCAGGGTCAGGGATCTCTGGATCTTGCTCTGCTCCATGTGAAGGCATTCCCAGGGTCAGCAAAGGGCCGACAGCCTCGCCTGCCACCAGCTCTGCCTCTGCAGCAAAGCGTCCCCGCCTCGCTTTGCTGGGTCCTCTGGGACACAAGAACTGAGAAGCAACCTTGAGTTGCCTGGTTTAGACACGCCCCAGCACCCTCAGAAATACAGCCAGGGAGTGCAGCACTCTGCACAGAGACACCAGGCTTTGGAGAAAAGCTGCTTATTGCAAATACCATTACAGCAACACAAACCAGCAGCACGATCTGATTACACCACGGGGTACATTTAACCAGGATTATCTGAAGTCACATTTGTGTGTAAGCTTTCCCCTACTCTCATGCACAATGCTGCTTAACTCATTTTTATGCTTTTTTTGCAGTGGATTGGTACAATATGCTTTACCTTCATTTATCATGTGCCACCTTTGCCCTGTTGTAGCTGTAAAGTAATGATGGCTGCACATCAACAGCAAGTTCTGGTCCCAAGCAAGAGACAACATAGGTTTGAAGAGATGCATTTAAAATAGCTAAATGCCAAATCTGGAGGGAAAGGAATGCAGTCAGTATGTGAGCAATGCAGCCAGTGATTATCATGGCTGGACTGTTATACCTGCTGGAACATTGTACTTGGAGCTTCTGTACACGAGGTCTACGTGGGACCTCTGAAGAAGGTGATGCACATCTGTGCAGATGGTGTGTCACATTACAGAATTTAGAAATATTAGTGACTGTACACTTTAAGCCTGAGTGAATCTTCAGCATGACCTCTCAGACCTTCTCCTGTTAGACACCAGCACAATCCACCTCTCATGTGCTGTCAAAGGCTGGAAGGACCATGGAGAAGGGCTGGTGGTCACAGGCAGATCATATTCCACAAAGAAGAAAAAAAAAATCCCTTGTTTAAACAAAAGGTAAACAACATGAATGAAACATGAATGGACAGAAACTTATGAAGTTCCTTACCAGCTCAGCCTACCTCAGGGTCAAAGCTCATTCATAAATGTTTTGGCATCGCACAGGAAGGAACAAGATACTCATTTACAGCCAAGAGCCTCCTCCTTTCCTGTTTTCCTCCAGCCTCAACAGACCGGGGCAGGTGTGTTAGAACAATATAGGAAATGATCAGCTTTGATATACATAAGACAATGCTGATGCAGTTTGCAGATAACTCCCATACACAGCTGCGAGTTGCTGGTTAAGGTTTCTCAGCCTCGATCATCACATTCAGTCATTGTTTCTGCTTGATACTTCATACAGCCACCTTTGAAAATGCCTACTGAAGTGTTTAATATGAAGCTGGGGAAGAGACAAAGGATAGGTCATATCCTCATGCACAAGACCTCGTCTTCACTTTCTTACTCTTCCTACACAAAACCGCAAACTTTATAAATAGTGATAGTACCAAGGATTTTCAAAGTCTTCCTACGAGAAATGTGACTCCCTGTCCAAAAGCTGCAGCAGTGAGTTCCCCAGGTTGACTGCCCTTATGTACTATTTTTTTCAATCATTTTGTTCTTTTCTGCATATTGGAATATAATTAGAAGGCCCAAAACAACAAGGAAAAATATTATGCTAAGGTTTCAGTATGATTTTTACATAGTATTTTTTCTATTCTCTAGTTACCTCTTTTTTAAAAAAATAGGCCACATGTGAATTTCCAAAATATTCCGATCAATTAAATTAAGGCATTTCCTCCAGTTCTCCTACTTTTTTTCCCTCCCCTTAGGATTTCAAATAAATTGCTGGTTGTCTAAATGCCAGGGGAAATCAAGAATTAAAATACAGAGCCATTCAAAACATCCTCAAGACCGTAGTCTGACACTGTGGTTTCTGTCAGCGACCACACTTTCATCTTATTGGGATGCCCTTGAAAAAAACTCCTGCTGTCGGAAGCAAAACCTGTGCCCAATTCATGGAATACATGAATGCAATATAAACCCTCCCAGGCCAAGAAATTCCACAGACACCGCACGGATTAGCTGTGATAACATCTTTTCCCATAATATTGAACAGCAACAGAAATAAAAGACGAATGTTTTCAACGTTTAAAAACCCAGGGCCAGCCCAGCCCCTGAAGGAGGGCAGTGTGTGCACCACGGCATGGGAAGAAGCTGCCCAAAAGCTGGCTTGCCTTGTAGTGGAAAAATCTACCTCACCTATAGAGATTCACCTATGGAGACCTCAGGAGGACACAGAGCCTTCACAGCAGCGCAGCATCATCACCCTTGTAACCATCTCCACATTTTCTTTCAGCCATAGGTGAGGTCTTGTTTCCCAAGGACATGACAGTTGCAGACAGCGACAGCTGGAGGGACAGTGTGTAAAATGGGTTCCTCGTTGATTTAAATAATTTCCATAATTAACTTGATTGGTTACACTCTTTGTACTCCAGTTCTCTTGTCTTTGCATTGCAAGCACTGTAACTCCTGGCAGAGCAGCAGGTTCCTCACAGGGCTCCCCCAGCTTCTCTCCTGACACGTTGGCCAGTGCCATGAAACGTGCCCACTGCAGAGTGAAGGCCACGTTTGAACAGCCACTGCAGAGAAGATAAAGTTTCAAAATGCAAAGCTGGCCCCTCGACCCTGGTCAGGGATTAGCAGGTATTGATCGTGAAAATCCTTCCTCTCTGTGAATCACACGGGTTTCTCAGGCCTCCAAAAGACAGATGTTGAAATTCAGACTCATTCAGATTCATTCTCTCCTGGTGCTGTAAATCAAACAGTGAAGCCAAGAAATAACTGCCTCAGGAAAAGGGAGTTACAGCACTCCAAGATGTACCTGTGTACAGAATCAAATATGCTGGTGTTGAGTACTCCCAAGGATTCTCTTAACCCACCTTGCCAGGACACCCTGAGAAGCTCTCAGTAGTTTTCCACACTCTGTTGATCACCACACCACACTCACTGCCACCAGACACAAGGGAGACTTCCCACAGCAGGCTCAAAGAGCCTCGTGCAGCATTTGTGACAGTTCCCCTCGGTGGCACAGATAAACCAGGAGAGAGAAGAAGTGACTGGCACAGGCACTGCTGGACAGCAGCAAGTTCAGGCAGACATGTGATGGGCCACAGCTCCAAGAGAATGGGAAGGGGAGCTGTGTTTCGAGCCCCAGGTGTGAGCTCTTTCCCCAGAAAACAGAATTCACACTCCTCAGTGGTTTTCTGGCAGCCTGTGCTGAGGCCTGCTGTCAAGAACAGCAAGGTGCCCGCTCAGGAGCTGGCTCCAGGCCCTTCCCTGGCCAGGCATGCCAGGGTGGATGTGACTGCTCTTGTTCATGGCAGAGCACAGCAATGCCCCTTCTCCCACACGTGTGCAGCAAACACATCATCCCATGGAAAGATGTGCCTTCAGACCTCCCAGGCAACAGGGGGCTTTCAAATACGGGACTCAGGAAAACCAACGAAGCCTCAGGTCTGAAATGGCAGGCAGGGTGAACGCAGGTGGACCTTCTCTGGGGAGCTTTCGGGCTGATTATGAAGAAGTGGAGCACACAGAGCAAAGATGGACCAGCTCAGCCTGCCAAAACCAAGGAATTTGGCTCCTCAGGCAGGACAATGAGGAG
This sequence comes from Pipra filicauda, assembly GCF_003945595.2. Classification (NCBI taxonomy): domain Eukaryota; kingdom Metazoa; phylum Chordata; class Aves; order Passeriformes; family Pipridae; genus Pipra; species Pipra filicauda. Next base: position 1,112,743 of record NW_024104687.1, on the reverse strand, counting down.
ATTACCACCCTGAGGTTACAGGAGTTGTTCTGAAGGGAAATGTTGTTGGCATACAAAGGCTCCAGGCACAAGACTGAAGAGAACAAGTTATTACAGTGTTCCTAAACAGTCATCTTGGGCAAGGAACATCACTTCTGCTGGTCTGGTAAGCCTGAGGAGCAAAGTGGTGCTCCCACACGTAAAGTTCAAGTGTGACAAGCTGCACCCAGTGCCCCAGCTCCCTCCAGATCCCCTTCCATTCCTGAGGGGCCTGGGGGGAAAATCGGCTTTCATAAAAGCCTCATTCAATGACCAAAGATGTTATTTTGAAATAAACAGGAGACATCCTGAAGATGCTACATAAAAAGCACCCTAACCAGGCTTTAAGAACAGGATCACCTGTTAAAAGGGGCTGGATGGTACTGTTGGTGCTCCTGGTCTGTCACTGTTGGCACTGCCCAGGTCCCACCAGGACCACCACTACTCTCCAGGAGCCCACTCATGAAGTAGAAAGGGGGGTGGAGGTCTTACCATTAAGGATCTAGTGAAGATTTACAAAGAATGCCTGAAATAAAGAGAAAACTCACACTCACGAACTGATAAATCACTAAAAAACAATAAACTGTGATGTGACAATGGTAGGAATTAAGGGCGGCCGAAGAAAAAGGAAATATCTAAAAGGCAGGGAACGGTGTTAGGGGAAGGAGACAGATCCTCTACAAAGACAGTGGCAGGCAAATTAGAGAAGGAGCACAGAGGCGGATGTTAGAAAAATATAATGTTCCTGTGGGTGTATCACTTATCAGCCATTCTTGCACATAAAACACATTTTTTCAACATTTAGGAAAGAAAAAGAATGACTGATCTGTAATTAACAGAAATAAAGGCCTGGCCCAGATCCTAGGCTGGAATAACATTCTCGCAAAAATGAATTTTGCTGAATTATTGGCATTAGAAAGGGCAGGGCTGCTGCAGGAAGAGGGCAAACCCAGAATAATTGGAACAGTCTGCCCACTAAGAGCCACCCAGCTGGGGACCTCATTTAATAAGCTATTTAAATCCTATTTAACAATCCATTTAACAACAATATGACCCCACTGAAGGGAAACCCCAGGGGAACAATTTTGCATGTTTGACACGGGCACCTTTTGCATCTCTTGCTGCCAAAGTTTCCCTCTACCTCCTCCTTCCTGGGGCTCGCTAAGGACAGAAATCCCACGGCAGAGATGCAGATGCTGTTTAGAGTTTAAATGGGAATTGCCTGGACAGTCTCTCGTCCTCCTTTCTCCCTGGCACAAGCCCACCCTCCACAGGCAGATGATATCTAACTTCATGGTTCCTCTGTCCCCCTCAGCAGCCTGCAGCCTCGCAGGCCTACTTGTTTTCATGGTCACCACCTTATGTCAAACCATGGAAGTGTCCTTCCTACCATCAATCTGCCCTGAATCCACCGATCATGAATGATCCTAAGCACTCACGGCTCTAGACAGCACCATCATTGGAGCAGCACCCTGTCCACAGGACATCTTTAATAACTGTGCCAACTTCATCTCTACTACATGGTCTCCAACCTTCTCCTCCTCTCTCAGTCTCCTGTTTTCCTCCCCAACCTGTGCCAGCTGATGGAAAGCCAGGAATGCAGGCACAGCTACCACCCCCTTGAGTGGGTTGATTCTTCAAAGCAACTAGAACAACAAAGGGCAGCAATTTATCAGGAAAATATCAGCTGTCAAGAAAAGCAAATGCAAATCATTCCTCTGCTGACTGTTCTTTTCACGACTGCCGTGCAATTGTCTTGTTGATTCCCACAGCTGGATGCTGCAGCTTTCTCCTTGGCATATGTAATTCAAAGTGATGCTAGAGCAACTTGACTAAATTGAAATTGGTTTCATCAACTGTGTATGTCTGTGTCAATGACACGTGTCTTTTTTTTCCCCTCTCCTCCCATTGTCCACTAGCATGTTCTCCAGCCCAGCAGCTGTTGACATTTTGTTTGATGGCATATTTTCCCACTGGGAAATGATGCTTCCATTAAACTCAAGTGTTCCATGAGAAGGTACACAATTTGTCAACATTTTCACTAAAAATGGTAATTCAGACTTGACTGGTCCGGAATACTGCAATGTGATAAGGTCAAAATGCATCATCTTAGCTTCATCATTTAGATTTCTACATTATCATAAAGTCATATAACCAGCTGATACAGGTGGAAAGCTAAATATCTGAGTCTCAGTAAAATATTTCACTGAAATAATAACTAATATGTGAGAAAGAAGAAACCTTTTCTAAAAAGAAATTGCACATGGGAAATTTCACAGCTTTCTATACTTGTTCTAAATTGGAATCCCATTTGCCTCAATGCTGCCCAATCTTTAGTGTCTCTGTTTTCTCCACTAAGTTTTGTGAGTGCATGCACTGGTCTGGGCTAAGCATCTCTTTAGCTGTGGCGTTCTCAAAGGACAGTGTCAAGAGTCTAACTAACTAGGGGATCCTTCCAGAAATTTGTCAGGTATGGAAATGTTTTACATGTAATAGCTGTATTTAAAACAACGAGTAAACAAAACACCAATTGTTTTGGTGCACCTGAGCAAACAACTGAAGTATAACCTAGATCAAAAAATTTTAATTACAGTATTAGAAAAGGCATTATCACCTAAATACAGCGACTGGTGAAATTACTCATGAATATGCAAATTACCTGACAAAACCTTTCTGTAAACACTTCAGTAATTTTCAGAGATAAACCTCAAACCAGCCACCTCTTTCATTTGCAGTTTTATTTGTTGATAAGTATCCAGTGCTCTCTACCTTATTTTTAGGAGACATTTTTAATGTAGTCATCATTTAAAAGCACTTCTTGTAGATGAAATGCATTAAATGTACCCAAGGTTCTCTTCCTGCATTAAAGGCTGTTTTAAAGCCTGAAGTACAGGAATTGTTATTTGCTTTTAACATTCAACATTGTAAGTGAAGACAAGTCACTGTGGGCCTCAACGTCTGGCAGTGCAGGATGTAGCAAAAGTCCCAAAACCAAACATCACAATTTTATGGCCGTCCAGGACAAGACCTGAGCCAAGTAAAGACCTCAGGGAACTTTAAGAAGCTGCACTGGTGTTGTCCCTGCACAGACTACAGTGGGAGTTTCCCTCTTCTGTTCAGCTGGAGGAATGGGAGAAACAGGGAATATCCACTTTGCTGAGGCACTTCAGATTGTCCTGAAGATGAGCACCAGGCTGCCCTCAGAGAGGACCCCTGCTCTGAAGAGGTGAGATGAATGTGTGTTGAAGCCAAAGGGAACCCTTCAACTGCTTTGGAAGGGGGTTTGTTCTTATCTGACCTGCTCTCCCAGAAGACCCCACCGCTGTGGTCAAGTTCCACCTGTCCTATTCTGCTGCCTAAGAGGATGCAGGGAGTCTCCTCTGGATCAAATGTGTGAGATGCCATCTCCACCTCTCTCACCCACAACTGCAATCATCTCCACTACTGACACAAGATTCATCAGAGAAGGAGTTACAAAAACGTGACCAATTCATAGGTGTTCCAAAGAGAGCTGGCTTTGCAGTCCTCACCTGCCTGCAGCACAGAAACCTGATGCTGCTGAAGGAGAACCACTTCTTGACTCCCAGCCTGAGCCACTTTCTGTTTAGTGCAGGAGACCTGGTGAGAAAGTGAGAACAGCCAGAACCTGGGGCACAGCAGAGCCATGGACAGCAAGTGTGAGAGATCTCCATTTCACAACACACGTGTTTTCCATGGCTGTCACGCTTCCCTCTCCTCCTGTGCCACCTGACCTTGTGAAAACCAGCCCTTAGGGTGGGGAACACTTAACCCATCTGGTGTGAGAGCACAAGCAGATTGCCCAGCTCACACCTACCAGCAGAACACACTGGCTTTTATTCTGATCGCCACAAGACGAGAAACTTCAACACATCATCTAGATGTCACTGGGGGAAAAGGCCCCTCAGTCTGCCTTAGCACAAAGACTTCCCTAGCGTGGTCCCAGGGCCTCCTTGGAAGCCACTCAAGGGTCTTTTGTTTCCACACTTCCCCCACTGCACACACACAAATCCCCAGACTGAGATCCAACGTGTGCATTCACAGCCAGGGGTCTGAGGGCAGCCAAGGCCAGGCTCAAGGGCATGTGAATCATTTAGGTGGGATGTGTGTGACACTAGACTGTGGACCTTTATCATCTCTAGGCTGCAAGGCTACAGCCCAAGCCTTAATTTGAAAGGTGATGATTACACAATTAATGATTTTTTTTTTACCCTGAAGATCTTTTATCAGTAAGGAGGAAGCACACCATATATATAAATGTATGTGTATATATTCATATATATACAAAAGGCCAAGTATTTGTTGTTAGAATAACTGAAGCCTTAAGACTCTAATCAGTATTAGTCAGGATCTATTTTTTTTTTATTTTACTCACAGGAAAGGAATTAACATTAGCATGGTGAGAACTGCTAAATACACACTTTGTTTCTACTCTGTTTCCTGGTGCTATACTCTCCCTTTCTCAGTCTGTGTCCCAAGGTCAGAGGTTTCATTCTGGCATTTGGGGATGTTTCAGTGAATCTCCATCACCCAGAGTCCCCCCCCTCCAAAGAAAGGCAATGTTCATATTGATGTTTTCTTCCTCATGCTAGGAAGCACTTGGGGTCATTTTTATATGTTTGCTGACGTGCTTTTACACCTTCACTCCTTCTTCACTGGTCTGTAGCTCCACATTATATCTGCATTTACTATATATGATGGCTTTCATGTGTGCTAGATGCCATGTCTTTGTTACAAAACCAGTTTTGTCCATCTCCAGGTCTGCCTTTTCTGAACTGACCATGGGGAAGTTGTTCAGGGCTGAGGGGTCGCCAGTGCCAACCTTGCTGGTTTAGAGTTGAGAAAGGATCCCAAATAAATGACCCTGATTTTTGTAAACCTGTGTCTTCCTCAAGTGTGTTTCTACAGGTAACTCTTGTGCACATCAGAAGCTTCAAACATGTTTGTTCAAGCTGCTATTTTACAGCCTGACCACAGCCTCGCTCTTTACAAGGGGAAGTGAAGCTTTAGAAAGTGGCAATTAGCTCTGTAGCCCCAAGACACACATGGATTTGTTAATTCGGGGGAAGCTCTCCAGGATCTGGAAGTGCCTGTAGCCTATAACTGGGGAAATGCAATTCCATTCCCTGTTTGGGGGCCAGGGAGGGTGAGGAAGAAACTCTGGTCCAAAACAAGAATAGTAAGGAGTGCCCTGAGATTTGAAAAGAAGAGAGGACAATGTACACCTTGCTCTGCCATGGTTTCAAGCCACTGAATTATAAGAACATTAAAAAATAAATAAAAAATAGGAAAGAGATGATATTTACAATGCATCTGCTCCTCCTCTGTGCAAACAAAGCATGCCCATATACCCATAAAGCACAGACCTATAGATGCTTGGACAGATTCTACCCCTCTCCTCCACTGGTTATTTTCTCATTGCCTCAGACTTCAAACTATTTGCTCATAAACATTTTATTCCTGTTTTTTCCACAGCAGCAGGATGGCAAGGCTCCAGTTTTGTTTAGGGCTCGGAGTGACAGCTCTGATGAACACACTGCACAAAATGAACCCCTCCACAATCCAGTAACACAGCACTCCTGTAAACACACGTGTGAGATCCAGGGGAGACTCAGGCAGAGCCTGTGATACTCCTATCACCAGAAACCAAGAATATCCTGACCGTGTGCCATTTCTCAGGAGAAGAATGTGTGTGTGATTGTCACGGTGCCCAGCAGACTCATTTGTTCATTTTCCATCCCTGCAGTAGGATGTGTATTTCCCACCTCACGGAGATGGGAAAAAGAGCCCAGTGACTTTCTTTTCCTGATCTGACTGCCAGGCCACTGTCAGATCAAGGGATTAAGATACATTTTCCTAAAAATCCAGCCAGTCTCATCTGGCTTTGCATACAGTTATTTGTAATTACTTTTCTTTTCCCTTAAAACCAACATAATTTTCCCCTAGTATTAGTGTCAGTTATACCTTTTAATGCAGAAGGCAAACATCTTTTAGCATAAAGTTCATTCTGCTCTTAAAAAATAATTAATTTGTAGAACTGAAGAGAGAACAAATGACTTCGTATCAGAGCAGTGCCATAACAAAAAGGACTATAGCACTGAAGTAAAGGTCCTGAGCAACAAATAAAACATAGGAGTTGATTTTTTTATATTCAATTCTACTAAGTAGGATCTTAAGGCAGCACTTGGTATACATCTTGAGAGGGATGTTAAAACTGAACAGGACTTAAAGATCTGGCTCTGTGGCACTGGCATGAAGCAGAATATTCTAAGCACTCCCTGTCTCCCAGGGAAGAGAAATGACTTTTTAGCCATCTTTCCAGTAAAGCCATCCCAGCCTGGCCCACACACGTGACTTTCTATCAGTGCAGTGAGTGTGTGACAGCTGAAATGCAGAGATATTGATGGGTAATTTCGTGAGTGCTTCTGCCAACAGATGCTTCTGTGATGTATTTGATGGAGGGAGAGCTGAGCAATGCTGACCGTCTGCGACACCCCCTCCATTTACCGGGATGAAAAAGCACTCAGGACCTCTCAGGATGTGTGCTCGCTGACAAAGAGTGAAATGCCCTTTTCAGTTTGCTGGGGAGAAAAATAATAAAAGCCAAAAGCAACAGGGTAAGGTTCAGAGAATGGCTGCACTTAAAAGTCATCATTAGCAGATGAGTCCTTGGCATCCATAAGCTCTGACTCCCTCTGACTGGAGACAGTATTGTCACTAACTCGTGACTCACTTCCTAATAGGGAAAAATAAATAATAGTGGAATCCCCAAATACCTATATTCAGCCTTCTGATTAAATTGAAAATGTGGAAGAAGAAATATCTCCTCTCTTGAAATATAACAAAGGAATGAAACGCTCAAATATCTCATACACATCAGTTCTTGAAAAAAAAAATAAAAGCAAAGCTTAATATTAATGAGGTCCAGCTGGCCCTGTCCCAAGCAGGGGAGATCTGCTATGCTACAGCTTTCCTAAAAAATCCTAAAACTCTCCTGGATGGAAAGGACACGGTAAGTGCTACTGATGTTACTGCGCTTGTGGGGATGGAGGGGGAAAGTGTCAGCAGAGAGTGAGGTTGGGGGTCTTTGCATGACCATACTCAAAGGCAGAGCTGATACACCAGCTTGTAGAAGGTGTGTCCACCCTGGTGACTGCACTGTGGTTCCTCCACAGAGGAACACACAACACCTCACCAGCCACATAATGCTGACGTGGGAAATGGCAGGTCTCTCCCTGCACACACCCCCCAGTTTGGGGGGACACAAGGAAGAGGGGTGTTGGGAAGAGGCAGGGTAAGTTTCCTTGCTAACATAGACGTGGCAAATGGAGATTATTCAAGCAAAATTTTGATTCCTGTTCTGAGCACTGGATCTCAGCACGAACATAAATGAAAGGCATCCAAGCCTTTAAATTCACCTATGGCCGGATACGACATTGCCTTCCGGTCTTTTAAAAAAGGCACTGCCACAAAGCAGGGAAGTGGAAAACACTAAAAAAAAAATAAAATGTAATAATAAAAAGTCTGCAGATGTCCTAAATTACTCATTACCGACACCCATAACTCTCCCCACTCAATCTCTGGGCACCATAACCTCCATCCTCCTTCTCCCCCTCGGGTTATATAATGTTTTGCTCATTTACTTTCGCTCAAGTCTGGTAGCAATAGAATTAACCCTGGGCCAGACAACCTTTACATAATGTAGGGCTGGTGGTGGCCAAGCCACACTTGCACCCAGCAGCTCAACCACAGCAGAGCCAGGCTGGATCCACCCCTCGAGCCGGGAGCCTGCACAGGGGCGGTGCCGCTGAACGAGGCTGTGCCCTCCTCCGCCCTCACATTTTCATTTTCCAGTGGTAACACAGAATACAGCACAAATAAGCACTTCAAACTGTCCGTGCAGCCTCACTGCAGAACTTGGATGTCTTACTCCCACTCTTTTTTATTTTAAATAATAGTGAAGCATCCGCACCAGCCACAGCTGGAAGGGCAAGTCCATGAAGTGCTACTGAGCCCTCACCCACTGCAGCAACAGAAATCAGGCAAGTAGCTCAAAAAAAAAAGGAGCTGGGAATTTTGTTTCCAGTCTGGAGAAAGAATATGAGATTTGATTGCCAGGCAGCTTGGTGTAAGGGAGCTCCAGCCACTGAGACCTGGGCAGAGACCTCAGGACAAGGACAAACAGCCATGTGCACTCGGTTCTTAAAATGTACAGATGCACAAAGCACTTCTGTAGGTACAGCCTGAATCCCACTGGCAGCGCTGGCCACAGAACAAACATGACAACGAGGACGTGACACTACACACCAGCAAATATTTCTAATGTCATAAAGCAGTATCAGGGGGCAGGCGTGCAGAGCTCAACCAGCACACACCACAAAGTACACACACACCGTGCACTCACAGGGCACAGCCTGCACCTAAAATATGGGTCAGTCAGCTGAAAGAAGGGTTTCCAGGGGCTGCAGATAATGAGAGAGGAGTCTAATGGGACAGCTGTTAGCTTGGGTCTGAATAGCTGTGTGCTGGCAAGGATCACCTGGAGAATACAGGATGGGAACACAGCCCCCCCATGTGAAGGCTCGGGAAGGGTCCCTGGTGAAGCACCCCAGGACCATCGATGGAGAGAGAGTGGAGCAGCAGAGGTGCTGGTGACTGGGAAGGTGAGCTGGCAGGAAGGGCACTTCAGCAAGCAAGGTGAGTCAACAGCTCAGGGCTTTAAAATGCCAAGCCCTCCATTACAGGAGTGGCAAGGAGGGAGGATTTATTGCAGCTGGCATTTCTGGAGGAAAATAATTTACCTCAGCCTTTTAACGCTGATAAATGCATACAAATCTTGCTAGAAAAAACACCCCAAAAAGGCGTGAAATATCAGGGTATTATCTTTAGGAGAAGATTAGTTGAGTGAGCCTTTTGCTGTTTTGTTCAGACTGTAAGGTTTAGATGATGCATTAGGAAGCACACTTGTGCAATCATTTTCCCCTCAGGCACGACATATAAAGGTATGTCTCGAATATATGCCTGTGGATGTCTACCACGCTCATATTATCAACACAATGTACCAAACCCTGTTTTTTTCCCTATTTTTCCTTTTTTTTCAGTGGTGATAATGTCAAGAAGCTGGAGCACTTGGATTCAGCATTATAAGAAGCACTAACCACACTCTCTGTGAGCTGATCTGGCTCTCTCCTGACATCCCTCTGAAGTTAATACAAATATGAACCTCACAAACGCCGAAGTAAAGACTACGGAGAGGATCCTATTCCCAAGATTTGGCTACGGAACCCCGCCAGGCTCAGGAATGTGCTGTGTTCCCTTCAGTTCCCCAGGCCAGGTCTTCAGCTGCTGCAAATGAGCAGCAGTGGGGCTGCTGTGCCCAAGCTCCGTTGCCCATCCTCTCCGAGGAAAAGGCACAGAGCCAGGCGGGTCAGGTCCAACCCACAAGCCTCCAGCTGCAGCTCCGTGGTCTCCCTTCACCACGGAGCATTCTCCAGACTCTCTGCTGAGCTCTGTGCCACCCCAGAGGGGATGGTGGAGAAGCAGCTGGGGTGGCAGAGCAGAGCAGAGCCCACCTCGGGGCTGGGTGCTGTGCCAGCCCCGCCACCACCGCGGTGCTGAGCAGGGGCAGCAAAGGGGGACGCCAAAACTGAGGTACAGGGCGGCTGTGCAGGGCTACGTGGACAGGCAGGCTGATGGGGAGGCTCTTGGCAGGGAGAAGGAGAGCCATGAGCAGACCCAGGAGGAGAAAGGAAAATCAACTCCCCATTCCTTTGCCAGTGCCAGCCTCGAGCGTCCCTGAGATGTGCAAACACATCGCTGAGGTCCTCAAAGGATTTAAACATCAACTTCCCAGGGAGGTCCCCTTAATCTTTGTTTATAAAAGGAGTAAACAGAAAGGTTAAGAGAGACGCCTGGGATCTGGCTTTTCGGGAAGGCAGCAGTGAGTTGCTGAGAGGAGCGCTGAAAATGCTCGTGCTCCTTTCAAAAATAAACAGCCAGGAAAATCAGGCTGTCATCTGTCAAGCAACAAACGAGTGTCAAAACAGAAGAGTTCAACCCAGGGTCCTCAAGTCCTTCTCCAGTTAATGCTTTCCCTAAACATTGCACAGGAAGTAAGGATTTCTCTGTAGCATACAGAGTCTGGCAGGCAGTGGACCTTGAGTATCAAAGATTCAATAGCACACAGGTCTCCAAAGGGAAAGCATTAGATGGACAATTAAGATTTTCAGCTTCAGATGTTAGACCAATTTAAAATTAAAATCGTATCACTGGTATTTTTCCAAGTATGGCATATAAAGGCGTACATCTATCTATGTAGCACCAAAAAAAGGCTTGAAGCTTATAAACATTGAGTCTGCAACTGTGTTAATTCTTCCTCTTGCTACAGAGATGAAAACATAACAAAAAAATCAAAGGACAAGATATCAGCTTCCTCTGTACTAGAAATCTATGAAAATAATCCACAAATATTAAAGGATTTGGGAAAAACAATCTGTAGAGATATCTGACTTGCATTTCCAAAGTCTAAGAAACACTTCAAACAACAGAGATTAAAAAAATTAAACTCTTTCAAAAGAAAGTAAAGCTTCTGAGTCTAAAGGAGTTTTAATCCTAGGCATGTTCAGTTCCATTTCATTCAGAGCTTGTGCCAAGCCACAAAATTTGGATCTGACCATTTCCCGAAGTTTAGAGCTTTTTCAATCCAGAGATTTCGGTTTGTACTCAACACTAATGCTGTTATTGTATGGGTCAAATATCTTATTATAATGATAGTAAACAGCAAGGGAAAGCTCTGAGGCCAGCCAGGGCTCCCTCTGCCAGTTAATCACTGAAAATGTTCACAACACTGGAACGAGGGATGATGCTGTGGATACCAGAACTGGCCACAAATACTGCAGCACTTACACAGCACATCAGAGAAGCAGTATCTGCACCCTAGGCAAGCAAATTCAAAGGCTGGAGCAAAAATGCCTATTAACTACTGTTGTTGAGGTGTCACAAAGAACCTTCATGCTACTGTGGTATTGAAACCTGCTCCTGACCCCACCACTTTTGGCCACCTGCTTTCAGAAGTTTCCATTCATACATGTATGCAGATGAAGACACCTTCCATTCATCTCCCACTGCCTTACCAAAACTGAGTGGAAGGAAGCAAAGATCATGCACAATTGAATTGAATTTGAATTAAACTGCATAAAAACTCCTGGGTGAAGGGAATGACTGTCAGGCATGGAATGGCCCTGTTTCCTGCAGGGACATAGAGCAGGAGAAGCAGCCATGAGCAGAGATTGCTGTAAAAAGCAAGAGAAAGGTAGACAAAGCTGAAGAATGCATCACAGCAACACACAGAAGTAAATACCTTTCATTGCTCTGTTAGAATAAAGCTTGCCTATGAAGATCTCAAAGCACTTCCAAAATGCCTGATGGTGCATTTGTCCTGGTGAGAACCCAGGCTCATTGTCATTTATCAACAGAAACAGCGGCCAAGGTGACAAGATGCCTTGCTCCAGGCTCAGCAGGACGCTCATGGAGTTTGGGAATGAAGCAGAACTGTGCCTCTCCCCAGCCCCTTCCCTATGTACCACTATTACTGCCCCAGATGAGACTTTGCTATAATACAGGTAAACCACAGAAATGTCAGTTGCCTGAAAATTTATCACCCCAACAAGCAAAAACCGTGACTTCTACAGCCTAGCCACTTGCCATTTAATTTCATTTTTGTGCATCAGCAGGACTGCAATTCTTTAATCTTGCTTTAGCTTGCAAAGCTGATTCAGTGGAGGGTCTCTGCCCTCGTGCAAGCGAAGAGCTTGACCTGGCAAGTACAAACGAGTACCAGATTCTGTCCACCAGAACAAGTTGTTATGGTTCATTTCAAAGCCCTGAAGGAGGCACAGGATGTCTAAGAAAAACATACTGTAGGGCTGAATGAATGGGGCATCATTTTCCTTGACAGAGATGTCCTGCCTGGCTGCTTTGCTCTTCTTGTATTTTTGATACACAGTTTGGTGCCTTCATTCTGTGATAGTGGGACCTCTGCCAGGTGTTGCTACAGACATTCATAGTGAATGGTTTCAAGTGTGAAATCAGCCTAGTTTTCTCTCTTTACAGAGTAGGGAACTCTCTTTGTGATCCAAATAAACCTTGAAGAAGGCTCCAAGCCAACTTCGTCACTGTTTGTTCTTACGTAACCAGGCTAGGAACACTCAGTACCCAGAGGTAACAACAATTCTCCTATATACCTAAAGAACTACATTTACTTTGAACTTATCAGCAGCAAAAGCCTGTCATCTTTGGACATCATCCACTAGAACTGCCCAAGACAACTTATCTATTATTTTTGGGTGCCAACAACAATGGACTTGATATTGTCTGCATTTATCAGAACGGATTTGTTACCCAAGATGCAGATAATAAAAAACAATTCATTGCCTCGTGGGCCCAAATATTTTTCTGCTGAACTAAAGTGACTTTTTATATTATATCCACACATGAAATTCATGGCTCTAGGAACTCAAAGCAATTCATTCTTCAGGACACAGATGAGCACAGCTGAAACCTGTCCACAGGGATCAGCTTCCACCTTTGCTTATGGTTAGAGCAAACAATGTAGAAGCCACAGTCCCTCTTGTCTCCACGCTGACGTTCTTTCAGAGGGCACCACAACCTAAATAGCTGTGTCACCCTTGGCACCAGAATCCCAACCAGTTTGCAGCAGCACCTGAAGATTTCAAGCTCAAGCACTGGAGGACTGAGGTTCTCCAGGAGGAGATCCTGGCAGCATCAGCCCCAGCCCAGAGAGTGCTGCCACTGAGGGACTCCCAGAGCCAAATTCCCTCCAGTGCCCATCAGGGTCATCCTGACCACCACAGCCTTAGCCTAAATCCTGACTGGCATCCACTGCTAAAAAATATAGGAGAGAAAAAATTCCCACCCATGTTGAGGAGTTATCACTGGAGAGTTCTGTCCCCAGGGAGGGAGGGGAGCAGAGAAGGCTCTGACATTAGAGTTCCTCTGAACCCAGCCAAAGGCAGGTGGGCAGAAATGGGCTCAGGCACCTCAGGGCAGGCTTCACATCACCTCATTTAAGCATCTGACTTAGGGGTCATTGGACAAACATGGAGCAAACAAGCTGCATTTGCCATCGAGGAGTTCCTGGAACAGGAATCCCCGGCGGTGTGGGGTGGGTGCCTGCACATGGGTGCTTCAAGGGACCTTGCTGGAGGCCTGGCAGAGCCTGGGGCAGACTGGATGCCCCGCAGTGAAGCAGCCCTGATTTCAGACAACAGAGGGAGGTTCTTTGCCAGGTACTGCAATTGCTCTTAAATTGCTGCTTTGGTTTTTTCCTTGGTGTTTCCAGAAATCAGATGGGCAGCAGCTGCCACCCTAAGCCAGCACAGGCACTGCAGGACAACCCTCGAGCCCAGGCTGCCTCTGGGCAAGCTGTGCAGCCAGGCTCTCCTCCTGAGGCTGTTAATAAATTTATAACTGCTCCAGGCCAGGCACAGAGGGAGGACTGTAACACGGACTCACCGCCGGGGTACGCACACACGGCCAAAACTGCTGGGGGACAGTCAAGCACAAGTCCCAGAATGTTTGACCTGCATAAAGGGCTTTAAGTTTAAAATGAAATGAAATAAAACCAGCATTTAACTGCACATACAGCTTGCTACCACCTCTGTTGGCCAAGCCAAAAGTATTAGGTAGAGTTAACTTTGGCTGACACCGCAGCATTTACTGTTTAATTTCCTGATACTTAAAAAATAATTTTTCAAAAATATCAAAATATCAAGATACTTTTACAAAAAAGTATCTTGAATATATCTGTGTTGCTGGGAACAGCTCCTTGTTTCTTTAACAACAGCTGTGTTTTTGAATTCACATTTCACAGATTTTTCTCGTTCTAAACTCAGATCCATACAGCAGCACCCACAGCATCTTGGCACAAACCTCCCTCCCTTGGACAAATATGTCACCAGACATTTCTGGCAGACTGTCCTCTTACAGATAACCAGCATGCTGAGCTAAGAATAGGATTAGCTGCTTCTCTAACTACTTTGTCCAGGTGCCTGCAGAAAATCACTTGGTGTGGCTTCTCAGAGGGACAACACGAGACTGGGCTGGATCTCCAGCAAATTATTAGGAAGAATGTGAAAGCATGTGTGGGTGTTTGGGCAAAATACATCAAAAATCAGTGCCAAACATCAGACTTCAGCTGTCCAGTGATGCCTAGCTAGCCCAACAAAAAAACCTTTCCAAAATATTTTATCATGGGACAGTCAAATCATTATGCCTTCCTCAGTCATATGGAACTAGTTCTTGTCACCAAAAAAATCCAGACTACAGAGACCAGTAGTATGGTCCCAGATGTGACTTTGTTTCAGGCACAATTGCCTGCAATTCTTATGTGCCTAAAACAGTCCAAATTATATATGTAATTAAAAAGTAAAATAATTCAGGCAAACGAGTTAAGCTTTCACTGGAGAGCCAGATGTAGTGCAGGTGTGCTCAAAAGACTGTTGAGTAGTATTTATCATAAAACAGTTACAAGAGGTCCTAAAGCTTCATGGTCTTTTGTAGCATTCTGCAAAACATCAATTTTTAATTTTTTTTTTTTTTTAAACTGTGAAGGTATCAAGCAGCAGAAAAGATAATGTTCCCTGCAGAGACCCCACTGGGGAAATAAGGAGAGAGGGATTTTGTATGGGAATCGAGTGTTTCAAACGGCACAAGGCAAAGAAGAATGCTATGAACACGCCAGACCCTACTGTGAGGCAAACAAGAGGTGATGGCAATGGCAGAAGAGCTTGTGGACCTTGAGATAAAAAAGTAAGAACCAGAGTTTACTGCAGAGAGGCCAGCTGAGAGTGCCAAGAAAGGCTGCAGCAAAGGGACAGGAATCACAACTAGGAAGGAATTGTTGGCGACTCCACGGGGAATTTTGAGTGGTTTCAGCTATTAGTGCAAGGGCACTAGTTCTCTGCAACTCCGTGTTACACAGGTGACTGCATGTTTCTGGGTGTGTGTGTATGAAGCATGTGTCACACAAAGACAGCATGGAAACACAGTTATTCAGTGCTTAACACAGTTATTCGGTGCTTAGCCATTTTAATTCTTTTCTGTAACTGCACTTCCCCTGACTGCTTTTGAAGGGATCTGCAGCCTCTCTGCCAACACGCAGTGACGAAACTGGACAAAATAACTACATGCAAAAATATCCACTCTGTCAAGTGGAGGCTTCCTCTCTCTGTGTGCGTGCGAGGACGTAGTTCCCCTCCCACTGTGTCCCGGGGACACACCGATTGTCCCCCGCACAGCCGACGGGCCGGTCTCTGATTAGGCTCAGCCACCTTATCAGCTTGCCAAGCACGCACAATGCACATCCCATCACCAGCCCCCGTCCTCCTCCTATCCCCGCTCCGGCATTTCCCTGATGTTTTTTCTGACGTGACCGCCCTCTGCACTTTGAGCCCACAGTTTTGGCGGGGACAGGAGCCCTTTGAGGAGGGAAAACAAAGCGAGAGCCGCGGGCAGATAAGGTCCCCGAGCGGTGCGGGGACCGGCGCGCCCGCGATGCCCTCGGGGCGCTGCTCCGGGCACGGCCAGCGAGGCTTCCCCTGCCCCGCGGGGCCGCTCGTGCTGCACGACAAACGGGTGGCAACAGCTGTTTCCACATCACCAAGGAACCCAGGGCTGCGATAAGAGACTGAAAAGCCCCGAGCTAAAAGGGGGACGCAGACAGAAAAGGTGTGGGGGGGCACCTCTTCACGTGGCCAAACGCACACAGTTAAATAACTCTTTTCAGCAGGTAGGAGGAAGGGATAGAAAAGTGACCTTTCCCATTAAGAATTACATATCTGTTTTGTTTCCCTACGAGCTAATTTTTCTGGCATCGTGACATACAAAACATTTTGAACTTTCTAAGGAAACTGTTATTAAAGCACTGAACAGTACTGTGAGGGCGCGTTTGGAAAACAGAACAATTAGGCATTTCAAAGTTTATCTAACTTAGTCACTGGTACATTTCAGATTTGTCACCACAAAATGCAAACAGTTTTTGGGGGGGGCAGTTTAACGATTCCTGTATACAAACTCCTGCCTATAGGAAGAAGAAATCCCTTGAAAATTTATCATTGTCTATAAGCTACTCCCAACCTCCCTGCTGCAGTCCACTAGTGCACATCCTGGAAAAGGAAGGTTTTCTGAGACAAGCGTGAGTTTTTTTAAGCCTCGAGAGCCCAAACCTTGAGGGACTCACTGAGAGCAGCTCTGCAGAGCTGGGGGTCCAGCAGCCCCAGGTATGCACACAGAGCCACAAGAGACAGCACAAAACCAAGTCTCCCAGGGAACGACGTGCTGTTGCGTTCTTTGCTTTCATTATAATTCACCATTTCAGCTCAGCTTCTACCAACTTCCCCAGAAAAATTTTGCAGAGCCACTGCCAATGTTTAAGGCTCTCCAAAAATTCAGCCAGACAGAAAAGGAAATTCCACACAACATGCAGAAAGTCTGAAGGTGGGGTTTCTGCTAGATAACAGGAAAGCTGGGGTTGAGCTTGGGCTAGCACTTCCCTAATCACTTGCATGAACTTCTCAAAGGTGTACAAAGACAAGGTTTTCTACTAATGTCAAGGGACTGCCCGAACAGAAAAGTAATTGTCAAAAAAGCACAGAAGAACTAGACAGGAAATGTGTTTCACTAAACTAGAAAACTGTCTTCTGAGTTGCTCTGAGAACAGTAATGGGGAATTCATTAGCTTGTTCCTACAAGGAGGCTTTTGAAGGGTAGGATCCTGCTATGTTTCATGCAGTCTATGTAAGTCAATCCATCCTGTCTTTTCTGAGGCCAAATTGCCTTCCCCCCTTTTAAAATAAAATGCAGAAAGCCTATTTGAATTTTATTCAAAGTCTTGAAGAGCACAGGTGCTCTTCACTGTGCTGAAGAGCCTCCTACGCCTGGAACACAGGGCATGTCTGACCAGAGATGTTATGGAGGCAGAAAGATAAATGCCATGACTTCATGCACTGCTGCTTAGTTGCTCAAAACAATAAACTAGAGAGTAACCACAGGTGAAGGAAGGACAGAGGATGTGATGGCATTTTTCTCAGAGCTCAGAATAGACGTGACTGCCAGTGGCCAAGAGCTGGGGTACAGCCAGATCTGCAAGTGGGTGTCTATTTTAGCTGGAGAAAGAGCGAGGTGCAGGTGCTGTGGAGGAGAGCAGGGCCGATAGCAGGGTGTGAACAGCACGGGTTGGAGCCTGCCAAGCCTCTTGCACAAGGCTGTTTTTAGGACCTGAGGCAAGAAGTTAAAATGGGAGTCAGATAACAACAAAAGAAGCTGGGAGCTAGTTGTTATCTTAGGGGTGAAAGTCATGATTGACAGATGGAGGTTCCACGGTTGTTGGGAGGAAGAGGAGCTTGGATTCCAGAAAAAAGGGTGGTTGCTGGAAGCAGGAAATGATGTGGCTATAGAAATCCAGAAACAGGAGCCCATCTCCCAACGGGTTTAAACAAACTCATAAAAAAATCCAAACAAACAAAAAACCAACCAAACAAACAAAACCAAACCAAAACAACAACATCAAAATGAAAAAAACCAAACCAAACAAACAAAAAATAAGAAACCCAGGAGGACATTGCACGATGTATGAAACTGCAAAAGGCTTTAGAGCCTAAAATCCAAACCAGGAACCCAAATAACTGGGATTTCCAAAGAATCTCATTGCTTTCATTCCCTTTCAATGCTATAAGTCTTTTCCATACAGGAAAAGGATCTATTTATGTTTCATTAGTGCTGGTTTTGTATATACCAATAGACTGTGTGTATATAGGAGAGAAGGGAGTATGCTATGCAGCTGTGAGCTTTCTTGGCTAATTACTTGTTTTCTCTTTCTGAGCAAAATAAATACAACAACAAAATTCAACAGGGCATACCAGCACATCTATTAAGGCTGTACATTTTCCATCAGATTCCACTGGTACTTGTCTTAGCCACACTTAGGCTGAGAAACCCAGTCTTGGTATCATTCATAAACAGGAGGAGCAATGACCTGCACAAACACATATATTAAACCAAATAAAATAATACCCTGACTTGATGTGGAGTGATGTAAAGCAGTGATGCCAGAATGCCAGTTAAACTGAAGTTGAAGTATTTAAGAAAGAATTGCCTCTTCAGCAGCAGCATCAAAACATTTTGTCCTAAGCCTGGAAGCCTATTACTTACACACTCCATCCTTCAACTTGAAAGGTTTTGTAGAACACCACAGACTGAGCTGGGTTACTTACTTTTGGAAAAAAAATACAGTTTATTTCAGCATCAGTGTTGGTAATGAGAAATGTTCCATGTTCTGAGAATGCTTTTGGAGTTCAAAACTCCCAAAATGCATAAAAACTGTGATTTAAAAACAGAGACATTGCAGCACTTAATACCTTCGAGCTAAAAAACACCCTGGTCAGCAGCTGAATGACAAAGTTTTACAAGATGAAACAAAAGAAAGTTTTCATAAATGATTTGCAAACACCAGCCTTCTAAATCATGGTCTGTAGCATGGTGTTCTTGCACTAAGTAATAACATATTTCAGGTCCCAGGCTGCCAACTGGCAAAACCTACCGGTGTTCATATACTCTGGAAACAGGTCCCAGACTAGACCTTAAAGCAGACTGACTTGGGGATGATTGCCTCATGGTACAACGATTTAAAATGAATTCGTGAAACTCTTGCAGGTTTTGTTTGTAAGTCACCCACCAGAGGTAGACTCTGAAGTCACATGTGCTCTGCTTTGAAGCAAGATGAACCGTTCATATACATACACATTTCCTCAGGCATAAGGATTTGGGGAATAAAGTCATATTCACAGGTGAAAAATCAAACATCTTTAATAATCTGTCCATACACCAGTCATTTTCCTTTGCAGGAAAGAACATTGTCCCCGAGCATTTAAGGTAAGTTATAAATCAGAAAACAGAAATGGAAACATTTTCCATATGCTTAATTTTACACAGTAATTATTTATTAACAAAGTCTACAGCTACACGTTGTTACACTTATGGGAGTTCAAACACTATTCTTACTATTTAAAATATGTTCTCCAGTTTGCAACTACCTGCAGACATTTATTAGTTCCACATTTCACTAGCACCAGCTATTGCTGGGAGCCATTCACTCACAGCCTCTACAGATCACAGGCAGGCACCTGTGTGGATGTAAAGCTCAGCCAGACCTAACATTGCTAAACTGCCTGAAAACCTTCACCTCGTTTAAAAGAGCGGGTTACAAATAAAACTTACTATCAGCACTATTTTTTTTCAATACATGTATTTGGTGGAGCCTCAGGGAAGGCAGCGTGGCAGTCAGCTGGAACTGGGAACCAGCTGGAGCTGTTCTTACCCAGAGGGAACCCCCTCACTGCTCTGAGCACTGGAACAACCCACTGATACTGTGACACTATTAAACCTCCCAGGCAGGGAACCAGTGGAGTCTTCAGTTTTACCTTTTGAGAGCAAAGGTCCCAAGGGTTTCTTTTCCTGCTTTCTACTCCTTCCCCCCCGACCTGGGCAATCTGACCCCCTTGGGGGGCTGTGACCCCTCCCTGCAGGGACTTCACTGCACAGCAGAACTGCAGCACACAAGACACTGGGAGACTTAGGTTGCCTTCCTCAAAGCCCAGGGGATGAGACCTCCTACCCTCCTACCTTCACCTGTTCCTCTCCCAGATGCCCCAAAGGCCATCACCGACCCCACTGTTGGCCAGGCTTTGCTCCAGCCCTGTGCCAGGGAGCAGAGGAGAAGCTGTGGCTCTCTGCAGTAAATACTGGCACTGTCCAGACTCACAGACCAGCACATAACATGAGGAGAGAAGCTCAGGGCAATGGCTCTGTGCCATACATCCCACTGCACGGGAAGGCAAAAGCCCGGCATCATGGATCAGGAGATATCCTGACCACATTTGGCATCATTGCCCACCTTCACTAGGTTTTAAGTGGCCTGTAAGTGCACGACCAGCAGCATGGTCATTACTCTGCAGACCCTGTAAAACAACATAATACCTGATGGAAGTGCAGAACTCATTATCATGGTTTGAGTCAGCTATGGCAGAGATTATGTTGTTTGTCCATAACCTTTCCCTCGGGATTCACAGAGCTCTGGCTTTTTCCAAAGATCCCTTGTGAGAAATGAGGCTGTTAATGGACCAACCTGTTCTTCATTTCCTCCTGTGTCTGATGCAAGGGGTCACCCCCGAGCTCAGTACGAGCACTTTGAGCCAGCGGCCACTTGCTGTGACCAGGAGAGACATCGGTGTGAGTAAAAAAACCCTGTCACAACTGTGATTCACTTTTGCATTGTTAATCTTCATTTGCCACCAAGCTTTTTGATCACAAGCTCCAAATGCACCTGAAAAGCCCATTTATGCAGCATGAACACAACTTAAGCTCTAGGCATTTTCAACCAGCTGACGGTCAAAGGCCACGTCGCTATTTCATAGTGACACTTGTGCTGCTGGAACTCATGCACAACATCAAATTATTAAGTTCAGCTTTGAAACCATTTGTTTTAAACAATTGACTCTTTTAAACATGCTAAAAACACTGATCTTTTGTTTGTTTTGGTTGGTTGGGTTTGGTTGGTTTGGGTTTTTTTGTTTGGCTGGAGGGCGGGTGTGACATTTCAACAGACCTTCCCACTTGCAAGAGTGTCTCAACACTACTCATTTCTGTTACCTTTCTAATAAAGTTGAGATAACTCTTTTTATAACGTTAACATTTTACCTGTATGTTTCCAACAGAGCCAAAATATTTAATCTTAGTTTGATGGGAGGAAAGAGCTTTATAGTTTGGAGCATAGTATCACTGATGAATGGTATGGATAAATTTTTAGGTGTGGATAAGAGGAAAAAGAGGGAAAAAAAGGGGTCATGGGAAGCTGTGTGTTCCCATACAACAGTTATTTCTTCAACACTTTTCAGAGCAGTTCTTTTGGTTTTAATGTAAACGAGTTCATTGATGAAAACTGAGATTTGAATCCCATTGCTCTCATGTGGGGCAGCCAGCACCTTCCATCTCCATTCAGTTGTGAGTTTAATAGGCAGCTACACTATAGCAGGAGCTCTTGGTTTCCACTGTATTTTACTGCACTTGTACTTGGGAAAATCTCAGATCGTAATCAGCCTGAGCAAATTGTTTGTAGGAAACAAGCAGCTCTACAACCAACACACACTTCTTTCCCTACATCATCATCATCATCCCACGGCAACCATGGTGAGACACTTTCACAGCTGCAGAAATGTTTGCAAGAATTCAAGCAAGTAAAAGCTTGCTGCATGAGAGGACAACTTTCCCTGCAGGTTATAGTCAAGAGGTGAGGTGAAATAACGCGAATTAACCTCATGGGCTGCAAATGGCTACAGTGGGGAGCTGAGATTTGGGAATGCAGTGCTTGACAGTCTCCAGGGACCTGCCTTCTGCTGCTTTCTCTTGCCCAGAACCTCCCTGGGCTCCACAGGCAGGGTGCTGCTCCTCACCCTGGTGCTCTGCCCACCTGGGCCCAGGGATTAGTTAAGCTTTGTGTTGCTCAGAGAAGAGGCTGCATCATCTTTCCCTGTGCTTGCCAGTACTGAGTAGCACGAAAGGGCTCTGCATCTGCAGAGCTACTATCATCAGAGGTAAACAATTAATACTTTTAGAGTTCATAAGGAGGACAGGAAACACTAATGGTTACTTCTGTGAAATCACTGAGCTGTCAACACAGCTGCTAGCAACTAACTTTGTGAGAAAAGGTTAAGTGCCTACATAAGACTTCAGCATACCTTCTATGCTTTTAACTACTGCAGAATGCAACCTATATGAGCTCACTGTAAGGTTACAGACTTTGTAGGAGGAATGCTATCAACTTTAAGGTATGTACACACTCCCTTTCACATGTCAGCAAAGAGCAGCCCAAAACCGAGAAAGCAAACCAGGATTTTCAAAAGCTTTCAGAAAACTTTCAGGAATTTAATTAAGCCATTCCTATAAATTTTGATGGTCAAATAAGGACACTTAAGAAAATGTGAGGCATGCTTGGTTTCAGTGACTCAGAAAGAACATGACATGCAGTCATCTCCAAAACAAAATATCATCAGAAAATATCAGCAGAAAGAATTCTCCAGAACAAAATATCATCAGAAAATATCAGCAGAAAGAATTCTCCAGAACAAAATATCATCAGAAAATATCAGCAGAAAGAATTCACCTGGTTTACTGAATTTTGAGAAAAAAGATGAATATGGATACAGTCCTGAGGTTTTCAATCAGCCAAAGTCTACAGTGACTTCAAAGAGAAAGTCCCCTGAATGTCAGCTATAGCAATGTCCCTTGATCTGCTTGGACATTATTGTGGCATTAATCCTGATTCCTCCATAAGATAATTAACGATGACATGCATTTTTTTTTTTACTTGCTTACATGGCACAGCTAAATGAGGAACCAGGCTGAAAAATTAGTCATAACAATTAAATAGGGGATGATTCCTGAATAATTAGGGTAAGTTACTGCAGAATACAATGACCCATGTATCACAAATTACTACAAAACAAATAAAATATGCTGTCTTATACACAGAAAATAAAAACCACATGCAGTTCCACAGAAGAAGGGAACGTCATTGCATAGTCTGTTTTCCATGTAACAGAGACACCTGCATTAATATCCCCTTTATTAGATCCTCAAGTTCAGCTGCTTTACAGAATCTCTCACAGAAGAGATTTTGACCATGAAAGATTAAACAGTTGACTCAGATGCATAAAGCTAACTGGTGGTAGAGACCATTCTCCTGTTCTCCAGCCTCATCTGTCACGACTTACAAGACATAAAACCACAGTTTTGGATGCCAGTGCTGGGATACACAACTCAGAATGGTACTTGGTGGCCTGCTCCACCCCACTTTCAGTCTCCTGAGTCCTCTTCTCTTTCCAGGTGCAGGATTTATTCACAGTTAGAAAAACTGCTCACTTTCTAACTGATCCCAGCCCCTCTTAAACAGCTGCAAGCCCCTGATATGTCTCCCAGGCCTGAAAGTTCCTTGTTCTCAGGGGCTGGACAAAGGGGCTTCCTGAGCCTTCCCCTGCCCTGAGCCTTCCCCTGCCCTTGCCCCTTGCCAGGCTGGCAGTGCCTTGGCTGCCAGGGAAGGGGCCAAGCCCTATGGCACTGCACAACAGCTGGGATACAGCAGAGGGAAAGTAATTTCCACCACTGACCCTGCCCAAAGCCCAGCTACAGCATCCTCTCAGGGGGCTTTACTTAAAAATTGCAGCAGGCTGCAAACATCCAAACAACTCAAGGCAGTGGACAACCCCCTGGCAGGCAAAGCTGGGACAAAGGAACAGGAGTTCAATCCACCAAGGACTGGGTTACAACTGCAACATGCAGCCAGAGGAAGGGGCAGGGGCTGTGGAGCTGCTGCAGAGGAGGACAAGCTCCGAATCACAGCCTGGTCTTTGCTAACCCCTGTGTCAGCCAGAGTGGCACATGTGAAATTCTGTTTTTTCTGCCCTGTGGAGGCAGGGTAATGAGTTACCTGCACTGGACTTGCTCCTCTGCAAGGCACTGCAGAGGGGACGAGTCCACAGCACTTACAGCCCCTGCATGGCTGCACAGCAGTGGGATTAGAGTTCCAATTCCAACTAAATAGTTACCAAAGACCATTTCCAAACAATTTCCAAACACATCACAGCCAGGCATAGGAAAGGGCCTCTGCAATGCCAGAAGATACACGGCATTATTATATCTCCACAAAAAACATGCCCAGTAAGCCCACAGGCAGACACAGATAGCTACAGACAGGACATTTATAAATGACAGCATGTTCACCATCACAGGTCACATCCCATCACTTCTCACCACATTGTAATCCTTGCTCTGTGGGTAACCCTGGCCAGGAAAGGAGCTGCTTGTCAAATAACACTCCTTCATTTTTAAAAACGAGGTACAGTCAGAGCACAAATCACCATTAGGTCTGTGCCAGTTGTCACAGGTTGACATGGAAGTCTAAGTATTTGATTATGTTATAAATATCCAGATACCAGTCTGCTCAACTGGACTGATTCTTCCTGGAGGCATGTTGCTGTATGGAGATGAGTTACTGGATTCTTTTATTTAGTCTAAAAAACAGAGGTTCAGGACCCTGCAAGAACGGTAAAAACAGTAAATAGAAAAGGTGAGGAGAAAATTAAAAGAACAGAACCCCACAGTTCTGCAGCTCAGGTTCTATCCATCCACTTTCCGAAGGAATACAAACAGATATATTTGGTGTTTTAGTGTTTGTGATGTCTATGCTCAACCCGTTGATACAAAGTGATTACCAATATTCCTGCATAAGCAGTAAGTTTGGCCTTTGGCTTATTTGTCCAAAGTGAAAGGAGCTGGCACCTAAATAGTTTTTCTTGTGCTTTTAGCTGAAAGGAAAAAAAGACACTCATGGCCAGGGGGTTCAATAGAAAACGATGGTGATTTTGCCATGTTCCATTAAAGAAAAAATTAATACCACTGAGCATGAATTGAGACTTTGGCTCCTGCCCAAATTTTGAAGCTTCCTTCTTTTGAAATAAAAGAAATATACGCTTCATGCAGAAGATCAAGACAGTGCAATAAGACAGGAGCTGTTGGGAAGATCACCAGAAAGCTGCATCAAGCCAAAGAAAGCTTCTTTCTGACACTGAAAAGAATGAATAAAAATTAAAAGACCTGAGGTTACAGGAAGAAGGGGGAAGTCATTCCCCTTCCCTCAAATCAAAAGTGAGGTACAGCATCAAACTAAGCATTCAGCAATCAAAGCTGGGGGATGGAGTTAGTGCCTCACACCAAGGAGTACTTTCCAGAGTGCAACCCCCTGAAATAAGCTGGTAGAAAAGGAGGGGCATGTCAGTTGTGGCTCCTTTTGTATTGTTATTGCTGATTACAGCAAGTGTATCAAGCAGGATTTGTGGTGATGGCTTAAAATAAAAGAGATTAATATTTTATACAGTAAGAGTGTCATGAAGACATGCCAAAGTATGGACAAAACATGCAAACAAAAATGCAACTGTGGCCACTTTTAAAAATCTCTTTAAGAGCTGAATTTGTACCACTGAATAGTGCCATGGAGTGCAGTGGCATTATTCTCAGACTAAGACAAAGAGTGTGAGATCCTAGTCGTAAAATTAATAGCTGTGTTTACAAAGCCTTTAAGATGCTGCCTATTTTTATTCAGTGAATCATTGCCCTTCTTTACAAAGTATATTTCATTAATCTTAGCAATGCACTCAAATCTCAGTGGAGTTGCTCTGCTTACATACCAAATCTGATGTTCTAAGTCTAAACTATTTGTCACAGTATTCAACTTTAATAAAAAGTGTATTTATTGGAAGACACCATTTCCTCACATTCTCCTAAATCAAAACAACCAATTCCTGTCAAGCTATCTCTCCCTCTTCCCCCTCCCTGGAGGAGAACAGTAAGATTTATGAAAAGCAAAATTCACTTCTGTGTAAGATTATGCAATCCTAAAAATTAGCTTTGTCCTCCGGCTGGACTTCATCTACTAAGATAAATGAAACTTCATCTGCAATGAGATATTAGAGGAGTTACTACATCACTTGTTGTGTTTTTTAAAACATGGTCACTGTGATTTGCAATCAGTGCAGATGAAAAGATAATGGCAATAGTGCAGGTCTATGTCAGAGAAGCATCTGCAGATCTCATCACATTTTTAATGAAACAAGCAAAACCTCCTTGAAAAACAGTCTTCCAACAATTATCTGCTGGAATTAGGCATTGGGTCCTCTAAGTGCTTATACAAAATGTGACTTTCTTTACACAAGCAGACAAGAGGCTGGGAAGTGAAGCATTTACTTTTGCTGATGAACAAGTGCTCAAATCACCTCTGTCAACAAACTGCTCACCTTATGGGACTATTCATGTCTGAAATTTACTCTTTGCTTCAGTGTTTGTAGGATGGCACTTCAGCTGACACCTGCACCAGCAGATCCACCCAGGCAGCACTGCAGCCTTCTACATTCCCTCGTCCAAGGTGTGATGCTGCATCCAACATCTGAGAGAGAACTGAGCATGGAGACGAATAAAGGGCAGAGATCAAAGCTCTGCTGCCTGCCCTCCTCAGTATCTGGCCCCAGAAAAATGCCAGACCTCTCACATTTGGCTCTTCCCTGCAGAGAATGTGCATTTTAACAGAGCTTATTGTCCAATATTTAACTCCCTATTTGATTTCCTTCTCAACTCATTGTATCTAAAAACTGAAATATATTTAAAAAAAAAAGAAATTCACTAAGTATGTTTGAAAATTTAGGCCAGGGATTCTGAACAAAAGCATGCTCTGTCCTCACCTTGTAAAATATTTCTGGGCTTTTACACAAGCTTCATGCCTTCACACAGCTGGTAAACGTTTGCTCAAAAATATATTCCAACAATCCCTCTGCAAAGGATTTGTAACATATAGACTTGAGCTTCAGCTGGGCAGGGTCATTTACATAGCACATCCAGAAATTGTAAAAAGCTGCCTTCTGCTTGTTTCAACCTTTGCAATTACCAGTTTGTTTATACCAACCCACCACACGGAGGTCTTAGAGAGGTCACCCAAGAAATAATATATTTCCCTAACTGCTTTCCCAGTTATGCTCACAGAGCCAGAGTTTGCTTCCTTCACTTGACTCCACCAACAATCCCAGTGTCGTGGTATTATTCAACCCGTGAGCTGCTAATAAGCAAGGATAAATTATTAGCAACCTGAAACCATGGCAAGGTTAAACATTGACATGTTGGGCAGGCATATTACACCATCACTTTTGGGCAACCTGTGTGCAGTGCAAGCACAGCAGGGCTCTACCTGTGCCACACACACTGGCAGCTGTTTGCAGCCTCTGGTATTTATGACACACAGAAAAGAGGGACATGTTCCCCGTGAGAGCTGGAGGCAAACAGCATCCCAAAAAAGGAAGAGAAAACAATATGCTGGATCCATCAAAGATTGTTACTTCATAGACTTTTCACAGCCAAATAAACATTTTGCAGCTGGAGGTCTGCGTGAGCCAGAATAACAAATGTCCCGAGACCTGCTAGAGATTTCAGACTAGGCTGCCTGATGAAAGAGGTTCATCCTGTGCATGCATGTGTGGACAGAGGAGAATATTTAGTGTTCAGGTCCTTAAGGATAATTACCTGAAAGTACCTTTTTTCTTCTTTTTTTTTTGTCCCATGATTGGCAGGGGTTGGGGGCAGGATGGAAGATTTGGGTTGGGTTTATTTTTAATGTGACCAGTGGCCTACTGGCAGGTATCACTCTGCTCTGGGCATTAGAAGTGATCACTGACCTTACAACAGCCCCAGATGGTCAAAGATGTGATGGGTAAATTCAAGCAGTGCCCATTTTAACGGTGTTCACCTGGGACCTCATCCTTCAGCCCTTGGTGCAACCCTGATTTCTTTGCCAGTCCTCAGTTGTCTCGGGAATGGCTCCTTCAAACACTGCCATCAGCTGGCAAATTCCTACATCTCTCATTCACAGGTTTTCCCTTTGCCTCTCCACCCCTGGAAGGAATAGGTTGTAGTCAAAGCTGCCTGGGCAGGTGGATTTTGACCCTTTTGAACATTGGGGTTTTTTGGCAGTGACCTTCACCAACAATTCTTAAGAACCTAACTGTTTCTAGAGAGGAGACCTTGTTGTGAGCCAGCAGCAGCTGACAAGATGGAAAATCAGGGATAAGGATTTGCCAGTGGAGCAAGGCTGCTTGCAGGGTGCCACAGATATCTGCAATAGAACTCAGACTATTCTGTGTATTTATAAATGGTCTGGAAAAAAGATAAATAGCAAGATGGCATCTGCTGCCAAGATGAATTTCTTCAGGACAGCTGTAACAAAAAAAAACAACCTGTGAAGAGTTGCAGGAGTATGTTGCAGTATTGAATCACTCAGAAGTTAGGAGGAAAAAAATGCTCTATTCTGTGTTAGACAGCACAGTATTGCACATGAAGGAAAACAACTCTTGCTATATTCACCAAACAGTGGGCTCCAAATTAAACATTACAGCTCAGGAGACAAATTTCTGAGGTCACTGTTGGTAGGCCCAGTAATGAATACTTGTGGCAGTAGGGGAAAAAAGCAAACAAACATCAAGTTAAGATGGTGAACAGAATAAAGGACACAGTGGTCAGCATGGCTGTGCCACTGCCCACACCCAACATGTAGCTTTGGTCACCCATTTCAAAAAGGACACAGAGTTAGAGATGCAAAGGGAGAGAGAGAGACTTGGACCTCTCTGCCTGGAGAAAGACTATTTAGGAGATGTGATAAAGGATAAACCATGGATGGTCTAATAGAAATTAGGGCAGAAGCAACGATATTAACATGTTAAAAAAAATAAAAACCGAACCAACACAACAAAAAAACAGAAGTATTTGATTGATTTGCGGATGATTCCCTTTCTTTCCCCTCCAAGACACTTCCACATCTTCACAAAGACTGCTTTCTGAGGTTGCCAGAACACAAGTCATACGTGGACCCAGAGTCCCTCATGAAGTGCACATGTGAGGAAGCTTGCATGCCTTTGTTACGTGATGCAGCTCATGGCCACAGGAAGCTGCTCAGGCCAAAATCAGAAACGTGGTCCAAAAAATGGATTAAATAAATTCATAAAGGATAGATCCCTTTATTAAGTACCAAGGGGAAAAGGGGAAAGCCACCTTCTGCTCAGGAAGTCCCAGGAGTGGGAGGTTGAAGAGATCAGCTTGGGGAAGGATTGTTCTATCCACGCCTTTCCACAGGCACCTGCTGCTCCTCACTGTCAATCAATGAGATGTGACAAGAAGGACCTTTACTTCAGTTGCTTTTCTGTTCTTTTACCAGCTCTCCAAACCAGGGAGATAAAGTTTTGTTGTTTTTTTTTTTTTAATTCCTGAACCATTCCTATGTCTCTCATTCAGCAAAGAGTGAAAGGAGATGCACACTGAATGACAAGGCTCCCTGGGCAGGTGTGTGGTAACCTGGAGAGAACCCTCCATCATGTGGAAGTCAGCTGGATAGTTCTTCCTAAAGCTCTGCTGCTGGTGGAATAAACAAAGCACAAACTTTCCCAGATGTGAGCTTCATGAGGGATTCTCAGTCAACGTATGATTTATAAATTTGGCATCCTCAGAAAACACAAAATCATGATTCAAAGATGGAATGTGGATGTGGAATTTCTAAGGAGGGAGACAGAAAGGGTTTATTCATAGATTAGTCCCAACTCCTGTATTTGTAAGCTTTTTTCACTGCTTCCAAATGTTGCACTGGGCAACAGCTCTTCCTCTCACAGTAAGAAGATTAAAGCTGAGTGTCCAGATTCTCTTAATTTTCCGTAACTCTTAGCCAAGTAAAATCTCCTCTGCAAAGCTTGCACAGGGTGAACAGTTGCATTTTTGCACCATGCAACAAAAGAGGAGAGGTAGGTTGTTCCACTGATTTCTGCTGGAGAAAGGTTTGCCATGCAAGCAGCAAGATCTCCCCTACAGAAAGCAACCCTATTGATTTCCAGAGTGCTTCTCTCTCCTCCTTCATAGAGACCCTGAGCACTGGGAAAATAAATAAATAAACTCTACAACAACCAACACTAAAGAACATGGAAGAAGGCACATTGCCTGAAAGAAATTACCAATGTAACCTTCATCCCCAGGAAGAAACAAAATCCAGCCTAAGAGGGAACAGGAAAGAAAGCAATGGGAAGATGAAATCAGCACACACCTACGACACAATTGAATGGAAAGCATTAAACAGCACCAGTACAAATAGATATGGATATATATCTTCAACAGATATTCTGGCAACCTTGGCTAAATGATGATTTAGCCTGGCATCCATTCTTTCCAACTCATCTGCTTGTTAAAGGTGTCAGTTCCCTTGCACTGCCTACAGGAATATTTTGACAGAAGTGTCACAGAGGACTCGTTGGTGCTGTTTTCACTTGGCATCATTGACATTTCCCCTTTGTTTTTGGAACTCCTCTTCTTTCAGCTGCATTTCTCTCTTTTTTTTACCTGTTTTTTTTCCCCCCACAAGATGAGATCTTCCATCAATGCCTTCTGCAGATGCTGCCAAGTGAACACAACTGTAATGTCACAGAGTGTCTCCATTCTCCTGGCAGGTAATCCCCTTTCCTGGGACACACTAGAAGGATAGATAGAATTGGGGGAGCACACTGAGGCAGGCAGAGCCTAAAGCTTTCATTGGAGATACAGACTTCTTATAGAGTCATGTAGGTCTCCCATAACACATGCACAGAGGGGGGAAAAAAGAGCCTTGTCACACAGACTAAACACTGACTAAAGAGCAACCGAGGATAATACAAGAGTGAAAACACACACAGCCTCACATGTGGCCAGGAAAGCCACATTTAATCCAAACTAATTAAGTGTGTTTTAAACAGCACATCAAAGACTTCTCAAATTCAAAGGTGGTGTCAGAAAGAGAGGGCAAGGAAAATAAACGAGACAGATTAGAAAAGTGGGAAGAACAAAATATGGGAATTTCGATCTAGAAAAGTTCAGACTGCTGCAACAAAGAGAGGAAACAAAATCATCCAGATTTATTCACTGGGAGAACGATGCTAGGAAAAAGGGATTGGTCCAGGAGCTTTGGGAGCTGGTAAACAACATCCAGGAAGTCATTGTTCTACACACCCACACAAGATAAAGATTGGCTCCCTGAGCAGTGAAGAAAAAGAGATATTGTACCAAAAATATGGTAACTTCTAGAACTTGTAACACAACCTCAGCCTACCAGGAAAAGCCAGGCTCATAGTGAAATCATGCATTCAATGGGGCCCAAGAGAATATTCAACCAAGGCAGAAAATAGCTGCTGCAGCTTATTAACTGCCTCCTTGGCATCCTCGGGACAACAGGGAGCCCCACGAGCAACCTCACTGCTGGAAAGTACTCAAAATACCCTGATGAAATCCCCTCTGGGGTGCTGCCTCTTCTCCAGGGCCCCTCCCCACCTGAGCAGCTATTTTGGCTGATTTTGAGGTGGGGCAGGGTGAGGAGCTGGTTCAGATGGCAAAGCCAAGTCCACCCTGAGGCACCCACCACGAGGAAGGAACTTGTCCTGAGGACTGGCTGCCCAAAACCTCAGGTGTGCCATCCAAGCCAACAGAAGGAAAGAACAGAACCTGCTAAACTTGGCGAGATTATAACTGATGAGGATCAGAAAGTACCTGAAAAAAAATAAAATGGAAACTGTACAAAAGGGATTATATGAGTAAAGGAGATTTGAGTAAGGAAAATTTCACCAGGAGAAAAATCAAAATTTCTTGGGCTCATAAAAAAAAATTCTAGGGAGACATAAGTGGGGTAATTTTTACATCAAAACTGTCTGCTACTTTAAAAAGTACATGGCAGACAAGGGAGAAAATGATGCAGTAGGCCTTTCCCAATGGCTTCCAGTAGGTTCCCTTTAGTTCTGCCTGTGTGGCTTTGCTGTGGCTGATCCCCCAGCACAGACAAGCTGCATTCCCAACCCACAGCACTCCCCCTGTGAACTCCATGGGACTACTCACGCATAGCAAACGCATCCCTAGGGGCTGGAAATGATGGATACAGAAACTTTTCAGCCTGGGCTGTGCCACGGAGAAGTTGGCTGTGAGTGACTGTTTCACAGACACCCACCCGGAGCACCTGTGTGTGAGTTCCTGCTCCCTTTAGCCTGCCCTTCTCCCCTGAATAAATGCTTCTGACAGTTTCTTAACTGCATCCAAAGAGACATTATATGAACTGGAAGCAGCTGTGCCAGTTGTACAGACTTCACAGCCCCATCCATCTTCCCCCTCACCTGTGCTTTCTTCCATCCTTTCATTTTTAACGGGCAACTTCATGCAATTTTTTTAATTAAGTAAAATGCCCATCAGCTTTGCAATATTTTCTTTAGAATGTTTACTTTAATTTTGATTTCCCTGCTTAATCTTTTCTCACAAAGCTGTATGCATTTTTAAATTTTCCAAGGAAAATAATTACAAAGATAATCCAGCTGAGTGTAATCAAACTGCAGGGTTCTTTGTTTTTCTGGCCTTTTAATTTAATTTCACGTCCTGTGGTCTCAAAGAAATATTAGGATTATATCATCTTGTTATTGTTTAGATCACGTGCCAGTAAAAATAAGGAACAACTGATTCTCTTCTTACCCACTGCCACACAGAAAACTCATACAGCACACAGAACATTTTCAAAATAGAGATGCAGGGGAAGACCTCATAGATGAGCATGAGTTAGAAAACCTTACTCTCACTTTTCTACCCAGAACCCTTGTTTATTTGGTAGGATTTGATTAATATTTTATAAAGATGGTAATTGCTTTCATAAAACAATTTGCTTTTAAACTTTTCCAATGCACCAGTATGGATCCTGATGTGATTTTGTGGATATTTTAACCATGGAAATAATTCCACTGGCTTCAGCACCACTACTTGCACTGAAATAAGAGCTTCAGCAGCTTTCTTTGGATCAATAAAAACCAGAAGTCATTCACAGAGTAACACTGGAAAAACAGTGGAGAGAAGGATCAGTCACATGCCTTAGTATGTAAGGTCAGCCAAGCAACAAAAATATGTCTCAACATATGCAAGAGGACCCTGCCCACGTCCTAGCAGTCAGTTTATGGGGATCAGAGCACATCTGTATTAAGTCTGAATTCACAGCTTGGGCTTCAGACCCTTCTCTGCAGGTACCAAAGTCCTCAGCACACCGATCTTCACCTTTTGAGTTGGGGAAGGAGAGATCCTGAGCAGATTCCAGCTAGAAAAGGGTCTCATCTGCCAAGAAGTCAGACTGAAACAATGCAGGTGTGAGGAGTTTGTTGAGTGTTTTTTCCAGCAGTAACCCATTGTACTGTCCACAGGCACGAAGGAAGAAGGAAATAATTCCAGCCACCAAACAGGTATAACATACCCCCGGGGCCTAAAAACAGCCAGGTCAGAGCTGCTGAATTCCTCTTAAGCTGTTTCTTCTTCATTGCCTTCAAAATGGGGCAGCACAGCCCCATCCACCAACTCCCTGGGGACAGAGACAAGGACACCTGTGGCAGGGCCTGTTTCAGGGTGAGACTGTGGTTGAGGTTTTCATTCTGGAGCTGTTAGTTCTGTCCAAGTGCTGCTGCTCTGGTAACACCCTCAGGAGAGCACCCTAAAACCACCTCTTTTTTGACTAAGATGTTTTTGACTAAGTTATCTCAGAATATTCTTAATTAATACAAAAAAAGCTAGATAGAGTCACAAAGTTATGCCCATAAATACAGAAAATTCTTTTGTGATGGACAATTTGAGCAACACCAAGTTAAGACATTCTCAGAAAAAGAACATACTGATAATGAAGACAGGCAGTCTCTTCCTAGATTTATTATGTTGCACTTGAGGAAAGCAATCCCACCAGATTAATGGAACAGATGTAAGTAGCTCCACTCAAACCTCCATAGTTAACATTTGTACTGAAAGTTTTACTACCTAATAGCTTCAGTATGTTAATAACCTGAGAGATCATCATGGTTCACTACTCAATATTTTTTAAACGCCTACAAACCCAACAAGGTAGAGAGAAATTAGGCCATAACAGTTCCACAGCACACATGAAGGGGTCTAGTCCCATCTCCAGTAATAACATTCAGGTGGAAGAGCTCTTGGTTTCTCCAGCATTGCCACACCCCAAGATGTGCCCACAGCTGCAAACTGGCTACAGGGACAACCCCAGAACAGAGAGTCCACCAAGGGCACGGCTACAGCACCTCCAACTTGCTCTGCATCAGCCCTTCTATACAAAAAAACCAACCACAAGGAAAGACATTTCAAGCCAGCTCTACACACACACACATTTGTTCTAAGCCAGGTATGGCTACAGAACTAATTCCCTTCTGTAAAAACAGATTTTGAAGTCTTTCGAACTTACACATTCTTTTCACCAAGGCCTGAAAAATCCTGTTTTCTGAATTTCCTCGATTAAAATACAATGAAATATTCTTGACTCCTCTGGATACTTTTTTCCCCCCCAGAAAGAAATGGTTACAGGCTTGAAAAGGAATCTAATTTTTTTAAACTGCTGCTTGAAAGCAGCATGGCATATCTGAAGCAATGGCTGAGCCCATTCTTGAAATCATTTTTAAAGCTATTACAATGGTGAGCTTTTCTTGAGCTCTAAAAAGAAAATTAAACTGAGACACCACATGCATACTTCCTCCGCTTACAGAGACAACGTTTTCCTTACAAAGCACTTTGTTTTTATGTCAAGGGATGGAGGAGAGGACCTTATATTCTGCATTCAATGCACTGGTTAATGAAGTTGCCACAATCATATTCTCCATGGGGTTTTGGCTGTCACTACAGACACCTTCTTTCCTTCAAAATATGCTTTTCATTGTTCTACTGCCCTTTTTCCAATTGCTCTGCAGCCAAGTTCTTGGAAAGCAATCACGCTTCTTGTTTAGGATTTATTGCTAGTCTTTTGCCAATGAGGACATACACAAATCTCTCCTCTGATCATCCTGGAAAAGCAAGCTAAAAATACAGCAATTTAGGAACAGGCACATTTTGCATGTTATATGGCATCAGTGTGTCCTCATCAAAAAATTCTGACAGTATAAAAGAAGGTCTCTCCTTTTGGCCAGGCCAATCAAAGGCTCTGCTTGGGTGCCATAAATAAGCTTATTTTAGAATTCCAGCCTACCTAAAAAGGGAAAAAAAGCATTTGCATTGTGTTTTACTGGTTGGAGGATTTTTTTCCTTTCACATGGTAAACTTTGAGCTTTAGAAACTCCAAGTCTGAGAAAAACAATTGTTTATCTTCCAAATTGGCTGCTTTAAAACTAGTAACTAAATTAGGCATCACAGTTCCTATTAAAACTTTTAAGTGGTGACAATTGTCTGTCTGTTTGTACAAACTCGTAAAGGATTTTGCAATTTCAGAGTCAAGCTGTATTTGTGTTTTGAAATGTGTTTCAGGTTGTCTGAGAAAGCTCACACTCCCCAGAAGCTGAAGGTAACAGGAGGGAAGGCTGATCCTATGGCTAGGAAGGAATGGCTCCTGAGGAAGAGTATCCAGGTAATCACCACACCTTGGTCAGGCTTTTCTGACCACGTTGTTTATTTTTCATACAAACATTACAGTTTAATCACCAGCCTCTTTGAAAGGCTTGTCTTTTTATTGGTTTTGACACGCAAGAGGAGATTCAGGACCCCGTGGATATGATTTAAAGCTTCTTTGGATTAGGGCTGGTAAAGTTCCTCTGAAATGTTGGGAGACTCAGTTCTTGGTCTCTCCTGGTTCTTTGTTTCTGATGATGCCCTCTGTCAAACAACCATAAACTGGGAAAATGGACTGGGACTCATTCCCCAACCTGGATTCCCAGCTGGCAGTGTGGTATATCTCCATTATTCCTGGAGAGATGATCCTGGGGCTCAGGCACTGTTGCTGAGACTCAGGAACAAGAAGGCTAATGAACAGAAAGGCCAATGAAATGGCTTTACATTGACAGAGGGCAGGTTTAGAGGGGATATTAGGAAGAAAATCTTGACTGTGAGGGTGGGGAGGCCCTGGCACAGGTTGCCCAGAGAAGCTGTGGCTGCCCCATCCCTGGAAGTGTCCAAGGCCAGGTTGGACAGGGCTTGGAGCAACCTGGGCTAGTGGAAGGTGTCCCTGCCCACAGCAGGGGAGTGGAATGGGATGAGCTTTAAGGTCCTTTCCAACCCAAACTGTTCTCTGATTCTATGAAGATCCAGATAAATGTTTCACCACCTCATAATTTGGGATTCTTACTCAGCCCAAAATGACTGCAATTGTTATTATTTTGATTTTCTTTTTATGACTCTCATCTTTCTTGTCTTCCTTCTCTGCTTATTCTTTTCCCCAGGCAACATGAGATAGTTCCCAAATACCTACTTGGTTCCCATAATTAAACCAGATGTATTTTCTAGTCAGTCCAAAAAGAGAGTAGTGATTTGTGAAATGGGATTTTGCATTCAAGAAATGAGAAATTATAATTGAAGAAACAGCATAAATTCAAGCTTAATAAATAATGAATGAACTTTCAAATGCAATAAAACTCCATTTTTTGCATGTTCAGACTGGCAGACTTCTCAGTAAATTATCTGTAATTTTGTGTCAAAAGCCTCATATTCTGCAAAAGTATTAAAATTTCCTGAAATTTATTCTCTGCTCAAAATTATTCACTGAAATACATTTTTGTATGTGAACTGCATTTACTCTTTTTGTTGCTCTAATAAGATTACTCATGTATGACATGGCATCATTTAATTCTGGGTGTGCTTCTCATTGTGATCATCAGATTCAAGTGCAAGTATTTGCATAACAGTTATAAAACTTGCCTCCTGGTATTTCAGCTAAAAAGCTCACTTTCCATCGGGGTGAAGGAACTTACAAAAGAGACCACGGGGGGGGGGGGGGGGGGGGGGGAAGTCGCTACCAAGGCCAAAGCAAAGGAATTGCAAAATTTAAACCAATATTTGCTATAAAACATTTGTGGTGGTCATTCAGCCCTCCTTCTGATTCCCTCATAAACGTCCACACTGCTGGACTTTACATTGCAGGTCTACCTGAATGTCCTTTTGAAACCAACCTGAAATTTCCCTTTTGCTGCTGACAACGGCTTTGTGCTCCCCTTGCAATTGTGACGAAACTTCTGCTTTTACTAACGTCTGCAGAGTAGATCCCACCATTTTCCTTCTTCTGACATTAAGCACCAAGCAGTTGAGCTTTTACTTTTGACTTAACAAGTGGAAACACACATGCACATACTTGGCTTTGGCTACATGTTCACCCAGCTAAATCTATTGATGGAGTCTGCAGGACCTGGAACAAACTTATTTTTGGATACCATAATCCTCAATATATTAACTTGCTTTTACTCCTGGTCTTCCATATGCTGTCTGTCTTCTTCATCTCCAGTGACAACCACCTACATTACTCCCTGCAAATTTTAAAACCACTTTACTCACAGCACCTGGCAACAATAACTAAAAGTGTGGCAACACACTCAATGCAGGTGTAACACTTGTGGCTCTGACAGCACTTGCCCTTTGTTCTTCATTTAAGAAGATTTCGCATCCCCTCTAAAAAAGCTTTAAAAATAAATTAGCACCAGGCCTCCAAAAAATGTTGTTGGAGGTTCATACATGGTTTAAAGAACAGTTGGAATGCAGTTTGGAGTAAATCTTGATAATTTTCTGCCTTTTGGATTATAGCTAACGGCTTCTTTAATAAGACTTTAACATAATAAGACTACATTACTGTAACCATCTTCCTGAGGATGGTAGAAAAAGACTGTAAAACCGAGTGGCACAATTAAAATTACTTGCAAAATATTGTCTCTCTGTGAATAACACACAATAACTGTAATTAATACCAGTCCTTTAAAGTATTCTTAAAGTCTACCGAAATCTAAACCAGCGTTGTATGGCTGGTAGCAACAACTGCATCCTAAACAATATTAAAAATTACAACAGAAGATAAAAATTCTCCTTCAGAAGTCAGAAAGGTATAATTCACCCATCTGCTGAATGGGATAACACCTTTGCCCTTAATATCTGTAGAGCTTCTTTGGGAGGATCTCAGGACTTTACTCTTTAGCTAAGCCTCGCAAGTTCAACAGCCCAGGAGTTATATAAACATTATTTTACAATTTGAACTATTTTCCCAGCAAAAGGAGCGGTCCAGGGGAGGACTATCTGAGCGACCTCTTCTGCGAAATGAATGCTGCCTTACTCGTACTTCCACAGCTTCAGGAGCGACCGAAGCCTAAAGCCCACCCAAGCCGTGCCCAGCCACGCTCGCAGGCAGCTCCAGCACTCGGGAGGACAGCGGAAAACAGGCTGCAGGTTGTACGGCACCTAAAATCGCCCAGTCTAGCAAGTGCTTTCAGCGAAGAAAGCCTGAGCAAGGGCTTGGAAAAATGCCTTATTTTAAGCAGTAAGCAAGTAAATAAATACAAACACAAAACCGGGTTGGAACAGACAGAAAGCGCTCGCGTCTTGGCAGCGATGCCGCATCCGTAGGACGTGTTGCTTAACCGGAGGGGGTTGGAACAGACAGAAAGCGCTCGCGTCTTGGCAGCGATGCCGCATCCGTAGGACGTGTTGCTTATGCGTGGCGCTCCCCCTCCAGCCGGAGGGATGCTCCCAGGCGGACGGGGGTTCCGCGGGGAGCCGGGGCGAGCCCTGAGCCCCCGGCCCCGCCGTGCCCAGCGCCCCGCGGCCGCGGGGAGATACCCGCCTGCGCGGGGAGAGGAGACCGCGTCCGCTCCCGACTGGGGGGGAAAGAGCCCCGTGAGCCCGATCCGCCGGCGGTCACTGGGCATCGGCTCTGCGGGAGCTCGGGGGCAGGACGGGGATGCTCGCGGAGCCCGCAGCCGGCGCCCCAGCGTGTTTTCAGGGCGCCGAACGGCGGCGGCTCCGGCATCGCCCGGAGCATCCCATCCCATTCCGTCCTATTCCATCCCATCCCGCTGCCCGACCGCGGCGGCTGCCGCCGGGCACAACCCTCGCCCGGCCACCCCCCGGCTCTCCGGGGCACCCGCTGAGCCCCCCAGCCCCTCTGCCCGGCTCCGGCTGGGGACAAACAGGCTCTCAACAATGGGCATGTTTGCAGCAACATGATCTCACCTAATAACGCCGAATAAGGCAATGACTGCACGGGGAAGCGATACGATCCTGCCGGTCTCACCACACGGCGCGGAAAGCTATTTGCAGATTTGCTAAACCCTTTTGAATGAATGCATCTGCAGCTGACCTTTAACAATAGACGCTGAAATAGCACAATCTGTGGGACCAGATTTGAGGAGGGGGGGCGGGAAGGGGGAAGGAAGAGATGGGTGAATATTGTAATCTCTGCAATCTCATTCACTTCCTTTCCCAAACCCCCGCGCACAGGGAAAAAGCGGTATTTTCCTTTCCACCGTGACTCTGTCTCCAACAAGCCGTTTCTAACACCGGCACAGCCACATGGCACCCCGAAAGCCGCCGCCGGCGGGACCGGCGCGCATCCCCGCCGGTGCCCGCCCGCATCCCGCGGGCACCGCTCCGCGGAGGGGCGACTGCGACAAGGATGCTCCAGCCCCCTCTCCCCTCCCGCCGCTCTCTCACCTTCCCTGGCTTTCAGCAAAACGGTGTTGGCAACGATGTTTTCCAGCTCCATTGACGAGCTCGGGCAGCGCAGGCAGCGGCACTGCAGCAGGACGTCACTCCGAGGTGCGGAGTCTCCGGGCGACCACCCGCCTCCTGCCCCTAGCGCGTTATCCCCCCGCGCATCATCCCCGCCTGCCTCCCCGCTCCCCGGGCGGAGGCGGCGCTCCCCGCACCGCCGCGCCCCGCTACTCCATCCTCCGCCCCGCCGGCTCCCCCGGTGGTTTGAGGGCTCGGGCGCTCCTGCCTCCCTCCCCCGGGGGTGTGGCACCGCGGAGCGGCCCCGCAGCCCCGCGCAGGCGCCGGCCCCCGCCCCGCCGCCGGCTCCGCGGGGCCGGGCACGCCGGGACCTGTAGTCCTGGGGCGGCCCCGCCGCACCCGGCACCGGCTCCGCACCCGCGCAGCGTCCCCGGGGACGGGGAGGGCGAGAGCGCTTGTAGGGACTCGGATAGGGGCCGGACAGAGAGGGCGCGAGTGGGTGTCGGGCGCTGGGGATGC
Organism: Pipra filicauda; assembly: GCF_003945595.2. Taxonomy (NCBI): domain Eukaryota; kingdom Metazoa; phylum Chordata; class Aves; order Passeriformes; family Pipridae; genus Pipra; species Pipra filicauda. Next base: position 1,073,032 of record NW_024104687.1, on the reverse strand, counting down.
GCGGGATGCGCTGGGATGCGCGGAGCGATGTGCGGAGCGATGTGCGGAGCGATGTGCGGAGCGATGTGCGGAGCTCCCCGCGGCCCCGGTCCCGCCGCAGCCCTGCTGCCGGACGCCACCCGGTGGCAGCGGTCCCGGCCCGGGGCTCCCCTGCCCTGCCCGGGGTCCCCAGGGCTCCCCCGCCCGGGTCTTCGTGCTCGTCACCGCCCCGCAAAGGCTCGTTCCCATGGAAAGGGGTCGCCGACACCCGCAGACTTCTTCCTGCCCCCGCCCCTCTCCTCGGGCCGGGGCACGGGCTTCTCGGCTTTCCTGGGATCTCAAAAGCCCCCCCGGGAAGTACCCGAGGGAATCCCATTTCTGCTGCACTATTGTTTTCACCGTTGCAAGCATCTGTGTGAGACATCAGCCACTTGTGGAAAGTTTGTGAATTTTAAGCGCTGGATTACAACATAAATTCTCTTCTGTCTGTGTAGCACAGATGCTCGTGTCAGCTTGATTCTGATTTTCCTAGCAACGGGGTAGATCGATTCAGCAGGTCAAGCAAAGAAAGGGGATAAAAACGACCCATTACTCCCACTGACACTCTTCCCCCATCTGTATTTGCACTGATTAAATCCACATGAAGTAAATCAAATTAATGTGCACCTTCTTGTAAGTGGAGCATAGACACTAGTTTTTTCTTCTTTTTTTATTGTACCGATCCATTTCCACAGCCAGGCAGAAATCACTTGCAATAGCATAACTTGCAGACTGTCTAGAACACATTTTCTGAATATAGGAAATAAATGGGAAATGCATTTCATGAATAATACCTAGGGCATTAGGGTAAAATTGCTATAATAAATGCCTTTTGTACCTGATTAAGTGCCAAAGGTTTGAACTTTGAAAGTTATTGTGCATAGCGGGCGGCACTGCTTTGTACAGTCTTCCACATCCCTCTCCTTTTGCTTCAGAAAATGTTTGGCCTCCAGAGCTGTGCCATGTTGTGATTACTTTCTCTGTAATGCTAAGTTCTATACAGCAGTAGTTGTGTCTGTAAGTACCGGAAGATTTTTCTCTGATTAAATAATTCTTGAGGGAGAAATTGCTTCCTGGAAACCAGAGCCTTAGCACAGAGAGGAGGCTCCTAAGGACCATCTGCCCTGCCTGTTGTTTGAACACTTCTGTGCAAGCACTGGTGCTTGCTTGTACACAGAAAATTATTCTCAGGCTGTAAGTGCATCTCACATTCCTGCCCAGCCTCCCACTAATGGTCAGCACAAGGACAACACCAACATCACAACATGGCTGATACTGGAAGACAATTTTTATTATACAGAATGTTTTTAACTGCTACAAGAAACTCCTCTTTCCATAGGAAAAATGAAGGCACGTGTCTAAGTGCCCATTTTGTGGAGCACCGCTCACTGCAGCAGCAAGTTCAACTTCTGCTGACAGCAATGGGGCATCACTGTGTCTGCCACATCTCGGGATGAGGCTGCTCAGTGGGGAGGGATTTACCTTCATGGGAGACTCCACAGGGAGCAGTGACTGTGTTTGGTGAGTAACTTTTACAGAGGTGCCTAAATGAAGACAGCAGATCTTGCAGGCCTCAAGTTTGAGCTGCAGTTGGAATTCAGCACGTGCCCCTGACAGCTCTACTGCTCCTCTTTTATCTGATATCTCTGTGTACCTCTAGATGCACAGAGCCATCTGCAGTGTCACCCCCTGGGACAAAAGTATGACTCCAGCATGCCGATGTTGTCCTGTATGCTTTCAAATATTTACTTCTTGAAAAAGTAAATATATTTATCGAAAGAGTTATGACAGGTCTCTCTGGAGTTCGAGAATCCCACGGAGCTACCCAGTGCTCATGAACGGTGCAGCTCCACAGTTCTCCATGATCCTGGCAACCAAAAGGCACAGTTACACAGAAACAGGGGCAGCAATCGAGCTCTGTGTGTGCTGCTGCCACAGGGGTTATTTCTACTCAGCTGGGTGACTTTGCATTGAAATGGAGTCACAGAACTTAAATGTGGCTGAGTGCAGGGAGTGGAAGGCTGAGCTCTGCTCCCAGACTGCTGGGGTTCTGCAATAATATGTTTGTCTCAGTTACACTAAGAGCAGCGATTCTGACCCTGTGTTTATTGGTAAGAACAATGGAGAGGGTTTTCTTCGTGATTCTTATGTTACTTAACAAAATGAAACTCGTTTCTAGTAAATCCGAGCCGATGTGGTGCAACCAGGACATGGAAGGAGGTGTGTTCACCAGCACTGACCTGCACTGCTCTGAAAAACAAAATCAAGATGATCAGTCCTCAGTGCATCTCTCTTTTCTACTGTAGTTTTTTAAGCTGACACATGACAAGGGTCTGCTTCCAGCACTGGCCTGAGATGGATGGCCCCTGTCATGGGTGTGGCCCCCCATGTTCCACCAGAGCAAGTGCCAGTGCACAGACCTTCTTGCCTAAAACTCCATCAGTTGGTCTTTGCAAAACCCACTGCAGCTTTTGGTGTCTTACCTCATGACTTCTTTATAGCTGTTGGTGTCTTCATTTTTGTGTCACCTGGAACATCTGGTTCACAAAACCAACCAAAAAAAAAAAATTAGGAAGAGGTAGATTTATTCATATCCATTTTCTTTTGTGACAATGCTTTAACTTCAAGGCATGTCCACACCTGATTTAGTGGAACCATCAGGTTTTCTGTGAGTGAGGGAGAGGGAAACAGGAGACCTGTAAATCTGTTTCAGTGCTTATCTTATTCCATTCACTGTTATAAACTCCAGTGCTGAAATGCATGGACTCAAAAACAGGGTGGCAGGGAAGGAACACAGGTCCCTTTTGCTGGCCTAAAGCTCCTGATTCAGTGCTTGTTGGGAGAAAAGGGAAAATTTAGTCTGAATCATGTGCAGAAGCAGCCAATTTTAGAAGGGAAAAAAAAAAAAGACAAGCTACCAAAAAAACCCCAATTAAATTCTGAAAAATGTGCTTTCTAAGGTGCTTAATGTGTCTGGTTGTTCTGCTTTTAAATCTCCATCTGAAGTCATTCAGGAAAGGCTCAGAAAAACACCTAAAAGTGCTGAACATCAGGATAAAGAAGGGCTGGCAGCCATCTTTCCTTTATGGGAAAAGAGAGGTTTGTAAACGAAACGCCAACACCGTGCGAGACCCAAATGCATCAGTGCAATAGGAACAGGGAGGCAGCGAGGCAGTGTGATATTCTGAGCCACTCGAAGGATGAGTCATCAGCAGGGTGGGCTCGCACAGCTCCAGCCAGAAACACAGCAGCAACACACCCAGTTTTATCCTGCCACCAGAGAAAAACCACTTGGCCTCAGCACAGCCTGCTTGAAATGCCAGGATAAGACCCCCGGTGAACCAGATGTCAGCAAGGCTTTTGCCTATACTTATCAACTGGAAACATACCCTAACAGCAGCTATCTCCTAAATCCATGCTATAACACACTCAATTAACGCAGTCAAGCCCGTTCATGATTAGCTCTAAGCTGCATTGTGTTTGGAATTGCTTCTGAAACTTATTGCCACAAACGGGCAAATTCTTTCTCCTCCTGCTGAGCTTTGGTATCAGCAGGTGGGAGCACACAGGCCTGTGAGAGCATTTGCAGGCAGCTGGAATATTTTCCAGCGCCTCTGTGTGCAAGGACAGAGGCTGCCATCTACCAACAGCCACGGGGTGATGCATCGTGTTGTCTAAGGAAAACTTTTTGCTTTGGTTTAGATAAAAATTGTTTATCCCTCTGTTGTTTCTTTCCATTTCCAAACCTGTTTTTCAGTTGTGTGTTTCCTCGAGGTAGATCACAAATGATTGTTACAGCACTTGAGCACAGGGATAAAATAACCTTCTAGAAGATGAGTGGATTTTAATTTTTTAAACAAGCAGACAGATGCATCCCATACTCTGCACAGACTCTGCCATTCAGTGACCCATAGCAGCAGATCTGATTGGGGATTTGCTTACCCCTTTCATCAAGGTTGGAGATAAAGGAGCTACTTTTCCTCCAATATTTTGTTGTGTTAATGATGATCTTTCAAAGATCTCTTTAAAAATCTCTCACAAAACAATAATGGTAACAACACACAAGCATTCTCTAGTACTTTGTATCAACAGAGCTTGAAGTTTTTCACGAGAAAGACATAGTTAATTATTTCCAGATAGGAAAGGAGAAGCACAAGTATCCTAAACCAAAGATAACATTTACCTCTCCCATTCAGGTGTCTTATCCACCTTGTACATCAACTTCTCCCTAAAGCCTGCTGAAATCCCTGGAGAGTCCTTCCCCAGCTTCAGGTGTCTCCATTTGAATCAGGCTTAAAGACAGCAAAGGAGACAACCAACAAGATTTGGAAAAAGAGTGCATATGGTGTCACTCGGGAGATTTATTCTGAACTTCTGATGTCAAGAAGAACCAGGTTTAGCAGCTGCTCTAGCCCATGCCAGACCCAGAGCTGAGGGAAAAAATATCAGCTTTTACCAGGTGCGCTTTGGCAGTGACAAGGTCCATCTTCAGACTGTAGAGATGCTCAGTAAAAAGCAAAGTGGAAAATCCCTCCTGTTAAATGGCAGTAGTTCAAGCTTTTGCACAGAGGCCTGAGAAGCTGAATTATACTGCCTTCATAACAAAGCATGAGCAATATTTCCCCACCTGCAAGCCAAGTGTTTAAACAAAGAGTTTTAAACAAATATAACTTTCCGGGGAGGGGGGAAGGACATCGGTTTAGAATACGTTACCTTAGAAGTTGTGAATAATCATGTGTGGATGAGACAGCCATCCTCAGGAAATCCGAGCAATAACCCTTTTCTTGCTGCCACAATGCAGCTCCCACAGCTGAGGGAAAGCAACCACTGAGGCCCAGCCACCCCCGGGCACACAATTTGCTGCCCAGCCCCAGGGGACTCGTCTGGGTGAGCACGTCTGTCCATCGGAGTGATGTCCTGGTGTGCAGGGTTGAACACAGACACGCCATCCTGCACTGCTCTTTAAGGAAATGGCCCAAGGAATGGCTGGTGGTTTTGCTGCTCTCTACCTACAGTCACTGCTCCACAGGTGTCCCGACTCAGCTTCACTGCTCACTGCTCCACTTTCAGCCCTCAGCAGTGGCACAAAGACCTCCAACACCTCTGCCGTGGTCATGACTTTCCATAATTGCTCCTTTCCTCTCCAAATCCAAGGCTGCAGACTATGGCACAGCTCACCCACAGTCTACCTGACATACTTTCTAATGTACAAATAGTTTACTTGCTTCCACTTTTAGGTTTTGAGGGGTTTTTAAGCAAGAATGCCTCTAAATTTTAGGCAACATATGTGCAATTAAACTGAGTAGCTCAGCCAGCCAATGCTCCTTGTTCAGCCAGTGATCTTCCCAGCAGACTCCCAATTCAGCTGGCACTTTTCAGCAGCCCTAGTTTATCAGCAAGAGACAAAACTGAACTTCTCTCTCACAGACCTTCAGGTGTCCCTTAATGAAGCACTAATGAGAAGCAAGGGGTACAGAAGGTTCCTTAACTTAGAGCCTGGTAGTTCACTGACCCAGCGCTGCACTTGTGCACACATGTTCAAATACACACTCAGAGCCTGACAGCAGGTGTTGAGCCTGAAGGGAACAGCCTCAAAATCAAAAGCAACTGTGATGTCTATTTGAATTCAAGGAAACCAATGGATGCAGGAAGCAGTTATACTACTACGCAGGTGGAGCCCACGCTGGGGTATCCATATCCTGTGGTGTCCACATTTTCTTCCCTCTCATGTCACTCTGGCTATAAGAAGGGAAATTGGATCAACTCAGTTTGACTATTTAGATGAAAGAACACACAGAAAGAAGCTAAGAAAAGAAAAACGGACTTTTAGAAGCTGATTTTCAGTATTCTGGGCTGTGCACACTGCTCGTGCTGCTCCAGAGCACATGGCCTAAAACGGGAAGGCAGCTGGCACTTCTTCATGAAGATGATCTCTGTTGCTGCCACCATCAGGCATTCAACAAAAACAGCCTGAGAAAACCTCGTACTGCCCAAGTGACTCTGCTCAAGTAACTCCTTGAGTAAGAGTTGTGGGGGCCTGGGTTTTGACAGCAGACTCTCTGAAAACCACAGCTGCAAGGAAATGAAGTCTTACACATGTCAGGTGTGGTCCCTTCCACAAGCCATACACCTTCCCTGCACTGCTTTCCCTGGCAGGAGATGGGAAGCCTGTAATGGGCATTTGTGACTCTCTTACCTCTTGCAGAGGTAACACACACCCAAACTGCTCTTCCGAGGGATGGACCCATGTGGCTTCACAGGGATGGTCCCTGCAGCCAACTGAACTGGGACAATCCTCAAGGCAAACATAGACACATTCAGGTTAACACAGAGCTGCTGCTGATCACCAGCAGCAACTGCCTGTGAGGGAAATGAGGCAGTGACTTGGGTTTGCATCAGCTCACAGCCAAGAGAAGATGAGCAGGCACATGGCTGGCACACTGTAATTGTTCCATTATGATTAAACAGTTAGGGGCTATGAAGATGGTGAAGGGCCTTGAGGGGAAGCCATATGAGGAGCGGCTGAGGTCACTTGGTCTGTTCAGCCTGGAGGAAAGTGAGGGGAGACCTCACTCCAGTCTCCAACTTCCTCGGGAGGGGAAGAGGAGGGGCAGCACCCATCTCTTCTCTCTGGTGACCAGCGACAGGACCTGAGGGAATGTCATGAGGCTGAGCCAGGGGACGTTTAGGTTGGATATCAGGACCCAGGGAAGTGGTCACGGCACCAAGCCTGTCATAGTTAAGAGTGTTTGGACAATGTCTCGGGCACATTGTGGGATTGTTGGGGTGTCCCGTGAAGGGCCAGGAGTTGGACTTCCATGAGCCTTGTGGGTCCTTCCCAACTCAGAATATTCTGTGATTCTGTAACTATAATCTGAGCGAGTTTAGCGAAGTCTGAGCCAACTGCGTTTGTAAAGTCTGTATCTGGAAGGCTTCTAAGCACAAGCCAGCCTGTACCAGCACACACCAAACCCAGGTCCCAGAGCAACCATCACCACCAGCACCTGAGCACAGCCTGTGCAGCTGAGGGGCTCAGCCCAGGTACAGTACCAGGTACACCTGGAAATGGTGAGGGCACACCTTGAGTGCTGCCTCCAGTTCTGGGCCCCTCAGTGCAGGAAGGTCATTGAGGGGCTGGAGCGAGTTCAGAGAAGGGCAATGGAGCTGGTGGAGGGTCTGGAGAACGTGTTCTGTGAGGAGCAGCTGAGGGAGCTGGGGGTGTTTAGTCTGGATGAAAGGAGGCTCAGGGGAACTTCATCACTCTCTGCAACTCCCTGACAGGAGGGGGGAGCCGGGGGGGGTCGGGCTCTGCTCCCAGGACGAGAAGGAAATGATTACAAGCTGCACCAGGGGAGGTTTAGGTTGGACATAAGGAAGAATTTCTTCTCATAAAAAGTGATTAGACATTGGAATGGGCTGCCTAGGGAGGTGGTGGAGTCACCGTTATTAAAGGCAAGGCTGGAAGCGGCACTTGGTGCCTTGACAAGGCGGCGCTCGGTCACAGTCTGGTCTTGCCGCCCTCGGAGGCCCCTTCTAACCCAACCGCTCCCGCGGTCCCGGGTTCTCCCCGCCCCCTCGCCCCTCCGTCCCGCCCGCCCGTCCCTCCATCGTGCCCGTCCCTCCGTCCCGCCCGCCGCTCGACATGGCCGCCGCGCTGGGGAGGCTCCTGCGGGCCGCGGTGAGTGCCCGCCCGCCCGCGGGCCCTGCCCGGCGCGGCGCGGCCCGGCTCTGACCCCCTGTCCCCCGCAGGTGCCCGTCGCTGCCGCCGCCGGGAGGAGGGTGACGGCGCTGCCCGCGCCCTGCGCCCGCCGCGCCCTGAGCGCCGGTAAGTGCGGGCGGGCTGAACGGCGGGCGGGCTGAACGGCGCTGCCGGCCCCGGCCCCGGCCCCAGCTCCCTGCTCTGCCCCGCAGGCGCCGCGCGGCTCGGCCCGGCCGTGACACAGCACGCCCCGTTCTTCAAGGGAACGGCCGTGGTGAACGGAGAGTTCAAGGAGCTGAGCCTGGATGATTTCAAGGGGAAATACCTGGTTCTCTTCTTCTACCCGCTGGACTTGTGAGTGCGGGTTTCTCCCCGTCCCGGTGGGCCTCCCGCCCTGCTGAAGGTCACCGCAGGCGCGGCGGGTCGTCGCTGGTTTTACCCGATTTGGGCCGGTCTTGCAAGGCAGATGTGCCTGTTTCTAGAGCGTGGGTGATTAGACTGGGGACAAATGGCCGCTGTGTGTTAAAGCAGTGGATGTGGTGGCGGGAGAGCATCTTCTGCCTGCAGGGACTGCCTCAGGAGGTGGATGTGGTTCCTCTTACGGTCAGACCCCAAGGGTGAGGGTGTTTGGTTTGAGGGTATTTGGGGCTGCCTTGGAGACTCTCCTTTAGGCAGCAGCAGGGCCAGCAGAACTGCAGCTTCATGGCTGCAAGGCAAAATGTGACCCGATGGGGTTAAGTCTGTCAGAAGACTTAAATCTCGAAGAGCATCCTGGTAGGCACGCGAGGGAGGGTTTAACCTGCAGTCCTTCCTGCTATAGTTTCCAAAATCTCTCTGTTTAGAGAGTGCCTAGCAGAGGCAGTTTCTTCATCTTTGCAAAGAATCTGTTATGGAAACTGGCACGCCAGCTCCACAGCTATGACTGTTGGTTTGAGAGTGAAACTAATCTTGAACAGGAAACATGGTTAAAATTACCGGGCTAAAGAAAACGCTCTGCTGCATTAGTGCCTAGAAACGGACAGGAGAGTCGTTTCTAAAAAATTCCCGGAAAGGACTGTAGAACCATTTACAGCCTGATCTCTCCTCCCACCCAGCACCTTTGTCTGCCCCACGGAAATCGTGGCTTTCAGCAACAAAGCAAATGAATTTCGTGATGTGAACTGTGAAGTGGTGGCAGTTTCAGTGGACTCTCATTTTTGTCATCTGGCCTGGATAAATACACCACGAAAGGTATGAATCAACCATCTGTTTCAGGCTTTTTCTGTTGGTTTGGTTTCTTTTCACAAGAGCTCCAGAGGAACTGAATAAATAATTGTGCCAACACTGATTTTTTAATAGACTGCCTAAAGTGGCATGTGATTAACTTCTACATTTGTTGACATAATTCTGACATCAATCTTTGTTTGCTTTCTCTTTTTCTTAATTACTTGGTTTTTTTAACGTTTTGCTCTGTTGATAGTAATGTTTATTCTTGTACATTTATCTCAAAAGACAATGCTCAGTGTACATGTCACAGCCCTAAGATATCTGTTACAGCTGATAGTGCACAGAAACTATGACAGAAAATGAACAGAAGCTGTCTAGTTGTTATTGTTATGCAGTGCCTAACAGTGGTGGCTTCAGAAGGGAAGCAGAAGAACCACCAGTTTATTGGAGCACTTGTATTATTAACTCTCACTTGCTGAAAGGGTTCTGCTCTTGCAGTGTAAATGGAGGGGTTTGGCTTTCTTTAGGGAAAGAAAGTGAGAAAACAGCCTTGAACTGGAGAGAAGCCTCTTTCAGATGTATATAAAATACATGCTCTTAGTTGCATGAAGGACCTCACCAGCTGAGTTAGTTGTAAAGAATCTCAGGTGTCACAGGAAGGTGCAGGCTGTGCCATCAGCCATGACCCGTGCGGGCAGCAGTGTGCAGGAGTGCTCACAGGCTGGGTGCCTTCAGGCACTGCTGTGACATGCAGGGGGGCCAGGACAGTTTGCTGGATTTAATTACAGCTTGGCTGAGCCTATCAAGGATGTTTATTCTCTGAATGCTTTGTTCGAAGCTCTAAAATGTGGTTGTGGACTGACTTTGTGGATTTATTGGAAAGCTGCTCAGTGTGTGCCAGCCGTGCTGCTCAGTGCATGTGTAGCAAAACACCCTGCACAGGGGGAAGGAATTCCATGATGGTGCTGAAAGGAAGCTGACACCCAGAGAAGCTGAGGCCTTGGTTTCTCTGACATCTGTGCCCAAAGCTCTGCCTGTGAGAACTCTGTTGCAGCCAAGTGTTTTCAGGATCAGGGTCTGAGTGACTGAGATTACACAGTGATTCACTGGTGATGCCAGGAATAGCAAAGCTAACAAACTCCAGCCTTGTTTCAAGGTTAGAGAGCTTATTTCTCTTGCAGTTCCAGTATGTAGCAAAACTGAAAGAAATCTTGTTTGACTCTCCAAATAGTATTTAAATTGATTTGTGGGAGGAGAAGAAAAAAAAATGCATGCACTGAATAGAGCAGCAGAACTCCGACATACCAGGCGTGTGTGCTTAGAATCATAAAATCGTTAAGGTTGGAACAAACCTCTAGGATTATAAAGTCCAACCATCAACCTTGCACCACCACCATGTTCACCACTAACCATGTCCTCAAGTGCCACATCCACATGGTTTTTGAACACTTCCAGGGGTGGTGACTCCACCACTGCCCTGGGCAGTCTGTTCCAATGCTTGACAACCCTGTCTGGGAAGAAGTTTTTCCTAATATCCAATCTGAATCTCCCCTAGTGCAACTTGAGGCCATTTCCTCTTGTCCTGTCACTTGTTACCTGGGAGAAGAAACTGGCTCCCACCTCACTACAATCTCCTGTCAGGGAGTTTTAGGGAGTGACAGGGTCCCCCCTGAGCTTCCTTTTCTCCAGCTCCTTCAGCCGTTCCTCGTAAGACCTGTGCCCAAAGACTTGTGCTTCAACATTTCTTTGTTCACAATATGCACTTTTCCCTTCCCTCCCCACCATGTTCATCTTATTTAATTCTGAACACTTAAATATGCAGTAGAAATTTTTGTATTCAAAGCTCCTGATTAGAGTACAATGGAAATTTTCCTGAAAATTTGTGACTGTTGCCATTGGTTGCCTTTTACCACCAAAATATGCAGCTCTAAAGTGCTCAGTGCAAAACAGGTTTTCATGTTGCAAAGAAACCAAATGTTTCTGACTACTTTAAAACAAACAAAACAAACCCAAACAACAACACACGCTCCTGGTTCCTTTCATGGAACAAATGGAATGATTGTGTTTTGAGTGAGTTTACCCTAAAGAGTATCCAAGTGTTTTGTAACCAAATGGAATCTTACTCTCCTCCAGAGTGGCGGTTTGGGCAAAATGAATATTCCAGTTCTGTCAGACCTCACCAAACAAATCTCCCGTGACTATGGAGTGCTGCTAGAAGGACCTGGCATAGCACTAAGGTAAGGCATGATTTCCAGGAGCTCTGTTATGACACAGCCCAGTCTAAACCAAGGAAAGCTGCCCAGTCCTCTCCTGTGGGGGAAACAGCACAAGGATCAAATGAAGACCCACAGATGTCACTTTTGCTGCAGAGCTGCTGGATCCCACCCTAGGAAAAGGGCATGTGGCCATTATGGCCATGAAGCTCAGAATGGTTCCAGCCTCTCTGACAGTGCATGCAGGGGAAAAACAATTCCAAGAGAGAGGGAGAACTCCATGTCTCTAAGGAAAACAAGAGTAGCATAGAAAAGCAGTTCCTTAAATTTTTTTCAATAGTAGTCCCCAAGAAACAATGGGTTAGATAGCAGTCTTCTGGAGACTTTCACTTCCTGATTCCATCTTTGGATCAGGAGCTCCTGACATTTGTTTGCTGACAGATTAAGTTAAATAGTATGGTAAGATTGGGACTTTGGTTTTCACAAGTGCTTATATCCAACAGGATTTAATTTAGTAGCTTAATGCATAATCAGCTCTTTACTGAATACCTTCAGATTTGATCAGAAAGACATGGGAAGGATGCCAGGTACCAGTTTTGAAGTACAGGTGGAGTTATGAGTTCTGCCTTTGCTGTACATCTGTCTCGATTGAGTGGTCTTTATGCATACTTTATGATTTCACAGTACCACAGCAGTTGTCTGGTTCCTGGCTTTTGGTCACTAACAAACAACATATCACTTAAGAGCAGCAATACAGCATTTGGTACCTAGGAATAACCACATCTAGGAATAACCACCTTGCTGGAATAGCCCATCCATTTGCTTGTGTTCGGGCTCGGAATGTGCCTCGCGTTCCCTAAATTCCCGCTCGATTGCAGAGGTCTCTTCATCATCGATCCCAACGGGGTCGTCAAGCACCTGAGCATCAATGACCTGCCCGTGGGGCGCAGCGTGGAGGAGACCCTGCGGCTGGTGAAGGCGTTCCAGTTCGTGGAAACGCACGGAGAGGTTTGCCCGGCAAACTGGACTCCAGACTCGCCGACGGTAAGTGCCTGCTGAATCCCCCTGCTCTGAGTACGGACACTGGCCTGTGTGTGCCTGTCTGCAGGGCTGGGAGCTGCTGCAGCACCAGGCCTTCACTCAGCCTGTGCCTGCTGTCTAAACCTCAGGTTCAGTCTGTCTGTACGGTACTAAATGTGGGATTTCTGTGAAGAAAATCACTGGTTTCCCTTTAGGAGATGCAAATTGTATTTAAAACTCTAAATTTGACTTGCACTCTCCACCGACGTCAGATTTTTTACTGATTTAATGCCTTGTAATTCAACTGGAAAAATGTGTTATTTACTTAAAATTTTCAAGAAGCAGCTTGTTTATCAATTAGGCTTTCATTTTTCAACCAAATGCAGAAACAGCCTATTGTTTTTGTAAAATATGCATGGATTTTCTTGGATAAAGTGTCAAATATGTGATTTTTTTTATCTTCTCTGTAGCAAATAATAATTAAGTTTTCTTTTCTTTACAGATTAAACCAAGCCCAGAAGGTTCTAAAGAATATTTTGAGAAGGTGCATACATAAGCACTTAAATATGTGGACAAAGCTCTTAGTTACCATAAACTGAAGACGTTAGGAAAGCAGCTGTGATTGTAAAAATTGAAAATAAAAGTTTTCATTTTCTCATGTTTATGAAGAAATTAAATGCTGAAATATCTACTGACTCCCTTGTCTTACTTTAAACAGAAGGGTAAAAATTAAGGCTTTCCCCCCACTTTGCAATTTTAGATTCATGAATTTCTGTGACCACTAGTCATCTTCCTCAATGTGATGAATACACAAAGGACAGTTACCTTACACTGGCTTTTCCTCTTTCCTTAACTAGTTTTGGACCAGAAAGTGTCCTGCATTGCCTTTTCTCACATGACATTAAGTTCTGTAACAAGGGTTTGAAACAATATGGACAAGACATGAGATAAAATTGTGGTGCGTGGTTTGTTTTTAATGAATTTTGCAGAGAAGGAGATGAATGTAACAAGGTACTAAATCATTGTTTTTGTGTGTAAATGCACTAAAACATGAATGTAAATATATGCCATTTTAATCCTGCAAATAGTCAAAACTGCTGTGCAGCTACACAGGAAGCATTAGCAAGCATGAAGAACTTTCATTTGTTTGGGAGATGGTAAAAACTTGAACCCCCATAGTGTCCTTATTGGAGCTTAATGGCAACTCCTCTCATTTGAACTTGCTTGACTCTTGTATTGCTTGGAAACCAATGTAGCCTATCTCTAGCTATAATAAAATAATCTTAACACTGACTAGCAGCAGGTGTGTTGCTTGTCTTTTCTTTCACTTTTCCCCCTAAGAGTCCTGTTTCTCTATTTTGAATGTGTTGCATTGCCTTAGGAACTCTCCTGTATTGCTGTTTGTTCACAGCCAGCAACTCACAGCTGCCTGTGGGGAGCAGGCCATAGACAGTCAGTAGTAGGTGTGCTGCTGGAGGGCTGGATAAATCAGTACCAGGCTCAGTGGGTGTCTGTTTTTCATCTTCCATCCTTTTGAGCAAAGAAGCACAAGGGAACCACCTTGGCCAAGGGGTTTTGTCCTAAGTTAGTTTTGTAATGGGTATTGATGCTGCGATGTGACAAAGGATGGGAAAATGACGTGGTGCAGTTCCTGGTGATGCTCCAGGCTCTAGTACAGGCAAATCTGTTTTCAGTCCCAGTGTTTGGTTGTTTGGTGAAATGTAACCATGTAATTTTTCCAATAAACCCGATACTCATTGCACCTCAAGTGCTGTGCCCACTTTTGGGCCCCTAAGTGCAGGAAGGACATTGAGGAGCTGGAGTAAATCCACAGAAAGGTAATGAAGCTGGTGAAGGGTCTGGAGCACGAGTCCCATGAGGAGAAGCTGAGGGAGCTGGGGGCGTTTAGTCTGGATAAAAGGAGGCTCGGGGAGGCTTTATTGCTCTCTACAACTCCCTGACAGGAGGGTGCAGCCAGGTGGGGGGCTGGCTCTGCTCCCGGGGAACAAGGGACAGGAGGAGAGGAAATGGCCTCAAGCTGTGCCAGGGGAGGTTTAGGTTGGACGTGAGCAGGAATTTCTCCACAGAAACTAGACATTGGAATGGGCTGCCCAGGGAGGTGGTGGAGTCACCATCCCTGGAGGTGTTCAAAGGAAGAGTGGACGTGGCACTCAGTGCCTTGGTCTGGGTGACAAGGGTTGTGGTTTGGACTGGATGATCTCAGAGGTCTTTTCCAACCTTTTCCAACCAACTGATTCTGTGACTCTGGCTCTACAGTACCTGTAATAAACTCCGTGCAGAGTTCAGGGACCCAAACCCAGCCCCGGAGGTGCCGGGGGCCGGTTTGTGCCCGAGAGACCGCGGGGGCAGCCACACACCGGCTTCGCCTGGCCGTGTCCTCCCGCTGCCTCGCTCACCCCAAAGCATCGGGGGGGGGGGGGGCTTTCCCTGCAGCCCTGCGCCTTGGCTCTGCCTTGCCGGGGGAAGCCGCCGGACTGGGAAAAGGCGATCCATCCTTTCCCGGCCCCGCTCGGGGCCCGGCCGGGCGCGGGGATCGCGGCTCCGTGCCCGGGCGGAGCGTGCGGCGGGCGGACCGGCCCGGCCGCGCCCTTCCGGCGCCGCGGCTCCATGGACGCCAACCTGCGGCTGTGGAGGGCCGAGGGACAGGTCGGGACCGGGGGCACGGGGCAGGGATGGGGGGGATGGAGGGGCCGGGCTGTCTCTAAACAACGCCTTGTCTTTCCCGACCGTGTCTCCCTCAGTCTTTCTTCCAGAGGTTTCTCCTCTGGGCGGATGTCTTGGATCCCCTGCTGCTCCTGAAGTCCTCGGTGAGTACCGGGGGGCACGGAACGTGCTGGGCGTGAGGGACCGAGCCGGCGGATCGCGCTGTGCTGGGCCGGCAAACCGCGGCACTGCGGAGGCTGCGGAGGGCACGGGAAGTATGAGAAATGTGCCGGGAAAGGGGATGTTCCGGTGCCTGGAGGGGCTGCGGGGCAGCTGGAGCGGGACTTTGGACAAGGGCACGGAGTGATTGGACAAGGGGGAGTGCTTTCAAACTGATATACTGCACGTCAGAATATTGAAATCTGAGTTATATTTTGTTTGTTCTGATTTTTCTCTCAAATGCAGGATGAAATAAAAAGAGCCAGGTTATTAATACAGATGAAGGAGAAGACCCTAAGTGAGCCCATATACAATAATCAGGTATTTTGGAGTGCAGTTAAAGTCTTAACATAAATGCTTAGGTTTTTAGCCATATTTAAATTGGTTTTTGTTTTAAAATACCTACTGGTTAAAGTTTTTAAAATTAACCTTCTGTTCTACCATAGTGTGTGCTTTGGTGCTGTCACCCAGCACATGGGGTGTGAGTATCTTATATTCAACAAGGAGTATATGGAGAGAAATTTTAGGTAAAAAATAATTAAATGTACCAATGTACAGCACTTGACAAAAAAGCAAGTTATTAGAAAAAGAGATATAATAAATGTAGAAAGAAGGTTTTATGCAGTCTCTTCTAAAATTTGATTACTAACCGAATTTTCAAATTGTTTAGACAAGACAAGCCTTCTTGCTAAGCCTGGTAAGTTTACCAAATATTTAGAAATTTTTTTTTCCTTATTCAAGTATGGCAGAGGTGTTCTAATTTGCCTTTTTTTTTTTTTTAAGTCCAGTGTACATCCTGATACCAACGACATAATTCCTGTTTTGTTTAGACCTCCAGGTAAATTCCTTTAAATGAAGTTTTGTGTATGTGACTGAAGCTTCAAGGGGGAATAGCTTGTAGTAAATAGCTGCTGTGATACTACAGAGATACTCTTCTCCATATAGAAAAGCAAGTAGACTTTTACTTGTAGACTTTTGTCATATCTGTGGAAGATTTATTTATTCCTGTGTTCCTCTTGAGGAATTTTTCTCATGATTTATCTGCTCATCTAGATGGAAATGGTCTGACCAGTCTGTTTCTTGTCAGGAATGAGTTCCCAAACCCCTCCACATATAACAGTGTACTATAAAGTAGGTTTTCCCTTGATGGATGTGGCTGCTTGATGACTTTACTTGCTGTGGGGGGAGATAAAATGTGCTTGGGGTGTTGTTTAGGGAGCCAAGGCAGCATCAGATACAACCATACTTAGGGTATTTACTCACTATCTCCTGTAACCACTCACAGCTGGGGCAGCCTTTGTGGCCACCTCTCTCTCTCTCTGAGCAGAAAGTTGAACTTCTGTTCAGTTCTTTGGTTTCCAAGTGGCCATGGAAGTGGAGTTCCTGGGGGCTGCTTTTGGCTGTGAGCTGTGAGCAGGTGTTGGGGCTTCTCGAATGAGAGACAAAGGTTAGGACTGAAGTTCCTGCTGATGGTTGGGTTTGGGGGCAGGGTTTTACTTGGAGCTCAAACTAGAGAGGGAAGTTAGGGGAATTTTTTGCTCAAGACCATCCATCTAGGCTCACAGCAGTTATTTTTACTGAAATAAAGTTTTCTTGGTTTTTTTTTTTTTAATTTTTAGCTTTTGTGCCCGTAACTCTTCCGTGGGTGAGTAACCATGACAGATGCCAGTGTGCATCTGGCAAGGCTTATATTTTTCCATAGCCAGGGGTTGGAGGGAGGGAGTGGAAGGTTTTGGGCTGCTTCACTGTACTTTCAGCACAAGCTGTTTAAAAGACATCTGTTTTATGGGAAGTGCTGAGTAACCTGGAAATTGAGCCCTTAAAGAATCCTCCTTGTCCAAATCTGTGAGCTACCTTCCTTCAGCAGTATTCCAAGAGATTGTTCACATGATGCAAGGTGAAACCATTCAGCATCGAGAGAAAGGCCTAGTTTTGGTCTGTTTAAACCCAAAAATCTGGAACTGCAGTAGGAAGGACTTGATGCCTCGTGTTTCTGTGTTTCAGACCCAGAATACGAATTTTTTCTTATGCAGATCGTGCATTTGCAAGTAGGAAATGGTGTTGTCAATAAATTAGCAAAGATATAAAAATAAACTCCTGTTGCTGTGCTCAAAAATTGCACCATTTTGTTTCATAAAACTTGTACCTGGAATGATATGCATGTTTATTCACTTAGATGTCTTTGGGTTTGGACTATGATATACATGCTGAGATACATCAGCCCATGTAGAGATTACAGCATGAACTTACATGCTGCTACTAGGAAGCATAGTGAAAGTCTTGGTGGCTGTTAAATTCACTAAGAGCAGTAATAAAATTAACAGAACTACTTCTTTATGATGTTTACAGCTTAATGCTCCTTCATAGGTATGGTTGGATTCAGTGGTGGTACTAATAATAAAGACAGTTGATCCACTAATATTAAATGAATTACTGATGCTCCTCTGAGGCTCTGGAGATTCTCTGCTTTCCTGTTATTCAATATTTGCTTTATCTTGATTGACTCTGTTCTTTGTGAGTGCTCCACACCTTGAGCTTGGTAGGTCAGAACTCAAGAAAGGCTGTAGTTTATTAAAACTGAATTCTTATTCACTGTCTGAATTTGAGAAGGAGTTGGCAAGTAACTGCTAAAGTCTTTGCTCTTAGAGCAGTTAGGTCTAGTATTTATAGTCCCAGCAAAACCAAGCTGACCCTTTCTCATTCTGTTTTTTAACTACACTTTTATTACCTGAGTTATTTTATTTGCATCTATTTAAGCTTAACGGGTACAAGTACATTTTTTATTTTGGGTAAGAAGGCATCTTGCTCAAATATTCCTACACATAGTGTTTTAACAACTGTCTCTCTGTGTTTTATATAGGTTTCTGTGTTTTATATTAGGTAGAAAAAGTGAGCATGTCACCTTTGTAACAAGAAAACATAGCCTAGAATCAAATCAAATGACTTTGGGCACTGAGTGAAGCCTTTGACACTGCTGCCAATAGTACCACAGTAGATCCCTTGGTGCTTCTGCACCAAAAACTTCTACATTCATCAAACCTAATTTTCTTGTGGGGTTTTTCTCTTAGGTCATTTTTTCAGCTCTTCAGCACGAGGCAAAGTCAACTTTCTTTTTCCAGGTAATTGCCTCTTTCTTTTTACTTTTATGGGTCTTCTGGTCTCAGTGCTGAATTCATTTTTCTTTATCATCTCTTGTTTCTGCAGTTTGTGTTTCACACATATACCACAGCATTCACCCTGTTGAATGGCAATGGAACCCCAAAGGCTGAAGTATGTGTCAATTTTCGGTTTTGAACTTGATTTACAAGTGTTTTGCAGATGTACTTATGCAGTGTGTTTTTTCTGCCCTCCTTAGGAGTACTCACTTCACCAAAAGCAGTTGTTCTTTGGCTTGGGAGCCATCTCCTATGCAGCCTGTGTTGGGGTATGTATTTGCTCAGAGATTGCTTTCCTTAAGCTCTCCTGAGAAGGAGTAGGCACTGGGGTAATCACACTGCCAGTTGCCCTTCAGAATCATGCTCTGATGCTCTATTCTGATGTCCTGTCACAGAACTGTTCCAAATGAGAATTTTTTCTGATCATCTGTCAGCCAAGATCTTGATTGACTTCTGCTGCTGCTTCCTCTTATGTCATTTTCTTTATTACTCGGCAAGCTTAGCAAACAGGTGGTGAGAGGAACTGGCCAGGATTGACAAACACAGAGTAAGCCACTGGATTGTTGTAGTTGATTTTTGATGTGGTGGAAGAGATCTGTCTTGCTCTAAATGTGGTGAAATCTGCAGGCATCTGTATTGGATAGAGTTTGCTCAGATCCCAGCAACAGCATAGCTGTGAAAATACTGCACTGAATGCAGCTAAATTGGCCTTCCAGGAAGGTTAGGTAGCTGAGGGCTGTGCTCTCTACCAGAACAGGAATTTGTGGTTTCTGGAGTTTGCTACATCAGAATGAACTCTGGTATCCTCCTGACACTCATCACAAGTGTAGATGCCCCTGTAATGCCTCTCCTCACTCTCCACACGCAGCAGTGATTTTCATAAGCCTTCTGGCAGAAAAATGCAACTGTTCCTGCTTCTGGTAGAAAGATTTTCACCTCTGTCCACTGGGCAAAACAGTTGGGCCAGCAGAGCTCAGGGTTACAGAGGTCTGGGGAGGCAGCTATGCCCTGGGTGATGGTGGGAGTTCTTCCCTTTGTCCTCCAAGGGAGACTCTGAGGGGCAGCTGGTGTCCTGGCCATTCATTCCTAAATGAAACTTCCTGCAACTGTATTATGGGATTATAGAATTGGGCTGAAACTGCAGAGAATCAGGAAAAATACAGAAGTAAGCCAGGTTTCCTCTTTGAGGGAGAGAGCAATATGTGACACGAGGCAGTTGGACAAAGGAATGTCCAAGGAATATTAGTCAGAGGTAACTGTTTTCTTTTTTCTGTCTTTGTGTTCCCACTGCTGCTGTCCTCTACATAATAATGTTTAATGCTATTTTTATTATAATATTTTGTATTCTTATCTAAAGAGTGATTACAAGCACCTTCAGTAACTAGAGAACATGTGTGTATTTTGTCGGAATGTTAAACCAGGGCATTTGTTTATTTTCATAGATGGTAACTGTACTAAGTCACAGATTTATTTTCCTGACCTGTTGCACATACTGAAATGCTGCACATTTTTAATAAAGGTCCTGTTTCCTCCCTGTGCCTTAGGCTCTCCCTCTTGTTTTCATGAATCGTTACACATTGAAGAATCCATTGACACAACTGATAGTCAGAAAACTTCTACCTGCTCCTCTGCTTGGTGAGTAGAAAGAAACTGTGTGTTGTGCAGCTGGTCTGAGGGCCATTTGCCCACCTGACTGTAGAGTTTTCTTGCCCTGGAACAGGGGTGGTCTTGCTGTTTCTTCTCTGGCTGCCTTTGCTGGGCCCCCTCCTTTCTGTGCAGGTTAATGCTCACTGAACACTGTTGCTGACCTTGTTTGAGTCTTGCTGGTTTCAGCTTCAGAGCTGCAGAGCCCCCTCGTGACCTTTGCACGCATGACATGCCAGTGTTTCTCCAGAGATCCCCAGGGATGCACTTGGAATGTTTCTTTGGCTTGCACATACACCTGAAGCCATCAGGACTGCCAGGAGGGCAGTAGCACTGGCACTGCCATGACCTGGTGTGGTGACACCAGTGTGACACAGCCCTGGGTATGCACGGGCAGAGTTCCTGGCTCAGGCTGGGGCTGCAAAACTGCTGGGAATGCAGAAAGGGAGAGGTGTTACACCAGAATATTATTAACCTTGCAAAGAAGTGGGACTCGGTTCATTACTGGGACAGCTCAACTGCCACAGTGAAGCTGCACCAGGACAACTGTTTGATGTCATTTATTATGTTTCTATTGACGTTAAAAAAATTTTTGGCCTTTCATAGGGGGAAATTGGGAAAATTGAAACACGTCATCTCCTCTGTTCTGACTTATATGAGATGTCCACCCAGAGTTTTCCAAAGCACCTTTTAGGTTTGGGGCCTTACAGTCTCGCTCAAGCTTCTGAAACAAAGATTAAGATCCCAAGTAGGTTTTTACTGGGCAGTCTCTTAAGCTACTAGGTTATTCAGTTGTGAACAGTTGAACTGGAAATGTAAGATGCACATAATTATGAATGTTACTATCAAGAAAGTCCTTTTGGATCTTTTAAAGCAAAGTCCTCTTTAACCCTGCAGGTCTGACGAGTGCATTTACTGCAGCAGTGGTGAGAAGCCCAGAATTTGAGAATGGAATAGAAGTGATGGACAGGAATGGCAAGGTTGTAGGAGTGTCACGGAATGCTGGTGAGAAGGTAAGGGGGTGGAGGGCTCCCTGGGCTTGCTTCCATTCCCTGCTGAGAATGGAATGTGATGCTGAGAGTAGACAGAGTTGGATATATTGAAATGAGGAATCCCAGATCAGGTGCCGAATCTTTGGGCAGGCATGGACTAGGTCTCTGGAACCAGGTTCCACAGCCTTTTTGTCTTCAAGGGTTGACAGCCTCCCAGACCAATGTACTGAGTGCCAGAGTTGAGCCACAGTCATGCTGGCACAGGCACTTTTGCTTTCCCTGGTCACCTCAGAAGAAGACAAGACTCTTGGACCTTCTGCTGATGGGACACCTCAGAGAAAAGCCCTGTACTGTGCACATCATGTGCACCTTCTACAGTGGGAATAAAAGCTGTGCCTCCCTAAGGGGAATGCTCTGATCTACAGTCTGATACTGCATTTTATCCTTGGGCTGCAGTTGCTGACTCTCTGTTTGCTCCTTGCTTTGCTCATCAACATCCACTACAGTCTGGCACAGGAATTAGAGCAAGGAGACACGTTTTAGATGCTATCAGTGACCCTCCTTTTCTATGCTGCTTTCCAGAGGGGAGGAAGCAACTGCATGACCATAAAGATTTGTGGACAGCTGGAGAGAGAACTTCAGATTTGACACAGGCTAGTTAGG
The DNA here is from genome assembly GCF_003945595.2 of Pipra filicauda. NCBI lineage: Eukaryota > Metazoa > Chordata > Aves > Passeriformes > Pipridae > Pipra > Pipra filicauda. The sequence continues at coordinate 1,051,539 of NW_024104687.1, read as the reverse complement.
ATGCCCAGAAGGTATAACCAATTGTGTGAAGTTCAGCATAACTTAGAAAAAGCAAGTCTCAGCAAAATTATTACCATAGCAAGAAAACTCATTATGGCACCAATATAAGGTATTTCTTAGTGATAAGTGGAGTATTTGCCACTTAGTTTCCATTTAAGGAAGAATTCCTGTAATAAATGTTTTTATCCCCCATTCAGCTGTTTGGAACTCCGAGGTATTAGATAAAAAAGTGCTCCCAGAAGCAGGCAGTGTTTGAAGCTGCAGAGAGCTTTAACAGTATTTGTTTTTCTCTCTCCCTGAAGGCTGTTAGGGAAACGGCCCTGTCCAGAGCAGTCTTGTTTGGGACAACATTCTTCCTGCCAGAAGTGCTTGTGCACTTTGTGCAAAGGTAAGAGGCACTGCAGAGGGGCTGGGGGTGCCTGCTCAGTTTTTTCTTGGGTTTGCAGTATTCCTGTGTGCCCTGGTAGAAGGGATTGCCTGGGAAGTTCTGCTCAGCCACTGAGATTCTTTTAGATCAGCAAGTGAATCTGGTTATGTTTGCATCTGTGCTTTGAGGGTGTGCAGGAGGTTGTGCCAGACTGTGAGGTTTTCCTCTCTGTTCCCATGCAGGGAACGTGTTTGTGCTCTCCTGACAGGCTGTTTCCTACATTCCCTACCTTGATCTGAGCCCCAGGGTCTTTGTCAAGGTTGTTCCCAGCACGTAGCTCAGATTTGTATTTTTGAAGAGGTAGTGTGGCACTTGATCCAGCTAAAGCTGGATCCCAGCTTTCAAAGTGTTTTCCATAGGTTGTAGAACACATTCTTGCTTTTGCAACATTTTAAATCCCTGTATTCTAGGAAGAATACATTGTATGCTTTCTGAGAAAATTCTTAGCCTGCCATGAGCTTTTGGTAGGGGTAATTTCTGTGGTGTAAATAGTACAGGTAGGGATCATCTATGTCATATAATTTGGTATTGCCTGAATTGATTCCCTATCCCCTTTTTTACCTTATGGGACTCCTGTTAGCAAAAGACATAAACAGAGATGTAAGATAAAACTTTAAATATATGTCAAGTAATAAATTTTTGCACAAAGCAAAGTAGGGTTGCCCACAGGAGCTAAATGTGAAAGGAAAGAGGGTAATGCAAGAAAACTCCTAATCAAAGGACCGAGACACTTTAAAGCACTAATGCACCTTCTCTCCTTTTGTTCCCTTTGGTCTTGCTTATTTCTTAATTTTGACAATCTGGGCTTGGAAAACGCTGCAGCCAAATACAAAACAAGGGGAAAGCACAGGAAGTTAGGAATAAGAACATAGGAAATGGAGTTAGGAAACATCTTTAGGATCCGTAAGCATAGGTTATTACTACTTTCAGTGCAATTTCAACCAGTAAAATAGTGGCTAATGCTCTTTGTGTCACTGTCAGATTATTTTTCAAGCCCAAACTGACATACTTTTTCAATGTCTTGGACAGAGCAAAACTGGTGAAAAATCCTCATGCTTTGGCTGCAGTGAGAATGGTTCTGATTACATCAGTCCTAGCAGGGATGGTGCCAGTCTCACTCAGTATGTTCCCACAGTGTGGGGAGGTAAGTCCTTTCATAGGAATTGATTTAGGATTATTGTGGTATTAAATAGTCCTTCCAGAGCTATGGCCAGCAGCCTGAGGGCCACATATGAAAAAATCCACAGGATTAATGTGGTACATCCAAAATGGGCAGTGGAAGGGCTGCTTGTGAAGGCCCATGTACTAGGCAGAGGCTCACAGGACCTTCTAGCTCTGAGTTGCATTGTGTGTTATTTATATTTACACTTTTCAATGTAGATTTAACAGACTTTCACGACAGTCTGAAGCAAACAAGGTCAGGAGGACTGTCTTGAAGATTTAAGCCAAAGCTCTTCCAGCACTGTGTGCAGTCCTGCAGGAGAAAGGAAGGATGTAGATGAGAATTTTTTCTTTCATGCAGAGTCAGTATGAACTCAGTGGAGAGGTAAATTAACTCATGTGACAGCTGTTCACTCTGCCTTGCTCAAATGGGAAGTGGAATCTGTTCCCTGGGAAAGAGGAGCCTGGGGTTCCTTAAGCATTTATTTCCTCCCTCTTATCAGCACTGTGTGAACAATCTCAGAAAATCACAGACTGGGGCCTTGCAATTTTCACAGGTTTATTTGCCTAAAGTTTCTGGCATTTAAATTTTTTTTTTTAGATTTCTTAATTTCTTATGACAGTAAGGGTAAACAGAACATAAGTGAGAGGACTTGTGAGAAATGATGTACTGATAGTGTTGGTTGGTTGGTTCCCTTTGGGCTTCCCAATTACTCAGCCCACAGCAGAAGTTCTTCTGGCTGCCACCCAAATGTATTTATGGCTGGACTGGGTGATCTTAAAGGTCCTTTCCAACGTTAAATGATTCCATGATTCTATAGTAAGTGCAGATAATGTCACTGTTTGTAAATAAAAGGTATTTTTTCCCTTATGTGTGCACATGTAGAAAACGTTGGAGAAGCAAAAAAAAAAAGCCCCAAAACAACAAAATCCCTCAAATAAACAAAGAGCCCCAAATCCCAGATACTGAATTTGTGCAAGGTGCACAAGGGCTTAACATATACTTCACATATGTTTACCAGGCTGAGGTGGTGTTGATTCCCTTTTCCTGTCCCTTGCAGATAAAGAGAGCAGACCTTGAGCCAGAGATTCTGTCATCTACAGAAGAAACAGAGCTGTTCTACAACAGGGGGATTTAGAGATGGGCTTTCCTTTATAAACATGTGCTCTGATTGAAGGGAATGATGGATGCACCAACAAACCCCACTGGCATTTGGGACTAAATGGTGGATCTGTGGTGGCCTGTGTACCAGATCTGGTGTATGATGGTGTGGCCTGTAAAGAGGCAGAACTTGGCACCAGGGCTTTGCAAGCCCCATCCTGGGGGCAGAAACACACCCATCACTTGATGCTGGAAGAAAGCACCATAACACAGTGTTTGTCACAGCCTGTGTTCTGTGCTTCCTCAGGTGATTGATTCCTTCATTAAAAGACTGTTGAGTACACAAGTTTGTCCTGTCACTGCTGCAGGTTTTGGCACACTGCTTTCCAGGAACACAGCTGGGGAAGGCTATTTAACAACACTCCTTTGGGTAAAGTCAAGCTGGTTCTTCTCAGAACACTGTGTGTGTTTCAGTGTATTTAACAACACCCATTTCAAGGATGAGACATGAGTGAGGCAGCCCTTAAAGTGACACTAAGGCAAAGCGACCCTGATGGCAATGTAATATTGGCTAAATTTAGTTGTTTAAGAAGTGTTCAGGAAATGGGTGTCAAACTTGACTGCCAATTAATTCCTGGTTTTTTCAACATCCTGGAAGGAGCTGTGAGGCCTGATGCCCCTTGAGCTTTACAACTTGGTTTTTTCACACTGAAGCCGTTGGGAAATCCCATGTCTTTCTGACCTTGTGGACAATGAGGAATTCCCACTTTTGCAGGTTGACAGTGTTCATCCAAACAAAAGAAAGCTCTTTTGATATGTGGCATAAGGGTTACCCTGTTGATCATTGCAGTGACACGTTTTGCTGATCCTACAACATTGTTCAGGGGCCTACAGCTGTCTGGGAAGAGCTGCAGAAAGAGCTTATAGTACCAGAGGTAAACCCAGGGTAAACACCACATGGGTGAGTGAAAAGTAATGAATGTGAGTGATTGTTAACACCAGGAGTGGAATTAGGGTGGTGGCAAGCAGCTCAACACACAGTTGAACTTCGAAGGACATTTGGATACTAAAAGCAACATGAGTTTAAGAGTAAACTGGACATTTCCATCAGAGAAATCCATTGAAGGATATTAAGTTCATGGGAGCCACAGCAGCAGAAGTTTATAAGCTCCATACTACAGGTGAGTAGAAAGAATAAAGAGCTTATTCACCTGCTCTCAGCCTCCTCTTGTGCCTGCCTTTGGTGGCCACTGGGATATGACATTTGGCTGAACAGATCTTTGATCTGGCCCGGTACAGCTGCTTTCCTCTGGTTTGCTGACCTGCCCCAAAATCCAGGTCATACCTTCTGGAGGAACAAGGTGGAAAGAAGCTCCATAAATGTGGCAGAAGACTCTGTGACATCTCCAGTGATCTTTGAGCTGTCTCTTCTCAGACCCCTGCCTATACTTACGTGAGGTGCTGCTAAAGCTGTGTGTGACAAGGATGGAAAAATGCACTAAATAATGTCAAATTATTTCTGTGACAGTGATTATCACAAGTGCAGCCTCCAAACCCTGCCATAATGTAACTTCCTTAGAGTGCAATGCACAGGTCACTGCTCTCCTATTGCTGGGGGATTAGAGTTCCTTTCATGGTGTGAGGGAACCAATGGTTTCCCAATCCAATCTATCCTACAGGAAGGCAGCAGCACAGAACAAAGTAAGGAAAAACAGCAGGCCTGGTCTCTTGCAGGAAAAGGATTCCTGCTGTGCTTTTGGCTCTGAACAAAAGCAGGAAGTTGTGGGTTGAGTTTTGTTTCTTGTTTGAGTTCTGCCTTTTTTTTGAGCCTTTAACAACTTACTACAGGGAAAGGTCAGGCAAGGGAAGAGGACAGGGACAGCACATCCTAAGGACCTGGAACTTGAGGGGAGCATGCAGTAAGGCTGTTCCAGGAAGACCATATGGATACTGTCTGCAAGTTGCCAACCCTAAGTGTCAAAGAGTTTGCACTACTGCACTGGAGTGATTTTTTAAAGGTAAAGGATCATTCCCACCTGCTGAACTCCACAGGGCTCAGCCCTGCCTCTGTGGGTCATGTTCTTCAGTAAAATCCCATCAAAGTCAACAACAGAATGGTACTGTGTCAGAACAGAGGGTCTGCTGAGCCAAATGTCATCTGCCTGTGGCACGGGGTGGGAACTAGATGACCTTTAAGGTCCCTTCCAAACCATTCCATGATTCTGTTCTATGTTTCTATCTCTGACAGCAGCCAACAGGAGATACAAGTTGACCAGATCACATCACCCTCAGCTCTCCTGAGCTGGGAGGATGCTGGGGAGGAGCCTGGCCCTGCTCTTTAGGTACCACAGGGTCAGGTGGAACAGGCTTAAGCCTCAGCCTGCCTCTCCCAGTGAAGTTTTTTATCTCCTTCCAAACTTTTAATAGTGGAGGCACAGCCAAAATCCTACAGTTAAATTCTCTAAACCCCTGTTTCTCTGTTAATCCTATTTCAGTCACATACCAAAGGTAAATGCAGATGAGGTCTAATTCCACTCTCAGTAAACATTAATTAGCACTACAATGAAGACCTGCACCTCTCCCCACATCTTTTTTAAACTTAATTTAGGAATGGCTAAAGTAAATGCTAGTTACGTGAACCACAGTGGGAACAAGGAAAAAAGCTCAAAACCCAACAGTAGAGCAAAGCCAACAAATAGAAGATAATATATTGGTGAACTTTGAGTCGTCATGGTAACAAGACAAGCTATAAATTCACTGGCACCACACTTGGATGTTTTAAGCAAATTGATGTCATTACAGCTCTGTGAGTAAGGCTTCTGGAATAGGTCTGGTAACAGTGTCTGTTATTACAGCTGCCCATTCTCAGACCCTACAGCTTCTTACTGAAGACTGAGTTGAAATTTGCCATATTAAACACAGCTCCCTCAGGATCATTAAATATCTCTTTCCCCCCCTTCCCATAAATGTTTCTATTGCCCTAACCAGAATTTTCCAGAAGAGAAGGGCAGGGCCTGCCATTTAAATTGTCAGCCTGGGTGATTCAGCTGCTTCCCAAGTCAGGGAAGGGAAAATACCCTAAAAAGGCCCCAGCGTCCTCAGCCTTGAACTAAAGTCACTGAGACTGGAACTGCCAGGATCAGACTCCTGGTAGTCCAGAGGTACAAGTGAGGGGAACAAGACTGGGACAAGCAGCAAAGCACCATGTTTGAGGGACCTGGGAGGAAAGTCAGCAACTGCAGGAAACCTTCCCCTTCCTAACCTGGAATAGATTAACAACATACCAGCCCAAGGCAGGTCTGTCTCCTGCCTTAGTGCTGACCCTTTGTGTGAAGTGACAGTGCATTAGTGGTGGAACCAGTTTAAGGTGCGGTGAATGAGAACAGATGGAAGCTTCCTGCTTCAAGGAAAACTAAGTCTCAGTACAGCACAACATGCTATCTGTGCCCCACCTACTCAGCTTGTCTTCTTGAAATTTAGGAATATACAATGAGACTTCCAGGTCCCTTTAATGTAGCTTAAAAAGAAAAAAACAAAACAAAAAACCTCAGCCACTCCCATATTAGGAAATACTGAGATCAAAGCCTTTCCCAGCCAGAGCTGTGTCTTTGCTTTACCCCCAGGTCTGTAACATGGCCGTGCTGCTTTTCCACACAGGCCCTGGGATGGAGGAAGGAAGGATGCAGGCAGGGAGAGTCCTGCACTGCAGCTCCTTCCCCCTCAGACAGCAAACACTGTGCCACGTGCTGGAAGGGGCTGCTGCCAGTCTTGGGAGTCTCCTCCCGAGTGAGTCTCACAGCATTCGGCAGCTACAAAGAATGGCCTCACCTGGCCAAAGATGCCTCTGACTCAGATCCAGCCAGACAGCTGCCCAGGGAAGGGTGTACAGCTTCCCTACACCCTAGGGAAGGGTGTGCAGCAGCATGAGGCAGCTGTGGCCTTCCTACACTGAGCTTTATGGCTTGTTTTTTATCTAGAAATGTAGCTGCTTCCACTGACACCTCACAACACACCATTAACAAACCCTCAGTAGCCATTTCAGTGGCAGTCAGAGGTTAAAAGCAGAAGCAGCCAGAAGTTTGAAGATGGATGCTGCCACATGTCCTGTGTCGAGTTTTTCTAGGTTACAAAGCTCTCCATCAGAACATTCTCCCCCACACTTGCCTGGGGGGGAAACAGGGCAGGGCAGGTCATACCAGGGACTAAAACCCCAGGGGTGAAAGCATGAAAGCAAGTAACCCAATTTACTCAGCAAAATCTCAGCTGAAGGCACTGAGTGCTGACCCTGCTCCCCTTTGCAAGCCTCTGTCTGTTCACTATCTACGTTCCAATCTCTGCAGACGTGGTGGAGATGTTATGCCACAGGAACCATTCACCATTTTATACTTAACCGAGAACAGGAAGGCAGGAAGATGAGAAGATACAAATACAAATTTCATTTTACATGGTCTCTGCTTCTAGGGGGAAGAAAGGATGTCATCTGACTGCAAAACCAGCAACTGCACAGCCAGCCTGGGGAAAGGGAAGTGAGAAATCAGCCAAAATCTTTCCCTGTCCTGACCTTGCAGATTTTTCTATTTTATTTTAAACCATTGTGAGAAGAAACAGTGCCAAAAGCCATTAAGAAAATGCAAGAACATTAGGACAAGCCTTTGAAAGCACTGAAGCTGAGAGAGGGAAATACATCCTGTGCAGTGCTGACAGTAAAATCAGCAGGTGATAAAAGTGTTTGAACATGTAGCAGTACATTTCCAACCTAAACACCAAGCTATAGCTCAATCCCAGTTGTGACTCCATGGTCACAACAAGTCAAGAAAAAAATTTACATAAATTAAAGGGTAGACTGTTCAGAATTTTTTTAATAGGCATAAGCATGCTGTGAGTCCAGTTCCTTAAGTGCAAAACTGTATTTCACCTGCACTGCAGAAACATCAGAAGATCAGATACAACACTGAGGTTTCCAACTTAAATGTTTCCAGGACAGAAAGCAAAACAGGCATTCAATGTTTAGTTTGCAACTGAGCTCCTCTGCTTTTTGTGGTTCTCTCTGGATATGCCTTAAGGCTTTTTGTTAATAAGAAATGATGCAAATTTCTTCTCAGTTACACTGTGGTGTTAAGACAGGTGGCTGAAGCAGATCCAGGTTTTTCTTGGTGAAAGACTTCAGTTTCAGTGGACTTAAAAGTAAGTCCTGAATGGAATTTTCAGCATAGTTTTGCAGTTCTGCTATTCCAACTGTTTTAAAGGTCTCAAAACAGAAGCAGCAATATTAACAAACCATTAAGAAAAAACATTAATGGGCAAACGGGGAAAAAAAGCTGTAGAGCACTTACAGGTAAACAAAGGCAGCTGCAATATTTTTCTCAGAAGTTAAAAAAACCACCAAAGTACATGCTACTGTGTTCAGAAGTTAAACTTCAGACTAAGTGTTTAAAGTAGAATTTTACACCCCTGAAAATAGGGGGTTGTTCTGAAGCACTTTCATTTCCTGACTGTAATAACTATCCATTTTATACCACATTCCTTAATCACATTCTAAAATAGATTTCCTTAATGTATGATACATAGCAAAAGGACAACCCTTTTTCCAACCCATATTGCTTGTAAATAGTTACTGATGAACTCTACCAGTTTCAGAATAGCAAACATCCAATTATTTAACAATATAAATATCGGTTACTAAAGTTTTATTCATAAGTATAAAATCTCTATGTAAAACCACATGCTACAGCCTATCTGTACAAAGGCCAGGAAAAAGGTTATTTTTTTTCATATAACAAAGTGCTACTGCAGAATTGACTGATTTGTTGTGGACATTTCTGAACAAATACAGATTGTTTGGCTCAGAGCATTTCCCTACAAGGACTCTAAATTCTTCTCAGAAGATTACAAAGCAGATAGTTTCAGGCTGCTCAGTGAAACAAAAAGAAATCTCTTGAGTTATGGCTGTGCAACCAAACAAGTAGGCAAATTTTAATTTTTCTCTAAACTCTTTCCCAGTTTTCACTATTTCTTCAAAAGTTTCCACCTCCATCTCATTTACACAGAGCACCACCAGACAGTACCCGTGTTACAGCTCCAGTAGTTTAAAAAGCTGATGCTCTGCCTGTGGTACCTTCCCATTGGGACACTCCTGGTCCATGAGGCTTTAACTCATCTGACTTTTTTGTGTGGATCAGGAATGAATGGCAAGGTCTCTTCTCAGCTGAGAACCCCAACAACTTCTTAAATGACTGCAGCTGTAAAGCAGCACTTGTCTGTGACCCCCCTGGGAAGCCCCATTTTAAACACAGTAATCCTGGACTCTTATCAGAGGCGTGGGACGGAGTGAAAGGGGGGAAAACCTCTAAGGCAAGAGTCCAAAAGAGGTGCTCAACTCACACCTGAGCTTCAAAATACCCCTTTCTCTATGTACTAAGGCTACCACATCAGATTTTCCCAGACATCCTTTTTTTCCACACCTAGACACCTTCAAGTAGAAAGAAGAGAACTTGTCCATTTAGTTGGGATTTCCAGGAATCAGGCAACCCAGAGCAAGAGCAGCATCCGACAGGCTGACACACCTGGAAGGCCAGAAGGAGCACTCGGCCCACTGCATGTTCAGTGTGTCCCTGTGCAGAGGTGAACACACCCAAACTGTGCTGCTTTGACAGCTGCAGCCGTGTTCCAGAGCCCAGGAAGACAAGTCAGAGCTGCCCAGCCTCTGGAATGTGCAGGACAAACAGCCACTGCCATCATGTCTGGCACAGCCTGGACACACAGGCCCCTGCTGTTGTATGTACACTCATGTCATGGCATGGAACACAGTTAGGATTGAGGAAGGATAATGACACCAGGAATGTTCCCAAAAATGTCTCCATGTTCCCAGTCAAGCTCCAATATTCTGCACTGTATCACAGTAACGTTCACTCCTATACCTTGAATTTTTCCTTATAGAATACCAGGTGTACCTCTCTGTGTGGCAGACAGCCTTTCTGAATTGGTCCATAACACTCCAGTGCATCAGGATCAGATTCTGAGCAGTTGCTCAGCAGCTGCTAGATGAAAAAGGAAGTTTTCTGTAGCTGGTGGAAACCGCTTTTGTTTCAGGGCCTCAGAGTTAAGGGTTGGTTTTTCACTGCCATCAGAAGCTTCAGTAAGTGAGGCTAAAATAGCCAGGATTTCTTTTGTCTTCAGAGAAATGTCCTTGAGGAACAGAGAAACAAGCAACTGTGAACATAGTATTAGGTATGATAATGTTTTCACATATGCCTATTAAAAAATTAATCAATACAGGAAAAAAAAGGAAATAATGATAAATAAATAGCTCATTTAAAATAAAGCTCACATTTATTCTAAGGCAAACGTGCACCAGTTGTTCAGCCTGCTCTTGGTGCAGTGCTGGATAAAGGGAGCACAACCACTCCACAGGCTCCTCTTCTGGCCTTTACTGAGCTCTGTGATTAAATCACTCAGCTGTGAAATGTCCAATAATGTATTAAGATAGGGGAAGAAGTGAAAAAAGCCATCATGATGAAAATCAGGCTTTACAGCTGAGAAGCCTTATCTCAGCAGGACTTTTTCAAGGTATTGACAATACTATTGCCAAAGCACTGAGCAAAATCCATGCCTTGTGGAATAAAACTGGGAAACCAGTCTAAAAATCAATAGACTTTTTGAAGTTTCTTCAGCAATGCAGTTACCCAACAGATAATGCAAACCAAGTAAGTTATCCTTAAAAAATGTGTATGATGAATAAAAATGCTCATTTGTAAAAAGGCAGAGGGTAGAAGAGACTGACTGATTCTCAGGGACAATCTTCCTCCTACGCCCTCCTTCCACCCAGATTTAGCAATAGAAATAAGTTAACTTGATTTAAAAATAAAATATTAACCTTAATGACTTGGCTATCTGATTTATCTGGATCTTCTGCAGATTGAACAATCAGTTGTCCGATTTCTTTGTGAAGTTTTCCCATTGTCATTGCCTCTGTGTAAGAAAAGAAACAACACCACACAGTCACATAAAATCACCTTTTCCGGGATATCTAGAAAAGCATATGAATAATAAGCTGAATTGAGGAGTCTTTTCATGACTACTATTTAAAATCTACTGGTAAAGGCAGTAACCTGGCATATCAACAGCTTTGCCAACACCCCTGAAGTGGCCCTAAGTAGATGATAAGGAGCAGAGAGATGACCAGCAACACAGAAGCTCTTCTTTCAAATAGTCCCCAGTCTCCAAGTATTTAGGGCAGTGTTTTCCTAAAGACTCAAGTGACATATCTGCACGCAGCTGGAAGCCTCTTCCATGTAACTGTGTAACGTGGATGTTATGAAATCTCAACTGTGCATTTGCTGGAAGCAAAGTACGTCTTTTCAACTTCCAGCTTTCACCAGTGTTGCAATAAGACTAAAAGACAGAAGCTTACACATTGGACTTTTCAGAACCTGGATGGAAGAAGGATCAAGATGGCTTGATCTACAGCCAGGTTCAGCAATTACTACAAACCTGGGGATAAATGGCCTCCAAATCCCAAATATAAACAGCAACCAACCTTTTACTACAGGGGAAACGGTAATCTCACTGTCTGCCAAGTTCACATACACATCATACAGGTCTGGTCTGCTGGTCACTTCAGAATCTGTAAATCCAGCAATGTAACCTAGAGAGCAGAATTTAGCAAGATTAGGATCTTCATAAACAAACCCACGCCAAAACCAAGATAAAAATCACAGTCCTACAGTCTGTTCTAGGAGTTTTTCACACAATAGTCATTGGACCCAGGAGGTTGTGCTCTTGATAGTATCAGTCACTCAACAAGTGTGGTCAGCAGATGCTTCATTTCCAAGGAGCTTCAAAATCAGCTTCTAAAATTGCCTTGAACATGAATGAACCACTAACACTACAAGCAATATCACAAGGTTATCAATGTGGAATTTTAAACTCTCTTCCTATCTTGCTACTAAAATTACTCTTTTGCAAATGAAAAGGCCACTGAACTTTCTCGTTTAAAAAATCACCACTCTGGAGCCCTTTGTCACGAAGTCAGGATTAGATTGGAACAGAGGAATAAACCCAGCAGATTTTCTTATTTATAGCAAACCAGGTGAGCAAACTAAGAGAGCTTTTTCGCCATGGAAGGTGTTTAGAGAGCTGAAAAAAGCACACAGCAGAAGTGCTGAAGATGAGTAGTCTTCTTGCTCGTTATTCCTGCATAGAGAAGCCTCTTAATGGTCACATAATGAGTCATGTTAAACTTTGCATAAGCCAAGGGCCTGTTCCTGGGTTATGCACCAAACCCTGCACACACACAGCAATGTGTCACACAGACCAAACTCCTACGTAGCCAGTAAAGTCTGCCTGTGCTTAGGAGCCAGAGACCTCACTGGCATCAAAAATCTGGGACTTCAAAAAAAAAAAAGAAAGATTCGGTTACAAGTGACGGGTAGAAGCTGGGAAAAAAAATGCAGTTTATCTAAAGTGAGCTGCTTTTGTACAACAGGAAGACTTTCAGTTCCTCAGATCACAACATCAAAAAGTCTCAAGGCTGCTTTGCATCTGTGATTGGGGATAGACTGATGTGGATCCACCCCAACCCACCAGATTAACTAGTTATCCTCCCATACACTTGTTTAGTTGTTTTGCCTTTTCTAAAGCAAATTATGCTGTTTAACTTTGAACAATAGCATTAATAGCAAAATAACCTTTTTTCCTCCGAAGTGCACTGGTGCAAGACCTTGCAGCAAAAGAAAGCAGAATTAAATTTTCTTTATATTTTTGATTAATAAACTATCACTACCTGTGCAGGCTTTTAAGGCTTCCACTTCCTCCTCGTTTAGATGCACGTATGAATGAAGAATTGACCAGTCTTGTCGATGCCACACTAAAGCAGGCAAGGTCCTGGGGAAATTTGGCACATAGTATATTTTTATTTATGCTAACTGAAGTTTCACAGGATGAAATGCATGCCATGAGAATAAATGATTACGACTGGGTCTCATTTGGGGTGGATATACAGGAACTACAGAGATTTCTGCCCTCAGTGCAAGCAGAGTTTATTGCTCATTCCACAGTTGAATTTCTCTGAGCTGAGGAACATACAGCTAAAGCCTTAAGAGGGATTTAAAAGAATTTCAATAAACAGGTTTAAGAAAGATTTTCTTCCTTAAAATATGTTTTTTTCTCTCAATGAAGGTTCAAAATTTGTTAGATTCTGGGGAGGGGTGTGAAGGAAGGAACAGACAAAGTACCTGGTAAACTCCTGGATAGCTTCTACTCTAGGATGGTACACTACAATTCTCTTCTTTAACATCAGTGCTGTATATAGGATAACTGTTTCCATTCCAAACTGAGACACTATATCTAGAAAAGAGGGGAAAATCATTGTACAGAAGATATGTATGCTGTTTTTTGAGGAAGCTAAATAATAACAGCACAGGTTAGCATTGTTACTTGAAGCACACAGGAAAACTAGATGGCATTTTACAGCATAGGAAAAAAAATCAGCATAAAGACTCCTGGTAGTAAATAACCTTTGATGGAACCAGCAAGGTAAGCCTTCCGAGCATCAAAATCCTTGCTGAGGAAAGATCCATTTTCTTCACTTTGGCAGATCCCTTTTGTAAGCACTGCAATGTAACTCTCCATCATTTTAACTGGGCTTCCATGCTTCAAGTAGATCCTGTGTGAACAGAAGAGAGTCTGGGATTTAAACTGCAAATATATGAATACATGTATACATATGAAAAATAAAAAATTTAAAGTCAGTATCACAAGTAGCAATATTATTGGCAAGAATTCTTAAGTTTGGACACCCAGTTGAGGTTTTAAATACTAAACTAGAAGCCTTCCAACATGCACACAAATACAGGTCTGTCTTTCAGGGTATAAAACTACCTTGTATTCTTATTTCAGTTTCCTGTTTTAGGAAAGAACCAACATTGACTAAGATAGAAACACACCCCAAAGGTGTAGGCGTGTTCCAGACTAAGGATTCTTTGCAGACTTGAAAAGTACCTGCCTTATGAAAAAGCAACTACCATGGTAACTCCTCTTATTACATGTAGACATGTTACATTTGACTAGTTAGTTTTTCATTTTTTATCCCAGTATCATTTGACATTCTTCTGTACTCTTTCTTGAATGATGAAAGAAAAATATAAATATGTCCTTGATACTCATTAAAACCCCCAAAGAACACAAAAGAACCAACACACCAACAGAGCCCATCCAATTTTAGCTGTCTTCCACTGTAACCTGTTTTACAGGTTAAGGTGCTTCAGGAACAGCACTGAAGCTGCCAACTCCCCATTTTCCATGTTACCTGTAGCACAAAGCTGCATCACACTTGAAACTCAATTATTAGCATGTTTAGAAGAATCCATTCTGGATTTGAAAGGAAGTGTTAGCTGATAAATCAGCATTAAAGCAACCCACAGCAAGTCTAAATATTCCATGTATCACCAAAAAAGAACCACCTCAGTTTTTCAGTGCCCTGCAGAACTGGTAAAGTCTGAAGGCATTCCCAAGTCTACGCTATATATAGTAGGTGCCCAGTATACAATAACCTCACAATTGCATCCAATTAGCTGCAAAATCTCAGGGAATACTCTTGGAATCAAGAAGTGGGACCGGACCAATATGGAAACTCAAGGAAAGGCAAAGAAAGAAGCAGAGAGAGATCATGAGAAGGTGGATGTGGATGAAAGCGAGTGAACAGGAAAAGGAAGGAGAAGGTGGCAGACTGGTTGGAAGAGGGACAAGGCAAAGGGCTCTCGTTTCCCTGGAGGGAAAGCAAAACCATCCCCAGGGGCTGTGCTTAGCTCAGAGGAGCTGCAAGAAGCATCTACAGCAGACATGTTGTGGAGGGATGCAAGTTGTTCACCACACACACGGTGACCTTTGAGTCCAGCACTGACCTCTTCCCAAATATTTACACTTTTAAAAAGCAAGTTCTCAGAGAAAATGAGCGTGTGGGTGGTGGTGCCTGGAGAAGACACACATTAAAACCTAACTGATATCTGACACTCACCCAACACTTACTGCATGAACCCAAGATAAACTTAAATCAAGGATTTATTTAATCTGATTCTGTTGGTAGGACTGGGTTTCCAGCAGGTTGTTAGAACAAAGGCAACACAATGAAATTTAACCTCTTGCTTTGGCAAGCTCTAAGCCTGCCCACAGCAGCACCTCCAAGCAGCTGTACAGACCTGCAGAGTATCCTCGTGAAGGCAGCATATTTCTCTGGGTTGAAGTCTTTGGCCATCAGGACAATGGAAAAGTGGGTCACCTGTGCATGACACAAACACAGACAGCTTAGTTCTTGACCCACCACGAGCAGCCTTTGTCACACTACTGAACTTCCTGCAGTACTGACAAGGCATTTCAGTTAAAAAAACCACAAAAAAGTGAGCAGCAGCAGCAAGAGCTCTAAGTTCCTAAGTGCAGGGATGGCTGGGTAACGGGTTCCTGATGTGCCTCAGCTCTAGTACAGACTGTCTTTTGCTTAACCTACACCACAAGAGTTGCTTTCCTCTAGTTTCATGGGATTATTAAAAAAACAGAAAGGCATTATTTTTCCCTCACAGCAGGTAGGGAAATTCCATAATTTGTTGCTATGGAGGCAGACAGCATCAATACATTTAGAAAGAGACTGGAAAAAAACCACACAGATAGCAGGGCCAAAACCAGAACTACTCTTTAAACTTCCTTAATCCAATGACTGTGGGCTGGGACAGTATGAGACTGAAAGTCTGCAGACAATGACCAGGCTCACATGTCCTCCTCAAACAGCATCTCCCACTGCCGCTGTCAGAGACAGTGCTGGGACACTTTATTTTATTTTATATCTTTTACACCTTTAAGGTTCATAGGAGATGTAAGCTTGGAGTGAGGAAAGGCAAGAAATATTCTGTTGTGGGCATGTTAAATTGCCCCACTATCTTTCTGCTTAACAATATAGCATGAAATATGAAAATTGAATAATTGAATTAACTTGACAGTTTAATGATTTTCATAGCAGGGAGAAGATAGCAGATACAAGCATATTTGCTGTCTTCCAATTATGAATGCAATGAAAAATAAAGTACCTATGTAACTTGACCCTTTGGAAAAAAAAGCACCGAGTTCTATACCAACAAAATTTTGAACACAATGAAAAAAACTTTGTAGAGAGAAACAAATTGCTGACGATGAAATACAAATTAACTAGAAATAATGACATGGGAAAGCATTACCATGTTAACACAGAGAATCTAAATTGGGCAATGAGAGTCTCAATCATTCTGCAATTCCATCCAATACATGTCTTGGCAAAAAATGAAACATGGACTGGTTGGACGCCTGGATAAAAGCTGCATCTGTGAGCACACAACAGCTTGAATCCCTTCTCTTCTTCATGTTTCCCTCAATAGGAAAACACTGCTTAACCTGCAGATATCTTCCCTGCATTCTACTGAAAACCCCCACCAAGTCCTACCTTTCTCAAGGCTGGAGAATCCTGAACTTCCACAGTCGTGATGTAGAACCAAGACCTTTTGTACTGGCCAAATACAAATGTATGGAGCAATTTGTTTTCATCCGTGAGGCAGCACTTTCGCAGCAACAGAGTCCTCAGCTCGGCTGTTACGGACGGATAACACCAAACCCACAAAGCATCTCCGTTGGTGTCTTTTTCTATGGTGGAAAGATGTTCACTGTGAGAATGCCAAACAGCAGCAAGGGAGTAAATCGATGGGTTAATCAGGTTTGTTTCCTAGAACCAGATTAAAAATCCACCTTACCCTGACCCTAGACGTCCAGTTCTGCCTCTGCTGTTCAAGCCCCAGGGCAGCACTTCTGCTGCGGGCTTTATTATTGAAACGCTAACAAATATCCGCTCTTGACCCGCCTAACGAGGTCAGAGAAGCGCCGGGAGTTTGAATACACATCCAGCGTGAGCGAGGCACGGAGGAACAAGTTTATTTATGGTTTTTCCCTATTTCTGATGTCGCAACACAGAGATGGGAAGCCGCGAATTTCAGGCACCCCGGCCGAGCTCAGCGCGGCAACAGGCGGGGCCGGCACCGCCCGCCCGGGCCGGGCCCGCAGCTCGGCGGGCCCCGCTCCCGCCCCGGGCCCCACACGGGTCCCCCCCGGCCCGCGGGCCCTCACCGATGAGCCCCACGGCCCGCAGCAGCTGCGCCTCCGGCTCTGCCATCTTCGCCCCGCCGCCTTCCGCCCGCCCGGCCCGCTCCGCCCCGGCCCTCCCGCCCCGCTCCGCCCCAGGGCCCGGCCCGGCCCGCTCCGCCCCCGCCCCGCTCCTCGCCAGGGCCTGCGCGGCCCGCCCGGCTCCCGCCGTGGGGAACGGGGCTGGGATCGGGAACACACAGGCTGCGTCCTCGCCCGCACCGCACAGCCCCGGCATGGCTCGGGCTGCAGGGGAGCGCTGCAGCTCCTCCGGGCCGACCTCCCTGCTCAAGCAGGGTCCCCTCCTGTCGCTCAGGGGTGTGTCCTTATCTCCAGTGAGGGAGACTCCACACCTGCTCTGGGCAGTCTGTGCTCGGTAATTTGCACAGTAAAGAAGTTCTTCCTTGTAGTCCCGTGTTCCAGTCTGGGCCCGTTGCTTCTTGTCCCATTGCTGGGCAGCACCGAGCACAGCCTGGCTCCATCCTCTGCACCCTCCCTTCAGACATGGACAGACACTGATGAGATTCCTGCTCTCCAGGGTCAACAGGCCCAGCTCCCACGGCCTTTCCCCAGAAGTGAGGTGCTCCAGTCCCCTCATCACCTGCATAACCCCCTCTTCTGCTACCTCACACTGTAAGTCATGGGACACAGCTCGTGGGAAATGTTACACAAAAGGAGGTGGCCCTGCTGGCAGTTGCATCCTGAAGTCCTGGACAGGAGCTGTATCCCTAAGCATCCCAAAACACAGGCCTCCCTGTGCTTCTACAGAGTGTGGATGAAGACCGACTTGGGCCCAAGAGGCAGCTGAGTGAGGTGAGGAACACTCATGGAAGCAGAACAGCCATTCCTGAGTAACTCCATGCATCAGCAAGTTTATTTGAGGATGAAAAGATCTCATTTTAAAGTTTGAAAGAACAGTGGTACCTGAATGTTGGACTCCATGTCTTTAAGGGTCTTTTTTAACCTAAATGATTCTAGGAATACCATGGCACAGAGCAGCCACTGATTAGGAGGAGAAACTTCCAAAATACCTGGGATAACTAGAGGTCATCAGAAGCTGCTGAAGAAAACATGGGAGAGAGGCCAGGCCTGGTCCTTGCCTGGCTGAGGAATACACTAAAGGGCAGCTTGCCATATGATTTTCGTAAAGTCAAAAAGTTAAAACACACATTTAATATACTCTGCTACCATGTAGGAAGGGAGATGAGGATTCAGATCATAAAAGCTGCTTCAACACAAAATTGTCTTGATCCCAGCCTGGAGGTCTTTCAGGAGCTTCAGAGACATACAAAAAAGGGGGGTGGGCTCCCAAATGGCAAATGCTGCTCTAGCCCAGCAATAAGTACCAGGCAGCACACCCATCAGAGCAAAGGTGCCCCCCAGAGAGGGCTGCAAGGACTTAGAACAGGGACTGGCTCTGGCCACGCTGGCACAGGCAGCCTGTGGTGCTGGGAAAGCTGCCACCTGGACCTGGGGTTGTCTCTGACCTGACAGACATTCAAGTCAATTTTATGAAGACAAGAAAAGCACTATTCAGTTCATTAATTTTACGAAGACAGTTCAGCACTATAAATAGCTCAGTGATGACTCTGCTTTAAAGCAGCCCATACTAAAATACTGTCATGTAAACCAATAGCGTGACCTGACGGAGAACACTGTGTACAACACTGAACACCAGATCTCTAAGGACACTAGGACAAGTGAAGAGAGCCTGAAAAAGCAAAGCTGGGCTTTTTTCTTCCATTTTTTTTTGACTCTAGAATGGAGGGTCATGCACTAGAATTCTCCCTGAAACTGATGCCCACCTTCTAGTTCACATGAGTCTCTGCTTAGCTCATCGTGGCATGTTGTGCAGGGATTGAGACACAGGCCCATACAGGGGGAGAGAGACTTTTCATATTGCCAGAGTTGGGCAACCAAATCATTCACTGTTGGCTCTCCTTTTTTCCATGACACTGCTGCCAGTGAGCTGGCATCCCACAATGGCACGGTCTGTAGAAACTTCCACCACGTGGGTTTTGTACACTGGACTTCATCTTGATGTACAGAGGACTGCTCATTCCTTAAATACTTACAGAGTACCTCCAGCACAGCTGATTTTCTCAGGTACTGGATACCTTGCTCCATGGTGATCCACTTGCATGGGTTCACTCCTAGATCAGCTGGTATCCTGAAAGGGTACCTTTCCCACATGCTTGACAGAAGTTGCCTCCAGAGGCTGAGGATTCCTCTCCTTTTCCAAATCCCCAGCTGCTTGGCTACACCACTGTCTTGCATCTGACTGTGGGCCGAGCTATCCCAGCACTGGAGCAGCCAGGTCACAAAGTGCTCGTCTGACAGGCGGCTGAAACAGTTTTGTGTACCTGGCAGCTCACAGAGGGATAGGGACTGGGTGATTATCTCTGATGCTGCCTCCTCCTCCTGTTCTGAGGGCCCTACTTCTTCTCCATCCCTCACTAAGTGAACTGATTTTGTCTTGGATTTCTTCTTCTTTATAGGGGCAACTGCTATGGAACGGGTTGTTCCTCTGGTTCAGCTGTAGTTGGAGTGGGCACAGTGCCCGTTGTTCTGCTCTCCTCCCCCTCCCCGTGAGGGTGCTGTCTAGTGACCAGCAGTGACTGATAAACAGTAGCCAGGGCCCAGCATAACTTTGTGCCTCTCGGGAACTGCCACAGCATTTTTCCTTCACGCAATTTATCGCTTTACAAGGGTCCTGTAGTGGTTCAGGGATAAACCTCCAAACCACTGGAGGAGAAAAGTCCTTCAAAACCTGACCCATTTTCTCCCACCTTCCGTGCCAGTCATGACTATCCACCCTTGGGGCAGACCTCTGAATGACCTTCCTAAAAATCTCTTTCATAACTAACTCTAAACATGGTGTAGACCACACTGAGGAGACCTGGCAGACCTAGTAACAAGAGCACGCTTTCCTTAACATCCAAAGGAAATTCAAAAGTCTCAGCTGTTGTACCAAGTTTGGATAAGAAACAGGGGGTGAAAAGCTGGGGAGAATCATCCTTCCCTGTTCTCCCCACAGACTGGGTAGGATTGTTAATGAATTCCCACAGATAGCACTGGAGGACAGGCCAGGAGAACAACACTGCATACACTGATCTGTTGTCACCTCAAGCCTTCGTGCTCCTTGCTGGGTGCCAATCAGGCTGCTGTGGTTTAGGAATGGTATTCCCCCATTTAATGTTCCCACTGAAACACTCCAAACCGTGTGCCGCTCACTCGCTCCCCTCTCCCCTCTCCTGTGGTGGGATGGAGAACTGGAGGCACAGAAAGGTGAAGGTCACGGGTTGAGACAAGAACAATTTACCGGAAAGAGAAATGAAATAAGAAACGAACAGTAACAGCAATGCCAACAACAGTGCACCACAGAACCCGGCGCTGCCCGGCCCACACGGGCGCAGCCCTGCCCTGCACCCCGGTACCACCTGAGGCTTGCTCAGAACGGGTTTTGTGGAGCTCGCAGTGGGATCCCCCAACCCCTCCTAGTTCTCACTCCCTTCCTGGTCCCAATCCCCCTGATGACCTCTTCCATCCTGATCTCTATCCTCTCCAGGTCCCAATCCCCCTTCTGATCCCCCCACAATCCTGATCCCCCTCCTGATCCCCCCACGGTCCCGATCCCAATCCTGATCGCCTCACAGTCCCAATCCCCCTCCTATCCCGATCCTCCCATGGTCCTGATCCCCCGCCAAGCCTGATCCCCTCCCGATCCCCTCCTATCTCGATCTCGATCCTCCCACGGTCCTGATCCCCCTCCCGATCCTCTCCCATCCCGATCCCGATCCCCCTCCCGATCCCGATCGCCTCACGGTCCCAGTCCCCCTCCCATCCCGATCCCGATCCTCCCATGGTCCTGATCCCCTTCCGATCGCCCCACGGTCCCGATGCCCTCCCCACCTCGATCCCGATCCCCTCACGGTCCCGATCCCCCTGACGATTTCCTCCCATCCTAATCTCGAACCTCTCCAGGTCCCGATCCCCCTCCCATCCTGATCCCGATGCGCCCGCCGGTCCTGATCCCGTCCCAGTCCCGATTCCCTCCCTGGTCCTGATCCCCTCCCAGTCCCGATTCCGATCCCCTCCCAGTCCTAATCCCCCTCCCGATCCTCTCCCATCTCGATCCCGATCCCCTCACGACCACGACCCCATCCCGATCCCAATCCCCCCATGGTCCCGATCCCCCTCCCGATCCCTATCGCCTCACGGTTCCAATCCCCCTCCCATCCCGATCCTCCTCCCATGGTTCTGATTCCCCTCCGATCGCCACATGGTCCTGATCCCCTCCCGATCCCTATCGCCTCACGGTTCCAATCCCCCTCCCATCCCGATCCTCCTCCCATGGTTCTGACTCCCCTCCGATCGCCACATGGTCCTGATCCCCTCCCGATCCCTATCGCCTCACGGTTCCAATCCCCCTCCCATCCCGATCCTCCTCCCATGGTTCTGATCCCCCTCCAATCGCCACATGGTCCTGATCCCCTCCCGATCCTCTCCCATCCCGATCCCGATCCCCCCACGGTCCTGATCCCCTCCCGATCCCCTCACGGTCCCGATCCCCCCCCCCACCCCGACCCACGACCCCGATCCCCATCCCCACCCCGCTCCCCCTCACATTCCCGCCCGGCGCTTCGCGCGCTACGCTGAGCGCCCTTTCCCCTTCCGCCGCCGTCACGTCCCTTTCCCCTCCTTCCCCCTCCTTCCCTCCCGTCCTTTTTCCCCTTTCCCCTCCCCTTCCTCTCCCCCTACCCCGGGCGCTCCCTCCCTTTCCGGCCGCGCGCGCCGCCTGGCTGGAGCTCAGGAGGAGCCGCCGCCGCCGCCGCCGCCGCCCCGTGAGGAGCCGCCGCCGCCGCCGCCATCATGCCGGTGTACTTCCAGCGGCCCGAGAACGCCCTGAAGCGGGCGAACGGTCAGTTCGAAACCCTCACGAAACCCGCAGCCCGCCACGGCGAGCTTACCCGCGCGGGGCAGGGCAGGGCAGGGCAGGGCCGGGCCGCATGGCGGGGGTTGGGGGTGGCGGTGAGGGGAGAGAGAGAGAGGCCCGGCCCCGCCTCACGGACACCGCGGTGAGGCCGTGCCAGCCCCGTGTGGGCTCGGCGCGTAATGGCCCCCGTCCTTCATGTGACTGCGGTGAGGATGCGAATGGCCAGGCGCCTTCGCTTGCCCCTGGAAGACAGGCCGGCAATCCCAACTGGCACACAACCAGCCCGGTTTTATATTTGTCAGCTGGCTTTGCTTCTTTTTTTTTTTTTCATTTTTTTTTTTATAGTATCCTATTTTAAGGCAGTGTAGACCCTTCGCTGTCGCGCTTAAAGACGTCCACAAATTGCTGGTCTTGAAGCGGCAGCTGGAGAGGCTCTGGGGGGGTCTTGTGCGTGCTTCAAGTGCTTAGTATTTGAACAAACTGCATCTTTTGCTGTGTTTTAACTTCGCTTTTGAGATTCCGGAACTGGGAAGCTCTGTCTGGTGTCTGAGCGCCTTGAGCGGGCCCCTGCTTTAATTGTTTCTGCCATTATTTCTTAGGAATGTGGTGCTTTCCAAATAAAAGTAGTGCACGTCCCCAAAATTACTAACCTAAAATTCGCTGGAAAATCTTTCCCACAGAGGTAAAAGATGAAAGATAAAATCGGCTTCAAAATGAGATGAAAGATAAAATCAGTCAGCTTTCCAGGGCGAAGCTGTGTTGCATCAGTCCTGTTACTGGAAAAGATGCTCATACAGTAGTATATAAACACCAGTTAAACTTCAGAATTCTTGAATAGAGTAAATTGTACTTGGTGTACAAGTCACATTTCTGGTTACTTTGACCTTAAGCTGTTCAAATCTGACATTCTGTTGATGCATTCCTGGTATTTATTTAAATTCGCATTTCTTGTGCTGCTGCAAGTGTAAATAATTCTGATGAACTGAAGGACTCTGGTTGAACTGAAGGGAGTGTTCTCCAGACAAGCGCTGGCAACCCTGAATTTCAGTGGACTGAACACAAAGCATGACAAGCAGTGTCAAGTCTTGCAAACTGCAGGGGCTCAATCTTGTCATGGCCGAGCATAACAGAGGGTGGAAAGTTGTACCTGAGGCAGATCGTGTGTTGCAGGAAGCAGCTTAGTGTTAAACTGACATTTCAAATCGGAACATTCACTGCGGTTTCCAGAGTGTGTTTTATATGTAAGGCTCAGGTGAGCATTAGGATCATTTAACGCTCCATGTTCTCAGTGACTTCACCATACAAAGGTGATGTTCAGAAATATGAAGAGCTTGAATGATTTTAAGTATGTACAGATATGTAAGAAAGGCGGTTTTCTCCTAATAAATGCTAAATGTAGGTCAAGGTCAACCCTCAGCGTTTGTTAACATCTGGCATTGCTTTGTAGTCGAGGATGGAATCACCTTTGGGGAGCGTTTTATTGTGGCAGATACTGAGCTTGCCCACTGTTAGAGACACTGCAAAGCACGTGATATCTTTGTCACCTCCTGTAATGACATGTCACCTCCTGTAATGACATACATTTTTTTCACATTGAAAACTGAGCTTAATTCAGGATTTTGGGTTAGCAGTAGGTCAGTTGTTGATGTGTATCAGCTACTTCTTGGCCACTCAGAGCTTCAGTTGCTCTTTTGGCTACCTTTTAGCATTTTAAGTGGTATAAAAGAAAAAAAATGGAAAAAATGTAACTGACAGCTGTTTATGGGCTGAGCTTTGCAATTTGTGTGTTACAGATCTGAGTGTCCATAACTTACAGTTCCTTCTGCAAGGCATGGTGGTGTGTGCTGTATTTGACTCTTCAGGTTCACTTTGTGCTTTTACTGAAGTGTCTCTTAAATTAGCCTTAATTATTTGACTTACTGGTAAGAACCTGCTTGGCCAGAGTTAATTAGAAGTTTCAAAACAATATGAATTAGTTTTGTGCTTTGTCCAGTTGGTTATCGACCACTGAGAGCTGTGGTTGGAATGCCCTGGTGTTGTTGCAGGATTAAACTTGCCTTTCAAGTGTGTTTTCTTAAATAAAATGTAGAGCTGAGCAGTAATTGTCTGAAAAGCAGCACTGAGATAGAATAGCAGTGTAAATTATGGGTTGGAGGACAGCTTTATTAAAATTCCCTTGGTGAGTAAAAGTACTGCTGGATACTGCCACACCGTAGCCTTAATTATCTTCAACTGTATCAGGGTGCTTTTTCTAGAAAGGAACTTGCTCATCTTATGCAATCTCATTTTTCACAAAAACTGAGCCCTGAATACGTGCTATGGTGGTTTTTAGATTAAAACCACACTGCTGCTTTCAAACTACATCTTTTGCTGTGTTTTAACTTCACTTTTGAGATTCCAAAACTGGGAAGCTCTGTCTGATGTCTGAGCACCTTGAGCAGGCCCCTACTTTAGTTGTTTCTGCCATTATTTCTTAGGAATGTAGTGCCTTCCAAAGTACATGGGAAGTACTGGCTCCACCCCTCAACCTTTAAGAATAAACACGTTTCCCACTGGCTGTACTTCACTTCCCCTTATCTTTTAAACCTGTTTGCTTCCCATTCTCAGTGTTCATTTCTCCTGGTTTGCTGCAGTGAGGAGCACATTTAGTGGGGGGTCTGTGTATGTGGGTTGCTGCCTTGGTGGTTGCTCATGGGTGGTTTGCTGGGTTTTGTGCTGAGCAGAATGTGTGGGATGTCAGGGGTGGGAGTTGCTGTGGTGCTGAGAGCTCCTGTTAGTAAGAGCAGCTGCTTAGGGATGAATAAATGGGCCACTGGTTCCAGCAGCAAGGCTGATTTAAAAAGTGTTTGACCCTTCAGCTGAACTGCAGCAGCTTTTGGTGTACCTTATATAAACAGAAGTACTAGACCACTCTGAGTTAAAAAAACCCAACAAACCCACAAACACTTAAACTTTCCCGAGTGAAGTTAGTTTCCTCCCTCTTTCCCTCCATTCCTTCCTCCCTTCCTGCCTCCTTCCCTCCCTTCCTTGGGCCTTTTCCTCCCTGACTCCCCTCCCTCTTCCCTCCCTGACTCTGAAACCAGCTGAACAAGTGGATGTGTATATTTTACTATTTTGTTTGAAGTGCTCAGTCATGCCGGGATGAATGGAGAGACCTCTCCCCTATCCTCAGGTTTCCATGTAAATGGAGAGGTTTGTTTGCCACTTGTGTCATTGAACGACTGGCAGTGAAACAAACCACCAAGGAGCTTTGGGTAGAGTTAATTAAGTTCTGAAAGTTTCTTGTGTTAAGCATAAAAAAAGTGCATCTTCTGGTGTGCAAGTCTTTTGCTAACTGGGATTTTACTTTCAGAATTCCTTGAGGTTGGCAAAAAGCAGCCTGCCCTCGATGTTCTCTATGATGTTATGAAAAGTAAGAAACACCGAACATGGCAGAAAATCCACGAGCCGATTATGCTGAAGTACCTGGAGCTCTGCGTGGATCTCCGCAAGAGTCATCTGGCAAAAGAAGGACTGTACCAGTACAAGAATATTTGCCAGCAGGTACATTTTCTGATTTTTTGTTTTATTTATTTATAGCAAGCATGGTACCTGTCAGCTGATACAATCTGAAAGTAACTGAATCCTCTTGAGTTAGAATTAATCTGCTTTTTAGATGCTCTTGAGTTTGTAGCGTTTACATTTTAAATATTTGCTGCCTATTGTGGGTGGACACATCTTCCCATTTTTTTGCCTTTGGTGTAGGTTAACATCAAGTCTTTGGAGGATGTTGTTCGAGCCTATTTAAAATTAGCTGAAGAAAAAACAGAAGCAGCTAAGGAAGAATCCCAGCAGATGGTACTGGACATAGAAGACTTGGATAACATTCAAACTCCAGAAAGGTGGGCAGTCTGTCTTTAAAATGTAGTAATTCACAGAAAGTATACTTATTTTCGTTCACAAAGCTGAGATATAAATGTGGTGGATTTGAAATGGAATACTAGTGGTGGTTTAGAGGTTTTCAAAGTAGGGAGAAAGCAGGAATTTTGCACTGAACAAAATCCTAAGTCAGAGTAAAGAAAAGTAAAGAAAGTAAGTAGTAAAGAATAGAAAATTTGTGGGAATGGTTCTGTGAGTTGGGTCACTGCTTTCTAGTGTCTGCTCTGATTTGCATCTGTAGTGGTATTGGAAAGTTTATTATGGAAAGCTTCTCATTGCCAGTTGATGTATAAATGCTGTTAATGATGTGAGACCAATGTAATTCCTGTATCTGATAACCTCCAGTTTTTCTCTCCCCATTGAGCATGTACAAACCAAAGCAAATGTTACTTTATAATTGCTTGGGTAACTGATGAAGTAATAGAAGAAAGGGCATAAAAAGTACATTCAGAGTTAGAATTAATTGGATGGATAATGATAACAGAGAGGAATGGAAAAAAGGATCAGTAAATACATCTGCTTTAGGTTGTGTGTGTATACCTTCCCTGGCAAGTAGTGCTGGGTTAGGGTGAAACAAGTCTCCAACTCTGAGAAGTCATTGTGTAGTCAGAGTGTTTTGTGGGAGATCTTCCTATTCTGCTTCAGGCAAAGTGATGTTAGCTCCAAGAGCCTGTTGATGTAGGGAATGCTCACGTTAACTCAGAGGACAGAGGTGTGTGGATGACATCTGTGGAAAAGGGGTAACAAGGCAGGGGTGAAGACATGTTTTAAAGCATTCCAGCTGAGTTTGGAAGAGGCCAGACATCTAATCTGGGGAAAGGTGAAGCTATTGATCCCTACCAGAAGGGATGTTTGCAGCTGAATTGGAAGGGGACTAAGACATTGCCCAGTGAAAGATTGATGACATGTACTGACAAAAGGAGACAGGAAGCAAGAAGGAAGTTAGTGGGAATTCTTTCAATTAAAATCTTTGCACAGGAACTAAAAAAGTAAAAGTTTTATCTTCTGATGATAGAAAATGGGAAGAAATTATTGAAGTAAAGGTTATTTGTCCTGTGTAGGAATAGAGTTATAGTAGTCAAGTAATACTCATAAAGACCTGGAGTAGAAGGCTGTGGATTTATATGTTGACAGCAGAGCTCTCTGGGAGAAGTTGGTTCCAAAAAAAAAAAAGGGTTCCAGACCTGTCTTCAGTAGTTGTTCCAGGATGGCAGTGCCATTCATGTTTTTTCCAGAGCCTGAAATTGTTACAGAGGAATCCCACTAATAGTTGAACAGTGAAGATGGACTGCCTGGTCTTTTCCTTGTTCTCCTTTCTATGACTGAGGACTAGAGAATGTGTGTTTTCAATCACAGTTCTTTATCTGAACAAGCACAGTTTCTTTATTGTTCTCTAGGTCCTGTTTTCTAATCTTCTCATACTTTTTTGCTGAATTCACCACTCGATCTGTTGGAGAAACCACTGGTGATGTGTTTAATATTGCACGTAGTACTGGTGCTCAGGGAAGCAAATTAGAACTGGAAATGGTGTAGTAGAAAAGAGCTACAGGAGTTGAGAGTTTATATTAGAAGCATAGTTCAAAAAGAATTTTAAAAATGAAGGCTTAGGGAAGGTGATTCTTTGTCAGTTTGTCATGGTGGGTGGACTGTTCAGCATAAAGGGACCACGTGAGACATAGCACTGAATTGGTCTCAGTGTCTCAGGAACCAATCTTGTATTTCTCTGATGAGAGAATGAAGTTATGGCCACTAAATACAAGATTATCACATCTTGCTTTTGACATTTATTTAAGCATCTTTTTCATATCAAAATTTTTAAAGGATTTGGTATTTTAAGTGTTCTGTTTTTCAATGTCTGTAGATTGTAAGGCACACAGTGCCTCTGTGTCACATGTCAACAAGAAGTGAACTCTGGCAGCGTTGCTGGTGGCTAAAAAGGAGCTCTGAGCAAGTACGAAAGTGTCTGTATTGACAGTGATACCTCACTCTAGCAGAGGTCCAGTGCACAGCTCCCTGGTAGAAAAGGGAAGGTGAAAATCCTGGGGTTCATTTCCTTTGGCTTACTCGGGAAGGATACAGAAGTTTCTGAAGTCTGTTACCTCTGGAGCTTGGACGTGTCAGTTGTATATGCAGGGGCTAGATTTTGAAACTTAAAAGCAAGGACATTATCTATATCCTTTAAAGGGAAAGGGAGCCATCTGAGGGACCAGTTTGAAAATAAGCACTAGACTGTTCAGCAGCAATTTTCTGTTCAGATTTGTCCAGAAAAATTGATGAGAATTGTAGGGAGTAACCCACTTTTGTTTTTTCGTTTTTCCTTACCCCCTGCCCTGACTACAGTGTTCTTCTGAGTGCTGTAAGTGGGGAAGACACTCAGGATCGTACTGACCGACTGCTTTTGACACCCTGGGTTAAATTTCTATGGGAATCCTACAGACAGTGTTTGGATCTTCTCCGAAATAATTCTCGAGTGGAACGCCTATACCATGACATTGCACAGCAAGGTAGGTCCAAAAGATGGAAACTTAAAGTGTAATGATGTGGTGTCCCACCCTTAAGGGGAAGGGAGCATCCAAGATTCACAGATGCTCGTGGTTGAAAGGAACAACCAAAGTCAGAGGGTCCCCAAAGGCTTATGAAGTTTTATTAGTAAATGACACACTTGGCATGGCAATTGGTATGTTAGTCCCTGAGCTAGCAGGGTAAGCACACAGCTGTGCACTTCAGATAAAGGGATAGGGTGAAAGAGAAGAGAGAGAGAGAGGAGTTGAAAAGGGGAGAGAGAGGAATAAAGGAATAAACAGAGATCAGCGATCCTGGCTCCAATGTCAACCCAGCTGACGGGGTGTCCAGGGTTCTGGGGTGCATGTGGGAGGGAACCTTTTTACAGGCAAGTTTTCCCCACCCTGGAGATCAGTTTCTCACTTCCTATGCAAATCAGTTATCGTGCCCAGTCCATTCTTCTGGACCTTTCTGGAAGTGGGTTGGAGGGCCTTGGGAGTCTTGGGTGGTCTTGGTCCCCCCCCTACAGTCCATCCCTGCTTCTCAGCCTCATTCCTGTGCCTGCACTCTACTGTGTTGTGCTTATCTCCAGGAGCCAGAACAAGGACCTTTGTCCTAGAAAAGTGCTGCCCTACCCCTGTATGGCCCCTTTTCCAGCCACATCCTGTTCTTTCTCACAGTGTGTTACTACCAACACTCCTTGGTTGTTTTTGCCAACAATCCTGGGTTGTCTCCAC
Organism: Pipra filicauda; assembly: GCF_003945595.2. Classification (NCBI taxonomy): domain Eukaryota; kingdom Metazoa; phylum Chordata; class Aves; order Passeriformes; family Pipridae; genus Pipra; species Pipra filicauda. The sequence goes on along the minus strand of NW_024104687.1, from coordinate 1,022,605 downwards.
GGCTATCCAGCTGTCCGTGTTTGAGACATGCATTAGCTCTGTTATCTTCTAGGCTTCTACATCACCCTGTGGCTCAAACACCAGTATGGACTTGGTGATCCATTGAAAAGAGAAGAGAAGAGAAAGAGGGAAAGGGAGAGAGGGTTTGTCTGGACAAGTTACCCCTTAGTGGCTCAAGTTGTTTAACAGTGTTCCCTATGCTCATTAGGCTTAATTGTGTAGAAACATCTTCATTTTTTGAGGTCAAGATGGAAGTGCTCTGCAGTGTCACTTATTCATTATGTGCGACAGATTATATCATGTTTGACATATCTTTTGACTGGAAATGAAGGTTCTTTAAATGTGCTGATTTACATATTTGAATCCCGTTTAGAACTACCATGAAGTCACCATTAGTGCACGTCCTTAATTTGTGCTGTTCATTGCTGCAGCTTTCAAGTTCTGCCTGCAGTACACGCGCAAAGCCGAGTTCCGTAAGCTCTGCGACAACCTGCGGATGCACCTGGGGCAGATCCAGCGCCACCACAACCAAAGCACAGCCATCAACCTCAACAATCCCGACAGCCAGTCCATGCACCTGGAGACCAGGCTTGTGCAGCTCGACAGTGCCATCAGCATGGAGCTGTGGCAGGTATGCACAGGACTCTCCCCATCACACTGTGCCCTCCGGCCTTGCCAGAACCTGCTCCATGCAGTTCACGGTCCATGGTACATGTAGCAAGGTGGAGAAAGGATGATAGCTAAAGAATGAAGTTTTAATGTCTAGAACATGGTGCTACTTGCATGTTGAATGCTTAGTCTGATGGTCCTGTGTTTCAAAGCAAGCTTTGCTCGGAGCAGTAAATGGTAGAGTAGCTGAAGTCACTTGGAGTTGTGACAGTGAGGAGCCTGGAGAAGAGGAGGCTCAGGGGAGACCACTTCACTCTCCAACTCCCTGACAGGAGGGGGGAGCCAGGTGGGAGTTGGTCTCTTCTCCCAGGCAATGATCAGTAAGACAAGAGGGCAGGCTCTGCCAGGGGAGGTTTAGGTTGGATATTAGGAAGAATTTCTTTCCAGAGAGGTTGATCAGCCATTGGAATGGGCTGCCCAGGGAAGTGGTGGATTCTCCGTCCCTGGAGGTGTTTAAGGTGAGACTGGATGTGGCATCAGTGCCATGGGCTGGGAACCACAGTGGGGTTGGATCAAGGGTTGGACTTGATGATCTCGGAGGTCTTTTCCAACCCGGCTGATTCTGTGATTCTATGATGACACCTTCACCTCTGCCAACATTTCTAACATCAAATTCCTTAAAAAGCCAAGAAATTCCTTTAAAAGCCAAGGTTGTAGTTTTTTTGGTTTGTGAATTAGCAGAACGTTCTCTGTTGTGCTGTTTCCATTTTAGGGGTTTAGGTAATTATATCTAAGGCATTTCCAAGTTTTCCTGTGTTTTAGGGAAACTATACCCTTTTTTGATCACAAAAACTATTTTTATGAAAAATGCTAAAGCCAATAAATAGTACAATTGACATAGTAGTAAAATAGTAGAACTTTTGTTATTTCATTTTTGTTTTTTTTTTCTCCTTTTGGTTTGTAGCTTGAAAATCTGAAAGAAACAAGTTTTTGAAAAATTATACAAACTAATCATTAAATTCTAAGCATATAGTTAGTGGAGTTGCAGTATGTCCAAATGATTTCTTTATTAGGAAAGAAGTATGTAATTTCAGGTAGCTGGCAAAACTGAAGTCTTATAACCTTTAATGAATTCATATTTTTCTTTTTTTTTTGGGTGTTGCAAAAAACTTCCTAAAAGTGTATTTGGTTTTTTTTCTCTTTAGGAAGCTTTCAAAGCAGTGGAAGATATTCATGGACTATTTGCACTGTCTAAGAAACCACCCAAACCACAACTGATGGCAAATTACTATCACAAAGTTTCAACTGTCTTCTGGAAATCAGGAAATGCTCTCTTTCATGCATCCACCCTTCACCGACTTTATCACTTATCAAGAGAAATGCGAAAGAATCTCACACAAGAGGAGATGCAGAGGTGGGGAAGGATATATAATGTGATCTTAGATTCTAATTTTAACCCCCTAGGTTCAAAAATAAACTAAAATGTACCCCAAAAGAAGCAGATGACAGGCATGACCTATGAGCAGCTCTGCCTAAATTGGCCACTGCTAATTGCCTCAAAAGAAATCTAGAGCGAGAAGGATGTTTTACAGAGCTACAGTGTAAGTATTGTGAACACCAGGATCACCTTAGTTAAGCTTCCTTCTCTTACTGCCTTGGAAGCTAAGCAAGTCAATGAGTATCTGGGTTTTTTGTTTCCTTTTTCTCGTCTGAGTAGTTGGATTTCATGGTAGCTAATGTAAACTTCTTAATGTATAAAAATCTGCATGGGCAAAGGGCCTTTAATTTTTTGGTAATAGAGATGAACTGGCAAGGCTTTTGAGGTGTGCAGAACCATTGACTGCTTTAACCTCTGAAGTTCATCTACAGGCCTTTATCAGAATCTGGTTGTAATATATATTGATAGAAATTCTTACATTCCTGTTCACTTGGGTACTAAGACCAAGAATTTAAGTATTTAATGCCACTTGTTTTGTTACATCAAAAAGTACATCTGTCTTACACTGTAAATTTTAAAAATAAATTCATTCAAAATGACTGGGATGGATTTGCATCTAAAAGTTTTTAAAGGTGCTGCTTTGTGCCGTTTTCATTACTTTATAGGGTTTCGGTATTTACAGAAGCAGCTTAAATTTCTTTATAATCTCTTTGTATATATACATATGTACATACATATCAAAGTTACAAAACTCTTTCCTCTTGTTCCTGAGGAACACTGCATTCTGTCCTCTCATGGTGCAGGTGGCATCTTGGTTATTGCTGGTATTTTTACACAGTTTTGCATCAAAAACGCTACTTGTTCCTCTCTTGAATTGGCATATACATGAACAGGAATTATTAAGTGTTCTCTTGCAGTTCATCTCTTGTGCTTCTACTTTGTCAACAGGATGTCTACTCGAGTCCTTTTGGCCACTCTGTCAATCCCTATAACTCCTGAGAGGACGGATATCGCTCGCCTCCTGGACATGGATGGCATCATCGTGGAGAAACAGCGGCGCCTGGCAACCCTGCTGGGGCTGCAGGCCCCACCCACACGTGCCAGTCTCATCAACGATATGGTAGGTGGTGGTGGCCAGGGGAGCAGCTTTATAACACTGTGTCCTGTTTTCCTTCTGGAGCACTGTGCCTGGTTGGGGGACAGCAGTGTGGTTCGTTGTGTGACTTACGGTGCAGCGCTAAACATGCAGACTCACAGGGACTGTTTGGAAATGGCAGCGACAGTGAATTCTTGTGTGCACTAAAGAGTCAGATTCCATATTGTCCTTTATGTCACCCAAGCAACAAATGTCGTTTTGAAATTCTGAGGGGTCTGAAATGAGTTGTGAACTAGAACTTTGGGGGTTTTTTTCCCCCTACTCTAAGGTGTGTTATTAACTGAACCAAATGTTTCTTTTTCTGTTTTAAATGTATTTTGGATAACACAGGTCATATATCAAGTGGCAGACCATGCAAATCTAAGTAATTATGAAAACTTCCTTGTGTTTAATTTGAAGGGAGGTTGGATTGATCTATCCTCAGACCCCCCCAGATACTCGTAAACAAATCAGACATCATCGTGGGTATTTTCAGAGAATGGTTGAATTTTTTGCAGTCCTTCACATGCATGTCTAAAACATACATTCAAAGCTCATTTTGCAGTGTAAGTTAATTCTTCTTCAGTACCTCTCCAGTTTGCCCCAAAACCACAACTTAAGTCTTCAGAAATTTAATCATGAATAGAGGTGTGTGATTTTAGTTTGGGCTAGGATTTTAGATTGTAGGCCTACAAGTGTATTAGGCCTTATGTTTTGGAAATGGCTAAGTTGAGGATGGTGCTCTAGTTTGTTTACCTTGTTTATATGTTTTATGTCTCCTTTTCCTTTTTTAAATACATTTAAGTGATGTAATGTAGAGTTACTGTCACTGCAGTTCAGAATGTTGCAATGAGAAGTAATCTGTATTAAAATGTACATGTGGTGCCTGTTTAACTTCTTGAATATGAAAGTCTTAAAGCATAACTGTTGGTTAACATTGCATTTATTTTGAGATCTTTGGATTTTTTTTGTTGACCGTAGGTCAGGTTCAACGTAGTGCAATATGTTGTCCCAGAAGTGAAAGAACTTTACAATTGGCTTGAAGTAGACTTTCACCCGCTCAAGTTAAGCGCCCGTGTCAGCAAGGTAGGTTTTGCAGCTCTGTGTTGTAACTGGTCTTGACTAATAGTCTGTTATTTGAATATTGATTTGTGGGAAATATCAACTGGCATCTTCTATTGCCAGGTTTTTCAAAAGTAGGCTTGATTTGGTTGGGTTCTGTTGTGCCGTGCTGGTGACATCTGATATACGAGTTGCACCACGTCATTGAAACAGAAGGAAAATTCACTCAGGTCTCTAGGGTGCTCTTCAGAGGGTCCCATAAAGATGCAGAGTTTTGGGAAGGTTATCAGAAGGTTTTTTTGGTGGAGGTGATAGTTAATTCTGTTTAAATATGGAAAGTGAGAAAGCTGTGTGCACGCACGTGCGGGTGAGTGGGTTGTGTGCAAAGTGGAAAGATATACCAGTGACTTTTCACTGTTAAAATACAGAGGCTTGGGAGGTAGAATAACGTGAGAGCTGTTGATTAGGTTAGTGCAAATTTTGCGATTGATGAAGCACATCATGTTCTTTTTCTTCAATAGTGGGAACAAAGATAATTGAGGTGCTAAAAAGAACTTGAAGGTAAATTAGCAGTGTGGTAAACGTTGCCAGTACTGTCAGTCGCCTTCATACAAAACCTGTTTGCTATCCATTATAAATGAGTGTTCTATCAGATGCACTTCAGTAAAACACTGCACTCTCTGGGCAGAAGTGCTGTTGTTTCATAGGGTGTAAACCAGAAATATTTGTGAGCCATGCTTTGTACTTTAATGGTGAAGTTTGTACGGGTCGATGCAGATGGAGTAACTTTTCAGACTTTTGGTAGGTTCTCAACTGGGTGAAAGACCAAGCTGAAAAGGAACCTGAACTGCAGCTGTATGTTCCTCACCTGCAAAACAATACCATTCTTCGCCTTCTGCAGCAGGTACGAGTAAAGAAAATGTGTATTCCCAAGTATACATAAGTTAGTAAATGCTTTGGAAGGAGAGGAAATTGGAAACTTTCATGCTGAAGTAATTTTTTTTCCCATCAAATAGAAGACCATTATGATTTTGAGATTTTCTTTTCCCCAGTATATAACCTGTATCTTCAGTTTGTACGTTGTTTAGGTACAGCCAGAGTAGCTGTACTCGATACTGGGGTACAGTGGTGTAATCCCTTGCCTATTTTTTCTTCGTTGCTTACCTAGTTTCTTAAAACTTTGCTTTGGGATAAGGTGTGGGGGGGTATTTTGCTTTGGTTTTTGGTTTATTTTGATTTTTTTTGTATCTAAGTGTTTTGTAGGATGCACATTTCATTGACCTGCTTTCATTACAAGTGAGAGCAGTGTTATTTCTGGTGTGCTAAAGAAACAGTTGAAGGCTAATTAGCAGCATAGCTGTGTGTAGTTACTGCTGCCAGTCTCCTTCATACAAAGCAGCCATGCAGGAATGGCATTTAATCTTAGGTTAAGTTTGAACACAGTACAGAAATAAAATCCTGAAAGAGCATTTGCAATTGTATTATTATGTATACATTCATTTGTTGACAGTTTGGTAAATTAACTCTAAGGCCTGTACAACAACTTATGTTTCTGATTTCTTTTTATTGAGAAAAAATGCCTGATGGTTCTGTTCCCACTCAGGTGGCCCAGATTTATCAGAGCATTGAGTTTGCTCGCCTGTGTACCCTGGTTCCTTTCGTGGATGCTTTCACGCTGGAGCGTTGTATCGTGGATGCTGCCAGGCACTGTGACTTACAAGTAGGTGCTGTAAAAAGACTCATGAGAAATTGTGAATGGGCTCAAGTGAATTACATGGGATGCAAATGAGCTGGCTGACGTGTAACCCAAGGAAAAGAACTGATTCTGATAGATGGAGATAAGCTAGAGTGAAAGATGCACGTGACACTATATTAAGAACTGAAGATTATTTGCATTCTGGTGTGTATTTTTGATTTAGGTCAACAGCCATTAATGCAAGTCCAGTAGAACTAGAAGTTGAAAATAAAATTTGTGGAAATTTGCCCTGTTAGCCCCAGTTATCTAGTCCAGCATATCCTGAAGGAAGTTTAACAAACAGGGATGTGAATTGCTGCCTGTGCTGCATTAGTTGTGCAAGACTGAAAAGCCAGCAGTTGCTGACGTTGGTTTGTGTCTCACCAAGGGACTGAAGTGAAGCACCAGTGTCTGAGGCGTGCACTGGTAAAGTGTCTCTGTTGAGAGAACAACAACGAGGTGCGGGTAGTTTTTAGTTGAGGTTGCTTAGTAATTATCCATTTAGGTTTTTAGATGAAGCTGAGTTAATTCACTTAGGTTAACACACAACCTGAATTTATATTTCAGATGTGTTGCAGTTCCCTGCACTAAAGTCAGGGTTCTTGTTTTGTGTATTGCTGATGTGGAGGAAGAGGCAAGAGTGGTTTGTCTTGAAGTGCTCATTTCATAGAATCATTGGAATTTCAGCCTCTTCCAGGAAGAAGGATTTTTTTTTTTTTTTTTGGTTGGTTGGTTGGTTGGGGTTTTTTCCTGTATAAACCATAGAAATAAAACAAACTTTTATTCACAGTGCTATATTTCTCCTACTAATTTGGCATTTCTCATAGAATGGTGTAGCTAATTTTTTTTGGAGTAATTTCTGCTTATAGCTTCTGTTGACTCATATTGGTCATAGGCAGAGCAACAGAGAAATTGTTCAATAATTAATACAATCATTTCCTTCCCTTTTTTTTTTTTAACGAAGGTTCGCCTTGATCACACCACCCGGACACTGAGTTTTGGTTCAGATTTGAATTACTGTACTAGAGAAGATGCCCCACTAGGCCCTCAGCTCCAAAGCATGCCTTCTGAGCAGATTAGAAACCAGTTGACTGCTATGTCCTCAGCTCTGGCTAAGGCTCTTGCAGTCATTAAGCCTCCTCACTTAATGGTAAGTTGTTTAAAGTGTTATGAGAATGTTGACAAAATCTGACATTTTCCCTGTGTGCACTGTGTGATGTTCATCTGCTGCCTTTCATCCAGCTTTTTGTTAAGTTTTTGCTTGTCTGATTAACTATTCCTTCCAGTAATCTGTTCTCAGTGCAGTGGTAAACAGTGTTGTTCTGCTGTCCCATCCCTTCAGAACAGTTGATCCTTGAGGTGTTCATACATACACATGCATCTGCTACATGCTCACCTGTTCTAACAGAGCTCTAACAGCTTTTCTGGTTTAGCAAGGCAAGCTTGTCTTGAAGTTGTGAGATCATACTTGAAGGAGTTCCTTGGTTTATCTTTCCTTGGCACAGGAATGGCAGTGAGCTCTCTAAACGATTAAGTTAACGTGACATTGCGAGGATTTGAGGAGGTGCTCTTGTACATTTGTTTTATTTTCAGAAGTGTACTGCTCTGTTTTTCAGAGCACTTTGGTAATGATCTCTGATCTAATTTGACAGTAATGATGGACTGCATTTGCCTGTTTGTGGATTAAGTAGAAACATAAGCTAATAACTCAACACTTAAAGCTTATATTTTAATGTGTTTTCTCAGATTAGATGTTCATTTTACTTTCATTTTTTTCAGCCTAGTGGTAATCAGTTATCTGTGCTCGTAACAAAGTCATTCTTAAAAAAACTCATCTAGTTAGTGTTTGGTTATAATTAAAATCATGAGTTGCCAGTCTTGCGTGTATCAGGCTTAGGATATACCAAATAATAACTTTCCCACAGGTGAGCCTACAGAGCTAGGATCTGTTTAAAATTTTGCATGCATTTTTGAAAATCAGAGAGCCTGCTTCCTTTATTCCTCCTGGAGAAACTGCTGTTTTGAAGAACCTGGAATGTAACTTTAGGAATGGAGTCTAAAAACACGAACATGTTTTGGTCGTGGCAAGTTAAACCTTCACTTCTCTTACAAGAGCAGTGGTAATTTTTTCTTTTGCTTTGTGTTTATGAAAGATTTCCTAGCAAACATATCAAATATTTTTCCCATATGGGAAAAAAAGGCTGATTGCAAGATGTCCATGTTAGATTCTTTATACAGGTTGAAATACTTAGTGGTCTTCTTCAAATATAAACACACAAAGTAGAACTGTATCATGACACCTAATGCTGACTTACTTGTGTTAGTTTGAACATGCATTACCTGTTTTATAGTGTTTAAGATAAAAAATACTTCCATGTAGGTTTTCTCCTAAAAAGATTTAACTAGTGATTGGTATTAGTCAGATGGTGATTTTGAAAGAAAAAAACATGCTTTTATCTGTACATTCATGGATAGAAATGACAATCTCACACTTGATATGTTGGTACAGGAAGCTGAATAACATAAATGACATAAGTGCTGGTCATTATGCCTGTAAAATTGGAGAACCATATCAAGTTTAATATCAATCTGTTCGGTTAGAGAAGCTACAGAACAAGTTGATATCCTTTTTTCCTTCACCATTCAGATCAAAACTTTTCAGTCCAAGTACTTAAGAACCTTAAATTTGTCACATTTGTTATAATTCACAAAATCGTTAAATTAATTTTCACTTTCCCGTTTCTGGCACCTGCATTTATCTTTAAATGTTTGCAGATCTGCCACAAAGCATGGATGTTTGAGTGTTTTTGCTGAATGCCCTAGAAGTGACAGATTACTAAAAATACCTCTGAAGGAGCTCACGTTTCACGACTGCATTTCATGATCAGCATGACTGGGGGAGTGTAGTGAGCTGATTGGGCTGCAGTGTTTTGCTGCTTGATGGAGCTGGCACAATTACACCTCCTCATGTGTACAGCATGAATCTCCACAAAGAACTGTGTGGGTACTCTGGAGAAGGCTGCTGAAAGAATAGTCTGCATGCTAATATCTAGAAGCCTAGTGCTTTTTATAAGGTCATTACAATGGGTTTATATACAATGTTTATACCTAAATTGGTGACTCATTTTTTTATCATCTCACAGACAGTGCTTTGTGTCAATTAGGATATTTTCCTCTTATATTAGCGTGTCTGGAAAATAACAAAACTCTAAAAACAAAGGAGCTTTGATGAAATACAGTCCATGGGGTGGTATGCTTGCAGACACATGCAGAGTCAATCAGGATTGATCCCCATGCCCCTTCCAGTTAGGAATTTCACTATCAGTAACATCTGGGTGTGCAATATTTTTGGGTGGAAAAATGTAAACCATTACACCTAAGCCATGTTGCAGAATATTGTCTTTTACAGACAGCAGGGTTCCAGTCAGTTGATACTACTTTGGATGCCACTTGGATGAGGGATTAGATTTGCCATCACACTTGTATTTCCGTGCAGTTGGCAAGTTTGGAGAATACAATGAACTTCGAGTTTTCTTTGAGAAGCGTTTGCTATCTTTTGTGCCTTTTTAAAGAGGTGCAGCATACATCATTGTCTTCTTTTTAATTTAAATTCAGCAAGAGAAGGAAGAACAACATCAGCTGGCAGTCACCGCCTTCTTGAAAAACTCGAGGAAGGAGCATCAGCGCATTCTGGCGCGTCGTCAGACCATAGAGGAGAGAAAAGAGCGCCTGGAGAGTCTGAACATCCAGCGGGAGAAGGAAGAGCTGGAACAACGGGAGGCAGAGCTGCAGAAGGTCCGGAAAGCTGAAGAGGAGAGGCTGCGCCAGGAGGCCAAGGAGAGGGAGAAGGAGCGGATCCTGCAGGAGCATGAGCAGATCAAAAAGAAGACTGTTCGGGAGCGCCTGGAGCAGATCAAGAAAACTGAACTGGGAGCCAAAGCCTTTAAAGATATTGATATTGAGGTAAGTGACTTGTTGTTGCACTGTAGAGTTATTTTCTTACCCTTTCGGTGTTACATTGCTGGGCTACCTGAATTTCATGGGGTTTTCTGGCTTTATACTGTAACTGGTCTTAAAAACAGCCTCTTGAAAGTGAGACAGTGTAAGTAAACCTGAATTCTGGGTTTAGATGGGATCTTTTTTACCTGGGGGAATAAAATCCAACTTGGTTGGTTGGTTGGTTGGTTTGATTTTTGTTGTCCCTTTTTATTTCTTTGTTTGGGGGAGGTTCATTTTGGGCGTTTTGTTTTGTTTCCCTCTCCCCTGTTGCTTAAATGGTATCTGAAATACAAAATAGACCTCCACATCCAATTTTGTAGTATCTGGACTGTGTCTCAATTAAAAATCAACATTAAATGCTTTATAGAGCTTCTTAAAAATAAAATACAAGTTGCCCAGAAGAGAGGAAAAGAAACAGAATGTTCCTGAAGCAAATTATTTTAAAAGTTAAAGGGGAAAACTGCAGAGAAGCTTAAATAAATAAGTAAACAAACAAATCACGTTTGCAACAGAAAAAATGTTTGCTTTATTTTGTATTGATAACTTTACTTGATTGTAGGATCTTGAAGAATTGGATCCTGACTTCATTATGGCTAAACAAGTTGAACAGCTAGAAAAAGAAAAGAAGGAACTTCAGGAACGTCTGAAGAATCAGGAGAAAAAGGTACAAACAAAGTAGGAAGGGTACAAACCCATGTCCATTCACAATTTAGTGAATGTGAACTCCTGTGTTGATATACTTATGTGCATATATATATATATATATATAAAATACTGATGTTGGAAATATTATTGTTTGAAACTAAAAAAGGATAAATGTGTTATAAACCATTTGAGCCTCCAGTTTCAGTGCAAAAGTCTGTTCTAATTAATGGAGTTGATTTGAAACAGGACCCTTAAGCTGTATGTGAACCAAGTCTTAGGTGGGAAGACTTGTAATTGGAAAATGTTCAGGGAAGATTAAATGTTCGGAGGAGGAGAGGTCATTGTGGAGAAACTAAATTAATTAACTGTGTTAGTCCTCACTGAAACAGAAGGAATTCCACTGCTAGAGCCCTTCTAGATGGCAGAAAAGGATCTGTCTGAAATGTGGATGGCTATAAAGGTGTGAGAAATGTGTCATAGGAAATAGAAACACGTGACCTGGGCAAGGTGAGACTCACCGAGGACTTCCTGCTGTATTCAAGAATGAAACAGGGGTTATATGATACATTTGGTGACTTGGGTCACTTAAAACTGGCTCAATAGCAGAAAGTGGCAGGTTAGTTAGAAGGGTTCCAGTGAGGATCTTTTACACTGCAGGCCTGTAAACCTGTTGCTCATTCTGGGCAAAACAGCAGAAAATACATGAAACAGTACAGTTAGTGGTCACCTGTGTAAATATGATCTGCCTCTACCTGGAAAGGCACACAGCTTCTGTAAAAGAATTGTAAGCCAGGACTTCCTCTTGGAGTTCTCTGAAGCTGTCAAAACAAACATGAGTTAGGGTGATCTGATGGGTGTAACTAAGTTGGATTTCCAAAAAGCTTTTTGCAGAGTTCTTCACCAAAAAAACATTTATCAGCTGTGGTACAAAAGGAAATGCCCTTGAAGATGTTCTGGTTCGATAGATATGAAACTTTATGTAGGGAAAGGAGGAAAAAAAAATCCCCCAGTCATTACCTTGGAATGTTAGATGATGGGCTCCAAACTTAACATTCTTAGCCAGGAGTAAGGACTTGGTTCTTCTGCATTTGGAGCACTGTCTGCAGCTCTGCTCTCTGTCTCTAAAAGGATGCAGTTCAACTGGAAATTAGACAGGAGGCCAACAAGAATTATCCATGGTGTGGATTGGCTTCTGTGTGAGAAATGTCCATGTAAAAGGGTACCCCTCAGTCTGAAACATTTCTCAGGAGAGGATGTGGTGTCAGTCTGTAAGTGTCCCTGTTGTAAGAGCTGATGGTGGGAGCAGTTGTTCTTGCACTGACTACAAGGTGTAGTGGAGTAGGAAGCATCAAAGGAAGCAGCAGGAGTCATGTTCAGAGCTGTTTGTAGTAGAGGGTGAATCTTCATGCTGTGAGCCACAGACACACAGGAGTCCTTTCCAAAGGACATTGTTGTATATGAAAAGCTTCTTTGAGTTCAGAGGGACAGGAGGAGAAATCCACTGATGCTTAAAATATAAAAAAGCTTCCAACACAGGAAATGCTGGGAGCTGATGCTGAGAGAGTATTGTAAATGTGCCTGTCTCTATTCCTGCATCCTTGCCTAGGGGAGCACTTAGTTGCTGGTGCTAGAGGCAGATTTTCGGTTAAGTGGGCCTTTGATGTGGTCCAGCGTGGTTGTTATGTAGCCATAATATATCAGATACATTGGAAAAGCCTCCAGATAGTAGGGTTTTCTTTGAGGGATGCTGAAGATGGAGTCTTCCAGATTTGGGCTTTGTATTATGGCATGCTAAAGGTGTGTTATCTTTATTTAGATTGACTATTTTGAAAGAGCGAAGCGCTTAGAAGAAATTCCTTTGATAAAGACTGCATATGAGGAACAAAGAGTGCATGATATGGAGCTGTGGGAGCAACAGGAAGAAGAAAGGGTGAGAATTTTTTGTTCAGATTTTTAGCAATGAATGAAAAATAGTGGTTTTTGCACTGTCTTTTTTTTCCCCAGCTCATTCCAAGAGAAGAAAGAATGAAGTGTTGGCTTCACGACTGGATTGTGCTGGGACAGCAATATCTTCTGTCTTGGCTCTGAAAGAGGAAAAGATAATTTCTCTTTCTAGTGGCTGAGGTAGATTGAATCCAAATGCACAGTAAAGTTATACTTTCTGTATTTTCTATTTTTAGATCACCACCCTGCAGTTGGAGCGTGAGAAAGCCCTTGAGCACAAGAGCAGACTCTCCAGGATGTTGGAGGATAGAGATTTATTTGAAGCCAGGCTCAAAGCATCCCGAAGAACAGTTTATGAGGTACATTAGATATGGCACTGTAACAAAGTATTCCCCTAAAGTGAGGAACTAACACTGTGACCAAGTGATTCTTCATGAAACTAGAAACAAATTAGTATCTAAAATGGCTCAGAACTGTGGAATTGTTTATTTTCTGCTTTGACTGTTTAAAAAAAGGAAGTTCCGTGCACCCATTCCTAGACATTATCATTTACAGTTTTTGACAATTTCTGAAATAGCTTATATGGAAAAGATGGTAAATCATTCATTTCAATACAGCTATTTGTAACTGATCATTAGTGACATAAAGACAGCCAGCTCTATCTGCACAAGTACTTGGACTTACTGTGCTGATGGCATAGTAGTGACAATAACACTGAAGCTGAGAAACAGGTGGAAATTCTTCTCTATGGTTTTTAATTTGTGTGTTTGAATCTGGAAATTATTTTGACAGTTCAAGTATTTTTTTTGTTCAAGCTGTGTTTATTTTGTGATTGCAAAATTTAAAAACTAATGAGATCACAAGGTCAGGGAAAGAGCTGTTCCTCTGTTTCTTGCTCTACATTTTAAAATTTCACATTTTCTGAGACTATTTATAGCTTTGAATATTTGACTGTGTTGCTGTAAGAATTGGCTTTACCACAAAGAAGCGGAAAAGGTATTTTGTTAAAATAAAGTAGTGACTGCATATGATACTAAGTAAAATATTTTAGATACAGGTAGAATATTATTTAGGCAGTTTCTGTTCAGAAAAAGCAGATAAAAGAATAAAATTGTATATGATGATTTGATTGTCTTCTAAGTTGGGGTATATTCTCTTAAAATGAATTGCAGAAGAGGTTGAAATGGCAAACAGGTAGTTGTTTTTCAGTGGAGCAGCGTTAAAATGTTGCAGCTGGTTTGTGTTTCTCTGTAGCTTTATTTAGCTCCAGCTGCTGTCCCGTTGCTTTCTTAGACAAGGCAGTTGAGGTGTTCTCAGGAGTGGTGTTGGTATTTCAGGATAAGCTCAAGCAGTTCCAGGAGCGGTTGGCAGAAGAGAGGCGGAATCGCCTGGAGGAGCGCAAGAAACAGCGCAAAGAGGAGAGACGGATCACTTACTACAGAGAGAAGGAGGAGGAGGAGCAAAGGTTACGAGAAGAGCAGCTGCTTAAAGGTGTGACTGAGAACATTATTATTTTATCCTTTGCACCCTCGACCCGTTCCATCTGTGTAACACAGCTGGTGTCTGGTGTCCCTGTGTCACAGTTTGGAGGAAATCTTTTCAGCTTCCAGTCAGTGGAGCAGACTGTTCATTGCTGTTAGATACTGTGCCTTTACATGTTACCTGGCACACCTCCTGAACACTTACCTGTGCAGCACAGAGGTGAAGGTAAAGTCTGGTAGCAGGGAGGGAAAATGAAAGCATATCAATGCTTCCTGCCCTGCCCTTCTCCCAGCCATGAATAAAGGAGGTGATAAAGTAGGGGAGGCTAGTGAAACATTGAGTCTTTGATTTTAGCCTTTAGTTTGAGCTCTGGCCACTTGTCTGTGCACATCTTAAGGAGAAAAGAAAGGGAATGTTGGTGTCATATCAAGAACTCCAGAGCTGTAAGCAACTTGCACACCTTTCTTTGTGAAATGCTTTGTCTGATAGCCCATTTTAGGGCTTTAGAAGAGAAGAGGTGATTAGCATCCTATAAGGTGAATTTCTGTCCTGTTTATCACTTGGAGGATTAAGATTTCATGTATCAAAGATCATAATCATGTGGTATTTAAAAAACAAACGAAAACCAAAGCAGTCATGAGTATCAAATTTGACACTGGTAGCTGTTTTTTTTGTTTGGCCTTACCTAAGGAAGGGATCCTCCACCATGGTTGTATAATTACTTCTATTGTAGCTGGCACATTTGTGGTCTCTACATGGAATTAACATAAGGGTATTGGAACTTTTTCTTCCTTGCTAGCTGTTCAAGGTGTCTCATTAATGGATGTATCAGGGCTCCTTTTCCTATTGCTTTGGAGTTAAGATACTTTCAGAGAACAGGTTCTGTGGTTTGTTAAACTCACCATGTGAAATGCTTGGCTTTGTTCTTTTATAAGGAGTCAAACTGTATTTTGTGACTGTTGTGTGGGTAGAGCGCAGTACTGGAGTTTGTCTTGGTGAGCTTTAGCTGTGTTTCCCACTTGGCAGAGCGCGAGGAGAAGGAGCGCATCGAGCGCGAGAAGCGCGAGCAGGAGCAGCGGGAATACCAGGAGAGGGTCAAGAAGCTGGAGGAACTGGAGAAGAAAAAACGTCAGAGGGAAATGGAGATAGAGGAAAGGGAGCGTCGTCGGGAAGAGGAAAGGAGAGGCTTGGATGACCCATTTTCAAGGAAGGTGGGTAATACCTGCAGGTTTGTTTTCTTTCTGGCTGCTCCTTCTCTTGATTATTTATTTGGAGGATGATGTTAGCATTGCAGAATTGTCGGGGTTTTTGGCTTTTAGGTTGTCTGAGTGGCTAGTTCAATAGTTAAATTATTGTCACTCACTATCAGGATCTGGAACCTGGAGCTAGTATTAGTGTAAAATAAAGAAACTACTAAAAGCTCCAAGCTGTTTAAAAACTAAACAATTAAAGGCTAAAACGAGTATTGGATAACATTGTCTTTAACACAAGAGAAGGAAAACTATATTGGAAGCAAGTGCAGTAACTCATGACAAAGTCAGAAATTAAAGTAGATATTGAAGGAAAACTCCAGACTAAACATAAACTCATAGTTTTATATTTTAAAAGAAAAGAAACACGCAGTAACATAAAACAAGAGGTATGTGGAACTTTCTGTTTACAAATATAAATTGGATTGGGAGAAATGTTATCCCAATCCAACAGGAAACAAAGCAAAAGTTAATTGCAAATGAATGTTTAATGATTTAGAAGAATGTAACTAAGTACCATAAGCCTTCTACACTCCACTTTTTCAGAACTTATCATTCAAGAGAACTAGTTTAAAATTTCATCCACCATAGCCTTTCTCTTTGTTTAATACATACTTCATTAACACCACAAAGATAAGTTATCAGAGCTTGTGTAACTAGTTTTGATAGTCTGTCAAGTAAATAATCATTAGGGGTATTTGTCTCATAAGAGGTCTCCTAGCCATGGGCACTTGATTGTGTGGAAAAGCTGGCTCAGGTTCCAAGAGAGATATCTGTACCACTTCAGAAATTCCATTTGCAGTTCTGGGATTCCTTGCTCGTTTTTGTTGGTTGGGGTCACTTCAAAAGCATTTAAAGAGACAACCACAGAGAGTGGATCTGCAAGATCTTGGGTAACCTGTGTATTTTCCCATATTGACAATAAAAATATTTTCCAGAGAAGGATTGAAAACTATGAAGAGGTTGTGTGATTATGTGAAACCAGGTATTTTAGGTGGTTCACCTAATTAGTTTATTTTGTGGAATTAAGGAATAAACAGCTAGAAATAGTTTAAGTGGTTTGTCTTTATCCAGCAATGGAGAGGGTAATTTTAACTTCATTTTAAAAAAATACAGATTAATTATTGCCCTGCCCAGTGAGAATCACTAATACCTCACCTGTTCTGTGCATACTGGGAACAAAATGATCCCTGTCATAGAGAGCTCTCAGTGTGTTTAGTTATATTTCTTGATCAGATTAGAAAGCACAAAACCAAATCATTCCTTGAATTCATTCCTACCATGATGAAGCTCCAGGAAAAGTGAAGGTGTTAGAACCTCTCTTTTAGTCACCAGGTGGTAGCTATGGCTGACTGTAGCTATTGTTCATACACTTGTTCATAAACTTGTTAGTGTATTTGCAAATATCCTACCCTACTGGTGAGGAATGTGGCACAGAGGGAACCACATTATTGGTTAAACTGCACCAGAAACAATCAAGTCAGTCAGTTAAGACCATACTTTAGTTCTTCAGTCTCCTGACAGTACAGTATTCTCTACAGCGTGACTAGTGAGTTTTTAATGACATTGTATGCTCTGGAAGTAAATGATATGTTGAAAATCTTTTTAAAGTACTCAGAGAGAATGTTCCTAATTTCTTTGGACACACAGGAGTCTCGTTGGGGTGACAGGGAGTCTGAAAGCTCCTGGAGGAGAGGAGGGGAGCCAGAATCCGAATGGCGCCGAGCACCAGTGGAAAGGTAACCAGGGGGTTACTAAGCACCAGTTGTGTTGGGCTCAAAGTATGTAGGCTCCCATGGTGTTGCCACTGCTAAAACTGCAATAACTGAGTAATATCTCTTGCCTTTGCATCTCTGAAAGTTGCCTTGTATTAAAAAGTTGCTTTATAAGGATCTCGAAAAGAGAGAGAGGTTTTATCGTGGAACTGCATTCAGATAACATTCCTGGTTTATTTAGCTGAGATATATGAAGCTACCAGACACCTTCTGTGTGTGATAACTTGCTTACTTGGTTTCCTTTTTAAATTAAAAATTCCTCCCCCACTCAAACATTGGTGTCAGTTGTATAAATACAGAATGGGGAAGGATGACAAGCAAATGCAGGGCTCCTGGACGATGAAACTCTGAGATTTTCCATTTAGAAAACTGACAGTAATGTATAAGAATAGTAAAGTCAAAATTCGGAGTCTTAAACTGTGCAAGTCCCAGAGTGAGTCACAGGGCAGAAAATACATGCCATAAATTAAACAAAGTTCTGAAGGAGTGTATTGAACAGAGAAGAGCAAATTTCTGAAGGTACTTGCACTATAAAAAAAAAGAAATCCTTGCTTGTTTACATTTGTGTATTTTGGGGATTTTGGATATGTTCACTAATAGTGAAAACTGTTTATATGGTTGTAGAAAATAAGATTTATGTCCATTTCTCTGCTCCACATCAGGATGAGCTGTAGCTAAAAATTTTTCTGGTGGTGCACATCTAGTTGTCCTTAAAAGCCGTTGCTAGTGGAGATAGCACTGCTGGTTCTCATTGGCAATATGTTTTATGGCTTCATTAGCCTTCCAGGTAGATAGATTTTTATAAATGTCTTACCCTAATTTCCAGTGCAGCAATTTAAATCCATTAGTGCTTCCTATGACTCCAGTGGAAGCAAATTAATTTACTCCTACTCTCTCTAGTAATTTTTTTTAATGAGCTGGAAAAGTATGATCTCTCAATAAACAATAGCATTCCATCTTTCCTTAAAAGCTGTGTTGCCATTCCTGGTAGGGATTCACTTTCTCTTCATCTGCAAAATGTAAAAATTGGATGAAACTCCTGGGTGAAGCCTTTAACTACTCACAAACTGCGTAAGTTGTGGCTGCCCCATCCCTGGAAGTGTCCAAGGCCAGGTTGGACGGGGCTCTGAGCAACTTGGTCTAGTGGAAGGTGTCCCTGCCCGTGGCAGGGGGTTGGAATGAAATGATCTTTAGGGTCTTTTCCAACCCAGACCAGTCTGTGATTCTGTGAAGTGTTTAATGCATCTATTTATATGCCTCAATGCAATTTTTTTTCACATAGAATGATACAGGTTGTCTTAGTCATTTCTCATTTAACTTCTGTAGAAAGGGAGCCAAGTGATTGCCGAGGAGTTAAAATTAGGAATATTTTGCATTATGTAGCAAGTTTGGTAAAACTTTCCTCTTTCCTTTTACTAAAATGAATATACTGAGGAATAGTGAAAGGATATATTCATAAAAGTAAAAATCCATATCTCTACATAATTTTAAGTAAAGGAATGTTTCTCAGTTATTTTCTATTTGCTGAATTTAGGAAATATCAAAGTAAAAGTGATGATGCTCAGTCATAATTGCAGCAGAAAGGTGCACTCTTTAGTAGTCCCTAGTCTGCCTTCAGTTGGATTTTAACCCTAAAGGGAAAATGTGTTGGATACAAAGACAGCACTGCAAACCTAACTGAGTAAAGTAATGCCAACATGAATTTCTGGATCAAGTGATAAAGGCAGTAACACAGATGACAGAGCATCAGATTTAATTTGCAGCATGTATCTAGCTGTAAGTGCAGCTATTGGATATATATTCCTTAAAAAGTCCTTATGGATGCTGATGCAAGGAGAAAAGCTCTAAAATTTGTGTGACAGGCAATTTGTGATGGAAATGGCACAGTCCTGGTCGAATGTGCCATATTGGCACACACATCCTTACAGTCACAGAGCAAGCAACTGTACTACAGCACAGCCCCCAGAGTGCTGAATTCCAGGTGATCAGCGTGTTCCAGTGTTCTCAGTCTTTTCCAGGCGTGGTTCCAGGTGCAAGAAGAAACAAATTACAGTCAGAAGAGTCCAGCAAGGGCTGTCTGTCTCTTGGACAGGGAGCAGCTTTACTCAGAGTTATGATTAGGCTGCCAGTATTTGTTCCTCCCCTGTGCAGGAAAGGTAGCTTAGTTATAAAAACTAAAAGAGGAAAACAAAACTAACGATGTAGTAAAATTTTATACAGAGGAGAAGAAAGGTTAACGTAGAAGTGCTGTGTAGGAGTTAACCTAAAAGCCAGCTGATTTAGTAGAAAAAGTCATTTTATGGTGGTACCTCTTGTTCTTTCTCTAGTTGACAGAAAATCTGTAAAATACCTCAGGAAGTAGACCCATTGAAATAACGAAATGGCAACTGATACAGACTCACTAAAAGGGGCAGGGCATCCTTGGCACAGCTCATCAGTTACTGTGCCACAGATTGCAGTCCCAGAGGATCAACAAATACTCACATGCCTGTAGTCAAGAAATCCTAGAAAGAAAAAATACACAGAAAAGGGGAGTTGACCTCTGTTTGCTGTTTGCCTGAACTGAGCAAATCTACTGTAGTGTGAACTTTGCCAGCAGGTTTCTGTTTAATGGGTAAAGCTGTCTGCATGCTTTAGCTCTTGTAGATCTGTGTGTGGGGTTTTTAGAGGTTATTTAAAAATGGGTTATATGAAAGAGACTGGCTTGATTTATAAGAGGGAAAGAAGGGCAAAACTGAAACGAACACTGAAGTTGTCAAATGAGAAAAAAACCAGTAAAAACAACAGAGACATAATTTCACCTGCGAGTAATAGTTTAAAAATTAGAGTAGCAGTAGCGATTTAAAAATCCTAAACCCTGAAACAATACCTGAATGAATTAAATACTTGTTCATTTGATGAAACTGATAACTCTGTATGTCTTTTATGGCAAAATAATAAGACTTTTCAAAGGAGAAGATTATCCAATTTGAGTCTAAATGGAAATTAACAATTTCCATGGCTTGGCTTTTATCTCACAGATCAATGGTAATTGCATTCCCCCTTATTCTTCCGAAACTAGGAGATGCACTGCTTGCTATTGCTCAAAATTCTTGAGAGGCAGAGTTGTCACAAACTGTTGCCTCTTTGTTCTCACCTCTTCGAGTCCTACATCTGTTGTTTTGTAGCAAGTCATTGCTGTTCTTTTGTTTACATTCTAGTAGCATAGTGAATTTCTAAACATGGGGGTGTTTTTTCCTTGTGTTTTGGGTTTGATTTTATTTTTTTTTAAATCCATGAGGTTCAACTCCAGTGCAGCTTCTCTTCTGCCAAGAAAAACCTAGCAGTACATTTCTGTGATGTACTATTCCTTGTTTCTTTTTATTGCTGAGGGAGGTTAATTTCCAGAAATAAATTGATCTGGTGAGGTGACAAAACCAAGGATAAATGTATGTGTAAAATCCTGTAGACAGTAAACTAAATGGTGTGTCCAGGGAAGTGACAAGAGTGAAAGGTCCTAATTGTTCAGCTGTGTCTGATCTTTTCAGTGTTACAAGTCCAAACGTATTTCAAAGATGAACTGATGGCTCCACAGCCCAGGGAAAATGCTCACCGATTCTGTACTTCCCATGTACATCCCAGTAAGGAGAGCCCCTGGAAGCACTGACAGCCTGCCAGGGCCTGGGGCACCCTGCTTGCTATCAGGCAGTAGCCGTGGATTCACTCACGAGTTCACTGCGTTGTCCTGCCTAGTTGTGGAGCCTTGTCAGTGAAAGTATTGCCAATCCGTTGGGCTGGAACTGTGCCCAAGCATGAGAAAACAGGGATTGGACTGTAGGGTTGGTATGTCATGAAGGAGGAGAAAACTTAATTGATGGTTGTTGGGTTTTTAATACTCACTCTTTGAGACTTAGCTTGAGTTTGTCAGATTAGGCTCGGTGTTGCAGCAAATAACCAACAGGGGACTGCAGTTATCCCCTTCAAACTGTAGTTTTGAAGGAGATAGTAAACTGCTCAGTCTTTATGGGAGGGGTGGTGACCTACTGCCTTCCCATAACAGTGAAGGCAATTACAGAGTGCACTTGGAAACTGCACACTGTGTAGATGTGTTTGCAGCCGCTCATCAAGCACACGCAGTCAGGAATGGCTTTGAGGGGGTTGATACTGTTGATGTAAAGCTTTCCTGGGTGTCAGCTTCTACTTTTTCCTTGTTCTCTGGTTTTATAGAGATTGGCGTCGAGGAGAGCCAAGGGAAGATGAAAGACCTTTCCGGCGAGGGGATGATCTGCCTCGACGGGGGGATGACCTGCCCCGACGTGGTCCTGCGGAGGAAAAGGAACGTCCTTCCACCGAATCAGCGGAGGACAGGCCACCGAGGCGAGAAGGGGACGAGGACAGGCCTCCTAGGCGGGAAGGGGAAGAGGACAGGCCGCCCAGACGAGGATTGGATGATGACAGGCCGCCCAGGCGCACCTTGGATGATGACAGAGGGAGCTGGCGAGCTGCGGATGACGACAGGGGTCCCAGGCGTGGAATGGATGACGACAGGCCGCCCAGACGTGCTATGGATGATGACAGGGGTCCCAGGCGTGGAATGGATGATGACAGGCCACCCAGACGTGCTTTGGATGACGACAGGGGTCCCCGGCGCGGGCTGGACGACGACAGGCCACCCCGGCGCGGCTTGGACGATGACAGAGGGAGCTGGCGAGCCGCGGACGACGACAGAGGGCCTCGGCGTGGAATGGATGATGACAGGCCACCCAGACGGGCTCTGGATGATGACAGGCCACCCAGGCGTGGGCTGGATGATGACAGGGGCAGCTGGAGAGCTGCGGATGATGACAGGGGTCCCCGGCGAGGGCTGGATGATGACAGAGGGCCAAGGCGAGGGCTGGATGACGACAGGGGTCCCCGGCGAGGGCTGGATGACGACAGAGGGCCCAGGCGTGGGATGGATGACGACAGAGGGCCCAGGCGCGGGCTGGATGACGACAGGGGGCCGTGGCGTAACGCTGACGATGACAGGCTCTCCAGGAGAGACGATGACAGGGGGCCGTGGCGTGGTGGGGATGATTCAAGGCCAGGTCCTTGGAGGCCATTTGGTAAACCAGGTAAAATACAGCAATATAGTAACCTTCCCTCTGAAGTGTGTCTTAGCCTGGTAGATAATGGATATAATGTACTTGGTGCAGAGGTGGGAGAATCAGCTCTGAAAACATCTGGATTAATTTGGCTAAAGGGGATACTCCTTTACTTAGTATAATTAAACCTTTTAATTTGGTTGAATTAAAAAAACCCAAAAACAAACAAATAGCAGTGTCTGTTGCTTGCCTGGAAGATAGCTAAAGGTCCCAGAGTAATGCTGATCAGTTCCCTGTGTGCAAAACCAAAATAAGTCGAATGCTCTGATGGGAGAGAAAATTCTCACTAGATTAGCACACGTTGGGACTCTTACCCTACCCCTTCTATGTGTCTGAAATGAACCTCCTTCAAAGGAGGATTTTGGTACCTCATTCAAGTGGGTCTGTTTTTAATAATCCCTCTTTATGTGTACAGAGATATTCCTGGTTTTAACATTCCTTTTTTGGTTTTGTGTTGACCCTTCTTTAAAGTCCTGCTTGGAGTGGAGTTTTGACTAGAAGACCGTCTGAGGTCCCCTAAAGTCTGAATTATCCTATTCTTAGATCATTTATTTCTAGCCTTAAGTCTTGTTGATGGTGACTAGAAAAACTGTTTCTGATTTTTTTCAGAACTGTCAATTACATTTAAATGCTCGATATGATTTGGATTTCCTGGTTCTTTTTATTTATGTATTTGCACATCAACTTTTATAGACACTACTTCTGTAATCCAAACCTGTAGAAAAGTTATAAACATCAAAACTTGTACTCCACTTTTTCCTATTTAAAGCCAAAGCAGGCTGCACAATACAGAACTCCCATTTCCAAATAACTGAGTGATATTGCAGAGTGCGCTGTGTTAAATAGATGGTAACAACAGTCATATTTTAAAGTAGTGCTTTAAAAAGCAGTAAGTTCTTTAAAAATAATATCTCACTTGTGGATTTTCACAAAGGAACCCACTGTCTAAACTACTCCCTTTACTTCTTCTTGCACTTGTTTTGCACAAGATCCTTGTGGAGTTTATAGTTTCTGACTGAGAACAGCAGGGTGTGATCAGCACTGCTGAGCTGTTACAGGCAGGCCTGACACCAGGTGTGGATTGCTGGCTTTACATTAAGCAGTTTGTACACTGTTTTGTCTGTGGCTCCCTCTCAATGTGCACACTTTTTACAAGCATCTTGAGTTGGATCCTCAGGGGTCAAAACTTGAAGAACCAGTTTCCGTGAGGGAAGTAAAGGATTCTTTGTCTACAGAGAGATCAGAGGTCAGTCACAAATTCCTTTGACTGTGTTTCTTTCTTACAGGGGGATGGAGAGAAAGAGAGAAGGCCCGTGAGGACAGCTGGGGCCCTCCACGAGACTCCAGACCTTCAGGAGACCGTGAGTGGGACAGAGACAAAGATCGGGATGAAAACGAGAAGGACCGGGAATTCGACAGAGAGAGAGATTTCGATCGAGACGATCGTTTCAGGCGCCCCAGGTTTGCCTTCTCTGTTTAAATACTTGTAGAATGTTTCTGCCAAAGAAAAAAAAGACGTGCCCTGCTGATAACGAAATAATGTGGAATTGCCAAGTGAAAGGAACAGGGGTTGGTTTGGGTGAAATTAAGCACTTCAGGCAGCAAATGGATAGTGGCGTTTTGGGGCCCTGTTGGCTTGTTATTTTTAAGACGACGTTATTTGTTGACAGAAGGGATCTCAAAATGCTTTACTGGTTATAGTTATTATTTTCTTTAACCCATTTTCAAGAGAATTCCATGTTAGGCTCCAGAAAAACACAATTTTGGAAGTATGTTAGTGTGTTAAGTTCTATTTCACCACCACTGGGTGTGAAAATATCTGTGCTGTGCTTTATTATCACTTCTTTCCATAGCAAAGGTAAAATATTAACATTTAGTCTTCTGTTTTGAATGGCCAAAGGGATGATGCCGGTTGGAGAAGAGGCCCAGCTGAGGAAACTTCTAGCTGGAGAGATTCGGGTCGCCGTGAGGAATGGGACAGAGGTGGCCGTGACATGAGGGATCGCCGCAGCGATGACAGAGAGCCACCCCTCAGGAGAGGCCCCCCCCTCAGATCAGACCGGGAAGAACGTAGGTTTATTTTAGTTTCTGAAGTGCCACATTCATTGCAGAGCCTTCCTGTTACTGACACTGCTAGCATGGGGTCAAAGGGGAAGGAGTTATATTTTTGGCCATTTAAACTCCCTTTGTATAAACAAAGTGATAAAAAGCAGCTTTTGTGTAATTGAGGATTCTTCAGAGAATCTTAACTATTTGTAGTTTTATTCTTTTCTCTCATAGTAGCATTTCACATCTACAGTAGAGGATTAACATTTCAAGTGTGCACTTTTCATAGCAGGATTGTGTTCTGGGTGAATGAATTCTTTGTACTGAGACTATCGAGACAGACATCCCAGGAAGGAATTTCTGTCCCTTTTCTTAAAACCATTAAAATGTGAGGGTAGTATTTCCAAATGAGGCCTTATGGGTTTCACACTATTAATGGTAGTAATTTTGATGACTAACCTATTTCGATTACAGACATTACCCTGTTTTAATTTTGTATATTTATTAATCCTTCGCTGTGTTCTGCAAATACAGCAACAGCAGATACATTTAGCCTGGAGACACCACCACATCTTCCAGTTCTGGCATTCTAATGTTCAGAATCTCTTTGTCTCTGCCCCACATGTGGGTGCTCCGGCACGTGGGATCAGGCTGGGGATCAAACAGGGGACTGCTGCTGGCAGAAAGGCAGAGTGTTCTCAGTGGGGAGATTTTTGGGGTTTTTTAATGTGTCAGGAAGTTTTGGTGTTTGTTTGGTGTATGCCCCAGCTGGTGTAGAACATTTAACATCCTTTTGGTGGACATGAACAGTTCTTCTTGTAGTAAAGGGTGGTAGATGCTGTTACCAGTAGAGTCATGTAATTCAGTACCTCTAATTTCTAGTAGGCTGAAGAGTAATTTCCTGTCTTTTAGTGCAGTGAACACCTAAACATTTTCCACAACTGTTTTTAAGTAAGGATTTTTCTGTTTTCAGGGTTCAGTCATTTCTAAGGAGACACATCTGTGCTTTTAATTCTGCTAATAATATAAGAATATATTTTTACATCATAAAACCATGTACATCAGTAGAACATTTTTACTGCAGTTGTTGTGTTTTAAAGATGACACTGGGCTTGCTCACCACACCCCAAAACTGAAAAGGGGCTTGAGTGATTCCTGTCACTACTTCCCTGTAAAACTAAACCATGTATTTGGCCATCCTCATTGTATGACCTCTTGGCAAGGCTGAGAGTCAGTAAATCAGAGTGCCAGGGTCGGCCTGCTCGTTTAAACTCCTGCAGGGCTGGTGGAGCATGACAGAGCTGTGTGTTGTCTTTGTTGCAGCGAGCTCCTGGCGCCGCGCTGAGGACAGGAGGGAGGAACGGGGAGAGGAGCGGGAGCCAGTCCGGAGATCAGCCCCTGCTCCCGCGGCTCCTCCAGCTGCTGCTCCCCCACCAGCATCCAAAGAGCGGGAAAGAGATGGGGAGAAGGAGAAGGGCTCCTGGAAACCGGAGAAGGAGCGGGAGCCCGTGCGCCGTACTAAAAACGAGACAGACGAGGAAGGGTGGACCACTGTACGACGTTAAGTGGGAATCACAGAGTTTAACCAATGTTTTAGCTTTGATTTGATGGAATCCAGATTATATTTGTGCTTATAAACATTCTCAATTGGAATTCTTTAACCAATGTTTTGAGGTAACATGAAAGCATGAATTACTTACTCATATAGATTGATCATGCACAAAACTCACAGCAGAAGGTTGGAAATGGAAATGCCAGTTTTTGAAATTTCAAATGATGCTTATTTCATGGGTCATTTGTTGCTAAAATAAAAAGAAGCAAGCCCAACAGCTGTCTTCAGTACGGCTTCTATCTCGCACCAGAAGAGGCTGCCCTTTTTATTTTGAGTCTTTCTTAGTTTGGAATGGGGTATTATCATCACAGAACATGCATTTGAAAACACCTCTGTTCACAGAGGGGAATTATTGAAAAAGCAGAGCTAAATTAATTTGCATAATTAGCCAAAAAAATAGGAAAGCCCTCTTTTACATAGGTATCTTGGAGGGCAGGCCGTTTCTGAGACTTATTTTATCACTATCTAAATTCAGTAAGTTGTTTAAATTTGAATTAAATACAATAAACATTATGAGCATTAGCTACACTGGGATATTTTCTGTAGAGTTACTTGAATCCATCACACCTCTGAGGCCATTTTGCAGTCATAGTTCCAGTAATGTATACACTGCTGCAGTGTACAATCCAACTTGCAGCTTTCACCATTTCAGTGTTTTGGTAAGCATATGGCTCTGTACTTTCTGTTGCCAACATCACAACTGCTTTTTCCATTACTGGATAATTCATGCCTTTCAAGGATTTTTAAATATTGTCATATTTAAAATGTGTGGTTTTGGAGAAATTGTTCAATTTTCCCCCAATTCTTTGTCTTCAGGGTCAATTCTTTCCCTTTCCAGAAAAGTGATTTGTAGTAATGGCTGTGTTGACTTCAAACCTGGGGTGCGGTAACAACGATTAGGGATCTGATCACACTGAAGCCAACACAGAACTTGCTGCTGTGTGTTTCTTCAATGATAAATAAACGACTTAAGGAATTAACTGCTGTGTTTTGACTTTTTAGTAACTCCCTGCAGTGTGTGTTCATGCAGAACAGCTGTTGAACAACCCTTTTCTGTTCTCATACCTGTTCTGTAGCAGCTGAAGGAGAATGAGAGAACACCTGGGATAATTTCTCCCTGAGAAAGTTGGTGTGTGACCAGAAGTCCGTAATACTCCTCTTGTCCTTTTCCTACCCTCCTCTGAGTTATCCAGGACCAGCAGGTATCTTGGGAAAACACTTGCTCTCACAGACATCTGAGGGCTTGATTTTTGTGTCTTTGGAGCCTGTCACGTGATTTCTTGAGTCACAGAACTCCTTCAGAGGAGTAGTGTTTTCTAAGCATAAAAAGACACCATGGTTTTTGGTTATTTTATCCAGGAACAGCACATAGATCTGGAGCAGTGGCTGCTGCTGTTGTTCAGCCACCTGTTGCTGTCCTTGCATTCTGTGTCACAGAATCACGGGGTCAGTCCTGTCAAAAGGGACCCAGGAGCTCTCTTCACTGCTGGCTGTGAAATTGTTGTGTTACTTAGAACTGTGCTTCTCCAGTGTGGTCTTGGGATGTAGAGTGCACAGCTGTTATGGGCAGTCTCTTCCAGTACTTGACTGGCACCAGACTGAAAAATCAAAATCACAGGGTTGAAGGGGACCTTTAAAGGTCATCTACTCCAATCCCCCTGCAATGAGAACAGACATCTTCAACTAGATCACAGTCAGAGCTTGAATGTTTCCAAGGATGGAGCATCCACCCTCTGTCTGGGCAACCTGTGCCAGTGTTTTCCACCCTCATTGCAAAAAAACTTCCTTGTATCTAACCTAAATTGACCATCCTTCAGTTTAAAGCCATTACCCTTTGTCCTGTTGTAACAGGTCCTGCCAAAAAATCTGTCTCCATCCTTCTTATAGGTTCCCTTTAAGTGCTGAAAGGCCACAATAAGGTCTCCTTGGAGCCTTCTGTTCCCCAGGCTGAACAACCCCAACTCTCTCAGCCTTTCCTCGTAGGAAGGTGCTCCAGCCTTCTGCTCGTTTCTGTGACCCCCCAAAAGCTTAACCCTCTCTTTTTGGCTTCTACCCTGTGTCTCCCTGCCTGTGCACTGCTGTGAAAAGCCTGAATTTTCCAGGTACTGGTAGGAAGTGGTAGGACTGCTGTGAGGTCTCCCTAAAACCTTCCTGTTTTCCAGGCTGAACCAGCCCTTTTCCCTCAGCATTTCCTCCCAAGGCATGTGCTCCAGCCCTGACTATCCTGTCAGCCCTCTGCTGAACTCACTCAGATTTGGCAATGTCCTTGTGTGGGGGGAATGGAACCCCAGAGGGCACACAGTGGTCAGGATGGATCTGCTGAGTGCTGAGATTCTTCCCTTCTGCAGGCTGTGGTCCAGTTCAAACAGCCTGGGATCTGCTGCCTCGTGCTCCCCTTTTTCCGAGGGGCATTTGAACCTCCCAGCCCGTGACTGCAAGGACTCCTTCCTTGGCTGGGCAGGACCCTGCCCTTCTCGTTGAATGCACCAGGCTCCTGCCCAGCCTGTGGGTCCCTCTGGAGAGCAGCCCTGTCCCAGGTCTGTGGGCTGGTCCTCCCACTCCAGTGGCATCCACAGCTCTGCTGAGGGCACATCCCGTGGCTGCCTCCAGAGCCTGGAGAGGGCTGGTCCCAGGGCAGCCCCCTGGATGCCCCTCACCTGCTGCAGCCCAGCCCTCTGTGCTGAGCCCAAACATCCAGCCAGTTTTTGTGCCCACTGTTGTGTGGGCTGCAACATCCTCACCTGGGTGCCAGGATATTGTGTGACAGCACTGACACCCTTGCTACAGTTGAGATGAAGAACATCCACTGCTCCTTCCCTTGGCCACAAAGTTATTTTGTTGTAGAAGGCAGGCTAGCCAGGCATGGTTTGCCCTCAGTAAATGCCTGCTGGCTGTTCCCAGTCTTCAACTCCTGCATGTGCCCAAAAACAGGCTCTGAAAGGACTTCCTCTGTGATTTTCCCAGGGACTGAAGCAACACCATCTGGCCTGTAGTTTTTCAGATGATCATTTCAGTCTTTGAAAAAGACAGGTACATTTGCCTCTCCCCAGCCACTGTAATATGTAAAAAGTGATTGTTATACCTTCAGTTACATAGTTTTAATAGTATCCGTACAAAGACAGTTTTACACAGGAATGGATGTCAGTGATCACTGCACCAGCTAAAGCTCTGTTCCCCCATCTGTGTTATTAACTTCCATTATTTGAGACTGTGATAATGTTGCCAACACATGTAAAATTCTCAAGGACTGGGCAGCTTGAGAAAAGATCTGGGAGATGTGAGCTTTGCAGACATGCCAGTGTGTTTATTTTACTGCTTGATGGTTTTAGACACAATACTAACTACAGTGATCAAAACCCACTACTGACCAGATGCAACAGCTCAAACCTCCATCTACTGCCATCATTAGACATGAGCACAAAGTTTGATTACCTGAGGAAGGCAAATGAGTTCTCTGCCAACCTTTGCTTTGTTTGATTGAATCACATTCAGCTGAAGAACGAAAGTTTTCAGTGAACCTTAGAAGAATACAAACTGTCACAGGTTGTATTTAGAAGACAGAGCTTAAGGCTGCTGCTGTTTAAATGGATCCAGGTGTTGCTCAATTGAAACGAATCTCCAGGAGCAGAGCAAGGCAGGGGTCAGGTATGAACAGGGCTGTTTGTTTGTTTGCTGCTCCCAGAGCAGCCCACAGACTGACCCAGCCCGTCCCCAGCAGAAGCAGGGCATAATAGGCATTCTAATTAAGTTTTCTCTAGAGTGCCTTTGTTATAAAAACTAATAGAAGTTTTTTACAATATCAGTATTTATGAGGACTGGCAGGGCAGGGCAATGAGTGCAGCTCCTGACTAAGCACAGCCCCAGGACATGCCATGACCTTGGTGGCCTCAGTGTGGCCATGGGCAGGACCAGGAGGATGTCAGGGTGGGCTGGTGGGCAGCCAGGAGACACCTCAAACAGCAAGAGTACTGGGAGGTTTGCCTTATTGTAAATGAAACATCTTTGTGGTTTGAATGCCCTTGGGCTGCACTCATTGACAGGAACTGCTACATGTAAGCAGCTTTTCCTCCTTTAACTAAAAGGTACTGCTGAATGGTGGGAGCCTACAAAGGGAAGGTGCTGGGTCAGTGAAATGCAAGATCCAAAATTTCCCTGTGATTCAGGCACTGGTACCCATCCTGTGTGGTTTATTGCAGCACTGCAAGAAGTAGGCACACAAGTGGCTTAACAAAAACACACATTTTGCCATGGCAGGACCAGCTGGAACTGAAATGCTCTACACTTTCTTTGATCCTCCTCTTAAACAGAATTATTAAGGCATTTAATTATGGTAGGATGGAGATTCTACAAGCTATTCCACTGGATTTTTGCTAATCAAAACCTCCCTTGCTGCAATTTAAGCTCTTAGCCCTTTCACACTTGGGCAGGAGGACAACCTACTGGCTTTGCTACATCTCTTTCTGGATTTAGTGTAGCACTTGTGTTTTGCCCAGACAACTGGCATATTAAAATTAATCATCTTCTTCCCTATGCAACTGTTGGCAAACTACCTCCAGTGTATATTAACCTGGTGGGTGGGTGAAGCTGCCATTCTAGGAGGGAAGGACATTTTATAGCCATTGTGGTTTACTCCTGTGGCAGTTACCTGAGAGCAACCTGTCCCGACAGGATTTCCACTAAACATGGGCACAGACTTACCTGACTTCAGCTGGATCAAGTTATCTATACATCTGAAAGTAGTTTTTAATTAGGAGCAACTTGCTTTTTGCCAAGACTAGTATCAGCTGAGGATGATTATCCAATATTGTGTTCGCTTCTCTTGCCAGAACATTGCTATGGAAAAGATCCCATCACTAACATGCATAGGAATATTTCCCTGTAATAAAGCAATTCTCTGAAGATATAGTATTTGGTTTAAACACGTGGCCATAATATTTTGATTTGCAGATGCCTGTAGAAAAGTGAAATAATATCTCACTTTTCATAGACCTCTTCTGCAGAGCATATAACAGCTCTAAACTGACCTGCTTTCAGATTCAGCTTTTTGCTGTTCCTAGGATTTAAATTACTAATGTAAGTGGTTCCCAGTATTTAAGGAATCAAAGTAGCTCTACAAACACTATGAATTGTAGTAAGCTTTTCAGACTGACCAAGAACAAGCATGCTCCTGCTTACTCAGTGCCACAAGGAGTGTGCTGGTGCACCAGAAATCACAGGAGCTTACTTTAAAAAGACCAATCAAAATATCCTTAAAGGTTTAGTCTTTGTTAGACTCTTACTTGTAAAACTTAGAAGGGGAAATTGTCCTGTTGAATGATCATGTAAAGTAACTGAAGAGCCTTGCTCTCAGGCTGTCTGTTGCCGATGCTGAATCTCATCATCTCCTCTCTGGAACAGTCTGTTGTTTTATTTCTCCCCATCCCCAGCTGGTCTTTCGAAGCTGTTACTCTCCCACTTTACCTGTTAAGACTCTGATCAGATGCCTCATGCCACGTGCCAGCGATGACAGGCAGCTCTTGGCCTTCCCACAGCCAGGTTGTGCACATGTGGGACGAGAGAGGAACAGAGCCCAGGCCGTCAATACAACCCTTTCCCTCTCACACAGATGCTGCACTAGGCCAGTGCCATCCGAGGCAGGGGATCTGCTGGTATCCTGATGGATTTCCAGGGCTGGTACTGCACAGCAGCTTAATGTAAAGAGCAGAGAGGTGGGGCAGGGACATGGCAAACCCTGCAAGAAGCAACTCCAATCCAGCCCGGCCAGTTAACCCTCAGAAAACACCCGAGACAGATTTACTTAGATCTTTCTTGCTTTTGTGTCCAGTAACAGTCAACTGCATTGAAATGTATATACGGATCTTCAAAACTTCCCACAAGGAAACAAAAATACAGAAGAAAACTCTTCCCACAGCATCACACTTGAGCTTGATTCTAATGTGTGGTGGACACAGATTAAACCTACGTGGACCAGGAATCACAAAACCAAACACATCTAACTTCTAACAGCTTAGAAGAGCCAGTGGTGCACACCCCATGGAGCAGGAGACAATAAGTAATGGTATATAGCACAAGGAGAGAGGCTGCCACAAGGGTAACTGCAGCCACTGAGTGTTATTTAATGCAAGCCCCACTGCATTTGGTAATTAGAGCTGACACCATCTTTGGAGTCATCTGATGGAGATTTAAAGGAACACTTCCACACAAAATCAGGTTCTCCCTCCTAATTGCTGTGGCCCAACAGCTGCGATGAATAATGAACCTTGGACCCTCATCCCCAGCCCATCCCACACATGTTTCGACTCCGCTCTTGACTGTCCTGTTCTCCCCCTCTTCTCTCGATCCCATCTCCCACCCTGCTGAGTAGCTTTTCAAAAGGAAACTGCACAAGTGTGAATCACCCCTCACTTTCCTGGTTCCCTTTTCCTGTCAGGACCCATCTCCTTTCTCAGGGTCCTGGTGATGCCCCAGCAGTTCCTCCACAAGGCCCTCTTCACCTCCCTGCTTTCATTAGGGCATCCTCCCTGGACAGAGCACCCCTCCACATCCCAGGTGTCACAAAGCCATCTGCAGTGTAACAAACACTCTGCTCTGAAAACTCCTGCACCTGCCTTTTGGCTCTGGAGGAATCCTAAGCAAACTACAAGCCTGCTGCTGCTCCTTCTCCTTCCTCTGAGTCAGAAAATAAGCAATTTCTGGTCTTTTGAGGATTACAAACAACATAGCCCTGGCTGATATTCAGTACCAAGGATCTGCCATCACCCAGGGTAGTCCAGATCTTCAATATAATTCTTATGCTTTGTACAGTCTATGTAGTGTTAAGGATATTTGTTAACCACATGGGTAGATCCCTTCTACTTGCAATGAGTTAAAGCCACATTTTCTGAGCTCTTCAAAATACACAACCTCCCTTTCTTCCATTATCCTATGGTCACAGCTTCCTGCTTTGTCCAGGTCTTTTTCCTCCAGGCTTCACATCACCTCCCCCTTCACCACTACAAACACAGCTGCATCAAATCTTGTTCTGTGCCATTGTAACTGCCTTTCTGTCAGCAGAAAGGACTCCGTTTGCACCCTGGCCCAGAGTCATCACGTTTTTAAACATGCACTTCGGTGTTTTCTCCTCCTCTCAGACCTTCCCCAAAGCCGAGCATCCGATGCGGGGACCTGCGAGGCCAGCGCCATCCCTGCTCACGAGTGGAACGGCTCACGAGTGACCGCGGGGCACCGCTCCAGGTAGGATGCTGCGATTTCGGGAAGCAGGAGTTAACTACTGAGGGCAGGTTTGATCGCGATTTGCACACCGGTTTTAAGACCGGCAAAGGAAACCGATGGGATGTTTGCTTTAAGACCCGAAAGGCGTAGTGTCGTACCCTAATTAAACACCCTGCTATTAAGTGGCAATTAAGAACAGCTCTCCGGCCCGCCCCCCGCGGTGCAGCCCCGCAGGATCCCGGTCTGGGATGCGCTCCGGGCCGGGCGGCAGGAGGCGGCGCTGCCCCTCCTCGGGCGACCTGAGACCCCCGCGACCCTCCCGGCGGCTGCTTCGACCCTCCGAACCCGCTCCCCGCAAGTCAGATCTCGCCGTCTCCGTAAAAACCACATATAGATATATTTTCTTTCTTACAATAAACAAACACAGCGCATCTCCGCCGCGCAGTCCCCGCCGGGCTCGGCGCGGGCCAGCGCGCACCGGCCGGGGCAGTGTCACCGGGCCGGGGGACGGTCCCGGGGGTCAGCGGCCCTTCCTGCCCAGCGCCGTCCGGGCGTGCCGGAGCTGCCGGGCCGCCGGCACTTTGGAGAGGGGGCAGTACTTGATGGTGTGGGCATTGTCGCCGCTGGCGCCGCAGAGGGGGCAGGTGTAGCGCCGCAGCACCGGGCAGAGGACGCGGCCGTCGGGTCCCTTGAGGATGTGCGTGGTGTAGAGGGCCACCGCCTCCTTGTTGTTCCGGCAGAAGACGCAGACCTGCAGCTCGGGCTTGAGCAGGCGGGAGGCGGCCCGCGGGTGCGCCGGCAGCCGCCCCGCCACCACCACGCCGCCCCAGGCAGAGCCCTCCCGGCCCGGGTGCTCCCCCGAGCAGTCGAACACCACGGCGGCGGGGCCGCCGCGCCCGGGGAACGGGCTGAAGTCGGCGAAGCGCTCCTCCAGCAGCCCCTCGCCGTGGTGGTGGTGATGGTGATGCCCGCACAGGTCCAGGTCGTGCAAGTCCAGCGCGCCCTCGAAGTACGGCCCCGCCGCCTCTTCCTCCTCCTCCTCCTCTTCCTCCTCCTCCTCGGCCGGCGGCACGGCGGCCGCCACCACCACCGAGGGGGGCTCTGCGCCGAAGCCCTTGCCGGGGCGCACGGCCTTGGTGATGAGCGTGGCCAGCCCCAGGTAGTCGTTCCAGGAGTTGAAGACGTTCCCGCAGGCGCTGTGGCTCCGGCCGCCGTAGCGGGCGCCCGGCAGGCACTCCACGGGCGGGAGGTGCCGGTGCTGCTCCAGCTTGGTGCCGGGGAATGCCTCCATGGGAGCGGCCCCTCCCTCGAGCGCGGTGCGGGGCAGCGCCGGGCGCACCGTCCGCTCCCGGGGCCGCTCCCGCTCCTGCTCCCGCTCCGGGTCCCGCTCCCGGCCTCGCTCCCTCCGCCCGCTCCGCCGCCTCTGCGAGCGCGCGGCCGCGCTCGGCGCCTCAAATAGGGGGCGGGGGCGCGCCCGCCGCGCTCCCATTGGCCGCCGGACAGAGCCCCCTCCCGTTCATTGGCTGAGGGGCGGAGGGAGGCGTGGCCAAGCGGCCCTGGGGGTGCGCGTCAACCCCGCAGGTGCGGCCGCCGAGCGGAGTCGGGACCGGGACCGGGACCGGGACCGGGACCGGGACCGGGACCGGGACCGGGACCGGGATCCGGACTGGGAGCGGGATCGAGATCGAGATCGAGATCTGGATCGGGACTGGGATGGGGAGCGGACCCAGGATCGGGTGCCCGGGTCCGGACCACACGGGCCGGTCCCGGATGCTCCCGCGGCCTCACTGCCGTGCCGGTGCCGTGACACCGCTCCCAGCCCGGTGCCGTGACACCGCTCCCAGCCCGGTGCCGTGACACCGCTCCCAGCCCGGTGCCGTGACACCGCTCCCAGCCCGGTACCGTCGCACTGACGGCGCAGCGCGGTACGAAACCAACCCGCTCCACCCGCAGCAGAGCGATGTGCGGGCACAGAACAAGTTCAGTGCCGCCCAAGTGGGAAGCGGTTCGTGCCTCCTTAGCTGGAGAAAGGCAGCAGGTGCATCCCCGTAGGTGCCCGTGAGCTGTGTGGGGCAGAGGGGATCTCCTCTTCGGACCCCTCTTAGTCAGCGGGTTTGATTGGTTTTACTAAAAGAGACTAAAAGGTTGTGATGGTGTCTCAGGTATGTGCACTCACTGGAGTGGAGGGACATTGCACTCACTGGAGTGCTGCTCAGGTATGGGGAACCAGTCTGGAATATTCAGCCCAAAAAAGGGCCAGGCCTGACCTACACTGAGGCTGTGAGGGCACTGTGTGCAGTGGGTGGACGTGGAGGGACCCTGGGCAGCAGGGTGGGCACCGGTGTCCTGCAGCACCCCCCTGAGCCCGGTGAGTGTGGGTAGCCCAGCGCTTCCCTCGCTGACGGTGCTCGCAGAGCAGCTGCCGTGCTGCTGGACGAGGGGCCGTGGTGGGGACAGGCAAGTCCCCCCCTCGCTGACCCCGATGATTCCCATCCAGTCTGGCCACCCAGGAACCAGATCATCCTTTGGGAAGCATCACACGTGTACTCTTCCATTTGGGCAAGAGGAGTTGGCAATGCAGCCACAGGTAAAGATCCTATTGATTTCCAGCCCCTGGTAAGAGCTGCTGGGCTGAGCACGGCGGGTGGAGCTTTGTCAGAGGGGAATCTGTCTCCCCTGTGCACGGCCCTGATTTGTCGGTCTAACAGGTGCTCCTCTGGCAGGTAGAGCAGCTTCACAGTGTGCTTTTGTTTGCACCTGAGATCGGCAGGTTTCATGAGCTCAGATATCAGAAACACCTCTCCAGGGTTTGATATGCTTCTCCAGCCATGTGAAATGTCTGGGAAGTGGGTGTATCAAGGACCAAGGAACAATGCAGATGGCTGCAGGGAGTACAGCTGGCTGGAGTGTGAATTCTTTGGTTGGAAAATGGGACTTGCTTCAGTACCGAAAACATTTGCAAAGGAAATCCTGTTCCAGACCGTGCTCATGGTGGGACACGGTTCTGCACCAGGTGACCACAGGGACATTTCACAGTTGTGTGGTGTCAGGCTCAGCCCAGAGCTCAGTCTCCGAGATGCAGTTATGTGACACACCTCTCCTCTCTTCAGTGGAGCATTTTGTGGCTGGTCCATTGGGGCCATTGCCTCTGAATACAATAAAACAGAGGTGACAACTGGGTGAAACAGTGTGGGGTGATCGGTCAGAGTGGTGGAGCATCACATCCTGAGGCAATTGTTGTGGCTCATCTTCTTCTGTGGACATTTTAAGAGACAATCTTGGAGAGGCAGTAATTTCAAATCACTGCTGTAGCAGTGTCAGTAGCACAGGCAGAGAGGTAAACAGCCCTGTTCCCCTCACTGCTAATGCAGGGAGGGATGAAGAACATGGAGCAAAACAAAAAATATCCTCACTAGAAAAACACTGTGAAGGATAGATACGCATCACCAACACTGCAGTAACAGCACCCTCTGACAGCTCTTGGCAGAGCTCGTGTGTGTTGCCAATCCAAGTGTACAAGATATGTTGCAAAAGTTATTTTGATGTTTTCTCTGTCCAGATTTTTGCCAATGGCCCCTCGCATTCCAGGTGTTGAGCAAAGACTCAACAGCTCAGTCAGGCATTAGGTCTCTGCAGAGACCAACCTCTGTTGGGGATCATCAGACTTGCACCAACCTTGTGCCAACTTGTTGGGTGTCACGTCGCAAAAAATCTGGTTTGTTGGGTGCAAGAGTAGGGAATGCCACTATTGACATTGGAACAAATCAATGTCTCAGTGAAGCTCTTCACCAGTTTCAAGCAGCAAACAAAATATGTGGTCAAGAACAGCTAATGGACAAGTAGCTGTTTCTAGGAAGGATACAGCATTGGTGCTTTGGAGTTCTGTGAAATGTTTTTCATTTGAAACGTTTTTCATTGGAAACGTTGAGGACTGCATGAGAAACTACTGCTTTGTCCTCAGATGGAAGTTGGGATTATTTCTGACCCTATCCCAAACTACCCTTCCAGCAACCCTAGTTGGGACTTGGACAGTGTAAGACCACAGATGTCTTGGTGGTGTCTCATATGAGTTCTTGTGGCAAGGCTGAGCAGCAACCCTGGAAAACTATCATCTGGAACAGGAGTGACAAATAGCTGTTGGCACTGTGGATTCAACACCATGGGCCAAACTCTGCCCAGCAAAGGGGAAAGTTTTCTGCTCCCTCAGAGCACTGAGGAACCGTGTCAGCGATTCAAGCTGATCTGAGCACGGGATCAGCTCCCATCAGAACTGCTGGGAGGGAGCAATCTGCCTGGGGGGACTGGTGTAGGACATCCCACTGGCCAGAGGAGTCTGTAAAACCCAAGATGCCCCCTGGGAATATATACAACAACCAGTGAGGGAGGTCTTTGTATGGGGTTGGAGGAAAGATTTCTTTCCTCATATTAAAGGAAAAATGATCCAGCAAGTGATTTAACAAGAACTATAGAAGGATTTACACACAGGGGGGTTTGAGAGCATGCAGGACAGCTGTCAAGTTTAGAGAGGAGATTAGCAGTTCATTTGAGAGATACATTAGGAAAGGGTTTGCTCCAGGGGGCTGTGAGCTCCCTTGAGGCCGGGGAGGATTTAGTGTCTGTAAGTGTTGATGTACTGTGCACGTTATGAAGCTTGCCATCCCAGCAGCTTTGATATGTTCCAGCTTTTCTTTAAAACCCCTGTGGATTTTAAAGTGACTTTCATTTAATGTGGGAGATGTTGACAAGCTCCCCCAGGAGGCTGGCAAGTTCTCGAAAGGGTCTTTTAAAATATTGGCTTCACTGCCACTTCTGCATGATTTCCCCCCCCCCCTCCCCCCCCCGGAGTATCAAGGAGTGGTTTGTTTCTGACAGCACTAAAAATACATTAGGTGTCTGCTGACACAGGGAAGATATGCCCTGTGCTGGTTGGACTCAGCCTGGTGTTCAGGGATCCTTTCTAAAGCTTTTGGCTTAACAGATGATGCTTGTGTTTGGAAAGCTGAAGTTTATAGCACAGAGAGATCCTTCTGTTTAGAAGATTGGAAGCAGCTGGCAGGACTAACAGGGGTGAGTTAGGTTTCAGTGGATACAAACACAAGCCATGGAAGCAGAGCTTCAGCCTGGAGTCTGCTAAGAGGCTCCAGCACCCACGTTCACTGTGCCCCTGGGAGAAGTGCTTTCCCTGGCATTTTCCCTCTGGAAGGGGAGAGGGGCACAGGGCTTGTGCCATAAGTGGATGTGGGGTGGCTGTACTGGTGGGTGGTCTGGGGAGGAAGCCCCTGCTCCAGGACACTGGTGTGAGAACCCCAGGCACAGCAGCTCCCAGGCTTCAGGAAAGGAGGGCTCGAGCTGGCATGAGGCTGTTGGTAAGAAAGGTAAAGCCCTTTTTACCGGCAAAACCTCACTGGGATGGAGGATTAGGGATGTAAAACCAGCCATGAAAAATGACTTTGGTTTTGGGAATCTTTCACTGAAGATGTACTTTTTCTTTTGTTGTGTGGAAGCAGCCACACAGGAGGTAGACTGCAAAGGGGGCAGTGATGGTCTGCCTTCCTGTAATCTGTGCTGAGCACAGTGGGCTATTTCTGCATAACTGAACACATTAGGTGTTTCTGTACCAGGGTATTAAACTCCTCCATGGTGCAGACCACAGCTTCCATGCTCCTGCTGGAGGCAGGAGAGACTGTCCAGATCAGTCATCCTCAGCCTAGGAGTTACATGACAGTCCTCAGGCAACTGCAGCAAATGGTTACCCAGGCACACAGAGCTGGGGGGGAAGTTGTGTATTTGTAGCCGTCTCTTAATTTGATTCAGCCACTGAAAATGCAGGCCAGCACACAGCAGCAGCCAGCTCTCTAAGAACTGCTGCTCCACCTCGTTGCGTGCAGACAACTGGAAAGAGGTGAGAGGAGAAAATAAAGGTGCTCACAGGAGCACAACATTGGCATTGAGTAAGTAATGTGCCCACCACAGCAGAAATTATATGGGCAACCTCAATACTTCTCTGCTTGACTGTTGAATGTTTGATTTTCCAGCAAAATGCCATCATTTTCCCTGTTTTGTTTTATCTCCAGCAGTGGCAACTTGAACCCAGAGCAGCTGAACCTGGGCATTCAGCAGAGCCAGAGCTGCCCCCTGGCAGCACCAGCCTGGCTGTGGCTGTAGCCACGGGAGTGCACAGGGGTGTGTGGGGGTCCAAGGACACCGCTGAGCCCTCTCCAGGGCACAGCAATTAGGGGCAGAACAGACTCCATGCTCTGGGGGCTGACAGTGCAGAGAGAAGAGAAACTCAACTTCCTCTCCTCCAAAAAAGTTTTTCAGCTGAAGCTGAGCTGGTTATCAGGAGGCAAAGTGCTTTCTGGACACAGACCTTTTTAAATCTTCAAATGCAGAGCGCTGCTGAGAGTGTTGGAAATAGCTGTTAAAAAAAAAAATCCATTACAAGACTATTTTTACAATCGAAAATGTACCCACTTGAATTATCGTGGCTGATAAACAGTAGACACTATCAGCTCTTCCATCATCTCTTGCAAATGCTTGGAATTTAAAGGAGAATGCAAAGGTCATAGACAACCAGCCAGGGTTTTGACTTGCCCATCCAAACTACTGCAGAACACAAGTACAAACCAAGAGCCAAATGTTTATCAGCAGAAGCATATTTTTCCTGAGGATATAGTAACTCATGGAGAGGAATGTCAAAGTGGCATAGAAATTCATGCTGTTTATGAGAAAATCAAACAGTTTTTTCTGAAAACTGAAAGTTTTTCTTTTTTTGCTTAGGAACAATTTGTGTTTATGCATTGTATAAATACATCAGGGAAATGTAAGAAATGCTATAAGCACTTCAGTTTCTAAATATCAAATGAGGTTTCCTTCTTACAGCAAATCAGACTCATGCTGAAACTGCAAACCAGGTTCTTCTGCAAAGATCCTGTGAACCTGAAATGTCACAGAAAATGTGCTGGCTTTACAGTTTGGTACTGAATCAAATCAACTCTGTATCGTTGAACTTTATTATTACTGAATATCTCTGGATATCCCTGGAAGTGCCCAAGGCCAGGCTGGATGAGGCTCTCAGCAACTTGGTCTAGTGCAGGGTCATGGAAGTGGAAGGCCAAGCCAGAGCATTTGGGAAAAATCAGAGGCTTTCTGTTTTGGACAAATCTTTGGGTTCACTGAAAACAGCAGTTCCAATGAAATTTTGGCTAGACACTCTACATTCCTTTACGTATTCCTCCTCTCCAAAAATGACTGCTGCAGGATATACTTGAGAGAGCTTGATACTTGCACGAGGATTTATTGCTTTTAGTTTCTGAATCAGTTCTGAACCTGAATTAGCAAACGCTAGTGCATATTTCTAATAGCAACAAGAATTCCAGCAGAATTTCTGAGGTCTGCCTGGCTGATTAAATCCAGCAAAGTCTCCCACTAAGCTCCTAGGCAGAGCCAGCCATATTAAGGACTTTAAGACAACCACAAATTCACTTCTGAAGATTTTTTTATTGTGTGAAATTTTACCAGGCAGAAGATATATATGTTAGTTGATCCACATAAATGTCATACACACATGTAAGACAGTAGATAAGTTCCTGATATATTAGTTTCACACGGTGAGGATAATAACATTTCTTCTGACAGCTTGATTAAATTTGTAAAAAATTCCTAGTGAAAAACAGTCATTGCATTTTTTTGTCAAGCTGATAAGTGCAATTTAGCTGAAAGAGAAAAGGAATTGGGCAAAATCAGGCTTGTACTTAAAAACTATGTGTGAAAATTTGCACTGGTTTTATGTTTTGTTATTTGGTGAAAGGAGTAAACAGAGGATTCTTCAATGCCCTGCCTGCTTGGTGGTGCTGACTTCCTTAATCTGAAATTGCAGTTGCCTCTATTGGGAAGAACAGTGATGACCAAGAAAATAAAATACTGAAGAACACTGAAGTCAAGAAAGCAGCAGGAAATAATTTTGAATCAGCCTAAATGTTTTACATTTCTGGTATAGTCTGGGATCAAATTCTTCTCAGAAGCCACAGTTGCTCCTTGGCTGCCCTCCTCCCAGCCCAGCTCGTGCCCGTGCTCACAGCTCAGGCTGGGACACAAACACCATCTGCCCCCAAGGCTTTCTGGGCTGTGGGGTCCCTCCTGCACAGAGCTTGGGGTGTATCTGGCTCCTGCCCATCCTCATTCCTTACCCCTGGGAGCCCTGGGAATGGATACCTACGGATGCCACGTGAGATGGGGTGCTCCCAGTGTGCAGTGGGTTGCAACCTGCACTCTGGCATTTCACATCCCTGAGGAGCCTGTGCTAAGCTTCTAAATTCTTGCACTCCTGTTTTCTCACAAATCCCATTTGCAGTCTGACCCTGAGAGCATGACTTCATTTGTGTTTGCAGTAAGAACTGTTTTGTTCAAATCTTTGGGTGCTTTTGAATTAGTTTGTTTTTTTTTTTTTTCCTGGAGGGATAAACCACTAATTATACATGAAAATTGTACCTCAAAGATCCATCTTAATAATATAATTGTAGGAGCAAAGCAACTGGTGTGATTATGTGCATCATTGCACTTTTCAGCCATTAACCAGCTTTTCTTGGTTAATGAAGTTAGTAAAACCTAGAATGTGCTTTGCTGGAATATATCCAGTGCAATCTCATTATCACCTACGAGCCTTTATAATTGGGGCGATAATGTGCAAAATGTTATATTGCTGAGAGACAAGATGGGATTAAAAGAGGGCAAAGTCCTGCTCTCAGACACACATGACAGACCCTGGGGTTTTGGTGTGTGTTTGTGGAACGCCTGTAGCCCCATGTGGAGTTTGGGCAGTGGCATTTCAAGCAAGAGGAGGCGCCCTTGGAATGAGTCCAGCAGCAAACTAATGAGAGCTGGGGCCTCCCAGGAAAGGGAGAAAGAATTGGTGGAGTCAGGATGAGACTGTAGTGAGGCATGAAAATGGTCTTAAATGCCTTCAAAGGAGGGGATAATCTGTTCTCCATGATCCTGTTGGATAGGGCACAGAGGAATGGGCTTAAAGCACAGCGAGGGCGGCTGACATTGGGTGTCAGGGAAACGAGGGTGGGTAACTAAGGACTGGTTGGGATTGCTTGGACCAGAGTGGGTCAGAGGAGTCTCTGCTGCTGGCAGCACCAGGAGGAGGCGGGGGAGGCACTGGTGGAGGTGGACTGTGCAATGCTCCTGGCTTCAGTGGTGAGGAGATGGAGCACCAGTGTCACTGTGGCTCAGGAAGGCACGTGCAGGCGAGAGGCTCTCAGCAGAGAGACAAGAGATCTGCTTGGTGCTGGCACAAACACAGACCAGATCTGCCAGGAGGATCTGTGGTCAGAACTAACTCTCACCTGTTACACACTTGGAATTGCTGCCAGGAGTGCTGATAGAAGGGAGAGAAGGCTGTCAATGTTAAAAAAAGGCAAACTACTGTTTGTTGCCTTGGATGATAGAGGTATAAGGCTGCTTCTGTTTGCACTTGTTTGAGTTTCAGCATGTCTCTTTAGGAAAAAAGCATCCAAATGTTATTCAAAAAAACCCTGTAATGAAGAGTCATCCTATCTGCTTCAGCTCTAGTTTTGGTAATAAATTCATTATTTGCACTGGTAAACATGTGCCCCATCTTTCCAGTTAGAACTTGTCTGTTTTCAGTGTCAGGGTTTTCCTCTGCTAATTGAGGGCCCTGATCTCAACATTTCATTCTCCCTGTAAACACTGATAGTCTTTAACCAAGTCATCCCTTAACCTCCTCTCTTCACAAACTAAATAGATCGAGCTCCTGGATATGTAGCTGTAAAGGCTGTTTTTTCATCCTTCATATTCCTCTCTGAGCTCTCTGCAGCTTGTCAGCATCCTTTATGAATTGTGGGCTCTAAATGTACTGGCCCTCCAGTGGGAATTACACCAGTAATACCAGAAGCACAGAAAGCTCTGCATCCTTTCCTACAGTACTACCCTCAGACACTGTGTACAACTGAACAGGAGCATAAAAATAGTTTCAGACCAAAGGCTGATCTAG
Organism: Pipra filicauda; assembly: GCF_003945595.2. Taxonomy (NCBI): domain Eukaryota; kingdom Metazoa; phylum Chordata; class Aves; order Passeriformes; family Pipridae; genus Pipra; species Pipra filicauda. The sequence goes on along the minus strand of NW_024104687.1, from coordinate 979,520 downwards.
CTCAGCATTCCGTTTCTGACAGTAGCTTGTAGTGGGTGGATACTGAAGGGTGGTATTTCCCTGCATAGCTTCCCCTTATCTTTTAAAAATAAAGATACAATGTGAAATTCCACGCAAAGCCTTGGGTATTCATACGTTTTTGGTGTCTAAATGGTCTGTTACGCCTCGTATCAAGTGTATCAAGTTGATACAAGGCGTTTCAGCAGTTGTATCAAGTGCTGCCCTAGGAGTTAAACTGCAAACCAGATTTGTGTCTTTGCTGAGAGTCTGGGAAGGGATATTTTTAAATCACAGCAGGGCCCTGAGAAGGCAGGGTGAGCACCACGGTCCAGACAGAAGGACAGCGTGTCCCTGCTCCGTGGGGACAGGAGGACACATCCTGCTGCTCCTCAGCAGGATGGCTGGCCATGACTGACGGCCCTGCTGCACTGCCAGGGGCTGGCACCCCCGAAGTGCAGACCTGGGGCTCTGCATGCACTGCTGAGCTCTGACAGCAGCTGCCTGGGTGCCAGGGAAGCAGCTCCTGCAGTGTCCTTGGTGCTGGGGAGCCCGACCTCCCCATCTGTCAGCTTCCAACGAACCACCGCCATCCCCAAACCTGTTGGAGCATCTCTGACCCCCAGGACACATCCCTGCCTCCTGTGAGCACGGAGCTGGGGAGCACAGCTCGGCCCCACTGAAGTGTGAGGGACCCCCTTGCCTCCCCTTGGCCAACCCCTTGGCAGTGACAGTCCTCTCCCTCGGTGATTGCTCTGCCGTGTTGTGTCACCTGCAGCCCTATTAGAACATGAGTTCGTGTTTTCTTCCAGGAAGGATGTCACATAGCTGAGAATAGATCACCATGGAGCTTCTTGGAAACTCCTGGCTGATGAGTCCTTGTTTACAGTTGCACTTGGAGCTTTGTCAGCCCCTTTCCAGGTTAGAAGCTGTGCCCCAGGTTGGTTCTGTGCCGTTGCAGTTTCTCAGTCAGTGCAGCCTGTTGGGCTGGGTGTTGTGCAGCACTTTGTGGCATCAGTGTCAGCACACATGTCAACACACTTCATCTCACAGCCAGCAGACACCAAGCCAGCTCAGGAGAACGTGCTTGCTGTAGACACAGGCCCTGTGTTTCAGTCATAGAATGGTTTGGGTTGGAAGGGTCCTTTAAGATCATCTTATTCCAACCCCCTGCCACAGGCAGGGACACCTTCCACTAGTCCAGGTTGCTCTGAGCCCTGCCCAGCCTGGCCTTGGACACTTCAACTTCAGGTACTGTTGTCTCACTACAGCCCTCAGGCTGCTGGGAGAAGGAAAGGGTGGGCATTTTGAGCCACTCTAGTAGCAGATTACTTAAAACAAGGTATAATTCAGTGCCATGGAATTTTGTTTATGAAACTTCCACGGAAAAAGCAAGCTTTCCAAGGAGAGAGCCAGCGCTGGAGGGAGAAATGGATATGTTTGCATTTCAAGCCATTGCTGGCATGCAGATAGTCAAAGACATACTTGCTAGTGGTGGGAAAGACTGGTGATAATGGAATGTGTTTTACTGCTGGGGAAGGAGATCAGAAAAGCCATTGTTTTAAGGACCTGAAAGTGAGAGCAGAGACAGGTGAAGACACAGAGAACATAGAGATGAGACACAGAGAACAAACCCGTCTTAAAATATTTAAATCCCGTTTTCTGAATAGCAAAAGAATTGATGCTATAGGCCACCCAGATGTAAAGGCACATGCACAATTGTAATTGCAGACTTACAGTATGTCCCCCTGCATCTTGATCCTTTGAAAAGACAAGCTCATGACATTCTGGTCTTGCTGAAATTAATGAGAAGGCTCCTGCTACTTTTATTCTTCTTTATTCATTTATTGTAATCGTATTATCGAGATAATTGAGACACAAAGAGCCATAGTGACAACATATTCCACTTTTCTTGTCTTGTTGCTTGGGCAAAAAGAGCAAAAATCACAGTCATTTCTTCCCACTGCCAGGGGAGGGTGAATGACATGCCCCCAAGTTGTGCCTTGTTTCCCCTGGTGTATGAAGGGAAGGTGGGAACCCCCAGGGTGGGGAACCTCCCCTAGGATTTTATTAATTTGGGGATTTGGTTTCTTTTTTTGGTATAAATATTGTATCCATTTGTAGCCTTTTTTTTTTTTCCTGATAATTTGCCAATTCTGGGTACTCAGATTTTTGTTTGAGCAGCTGACAAAAGCAAAAATATCTGTTCATAAGCATGTTCAATTGTGAGATTCTGGAGGCATCATCTTTGATTTCCTCTGCAGTTTTGTCCTGGTACCAAATTATCATTGCTTTCTGGAGGAATATGACTGCTCTTCCCTTTTGGAATAAAGAGAATGCAAATAAACACCATCATTTCTTAAACTAATAAACTACTTTTCTCTAAGTTTAACACCCAGATTTTATAAAAATTGGAGGTGCATGCTACTGAAAGCCAATATTATCAAACTGATTTTATGCAAGGTTAAAAAAATAGCGACTGATGGCATCAATAATACAATGATAATAAAAATTAAACAGTGCTATGATTTAGTTGGATTTTTCTTTAAATTTATGATGCTTCTGAGAGCCTAGATATGAGTTACACGTGTGTTGGAACCAAAATGTACCCTTTGAAAACTATATATTTGTAAGCTTTTACCAAAGTGGAAGTATTCCACACACGTGGAATTCATCAGTATTTGAACAACAGTTTCAAAACCTTATGGTTGGTTCAAAATGCTTCTTAGTGTTGTTTCAGCAACCATAGCTGTCAGAACCCTCGAGTGTCTCGGCCTTGCTGAAATAAAACATCTAAACCCGCTCGTTTTACCACTTCTGATTTTTTTCCCAGGAATTTTGAGACATTTTAGAAGTGCCACTGTTTTATTTTGGCACATGCCAAGCTTCACCCATCTCTAGGTACGTTGTGCTGTTGTTCATGAAAACCTCCCAGCATAAATTTGGCTGTGCAGGACCCAGCTGGTTTCGTTCAGAGGGTTATTTTGGCTGTGGCCGTGGCTGTGGTGGAGGAATGTTGGTGCAATGACAGTGCCTGCAAAAGAGGGATCACGAACGAGAGAGGGTTTCATTCATCTGCAAGTGAAAGCAGAGGTGAAATCCTTCCCAGAACAGGGTTACTTCTTATTAGTGGAATTTTATCAAGTACCAGGAGCCCTTCTTTTGAACCATGACCACTTAAGACAGCAGACAGAGCCACTTAATTGTTCACAAAACCTCACTGGAATTCAAAGATGTTCAACGTGCTTTGTAATATAATGATATATGAGGGCCAAACTTACTATTAAATGGAACAAATAGAAATAAAATTAATGGTTCTTAAATTCTGAGACTCACACGGAGGCAGCTATGGTGTCTTTGACTTACCATGACTCAATTTTGCCAGTGACACCATGCTAATATTTTAATGTATAAATCCACAGCTGAACTGTCTAATCCATGCTGGACTGTCTAGGTGGTGGTGACTGGTTTTTACTGTGTTTCTTACTGGCTCACTCCATCGCTCCCCTTCTCCCCTTTTCCTTTCAGACTCACGTCAGATAAAACATAACCACGCTTTCAGCACTTCAAGCCTTTTAAAACAGGACAGAGATGTTTAAAAAAACCCATCCCATCTTTAATCTCCTGTTTGGAGAGATCCACTCCTGGAAACACTATATGGTGTGGAAAACAGCACCCAGATCTCTGAGGTTTTTATTAAATGTTGCCTGAAATGCTGTCTGAGTGCAAGCTTTGTACCCCTTGCTTGCTAGATGCAGACAGCTGCACCTACTTGAAGGAGGTTGTTTGTTTTGTAAAATATTCTTCATAATGAGAAAAGAGATGGTGGGTTGGATCTTTAAGATGTTTCATATAGCATTTTATGTATCACTGATTTCCATGTCTTTGCAAAACTGCAAAAATATTTTCCCATGGAGGCTCCTGTTGTTTTCCTTCCCGGACTGCTAGCAGGTTAGGAAGAGATCAGACATATTTTTGTCTCATTGTAAAGAGGATACTTCCATGGAAACCACGCTGGATGCTCCAGGGAAAGCCTGTCAAATAGTTTAAGGTCAGAAATCAACCTGCATTTTGGGACAGGGAGCAGAGTTGGGAATTCTGGCCGCCCGTCCAGCCGTGCTGCTCCCGCTGGTCTGGGGCAGGTGCCCGTCTCCCCTTTCCAGTGACCATTCCATAACAACCTGTCATCATTCAGGCAATTCTTCTGTCTCCATAACTTCACTGTTAAGTTCCTGTGGCTGCAGCCCCAGAGGTGGCTCGAGCGTGGTTCGAGGCACGTCGGCAGCGCCGGCTGTGACCGTGGCCCAAACCTGCCCTCCTCCCCTTCCCGTGGCTCCTGGCCCACAGAAAGCCCTGGTTTTGTATGTAACCATAATATTTTTGTTCTGAAAAAAAAAAAAAAAAAGAGCCAGGCTAATGCCAGGACAGTGGGAGTCCTGAAGTGGTTCATTTAAGGGGAAAAAAAAAAAGTGTGTGAAATATGAAAATCTGGGTTGGCTTCTACTCGCTCTGTGGAAAACCAGGAGATAACGCTCATAAACAAGGAGGAGAGAGATGTAGCAACAAGCCAGAACAAAAAAACCCACCAGTCTGAAGCAATTTAAAGCAGATAGGACAATATTTCTGCATCAGAATGATGGGAGAACAGCAAAAACTTCTGCACAAAAGTGTCACTTGGCGTGCTGTGACATTTAATGTGGACTAGACAAAGTTGATTTTGTATTGGTTTAGCTGAGGTGACACAGTCTGCTCACGGGCTGAGGTTGCAGCAGGGCATCTCCTCCTCAGCCCCTCAGGGCAGCTCCAGCTTTACTGATTTCTGCTTAGTGATTTGCTTACTCTTCTTGTTTGTTTGTGACTTTTTCCTGGCAACACTGAGGGAAAATGTTATTTCACTGTTTCTTTCAGAAGCAAATTAGATAAAGGTGATAGGAACTGTTGGAAATGTCCAATGGATTGAGTGGTGCCTGACACTTCTCATTGCTGGGATGAAAGGGTTTGGCATGGTCTGCATGAATGAAATACCTGTTGCTGCAGGGAATACCTTCAGTCTTGGAGCAATGCAGCACCTTTAGGTCTAGCTGCAATGTCTGTTGGCATAAGTATGCAAATACTGAAGAAAAATGGGAAAAAAGACACTTTTCCTGTTTCAAGTGCTCAGGCACTTGATGCCTGAGCATCTCTGTCTCTTCAATTTATTTCCTCCTCGCTTTTTAAGGTGGGGAAAGAGATCAAAGATGGACACACAATTCCAGGGCATCCAACCTGCTGGAGTGAAGAATTCCTGATCTGCTTGGCCTGGGGTGGGTCATGGAGCACTGTGACTTCCTGTCTCCTTCCAAGGCTGTAATTTCATTCTCACCACGGTCTTTCAAGAGCACAACCTTGCTGGACATTCACGGAATAAGGGGCGAGTCACTGAGGTTCAGCAGAAAATGGGAGTCACTGAGTGGCTGGAAGGGACCTCTGGATATCCCCCAGCCCTGCCCAGCCTGGGCAGGGGACTCAGGGGCTCAGTGCCCTCTGCTCTTGTGCAGGAGAAGCCACAGCCCAGGCTGTGGTGCCCGAGGGTGGGAGCGAGGGAACAGCTGCCCCTTGGTGCCTTGTGTGGGCATGAAATGCTCACTGACACCCAGCCACACTGTGCCTGTCACAGCTGCTCCACTTGCTGGCTTCTTCCTGATGTTTCCCAAGCAGACTGCTGTTGGGTGGGATGGCAGGGCACAGGGAAGCACTGAAGCCTCGTTTGCTGCAGGTGCTGTTGAGACCCAAAAGACCACTGTGATCCAGTGATTCCACGCAGGCTTTTAAAGCTAACACTGCAGGGCTTGCTCCAATTTTAGTCTTCACATTTTGCAAGTGTTGCTGTGACATTCATCCCACTAATACCCGAACCTGCTGCATCCTCCTGTGAGAAAGTGAATTTTGATCTCGTTTTTATGGTGGGGGACTCCTAAGGTAGAACAGGGTTATAGAATTTGTTCACAGTCACCTACTAGGGCTGTGAAAGAGCCAAGAATAGGTTTGTTTCCCCATGGTGGGCCTTAATCACAAAAAAAAAAAAAAAAATCCTTCCACTCCAGTGAAGCAAGTCACGTCCTGTAGCTGCTTTTGCGCTGTGTGCATTAGTCCTGCAGTTCATAGACCTCCCTCATTAAACAGTCACATGCTGCAGACTGAGTGCCAGGCCACTCTTCCAGCCCTGTGTTTGCAGGCTGGAAAGGCGAATGCTGGCATGGAAAAACTCAGCTTTCATTAGGCACTGTCTGCAATCAGCTAATCTCGTTTGGGGGAACATGGAAATGGCGAGACTGCAAACACAGGGGTTTGGTGCTCGGGGTGTGCCGGGGGATGCGGCCACATCACACGCTGTCCTGGCTCTGCTGAAGCCAGCAGCAGCCTCCCACTGGCTGGGAAACTATTTTAGCAGAGCCAAGAGAGAGCTGAAAGTGCCGAGCACACAGCTACTGACAGCCAGTAAATAACAATGCCTTTTGGAAAGAGCAAATGAATAAAACACATTTGACCTTTGGTGTCCTCGGGGAGCTTTGTGGTCCCCAGGTAGCTGGAGTTCAGGTGTCACTGACAAAGTGTTTATAATAAGTGATGAGCTGGTCTTGAAATATTTCTTCTCACATTACTGAACTCCTTTCATTAGCAAGCGAGCAACGTGTTTATTCCCTCTCTGGTGCCCTTTGCCAGCCCATCTTCCCAGTGTGCCTCACTTTCTTCTGACTCCCTTCTGAAGGCCAGCTGAGAGGACCTGGTTTTACACTGCTTTGGGAATTGTGCCCACGTCTGTGTCTGTGTTTGTGCATGCATCTCTTCCTCTGCCTTTCCCCTGGGTTTGTCAGCAGCACTGGGCACAGTGGGGCTGTGTCCCTGCTCTGGTGACGGCAACCTGTGCCTCTGTAGAGTAGTTGGAAGGAGCTATGAACTGCCCCCATCAGTCCAGGAGGTCTTCACAGCCCTGGGGCTCACCTGTGGACACAGGACACAGAGGGCCAGAATCATCTCAGTATCTCCTGTCTTGCATGTACTACATAGCAGTGATAGCCCTGGGAGTCTGATGATGTTTGGGGCATAGAGGAAAATAACTCAGATGTGAAAGGAACATGTCTTAAAATGAGCATTTTCCTAGGTGGATCTGTGCCTCTGATTCAGTGCTCCAGTGCAGGCTTTCAGCCTCCCCAGAGCAGCTCCTCGTCCACTCATTTTTGCTCTATTAATAAACATGCACAAGCACTTAAATGGAATAATGTACCTCGTGGAAAGGAATAAAAAAAGAAAGCACCACTACTTGCCATCCCCATGGGAGAAAAAAAAAAAACTGCACAGAGAAAACAGTGCCATTCCATTAGATTTTTGTTTACTGAAATATATTTGTTTCTTGGGGCTGTGAGGGGCAAGGGCAGTTTATATACTCCTCTTGTTTAAGGTACACAGCATCTTTCCCCCCCAGACCTTTCCTTTTCTCTCTATCTTCATCCTTTGTTGTGTTTCACATCTGAGTCAAATCTAGTACTATTTTTCTGAGGTTTTGTTTGAGTTGGGGTTAAATCAGTATTTTGAATGGAAGCTGGGTCAGGATCAGAATCCCACAACACTCATTGTGAGCAGTGTGAGATCAAACAGTGTTGGAGCAGATTGTATGTAGTTTGGAGGAAAGCACAGGCTATGTGACAGTATGAAAAAGCTTATTTCTGAGGTCTTTGTTCTTTTAGCTGGGGTTCCCTCTCCTTGAATTGCTCTAACCTGTGCAGCCACATCACTTGTAGATGTCTTTGGGGGTCACCTTCCCTTTTCTCTTCTCCCCAGGTTCCTCCTTGGGCATTGCAGATTTGCTGGGATTTTTCTTTCACACTGGAAGAAATCTCACAGCAGCTCTGACATTCCCTTGCCCTGGGGAGTCTTTTCAGGAGGTTTTCACCTGGGCAGACAACAGGTCTCAGGGGACTGATCTCCTCTGAGCTCCTGATTAGGGTCGTATTTTGTACTGCTATTGGATTATGGCAATGATGCCATTTTTGAGGAGTTTTCCTGTTAAAGCCGTGCTTTGTTTCTAGGTGTGGGTTTCTGCGTGTGTAGGATAAAGGGATAGCCCTTTCCAGAAGTGGCACTGAAGTCCCTGCTGCCTTGCCAGGCTTCTCCCAGAGGCTGCAAAGGGTGGAGGGAATGTGTGGTTTATCCTCTCTCCCTCGGAGAGCCCAAGCTGTCCCCCACCCTGCAGCCTCACTGCTGGGGGTCTCTTGTGCCAACAAAGGGCACATCCCTCCTCTTCCTCCCCTGCAGCAGCCAGGGCAGCCTGCAGCTTCTCCACATTGCCATGTCCTCTCCCACTACCTTCCCAGGTGGAGTGCAGCAGGTTTTGTCTGTCAGGGTGAGAGGGGCATCCTCAGCACTGCTGGGAGAAGGAGTCTGGCTGTCTCTGGGCTCCCTTTGCAAGGGGGAAAGCAAAGGATCTTGAAATGAGCCCAGTGTATTAATAAGCCAAGCTGCCCCACATAGCAGGAGTGAAAGTGGGACAGTCAGCACACTGCTAATTTTACACTGGCCCAAGGGGATTTTTTTTTCCAGGGAGTGTGTTATCATTATTTTGTGTCCTAAAGGGCCTAAAATTAGGGCTTGTAGGAAGCAAGCCTCTGTTGGAGGCTTCATCCCAGGCAGCCCAGGTCTCAGCAGAGCTGGGTCTTGTCATGCACATGCCCTGTTCCAGGTACTCCTGAGCCTGGCAAAAAAAAAGAGATGGAAACAGAAGTGCAGAGAGGTTCTGGGTGCATGTCCCCATCCCCGTCCTGTGCTTCTCCCAGTCTGGCAGCGAGGGAGGTCCACTGTGCTCTGGTCCCCAGGGAGCAGCTGCAGCAGGGCTCTTTCTCTGCTTTCCCTGGCCCAGGCTGTGGCTGCAGAGGGGGAGCTGTGGCCAGTGTTAAATGAGGGGTGTGCTTTTGAGCGTGAAGACTTTCAGTCAGTTAATTACAGCGAACATTTGCAGCCGCTCTTTAAATCCCAGCACTGCCTCTTTGCACCCTCTTCCCCGGCAGACTTGGATGCCATCCAGGAGGGGAACCAGGGACCCACTGGTGGATCCTCAGCTCTGTCAGAGCTCCTGGCTCACCCACCACACTACACATATGACCTCGGACAGGTCTGGGATTTGAGTCGTGGTCCTCATCCCCAGCCTCTAACACCTGGGTTAAAGGGTCCCATCCTGCCAGGGGCTGAGCGTGCCAACCCAAGCAACACAGTGTTCAGTCAATGGGTTTGTTCACGTGCTTAAAGTTAAACACTTCGTTAAGTGCTTTTGCTTAATTAGGCCAGACCACGTCGCTCCTCATGGGATTGAGTGCAAAGGGAGGCACACCGGATTAGAACTAATATTTTCAAGCATAAAGCTAAAAATGAAGCACTTAGCCCCCAGTTCTGCAAATAATTAAGCACATGGGTAATTACTGATTTCATTCCATTCATCAGTTGTGTTGATTTGAGGAGGGCCATGGTGGTTACTGGAGTGTGTCAGCACATGCAAGGTCGGGCCCCCGGGTTAAAAGATCGCAGAGACTGGGGAAATAGAGATTTGTGGAGTGTCTAACACATGGGGGCTGCAAGGCCTGTCACCCGTCCCTGGGTACTACCAGAAGCATAATAATGCCACATTTAAGTACTAATGATTTTTAAGGATGCTGAGCACTGGCCTTACCCACAGAAAAGTGTCTTGGGATTATTGTAGGTCTTATTGTTATTGGGGCAAACAAACCAGTGTGTGATCTCTGGACAAGGAAATGTGTAGCCTTGTGTCCACCTAGGCTATTATTTTGGCCAGGGATGTTGAAGATTACCCATCCCTGAATGTGTTCAAGGCCAGGCTGGGTGGGTCTCTGAGTAACCTGGTCCAGTAGAAGGTTCTCTGCCCGTGGCAATGGGGTTGAAACGAGATGGTCTTTAAGGCCCCTGCCAACCCAAACCATTCAATGATTCTTTGCTGATTTTCTGAACTGTGAATGTTAAAATAACTGTCTTCATTGCTGCAGCCCCTAACCCAAAAGGAGCAAAGTGAAATCCAGGCTGCAGTAGGGTTTGACTCAAAAGTCAGAAAGAAAGACTTTTTGCTATTCTTTGATCTGTTTGCTTTGGGTATGTTTTGTTTTGTTTTAATTCCTTTTAAAAACAAACACAGCTCTTATCTGCGAGGAAGGACTAAATTCTTGATATCTTTTTGTTCCTCCCCCCCCCCCCCGCAGATGATTTGACAGTGAGGTTTGCAGAACTCACGATTCAGAAAAAAATGGGAGGAAAGAATAAGAGGGAAGTGAACTCAGCTGACCCAGGAGAGCCTCCAGCCACTCCACGAAGCAGCTGTTAACGATGCCTTTGATAAGGTGCCACCGTTACATGATTTCTTTTCTGTCTCCAGACAGCCCCGTTTTTGAGCTGATTGTACGTGCCCTCAGGGGGGTTACAACACAGTGTTTTCAAACAGAGCCACCGCGAAGCACCTTGTGTCACAAACAAGGCTCATTAGCATAGCTCAGCAATTAAACCCCGCTCGGTCTGCTGTCCTGAGATAAAGAACTCCCAATTTATGGCCCTTTGCCTTCAGCTGGAGATGAATTGTCTGACAGCTTGGAGTGGTGACGTGTTGTCTCATGAGTACAGCTGTTCACGGGGGTGATCTTTCAGAATGTGACTTTTCCACAGACTAGCCAAGGGTATTAGCACTAACTAATTACAGGGAGAAGCCAGGGGCCATGGTTTTCTAGGAGTGGGAACATCACAGGCCCCAAACAGCTGGGTAGTGCTCGTGCTTTTCTCTCCTGGAAAACAACAGCCCTGCTGGAGGAGAGCCCCCCATCTGGCCAGCTCTTCTAATTCGTATAATAAATGCAAATGATATTTATCTTATTTATTTTTCACTAGACCTTAATGAAGTTCAGAAGGGAATGGGCACATGTGGCAAGACAGGCAGCTTCTCAAAGAGGGTTGTAGCATTTGATCAGTGATGCATTGCACGAGCTGTGTCCACATTAGTTTGTTTTCAATTTTACTAGTATTGCTTTTAGGAAAGAAGTTTTTTCTTGTTTATGCCTCAGCCCAGTGGTCTTTTGCTGTTTGGTTTGAGTTTAGGTAGAAAGACTTTTACTGGTTTTAGGTATTGGTGTTGCTGATTAAAAGACTGTTCATCTTCATACAGTATTATGCTTGCTGCTCTTAAACATAAAGAACAAAGTAGCTTGAATCCCAAAGCAACTTTAACCCAGGGATTCTAAATGTAAATCAGGAAATAGAGTATGCTCTCCAGGATCCAGCAGAGAGGGAAACATAAAGGAAGTGTTACTGGTGAAGCTTCCAGAAGGTCAAGGAGGAAAATGGCACTTGCTCATGGTCAGATCCTGCCTCAGATGGAATTCTAATTGCAGAGAAGTGATCTCCCAGGGCCCTGCTGTTTAGTCAAACACAGCAGTATTTGAGCTGTAAGCTTGTCATCTTCTGCTTTATAACAGCTGCAGATCCACATGGACTGCTTAGATCCAGTGCTGTCAAAAGTACAAGAGAACTGCACCTCAGAAGTCTTGGTTTGTTCTGCTAGTGATAAAGACAGCAGGATTGCCACAGGAGGGGTCTAGGTGATAGTGTAGGACAAATAGCACAAACAAGCTTGGAAGTATGTCCCTAAGCTTGTTCCAGGAGGATGTGGTTGGGATTTGGGGCCTCTAAAATGTTAAATACAAGCCTTTGCTGCCTAAGACCCCTTGGGAAGGGGAGGAGTGAGGTGGGATTGTGTTTATAAGACATGTAAATATCTCTATATGTCTCTATATCTATGTATCTCTGTGCTGTGTTCAGGAGAGGGGCTGAGGGCCAACAAGGTGTCTCTAACTGAGTTCTGCCGGTCTTGGAGAGTGAACTCTTTGTGCAGTGAATGCCCACATAAACCTCCTTTTTTTCTTATTAAAAAAAAAACTTTTCAGTGAGTATGTGGATCCCCATAGAGCTAATTTAAGTCCATTAACAGCAGACTCAGCTTTCTTAATTACCCTTTTCAGAATCATCTTAGGATTCCCAGGTGTCCTTGGGCCACAGGTTGAAAAGTGTCTATACATTGAAGGATAAGGTGTCTGATGACAGTGGTTTGGAATATAGGGCACGGTGTCTGAACTAAGGAGAACCTCCTGGTGTTTGTTATGTGGTGATCCCTCTCATTTAGCCAGCTTGTAACTCTTTAGGAAACACTGTGTTCTGAGTGAGAGCCAATAATGCATCCCCAGAGCAGGTGGCCACAAGCTCTGGGTTTGCTGCAGCTGACACTGGTTGTGAGTTTGGGCCAAGCAGCCAGCCAGCCTGAGGAACTGAATGGTGAGGAGGGAGAATGGGAGACTCCCATCTCTGTTGCCAAATAAATGGCAGGAGGAGGCCTGGTGTGTCTGGGGATGTGAGATCAGCTTGTGTTGACTCTTTTAGGAGCCAAAAAAAAGTGTTGGTTAATCTGAGCGTGGCTACTTTGAAATGTCACTGCTTTCTTGGCAGCAGTGGCTCAGAGATCTCTTTGGATGCGTGATGGTGGGGAGGGAATAATCTGTGTACACTGGTGGTTAACTGCTCAGTCTATTCCTTCCCAAGCTAGTGGGATGTACTGTCCCTTTCCACAGCTTGTGGCTTCCTGCCACAGATGCTGGTGAGTGTCTGAAGAGCCCTTAGCTCCATATTCATGCACATATTTCGGGTGCATCCATATGGAGCAGAGACATGGCCAGTGTGAACTCCAAGGGTCAGGACTGCCAGGCCCAATTCAACATCTCCCTTTGCTGCCGTGGGGAAACAGGCATTGGATCCTGGGATTGCTGCTTCATGGTGCAGATTAGGTGTTGCCAGGCAGAAATGTTTCAGGAATTAGCAAAAAGCAAAACTGAGACCAGCAAAGGAAGCTGTCTCAGCAAACTGTCGAATGTATATTTTTCTTCATTATTTTCTCACTGAGGCGTGATGATGTCTGATGGAACATTATGGATGGGGAGAAGAAAGGAAGTGTTAGCAAAGCCTGAAAACAAGCCACTGCTCTGGCTAATGAGGCAAAAAAGAAATTCTGGCTGTAGCAGCAATGAAGTCCAACAAGGGAGAATTGGGCTTAAGCTGGAGTGAGGGAGTGGAGCTTGCATGAAGACCCTTACTGGGTCAAACGTAAAAAACCTTTCACTTTGCAGTTTCTCCTTGAGTTCTTATCTAGAAAATGAACACTCACATGGGCATACAACTCACACACACTCACTGCATGGGTGGCTTGCACATTCAGCTGAGGTGATGGTGATTGCTATAATCTGTTGTGGTTTTTATCCAAGGATCTTTCTAGACTTTGGAAGATGAGGAAAACTAGGAACTGACCTTTTACTGCACATCTGGTAAGAGCTGGAGACAGGCTGGTGATCCCACACACCAGACAGAAATACACACCTTTTCACTCAAACCAGTTTTGTGAAGAGATGTCCTGACCTTTCCAGCGTAATTGTGAAATCACAGAGTGGTAAATGAAGGCTAAGGTGCTCTGCCCCTCTGGCAGTAATGCCTCAATTGCATTTTGCACATATATGGTCAAATTTTCTTTTGAGTGCCCCAGACTTCACTGTTGGAGAGGATTTCAGCTATGTGGATCTTATGGTGTGAGCTTCCACACAGCCCAGCCCGGGTGCACTCAGCATCAGTTTGCAGAAGCTCCTGAGGATGTGTACAATTCAAAAACTGTCCCAGATCTTCTCCAGTGTCTTATAAATCACATAGATTCCCAGTGTGTTGACTCTCTGGCTGGTTTAAAACAATGAGTTGGAGATGCACCTGTGCTTGGTGGGGGCTGTGAGTTTGCAGTGCCTGGTCAGGAGCTGGTCACGGGGGCAGTGAAACAGGATATATTGTGGCCTACCAGAAAACAGAGAGACACTTCTGTGTGACTGTGATCACACACTCATCAGCTGAGCATTTAATGCTGGTCATTTGTGGGCAAGAGGTAAATGGGCACTCATATCACCAATTGACCATATCAGGTAAAACACAGGAACAAATAAATATTTTGGGTCCGGCACTGTGGAGTCACCAGGTCTCCCTGTTGGTTCCTGCTGTGGCACTGCAGGGAGAGGGCTGTGCTGCCAGCCTGGAATTCTTCCAGGTGACCAAATTCATCTGCTAAATAGGACAGAGTGGTTTGTGCAGACTTGGGAACGAGCTGGACAGAGTCTTGCAGGAGTTGAGTGTGTGCAAGTGACCCAAGCCCCTCACGGCAGGTCCCTGCTCCCTGATTTTGGAATTCCACACCAGAATGTGGCTGCAGAGGTAAACACCAGCTGGGTGTCATGTGAAAGGGAGGGAGATTAGTGGAACTTGACAGGTCCTGGACACAACCAGCAGTCTTGAATTTCATATTCCTTTAGAATGAGGAGATCAAAGAGCGGTGATTGGGGAGCAGCCGGCAGCCTGTCACGGTGCATTAGGAGTGAACAACCCTGTGTCCAGGTGAAAATGGCTTTCTGTGACTTGGTATGTGGCTTTAGGATGGGAATCCCAAAATGCCCAAGGATTAGGCATACAATAAAAAGTCCTTTGTGAGTTTGACTAAGTGCTCTGCTGCCTGGTGGAATTTGCCACCCTGGGTTGCAACAGAACATGAAGAGAGAGGCACCTGTGGGGGCCAGATGGGGATGGCTGGGGGGTGCTGAGCTGTGGTTGGCACCTCTGTCTCAGAGGCAGGTGCTTAACCTGGGATCACATGTGCTCTAAATTTACAACTGTGAGCTGTCTGGTGGAGCTGGGAAGGACAGGATTGGCCTGAGAGTACTGTGAGAAGAGGGGGAGGAAGAGGCACACAGCCACCAGGAACACAGTGGCTGTGTCTGTGCTGTCCTCCACCTGGGCTCATGCTGCTCCATGCATGGACTGGGCTGCAGGTAAAGATGACACAACTGTTGTACCCATCTCTACGAGAATTTCTTTCCTAAAGTATCTCCAGACTTCTTTTCCCTGTGTTTATTCAGGCTCCTTTTGAACCCATACACGCTCTTGGTGTTCACATCCATGGGATTATGGGTGGTGAGAGTGTGTTGAAATCTCTTGGAGGGAGTAGCCCTGAATGTCAGATTTTCTGGGAGATTTCTGTGCTTGTTACCTCTGACAGGATGCTCTGAAGTGCTTAGTACAAAGTCTGAGCTCTTCTTTTGTTAGAGCTGCAGGTGCTGATATGGCCATTTAACAGGAGTAAAAATAACTTAAGCAAAAGATGTCCTTTCATTAAGCCATCACTATATCTTAGGTAAAGTGTTCTTATTCTATAAATAGATGTCACTTTGCCCTAGGAACAGCCTGGCATTTTATTAACATTGTGTCTTTACTAAAACCTACCACCTATTCTGTAGTGCTAAACTGGGAAAAGCTCTTACCTTTTAGAGCCTATCTCAGTTCTTTGCTTCCAAGTGCCTGTAAGACCACTGTATTTGGTTTAAGGTCCAGCTATGACTTTTTTAATGGACACTTTTTGGTTTTGTTTTGACTTTTTCCCTCCTATTGATTTGCAGTGCTACAGAAAATAACAGCTGAATTACATTTGGCTTCTCCCGCTTCCTTTCTCTTGGAGATGAGGTTACAACGACCTCATCTACCTAAATCAATAATCTGCACCCAAATCTAATAAAGATTTAGCAGGGCCTGTAAAATAGCATGTAGCCCAGATGGAAAGGGAGGCCCTAATGTCCAATCCACTCATTAGCTATTTATCAACCATTAATGATGAGAACAGGAGTGGGGTGTGGGGAGAAGGACACAAAAGCAAGACAGCAGAGAACCTTCCTGAATATGAGGTGGAGACAAAGGCTATAAAACATGTGTGTGCAGGCTGACACTGCCTGGGGAGAGGGAGGAACCTAAAAAGTGGAATTTTCACAGGACTTTACTTGCAGAATCCCAGGTTTTTATACCCATAAACTGTGTGTCTTCCAGGTACTGTGCAAGAGAACATAATGAACAGCTGAAATACATTTGGCTCCCATCAGCTCACCCTGCATCCCTTTCCAGATGTGAAAGCATAAAAAGCTGTATTTCCTGAAACTGAATATTATAACCCTTTTTTTTTTTTTTCAGTAAAAGAGAATTTGTCTGTTTGATAATCTCTTACTCAGTGGCAGAGTTAGGAAAAATCTGGAATTTCCCTGTTTTTTGTTTTAATTCCAAGACTTCTTTGGGCTGAAGGAAACCAACATGTGAACTAGCCATCAAAGTTGTTTTGTGACCAAATTGCTGGAGCGCAGAATTAGGCAGGCAACAAGTGCAAATAGAGAATTACTATTTTTCATCACTGTTTATTGAATAGGAACTGGATTTGTGACAAAATGGGTGTCCAATACTGTCAAGGACATGTGATTTTGTACTAGAAAATTGAAACCACTTTTTTTCTCCTATTAGCTTTAAATGCCTGTGTTTCAGTGGTTAAACATTTTTATATGGGTTTGAAGCTCTAACACTTTTTTGTGGGAGAGGTGTTGATATTTGCTGGAGAGGGGAAATGTGTTTTCCAAAGCTGGAAGAGTAGCACAAAAAGGAATTCGGCATCTCTGGAGTTTGTGGTATGCATAAATACAGTAATGTTCCATGAAACAATATTTCAGATTCCAGCAATGCAGAACATAGTAGCAATGTCAAAGAAAACAGGAAATAGAAGTAATTAGTCAGGCAGGAGGAAGAATCCCAAACATTAGGACACCAAATGCTTTACAAAACAGTAGCCAAACCCCTGTCTTTTAATTTTCTTTGGATATTCTTTCAATCTTGCTCTGCAGATGGAAGGTCAAAATCGGTTACAGTAACTTTGAATTCTTTTTGATGGATGCTGACTTCAAATTTGTCTGTTAAATAATTGCAATGAATCTTTTCCTCTTCTATGGAAGGAATTATTCCTCACTCCAAATGTCTCATCTGAACACTGAAGGGAGCACAGCTACAGCCAGGTGTTCTTTGGCAAGGTGGGTGTCCAAGTCAAGTCTTTCTCCATTAGCATCTCCCGTGGCTCAGGCTCTGCTGTGTGGAGGGGAAAGGTGTCAGCAGTGCTCCTTTCAGGCCTGGCCCTTGCTATGGATGGAGGCAGCATTTTCCACGATGGATTGAGGAATTCACTGCATCCTCTGCTAGTTTGCTCTTACTGTTTAAAATCTGTGCTGTATTTTCTATGTGAAGTTGTCTGGCTTTAGCTTTTAGCCATGGGTTCTTGTTAAGATTTTCCCTGCTAGATTAAAGAGCCCTTTATGACTGGTATTTTCTCTCCAGGGAGGTACTTAATACCCTGTAATCAAGTCACCCTTGGTCTTCCCTTTGATAAGCTAAATAAATCCTGCCCATCAAATTTCTCCCTGGAAGCAGTTCCTCCTCCCCAGCCTTTAAATTATTTCGGTGGCAGATTTCTTCCTACTCTAAAGTTTTAAATTTCTAAGAAGACAGTAGAGATCCCAGAGTTGCCCATGGTCTTTCTGCATTAATCCACCATGGTTTGTGGAGGAACACAGCTGCAGCCCCACAGCAGTGCCAGGGGTGTGTGCCTGCAGCTGCAGAGGTGCTGGGAGAGGCACTTTGCTCCCATGTGGAATTGAAAGGCTGTTGGCATCACCTGGATTCCTTGTCCCTTGCTGTAGAACTGCAATAAATGCATTTTTATCCAGAAGCCCAGCTTACCAGGTAAGTCGTTCAACCCTGTGATTTCCTGTGTTTCTCCTGGGAAAGCCATGGATTGTCCATAGCTACGAGGACCACTTTTCCAGAGCTGCGGAAACAACATTTTTTTAAGGAGAGACTTAGGAAGGGAGAGATGGCTGGGTATGGTTTGGCAGAGAAAGCTGCTGGAAGTGGAAGGGATGGCTTGGCAGACATCCCATGACACACCAGCCTTTCCCCTGTGTTAGTTAAACTGCCTTGGGGTTTTACAGCCAGAGGTTCTCCAGGAGATGCTGGATGAGGAAGGCCATCACAGGCTGCTCTGGCAGTCCTGTTGTTTTGTCAGGCTGAAACACATCCTCTTTTTTGACTCAGTGCAACCAGCTCTGCTGGAGCTGCTCTGCACCTAGCAGGGTTTGCATGCCTCACAGCGAGGTTTGGGGTAAAATGTATTCATTTCCTTCTGCAAATATGCTCATGAATGCATGATAAGTTTTTTTCAGATGCCTTTCCCCATCAGGACTGAGAAGGTTTGGGTTTGGTTTTTTTCCCCCCATGGAGCAGTAAATCAACAGGATATAATTAAAGATTTTAAGAAGCTCCTTCATTTTCCAGTCCAAAATTTAATGTACTGAAACATCTCCATCTATCTGGCAGCTGAATCACACATTTTGTATTTCCCTTCTCCTTTATGGAGTGGGACAGAAGACCAGGGACATCACATCCAAAGGCTTTTAATGTTGCTGAATGTATATATCAGCCAAAGAGGTCTGTGGTTGTTCCCCTTCCCTCTTTCAGAGGAAGGTCTTTTCCATAACTTAGCTCTAGACCTGTATTTTTCCATTCACTGGTTGCTACCGTTGTTCTCCTTTTGTTTCCAAAAAGAAAAAAAACAAAAAAGAAAAAAACCAGATGGCTTTAGTGCTGTTTACCCCAGGAAACATTTTGAGCATTCAGTAATAAAACTGGGAGGAAATCCTTCACTTCCTTTATGCCTCCTAGCAAGTAACCACATCAATATGAAGTGAGGATGTTTTTGGGTACTAACCCAATGTCACCGATCAAAACACAGCCATAAATACTTTCAAGATGCAGTCTTGAATCAGGCTGGTGGATGAGGAAAAGCCACTTCTGTTTTGGAAAGGAATTCTTCCCTTCTGCAACCACTTTCTAAATTGCATTGACATTTAGCAATTAACATACAAAAGCCTTTGTATCCGCAGGATCATTTTTCATGTCAATAAACACATTCCTTTGCTTTTCGGTGCAATGTTTAATAATTCCCATTTCCTATAGGGGAAGAGCACGCTTGTACTTCATTTGTATTACACAAATTACATGGAAGAAACAAAGCCATATCTGATCACAATTATTAAATTAAGAACATTTGCATAATTCTTTTCCCCCCCTAATCCGGTTTGCTGTTGGTAAACAGTGTGTTATCTAGGTTTAGCAAAGCATTTGGTTTCTAGCCAGACTTTTGCTTTCCCCTTGTCCTTTTTGAAGTTCTCTTGGCAGGCAAGATCTGCTTCTCCTAAGCTATCTGTCATCACACAAAGTGGATTCCAGCCTCAGACAATAAACGAGTTGCTATTCTGGATTCATGGGCTGAACTGTCATTAAGTCACTGCCTGCCTGCTCTGGAGTTTCAGGATGTGTCTCTGGTCCAGCCTGAGGCTCTGCTCTTGGAGCTTCTTTGGGGCTCTTCATAAACTGGAGCAGGTGAAGTGGGCAGCTCAGTGGTGCTCCCTGTGTGTGTGGGGCAGGGGCAGGGGGTGTGAGGGGCAGCTTGTTGCGTGTAGGGATGGCTGCTTGGCACTGCTGAAAGGGAAGAAGGACTGCCTGGTCTCCACGGGGGCCCCTCGGGTTTCCAAGTCTGACTGACACGATGACAGTTAGGACTGAAGAGAGGAAAGAAGAAAAAATGGAGAATTAATTTATTTTTGTTACCCACCCTGCCTGGAAGGGGGTGTATGTGTTGACAGAAATGATCCTTCAAGAGTGTGAAGATCTGTTCCTACAGCACAGGAGATACTAGAAATACCTGAAATATCCCTGAGGTTTGCATGCCTGGCAAAGTGGAGCCCTGGTCCCCAGCTTGCTCTGGAGGTGCCACGAGACTCGTGCTGTGCCTCTGCACCCCACGAGCAGCTGGTGGTGGCACAGTGCAAGTTAATCAGTGAGTGTTGGTGTCTGCTGAACCTCTGAGCTGGAACCTGCACAGGCACAGAGAGTGTTGATGGGCAGCTCCAGTCACCTTTATTTCCTTTCAGGTGGCTTGCTCAGGATGTTGGAGGGGTTGTGGATTTGGTGGACGACATATAAAGGCTGGGGCCATGTCAGGTTGCTGTTGGCTAGTTTCTGGGCAGTTACTTTTGGTGGCTCTGTGGGAAAGGCTGGGGACTTCTTTTCCATCCCTGGTGCCACCTGTTTTGGGGCAGCCTGATTTCATTCCCCAGCAACCATCTTCTGCTGCTCCCCTCCCCGTTGGGGAAGTCCTTCTTTCCCCTCCCCAGCTCCACTGTTGGTTATTCATTTTCAGTATTATTTCTTTCTTTACAAGGGAGGGAATTCAATAGCAATGTCTTCCAGTCTTGACCGACAGAGGTTTCTGTAAGGAATGAAAAGACACTTGGTGCTTTTGACAGTAACACTGATGATCAGCCTATAAACAGCAGCACTTCCCTCTGGTGCTCCAGGAAGCCCTGTCAGATCCCAGCCTGGAAATCTTTTCCTTTAAAAGCTGGTTATGTAGTTGCTGGTCTATTTTCCTAACTGGAAGTTAAGAAGTTTGTGTGAAAGGGGAGGTCCTACATTTGTGGAGTCCAGTTCAACTGCCTTTAAAGGCAGCAGGCTCACATTGCTTTGAGTGGAATCTGGACTGATCCTGAGTAAACGAGATCATCAAACCCAGCTTTCACCCCCCCTTTTAATCAAACATGAGGCAAAACTGAAGCCTTTGTTTACTTGTTGGATTGGAACCTGACTGTTGGTGGGGTCCCAGAGACAGAGAGCCAGGCACTTAACTTGAAAATGACTTTACTGCAATAATGTCATTACGTTTTATTGACCAAGCATTTCCACAAGTGGTGAAAGGGGATTATTGGGAGATTAGTGCATTATGTCACTTTTGAATCATATCCTGTACATGGGGAAGATGTGAGCCCTGACTAAGCAACCCACCAGGAGGAGGGGGTTTGTCTGCAGCAGCTGTGCCACTGCCTGCACGGGAGCCCAGGGTTGCTGGCATGGAAGATTTTAGTGGGAAACTACAAATATTAGGGGAAACTACAATATTTGGGGAAATGCTTTCAACGTATCTAAACCGAGAGGCACGGGGGTTTATTTCTGCCTGTGTTACACATCCCAGAGCTCTCTTTGCTCAATGGACAGTCATTAGACAAAGCTGCATTGCTTTGCAATTTACTTATTGCTGTGACGTAACTACCAACAGAATAATATTTTCCCTCATATGTAACTTATAATTTTTTGGATGTGCCTTCTGCTCCTGTCGTGGATTAAAGTTCCAGAGAGGTGTTCCACTGCTCTCCAGGCACTTATAGCCTTCACATGGCTGTTGAGCACAGCCAGATGCAAAGTGTTAGCACAGTTGTTTGCAAAAGCCTTTTCTCTTGCTTCCACACTCAGCTTGCAAATGAAATACAAGATCCCCGTGACATCAATAAAACATGCTGTCAGCAAGATGTGTGAGCTACCTGAAGGCTGAATTCCATTCAGGTGGCAGTGGGGTACACTGTCTGCATTTTTCCCCCCAAGAATCAGTTTCTGTGATTGATTGCATTTGTGTTTCATCATGATTCTGTGACTCTGTGTTACATGAATCTCGTTTCCATTTCTGGCATTTTTATAAGGCTTATGAAGGTGAATAATATTAAACTGGGAGGTTTAGGAGAATGGTTTTCAGGTAGAAGTAATAAGACTGTAAAAGATTTCCTGTGTTTCTTAATATTCAGCTGGGCCTGGATGTTTAGGTCATAATACTCTGCATTGGAGGCTATTCTGGAACGTGTTGCTCATAGGAGCCTTTTGGTACATGTCTCTGAATATACCAAAATGTTCCTCATCAAAACCACCTAAATGACTTTTCCCACATTTTTGTGACTTTTATTGTGCTGAATATGCCCAGCTTCAGTGATTCTTACACGCAGGAATTCCTGGTATGATCATGGTAAGACCTGTGCCCTGATCCTCCAAGACCAGTGAAATGACCAGTGGGAGAATCCAAGGATGAGCTCAGGGGCAGAGCAGAGAGCTGCAGAGGAATAGCCTTGCAGTAGGCAATGCTAGGTTTTTTGTTTCAGCACAATTTCTCATTCAGTGCCAGAAGTGATTCTCTTCAGTGTTGTATTCTCCTCTTCATTTACAGCTGGTAAAGCAGAGGCACATACCTCACACTGACTTCTTTTGGGGACAGGAGTACAACTGAAAATCAAGTCCCCTTTATCCAGATACTTAGAATATGGATTAAATGTCATGCTTCAGATAGTGCAGACAGAGCTAAGGGTCAGTAAAATGACTGGCTTTCTCCTCTCAGGTCATGATTAATAAATAGCATTGTGTTCCTGTTTCTCCTGCACTAAATCTCCTCCCGAAGACCAGTAGTGATGCTCTCCCCATGCCCACACGAACTGTCCCCAGGCACTGTGGCAGGGGAGGGCTCAGCCCATGTTTCCTGCCCAGGTCTTTTGCTCTGTTGTGGCCACTGGGCTTGGGCGAGGGCACTGTTTGTGTTTGGGTCACGAGGGCACCCATTGCCAAGCACTTTGTGCTGCCTAATCCATGTTTGTGGCATGAAGTCACACATCTCCCAAAGTGACATTTCATCTAATCCATTTCTGCCTTTAAGCAGATTATCAATTTCTGTCACCAAGCTCCTGTTTTCAGAGAAATAAAAAAAAGAACTGTAGAGGAGTTTGCTGCTAAGATTTGCGTGTGTGTGTACTGAGGATTTATTTATTAGATTTCTAACCATAAACAGTTTAATGTTTTTGAATTACTGCTCAGTCTCATTTAGTTTGGTTGTGACCTTGAGCCATACATTTCCAGGGCTCTTGCTAATGGACCTTTTAAATGATGACAATGACATACACCAGGCTCTTTGATAGGGGAACCGTTGCTACATTGCATATTACTTTAATGTTATTCTACAAAATAACCATTATAATATTGTTATTATTTTTTAACTCCAGTTTTATTTTGTCACACCAACATTACAACAATCTACATCTAAAATATCTCCTCATTTGTGCAAAGCACATTTCTCTGCCAGGGGTAATGAAATGACCAAGCAGTGACCCTCATTTTTATGTTTCTCCTACTGTGAAGAGGAATTGAAGATGAAATGTAGAAGCTAATAGCTGTGCAGCCCCAGTGAATCCAGCAAATCTAAAGAGCCCAGCCATGGGATACATTTAAATATTAAAGCAGTTTTTATGTGCTCTAAACAATATTTGATGCAGCTCTCAGTATGCTTTAATCTGGCTAAATGGTTATTGTGTTATGTGTCCTAGCTGTAAAGCTGTCGAGCTCTTTTGTGGTCAGGATACTTCTCCCCACTGCAATTTGGATTGGACGTCGATAAACATAAAGGACCATTCTCCAAAATGTGCCCTGAACAAGTTAATCCTGCGTGGAGCAGGGATGCTTCCAAAACATCCACATTTATTTAATGCTTTCTTCCTGATGTACACTGTGACAATTGCTTATAGGGTGGGGAAGGTGCTGGGTTTTGGAGGGGAAAAAGGAAAGGGAACTTGACACAGTTCAGTCCTGTAGGCAGAGTGGCACCTGGAAAGGTTTTTGGTGCCTTACCTCTGGCTGGCTGCAGCTGGAGTTGTGTGTCTGCAGGTTTGAAATATCTGTCTTAATTGCCTCCATCCACCCTGGCTGGACTGTTTGCTTTGGAAAGGAAAATGCCTGCTGGAAGTTGGCTGCTTCAGCTGATGGAGCAGCTCCAGGCAGAGGTGTCAGAGCAGAAGAAGTTGTTTGCATGTGTCAGGACTGTGACTGAATTTCCTGCAGGTCTGTGTCTTTCGTGGGGGTTATTCAAGGCTTCAAAAGGCATGGATGGAGTTTTTCTTGGGTTTGCAGTCTTCCTGACTGAGCTCAGGTTGTATTATTTTCCCGAGGGGCAGTAAAAATTTTTTGCCTCCTTTTTACCTAAAGTGTACAAATCCTTTTGCCATTGCTTTGCCTACCAAATGTGGTTGAAATAGGCTAGTGACCTCAAAAGTGAAAAGGATGCATTTAAAGCCTTATTATTTCATATTACTTTGGAAAAACAGGCTGAATGTGGAGAAAATGCACATCCTGCTTTTTTTCCTTCCGATTATTCTAATAGAAACCCCACCACCATTTCACCTACCCTTCCTCCTACCCCTGAAGGGAAAAATCCAACCCCCAGTGCAGTGAGGTTGTGGTAGTAATAAGAGGAGCATTTAGTAACCTCTGGGAACAAGCTTTCTGAATTATCCTGAAGTCTTGAAATTACTTTAGCAATCTCCTTTAAATCCCAAGTGGGCAGTGATCTATATTGTAAACCCTTCACACATAATTTGACACAATTAACAAATTCTGCTTCAGAGACCATCTTGTGACTTGTGCTGACAGTGTTTCCTAGAGAGGAGCTGTGGGCTCTCTGGGTCTGGGAGGAGGTAAATGAATCAGCCCCGGGGGAAAGCTGATACTGTCCAGCTTACCCTGGGCCAGGATGATGTTGATTAAAAAAGTCTAGTTTATCCACCGTCAAAGGAAATGTTTCCCTGTTCATGTTCCAGAAATAAAGCAGAGCATTGCACACAACCCCAGTGCAGGTCTTTTCTGGACTCCGAGTTGCTTCTGGTCTAACCTGTTTTCCTTAAACAAAGTGATTTTCCGATTCCTGTAACTGACCTTCCCCTGGCCAAGTCGAATGATCTTTGTCAGTCTGACTCTTTTATGATCTCGCCAATGAACTTTCCATTTTACGCTTCTTGTCTGATTAGCAATGCCAGAGATTTAACCAAGCAGAGATAATTCATTAGTCTGAGGCATAGCTCTGAGGGCACAGTGTCAGACCCTCCCTTCCTGCTCCCTGCACTCCGTTAGTTTCTCTCTGCTCCGAGATCTCCTCCATTAGTTTCTGAGGGAAAAGGCAGAAGCCTTCTCCTATTGCATATTCTTTAGGTATTGGTCATTCTTGACTCATTGGCAGTGAAATTCATAGGGTTGTTTTGGAAACTCTTAAGCAGCCATTCGTTGTTAAAATCCATATTAAAGTTCATGCAGATCAGTGGAAACAGAAAAAAGCCCGTGTAGATTCTGACTTGCAGTGCATAAAAATAAGTGATTAATTGCAGTTTGTGGATGCAGCTATGTTTATTTATGCTACAGTTCCTTTTCTTTTTGATGTTTTAATTTGCTGCCCTTGAAATTCAGAAATTAAGTGTTCAATCTGTTGGTGAGTAAGTGTTGAAATCAGTGTATAGTAAAGAAGGGTAGAGATTTCTGTGAGAGTGACTCTGTGTGTGACTCAAGTGTGTCGGTTTGATCTTGAGCTTCTTGTCTGCTGATCCCAGGGGGGGTTGTTTCCTTTCTAGAGGTGCTTTCTGGGATTGGGAAGTCCATGCTCCATGGAATGATGCAGGTGCACACTGCTGCTACATCTGCACTGGGTTAGTGGGCTGGCAGGACTTTGACCCTCACTTGGCCGCATTTTTTAGGAGGTTGTACCAATTGCACATTAGAAACCTGGCTCTGACAAATAGGGAAGCTGGTGAGTAGGCAGCAGCTCGTCTGGGGGGGATTCATCCCACAGAAGGATAACTCTCCCTCCTTTCAGGGGTCAGGTGGGTTCTTAGGGTGGAACTGGCTCCAGCAGGGAGAAGAGCTGGGGGAAAGGAGGAGGGGCTCACTGACAGAACAGCCACGTGCAGGAAGAGTGGGAGCATTGTCAGGGACACATCTTGGAGTAGTGTGGGAAAGACCTGCAGACCACTGTTGTTTGAATGGTGTGGATCATCCCATCTGTACACTCACATGGATCATGTCACCTTGCCAGGCTAAAGCCATGGAAGACCTGCTTCACTCTGCTTATGAGAAGTGTCCCTGCTACTGCAGAGTGGCTGCTGCTACAGAAAAGATCAGCTCAGGCTTCTGGGTGATGTGGGAAAGAGATTCAGGGCTGGAATTTTTGACAGTGGGGCCTCTTCCTTTTGGAAACAGAAGCAGAAGTGGACTTTGGACCAAATCTACCAGAAAGGCTGGAATAAGAGCAAGTGAAACCTTTCAGGGATAAGGATACATATGGGCATGGGAGTCCTCTGTGTCAGAACCTGCAACAACAGCCAGGTGAGATTTTTTGGCAGAAAAATCTCTAAGATAGTTTGGCTGCTCTGGTACCTTTTCTTTGGACCTTTTTGTTTGCTTTTGCCCAATTTCAGAGTCACTGCAAATCGGGTAGATTCACTAGATTCACTCAAGCAGTATCAGATTGTACCAATGATGTTTTTAAAGTTATTTCCTCATAAGCAGTGGGTGAAAACCTGTATTCCTTGTGTACCCACAACTACCAGAAATAATAGTAATCATTAATCTGTCAGTGACAGATTGGACAAAGAGACTTGGGATATTCTGCACAGAGTACCATGTGTTTAGTAGCTCCATGAAAATCATACGTTTGCAGCATGGACACTATAAAAATTGTCTCTTGGTGCTGGCTTTAGTTCCAGGTGCCAGCAGGACGTGCCAGACAGTGCACGTTGGGATCTCTGTGATTATTTCCCCACTGCCTATCACGTGCCCTTCTCACTTATACTGCTGTTGCCACAGAGGGTAGGCAGGATCTAATTAAAGACAAGGAGGGATGGATCTGCATATGTTGCTTGTGTTTGGGGACTGTCTGGCTCAGAGGAGTAATAATTGGCTGCAGGGCCTTTCACCTCTATGGCATGGCTTTGAATGTAGATCAGCTTAGTGACTTTTAATGCCATTACCATGTGACAGCTGTTTTACGTGTGAAATTAGCTGGTAGTTCGAGTGCTCTTTCTACAGGAAGCCAATATCAATAATTACCACATGAAATGGTGCTACTAGCAACCTTTAAAAATATATATAATTTGAAGTTTAATGAGGATGCTTCAAATATACATATTGCCATGTGTTGTAGCAACACTGAAATCATAATAAATCCACTTATCTCCATAGTTAAGTGTATGTATAGAAATACATTCTGTAGGTAAATACCTGGGATACAGTAAGATTTAGCAGTAGCATCTAATTGGAGGACTCCAAGATCTTTCTGCATTTGTGGTCCCGTTATTACACTGGGCATGTAAGTCCATAATGCATTTAAAGTTAGATTCTGTGTAAAAATCACAGTGAAAAAGCAGCATCAACAGAAAAGGTCAAGACAGCTCAGGGAAAAGTCCTTCTTGATAAATGACTCCCATTTCCACGGTGGGAGCTGTAAGGAGAGATATCTCTTACCAGGCCAGCTGATACAGCTGAATGGAGCAGATAAGCTTTTGGATACATGGCCTCTTGTTTTTAATGTGCCAGCCCCAGACTAAAGCAGCAGCCCAGCTCTTGTTAAAAACTTTTGCACTTTGCCAGCTGTAACTGGTTTGTCTGAAGAGGGATGGTACATGTCCTCCAGATTTATACCCTCCCTGCTGGTGGCTGTGCTCTCAGAGGTAGGTGTTTACAGGATAAAGTTTTGCCACTTGTTCTGTGAGGGGAAAAAAACAACCCCATGAGAGACATCAGGGAAATGTGCTGTGGGTGAAGGTTGACCTCGAATTCTTTGTCCTCTGCTGCCTTTTGGAGTTCTGTTTTCCATTGCAGCCCCACCAGCAGCAGTAACACAGCTGTGAACTGTTGCCTCATTCCCCCACCTGAGTGGGAAGCTAAAGATGCAGCTGGGAATGTTGGCTATAAATGCATTTGTGCTCATAAAAGTTAAAACCTTCTGTGGAAAAGTGGTTTTCTTTTTTAAAGAGCACTTTTTGTGGCATGTTCCTCCTGGACCACAGAGACAAACAGCTCCAGCAGAAGAACTCGTGGTTTTGCAGGTCAGTGGTGGGGTGGAAAACCTGAGTCTGTGTTACTGCTGTGCCTTGATATCACAGTTGTGGGAAGAACAACAGGTCCAACAGAAAAGGCTTGCTGAGAAAGACACTGTCTCGCCCCAGTCTGAGGAATGAAAAGGAATATCTGACAACTTGACATTTTTCATAGTAAGTAATTCTTTTCTCCCAGCAGCTCCTTTTCAGGGTGATGAAGGGAAATGTTCTAAGCATGACTGTTCCTTGTTTATGATCTCTAGATTTTCTACTTGGTTGATTCTGTAGGTTTGCATTCAATCCCTTCCTCCTCAAAATCACGTAATACCTATATACTCATACACTATTATGGTAACTTGTTCTCCTCAGGGTGAAAATTATTAAACCCCCCATAATTATGCAGTCCCCCATAATACATGAAGCCCCTCCTATTAGGTAATGAAGCCATTATTCACTAGCAGATTAAATATGCAAGTCTGGGAAGGTCTTTTATACACAGATAAGGTGTTATCTGTTTGGGAAGAGAGCCTGCAGGCTATCACAAAAGAGCACAATTCACATGATGTGAAGGGTGTTCCTGAGATCCTGTGAAGACAGGGTAGTAGAGGATATCTTTCTTTACAATGACATGAAGGGTGGCTCCTCAGCCCAGTTTCTTGGGGGTCATCATAGAGTGTTTTTAGAATAGGTTAGAGACACACCCGTCGTGAGTCTCAGGGTTCATGGCCCTTTCTGGATGACCTCCTCAAGCCCTGTCCAGACTGCTCTTCTGTGACAGATTCATGCCTGGGCAAGTGCAGGAATGGATCTCTAAGAAAGGAAGTGGAAATGTTGCCCAACACAGGATTACACAGCAATACAAAACACTGGGACTCTTTGGTTAGCCCTGTGCACTTCCTGCTGCTCCCAGCCCTGGGCTGTGGTGCACCTGAGCCTTTCATCCTTTAACAGGCTGTTGACAGGGGCCCCAAAAGAGAGGCAGGCAGGGTGTGTAGCAGGCTGAGAAATGCTGAGCTGTAGTACTGACCTGGGCTCCAAAAAGTCTGGTTTTACAGGTGAAGTCCTTGATGTGGGAGTCATAAATAGAGTGGTGTTGGTCATTTAGCAACAAGGAGTGGAAGAAGTGTCTTGTGCATGGGAAAATTTAGTGACAGGAATGGGGAGAAGGGGTGTGTGTTACTTGCACAGATACACCCTGTCTCAGTGGGATGGAGGACTTTTTCTTTGCTGTGTCACGAAAGCAGCAGCCTGTCCTGCTCCAGATGTGTTTTATACCTTCATCACAGGCCTCTTTCTGTGTGAAAAGCAATTCCCTCACAAATGGCCCTTCATTAAGCGGCGGGGTCACGTCAGAAACAATCATCAGTGTATTGCTGATGTGGCCAACATACCTTGTGTACCCTTTGGCCCCTGCAGTCAGCAGGGTTTCTTTATGTGAGCACTAATATGAAAAGCATTAGCATTAATAAAAGAGCTCTCGACCTGGTTGGTGTAAGGGGTCAGCAGAAGTTTACAGACACCTTTGCCCAACATTCCTATCATACCTGGCAGTTTGACTCTCTCATCTTGTTTTTTGTAGGCTCTGATTAATAATATAATTCTCAAATTCTTCTACAATCTATCAATATAGCAGGAATCCAGCAAAACTGGAAGCCACCCTAACTGCACGACATCACCCATCTGGGGAGTGGTCTGTCTGCTCACAGTCACTCAGTTATGGGGTCAAGTCTTTACCCTGCTGGAAAACAAGAAAGGGGCTAGAGCAGATGAGGATTTCAAGACTTTTTTTTTTTTTTTTTTTTTTGAGAAACCTTACCCTCATGCTTCTCTTGTCCTGGTTAAGAATCTCCTCCTTAGATGGGACAGTAGTTTCCCAACATCTCTTGATTCAATATGCTCATCTCAGAGGAGGCAATGATAGATGTTGGAGATCCTGAACAGTCCCTAGTCATTACAAAGAGTATTTAAAGGATGCCAACAAACAGTGGAAGCAGAAGCTCTTGGGAAGGGTAGAAGCCCTTCTTATGGATGACTTTTTTCTTTAAAATTACAAGTAGTTTTTTAAAATATACAATTGTAAACATCAACCTGATTTTTACTTAAATCTAGTTTGCAGCCAGATCAAAGAACAAACAGATGTTGCATAGAGGTGGACAGTACAGCATCCTGAACTGTATATAGAGCAATAGTGCACATTAACTACAGAACTGGAATTGCAGGATGTTTTATTTCAGAGCCCCAGAAACATTCAGGTGCCACCTGAGTGCCAGAGCTGTTCCCTGTGCTCATGGGGATTGCAAAGGGGGGTGTCTCACACCCAGGGCTGGGAGCTGAAGGCTGCGTGGTCCCTCAGGCTTCTCTCAGCTTACTGTGCAGGGGAGAGGGGTGGAAATCTTTCCAGGTGACTGGCAAACTGGTTTCAGCTGCAGAATGAGCCACCTGTGACTATAAAAAAATGTGGGTAAACATAGTTTGGAGTCTTGCACGTGTTTGAGACTCCTGATTCTGGTCTGTACAGCAGCAACTGGGCTGTTGCAGAAACTGTGAGGTTTCTGCCACCGGGCTTATTCCTGCTCCAGCTTTGATTCTCAGCCTTGTGAAGCAGTTGTGAGTGGAAGAGCTCTCTATAACTGTTTTGTCAGCCTTACAGAAGTGGTGGGATGAATATAGGTGGGAACAATGACTGTGGCAGTCCCAAGACAATAGTATCTTTTTGTTTCCAGCCTGGAGTGCTCTCGTAGCTGTCTGGCATCTCACAGAGCTGGTTATGTTTCAGAGAGAAAAAAAAAAACAAAGTAGATGCTTGGCTGAGCTGTGGAGCTAAAAGTTCACTTCAAAACAAATGGTATTTCATGTCTGACTTTTGGTAGGAGATGTTTGCTTACTGCAGGAAGGTGATTGTATCAGCTAGAGTGAATTTTCAGTGCTCTTAACAGCATGCTTTACTTTGATGGGAATAATTTATTTCATTAGGTGTGCTGGTTGCTTTTTCTTGCCCAGTTGAACTGTTTCATTCAGCATTAAGGGCAGCCACATCCCAGCTTGGTTGAAGATAGATGAGAGATGGTGGTTCCTGATCACACATCAGTCCTGTGATGGGGTTGATAGTGTCTGTGTCTGGCTTGGAGTCCAGATTCTCCTGTAGGATGAGTGTGGGACTGGCACATGTACCTTCCTCACCTCAAACTCAGCCCACAGAAGCTTCAGCCCTTCCAGGGTCACACAGACCGGGCTGGAAAGGCTGAACAACTGAGGGTCCAAAGTGGGAGTGCAGCAATGGCAGGGACTGGGGCTCTTTGGTCCTTGTTGCCCACGGCGTCATCAGATCTCACCTCAGGGGAAGAGAAGAGACTGTCTGGAGAGAGGTGTGCAATATTTCACACTCCTTTTTGGGTAAACATTAGCTTCTGTGGGAGTTGCTTTATTTCTGGATTTGTTATGCTTGGTTTGTCTTGCTGGTTTTAAATATTTGTACAAGTGACTAGAGTTATGCAAACTGTGCCTGAAGGAAACGTGAAACAGAGGATAAGAATTAACTGGAGGTACCAAAATTGGTCAGTATCTTACCTAAAAATATCACAAGGGAATTTGAAGAAATGTGGTAGAAGAGCAAGGAGGTATTTCCATTCTTTTGACCTGTGGAAGTGAATGTCCAGGGAATGTATTTGTCTGACAGAGACTAGTGGTGAGGAGTTCTGTCTAAATAGGTTTATAATTTACAATGCCTTTAAAAGTAGTAATTTATTTGTATTTAGACATACCAGTAGGCAAGGAGACCTCCTGTGAAGTTACTATTCAGACATGCTGGCTTCTGCTGCAAATTTGTTGTCAATACTTACCTTGATTTTTTCATTCTTTAGATTTATAAAACACGTGGCAACACTTGATAGCTGTGCAGATATGTTCAATATGGCCTCTGTCCCATAACCCACCACGTGAGCAGCACCACGAATGCTCTTTGCCATCACAGGAGGCAGTGAAGTTTAAAATTGTAGTGGATGAGTTTGGACAGTGTTGCAGGGTTTAAAAATACCTAAGCTTGGGGCACATCACCTTACCAAACACACAGCTTGCTGTCTTACATGTCAAGTGACAGGATTACATTTACAAGCGCGATAACTCCACGTGGAAACAAGTGGATGCCTTTTAAATGAATTGATTCCTTCCTGGCAGCTGCTGTAGTGGAAGACAATGATTATTAAGAAAAATGGAAAACTGCCAAATGGTAAACCCTGAAAACCAGAGATATCTTGATACGCAGAGAATAGTGGTATTGATGAATATCTGCATAGAACACAAGTACACTGGGGGCTTCCTGTGCTAAAAAAATCCTTTATTATTGCTGCTGCCTTAACTGCTGGTTAAAAACAACTCAGCTGACATATTAATGGCATAAACCCATTAGAGTGAGAGAGAAATGAGGGAATAGGTTTCCTCTAATGGCACTGCTTTGTAGACAAGCACCTGAAAATCATTTTTAGCTTGTTTGCTGAATGGGGAGGATGAAGAGACCACTTTGATGTGAAGCTAATAAGATCTAGTTGCTGAATATCATCCTCTGGAAGAAAAACGTTTGATAGCTGAGATAGCTGAGTGCCTGTGATTCTTCAGTGTTCATGACCAGACTTGGACAATCTAAGACTTTCTATCACACAGTGGGTAGCTACTTTTATCATTTTCCTCCATGCTTGTCATTCTCTAGAAAAATAGCAAATGTTGCTTTACATTTTTTTTTTTTTTAAACATAGGAAAGAGAATAACAGTATCTTGACATTACTTTTGGGCACTGCAGAAGTGAAAATATCTTTGCCTCATTCCCAAGTCCTTAACCCACCAGTTCTACCATCTGTAACTGTATTTTGATATCAATTAGGGTTTTGTTTGCTTGGTTGTCTCCAGACTGTTCAGTGACTATGTGGAATACAAGTGAGCTGAAATTTCATTTGTAATTGGAAATACGTCCTTTTGTTTCATGAAAGTTTAAAGGAAATAAAGTTACAAGAATTCTGCAGAGGGAAGGACAGACTTAAGAGCTTGCTGTCCCCTTAGAGCAGCATGTGACTCTCTCAACTCCAATGGGAGCCTCAATTCATGCACCAAACTCCCCAAAGAATTCCCATTTTGTAAACTGCTGCAGACGTTTCTGGGAGCAGCAGCAAACCGTGGCTGGCAAAAATCAAAGCCTGCCAAAACTTGCTGCATATGAAGGCAAGATGTTTTCCATTTCTGCTCTTGCAAAGCAGGATGTCTCCTGCAGCCTCTCTGTCTCTGCAGATGAGCTGGGCTTTATTCACTAGCATACATGCACATTTTCCTCCCAGGAAAACATGCAGGTTTCGGAAGACAGCACCCGGCAGAAAGGACTCTGTTTTTTTGGCTCTCCTTTCCAAACGAATGTGTAAGCATGAGAAAAAGAATTGCCTTCAGGAGGTTTAAAAATAGTTCTCATAGCTGGAATTTTTGTGTCATATTTCTACATAAGCTTATCCACTTTTACTCCCCTGTTAAAAACTGCAATGGGAGAGATAGAGCAGAAGCAGCAAGTGTTATCTGATAACTATTTAATGTGATAGCATTACTATCTAACAGGATTTGAAAATGGTTCCTGGGAAAAATCTTAATTTTTAAAGCTTCATGTTCTGGCAAACAGTTTGCTGGAGATTAGCACTGTAGTTATGATTAGAGTACAATCTGCATTATTCCACAATTTTCCCTTTCATATGGCACATTATGCTAATCACACTGTATTCCATTTTTCAATAAAAGGTCAACAGTGCACTGTTTGTGCAGAATGTGCAATTTAAACTTCATGTCTGTCATTAGAGATAATCTAGGTTTGCTGTATCAAGTGAGGTTGTCATAGAAACTAGACCTGAGGTCTCTGTTTACAGCCTTTGGAGAATAAACACTTTGCATTTATTTCACTGAAAAATAGGCGAACAATTAAATAAGGTTTGAAAACAAAACCATAATGGCCCAGAGAGAGATGTCATTCATCAAAAATCAATATATGTTATGCAGCTGGTAAACTCCAAGCATTCAAGCAGTTGACTGACAGCAATAGTGAAATATTTCCCGGGGGTGGGGTAAGGGAGTAACTGATAGTGTATCCTAATGCCTGGAGCAGAATTAATTTAAATTTGCTAATAAATTTTGTCCCAGGAATTGCAACACTGAAGAATATTTGTTTAAATTTTCTCTTTATGTCAGGTAAGGCTCTTTTGTGTTGACTCTTTGGACATTTTTAGTAGCACTGGGAGATATTTTAGTTCCTATTTTTCTGTAACATCCTGTGTCTTTCCCATCGTAGCTGAACTTTGTGGATTATGACAAGGTTTGCAGACATCCTAAAAATATCTCTGGTGTCTGCAGCTTCATTAGTGAGCAAAAGGGCTACAGCTGCAAGCCTAGTAGTGAGGTTTGTCTACCAAGTCCTTAGATACAAAGGTGCATCTGGAACAGGTCGTCTGCTGCCAGCTCTGGAGAAGAAAGTGGAACACAAAATTTAACTAAATCCTGAAATGGAACAGAAACCAGGAAAATTCCCAGCTAAGGCAGGCTGAACGAAAAGATTTTGATATTTGGCTTCTGTGTCAAAGTAAGGATTTTGCTCCCAGCAGACTGGGCAACTGAATTCTTCCAAACAGGAGGTATCCAAGCTCTGCTTCCCAGGGGGCAAAACAGGACAGCAAAACTTGTTGTTTTCTGCTGGTAGAGGCTGTGCACAGCTCTGTTTGCTACAGTGCATTTCTTTCACGTTTTCCAGCAATGAATGTGATCTGTTGGTCCCCAAGGGTTGTCCCTGAAATCTCATTTTCCTAGGAAATAATAGCTGTCCTAGGGACAGCTCTGCTGAGGGCTGTCTGCATCGTGTTGTGCCACTGGTTACTTTGGTCTTCCAGGTCTACATGGAGGCCCATTTTCAAACTCTAAAAGAGCAACTACAATACTATGGGCTGATATCCTCATATTTGTAAGCCTTCAAGTCCTTGTTTTTTTGGTGGATGCTTAAACCAATACAAAAAAATGCTTGGGTAGTTCTGTAAATGGGGTTTTTCCACCTTTCCAGAGCAGAAAATCTTCCCATGCCTGATGTGTTTGCTCAGCACCATGCACTTCCTTTCTAATTAACTGCTCTATTTGTAATTCTTGACCTCAGCTGCAGCAGTAACATGGCAGGTCTGTGAATCAAGTCCGGGCTTGTTGAACTGCCCTTCGACAATTTTTATGATACGATATAAAGCAATACAGCATTAGCAGGAAGATAGACCTTGAAAAGCACTTTCTGTTCTGCCTGTGCTACTGTTGAGACTCCCAGCCCTGCCTTTGGCTGGCTGGCATTGCATTGGTTGAAATGCTGAGAAACCCATTAACCGTAATAAGTTGTTTATCCTGGTCTTAAGCTTCCCTCAGAACTATTCCTGCCACTGTGCTGCATTAGCACAGAGGCCCCAGGTCTGCAGACACCTTCAAACACAGCAGCTAAAGCAACGACCAGGGCTCGCAGACAGCATCTACACTTGGCTGAGCAGCCTCAAAGGCTTGGGAAAGCCCCGGGGACATCTGCCAACGTGTCTGCAGGCTCGGAGCTCAGGCCGTGTCAGTGAGCAGTGTGCCTGTGTGCCCGGCTGTGAGAGGGGTGGGATTTGCCTGCCCTTTGGGCTGTGACGGGTTTTCAGGCTCTGCTTGTAACACTTTAAGTTCAGCTCATCACAAAAGCTTAGGCTGGTGGGCACATCACGTATCTGAGCTGGGAAAACGTTTGCCTGAACAGAACTGCCCTGCAGACCCAGAGGAACCATCCTCTGTTTCAGCCTGGCTTCATCCCACACCCCGTTTGCTGCCCTGCTCCCTCCAGGAGCAATGTCTCATCTCTGGCTTTGGGTTTGGTTGTACTGGCTGTGTTTCTCTGTGCCAGTGAGTGCAGCCCCGTTGGGAGGTGGTGAGGGAGACACTGTTGGGGATGTACCCAGGCTGTCCTTGATGGCCGTGAGCTGGGCTCAGGAGGAGGGGGATCTTCACACTGTTCCAGGCTTCCCTCCTGGTCAGCGTGGAGGAGCAGAGCTGGGCAGCAGCAGGCAGGACTGGAGGTGCAGGGATCAGGGCAGGGATCCCCCTGGAGAACATCCCTGAGTGCAGGAGGCTCAGCAGCACCCGCACAGACATCCATGAGAGTCACGGCCGTGGCTGTGATGGGCTGATGACAAAGCTTAATTACCCTCGGCGCTCAAATCTTCCCAAAAGGCTGTGATGCCTGCGAAGATGGGAAGATTATAACGGCTCCTCTGCCAGGAGCCAAGGTTAATCTGCAGAGATCAGATGCTTGCACGTGGTGATGTGTTATTTGTCACGTTTGTCACGCCCGTTTCCCTGTGACCTCCTCTCCCTTTGTTTGGCTCTGACTCCACTGTGTGCGCCGGGGAGGGGCAGCTTTCTCCGAGCCCGTGTGGCACCTGCCCCTGCCTCTGCTCCTGGGTGCTACAGGAATAATAATAATAAAATCCCTCAGTGCCTACTGGCTACTTTCCCAATTCTTTGGCTTTTCGGTTGCTCATGGATATTAAAAAAAATTAGGTTTGGATCCTGTTTTACAATATTTTTGGGAAGGAACCGACTGCTCATGGCACATGCTGAAGCAGATTTTGGAGGGATCTAAAAGAAGAAAGTAAAATGGCAGCTGCAGGTTATGACTAGAATTTACTGAGAAAACTTAGTTCAGATTTTTTTTTTCAATGAGAAAAAGTGGCTCTACAAATTCTGTTTTGGAAGGACTGGAGTAAAATGCTACAGCTTACTGCTGCCTGCCTCAAACTCAAAGGTTTTAGCTTTAATTTCTCATTGTCTCTGTTTTTTTTTATTTTCAGTTTTAGATAAATAAAAAAAAATAATCCATGGGGAGAGTTTCAGTCTGTCAGTAGGGTTATTTTCTGAGATGAAATAATTCAGGACAGTCAGTGCTTGGCAAAACTGGCATCTACGAACTGAGCAGACAACAGAGAGCTCACATGTGACTCCAGAGCTCAGCAGTTAAATGGTTTCATCCCCAGCTTGGGCCAGCAGATTTTGTACAGCCACTGCAGGGAGAAAGCTGTGGGGGAGGAGAGGGCAGAGGCTGGTGCTAATGTTTTTAATTTCTCATTTACTATCAGGCAGCACCATATGGAGCAGAATGGAGCATATAGAGGAAAGAGGGATGGATGCCATTTTTCCCTTGAGCTTCTTGTCAGGAGACAAGGAAAGTGAATTCTCTGCAGGTAGCTTGAGCCTTGCCAGAAAAGTGGTTTTTATGATTGCTGATGGTGGTGAGGATATTTTTTTAATCAAATGTGTGGGCTTTTGGATATTTTTTTTTGTTCTTCGTAGGATTGATTTATGCCTCTCTAATATTTTCATAATGTCAGTGCATTATTTTCTTGCTGCATTCAGAAGCATGCTAGGCACTTGTCACAATCAAATATTATTTATTTGGAGACTCAGTAGGATTCCCAGGCATCTGAATGCCTCTGAAAGAAACACCGCTGCTCTGACTGATTGTGCAGTGGTACTTCTCCTCCCAGCTGTGCCTCATAATCTCCAACTGCCAGCAGACCTGTGGTGAACAGAGACTTTCCCCTGCTCTGCTGCTTCTCCTCTGACATCTCCTCTGACATCTCTTCCTCCCTCAGGTTGCATTTGTTTCCACCGACTGCTGAAAGGCAAAAGCTTTGCACTGGCTCTAAAGCCAAGGGCTTGGGAATGGGGCTGGGGGGAGGGAGAGGAACCTGCCAGAAAAGTGGTGCCCTTGATGATCCTGTGCTGTAACCTGTGTGCAGAGAGAGCCTGTGGGGCTCTCAGCTGCCCTGTAGCACTAAGAAGGCACTAAAGGTGTGGGTGTGAGTCAAGGCTTGGGACACACTTTTCAATAAAGCACCTGCTGAGGGCAGCCCTGGAGCTGTGACATCCTGAACCTGAAGCTGTGCCCGGTCTGGGTGACCCAGGCTGCCTTGTGGCAGCAGGGAGGCCCCCAGTAGAAAGCCCCTCTAGTCCCTGGGTGAGGAGACCAAAAACTCTGTGTGTGTGTGTGTGTGTGCAGGTTTGGACACACAGTGCTCATCCAGCTCTCCAGTGCCTTTGCCAGCAGGGCGCCTCTGGAGCCCCAGGGAGCAGATAAATCTCTTGGCACAGCTCCCTCAGCTCTCCCCCAGCCTCCTGCACCCTCAGCTCAGCATGCTGCAAAGTTCAATGATTTAAAAAGCATTATTTGCCAGCTTCCCCCTTTAATAGGGATTAGTGTATCTTCTATCTATTCCTTGCGCTGAGGTCATTGCTTCGTAGCTGCAGGGCTACAACCTCATGACTCCATCTCTTAATTGTGCTTTAGGACAGCTTTCTTTATCCATAATGGATTTGCAGTGCAGTCAGAAATTAAAAGTGATGTTTATAAAAATATTGGGTTGAGGGCAGCACAAAAAACCCCTCAACCCTCTCTCCTGTGTCTGACTTACATCTCCATTGACAAAAGATATGCATGCACATGTCAAAAATATCCTCACTATGGTTTTTGAGAGAGACAAGCACTTGATGTCCTACTATTGATCTTCCTTTATAAGTTTTACCTTCTATAATTCATTCTCAAAGGCCTCACTGCATTCTTTCCAAAGGTAAATAGACATTCAAGGCAGATAATTGTGTGCTGGGGGTCTTGGCTATCCTGGGTATTCAGGTTCCTTGAGCAGCAGCAGATATTTGAAAAAGCCTTTTAGTGGAGAGGGTGGTTAAGTGCTTGGTTGGTCTCAACCTTCTGCTCCCCCCATGCAGCCTCAAAAACTCGAAAGAAATGTTGATAATCCTCAGTGAGAGATGGTGGAGGAGCGTCTGGTGCTACTCACAGGTATGGGCTGGGGGAAATTAGTACCAGAAAATCCAGGAGAAGGCCTGGCGTGTGGGTATGGCACCATCCTGGCTGGTCTTGCAAGACTTCAGGCAAGACACAGTTCTTCTCCTCCACTGTGTGATTGGGTCTCTCTCCTGCAGGGCCTGGCACCTGCCTTGGTCATGGCATTTGAGACTTTTCTGACTGCCTGCTCTGCTCGATTCAGGTTCAGGGAGGGCACAGAGGGCCCATGTTTTGCAGCCCTGGTCATGGCTCACTGTCCTGAAGTGGGCAGTAGATTTTAGGCTTGGATCTTAAACACACAGAAAGCTTCTGTCAATCTACATCTGTGCATATTTCTTAGCTCTCCCTGGTGGCTTCATGTTCTCCTCTTCATGTTTATGCATTACATCCTGGAGTGGGTATTAAGGAACTTGTTTTCCTCGCTGAAGAGAATCATGTACAGGAAAACTGTCTCCTGATCAAAGCCAAAGACTCGAATTCAGGGTTTCTGACTTGCCCTTCCCTTTGAGTTGACTGTTCAGTACCTCATTTTTTTAATACTCTTGCCACAAAACGGTCTCAGAGCCCGAGTTAAAGCAGCGTGGCAGGTTGTGGCACTTCACAGGGACAACACGCCCAGGTAACACCCACCAGGGTACCTGACGTGCATGCTTTGGAAGGTGAGCAGTCCTGAGCTGAATCACTGAATGTTTGCCAATGCAAATTCCTTAAATGTGCCGGCGAGTGTTTAGCGTGCGTGCTCCAGCTCTCAGACTTCCAAATTTGTGCAGAAGAGAGGCTCGCTTGCACTCATTGCTAATAAGCAAGAGGTACTTGCCTCCCTCGTCCAGCTGGCAGCCTTCCCAGCTGGTGCATCCAAGTGCCTGGGCAGCAGTGTCAGATCATGTCACCCCAGGGAAGGGATCTGTGCTGTGCACAGCGTTCATGGGGCCAGGGGAGGAGGTGGGAATGAAGCTCTCGAGGAACCGAATGCAGGGAGGTGCGTGACCTTGAACTGAAAGGGTCTTTATCTTATTTCTTATCTGAACCTTGCTGGATCAGGACCAGCTGAAAATGATTTTCCTCTGCTGGTTGCTCAATGGCCCGTGTGAAATGGAGCCGGCAGATTTGGCTGCAGCGTTGCCAAGTCTTCAGGCTCCCTGTGAGCAACACAATCCTGGCCCCTGCCGTGCAGAGCCTCTCTTACTACAGCGTGAGGCATCGCTTAGTTTCTGAGATATTTTGGGGGAGGAAGGCACTTTTCTACCCCACACAATGACTCACAGCCGAGAGAAACACAAAGCCACAAGCTCATGCACTAAGTTTAGTCTGCTGTTTAGCTTGCTGTGTGTGTCTCATGCGACCGCTTTCACACGAGCTGCGTTCACATTTGTCCTTCATTAAAACAGCACTGGGGGTTTGCACAATGTGAGGGTGTGCCAGCTGACGTTAGGAATGGGCTGCAGGAGCTGGAATCATCACACCTAAACATAGGTGCTCACGTGAGGTGGGTCTCTGCTTCTTGTCAGCAGAGGAAAGAGTCATTTGTGCTTTGAATCCTGGTGTGGTGGAAGGTGCCCGTGACTACGGCACAGGGGGTGGAACTAGATGATCTTTAAGGTCCCTTCCAGCCCAAAACATCCTGTGATTCTATGATGGTGTGATTTGAGAGGGTCTCCTGATTTGGGCCCTGTAGAGGGACATTTGTGTCTCCATTGTCAGTGGAGAGAGAGAAGGGTGGTGACCAACGCTCCTGGGTGCTGATGCTGAAGTTGCACTCAGTGACCTTGAGTTGAGATCCCTAATTAAAGGGAGGCTGCTCTCCGTCATTTCAGCCATGGAGGCTCAGAGGGGACATCGCAGAGGTGCTGTGCCTCGCGTAGTAGCAGGGGTTCTACTGCAGAAACGTGGCTCTGTTGGTACTTCCAAGGGGATTTGGGCAAGGTGTTGGCTCCCGTGCTGGTTGTGGCCCAGTGTCTGGGGATAGGCTCTTCAAGATCAGCCAGAATCTCTCAGCCTTTTGCATTCTTGAGACCCAAGCTCAGCTCCTGGAGATGATTCATGTGAGCTCATTGCTGTGTCTCAGCAGTGGTTAAATCCCAGTCTGCCTCCAGCAGCTGTGAGCAGAGGGGTGGCTGCTGACTCTGGTAGCTCAGCATTTGCTTGGGGTGAGCGGCTCACTTACATTTCTCCAGAGTTGACTTCACTGTAAAGAGCTGGATAATTCTGTGTTTCAGGCTTACAATTTACTGGTGACTTTTCAAGGTATTTTACAAAGAGAATATAAAGGACTGTGGCATCATTAATGGGATACACATGCAGCATCCCATCACGGCAGCACGGAATGGAAAGCCTCAGTTCAGCCACTGGATCCCACCAGAATCCAGACACAGGGAAAGTGTGGTGTTGAGATAGGAATCTGGATATTGTGCCAGTGCTGTTTTACTGCAGTGCTTTCCATATTTAATGTGGCTAAATGAGGCTGTTTCTTTAGGAGTGTCTCTGCAGGAAAGATGCTTCTTGTGTGCCTAGCAACTGCCCAGCTCTGCTTGGGTAAGGTCTGAACAGGTAATTCTAAAAAAGAAACTATTTTCTGAGGCAGCAGGTACTTTCTACAAGGTATGAAGAATCCTCTTGGAAATGTGGCTCATCTTGGGCACTGCCAGGGAGCTCTGTAGTATTCAAGTCTGGCTCTCCAGTCTGAGCCTTGGCTGGTTCAGTTATGTCTAGAATTCCCCATTCAGTGGATGTTTACTCTAATATAAAGTGAATTGGCATCTCATTTCCAATTCTCTCTCCAGTGGTAGTGTCTGTCATATTCCCCTGAGACATTTACCTGACCTCTAGACTGATCCAGCATCTTCTTTCAGAGGTGAGCCCTTGCTGCATTTCACGAGGGATCAAGCAGGGCAGTGCTCTCCCAGCATTTATTGCAGCTAAGATGTGATTTGATCAAAGGTTTTATCCCACGGTGTGAAAACACTGCTTTTCTGCTCCTGCCCCAGGAGCACTGCTTGCTCCCTGCCCTTGGGCTTTCAAAGTGACAGTGGAGATAAAATACCTGCAGGAGGCAAAACCTACTGAAGCAGCAGAGAGAGCAACAGGTAATGAGAGGGGAAGCACATTTGCTTTGCAAGGTCTTGAAAAATCACTGGGTGCCAGAAGAGGTGGCTGAGGTGCTGAAAGGTCCTGAAGGGCGGGCAGTGAAGTCCAGCCCCACGGAGGCTCTCAGTGAAGCCCTTCATTACCCCCTCTCATTGACACGTTCCTCCTCTTCCTCTGCCCAGGGCAGCTGACACAAAGCAAGCTGAAGGGACAGCGTTTTTCCACAGATGCTGCTGTGCTGACTGCTTTATTTAGCAGCTGCTTTGGCAATTCCTCAGTGCCCAAAGCTGTTGAAAGAAACCTCCGTGCGGTGAGGGGAAAAAATAAACAAGTCAAAGGCTTCATTAGGGAACGAGCCCATCAGTGGTGGCTGGGGGTGAGAGATGAAGCCCTTTGCTTTCCTGGGGCTTCAGAGCAAGTTCTCCTGTCTTGTATCCTTTGCATTCGCCTCACCTTGGAGTTGTTGCTGGTGACCCTGGTGTGGCTGCCACACAGGCATAAATTGGATGAGAGCTAATTAACTGTCAAAACCCAGGGCAGAAGACAATAAACCCCTGCTTCACCTCCTGGTGGGTTTTAGTCTTTTCTCTTTGATGTGACAGCTTGTCCTCCATTCCTTTTGCAAACAACTCACCATTGCAGAGGAAATGCAATACAGCAAGGCCATCACTTATCACCAGTGACAGCAAATAAACATGAAAAATGGGCTTTGAAACACTAAAGGACAATGATCAGAAAGGTTTCTTTTTTCATCCTAAATCATGATGTTTAGCACTCAGCTGTAGTCTTATAAGTTATTTATAAATGTCCTGGCTTGTTAGGAAATATATGTTTTTATATAAAGATAAATAATGTTTTTAATCAGATGATAAATGTACATGTTGTACGTGGGGAGGGGGGAATGTGGAAAAACCAAGGCAGACTCAGTGTAATACCTTCATCTTAGTGGGGAGGCACCTAACCAGGGAAAATATTGCAAAGTGCCATTTTCTTCTAAGCATGTGTAACACAAACACGTTTGTATTGCGGGAAAGCTCATAGAAATTTCTGGTGGAACAATTTTCTACCAGAAAAAGCAATTTCATCAAAATCAGAATGTCTTACTGAGAGGTGTCAGTCACACAGATGAACATTCTTGTTTTGCTTTGGTAGAGGTAAAATCCTTGTTTCTGTGTTTTGTTTGGATTATTCACATAAAATGTTGATATACTTTAGCAGGATTTAATTTGTTACATTTCTTTGACAGTCTCAAAAAATTTGTTTAAATGTATCAATACAGACGGGTTCAAAACTGGATTTTTTTGGATTGTCACTTCATGAGAGATTTTAGATACTTTTTTTTTTTTTTGGTTCTGATTCAATGTAAAAACATGCCAAAATGTCAGTTTCTCATATGACACAAGTTCTGTTTTTCACTCAACTCCAATTATAGCATTTGAATTTTGAAAGCCAAAGAAATGGAGAGAAACGGGAGGCAGGAACAAGACGTGTTTAAATCACCTTTTTTCCCCCCCTCCCACAAACACATGAATCAGCTCTGGCAAACTCAGCATTTTCCAGTGTTGTTATTGGAATTGGAATATTGGTGTATTGTTACTTCCATGCTATTGTAGGCACATTCTTGAAGGGGGGATGTTCTTTGCCTGGGAAAGCTCAGTCCCTATATTTGAAGCAGTCTGTGAACAGTTATAGGTGCATATATCCGAGGTTTGGTTTATCTTGCTCTGGGGTGAGTAGGTGTAATACCTTTGGAAGAGTGCCCTACCTGTTTGTAAACACACAGGCAAAAGAGAAATGCAGAAAAAAACAGGTTGGAAACGAGCTTACAGTATTGCCCCAGCACCTTCTTGCTGCTGCAAACACTTTTGGGTTATTTCAATTGTTTTGAGGATAAGGCAGCTTAGATCAGAAAATCTCTCAAGGGAGGATGTAAGTCATGCTGGAAATGAGTCTTTTAAAAAATAAGTTGAACACAGATTTACTTCATATAGGATGATTTTGGTATTTGAAAATAGATTCTGTGCAGCAAAGGCATTCTCCACTTAATTACATGATTTTACTCCAAGGTAAAATCATTACATTACAGGTTTTACTCCAAGAAGAAAATGTCACCACTTGTCACAAGCCAGCCCAAACAGGACCTTGTTTATACACTCCTTTTCCACACTACTTTGAATTACACTGTAGTAAATTTGGGGCAGCTCTACTGAGTTCACTGGAAAGTGGCATTGGTTTTGTATAGCTGGAATTAAAAAGAGATTTGGCCTCTTGCACTTGGATTTGTGGCTGATCTAAGACATCTTTCAGGTCAGCAGGTGTTAATGCTATTTGCTAGTCTGAACTGTCAGAAATGGGACCCCACCCTAGGTAATGGCACTGGGGAAGTGATAAGGGAGAGAGAAAGTTGCTTCTGGAATAGCTACCAGCATATCCCAGACTTTCCAGTGCCCATGTCATCATCATTAGTCCTGCCTAAAAGTGTGCTGGAGGAGCCATCCAGCCAATGTCCTGGTGGCAGATCTGCTGTAAGGTTGGTATGGATGCAGTGCAAATCCCAAACTTCAGTGTGTGGGACTGTTTCCATTTCTTCAGCAATAGGTTTGTCACTCACAAGTAGCAGATGAGCTGCAGCCCATGATCAGGTCTGTTCCTAATTGTCAAACTTGTGTGTGTTTCACCATAACAAACAAACCCTTAAGAGATGTTTGCATATGGACATAAACCAGGTCACATCCTTCCGTGGCCTTTGGGGCTTATTATAGAAAACCTTTGGCCACCTGACGTTGTGCAACCCGTTGCACTGCCCTTTCCCACCTCATTAAAGGTTCTGAGTTGCTTTTGGTTTCAGGGTTTGCTTTGGTTTTAAGGGAGGGAGGAA
Source organism: Pipra filicauda (assembly GCF_003945595.2). Lineage (NCBI taxonomy): Eukaryota > Metazoa > Chordata > Aves > Passeriformes > Pipridae > Pipra > Pipra filicauda. The sequence goes on along the minus strand of NW_024104687.1, from coordinate 934,954 downwards.
GAGCACAGTGTTTCACTGTGGTGAAAGAAGGAGGGGGGAAACTGTGCCTATACAAGTCTTGGCAGGTGACTTTGTGTGGCTTCTGCGTGGTTTTCAGGTGGATGGGGAGAATGAACTTGGCTTGGAAAAGGTTCACAGTGTGATAAACTGCCTCGCTGGGAACCCCTTCTGAAATGAGCCCTCCAAGGTGTAACGCCTTCTTATAGGGAGCATGTGTTCACAAATGGGCAAACAATCCTACAGCAGCAAAAAGCCCTGCAACTTCTGCCCTGCCCTGTGAGGACCTGTCTGGTGGCGGTGCCGTGAGGGACGCGGGCAGGGGTGGAGGGAGGTGTGAGGGTCTCTGGGGTGTGCAGGCTGCTTGGCAAACCTGCAAGGACGAAGCCCTGTTTCAGGGAACTGCAGTTCTTAGAAATCAGGCTTTTCCAGGTTTGATTGGCTCTGTTGGCTCCTTCAGGGTGACTTTTGGTAGCTCTCAGCTGTTAAATGCAGAGTGGCTGCAGAAGAGAGTGAGGAGAAGGCACGGTGACAGTCTGTGAGGGCAAGGACGTGCCTGGGTAAAAGATTCCTTTAGCTGGATTGGGGTTGTGTTAAGTTCTTCCCTGAGGGCAAATACTTGATTTTATTTATGACTTCTGAGTTATAAGAAAGCTTCCATTTTAGAAAGGTTTCAGAATTATTTCTCTTCTCTCCCCCACTTGTTTTATTTAACTAGCTGTGGCACTGACTAATGTTTCACATGATAAAAACACTCTGTTATAGAAATCAGAAAAGGAACCGATCTTGTAATAAACTAAACTAATCCTCCTGTTTCTTGGTTTCCAAATCAGGTTGCTGTGCAAATGCTTGTACCTTGGGCCTTTTAAAATTCCTATCACTCCAGTATTTCCCTCCACACAGACCCTAGGTTAGACTCAAGCCTTTTAGAGCACATTTATTTTCTGAAGGTGACCATAGACATTTTTGTGCCCAAAACCCTTCTGTTCCAACAGTGCTTACAACTTCAGTAATGGGATAACCAGGACAGGTAAAATTCCACAGTAGGACTACCTTTGAGAGAGTCTCTAATCTTAAACAAGAAAGGAAAAATTCTGCTTTTTTCCAGTTAATGCTGACAAATGTTGGGCATTGCTCTTGGTTGTGTAGGAGCTGGTGTATGGTGCTGGCTACTGTGGGCTGTGGCACTTCATGCTTTAACATGAGCTGGGAGCAGGCATGCTCCTCAGCTCCCCATGCCCACAAAATTCTGTACTGGCACTGGGGGGCTGTGTGAGGACTTGACCTTCCTTTTATTAAAATCCAATGTTGACTAGAAGGTGAAGAACACCAAGCCTTACACCCCTTCAACATGGGTACCTCGGGCACCAAGGTGATGCTGGGAATTACAAGGGACTGTCCAGAGTGACTCCCACTTGCCATCCAGTTGGAAGGAAAGGGTTATTTGGTTGTTTAGATAACAGGCTATATAAAACACCACAGCTTAGGCTGAGCATGAAGATCAGATGAGATACTGGTGATAAATAATTTAAATAGGAAAAATTGAAGTAACTGTGTGTTGCTGTTAAAATGGTCTGGAAAAGGGAGTGGGACTCCTTTGGGACACTTGAATGACCTCATGGTCAAGACCATCTGACAAAACTGGGAATTGTCCTCTTCCTCACAGCTCCTGGGATTTGTATTGGATCTGCTCTTGCCTTGAGTTGTACTCAGGTCCTGTGTGCCCCTGCCAGGCAGTGTCTGGTTTCGTTCCCCTGGGAAGCACTGGTACTCCTGTGTTATTCCCTGTGCCACCCTGCTGTCCTGGCCCTGCTGTGCCCTGGGCAGTGTTGGAGCTGCACACTGATGTTAGTTAGCCAGTGGAAGTGAGTTAAGGTCTGGCCTTCAGTGTCCTGGTGCACTGTTTCATTGGGGTGGCTGACCCATTTACCTGTTTCCAGACCTGCTGAAGTGTAAACCCCTTAAATCTACCCCTTCCCTCCCCTGCCAGCTCCCATTTCCCCACTGACCCTGATGTTTCCTACTGAGTGCAAATAAGCAGGATAACCATGTCCTTGGTTAATGATATCTCCCCCTACACTGTGCATGAGAGTCATGTCTGTGCTTAGAAATGTGAGCAGAAAGCTTCAAATGGGCATAACATAGATTAGGGCAACTCGAGAAATCTTGTTTTACATTTTTCCCTCCCCCCTCACTGACATCAGTAATAGGAGAAGCCCAAGGGACTGAGCAGCCAGGCAGGTTTTACTCTTCCTCCTCTCTCTAAAACACCTTTTAGAGTCCAGGGGGGCATCCTCAGGACAGTGGTTTGTGCTCAGTTTTGCCGGTTCCCTGCAAAGGGCTGCACCAACCTAAGCCTGCTTTGTTCATCTGCCGTGGACACAGCCAGAATCCAGGAGTTTTGGGTCAGCTGCCTGGGCTGTCCTTGGGGGTGTTCCCCTGGCTCAGCACTGATGGAGATCCCTGCAGGGTGGGGCTGGAGGGGCTGATGGTCCAGCACCTTGTGTGCAGGGTCAGCTGGTGGGCACAGCACGGACCAGTGGTTTGGGGTCTGTGCTCTGCACACAGACCTGTCCTAGAGCAACCAACCAGTGTGATGATCTGGTGGCCTCCCAGGTGACCTCTGAGACTCCTCTCGTGGTTCTCTTTGTCTCTGTTCAAGCTTATCTCTGAGCCAGCCTTTGGGGCTGTGGAAGGTTTAGCTTTCTGCACCATTTATTTGTTGTCTGTTCTCACTTACACTGCCAGTCTTGATGCCATATGGCTCACTTAATGGATAAATAAGCCAGTGTATGTGGTGTAAATATTTCCTTCCAAGTTAGATTGCGAATAAGGAAGTTGGTATTTCATGAGAACAAATTGAGTTTTTAAAGTGAGATTAACAAAAAAAATCTAGTTGAATGCTGGTCCAAAGGACTTCACCCTGGAGCTTTTGAATGCCTGATACATCCTTCCTTTATTTTTTAAATAATCTGACTAGATTTTTAATTACTTTTTAACCTGCCCTTTGGTAAGACTCTCTGAAATGTATTGGGATGTTATAAATGGCAACAAAACACCCATCTCTATTTTTCAGGCAGTGGATATAGTATAAAAAAATACCAGGTGTAAGATTATATGATATAAATGCTATAATGGAAATTACTATTCAACTTGCAGTACATTTACTGCTGTACAACCTAATACCCTCAGTTCAAAGCTTAAAAAAGCTGCAAAGGCTTAAACAACAACAATCCCTCTCTCCCATGAATGTTCTCTGGGAACAGCATGCAGCTTACGAAATTATTACAGGTACTATAAAAGGATGTATCTCAAAGTTCATCTCTCAGATGTACTCTGAGAGTATGTATACATTGAATTAGTTTGCTGCATATGGGGAGGAGAGGAGGGTTCTGATATGTACTGCCCTTAAAACACTTTGAGGATAATGCAGCCCCATCCATTTCTTGAACACTGCCTTGTTTCACAGGCTGCTTTTATCTGGCTCTGTAAACAAGGGTGAGAACAAAGGTGTTTACCTGGTGCCAAGGAGTCATTGGGGAATGAAAAATCTAAGGAGGGGGCAGATGGGTTACAAACTTGTTGTCTTTGCAGAAATCCAGAGTAAGATGAGACCAGTTGTTCAGGATGCACGTCAGATATCTGAACATATTTGAAGGTTGCTTTAAAAACAAGTGTTTAATGCTATGCCATCTTCCAGAGCTCAGTGTTAAGTGGGTCTTCTGGAGTTTTTCTTGTTTGGTTTAAACAAAGTTCCCAGGTATTCATGACTAAGCATGACTCCAATATGGTCTCATAGCACCAGCAGTAATGGTGAATAGTGGGTACTGTGGCAGTGCCTCCAGAAGGATGCAGAAAGTGAATATTCAGACCAGCCAAAGAGAAGATCAAAGTTGAGACATGATGTAGCTTTAGGTGAGTTGTTAATATCTCAGTGCATGTAGGTCATGCTTGGAAAAGTTCTGGCTCTGTTCTAATGGAATAAATAGTTCCTGGCACTGCCTGTTAATGGTCTTGAGGTGAGAGGATTTCTGAAGCACACAGATATGAGGAGCATCTGTCGAGAGTCCGACTCTTGCGTTCTGGAGCCCTTGGAATTAGGCTTCTAGCTCAGCTATTGGCTTCTGAAGATAAACTATCAGGCTGAAGCAGGCAGAGAATATTTCAAGGGAGAAGTGGCTGCCACAGCAGAGCTGCAAGTGATTTCTTTTAATCTGCCTTTGAGAAGCCAAATTGTGGCTGCCTGGGCTGCTGCAAAAGCCACTTGGAATTTGTTCTTGAAAGCAACAGTGAGCCCGTTGGAGGGAGGTGCAGGCTTGTGCTGCTGGGGAGGACTACTGAGGCATGGGGTTGTCTGGTTTGAGTGGGATATGCAGCTGTTTTGGGTTTCCTGGGATTTAGCCACACCAGATCTTGCCACAGACCATGAGCAGTAAGTGCTGTGAAAGGGGGAACTTGGCAGGTGGCTGGGGCTGTGTTTGCAGCCGAGTTCTGACCTGACACTGCCTCTGCCCTGGCTGGTGTGGGACAGGCTGAAATTAGTGCCAGTTGTGTCGTCCTTTGTTCCTCCTCCTGGGCACACACAGCTTCCAAGCAGTGCTGGTACGAGTGACACCAGGTTTTGAAAGCAGATGTCCCAGAGGCTGAGCTGGCTGGCAGGGAGCCGGATTCCCTGTGGGACTGGTGAGTCCAGACTGCCTGGCACGGCTCTGCTGTCCCTGCACGGCTCTGCCGTCCCTGCACCAGCTGGGAACGTGCACTCCTGACACTGAATTCCTGGCCCTGGTTCAATGCAGAATTAAAAGCCTGGCAGGGAGGGAGAGTCCTCTGCTCATCACACCGTCGGTGACCAGGGAGAGCCAGGTTCTCAGGAGGGTCCCTGTCACCTGGCAGTGAAGAGAGCCAGGATGTATCCTGACCGAAATTCCCACATTGTGCTTCTTCCAGACTGGCTGCCTTTTCCCTTCCCAAAGCCTTAAGATGTTTGAGTAACACCCTGCTGTGCCATGATGACTGCTGTATTTCCCTGTTGCTGTGTTGGTGTGGCATGCAAGGGTGCTCAAATACCTTCTCCCTAAACTTCTGCCTCTGAAGTTTTCTCCAACCCAATTTACTTTGTCACCAAGGGCTTCCTCGTATCATTTTATAACACTTTTTGACACTAAAAGCAATGTTGTCAGAATGTCAGGGGCTATTTCACAGTGTCTCCCATAACCTGGAGTGTTGCTGGAGCTCCCACGGTGGTGTCTGTAACTCGGAGGGTCTCCAGGTTGGATAAAGAGTGTAAAGAAATGAACACTTTTGTGCTCGGTGTCATATGTGCTTCGAATGATCTGCTGGCAGAAATTTAATTTTGTTTCCAGTAATTTGAGGTTACAGATAGGATTACATCTCCCAGTCAGAGGGAGACATTAATCAAGAAATAGGCCTCTTAATCCTCCTTTCAATTTTAATGAAACACTGTAAAAACGCCTTTCACCGGGGGATGTCAAGTATCAGTTGTGCTTTGATTAACATGCTTTTGTGACAGGTTTACTGTTGTACCATGTACCAAGTTATTCGGCAACCTAATTTAAGCTGTCTGTCAAGAGAAAACAAGTACAAAGAGAGCATTATTTTCTCATTGGAGTTGCAATAACAGACCTCTGTACCTACAAATATTTTTTTTAAACGCTGGTTATTCCACACCCGTTGCGACATTTTTAACCTTCAGAATTAAATGGGTAGAGGCTGGACGTGACACACATCACACTGTCCCCTGAATGGCAATTAGGAAAGAGATAAGAAATCGGAAATGTTTCTGCAGCTGATGTAAGTTAAGCACTTGCCTTTCTCACAGCAAAGCAGGCTTTGGAACAACCCTGCTGGAGTATAATGGGTGTAAATCTGGGGCAATTGAGAGGAGCATTGGGCCCTGGATCTCTAATCCTCTATTCTTTTTTCCTCTCCCTCTTTCGAAGTCAAAACACATTTTCAATGGAGGCTTTGTGGTTTGAGTTGCATTTGGCTTCTTATCTGCTCAGTTCTTTCTAATGTGGCTTGATTATATTAGATATGAACTTCCTTGTGGCTGGAAGCCAACACTAGACAGACTATTCTCTCTCCCCGTTGCTGAAACCTGACAGGGCAATGCCAAGCCTTTTCACAGGAGTTGGTTTATTTTTAGAGGGGATTTTTTTTTCATGCCCCTTAAAAAATTGACCTCTTGAAAAAGAATGACTCCGGATCCTCTCAAAGTAGACTGCAGCTGGAGACTGGAGTCTTCCATGTAAATGCAGCCCCTTCCAGCTAACGCTGCATTCACCAACCTGACACCCACCAAGTTTTAACAGCCCAGTTCACAGAGAGAAATTTTCTGTGTGAGTGGGTGCGCTTGCACTCTCAAGGCTTGGAATGTGCATTAAAAGCTTCACAGTCCCCTCTCTTGTATGTCAGCTGCTTTGTGGACAGAAGAAATTAATTACAAGATGGTCTTTCCATTTGAAAAGATTATGAGTGAACTCTCAGTCTCACCCTGATGACTAATTGTTGCCAGGAGCCCGTGGCACCATGTGCCTTGCTTGGCTTGCTGGAGGGAAGGGCTGATGGAATTGGAGCATCTGGAAGTGAGGGGGTTGCAGAGGTGCCCAGTCCTCTCTGAGCAGGGCTGGTTTTTGCTGCTGACCCACCAGCAAGGGTTTTGCAGGAAGGGAGGCTCTGGCACGTTCTTGCCTGTCGTGTTTATCATGGCACTGTGACCTCCTGAGGTCCCCAACCTCTAACTCCTCCTGCTAATCTGCCAGGGTGCTCTCTGCATCCTGGTGACCTGAGAGGATGCTCAGGGACCGTTTGTAACATCTTAATGACCATATTAACACTTCTAATTGTAAATGACGGGGCAATTAGTCTCAGCACAGCGGTTTGAACAATTATGTTTGCCCTACGAAAGTGACAGAATATTCATTAATGTAATGAGGAAAAAAAAAAAAGCGTCTCCTCAGGATTTGTCCCTCTGAGGAGAGTGGCCAGGCTGTTTGTCTGCTTTAAGCCTCTTTAAAAAAATGAAAGTTTGCAACTCTTGCCAGAAATGCTCAGCTGTCAAACCTGAAACACACGTAGGGCAAGTGTGTGTCTACTCTGCCTCTCACTTGATTCACAGGGAAGAAGTTTAAGAGTGAGAAAGTGACTCAATCTCTATTTTCTATCAGGCCAAAGAGTCTTGGGGCCTCTTAGCTGAGTCCCAAAATAAGGTGATGGAATGAGGGTGCATATATTTAGGGTCAGAATCTGTGATGGAGGTTGTGCCAGGTCTGAAAGCTTCTTAGTGTTTATGGTACTTTTGCACTTGAGGTCTCACCTAAAAACAGAGTTGTTTTTCTGGAGGAGACTGTTTCAGCAGAGCCAGTCCCAGCTTTGAAGACCTTGCTGCCTTCAACAAGACAGCCAAAACCTGGGGCAGCAGAGGGTATGAGGGGACCTAGACTGATGGTGTGTTACATTTCTGACTCTCTCCAATGGATTTCTCTGCTATTAGGCAAGTAAAAGCACATCTGGTTCGATTTTGGCCATGTGACTTTTATTCCCTGCAATGGAAGCTGCAAAATAGTGGGTTAGTCTTCAGTCACTTGCAAGAATTCTGAGACCCTGAAAATAGCTTTCTTTAACACGTTGGTTTGGTTACCTGCCTACTTTCTGTCTCTTTACCAGTTGACATGGAACAAGTAGTAATTTCTCAGGGGTGTCTCACCTGATATGTCCATCACGAATCTAAGGCATCCCATAGGATCTTCTTGGGCTGGGGGTTTGTTCAAGATGTTGCAGTGGGGCTTTGGGTGAAGGGCAGCCCTAAAGGCAGACTCCTGTTCCCAGCTACCTTTGTGTGGTATTGCTCTCAAACCACGTGCATGATGGAGCTGTGATCTCTCTAAACAAGCTTCGTTTTTAATGTCTTAACCAATGAACATCCTGGTACCTTGGATGAGGTGGCACTGCTTTGGGGTTTTTTGATAAATCCCTCTTAAATCTGAGCAGTGAGGTTGTCACTGTTTCAAAAACAGCTTCACTCCTAAGCGAAAGCTGTCATTGCAGATGTGTCTTGGCTCAGTGGAAACATCAGGACTGTGCTTGGGACTGCAGGATCGTGGCATCTTCTTAAGCACAGTGGGAGACAGATGGGTGAGCTGCCAGCTTGATGCAAAAACAATAAGAACAAATGAGTGTTTTAAAAATAGAACAATTGCATTTGGAAAGAGGATTGGAGGGGGGGTGGTGGTGAAGTTAAGAGGGAAATAATTCTCCCATGATTCTATCCTGGCTTTTATATTAAACAAAACATGTTGCAACATTGTCTTGGTTAGCAATGAAGTGACAAACTGGAGCACTTCCAAAATGGCTGGCTCCAAACTGCCTTCATACTGACCTGAAATGTCAGCTGCTATTATGTTCTGCTGACCACTGATTGCTTCCAGAGTAGCATTTTCTTCTGTGAAATGAAAGGAGTTTCATCTCAGTGATCTCAGTGTCTCCTGGTGTTTGTGAAGTACGATAGTCCTGGGAATTGATAATGCCTTTCTTTCAAAACACTTCTCAGTTCAAGTGAAATGAATTGTTAATATTGAAGTTATTTATAGTGTGAGAGTGTGTTTTGTGCAAGAGTATTGCTTTTACTCATCTGGAAGATCCTCCACCTTCTTATAGTCACAAACCAAGGTGCTAAGTGCCTCTAATTTATTTCCCTACCTTCAGAGATACTCAGAGATACACAGAGCTGGGCTTGGACACAGCAGTGCTGATATCCTGCTCTGCAGGCAAACTTTTAAATTCTCCTATGGAACTATTCAAAAACCATAAATATGGAGAAATGGTACTTCTGGTAGCAGTAACCAGAGTTCTGTGATATGTCTCTAACGATATAATGGAAAGTGTGTTTTATTTTTTAATCCTCTTTTAAAGACGAGAGTGTGCAGATAATTTTTATTTCACATAATGCTGGCTTAACATTGTTGAAACAGTATAAAAACCTCTTGATCTTTAATTCTCAGGGAAATGAACCATGTGATCTGCAAGGTCCTTTCAATCTTTCTCTTCCAAAAACCTGTATAAAGTAATTTATTCCCATTCCTATACTCTATTTTTCTGTAGTTATCACCTTCAAAGGTGATATCTTCCAAGCAAAAGTGAAGGAAATAGGTCTATTTTTTTTTTTTTTGGAAAAGATGAACAGGTCTGTTACCTGCAAAAGTTCAGAATGATCTGTAAAATGCAGGAAAAGTGGATGCATCCATGTCAACTATGGGCTTTCCCAGTATTTGGTGGTAGTGTAGAGGGACTCTTCAGAGTCCACTTCCAGTATCTATTCATGTATCTTCTTCCTCCTCCTTGTTAAGGTCCTACTCAACACTTGTATTTCCTTCATTTGTGAAAGAACTGGAAACAACGAGTTTCCTAAAAGGGAGAAGAGAAGCATAAAGGAGCATGGTCATGTTTTTGTGAGAGGCTTTGACTGTTCTCTATTTTGTGTGTCTTAAGAATGTGTGATTTTGGCCACTGTTTTCCACAGTGAAGTCTCTGACAGTTTTGTCCATTCAGACCCATTCTCTCTTTCTCTCTTACCTCCCAACTGAAACAAAACTCAGCTTGTGGAAGGACCAACAGCTTTATGAAACTATTGTTTTTTGGGATTGGTTTTTTTCATGTGTGTGTGGGGGGGATTTTTTTGGTTCCTTTTTTTAGAGACCCAGCTCCATTATATCCGATCAATTACTAAGAAGGAAATAAAATCTATAGCATTTCTGTCTGTTCCTAATGGAATGCTGAACCATCCCAAATAAAGATAAAAACAACTCCTTGCTGAAGCAGTAGATGAAGAGTTGAGTATTGGCAGGACAAGAAAAAACCGTTGTTTCATACTGATGGGCTTGATATTTCTGAATGCTGATGGGGCTTAGGTAATTAAAAGGAAACCCATTAACATGAAACACAAAAGCAAGTTGTTATCTGTATGGAGACCATAAACAATGACTCCACTACGAGGAGCCTTCATCAGAAGGACAGACATTCAAAGGGTTTTGTGACTGGGACACTGGAAGAGCAGCTCGGGCTGTTTGACTTGCACATAGACAAGGAGTGATGGGACTTGATTAATGGCACTTTCAATGCCTGGAGCTGTCATCACTTCTCCCCGGCCCTCACTGACTGTCCCTGAGCGAGGCAGCCGGGACCCGGGACCTGTGTGGGCTTTCAGGAGGGAGCAGTGCCATCTGCACACCCCGGCTGGGCCCTGCCTGCCTGCCCCATCCCACTGCTGTCCACAGCCCAGCCTGCATTCCCTGTTCTGATTAGTGCTGGGAATGCTGCTCCTGGCAGCTGGCTTCCCAGTCCTGAGCGCAGAGGGAGCTGGAAGACTGTACGTCCTTATAAACCATAAAGCCTAAAGACTGTTTTTTAATACATAGTGCATGTATTATTCTGCTAAGCAAATCCTTCCTTCTCCTTAGCTTTCTTATCCCTAGCAATTCTCTGTTCCATTTCAGACATAACTTCTGATGATTGCATTCTTCAGATGCAGGAGCCCATCTGTAACATCCCACAAGGATGTTCTTCCTAATGAAAATAAATTGTCCCTAGTACATGCCAGGCAACCTCCCTGGTCTTGGGAAGAGCCTGGGATCTTGCTCTGTGCTTGCAAAGTGGATGGTTGGGATTAGGAATTATTGTTACTTTGGGGGCCTGCTGTAATAGGAGATACAGCTTGCAGCTTAAACCTACTTGGGATAGTCAGGGAAAAGAGAGAAGTCTTCATTTTTTCTCTTAATTTTTCCCTGCCAGTGGGATGAAGGTGCACCTATGATTGTGCTAATACAGTTCTGGGTCAGAAGCAGCGTTTGGGATTTTTTTTTTTTATTTCAAATTGCTTTACTGGAACAAAATGGGTGCAGATTTTCTTGTCCCTTGCCGAGCTAGGGTGGCAGAGAAGGCTCGGCTCTTTTTCATCCCTCTGCTGGGAAGAAATCTGTTTCAGGCAGCTGCTGCTTTTATTATTGTAATAATGCCTGGGGAGAGCAAACAGAATGGCACTGGGGACTGGGTCCTGTGTGCTGGTTTCAGGAGATGTTTGTTGTGCTCCTGAATGTGAAGGCAGTGTGGAGGAGGAGCTGCAGACGGCTGAGAGCAGTGGGGAAGTGAGACACTTCCCAAGATAAAGGGGCTCCTGATGAATGAAGCCATGACTAACTGGTGGCCTTTGGAGAAGGAGATTGGTGCTTCCAACAGATCTCAGAATAGCTCTGTTTACAAAACTTGCAAATAATTCAAATATTGGCAGCGTGATTGAGTCATAGGGAGATGGAACGGTTTTACAGCTGCTGTGATGATTCTTGTGGATCCACAGGGGTCTGTCCATTGGGAATTTTATCCCTAACAGTAGAAATAGCAACTCTTATTATGAGTCAGGGCTCACACTTAGCAGAAGGCAATTAGGGCATTGGTAGATTTAGCAAATGTGAGTCAGTGCAGCAGCAGGAATAGACCACGGGGCTCCTTGGTTGGAGCCCACCCCCTGTTTTCCTCCAGTCTGGTCCCTTATAAATGTGCTCTTTCCCTGTCAAATGGACTGAAGTCCTCCAGAGAATTCCCAAACAAACTAACAGCCCTCCTGAAGCTCTTTCCAGGAGAAGTTGCCTTTACTGATGCTCTCCTGAAACGTCTGCCCTACAAACCAGGTGTGAAGGGCACCAGAGGAGAGATTTTTATCTCCTGGGAACAATGGGGTCTGTACAGCAAAGCCAGGTTTTAGGGATGTGTTTTTCCTCCCTCTTTGGTTCAAAATACTGGCCCTTCTGTTTAAATGCAATACAGGTGAATAGACTGTAAACTCATCCTGGGTTTTACCACAGTCTACAGAGCCCGTGGGAATTTTGATGGATCTCCATGTTAAAATTTTAGCTGCACTTCACTGAAAAGTCTAATGCTTTAAATTCTGCTGTACTGGCCTCCCAACCCCTGCCACTGTAGGGGGAAAAATTCCAGCCAAATAAAGGATCTGTGAAAAGAAACATCTCTTTTTGTATGACACCCTGTTAGCCTTAATAACAGTTTTCTCTCTGTAAGTGCAGTAAAGTATGGAAATATTGCTGTGCTCCATGGTGCAATTTTCTGACTGTGATTTTCTCTGATAAAAGCCTTCAGAGAGCGCATTTTCCTTCCCACTTATCTGCCATCAAAAGACAGCAAATACATGAAAAATTCAGCTGTCACCCTAAACAAAATATACAATTACTCTGGGGTGATGTTTTAAGCAGAAATAATTTCCATAGCAAAAACCCTGCAGCTATTTTCTAAATGCTGTGATGTTTGCTCCTGGCTTTTTGCATTACCCATGTATCACCTGTTTCAGACATTTGAATGCAAAGATGAGATAGCACGAGTTAGAACTTAGCACTTGCCAAATTAAATATTTGCTGGGCTGAGCCCTCAGCTCATTACTTGACTGCTGTTTTGCACCAGAGAATGAAAAATCTTTTCTAACCTGCCAAAGGCAGTTATTTTAGGAAGCTGACGAAGAGGGCAGATGTTATTCGAGCAGTTGGATAAGAAAAGGAAATAGTACATGTTAAGTCTTCTGGAATAACCAGGTAGATGAAAGGAAGTGGAAATGTTCCTGAAATGTGCTGATTTGTTTGGACAAATCTAAGCAGAGAATATAAGATGGAAATTTGATACTTTGTCTGTCACAACTTGAAATATTAAATTGGGGTTGCTTGAGCCTTGTGCTGCTTGGAGTGAGTTACTTTTGGGGCACCTCTGAGCTTTGAAAGCACCTAAAACCCAGAAAAAGGTTCCAGTTGCTTGGGGTTTGTTTTGCATACAACTGATACTTGAGATCACGAACCTTAATGCAAACCGTGTTTAGGAACTGAGATGGAAATTTTTCTTACCCCGTTTCAAGGGCTCAACGTAAAAATAACAGTAAAAAGCAACTTACCTTGGCAAAACAAACTGAAGTTTTTCTTTTTGACTCAGACTGAAAGACCATTGCAACAGACTGTCCAAGGAAGTGGTAGAAGCACTGCAAGTGTTCAAAAAATGTGTGGATGTGGCACTTGGGGGTCTGGTTTAGTGGTGAACACGGTGGTGCTGGGTAAATAGTTGGGCTCAATGATTTTAGAGGTAGTTTCCAACTTTAATGATTCTATTGTATGATTCTATGATGTTTTTTCTTTTGTAAGTCCCTTAGGCTTTATTCCTCTTTCTCTCCCCCCAACTTAAAAAAATTACATTACATTTGCCTTATTCTGAAATGCAAACTCAAAACTAAGTTTAAAACTCCAAAAAGTATTTTAGCACTTCTAAACTAGAATCGTTGAGTTTGGATGAGAAATCTCCCCTTCTGCTCAAGGCAGAAATACCCAAACACATTGAAAACATGAAGAAAAACCTGTTCTGATACTCTTAGTGTCACAGAATCACAAAATCACTTAGGTTGGAAGGCACCTCTGCAGATCATCTGTTCCATGCTCCCTGCTCAGGAAGGGCTGGCTAGAGCAGGCTGACCATGTCCACTTGGGTTTTGACTGTTTCCACAAGTGGAGATGTCTTCTCATTTTTTCCTGAAACTTGAATGTTAATATACTGTTATTTTTTGTCTCCTCCCAGATTCCATCTCTCTAAATTTATCATTATTCAAATAGAATATGAAAAAAAAACCCTCCCACCCCACCGGGTTTTCTGGGTGACATTTCCCAGAAAATACTGCCATTTGCTCAAGTTTGGGTTTTGTTATTGTTGGTTATGTGTGCAATGTTCTCTGGAGAGCACTGCAGCATCTCCTGGTTTCATACAGGGAGGTCTGATTCATTCTCCTTGTGGAAATTTTCGCATTATAATAAAACTTGGCTTTTGCTCAGAGGGTCTGTGCAGTGAGGATTCAAATGTGCTGGTGAGGTCATGTCACCATTCAAAGCTCCTGCAATGAAACAAAGTCCAGACTGAAATACATGGCCTTCAGTTCAATTCTGTTAATTCAGTAGGAGAAAATGAGGATTTAGCATTTCATGCTGTGTAAAGATGTCGTTTCATAGTGGCAGAAAAAGTCATTGACCTTCACATACGAGGGGCATAGCTGGTTATTCTGACCCGAGCCAGCCCTGCTCTCGGGGTGGTGAGGGATCTGCTGTGCTGGGCTCTCACTGCTGAGGGACTCGTGGGTTTTGGGTCATCTCATGCTCAAGGCTAAGCTGTAGAACCTCAGCATTTTTTTCCAGGTCAAGTCACCTATGCCTATTCCTAGGTCCTGCTCCTTCTCAGGATGTTGGAGCTAGTTCCAGGCTTAGAGAAGTGCAGTGCATGGCAGGGCTCAGCCTACAGAAGCGGGATTTTAAGCAGAAGAGAAAAACAAGCCTCTTAGTGAGACTCAGCCAGGTCAGCTGCTCTGCTGCTCATGTTTAACCAGCAGTGGTGCTCAGCTCTACAATTAAAATTATCTAACACACTTGCACAAAGGTCAGGCAGCAGATGCTGCCACCAGACCTGACAGGTTCACTGATAAGCTTCACTTTCAGGCAAAGCTTATAAGAAAAAAAATAAGTATCAACATTTAATATTTCCAACATGTGCACACACAGAAACATGTGTCTTAGCAGTGAGTTTATTCTTCATTTTCTAGTAGAAATATGCACTACTAAAGGCTCAAGCTTTGAAAACCATGCCACACACACTAAGTAAAGTGGATATTTTAAATATGTGGCACGTCCGACGAGCAATTCTTTAACTAGAGTCAAGTGTTTGCGCAGTTAACAGCAAATGAGATGTGTTCTGAAGAATGAATGAATACTGCACTAATATACAGAATATCTTTGCATAGTAATAATGGGAGAAAAATCAAATTATTCCAGGGACTGACTAGGCATTGAGTGGAGTTATATGAGAATGTAAATTGGAAAGAGAAAGGGCCATATCTCTTTATTCTCACCAATCTTTTAGAGGTAATGAATTGTTTAGAAAATTTAGCGAGGGAAAAGCTTTTGAGCTGGACTCTGACAGTCCTTCAGGGTATTCTTAGAGGTTATCTCTGCGAGGCAGGTGAAGGAGGAGAGAGACAAGCTTAACCCTATAAAAATAATTATGATATATTATTAGCAACTAATGGCAATCTAATGGAGTCTTTTCGGCAAAGACACCACTGGCTGCAATTTCTCTTTGTCATATGCATAAAAAAGCAACTCTTAATGAAACCTATATTCTGGTGATTTCTCAAACTCAGGAAAATTAGAGGGAAAGTTTCTGCACTTGAAACTTCCTGTGGTTCAGCACACTGGGCAGCATGCAGCAAGGTTCAACACTGAAACCAGCATCAGAAATCTGCTGAGACCACATCATTTAGTAGAATAAGAGTGCACCTGGGCTTTTCCCTTTCTTACCTAAATTTTTCCTTTCTGAGAATTTTTTTTATTTTTTTTTTCATGAAGCAAACTGCCCTGGCCTTCTGACAGTTTACACATCAGAACCTGTTTGATTGCTTTACTTCAAAAGGCATAAAAAGTGTTCATAATAATTGTTTCCCTACAGGCTTTGTGAAAAGAGAGAGCTGGACAGAGGCCACAGACCCCCCCCCAGACACCCATAAAATCAACAAGGGGGGGCAAAAAAAAATCACTGCAAGAATGGGATCTGAAAAACTGTAATCATCAAACAAAACACCTGATACATGAAGTCTCACCCCACAGCCCATTGCCTAAAAAGACTGAGCTAATGGTTGGAGAAGAGGTAAAGGAGGGAGAGAAGAGGACAAGGACAACATTAGCAAAAACCAGGGCACATTACCCAGCCAACAAGTAATTGCTGCAATTGGAGCTCATCATCCCCTTAGCACTTAATGTCTTGGCCTTTTCAGAATGAATTTTGTTAATACTAATGTCTGAAGGAAGCTGTACAGTCATTATCTCTGTTGATTCTCGTGATATTCAAAAGTGAAGCTCTTCTCTTGCTTTTGATTACTTGTCTCTACCAAATTCTTCGTCTTGCCAAGGGTTCTCAGACATTTAAAACTTGCCCCTGGGGTCTCTGGGGAGATGTAGTATCAGGACTACTCCCCTATAACCAACCCCCCACTGACTAGTCACAATCATGTTCTTGTCCTTCAGATGTTGGGAAATGGAGCAAAAAAGGCTGGAAACCACTGCCTTCCTGGGGATTGAGGTGGAATGCCTCCTGGGTCAAGGATGGCTTTAATTCAAACCCTTTTCTTTAGAAACCAGCACGTGACTTTCTTGTATGAATTCTGCTGATCTTTTGCTTTTATTCCTCTTCTGTTTCCGTTTCCTTCCTTCACTTTCCCCAGTTAAGTGTAAATATTTGAGCTGCTCTGGGCCCTTGAAGCAGAAGCACAAACATTTGCAATCCTGCAGAAAGATGTTTTCTGTGAATTTTCTCTGAACCTGCTAGTCAAAAATCATTTGTGTGCTCTAAAAGTGAGGGTGGAGCAGAGACCTTGGAATGATAGTGCTGCAGAGACCTTATTCTGTGTCTTTTTCAAACATTGATTTCTTGAGGAAGGGAGATCATCAACAAAAGAGAAAAACAAACCCTCCCATGCTGGGGTGGGCCCATTAGAGGAATGCAGGCTCATTAGTCCTGCTAAATATGATCCTGCGTGTAAAGTCAAAAAAGCAAAGTGAGGTCTGGAAATCTTGGCAGGAAGTCAGCCAAGATCCATTATATTCTCTTTCACATGGCTGGTTACTGGTGACACTAATTGAAGGCTGGGCCCTCATTTTTGCTGAATAACACAGGGTCACTTTAATTTCACCTGATTATGTTGCCCTATTGTAAGAAGCCTGACAAAAACAGGATTTGTGGACAGTCCTACCAGTGAGTTCTTGGCTGCCCGAAAGCTCCCTTGGCAGATGGAAGGTTTCTGTTAAGAAGTGGACTGACCCCTCTTTCACTTCTAAATATCCCAGATAAATTGGGTACTGCACTTCTGCATTTCAGTTAAAGCTGACCAGGTTTCTGTAGCTTATCCATCTCTACTTTTACTACATGTGTGAAACTTCTGGAAATATTAAAAATGCTACATTTCCTACCCACCCCCCTAAGAAAATGACTTGCGCAAGACTGACCACCTGAGGGTTGCCAAAGAGTGGGAGTAGATGAAATAAATGCTGTGGTAGGAAGAACCCATACAATAGCAGAATTGTTTGGGGAGAGCTTTTTGTCACACACTTGGATGAGAACTGTGATTCTTTGCTGCTTTTATCAACATTATTTGTAATTTCCTCTCATAGTTCCCCTGCTCTTTCTTTTCAGTTCCCTTAGCAGACAAGTTCAGCTGTATAATAAGGAGATGAGTTTTACCTCTCTTTTATCAATGTAAATCTAAAGTGACTGTGCAGAAGTCAATCTGATGCTGGCTAGGGGAGAAACGGTCCCACTAAAAAGCTTTTTAAAGAGAAAAATTCCCTCTCCAGTTGTGGAACAAATTAACTATTAGAAGCAGCCCGTTGGATGCACCTCTTTGGGGCCAACAACCAGAGAGACTTAAAAGTCCATTAAGCTAATTCCTAAATTCATTCTTTGCACACAGTGTGCACAGAGGAGGTGTCCTCACAAGCTGGGCTGTGGCAAGGTCCCGAGTTTCCATCAGGGAAGGGATTTACATCAGCAGGGAAACATTTGGTGATTATGACTACCAACTGCGTTAATCATCGCCTTGAATTAAAAGTCACTGACAAGTTGCTTTGGGGTTTGTGTGGCCATGCAAGGGAAAAAAGCCAGAATGAGCATTTCTGAGCAGACTGGATGTGCCACTGAGGGATCTTCCTTTCCTTCTGTCGAGTGCTGACGCACGGCACAGCAATGGGGCTCTGTCAGAACAGGACAGGCCCGTTTAGGAGGCAAAATCTGCCCTTTTTGCTCCGTGAAGCACGGGGTGTGATGGTGGGGAGGCTGTGTCTGAGGAGGGTGTGATGGTGGGAAGGTGGCTGTGTCTGAGGAGGGGTGTGATGGTGGGGAGGCTGGCTGTGTCTGAGGAGAGGTGTCAGTGTGTGGTGCCACATGGACCCTGCTGATGGGTGGCTGCTCCGAACAGGGCAAAGCTGAGTCCTGCCTTGTGCTGCCCGAGCGCTCGTCCGTGGCCAAGGCAAGCTGGGCTTGGAGGACCCTGTTTGTGGTGGCCCCCACCCAGCACCCTGCCCGGGGACCTCTGGGAAGCAGGAGCAGCCTACCAGTCCCTTGAGCCATCTAGTGGTGCCTTCCTTGACTATTGGGTGTAACATCTCACTGAACAATATGAAGAGCTTCTCATTAATGTGGAAGGAGTGATCAGTGCCAGAAGCAGGCCAACTGCAGTGAAAGCATCAGTGCGTTTAGCAGGTTATCAAAGCAACAAAGATTCTGGCCTGGAAATGGCAGACAAGATAAAGAGGTGGATGCCAACACAGGGTGCTCAAGGCTAAGAAGGCTGGTCTGGTGTAATCTGTCTTGGTGTGAGCAGCACTTTATGGATACTCGCTCAGCAAGGCTGGGATTTTAAAAGGAAAGCTGAACTTTCTGACCTGAAACCTCAAATCCTTTTCTGATGGTTTTTGTAACTGAAAAGCGGAAATAGAGTCTTCAGTAATTCGAAAAAGATTTAATGATCAAAGCTGCAATTAAAAGCGTGGTGAGTCATCCTACAGTTGTCCATGTGCTAAAAAGTACAGGCTGTGCGAGAGATCATGTTGTCATGGCTGGTTTTACTCAAAACAAGGATGTAGGAGCTGCTATTACTTCCAGCTTCAGAAGCAATCTAAGTTCTGGAGGCCTGTGTTTATAGAGCAGAAGAAAAGGCAACAGTCCTGACTCCTCCATTTGTGTATTTTATTTAGTAGTTCTGTTTCCAGTATCTGAATTCATTTTGGTGCTGTTTTATTTTTTGTCTTCTTTCAGAGCGTCTGCCCTCAGTAGGAATCTTGATTTTTTTTTTCCATTTACACTAACAAATTACCCACCAAAACAAATACAGAAAAACTGATCTTTAGAGTATTATTTTTTTTCTTTCTGAAGCATGCACTAACGATGAAATATTTAACTGAACTTTTCACAGTATGTGCATTTTCTCAAATTAAAATTGCAAAAGACAAGGAAATGAAGATAAAAATATCCAACCATGCTGTATCTCAGAAACCTTCCCAAGTAATCTAATATTTCCCTTTAAATCCTTTTGTTTTATTCTGCTCAATACAGAAAATAGTGCTAAATATAATTTAGTGTAAGTAAAGGAGAAACTCCTTCCTACAATCATTTTGCCTCTCACACAGAAAAGCAGCTTAAAGGAAGCAGAAGAATTTGTAACTCTCAATTGGAAAAGTGTAATAAAAATTTGGATATTCTGCTCCAAGTCTTTCTTTCCCTGTTCCTCAGTTCCCTTCCTAGTGGCAGTGAGGTATTTCATGTTTTATTTTCAAATTCTCATAACAGCTGCAATATTCAAACCATAACCCACTAGAATGTGATTGCCTACCTTACAAAAATCATTGCTATAGCTCTGCTCTTAAAGATTTATTTGTAAAACAAGCTTTTTTATCTTGCCATTTTTGACATCAAGTGCCTCCAGTCAATGACAGACAGCTACAAATAAATGCCAGCTTTTACAAGAATCCCAAAAGAAACATCTAATGTAAAATATAATGCAGCCAAATCAATTGGTACTTTCTTCTCCAGCTTTATCTGAAAAGAGGCCTGCTCTGTACCCTGAGAGACAAATCAGGTTATCTGATCTAACAGCTCTTGCAAACAAGCAAATTCAAATATCTTATCATGGATCAAATCCATTGTGGTCACTTCATTCACTTGACATAATGCATCTACAGAAGATGCTCTTAAATCCTTACATTACTTTACAAATACGGTTGTTTAGCAAATGAGAAGTAGAATTGCTATCCCTACATTTTCAATGTATTAGAGTGGCCTTTATCTGGTGCAGTCAAAGAGTTGTCTCAGTTTAATGGGGAAAGAGAAGAAAGCCCTGCTAAGAAAACCTGAATATTGAACTGCAGGATTTTATGGACTTTTTCTGAAGGTGATCCAGGATAGGACAAGCAGTTGATGTCCTTTAAACTGGGGGTAGAAGCAGTCCATCCGAGAATCAGGCACTGGTTTTAGCAAAGCTCAGCCCTGCCTTGCAATGGGGGGAATTAGCAGAAGTGGTGAGAGCTTCAGAACCTGGACACGAATTTCCAGCAGGTTTTGAAAACATCTGTGAAAGTCCTGATGCAGTCTGAAACTGTTTGTACCTGCCCAGGGGGTGAAAGAGCTGCAATTGCCCTGCTGGGTTTAGAGCAATGTCTTGGTCCTGGTAGTAAGAGCCAGAGCAAAACCCTCTTGAGGGAAAGACTTGGCTGTGCAGTCATGAAATTCCTACAGGAGAGTTTTCCCCTCCACCTGAGAGTCACTGGTTGGCTGATGGTCTAAGCCAGAAATGCTTTTATATCTTATAGATCATTTGTCCTCGCCAGTGACATGGTGAAATTCTAATTATCTGTGTCAATAGGGGATCTTTTGAAGTGGGATGACAGGGAACACCTCCACATCTCATAGCAATGAGTCCCCCAAGTTCATGATGTGCTTAATAAAATAAAATTGTTGCACTAACTTGAAACTTTTTTCCTTTTGCCCTTTCTAATTTCCCTTTGTACCCCCTACTTTTCTGCAACAGAGGAGAAAGCTATAGCAATTGAGTGATGTTAAAAGAGTTGATGAGAGCATCTGAGAATCCTCTCTGTGTGCCTTTATTTTTTCATGAATCTCTGCCCTGTTCCATGCTGTTGGTCTCATGTCTAAATTTAGCCACCTCAGACGTTCCAAAATCTTGTCATATATTTCCTGTGATACTGTGTCTCGACCACTCATCCGAGCAAGTGGGGATGGCCTTGCTACCAGATATAATCATGAGTGGATAACTTTAATCTTGATGAGAGCTAAAAGCTTGACAATGAGGAGGAGGATTTGTCAAGGCTCAGGCACTGAAAACAGTGACAAAATTTGGCTCCATTGTACTTACTTTTTATGTGTGCTCAGAAGAGGAAAAATACTTGCATTTTAATATCAATCCAGCAATCTGAACTGAGAAGGAAGTAATTATACATGAAAGAAATACAGTCTTTTGTAATAACACTTTTAAAGTATCAGTTTCATTCTATCACAATATTTTTATGATTAGATTTACCTTCTAATATTTTAATAACTTTGGTATGAAGTGAGGAAGTCCTTTGTAGCTTATCTCAGAAGCCTGTCTAGGACATCGCACTTAATGAAGTTTATAATTCAATATGCCCACATCTGCATCTTTAATAATGCCTAACATTTAATCTTCATTGCACCACTTGAATCAAAAGATCTAAAATTAAACCTACTGCAGCTTAATCTAATAATAAACATGCGTGACATTTTGTGCAAAACGTGTGCCTGATCAGCATGGTGCACCCTCACAATTGCATCAGGGGGAGAAAAACAGAGTTTAATCAGCCAAAGGGAGATGGTGACATTTAACTCCCCCCAATGCACCCGCTTTGGGGAAGATCTAAGGTCCTGCCCCTGGAAGGAAGGGCTGGCTGTCAGATCATAAGCAAATTTAGGTCCAAATCCCACTAATTGGAAGAGCATTTACACATATCCTAGTGACACACGGTCTTCAGACCTCAGACAGGTGATTTTGGAACCTTCAACAGGAGCCTTGACTTTGTGTGGAGTCAGTGGTGAGGTGCTCCCGTTTTCCCTTGTGATTACCTGGAAATCCTGAGGCACCTGAGTACTCTTTGGCTTGTCACTCCTGCAAGACAAGTGTCCTTCTCACCCCAGGCCCCCCTCACCCCTGTGAGCTGTTAAAGCCTGCTGGGACCATGTCACCAAGCTCTCAAGAGGGAAGATAAATTGGTCTGGACCATGAGGGTGGATTTTCAGCCCCAGGCAGCCACAGCCGTGATGTTTGGTGTGGTTTGGTAGCCCCAGCAGCAGGTTGTGTTCCTCCACTAAAGAATGAGGGCACTGCATCTGAGATGTGGATTTTGTGTGCCCAGAAGCAGCTTGGTGTGAGAAGGTCCCCCTGAATTAACGGGGTTTTGCACAAACAGCCAGAGCAAAGAGGCCGATTTGTGCAGGGCTTTCTGTGTTCTCAGGGCTTTGCATGGGGTCTATGGTTGCTGTTGGGTTTTTTCTCAAGTAAATATTGTTCTGTAGTCAGGTGTTATGTTTGGGGGCTGCAACAGTTCTGCCTTGTGACATGGACATTTATCTCTGATGAAAGTGGGACAAACAAGCAGGACAGACAGCATAACACATGGAGACAACATTTTAGAGACCAGTGTTAGAACACATTGTCTAGAATGTGTTCAGGTGAAATGATGAATTTATGAAAGCTGATCACAAGTATTTAACGAGAAACTAAAGCTTCTCATTTATCCTCTCATTTGTCCTCAGGTCAGCTACACTCGTAATCACCACTTTAATTCCTTACAGGTGCAAGAATTAGCAGTGTCAGTAAAAGACTGGAGCCTATACTAGACCTTGATCCAAAATATATCCCTGCATTTAAAGGGCTCTGGCTGTGGTCCTTACTGGATTGTAGAGCAGTCAAAGTCTTTTTAAAACATGTATTTTGAGGCTAGAATGGTAAGCAGCAGTGTAGCTCCTTCATGTGAGATGCCTGTGTGACACTCACAGGAAGTCCCCATCACACATAAAAAGGCAGTTCTTCACCAGGATCTGATCAGAGCAGTTTGACATCAGCTGGGTCAGGGTAGGAGGCTCTGATGGGAAGAGATGAAAGGCTGGTGAAAACTCTGCTGGGCCACAGAGTCCCCTGCTGAAGCTGAAACCTCACCCTTCAACTGGGCTTCATCTGACTTTAATTAAATGAGCGATGATCAAAGTCTACAAATCTCCCTGATCTCTATCAGCGTGGCCAACTGAAGGTAAAAATTCTCAGTATCTTTCTGTTCCTTTGAAGTGAATAGTGAACTTTGTGCAGGGCACGAGGACACGAGTGCCATTTGGGTAGCTGCAGGTTCACAGTAATTTCGATGTAATGTTTAAGCAAGGAGAGGGAGAAAAGCTGTACCTTGAAATGATGACTTCACAGCTGTGGGTCCCCTCTCCCCCCTCAGATGGATTTTATCTTTGAGATTTGCTTTGTCTTCTGGTGATGTTCAAGGCACAACACATCTAGTAAATCAGGGGAAACCATTGTCTTGGTTTTCCTTCAGCTATAAATCACATACTATTCCATTTTTGTACAATCATTTCCACTCCTGCCTTCCTTGCATACTAGTGAGGTGAGCTGGAGACTCACTTGATAAAAACATCCTGAACTGAACCAGCTGGAAATAGGCAGTCTAATAAGGCCAGCCTGCTGTCAGCCCTCATCTATTTTTGTTTGATTGGTATCTGATGGTGATTGAAAGGCTGACTCCCAGAGTTAACCACCTTGAGGCCAACCTTGAAATCGTGTCACATTTGGCTACTTGATAGCATCTTAAGCACAGCGTTAGATCTGGAGCACACACGGTGCAGAAAATAGAAAGCTGGCATCTTGCTCCACTGCACAGGAAAGGAAAAGCACCGTGGAAAGGATCTGACAGACGTGCAGGGAAATGGAAATGCCGCGGGCAGGGAGAGGAGCCCGCATGGGCAGGGAGAGGAGCCCGCACGCTGCATCTGCAGCTCCGGGCAGGACGGAGCAGTGACTGCCCCAGGGTCCGGGCTGGCTTCATGGCTCAACTGTTGTTGCAATCCTCCTTGGCAGTGAGGATCTGTGTGAGGGCAGCTTTGCCTGTGTGTGGCTCAGGAGGGCTGAAATCAGAGCACTTTCTGGAGTTAACAGGCTCTTGTTTGCTGGGGATGGGATTAGGGTTGGGGGGGGGGGGATGGAGGGTGTGTTGGTTTGTGATGCAGCTGTGCCAGGGCTGTCTAGGATGCTTGTATAGGACACATGAGTAGGGAAAACAAAATAAATTTTGATTACGTTGTATAAAAGTCAGGAAAAAGTGACAGTGACAGGTCTGCTACAGAGGAGAGCATTGGTTATTGTGATTTCAGTTTCTGTTGTCTGACTGACAGCCATGAATAATAGCTGTGAGGCCAAAAGATACAGATCTTCAAATCATACCTCCCCGTAAAGGAGAGGTGCTTTCAGAGGTTGTGTAACTGAGGCAAACAGCAACAAACCATGACAATGAGCTGCAGAAGAGACAATGAAGTCAATGCACCTGCTGAAAAGAGTGATGCTTCAGCACAGAGATCAGGAATGGCAAGGGAAGAGTTGTGAGTAAATAGCTCTTGCTTTTATCTGCACTGGAAATGCAAATAGGAACTAGATTGTATTGCCAAAGGAGTAAGAGATGTCATGGGTATTACATAAAACATGGCTTGACTTTGGGTCAATATGCTGTATTTGATGCAGGTTTGCATTTGAGATACTCTCAAAATAGCATGATAAAAAGCAAACAGTGTGCTGCTATCATAAGATATATCAAAGAGGCCCAAGCACGGTCCTCGCTGGAGATAAAGGACTTTGTAAAACACAAGTTGCAATAGATATTGGAATTTTTTGCTTTTTCAAAACATTTTAACATCATTCCTATATCAGGTTCTCTAGTGGGCTTCTCATGAAATAACGGGGCAGGTCTGCTCTGGTATGTAACCCATAACATACCAGTGGTGCTTTCCAATGCCCTTCTGAAAGGAAAGGATTTTCCCTTAAATGGAAAATCTGTAGAAAACCATTGCAATCACTGATAAATACTTTCTTCATGGACAACCTTTCTCTCCTGGTGTCTGCCTGAGCTTTTCTGCTTAGGAAGTGAGGCTCCTTTCAGGCTCCCCACTGACAGAGGGGTTGTGTTTTCACAGTTCATCCAGCAAAGCTCCCCTTTGGAGGGGGGTGAGGGGCTGCAAACAGCTGGGCAGGGCGTTGTACCTGAGGGTGTTCAGGGTCCAGCTCTGCCCCAGGAGATCCACATCCACCAAGCTCTGCCCCAGGAGATCCACATCCACCAAGCTCTGCCCCAGGAGATCCACATCCACCAAGCTCTGCCCCAGGAGGTCCACATCCACCGAGCTCTGCCCCAGGAGGTCCACCAGCTCTGCCCCATCCACATCCACCAAGGACACGCTGCTGTGGCCACACTGCTGTGGGGAGCAGCTGGGCTGGAGGAAGGGGATCTTTATGAAGCAGCTGGATGAGGGTATGTTTTAGAGGGCAAGGAGGACTTGCCCCTCATCCCCTTTGTCCCTGGGGTTCAGTGGAACAGCTGGAACAGGCTAAGCCTCAAACATGACCTTCACTCCTTGGGGCTGCAGTCAGACAGGGGAGTGATGGGAAAGGTGAGGCCGGGAAGAAGCTCTAATGTGTTTTTATTACTACAGTAAAAGGTTGATGTCAGTGCAAAGCCCTGGCAGCAGAGTAGGGCTGTCAGAAGCACTCAGTGTTACAGAGGGGCAGAACAAGGCTGCTCCCCATGGCTCCCCAAGCCCCACCTCTGTTCAGGTGATTGTGACAATGCAGGGCACCCCTTTCTTGAACTAGTTATTTGTGTTCTGGGCTAAGCAGTGTCTACAGCCTCCAGCAAGTGGCTGCCAGCCAGTGCATCCCATAACGAGCATCCCACCCCACAACTGGCTGGCTGTTTATTATGCACGGCATGTCACTTTTGGCTAATAGGGGCAGGAAAAGGAACAAGGAACTAAGGGTTCCCAATGGCTGTCAGTGAATTTATTTTGCAGTTAACAGCCTTTGTAATGCACAGACTAACTTTATCTCGTTTCGCTGAGGGTGTGCTGGGATAATTGCTGGAGTACTTTGTTAAAAAGAAAAGCTCTCCCCATTTCCATTAACTCTCGGCGTGGTGTCGGTCTCACTTGACTGCACTAGGTAACATTTACAGTTCAATTCCACAGTCATGATGGACTGAAACACATAACCCTGCCTGCTCTGCACTCCACTAATCACATGCGTTAATAAACAGGGAGATTCATAAGGTCTGTTACTTTTATTTTTCCTCTCTAAGTCTATTTTTATGAATTAAATTATGAGCTTTTTTCCCCCCTGTGAAATCCAAACTGCCGGAGGAATAAATACGGTGTTATCTTATTCAGTAGGGTGTAATAAGCTACTATTTTAGGGAAGCAAGCCAGGCATGCCGAAGTTGTTGCAAACTAAAAAGAAAAAAAAAATATCCAGCAACAAAGAATAGCTTTGTATGATGTCAATCTACAGTATGCATGTGTTTATATAATCACATTGGAATTTACTTTGAACTTTAGCCTGGAAAATTTACTTAGTGGGGGGAAGGGGAGGGGAAGGATTTGAGTATCTAAGCACCAAAATAGCTAAGACAAAGTAGTAAAACTGTGTGGTTGGTTGTAGAGCAGAACCACGTGAAAATGCAAAGAATCCCTTTTGTAACGGGTAGAGACAAGTAAGCCACTTGATCGTTATGGTATGAGATAAGTATACAAGCCACAGGAAATGCTGTGTTATTCACATTCCTCTCTTATTGTTTTTCCAAGGGTGGTTAATTCTTGCCTTTTTAAGGAACTTTTTTTTTTGTACATGACTTGTTCTTGCTCTGGTTTGATAATAGCAGTTCTCTAGAGAAAAAGAAAGAACAGTCATAAGTAGCATTGCATGAGAACAAACATGGGTTCAGAGATCAGAACACCAAGGGTTGTCCTTCCTCCTGTGGCTTCTTTGGTGAAGCAAGGAGAAAAAAATCCACACTTGACCTACGACTGCATTTATTAACCCTCACTAACACTGACTCAGGGCTCAGTTGGCTTGTCTGAAGTTCAGTACTGCTAGCCACAAAACTTCTCTCTGCAGGGACTGTCCCATATGGCCCTTTATAATACTGGATGTAATAACCTTGTCCTCTTAAAGGGGTGTGAGAGGAGCATTCTGATCTCTTAACAATGTTTTTAAAAGTGCTCAATACTCAGCAACTTCTTTTGGGTTAATTTGGCCAGAAAAACAGAAGATCCCAACAAACTGGTTGCTGAGTCATTCTGAAAATTCTATTGCTTTTACTGATGTCATGGAAGCAGAGCCTGGTTCAGAACCTCCTCCAGAAATGTTTGATTAAATGGAATGCATAGTTCTGCATGTTGCCTTTATTGCTTTTTTCTGTATTATGGCATATTCTGTGGCAGTGGTATGGCTACATCTTTGATCACACATAGCCCCTACTTCACTTGTGCTGAAGGAAAATCTTACTGTGAACAACACTAATTCAGTCTGCAAAAGGTGTTGGTAATGTCTGCTGGGTTTTTCATCTCTTTCTGTAAAGCAATACAGACTTAAATTCTTGAGATTTAATCACTAGTGTCAAACAGCTTTGCAGTCTGTCTCTTCCCTTTAAGAGTTGCTTTCTCAGTGTATTTTTATGAGAACAGACAACATCTGGGATTGCATCTTCTACTTAGACAGACATTAAAATTGTGGGGTTTTCTCTTAGTAAATGCCACCTCTTCTTAAAGGCAATTGGGTGACTTCTGTGATAGAGCACCTGTGCTGTATAATGGCAACATGATTCACCTGCAGACCTAGCTATTGCAATAATAAAGCTTTTTCCAGTCAGTACTTAAGATAATTTAATTACAGTATTTGAACTGGAAGATGGAAGCACATAGAAACTTCCTCTAAGTGACTCACACTGTGTTTGGAAATTCGCCTTAGCAGCAAGCCTTTGCTTTGCTTTGCAGTGTGCTCTCCCCCCTGTTTTATTTATTTTAGCAGGAGTTGTAAGGAGGTGTGGGTCCAGGGCAGCCCTTTGCATCTTTCTGAGATGGGGATCTAGGACAGAGACAAAGCAGGGTGACCTTGGGTCCCTTGTACCCCATCCCACTGTGCAGCCTGCAAATACAGGAGGGGGTGAGGAGGGTGAGGAAAGCATTGCACCCTCAGAAGCAGAAATCCTGAGCCTTCTGAATGCTCTCTGGGAAGATTCCAAAGGTGCCTGGAGAAGAGGAAGTAAATCATAGAAAAACTAGATCTGTACTTCCAGCAGTTGCAGACGTCTGTGCTGAATTCCTTGGCCTTCTGCTGTTGGAGGAATTCTCCTGACCTACTACATAAGGTGACCAAATATAAGATGGGAAATGATATAGGCTGTGTAAATGCACAGGGGCTGCTTTTCTGAGCAATACTCTGAATCCATGAGTGACTAATGTGGTCAGTTCTCTTGGAACAGCAGATCCTCTGTGCTCCTCCTGGGTCTGGGGTGTGATGAGCATTTCTGGCCTCAGGGGGGCTTTGGTTTAAGTCCATATTTCTATGACACTGCATTTTATTTTATCCACTGGAAAGCTGAAGTTAGATGTTGCTTGGCTGGTTTGCTTTCCTCTGTGCTCCACAAACCTGGAATTGAAACATGTCTCTTAACTCAAGGCAACTGCAGAAATGAAATAAGACATCCTACCTCTTGGTGTCGTTAGACCTTGTTATTCCACGTGTTTCATTACCATTTACCTGAGACAATTTCTGCTGCCAATGACTTTTCTTCACTTGCCTTCCTCATATTCCAAGCTTCTGATTTGCTTCAGTTAAGAATTTTGTAAAAAAAAAAAATAGCCTTGAACCTCATGGATCTTCTAATATTCCTCATTCATTTGTAGTCAGTAACAACCTGATCCTTCTCTTTCCAACATCTTTACGATTCCCATTCCCCACTTGGAACCCTCAGAGCCTGCATGGTCAGGATACCTGAACATACAGCCATGTGTTTTGTTGTCCTCTAATAATTCCTAGGTTGACTTTCATGGTCTTTTACTTACTTTTTCAGTTATCCTGTGTAAGTTCCCTGTGATCCATGGCATGAGCTCAGTTTTACTTATGGACCAGCAGCCTTTTCATACAGACCAGTTTTTGCTGTTTCTTCTTTCCAGACTAAAGCTGTTGTTGGGCTAAAGCCTTGTAGCTTCAGCCACCAGCAGAAATAAATGTGGACATAGCCTGCATCCTTGTCTGACTGCTGTAGTCATCCTTAACCAGTCCTTCATCATCTTGTCTGCTGTTGCCACACGTGATGACTTGCTGTAAATGTTTTCTGTCAGCTTGGTCAATCTCTTGGGATGTCAAAATTCACAGAATTCCCCATCTTTCTGTGTGATGCTGTCAGAGCCTGCTCAGATTTTATGAAATTATTACAGCAGGTTCAGTTGGGTCCTGTGGACTTCTCCAAGACCTGTTTTAAAATAGCATGTTGGTATGTTTATCCTGAGTCCTGCCCTAAACCCAACCTGTTTATCTGCAGGTATTTTTTTCAGTTGATGCTTTTCTTTCTTTTCATTGTTTACTCTGTTTTTATTTACATTCTCGAGGAGTTGGTTTGTACAGTACTTGAGCTGTAAATTCCCTACATGCCTGTAGCATGTGTTTCCAATGACATTGCTTTTTAACTTTTTCTCTTTTGAACTTTTTTCCAAGACCTTGAGAAGCCAAAAAAAACAAACAAACAAACCCCCCAAAACAACAACAAAAAAAGCCCAAAGCCAACAAAAAAACCTTTGCACCTGCTCACTTCTGTGTGTGCCAGGAAGCTTCTCTAGGACTCTTTCATCTGCTGTGTTCTGGTCCTTCAAAACACTCTTTCTATTCATATTTTTCTTGCTCACCTTGAGCTGTTCTTCACAACCAGCCTTTTCACCTCAACTCTTTACTTCTCTCCTGTTCATCTGCAGAAACTGATGTTGCTGGGGAGTCCCCCAAATCCTGACCTACTGACTGATCAGAAACCACATCAGACCAAATAAAAATAATTATTTTAAAAAAAGAGTTGATACAAGAAAGGATTAGTAATGGACACAAAGTCAAATTTACTGCACCCCTGCTCAGAGTGCCTCTGACAGGATCCTTGGAAAATGATTTTTCCCCCCACCAGTCTTTTTTATCAGACTGCCTGGGTTTTGCTGGCTTCTGCCTTTATGCTGATAAAGATGACTTTCAAGATGACAGGAAACAATAGGACCTGTGTGTAACAGCCTGTGTTTCTGGTCTAGATTCCATGCCAAAATAGCTACACTTAGCACTTACTCAGCTCTTTTCATCTTCAAAGGCTTTCACAGATCCGATGTAAACAGCCCGAGTTCCACTGATTTTGGTGGCAAAGAGCTTAGTAGCCTTCAGAAAAGGATTATGCATTTGCATGGAAAATAGGAATATCATCTGCTGCTCTGCCAGCTGAAATTTTATAAAGGTATCAAGCTTTAAGCTAGAAAGCATTATTAGCTGAATGGGATTTAGCAACTTTCCTTGTGGTCAACATTCATATTCCTGGCTACAGTTTCATTGGATGAATCCAGGATTGATTATTGAATCAGTCATTAAATGTGTTTACAAGAAATTCAATGGCTGAGACCAACAGTATTTTTGAGTGCCATTGATTTTGCTGTTTTATCAAGCCATGTCCTATTTATGTCCTAATACCTGTGCCCAACATGTACGCAGTGTTGTCTTGGCAGGGTTTTTTTCAGAGTATTATTAGCTTTGAGATTTACTTTATGATGTTTCACAGTATTTAATAAATAAGACACTTCACTAGCACATTCTATGATACATGTTGCTATATTTAAGCTTGGAGTGCACTTAAGCAGTCAAGACCTAGTCCCTCCCCCTGCTCCATGTTCTGCTTTTACCTATTTAGAGACTGACACCCAGTTTGCTTTACAGTCAGACAGTGCCTAACTCTGCTTCTATAGTGAAAATTAGCCCAGTTGTTTCACTTTCCTTGTAAATTGTGTTTGTTTGTACTTCCTATGATTATTGTTGGTCTCCTCTGAACTATCTCCAAATTCTCTACATTTTCCTTAGTGTGATGCACAAATCTATTTGCAGTGTTCCAGCTGAGACCTCTCTCCTGTGTGTAGAGCAGAATGTTCATCTCCCATGTCTCACATGTAACACACCTGCCAGTGCATCCCAGAGCAGGATCAACCCTGTGTGTACTGTGTGACAGTGGAAATTCAGATTCTGTTGGTCTGGAATAACCTCTATTTCTGCAGTGATTCTGCTGAACCAGTGATCCCTGGCTCGTGTTTTTGTGTTTGATTTCTATTTATGTCTTTAGTGAATCTATGAACTGATGACCATTTGTGATATGGGATCTGAATTTATTAGCAGCAGGCACGAGCTTTCCCTGTTGTAGAAACAGTGTTTTTCTTCAAAACCTGTTTGGGAAGGGATGGATGAGGAGGGGTAAAACTGTTTCAATTGTGGAACTGCTTTTCCAACTACTCTGCTGGAACTGCCCTTCCAACTCTGTCAGGTACTCCAAAATCAAAAGCTTTGGCTTGGTCACAAAAGTTTTTATGGCATTGATATTGAGATGAAAAATTTTAGCACTGACTCTGACACATCCAAATAGGGCTACTGCTTTTTACATCCATCCTTCACTTGGCTTTCTGTCAACCTGGACATCAGACTCTTGAGCCCAACCCTGCTGTGGTGTCCAGTCTCCTCCCAGAGCCCTGCTATGTAAATGGACAAGTGTTTTATTTTTGCATGTGGAAGATGAAGCACAGGTTGAGATGAATTATGTTCACTGCTCTGGGAGCACCACACAGCAAAGCCAGGATTCAAAAGCACTATTTCAGAATTATGAGCTGGTGCTTCAGCACAAGCCTGTTCCTCTCACCTGAAGAGAAATAACCCCTATAACCTCTGGAATATGAAAGATGGTGGATTAAGTCTAACACTCATCTCCTCCAATTACTCACTTGCTTTTTAGTTTCAGTTGATGGACAATTTTATCCTTTCTCTTTGAGGAAGCGGTTTAGAGTAATTCCCTTTTAATTTGTCACCAGTGCATTCTACAGGTCCCTAACAAAAGTCTTTTCTTCAGGGCCAGCTGAGCAAACCTGACAGTGTCCCCAGTGCAGGTCACTGTCACTGCTGCTGCTGGACCTCATCTAGGGCAGAGCAGGGAGGAAGAACAGTAAAAGTGCCTTCAGCTGCCTCTATAGGCATCATTCCTGCTGCTCTGGGGAGGAGGTAACAAGACTGTATCAAAGGGAGATGTCCTGAAAAACATCACTATAAGCACAAGTCTGTGTCTTGCTTCAGAGCCATATTTACAGTCCAGGATTTCACTGCTGCTATAAAAATGCAGATTGCAGAAGGAATCAGGACTAATCCCATCCTCTCCCCTGTAGTGCATGTTCACCTGCTCTCAGCTGTGTATCTCCTTTCTGAAGTAACATCTGAGGAATTTTTCCTTTTGCATCCATCTGGATCCTTCCTCAGTCCGTCAATCTCTGCTCTTAAATATTCAACAGTGGCTTTCTCTGGGCTTGTTCTTGTATCCCTCAGTGCTTTCTTCATAAAACCAGACTCCTGTCTCCCAATCCTTTTTGATTATTTCCTGCCACCTATCCAGTGCTTTCTTTCCCTTCATTTCTTTGCTGCTTTCTGGTGTCTGTTCTCTACACAGGCCAGTGGCTCTTACCTGAATCCTTAGCTTTGTGAATATAATTTTTTCTCCTTTTCACTTTCATTTAAATGTATTTTGTTCCCAAATAGCTCTGAACCGCCACAACAATTATTTTCTAGTGAGACTGAAGGAGATGCTTGCAAATATTTTCAAACCACTACATTCATCCTTCCTAGCATCCCATATTCCCTGCCTTATCTGATTATCATGGGCATGCCCATCCTCTGTGATTTCTGTCACAGACCTTTCCCTGGGTTACCAGTGAACCTATCCAAGCAACAGGGAAAGTTGGTACCGTGGAAAGGCTAATCAGGGAGACAAGGATGAAAATATGTTAATCATATTTAAAACTGCAGTACTTTCAGCTAGGAAGTGTCTAGCTTTGCTGGTACTGCAAAGCTCTACCTTTGTGCAGTGGGGAAACCTGGTGTGAACCAATCCTGTAATCTGCTCTTAATGTTTATCTGTAAAATACAACTCTGATAAAAATAGCAGCCCTTCAGACCCTGCTTGATGTACAAAGAAATGTGCTGTGTTGTATTTAGGACTAAATCTTTTAATAGCAGTAATTCTTTCATTACAGCACAAAGCATTTTATTTTATTTTGGAATATGTCCAGCAAGACTGTTTAGTAGAATAGATTAACAACTAGCTTAAATATTTAGGTTAACATCCAGTATCCCAGATCCAAGCTCGTAAGGGAACAAAGAACCTCTTTCCAGATCCAGAGGACATTGAGTGCAGAACTCCAGCTGCATGGAAATAATGCAATATACCAGAAATCTATCAGACACTGCATCAGCTGGGTAATTTTTTATTGCTCTTTTGAAAATGCATCTCTTTTGACGCAGATGTTGCTGTTATGAGTTATATCTTTGTGCCTCCTGGTAGTAATATCTAAATGCTGTAGATGATTTTTTTTTCCCCTCTTTTGAGCATTTTATCTTTCATTCTGTCTGGAGCAGTATTATTTTGTGCATCTGTCACCGACTGTGATGTGCTGGGAGGAAGGGTGAGCATAATCATTCAGTTATGAGACACTGAATAAAACAAATGATCTTTTCATAAATTCATAGTATTTAAGTCCAGAAGGGACTGTTGCATTTAACCTGACCTCCTCTTATATATCACATCTTTATAAAGCAGGAGATGTCTCTACTGCACTAATAATGTTTTGAGCTCCGTGTTGCATACAATTATCAGTCTCCTGGATAAATACCAGCTGTTGGGATACTTCCAGCTATGCCTGCTCCTGAAAAGGCTTCTGTATAATACAAGGGGACTGATGATGCTCTTTCTGAAAGAAAATTGTGCTACAGGAGCCAGGAATAGGATAAAGAGCTTCAGGTCCAGGGAGAATGAGGGTTTCTGGCACAACACTAAAACTACTAAGAATGAGTGTTGAAATAAAAGGATTCCCCAATCTGGCAGCAAGTTTCTTTCATTTCATAGGTGAAGAATCGTGGGGAGATCAGACAGCAGTGCCCCAGAACAGGAGACTTCTCCCTCAGTTTGGAGCAGCCGCTGATAGAATCCAAGAGGAAGGATGCTGTGTGTAAAGAAGCAGCAACATTTGCCCCTGTGATAGGAAAAACACCTATTCTTTTTGTTGTTGTTGTTCTTGTGTGTGTTGTTTCAGTAATGAGCAGACTGCCCATAACCACAGCAATCAGCAACGATGTGATGGGTTTCTAATGGGCTAATCACAAAGGGTTATAAATGTCCTGCAGTGAAACTGTTTTTGTAGGGCTTCTACCTATTAGTGCCAATAATGGTTAGTCATGCTGATGCATACGGTGGGGTGACTGCTGCTTGCAGGGAGGAGTTATATTTTGGTTGTATTGTGTTTTACTGGAGCCTTGTGTACTTGACAGATAGATATTAGAGCTGTCCAAATGTTCGTGTCAGTGCACTTCTGACACCTGTCTGTGTAGATACATTCATGCTTGCACATCCATATCAGACCATTAGACACTATCAATCAATACTTGCTGTGGCTGCAGCTTCAAAAATGGGGTGGCAATAGGATGCCTGCAAAATGAACCTCCCTTTTTACACCAGGTAGAGCACGAACTGCAGTCATCTCTCATTTCTGAATGAGGTTTCCATAGAAAAATGAGTATGAAGTGACCCTTATCGCACAGTTTTTGTATGTGCCTTGTGCTTGTAAAGCTGTAACAAGCTTTCTTAAGACGATTGCTTCTCTCCCTTCCTTTTGTGGGTGATCCAACATGCACCAGATGAGAACCCCGGGTGTGGAGCCTGAGCACAGCTGCCCCACTACTCACAGGACAGCAACTGGGGGTTCTGCTGGGGTCTCTCCTCCAGTCTTTCGGGTTTTTTAGTTGTTTGTTTGTTTTTTCTTTGTAACTAGTTTGGTTGGGGCTCTCATCTCTTCTGAGTGAAATGCTTTCAACCTAATCCTGAATCCCTCTCTGGGAAAAAGATACTCGGGAGAAAAATATCTCCCTTCTCATTTTGACACAGCCTTCTATATAGTCTGAATGTCAGGAAAGCCATTTATAGACCATGTACAGTAATTGCATGCTTAATATTTCATCAGCTGCATTAACAGTAATGTCACTAAAACCAGGTATAGATTTAAAAGGATCTCTTTTGATTAAAAGTGACTTTAGAGCTTCTTGTGTATAATAATAGCAGCAGTGTGTATTATCATAGATGTTGCTATGGGTTTCTGAATTTAATAATTCAACACACATAGACACACACACAGAGATTTGCATTGAGATTTTGGACCAAGCATATGCTGCCTATTTGGCAGGGACCCCCTAATTACACCAAGATTAGACTGGTGTGAAGTCAAGTGCTTTCGTTTTAGCCACACTCTTCTTTCACAGCCAAGAGGCTGCAATATTTTTGGGTGGTACAAAACCCCCTGCTTTCATTACCATGCCACAGTTAACAGCTGTTGGAAACAGTGGTTAGGGTTGGTTTTCTACCAGACTTACTTCAGCCTGTCGTGATATTGTTTGGATGTGAGGCAGAAATGTTTGCTGTGAAACAGTACTGCAATACACTTGAATTCTACTGAACAAAGATCTGCTGCCAGCTGTCAATGGGACTGAAACCCTGCAAACAGCCTTGAATGGAAATTATGTCTTAATAATAAATCTCTTCAATTTCATTCTTGTTCCATATCCTTGAGAAATAAGCTTTGCAAGAAGATCTCGTGCTAAATGGTAATGAGGAATTCCCCAATAGCAAGTGTCAGTTGGTTTCTTCAGAAACACCCTTCTTAGTAATGATTTCCTTTTATTATTGAGCTAATAATTTTGCTAAATATTAGTGATGGATCTATTGGGGATTTTTTTATGCCAAAGCCTCTGCTTCACTGATGATAAATTTTATTCTTTTTTTCAAGTTATCATCAGAGCAGGTTTTACAGATGTCCTCTTCCAGTTGAGCATGCATGCATTTTGAGTTTGCAGCCTGCATTTCCATCAGCAACCAGCACTCAGTTCTGTAGGCACAGCTTGGGCCATGCCAAAATGCTGGAATTTGTACATTCCAAGGGCTGCTGGACCAAAAGGTGAGGGTGTCTTAAGAAACTGAGGAGTTGATACCAAACTGTGAAGAACACCTATCACAGGAGCACAAATGTTTTGGTTTGCACCACTGGAGCTTAGGTCTGTCTGTGCATTAAACCAAATATGTATATACATGTGCGTATATATATATATAAAATATATGGTTATTTCATGGTTAGGAATGGAAACAGTATTGCTCAACACGGCGTGGAGAATGTGTTGCTTCAAA
The DNA here is from genome assembly GCF_003945595.2 of Pipra filicauda. Lineage (NCBI taxonomy): Eukaryota > Metazoa > Chordata > Aves > Passeriformes > Pipridae > Pipra > Pipra filicauda. The sequence goes on along the minus strand of NW_024104687.1, from coordinate 898,745 downwards.
ATGTGCACATGAAGTGTGGCAAAGCACAGTTCATTTCCTGTCTGGATCAACCACGTTGAATGGCAACATCAGCCATGTACAGCCACTGTACATCTGCTCTGAGTTTTATAGGTGAGGAAAATTTATGCATCTGAGTAAAATGGAACTCAGCTTCAGTGCTTACTTGTGATTCAAACTGTAATTAGCTGCTTTATAAATGTCGTCCTCCACATCAGGGTAGTGGAGTGAGAAATACATCACTCTGATCCTTCTGGTCCTACTGATTCTGTTGGGGTGAGAGCAAATATATTGCAGATTTCTTTAGGCTTATGGGGTTGTGTTTTTTCACACTGCTTGTGGGACAGTGATTTCCTGGGCAGCACTCACACAGCAGCACCAGCAGGATTTGGCAGAAGTTAGTTCTCAGGTTCCAATAAAGTGACAGCTACATTTCTGGGTTCACCTAAACCAGCCTTCTGCTTCCCTGCAGGAATGAACCCTCCTCCCCACCTCCTATACTGTGTCAGTAATCTGGGGTCAGCTGGGTAGAACTGCCCTTTTCTTTTCCTGTGGTTTGCTCGTACCAGCCTACACATCTTCAGTTGACTGTGCCAGGCCTGCCTGCTGGGTATTACACACACATGCTAAGACTGAAGATTTTTGGGGTTTGTGTCAGATTGTTGATAACTCCAGTTTTTTTAAAATGAATACCTACTTTCATATTATTTCAATATAATGGATATAAATGGAGATATGCAGATATAATGAAGAAGGAGTTGGGTCTTAAAATGTTTGCTTTGTTAGTGCTGGGGTTTCTCATTTGAAGCTGGCAGAAAACTTTGATTGAAAGACCAGTTAAAAAGGGTCATGGCAAATTCCATCCTTGAGGAATATTTGCTTAATGAAGCTCTTACAGGAATTCTAGTTTTCAGTTCAATACAAGACATACTTTGAAGCCAAATCATCATCATAACATTAACTGATGTAGTTACTTAACTCAGCCAAATGCTATCTTTGCATTCTAAAACATCAGCTTTAGTTCTTGGTTCTACAATAGAGTTTTAATGAACACAAATCAATTGCTACTACTGCTTATCTGGAGATTGCAATTAAACAACTGGTAACTAAAAGGTCAGAAATGCTTACTGTTGAAAAAAGCAGTCTCCATCTCGTCATCTGGCTTTTAGCACTGTTTTTAATACCCATATTTAAAAGAGAAATAAATCATAAGAGCACTCAATAACTAATGGCTTTGCCTTTTCTCTGTGTGGGATTAGTGTGGTAGCTCCATCCTAGCCTTTCCTGGAATTTCAGCAAATGCTCCATTTGATGCGGGGATGAGTTTCTGTTTAAATGCTCCGAAGGATTTGGCTTCCAGCTCTGGGAGTTTTCCAAGCTGTAAACTGCTGATCACTCTTTCAGGCTCTGCTTGAGGTATTGGCTCCTCAAATCTAATTACATCTCTTTGTGATAGAACTGCTTGATGTACCAATTTAAATAGTGTGCATCTCCTCTGTAGGACTAGTGTATGTCTTATGCCTAATTTGGTGAAGAAATCCTGAAAAGTGGATTTAGTGAATCCGGGATCACTTTTGATTCTTCTTTCCTTCGAATAAGCCACTTGGTAAACTGTGTGTCAGTACTTCCTTTTTCATAAAGGATTGTTTAAACTAATTTGCATAAAGGATTATTTCAACTAATTTCCTTGGTGCTGCTTTGTTTCTCCTTCAGCAATTCATTCATTTCTCCTCTAACTAACATTCCTTAGATTCCCTCTGCCTTCCTGAATTCATGAGAGGATCCTCCCATCCTTGTGTTATTGAGCAGAGATATCTTTTCCTTTTCTCCCTTTTTCTTGCCATGCAACTTTGCAGTTTCCTCACCTGGTTACATCTGCCAATCCCCATGGGTTGATGTTGCTTGCACCTTCTGCCTTGTTTTGTTTCTACCTTCAGTCATCCATTTGATTTTAATTTTTTTTTCCCCCTGAAAGTATCCTGAAGCCCTGTAACCTGGCTCAGTAAAACCCTGCAAACCTGACTGTGGATGCTGTCTAGGTGCTCCCACTGTGTTGAACACAATGTGCTTTGCCATGCGGGATCAGGCTCAGCCACATCCACAGTGCTGACATGCATGTGGTAAAAAGAATGTTTCAGGGATTCTCAGGGTGCATAAGGAAAAAGAATAGTTTAAATCCTGCCCACACAATGCCAGGCTTGGAACTGGCACTCGTGGGTTAGGAAAGGGCCATGGCTGATGGCTCTTGGAAATCATGAGATCCCTGTGCAGTGGCAGCCACAGAATCCAACACAGTGCCGGGTGTCCTCGGGAAGCACCCTGAGAGCAAAGTACTGGGAGTTGCTTTGCTGCTGAGGAAGGTATGATCAAAGCTAGTAAAGTCATGAATTAGGTGAACTCAGAATTGTTTCTCTCCGAATTTGCACTACTTCTGGCTGGAGGAACTCTTTGAAACCATCAGGAGATGAGTGTGGGACAGGGGAAAGACATTGCTGTTCCTCGCAGCAGGCACAGAACTTCTGGGGGGTGTTGTCCCAGGAGGCTGCAGAGTCTCACGATGCCAGCAGGTTCAAAATGGAACTAAACACATTTAATTTCAGCCAGCAGGTCTGAAGTGGATATAGGGAATGCAGGCAGAGCAGTGCTTTCTGTGTCCCTGTTGCAGTTGTTAGAGGTGCTGGAGGAGCAGAGGGGCAATAGCTGCAGAGAGTGGCCAGGCTCACACCAGAGCCCAGCCCAAGGCAGTGGGATTTCTGGGCTGGTCAGGCCACAGCTCCAGCCCCTGGGAGTATTCCTTATTCATCCAGGCTGCACTGCTCCCACTGTTGCAGCTGGCTGTGTTCAAACACCGTCCTGGCTTGCTGTGCCATGTAAGCTCCCATCCCTTGACTGCTGCTTGCTTGTTGAAATTAAACCTCCGAGAAGCAGGGATCCCTCCTTTCCCCTGCGTGCTTTTCCCTGTGTCTCGTACAATGCAGCCCACATTTCACCCTGGGTCCTTAGGTGCCACTGTGATTTATACTACTAAAAAGGTTTATGCACCACACAAATAAATTTATGTGCATAATGCACACTAGTGCATTGCTGTTGCACTGTCATTGGAATATCTGGACACAGGTGACTAATTTGAGGGAAGCAGTGAAGTTCGTGTGTTTCAATTATTAAAGGGGGAAAAAGAACCAAGCTAGCACTGTAAATGCCTTTCTGATTACTTATGTCAGCCCACTTCCCTTTTGGCATTTCCCTGTCGTGGTGTCATTAATATTTCCATCCCCCCTGCATCCTTAATGATGTACTTGGTTGACCTGCATCATTTAAAATATTTTTTCATTATAGTGATTTTCTCATTTAGGTCCCCGGGAGATCTCGATATGTAATCAGTTTTCTCTAACAAATGACCTCCTTTAACTTCATTAGTTCAGAATTAATTTACTAGCATCCAAGATATTGAATGGCTCTGATTAGTAAAATACAGTAAAAAAATTGAAGTTCCCTTTCATTTATGGTGAAGGCAAACATTAATTAAACCCTATATTTCTTTGCTAGTTTTGTTCACACTTGAATTTAATAAAGAGGGATGCTTGATGGGCTGTCACTAAGCATCAGATGAGGGTGGGGATGGGATTACAGGCTTTCTGTGGGGGTAACATCTTCAAGCAGCTGCATTTTGCCTAAATGCTTGACTTCCCTTGCAGCTTTCTTTACCTTTCAGGGAGCTTTTTAAATGAGCAAGCCAGGAGAGACATTGCTTTCTGTGAGCAGTGGAGGAAGCTGGCAGTGAGGGCTCGGGGAGGACGTGCCTCTGGCTGGCAAACCCTGCTCACAGGATTATCCACAGTGCCAGCCCCCTCACCCTCTCAGCCTTTTCAGGTTTCCATTTTGCAGATCTGCTGCCTGGGCCTGGGGAAGGCATTTTTCTTCCTGTTCTTTGGCAGCGAGCAGGTTTGCACTGTGCACTGCACGTGGGGTGGCTGAGGAGGCTGTGTGGCACGTGTGTGATGGATGGCAGGAAGGCTTTGCTTAGGGAATGATCGTTATTCCTGGAAAAATCCACCCGTGTAGGGGAGGGTACCCACCTGGAGTGGATTTGTTGTGCTCATCGCTGCCCGTGCTGCTGTATTTTTATTTTCTGAATGGTAATCAAATCCATTCAGTCAAATGGTACAGATAGTTTTAAATAAGCTTTTTACTTTTTTTTAAAAAAAAGGCTTTTGGCCTGCAGAAGACTTTATGGTAGTTGTTTTGAAACTGCATTGAAAGAAGCTTCGTGTTTGCTCTGAGGTTTATAGGAATAGATACTTCTGGTAAGGCCCCAGCCATGGTTTGGAGCCCCACTGTGCTGGGGGGCAGAAGAAAGACTGACCCCCTTCCCCCCTCAGAAAACTCCCTGAAACAAACTTCTGCTCTCAGTAATCTCAGCTGTGGAGGTGACTTTCTGCCTGTGCATGACTTCAAGTCAAGGGTTGGACTTGACGTCTTGGAGGTCTTTTCCAACTTCAATTTTAATGGTTCTGTGGCAGTTTAGACCATGGGTTGAGCTGACCCCAGGGAGAAGCAGAGGCACAGGACAGGCCTGTGCCAGATGTGTGGTCAGCTCCTGTGGAGGAGCACTGCAGACCTCCTGAGGCAGCACCTCCAAGCACTGCAGCCTGGTTTGCTAGAGGCTGCTGCTCCTGAGGCTGCAGCCTGCGGTGGTCATGCTCTTGTCCTGAGCCCAAGCCTTCCCCTTGCTGAGCTCTGCCAGTGTGCCACATCTGGCTTTTGAATTGGTCAGGTTACTGTTCTGGAGCTGATTTGCCCCTCAGCCAGCCAAGAATTTTGAAAACCAGTCTGTTTGGTTTACACACCAGTGATTCACTAGCCCAAGAACTGCTTTTCAGGCACATCCCAAGAGTGTCTCTGGGAATCATCCTTATCCCTCTGCTCCTCTGGGTCCAGCTGAAAGGTACAACAGCCCCTGTGCCCATCCCTGTCACCCAGGCTGGAGGCAGCACTGATGTGGAGCTCCGGGGGCTCCTGCTCTCTGCTGTGATGCTGGATGTGAAGTGTTGTACTGGTGACCTGGAGCTAAAGGGGGGTTGGATGGGGCCAACGGCCTCGTAAATTATTCTCCCCTCTTCACAAGAATAAAGTTTGTAGAGGGATTCAGGCAGTCAATTTACATCTCTTGAAAGAAAGGAAATTGAAAACACTAAAGCAATTTATTGCCTTTTAAATTAGGGGATGAGGGGGAATGTAAGTGGCGCTAAAATTTAACTACCTGCAAAAGCAAATAAGGAAAACTGTAATATTTCACAAAGTCGTAATCCACTATACAATAGGAGCATTTTCAATTTCATTGTGGAAAACATAAGTTACTACTTCTTTCTGCCTCACAACTTGCCCATAAAGCAACATCCAATTGGTAGATTCAGTACTGTTTCTGGTACTGTTTTTTTCTTCTTTCTTACAATTTGCATAAAACACTTAGAGAGGGTTTTTTTCCCCCCATCTCATATTGCGGTATTCCAAGTTTTCAGCAAAGTAAGTGTTTTGCCTGCAAGGCCTATATCTAATATTGGTTCACTTTGAATGTCTTTTCCTGTTTAAATGTTACTCCAGGAAACCACAGTAATTGTAATCAAATGAGTATGCTCAATATACAGCCTTTATGACTACAGGGTGGCTTTCTCAGTCTGATTCAACTGATCTTAGAAAACAGGAGGGATGATTCAGGAGCTCTTCCAAGAAGAGCTCTTGCTCCTGGCAGTATTTACTCCCAGGTAGATTAGAAAAAATAGGAGCTACCATCTGAGAAAAAGATGAAAACCAAAATGGTCTAATATCTGCTCATTACATGAGGGCAAAGCCACAGAAACCAACACAGCAGGGAGCTAAATTTGCCCCCTCTGCCTGGGAGAACATTTCAGAAGAGCCCTGGAGAAGTTCATTGTACGAAGAGAGTATAGGAGATACAACTCGAGCTTCTTCCAGGCCACAAACCCTTCCTGTTCATTTTTCCCTCCAGGAAAAGTAATTCTCAACCCAGAAGCTTGAGTTGTCAAGCCCTGGAACAAGTTGCCCTGGGAAGTGTGGGATCACCATCTCAGGAGGGATTTATATAAAAGATGTGCAGATGTGGCCCTTGGGGACGTGGTTTAGTGGTGGCCTTGGCAGTGCTGGGTTAGAAGTTGGACTCTGATCTTGGAGGTCTTTTTCAGTCTAAGGAATTCTGTGATTCTGTGATCCAAGATGATTCAAGATGAATTGCTGATGGCCTGTTTGTGTAGGCAGACATTGCCTGAGCTATTCTGGGACAGCTACTGGGCTACAGGTACTCTGGAGTGCTTCTTGTATTCACATAAATCCAACTTCTCTTGAGATGAAGTGAACTTTTTCCTGGCATCATTACTTAGAGAATGGCTTGGTTGTTATCTTAGAGCAGGTTTCCTGAGGCAGCTCTGGGGATAGTAGCCCCTTTCCTCTGCCTGGAGAGTTGAGAGCTTGTCCATGTGAAAAATTGCTCCCAGCTACATCCAGGCTAGCCAACATCCCTGTGTGGCTCCGTGATTCTCATACCAACACCACCAAATTAATATATGTACCCCTTCCTGGGAACCTGCATTGGCTTCCACCCTCCCAGGCTGCCTTAGGTGGGATCTCAATGCCTCTGCTTACCCTTACCCTGTATCAGAGCTGAACTAGGCCATGGTTTAAGTACAGCTGAGCAAGAAAGCTTTGTAACAACTTACATTTGCTTAACCATCTTCACATCTTTTTGTTCCTGTTCCACATGCTTACCAGTTTCTCAATTTTATTAGGCATTTATAAATACCTGATTGAGCTATGCGGATGAGATTGATTATTATGGCTCTTGAGGCGGTGCTGGCATTCTAGATGCTTTATGCTGGATCTACTGAGTCTTAGCACAGAGGGAAATCATGTGTTTTTCCTTTTAGAAATGCTCCAGCTGCTCTCTGAAGTTGTCAATCTAAATTTGAGCAGAGACATTGCACTGACCCGACCATATCTGCAGAGATTTTGGATGCGTGTTCACGACACAGTTCTGTGCACGGGGGGTTTAGCTCCAGGGCCACACAAAGGATAATTTGGAGAGGATGGAGTTTTCCCCTTGTATAAATTCATTCGTGTTCACTTGGAAGGCTGAAGGGAGCTCTGAACCAAGGTGTGCTCCATGCAGGCTGTGCTCACAGGGTGAGTGTTACCCACTGTGACAGTGTGTAGGGAGCCTAGCTCAGATGATAACACAAGATGACTATGCAGAGGACTGGCTTTCTCCAGAGATGTACTAAATGCCTGCTGCTCCAAGGACATGTGAATCCTTTTAGCCCACTGCAGGATAAAACCTTCAATATTTAAGACTCACTCTGGTGCTTCAAACTCTTAAATGTGATGGGCTCTGCTGCTGGAAAATGATGCAGCTCCACTGACATCAACCCTTTCCCTGGGGCTGGAGCCCCGGGGATTGGAACAGGACTGTGCTGATTTACATGAGAATCTGGCTGTACTTGCTTACAAGCCAGCCCTCTGCAGTCCCTTATAAACATTCCTAACTAGGATGCAGCTCAACCTGAAATGAAACCAATGTTTAGGAATACTGAGGCTCTGGCTCTCGCTCATCATCACTGTAATTAAGATTTCAGCTGCTTTGCTTTGCTTGCTGCAAGGCCTTTGGACCATTATGGCTGCCCAGTGCTATGAAAAGCAGATTTACTGCTATTAGCTATAAGCACTGTAGCACAACAGAAAAAAACCAAAATATGGATCTGTGCCGTAGCATAAAACGTGCACACCACTGATGACAATTAGCACTAATTTGTCATTCTGTGCTATATTTAATTTTAAAGTGGCCAAACGATTGGACAAAATACTACCAGCACATGTACTGTGGATTTTTTGCTGCAATAGCTGTCTTCTGCTCTAAGCAGCAGCACCTCCTCCTCTCCCCAGAGCAGCCACAAACAAACCTCGTGTCTGTACATGAACTGGGGAGAGGTCTACCTGAAAGAAGATCTTGTACTGGTAGAAAACTTTTGCTGTAGATCTAGCCTGATGTTCTAGCCAGCTCCCTACCCACCCAGGGAGGGCCTTCTGAAGGCCACAGCAGCATCTCTCTTGCTTGCAGAAGCTGCTCCCACAACTGGAGTGAGCATTTTCCTTTTTCTTGGCTGGCAGGGATTCCCTAGAACTGAGGTAGGGAGACATCAGGGCTGGAGTTGTTGTTTTGAGATATATCACTTGAGATGAATTTTGCTGTCATCAGACCTGTCTTGAGATAAATCACTTTAAGTGATATTGGTTTGCAATTTTGTCTTTCTAGTCATAAAATGTCTTTCTTTTTAGCACTAAACCTTAATCTTATTGAAACATTTTTCATTTCAAAAACCTTCCCTCACCATTCCTTTTTCTGTCCTAACCTGAAATATCAGTGTTTTGTAAAGTGTTATTTTAAAACGTGAACATTTTGAAAATAACCCCTTTTTTGAGCCTGTTTGTTTACTGCAAATTTATTTGTAATGAACTTAACTTGTTTCCTAGCTATGATGAGCTGGAGGAGTGTAGTGATACATTACGTGGTGTGGTTATGCACTGTCTGGAGCTTGATTGAAGATGTGATTCCTGGATTACAGATCTTGTTGCAGCTTTGAAGGAGAGTCCAGCCTGAGCAGTGGTTTCCTCTGGCTTTTGAGAACTTCATTATCTGGGCCTGGAGTCAATACAGATTTCTGGCACTGATGAAGGTCTGCACAGTTTGAAAGATTTCCTGTAAACTAGAAGACTGTCTCGCCTGTGGGCTTGGCTTGGAGGCAGCCTTACCCCAATAGGTATTTATTGGATCTAATATTTAGGCCAGCTGAGGAAGGTCTGTTCTAGTTCAGAAATACTATTTTAGCCCAGGCAAAAGATAGAATAATTCAGGAGGAGCTAAAGAGGGATTTATTTTTTTCCCCCTTTAGTCTGAGAATTGTATTAGCATCATGTTATCTTTGAATTTTTATTTAAACTAGCCTGGTTTCTATGGATCTGAGAATCCCAATGAGCTTATTTTCCCTGTGGTTTTTTCAATGCCCACTGTGTCTTCTCTCTCTACCTAACATTATTTTTGTCTTCAGCAGTGTGCTTTTGTTGCAGGCTCTCGTGCAAGGAATGAAGTGAGGTCTGATGTCCAGCCAGCTCCTTTCCCTCATTATGGGACCCTGGCATCTGGAAGCCCCCAGGCCTGGCCAACAACCCCAGAACTGGTGTATGTGAGAACACTGCATGAATAGGTTTGAGGGCAGCTTTAAAAGGCCTCTCTCTTGGGGAGGTGACTGGCACAGCATAGCCCAGGACTTCTGGTGAGATCAGGTCAGGACAGACAGCATTCTCTGAGCTGGAAGGGTTAACAGGAGATTGCTGCTTCTCCTCCCTTGCCTTTACTTTTATCATGATTTATATATTTGAAAGGAGGGGTGATTAATAATCCACAACCCCTCAGCCTGCAAGGAGGGCTCAGGCACTTAACATACCAGAGAGCTACGGTGCAAACAGTAAGAAATGATTAACAAGACTAACATTTACCCTCCTCCCTGAATAACTCAAGAGCAGCATCAGTGGTTCCTTGCACTCCCTGGCTCTCAGCAGTGGAGTGAGGGCTACCAAAGGGCTGCTGTAGCAAAAGGTTGGAGCTAAAAGTCAGCTCACTGCAGGTACCATGGTGATGAGTCTGGCACAATCACCTGGAAAGATAAATATAGTTATCATGCCATTCCTGGAGCTGGATATAAATGTCTCCATTCCATATGCACTGTTTCTCTCAAGATGAGGAAAAACTGGCCCATGAAGTTCTCACTGACCTAAGAAATCAAAGTACAGAAAGAGCTGCTGGAATTCATCTGCTGCTTGTCAGCTTGGACCTTGATACTTTCCCTGCTCAGCACTTGGATAAGCATAGAGGGAGGACAATGTGGCCACAGAAGAGAGAAACAAAGCCAGGGAAGTAAATTGGATGGAATTTGTCTCAGGGGTAATGGCCCATTGAGCGCTGAATTGCATCGGTTCCCGATATCTCTTGACTTCACACAGACCGATCACTACCAGCTTTGTTCTGTGCCTTCTGGTGAAAAAGAAAGAATCTACTTAATTCAGAAAATACTTTGGAGGTCAGAAAGTGTTTTTCTTTCTCCTGGGTTTTTCAATGCCAGCAGGGGGGGGCAGATTTGGTTTCTTAAGTACAAAGAGGCAACCTAACAAGGTCCTGCCTCCGTGCTGATACAAAAGAGATGAAGGGAAGTCCCAGTAACCAAGCAAAAAATGTGCAGAGGAAAAATCAAATGGAGATGTGGGCAGGTCAGCTGTCCCTTTTTCATGTGATGGAATTGAACTTGAGAAGGTAATTTGCATCCTTATGTGAGAAAAGAATAACGTTAGGGTAGCAAAGTGGGTAGACTGGAACACTTGTGAGGGTTATCTGTGACCTACTTATTTCATAATGGTACAAACAACCCTTTTGAACAGGACACAGTGGCAAAGCAGGGCCTCAGAGGAGATTCTGAATCCCCTCCCTTTCCACCAGGGTCTATAGGAGCTGGAAGTCTTCAGCATGTTGGCAGCTGTCACTGCAGTGTTCCCAGTGTGTTCAACCCACCCGTGTGTTCCAAAGCACAGCAGTGAGCAGGGCAGAGGTGCAGCTCCTGCAGCAACATCCCTGTGCAGCCATGAGGTTACTGCAGCCAATGCAAGGGGTGCCCAAAGCAATATTCTCTCTTATTCTAATCAAACGTGCACCATACCCAGGTACAGGCAGGTTTTGTTCTGGTATATTCTTGTTTGATCCTGAAGAGGAAGAGGGATTTAATTTTTAAAGTGAGGCTTTCCCAGTAAAAAAAAAAAAGTAAAATTCCAGTTCAGGTTATTCCAGCAGACAGCTCAGTTTGGAGAGCTCCTTCACTTCCTTGGCAGCAGCTCCTCCCCAGACCCCACCTCTGCCACTCCCCCAAAGTGGCCCCCAGCACACTCTGCTGTGAGCCTTGAGAAACCTCTCACACTTGACCAAAAACATCCTCTGACACTGCTTTTAACAACAAACTGGACTGCCAGTTTTTTTTGAGGAAAGTCCCTACTTTGTCCTCTACTCCCTCCCTTAAGTCAGATAACTGGAAATCACACTTTGTTTAGAAATACTGAAAGGATGTCATGGGACTTCTATTTCCCAGATGGACTGCCTGTTCCCTCCACATCACCAACAGCTGTCTCCTTGCCCTGGAGAATATATTTTAGAGTGTGATGGGGATATAAGATGACAGGGTATGTGGCTTCTGGAGAAACTTGGAGTACAGGAGCTTTACTCCAAGGAGGTTCCATGGTACTACTTCAGTAGTAATAATTTAACTTTTTACCTTTTTATCCCCCCCAAATAAGCTTAAGGGTTTTGTCACTGTAAAGCAGCCTAGCCTGATGTCAAATGTGCTGTACACATATTTGCTATGGCACGCCAGCAAAGCTGAGCAGAGAAGGCAATTATCTATCTGTTAACCTTTGACTACATCACAGTTTTGGGAGAAGAGACTCTGGAGTGCAGGTGGAGCCAGACAGGGGTTATAAACAAGGGACATGTGCATCACTCCCATTTTGTTCCGTAGGATGGTGTCACCGAGCCCCTGCCTCTGAACAAGATCCTTCCTACAGTTCTTTCGGCTGCATTTTTGCTTTATTTTTGGTACATCAGAGAAACAACAGCCTTTCTGCAAGGTTTTATGGGTTATACTGCAAACACTGCTACTGAGACTGATCACAGAGGTCATCAGGAGGACTTTCTTTGGCTCCACAGTTATATTTCACTTAGTACCATATGATGGTCTAGTCCTGCCATAAAAGTGTTAATGAAAAAGCTGGACCAAGAAATGGTCATCTCTGGAATAAATGTCCCTTAAGATGATGATTGGCAGAGGACAGAATGACCTCAATACCATCCTCCTGCTCTACCTAGAAACCACGGGGTGTTGAAAGTCTTGTCAAGATAATCAGCACAGTGTAAAGAGCTGAAAATGTTCTGCTGGAGAGTAACAGTGTTAAACAACAGGGTAAGGTGCTCCAGAGAGTGGCTGAAGGATTGTAGGACATGCATCTGCATGTGTTTTCTGCAACATGAAGGACAAGGGAACAGCACAAACAAAAAGTAAGCAGCAGCGTGTCCAGGTATTGGATACCTTCATCTTCTGAGAGATTTCCTCACAGTCCCCACCTTGAGCATCAATCCATCCAGCTGTGGGGCCCCCAGGACAAGGAAGACATGGACCTGCTGGAATGAGTCCAGAGGAGGCCAGGAAGACACTCAGAGGGCTGGAGCAGCCCTGCTATGGAGACAGGCTGAAGAGCTGGGGTTGTTCAGCCTGGAGAAGACTCTGGGGAGACCCCAGAGCCTCTTCCAGAACTTAAGGGGGCTACAAGATGGAGAGGAACTTTCTGCAAAGGCATGGAGTGATAGGACAAAGGGGAACACTATGATTCTGTGACAATGATTGCTTTGAAGAGCTTGTACAGAGAATATGACTGCATGAAGCTCTGCTGTCTTGAGGTGAATAAGGAGAGACAAGGGAAGTCTCCCATGGTTCAACAGGAGAGTTGCTTGAGAGGTGCTTGTTCCTGATCTTCCTTTCTGTAGCAAAGACAGTACCAGTACACTAAACCTGCTGGTTCTTGAAATTAAATGCCATGGATGGGATTTTATAGTTACCAGATGAGACACTTCAGAAAATGAAGTGGTTGGAAAAAGGATTAGTGTGAAGGAGGTGCTGATGAAGAAGGAGGAAGCTGCAGCTGCTTGGACACACACAGATTGCCAGGTCAGGTGGGTCAGGCAGCCATCCAGAGGGCAGAGTGCTCAGGGTACAGTGGGCAGCACAGCCCAGGGGTGCACTGGGGACTCTGCACTGTGAGGTGATGCACAGTTTGGAATTAGCACCTGGGGCTGCCAGATTATACCATGGAGGGAGGAAGTGACTGTATCAACACACTGAGAAAAACGTAGTGTGGGGTTCCCCTATGTGTGTTGTGCCTTCCTGTGGCACAATATACTGTGTCCTAGATTTGTGCCAAGACACCAGGAAGCTTTAGGCTCAGGAGCCCCTCCTGCCTGATGCTTCTGGCACAGCATTGCTTACAGCTGCAGGAAACCTGCCCGTGTGCTGGGTCCTTTTAGTCTGGTGTTCTGTCCTGAAACCAAGCAGCCAAGGGGCAGTGCTGCTCTTCAGAGACCAGAAAAGCTTCCTGTGGAGGAGCTGGTTACAGGCTCTGCTGCATGATCAGAGGGCAGGTGTGGGGTGTGTTAGTGGCTGGGGTCAGCAGTGTAAATCTTATCCCACCCCAGTGTTATGTGGTGCAAGGGAGACCAGCACTTGGCCAGTGGATCCATAGCAAGGAAGTATTTCAATCAATCAGCTGTTTGCTTGTTCCTCTTCCCTGTTTCACTTCTCCTTTTCCTGTTCCTCTTTATTCTCTGCCACCTCCTCTCAGACCTGACTGCTTTCATTACAAGGTTGAAGGGCAGTGCCAAGCGAGCACATTAATCTCATACATTTTCATGAATATCAATTAAACTTGGATACCAGAAGATTTTTCTTATGTTCAGCAGAGTTGAGACCCAATTCTTTATACAGACCCTGCCTCCAGTAAAACCTGGGGGTGTTTTTCCAAAATCAAGCCTGCCATCTCTTCTTCCTGCTCCCTCCCACCATGCTGATAGCCCTTTGCCTTTTTCCTGTAGGACCTATATATACAATGGTTATCAGGGAAAGCCATTCCCCTTTCTGCCCTTGAAAGGCAATATCCACACGGGCTCCCAGGCAGAATTTGGAGTGCAGAGTCTCTGCTCTTCAATTACCATGGAGCTTATCTCTTGCATGTGTGACTAGATATTGTTTTTTTTTTTTCTCCAGCAAGACTGAAATTTAAAAGGACAGAAAAATTTCCAGTGCTTGAGATGGAGGAAACTGTTTGGTGTTGAAATGAGTGGAGTTTACGGACTACAGGGAAATAGGGCTATTTCTGAAGGAATAAATGTTGTCTCTTATCTTGCAGTCTCTGTTGGTTAGACAATTCATATCATCATGACAACAAAAAGGTCAAAAGCATATAGCAAACTTTCCAGCCATCCTTTTCTACAAATGAGACCATCTTTTGCTTTCACAGAGTCTATTTTCATAGAGTCCATTTTAATGGCTCCATGGCAGCAAAGTAAGGCCAGAGAAAGCTGGCTGTAAGTCCAGGGTATTCTTTATTTGAATTACAAAAATGCCAGTGACCTTTACTCAGGGGTTAGCATCCCACTTTGCTGGCTGCCCTGAAGAAATCAGGCAAAAAAGCAAATCCAACAGAAAGGGATTTTGGTTTAAGCCGGTGGTTCCCACAGGTCCCACTGCTGGAGGAGGCCCCTGATTGCTGGGGCAGCAGCTCTCCCTGCCCTATCCAGCTCTGCAGCTGCTCCCCTTGCAGGACACCGAGGGCTCGAGGCTTCCCTGGTGAGCAGAGGGCAGGGCTGGTGCCTTCCCTGCCGTGGGAGCTGCCACGCTCCTGGCTGGTGATCCTGGGATAAGGGATTGAGACCCAGGATGGTCTCAGTCACACCCTTGCACGGCATCTTCCAGAGGCACTCCTGAAATGGAGCTGGAGAGTGTCTGTCATGTGCACACGGGCCAGGCAGCTGGAGAAAGGGGAAATGTGTGATCTAAGACACATCTATTAATTCTGGGTCACGATGCCACAGCCTACCATGAAGTTTTATAGCTATGGATAGTAACAGGAGCAGTGACCTTTAATTATAGTGAGATAATGGGTACTGCTCTAACACAGAAACAGCTAAAAATAAAGGCCAGTGTAAAAAACACAAAGTATCTCAGAATGTGATCTCATTTTCCACTAATGGAAAACACAGCTCAACTCACAGTATCGTGGAAAAATGTTTTCTTTTGCAGATAGTAAGGTTACATTTAGATTCTGAGTTGGTATGATTTAATTCAAAATATCGTATTAGGCTGGTAAATTTAGAGTACCCAGAAAATTGAGTGGATATTCCCATTTTGATTTAAGCTGGAGTTATTAAATTTTGGTTGAGTTTGATTTGATTTAGTTCTAGTTTAAAGTAAATTAAAACCCCTGATGTAAAATTAAATTTACCACCTGTAAATTAAAACAAGGAGAGATTTTTCAATGCGTTTGCTTTAGCAAGTTATCTGGTGGAGGGTGAGATGGTGCTGAAGCCCTGATAGCTGTGCTGTGTGTGTTTCTGGGGGGTTCTTTCAGATTAATTTGGTCCTGAGGACCACCTAGTTGTTGAGTTTCACCCAAGAGGAAGGCAGAACACGTGCTCCCAGACCACTTCGTGGGCATCTCCCAAAGCAAAATGGGACTGGTGAGTACAGCTGGTTTGAAAGAACACGTCTGACCTGGACTGAGATGTGGATGCTGTTGCCTCCTGGCTGCTTAAATGGCCTTTGGTGAGTCGGTGCATGTTGGTGTGTCAGAAACTTGAGCTCCTGATACCTCGCTGAGCCCCCAGTCTGGGAAATGGCTGGTACTGGGACTCCCACATGAGCAGCTGTTGAGATGCCTGGGAGCTCCCAGAGCAGCCCATTCTATTTCTTTCCTTGAGGAGAAAATTTTCAAAGTTCCTGATATTTCTTCTGTGAATTGAAAATACGTTGGTTTACTTTCCAAATTTGCCAATTAGCTTAATTTTTCTCTCAAAGTTAAACTGGCCTGTTGGAATTAAACTCAGTGACCCATGGCTGAAAAGGACTGCTTACAACCCAAACCATCTCAAAACAATGCAGCCTGTAAGAGACGTGGTTCTCAACTTAGAAATGCACTTTTCACTGTTACAGAAACTTGGGCATCTCGCTTTTTGTTTTGTGTCAGGGGCAAGGAAAAATTCCCACTTCCCAGGTTCTGCTGACAAACCTTCTGCACCTATTCAGATCAAGTGATTTGTGAACTGTCTTGAAATGCCCCAGCAATTGCAAGCTGTGAATAGCAGCTCTATTAATATGCAAGTCAGGACTGCCATTATGGCAAAAATTATAGAGAGAGCCGAAAAAAGTTTGAAGAGTTGACTGGTGAGCATTGAGAGGCAATCACAGCCCACCCCTGCCCCAGCACATATCCTTCCACAATAGGATCTTCCCTGTATCTGTTGACAAACTTTGGCTAATGTTTCTGCTCGCTAAAAGGTTTTCTGCCAATACAGCAACATATTGCAGATAAAACCTAATGAGCTGAGTTTAACAAAAAAAATGCCATGTGGCTTCCTTGCAGAGATGCCCATCTGTCGGCTTGGTGAAGCAGCAGTGTGCTGCAGCTGCACTCCCGTGCTTTTTATCAAATCAAAATAAAGCTGTGCACCCCAGAGTCAGGTATGATAAACAGGCCAGCAAATTGCCTTACATGGGTATCATACAGCTCCTTATCCCTCTCACTTTTCAGAGCAGCAGAACCAGATGGCTCCTAACGGTGGGTGAAATTTTCTCCGTTATGTTTTTGGCATTGAGCAAGAGGGATGGAGTCCAGGAGTCCACCACCAAAACAACAGACATTTAAATTGGACTGGGACTGAGATTACAGCCTGCAAGCAGAACTTTTGAAATTGAAGCAGATTTCATTAATAGCAAACAAAATGCCTATTTAGAGTGGGTCTGGTGGAACAAAGAGGACACAAAACAATAATAAAAAAAGAGCCTTTGTGAGCAGCCTCACAGAACAATGAGGAGGTTGGCCTTCCTCCAGCCTCCCTCCCGGCTGGTGCAAAGCCCACTGCAAGGCAACTGCCCTTTCCACACCTCCCTTATTTATCACAGGGGCAATGGGAATAGGGAAGGCTATTGGGTGGTGGCTGGAGGCATCATTTCCCACCAGTCCTCCCTGCCAAGGGTGCAGAGAACATCATTTCTGGTGCGGTTGGAAGCAGGGTCAGTAAGAGGGCTTGGGGATATGGAGCATCTGTGTGTGATAGCAATCCCTGCTGAGAGCAGGATGGCACAGGCTAAAGGCTTCAGCTTCTCCCATCTCATCTTTGTCCTACTACATTTGTCAGAGCAATCCGAAGTTTAAGAGTTTGCTCCTCCTTTAATTGGCTGCTAAACAAGCATTGGTGCTTTTGTCTCATCATGGTGTTTTGGAATCAGTTCCAGATTTAAGGAATAAGTCAGAAAGTGTCTAGATTCAGATTGGAAAATTAGGAATGGTGACTTTGTCAGTGTGTGGTCCATGCTTCTGTTTTAAGTTCAGTTCATTTAAGTCTCAGAGCCAAATGTGAAATTCATTATTTGCTGCCAGCATGTATGTGAGCCCTTTCTATTGCTGGGAACATGCAGCGGATTTGCATGAGGTTTTGCTGTCACCAAGAGAAATGTATGAAATAGAGCAGATTAAATTGTTTAAAAATGTGCCTACTGACGAACTTCTTCAGCACATTATGGTTTTGTGAATTTAGGCTTATCTGAACATTTGTGTTGTAAGCACGTGAGTGTGCTGGTGTCTGCTTCGTGAGCTGTCACCCCCACAGCTGTACTAACATTACAAAGTCTAAACCAGGAGCTGCTCAGTTGTCTGCACTCTGGTTAAACAGAAAATAAAAATGTCATATATAGAAACCCAACGGAATAGAGACAGAGTTGGCAGCTTTTGTCCCTGGGTCATTAAAAATTATCTGAATCTACCATAGTTCTGAAGATCAGATTATTTGTATTCATGGGTATTTGCATGTAGGTAGATGGCTCATTTTAGGCACAGATATCTGGAAAAGCTGTCCTCTCTTGTCCCAGTGCACTCTTTATACACCTCAGGAAAAGAACCCTCTGCTGAACATGAACTAAGTAGTATTAAATAAACTGTAGAGATGTTGAAGATTGGTACTGAGACAAAACCCAAAGATACCTAATTCATGTGCATAAGACATTTCAGGGTTGTGCTTGCTGTGCATTGAGGTTGTTCCTTGCTTTGTGGATGAGATGGTGAAGGGTGTATCCACATCATACAGCTGAGGCAGGACAACCATATGAGCAGTGTCAGAGCCAGGCAGCCCTGAGTCCCCTTCTTCTTCTTCATTGTGTTGTGGCTGCGTCCTGTGGGTAGAACAAAATGAGTGTGCTTGCCTTGGAAAGGGTGTCAGAACTAACATGGAAAACCATGAGTTATGTACACTGCTGCGGCATCTCAATGTAGACAAATACAGTTTTCTTGCTTTGGAAGTGATGACAAATGCCATGTTGAACTAGTTTTGCTTGAGCAGGTCTGTGCAGTGATGGGCAAAGTTTGCTGGAAAGTATTTCGTTAAATATATACCCTGAGAGCTACACGTGCCCACTGCATCTGTGTCACCTGATTTGCAGAAGGAAGCCCTCAACTTGGGGCAAGAGGCTGAGGCAGCTGCCTGTGACCAGAGGAATTTTATTGCTATCTCATCACTGTTTCAAATTCTGCCCCATTTGTTATGTTCCTGAGGTCACATCTTTCTGACTCTCACATTTCACCCCCGAGCACTAAGCTGTATGCAAATCTTCCCTAAACAGAATGAGGAACACTGTAGAAATCCAGCCCTTTTCCAGGTGCTGCAATTTGCCTCAAAGTGTCTTGTACAATTTGACTTTCTTACTGGTGTTTTATTCATGGCTGCAATTTCTTCCTTTTAGGCAAGCTGTAGATGAGAGGAAGAATGAATAAGATGGTTGAGTTAAATATAGCACAGGGGCTGAACCATAACAGACTGTCCAGGGCTCCAGTCATAAAGGAAGAAAGAAATTACTTCAGAGAGGTTTAAGCACTTTCTTGCTACAGAAGTTGTACATGATGTCAAAGAGTGGAGAGTACTGAACAGCATGCTAGGAAAAGGAAAATCCTGGGATGCTGACCCAGAAAATTATCACACTGCTCAGTGGTTAGCTCAAAATGGAAGAGGAGTTTCACAGCTCTTTTTCCTGAATTGGTGACAGCTGTGACAAAGCCATATGGTAGAGTTACAACTCCAGCTTCATCCTGAGTGTGTGCATGTGTGTGTGCCTGTGGGTGAGGGAAAGTCATGTCTTTGTACAGCTCCAGTGGTGCCCTTAGAGTGAGCAAGCTACAGGGTGAACACACAGGGTGGAACTGCACTAAAGAAAGAACTTTGGCCAGGTCTCCTCCCCCCGTGTAAATCTCTGCTCAGACTTCCAGGATTAATTTTCTCATGCCAGCTCTGTGCCTCCTAATATTAGGAGGCATGAGAAGGTCACTCCTGGAAATACATATGTAACCCTGAAATGGAGGGAATGTGCTTGGCTGCTGTTCCTGAGCCTTTGTGGAGGCAGAGGTCTGTAGGCTGGCTGTGGACAGCCTGTGTGGCTGCCTCAGGTTCTGCAACTCTCGGTCCACGTGGGCAGCTCCAAGACCTGGCCAGCAGCTCCCCAGCAATGCTGGCGGCGTTAAACCTTCCAAATACAAAACTAAAAGCTGAGCTGCACCCAGACAAGGAGCTTCTCGCTTCTTCCAGGGCAAAGGGAGAGGAGACAGGCAGAGGAGTCTGAGCTGGGTTTGAGAGCAGGCTGTGGGAGGTGCAGGGGCTGTGTCTGTTGATGCTGCATCTCCCTCCCCTGAGCATCCCCTCACTTGCTGCCTTCAGGACACTGGCACAGGACCTGGGACCACTGCAGCTCTGCAAAACCCCTTTGTTGTGCAGGTGATTTATGTCCTGAAGCTGTGAGTCTGTGGGAGTAGATAAATATACAAAGCAGTGGCTGCCTGTGCTGGGAGCTGTGTGGCCAGGAGGGAGGTGACATGATGGGGGACAGGAGGTGCAGGAGATCTTCCATAGTAGCCAACTGTGAGAAAACAGTGGAAAGAGCTTCCAAACCCTTGCAAATGAAGCAAGCCCTGGGTTTTGGAGAGGGGAGAGGAACTCGGTCACCTTGTTTGGTCAGACAAAAGCCATGGGCTGAAGCAGGAGAGCAGTGACTTCTCTCTTTTCCTGTGTGGTGAAAAGCTTTACTTCATTTTTGGTGTCACTATTAAATTGTTCTGTGATGAATGCAAGAGGGTCCCTGTGGTGAAAATCAGACTGTGCCCTCCCCACTGTGCTGATTGGTGCTGTGTAAAGACCTAGAATTTTTCTGTTGCAGAGACATGGTGGGAATTGAGTAGCTACAGAGAAGAAAATGTCAGATCAGCAAGGAACCTCCTCACCCTGCTGCCTTCCTCTCTCTCTACATGAAGGTAAGTGCCCCTCCTGTGAAAAGAGGATTTCTAGAAAATTGGACATTGAGAGCGAAACCGTTCATCTGTTTATTAAACTAACCTCCTAATAGTGATGATTAGCAAAATGTTTAATTGAAATATGTCCAGTACCATTCTGTGTAAAGAAACTTCTATAATAAAATACTACTTATGCTGAACATATAGCAAAACCATCATAAAACCTACTGAACAATTTAACCCACGTCCATTAACTTCTAGAAAACAATTCCCCTTCAATACCTGTCTTTTATAGAGAGAAAGAAATGCTGCACATCAGTTTAATTTCAATTTGTATGTCTCCAGATGTACAGAAAACCCATTTGTGCACTGAGTTTTGTGTCTTTTATTAAGAATGACTGACTGAAAAAGAATGTGTTTCACATTTAGTGACCCTGAGCATTAGGAACTGGTGAAGAATTGATTTTTTGGTTACCTGACCGAATTAGGAATGTGTGAGGAAAATGCTTGTGTGTTGATACCCCCAACTTTTTCATCTTCCCACAGAAGTGTAAAATAAAAAAGCTAAAAAGGATAGCATTGGCCTAAGCATTTCTTTGACATAGAACAAAATATGTTGTTCTGAAAATGGGAAAATGAACGGCCTAGCATGCTTTTACCAGACAAAAACCCACGTCATCTCCTACTTCTGGGAATGGGTAAAGTCTGATCCCCTGCTCACTTAATTCCTGAACCTCTTGTGTTGGTGCAAACCAGCAGTGCCTTGAAACAAGAGACTAATGTATAGTGCAATAAAGAGACCATTAATTGCTTGTCTCTAGTGATTCACCTGAATTTTACAGAGGAGCAGAAGTGCCAGCAACAACAAAACATCTTTGCCAGGATTTTCAGTGGCAAAAGCTTTGACAAAAATGGAAATTGCACCCATAATGCCGTTTTTGCATATTGTTCCAGTTTTTATTTCATGAAAATATATGGTAAAGAGTGTATTTCAGCTGCTAAAACCTAAGCTTTTCTGATTTTACATAATAATTTAAAAAAATCAATTTTTGAGTTTTCCAGTACAACTTCAAACATGCTCAAACTTTTTTAAACATAGAAAAGAAATTGGTTTGATTTGTTCCCAAGAATTATCTAAACCAAGTCATATCTTTGTAGATTCTTATATGCACTGTGGTCAGAGACCCCATCTTCTCCTGGGTTTGTGCTCATGGAATTCATCACAAGGCTTTTAATCATTTCCAGCTTAGAAAGAGTGATAGAACTGTACATGAAGCTTTTGTGCTTGCTCTCAGATGAGCTGGAACTTTTCATAACACTTTCTGGTCTATTTTCCAGTCCTGTAAAATGTAAATAAACTCTTTGATGTTACCAGCTGAAAGCCTAATAGTTTATATAATGATTCTTTGTTGTTACCTCTTTCCTCTTTGTCTGTGAAGATGTTTCCCAGTGCCTGAGTTCAAGATGTCCTCTGATGCAATTATATGATACAGTTCAGGAGATTTTTCCTAAAAGGCTTTGGAAACTTTGAATCTTGGTTATTGAAAGAGGAGGTGTTACAAACAAGTGTCTTGAAAGCCAAGAAAGATGCCCTTGAGAGTTTCACAAGAACTAAGCTGTTCTGTTTGAAGAGCCCTCTGTCTCCCTTTTAACTGCTCTTGTGTAGTGACCATTCTGGTAATTTTGGGAAGAGGGCTGCTGTTAATTGGAGACGCACAAATAGAGAATGACTTTCTTTGCAAGAGTAAATCACTGAAAAGGGGAAGCCTTGTTTGCTGCTCTCCTGCATAGTCCAGCACGTTCCTGGATGGCACCACCCTGGGCCCTACCCAGTTTCTGAACCTTGATCCTTCTCCCACAGAGTCACACGACCCTAAAACCAGCTCTTGTTTGCTTAGAGGCAAGTCATGAACTCTTCAAGTTCATTTTCCCTCTGCAGAGCAGAGAAAGCATAACTTCCCAGATCTAATTTACAAGGACTACCTGGTGAGTTCTACCATATTATTCCAAAAAACACTAAATTTGCCTATTTGACTCTTTCCAGCAACTTTCTTTTTTTTCCAAGTCTTCCTTATTCCCCAAAGCCAGTTCTCCAGCTGTGTTTGTTTAGCCACACTGATACAGCTCTGACACAGAAGTGGCCATTGTATGAGATTATTAATGCTGTTCCATTTACATGGAGAATCTTGTTTCATTTCAAACTTGTAGGTCCATTTTTGTAGTGCCTCTTTGTTTGTTTATTATGTAGAAAGCTGCAAGGTTCAGCTGTGGGCTATTCCCTTTTTCCCCATCCCTCCCTAATTGTTTAAAGCTGTATGATCCTTCCTGCTGCTCTTGAACATGTTCTCCTGTGTTTGCACTTCCTTTTGGTAGTGTTGGAGCATGAAGGAACACAATGAAACACTAAATAATAGAAGGTCAAGGAGTCAGTCAATGGAATTGATAGGAGGTAAACAGAGAAAATTAGTATAAACCAGCTGCAAAAGGAGCAGAGGCTGGGAACAGACAGAGAGCTTTTAGGCATTAGTTACAACAGTTACAACAGACTTAGTTTAAGCAGAGTTTAACCAATTTATGTGCAATTTTACAGGGAATACCTATTTGTGACAGCAGGACTGAGTCTGAGCAACCTAGAAGGTCTCTTCCAGCCCTAACAGTCAGATACAGTTATTCCTTAGGGAGGAAACATCAGGTTTCCTGTCTGACCCACTCGTGCCTGCTTTCATTGCCTCAGTTGATTGGAAACACCTATTTCCATGCTGTGGGAGGAGGGGGCCAGCAGGATGGGTGAACATGTCCCTCTTTGTGGAAGCAGTTTGGGGCAGGAGGAGGTGACTGCTCGGTGAGATGGTCTGTGGAGCTGATTGAGGTACCACAGGATTACTGTTCTGGTGGCATGTGCCAGAAAAGACTGGCTAGTCTGGGAAAAAACTCTTTGAAACAGGAATCTGAGTGGGCAGGTTGAGTTACACCTTTCAGGTTTAGGATCTGTGTTGAACAATATACCAGGCTGCTAATGAAAATAAGCCATTCCCTACAGGTTAGTCTTTGCAAGCAAACATCCAGCTTGATTTGTTAGCAGCACATAGTGCCTAAGGGAGCGCAGAGCAGTTTAGTTCTCTGAATTGAATGAAGAGCAGGATGGAGTACAGGGTATTTATCATCTAGGTTAGATGTAAAGCATCATGAGAGAAGAGGGAATAAATGCCAAGGGGTTAGTAAATTCTACGTAGACAACCTCCAGGCTCTTTTAGCTGCCTGAGGTGCATCAAATAAAGGCCTGATAGCACCTGAACCTTCTGAGTGCAACAGCTTCTCTGGCTGTTGGGAGACCTGACCCAATTCCTTAGTGTGCCACAGGGGTTGTGCCTCTTTCCCCCTTTCTGGCACCCTCACTCACATGTTCTTGTCCCTTGGCCTCACACTGGCTGTGACATAGGAAACCTCTCTTGGTTTTGTCCCCCAAATTTGGTATCTGCCTGCTTGGTGCTTAGAATCACCTTGAAGGAGGTTGGGGGTCAGTTTAAGGGCCAGCACCAAGAAAGGGGGCAGGAATGCACAGCCCTAAGTGGGGTGGGGTGCAGAGCAGGGCTGTCTGGTTTTGCAGGAGGGCAATTGCTGGGTCAGCTCAGCCTGTGTGGTTGTGCTGCCCGTGCCCTCAGCCCATTTTCAGTGCCTGCACCTCAGGACTGAGGGGAGCACGCTGGGGAGGGGGCTGAGCTGGCACAGGCTGCCAGATGTCCCTGGCACTGACCAGCCCTACCTTTTGTGCTTAAAACATTCCAGCTGGAGAAGAAAAGAAACTGGTGAAGCAAGACAAAGATGTAATCCTTTGTGAAAGATGAACCCTGCCATCTCACAGAAAACCCGCCGCATCACGTGCTCTGGCAGAGACTTCAGGTTGGCCTAATTTAATCAAATATTCATGTTGTGGTTTTCCTGCTCCTCCTGTGATGGCAGCTGACATCGATCACCAAAAGCCTTTGACAGAGATAATTGTCCTTGTTGAGTTTTGCTTCTATTTCAACAGCCCCCTTAGCAGTGTCTTTTCACACCTTCAGAGATCTGCACATTTACTGCCATGACTTGATTTCAGGAGCCTTCATCTGCTAAAGTTCTGGTGTGTCACAAGAAGTCTGTGCAGGCACATGTTGATTTGGACACAGAGCACATCCCCACGGAGCCAGTGTGCAGCATCCTTTGACAATTTTGATATGACATGCATTAACATGTCATGGCATCTTTTGTACAGCTGACAAGCGTGGCACTTTTTGAGAGCTTAAAAAAAGGCATTTGTGAAATCCTGCATCATATTACTGGCTCTCTGCTGCCTTGTCAGTATTGTCCTCTCTCGTTATTCAGAATCAAATTGTGTGCCTGCAGAATTTGATAAACTGTAGCACTTCACACATCTGCAACAGACTAACTTGATTACAATAGTTTAATTCTGTTTGATATCAATCAGCTCTGTACACAGTGAGATTAATTATTGCTGTCACTTTGTCAGCTCTGTAATAAGGAAACATAGATTCTGAATGACAGATGCAAATTTGTTGGGAAGAGCGAGTTTGCCTCCCCTGCTCCCCAGGGAGGGAGAAAACCTGCAGAAGGTGAGCTGACCTGGGAAGGGATGTGCAGGCTGGAGCTGGGATTATCACCTGCTCTGTGCCACAGATGGGTGCTTGTTAGCATCTAAACCAATTCCTCTCTCCTGTCAGCCCACCTGAGCATCTCACAATTACATTTGCCCAGGCAGACTAATTTTGTTTGCAGGTATGTGATGGTGA
This sequence comes from Pipra filicauda, assembly GCF_003945595.2. Classification (NCBI taxonomy): domain Eukaryota; kingdom Metazoa; phylum Chordata; class Aves; order Passeriformes; family Pipridae; genus Pipra; species Pipra filicauda. Next base: position 873,765 of record NW_024104687.1, on the reverse strand, counting down.
GGACGTAAACTAGATGCTGCCAAATGTTTGTCTAAAGGGGACTCTGCCATATATTTGCCTCTCTATTCCTCCTTATAGTGGTTTTCTCTGGAGTGGGTGTAAAATGCCACCAGATCAGAACAGCAATGATTTCCACCTGCTCTGTGATGCTATAAATGACTACCCAGGAAACTTGGACTGAAGAGCTGCCTGCTGCAGCAGAGGTGACAGACGTGGCTGTTATTTTTGCTTTGTTATTGTGCACTGGTGTTCTGCTGCAAAGGCTATGTTGAGTTATAGAGTAGTATTTAATACTCCCCATTCTCTAGTGGCACAAGGTACTGCAGTTATCCTGCTGCAAGGGAGTGAGCTGGAGCAGCCACAAGCTGCTCCAACCAGCACAGGGTGTGGAAGGCCCTGAATCAGGGAGTAGTGGCCGCCTCTTTACTGTTCAACCTTCACTTTTGGAACAGGGAATGGAGCAGAGCTTGGAGCAGGGAAGAAAGGTGCTTGTTTTGGTGGGTGACTTTGATAAAGTTAGCCTTCAGGGAGTACAACTGGGAAAGGAGCAGGCTGTTATTTCATGACATGAAGTGTGGTTTTCTAAATGGATCTTGTCTTTCTGGTTTTGTGTCTTCTCCTTTGCTTGGTCTGCTGCACCTGCACAAAGTTGGACCGGATGATCACCGTAGGTCCCTTTCAAGTGAAATATTCTGTTCTGTTCTAGATCAATAAGGATCCTGTTTTATCTTGAAGCAACAGCGTGCTGCAGTCTTCCCTGCCCGGTGACACCAGCAAGAGGAATGATGAATTGTGCATAATTCCTGTTTCATTTCCTTAATATACAGTGCATATATCACTGTGGTGGCAGGTGGGCCATTAAGGACTACCCGAGAGCTGCCTCCAATACATCACACACATGAAAGGATGGTATTATGAGGACTTTAATATCGTTTGATGAGCCCCTGGAATTGTTTGTCAGGCTCTTGTTTTGAATTGGTTTGATGTTCAAGCCTGCTGCTGATGGTTATATCTGCCACACCACTTAATTCACACTGTCCTTCTCCTCAGCGTTTCCCACCTGAAGTCATGCATTTAGGGAAAGTGAATGATGGTAAACTACAGCAATATATTTAACCTTAACTGTTATTAAATGATTGCTCTTCTCACTGTTTCAGCTGTCGGTGATCAAATAGATGCTTGCTAATGATATCTGCTTTTAAATTATGTGTTGAAACTCCTGAAATTCATCGGGGGCAGTCGTGCTAACATTTTTATAGCAGTAAAAAAGGACAGCTAGGTTGGAGGAGGGGAATAAGCACTTCCAAGTCATTTAGCAGAACAGCACCAACTCACTAAAAAGCCCACATTCCTGCCAGAGAACTGTGCTGTGGGCCATGAACCCCAGAGCTCAAACAGCAGTTTAGCCCTCCAGCTGGAGCAGGAAGGATTGTCCTGTTACAAGATCAGTGCCAGCCAACAAGTCCAACTGACTGAGATCAGCACAAACAGTTCCTCAGGTTTACAAGGGTTTCTTTTCCCTTCCTGTCCCTCTGAAGTCACTGAGCAGAGCACTCAGGGCACAGGGGTCAGCTCAGCAATGTCTCTTTGCTGCATCCACTTGGAACGTGCATTGCCTTGTCTGGGGCACAGGCAAGACCTGAGCTCTCAGCACCACTCTGCTTGGAGGTGTCAGGGTATTAGGGATGCTGCAGGGCAGGAGTTAAACTTTTCTTAGTATTTCTCAAATGTTTAACTTAGTTTTGGCGTTAAATAGACTGAGAACAGGTGGCACTGAGGGATCTCATACAATCCTATTTGTCTGCAAGCCCTTAAGAAAATGGTGCTTCCCTGGAGGAAGCAGGAGGTGGCACTTCTGCTGGTAGCTGATGATCCTGCACAGTTGAGACCCTGCCACGAGGTTTTGAGGGCTCACAGCCCTCAGACACGGCCTGGGCTTTGTGCCTCACTCTTATCCATTCACAAACCAGCAGCCAACAGACCAGATTTGCGTGTTTTTTCTGTGTTTTTTATGGTTAGGTGGCAAAAATATTCATCTGGTATAGGTTTTTATTAAAAAAATAGCATAGTATTGTTTTTTATTACAAACAATTTGAATTATGCAAACCTACAGCCTTGCATTGTCCTTTGCTAAAATTGACAGCAGCTGTTTTTGTGATGGGGCTGTCTATCAAACCCAGTAGAGAGATCCTTCATCTCATTATTCCAAAACTACAGAGGACTCATTTTCACTTTTGATTCAGGTTGGACTGGAATAGGTGACCTGTCTGAATGGGAAGGACTTCCAATTGCTTCAGTTGCTCACTTAATAGCAATTTTGATCTTGCTTCCTTTGATGTATTTCTACTGCTCACCTTTTGTTAATGACACTTAATTCGGTGTTTTTCTCAAAAGCCTTGCCTTTGCTGAGAAGCACCTTGATACAAATCAGCCATTGTTGTAACAGGGAGAGGTTGAAAGCGATGCTTGATACTGCAGGGCAAGCTAATGGCTCAAAACCAGAATCATTACAAAGTGTGGGTGTCTTTTTTTAAAGTCCTTTTCTTTTCCTCCCCGCTCAGAAAATCACACAAAGTGTATCCTCGGTAGTCGGGCGTGAGGGAGGGGGAGGAGGTTATTTATCCATTTATCACAGCAGCTCGAGGTGCTGGAAAGGGACCGTTTCAAAAGGACAGAGGATAAAAAGCCGTGAATCAATATTTCTATGCGCCTTCTGCTGCTGTTTATTTGAATCCATTTGTTTTGCTGCCACATTTCCCATGCGGCTGGAAGTGCTGTTTCCTCTGAAGCCATCGGCGCTGACGTGCTGCAGTCGCGGTACGGCGAGGGGCAGCGCAGGCACAGGGGGCACTGCTCTGGGGCTGCTTCCCTCTTATCTCCCAGCTCTGCACCCCTGCGTGATGGGCACGGGGCGATTCTGCCCTGACAGACAGCCAACAAACCGCTGTGGACAGAGGGCACACCGTTATTTTTGTGGCATGAGAGCTCTGGGATTCCATGTGACACAAGGTCCCTTGGCATGAGTGCCATCGAGGGCTGGCAGGGCTGCTGCTGGTGCTTTGTGCCAGGTAGTGGTGGGGAGATGACACGGTCACTAAAAGGAACTTCTACATGTTTTTGAAGCTAGAAAGGACCAGTGCATCATAAGCCAGAATGCATCACTGATTTACTGGGTGCTTGTGCTTGTAACAGGGTCCACTGCTTCCTTCACTGGCCACAGCTGCTGGTTACTTACCTTTACTGCTGAAAACATATTCCTTAAGCTTAATACAGCTCTCCTCTTGTTGGTTGCAGTGGTGTAACAAATGGTATATATTTATTCTAATATTATTTAATGATAATTATTTTATTTATTTATTTATTATATTTATATATTATATTTATATAAATACATAATATACAATATATCATTTATATATCATATTATATATTTATATATAATATATAATACATATAATATATACTTGTATATATTATATATATTATATATGTATTATGTATATAATATATAATATATAATATATATTATATTATATATTATATATTTGCATAATATATAATATATAATTTATATAATTATTTATATAATTATAATTCTTTAATATTATACACTTACAATGCAAAGAACTATAAAAGATTAAATGTTTCACCATGGACTGATTTGGTCACACTTGGAATACTGGAGGGTTAATTATTTTAGTATTATATGCACATGGATATATGTACATAGATATATGTACATTCCAGCTTTGGGCTGGTATTTTAACAAACCCACACCTCCCATGAGAACATGCAGACAGGTTTTGTTAAGCTGCAAACTAGAGTTTAATGTGTTATGTAAAACTTCTGTTTATCTGACTTCCTTTCAGTGCATGTTCTGAGAAGATGACACTTATGCTAGAAACTTCCCACTCAGCCAGTAGTAATTTAATGATGACATACCATTTTATGTCAAAAATGCATCTTGGTCTCTCTCATGATTATTGGTGTACGGAAAAAGCAATTATATTCTCTTTCAAGATTCAACAAGGAAAGAGCAGCTTTGCAATGAATCACAGAACTATTTATGTTTGTGGGGAGCACAGGAGAGAGTGGAGTGGCTATAGAAAACATTTTCTGTTTTGTCTGCTTTCAGTGACCTAGAAAACCATTTTTTTAGCCTCTCCATAGTTACCAGAATATCCATTTTTCTTTTTTTTCTTTTTTTTTTTTTTTTTTTTTTTGTTCTAAAAGCCTGGCACCTGCAGGAGGTGATTTCTGAGCTCTTTGAGCATGGGATCAGTAAATGGAGAAGAGCACATCCTCTCTTTGTAAAAATGTGCAGTTTCCTGCAGTTTTTCCTATTCAGGAGCTGCTCAAAGGAACATACCTTTCAAACATAATTCTTGCTATTCAGGAGGTGGTGCTGAACAAAGCTGAGGTTGGATGCTGACCTCTTAAAGGGAATTCTTCCCTTTTCAACACAAAGCTGTTGCATTGCAGTTCAGACCAGCTGCTGCTTCCACTTCTTAAAAGATGAAGGAGCAGATACCAACATAAAAGGATTCAAACTGCCACGTGCCATTTGCCATTTACTTGAGTCTTACTGTGCACGTTCATAAGGAATTGTGAATCTGGGCCTTCAGAGCTGCGAGGGTGTGGGAACAGATAAATCACCTGGTATGGTGAGGTTCAACTTCAGGAAGCTTCTCCCATTGTCTGGATTGTTCTTTTTGTCCTGTCCAACATCTGCTCAGTAAATTGTGCAGAGCAGAGATGTGCTGCTAAATTACTCTCTCCTCTTCTGCCTGGCACAGCAGAGCCCTGGGCTGGGCATGTCTTTCCAGGTAGACTCCTACAACAGACAATAAATGGCTGGAGTGTTGTGGTCCCTTCCACCAGCTTTGTTCCAGTTAGACCAGGCTAAATTTCACTGGGGCAGCGTGAAAAGTCAGAGAGACTTTCTGGCAAAGTTGCAGAGAAGGAAGAGCTTGTGCACAGCAGCCTGGGTGCCCTGGGCTCTTGTAATGAGCTTTTCTGAGGGGGACAGTGGTACATCTGTGCTGAATGGCAAACACAGGCTGTGGTACATCCTCCTGGCTGCCCAGAGCAGGCACCTCTCCAAAATGCCTTTGCTTTTGACCACACACCCAAGTTTTACTCCTGGTCAAAGCAGAGCATCAAGGGCAGGATGGAGAGGGACAGGGGCTCGTCGTGCCTGACACTCACCTTCACAGAGCCAGCACGTGGAGGGACTCCACACCCTGACCTGGGGGCTCAGGAAAGCTCTGGGAACTCCTTACTTATTTCAGGCAAGTGTCCCAGACTTGCTGCAATGCAGGAAAAGAATATGGAAGCTTTCAGCATTTATTTAGGTGGAAATTTTTAATGTTTGGGTCCGAGGCAACTTCCGATTTTCTAAATGTAAAAATTATCAGCCAGCTTTTCTCTGGCACCCAGCCCATAAATCAGCAGCATCAGTTCATTGCAATGAGTTGAAGTTCTGCAATCTTTTCAAGGCCCTTCACAAACACACTGAATTCTAAGCACAGGATGAGTCTCGTGTTTGTAGCATTTCTTAGCATTATCTGAAGTGTGTTCTCTTAAACCATTTTTGACAGGTGAATGCAATAGAGAAAATGTGGTTCCAGTGAGTATATTGAAAGCAGATGCAACAAACTGAGTTCAGTGGCTCAGAAGGGGGCAGCTGTTACAAAGCTTGGCACAGAAGATAAATTATGAGGTGCTATTTCTGGCCTCTGGCAAAAAGAAAGGTGGGTGATGGAAGATTGACTTGAAAACAAGCACTTTAAATGATTTTGGAATTGTATGAGCTGGAGATGTGCTGCATTTGCGCTGATGGATGAGTTCAGAAGCTGACCTAATTCCCCTTATTATTGTCATATGGGCTTTTCTTTACCGATTTCACTTACAGAAGAAACATTGAAAGAGAAATTGAAGCAATTCCTGTCTGTGAAAGTAACACATATAACAGGACATCTGCTACCTATTTTATTTAAGTAACTTAGTTGTCTAACATTACTAAGTGTTTCATTTGTTTTGTCTAATTCAACTAGTTCCTCCATAATGATTTATTTTTTATTAATTCTTTCACATAGAAGTTAACTTCTTTTATAAAGCAGCACATAAAAGTTCACTTACAATATGGTAATCCTCATTGCACTTCAGCAGAGAACGTTTGAAGAAAACCATATGATGGGTGGTTAGATTCAGCTGAGATATTTTGCTGTAACAGTAAGTAGTCCCTGTGCTTTTCTTAATTATGCATTGCAGCAGTGAGTTTTGTAGTAAAATTTCCACATGCCTTAAGCCACACTAATGACTACACATAAAGAGAAGGGATTTGTTTATTATTGTCCCCATGTCCTTTTATTTACTGTAAATAAAGCTGATTTTGTTGGTGTTTCCTCCTGCATTGTTTTCCAGTCACTGTGTTGTTTGGTAGCATCTCCGTGATGATTTTGATCCTGGGTGACATTTTCAGCTGATATATATCAAAGAAATTGTGGCAATGAATAAAGCTATTTAAAAGCTTAGTCCCTCTGTTCTAGACTTAGGCATATGTCAGACTGGTAGTGTTTGAAATTAAGAATGCTCTACTAGCTCTCCTGCCACTATAATTCTGCCAGCAAAATTTATCCTGGTAAAGATTTATGGCTTAGAAATTGTTGTCTAACAGGAAAACAGAATGGTTTTGACCATATGAATATAAAAGAGTGTTTTCCTTGAATTCTGCTATCACTTCAAGAGAAACATCTATGAAGCCAAGTGGATAAGTCTCTGATTTAGGAATAAAATCTGTCCTGGTGAATGTGCCTTGAAGCAGGGAAGGAGCAGCTTGCAAGATGGAGTGGTAAGAGCAGAGAAACCAATTGACCTGAAGCATAATCTGTTGATGTTACTTATTACCATGGAACTACCACAAAACCGGACGGGATTTGGTATTTTTTGTAATGTCAGAAGATGACATTTAAAAGGTGCTTGAGTTCTAGAATCCTTTAAAAGCCTCCCGCTTGTATTCTCATTTCCTGATAAGTTCTACCGGTGGTTAGGTACAGATGGTTGATAGAAGCACAGGTGTGAATTTAAAATATGCTACATACAAAAATCTCCTAGGAATGCTTTTGCCTGTTGTTATCACTTTTCTGTTGATATGCTGCCAGGAACTTCCATATTATTTTTTCTTTCATCCTAGTATGAAGTCAGAATTAGTCTTCAATAACGCTCATCAATGTTCTTGCTAGTTCATTGCTTCCTTTTGTTATGCAATGTGATATGTGCCATTTGCATCTATATTCCTGCAGTACGTGGTGAGCCTGGGATGAGTGTGCTATTAGGAGGAAAGTTTGAAGCATAATTTTGATGGGAAAAGGCTATGGATTGATTTACCCCCCCACTGTTGTAACCCAGCAGCTGTCACGGAGCAGGACCCCACTGTGGTGGGGGCTGTGAGGGAGAAAGGCAATGTCTGTCCTTCAGAGCCTGAGATCTCCCTGTCAGACAGAACTAATGAATGGGTACAGACAGGGAGGGAGGCAGAAGGACATATGAGCCACTCTGAGTCAGAGGGTTTCAGCAAACCCACAGCCTAACACTTAAAGGATTTTATTGACATAATGCCACAGGAGAATTATAAGGATAATGAGGATAGCTTCACAGATACTTACAGCTGCTTGGGAAAAAGCACAAAGGTGCATAAGTGAGTGTTTTAGCAAGTGGGAGATAAGGACTTTTATCCTGAATGGATTAGAGGGCAGAGTTGGTTTCCTGACACTTAATGAAAGACAAGAACTGGATCATAAAGAACCTTGAAAGTGAAGCTTCTGTTTGATGCCATGGAGAAGGGGGTCCAGAAACTCAAGAGGAGTCTGAGATGTTTCTGTAACACGTTCGATTTGGTGGATAAGGGAGGACATAACCATGTCTGTTAAGGGGCAGTGAAAAAAAGGTCACTGTAACTGAGGAAAGGGGAAAGAATCTGCTCAGGAAACTCACACCTTTGGATGTGTAAGAGAGGTGTTTGCCAAAATGTTACCTGAACCAGTTTGAAGAATGGCAGGATGTGGGACACAAAGGCCAAAGCCAGGGCAGCACCCGGGTGGGATGACAGGGCTGTGCCCAAGAGAAGAGGTGAGGGAAGGAGATAAGGCAGTGAGTCTGGAGGGAGAATAAAAGCTGTCTTTGAAGTTGAGCTTATAGTTTTTGCTATGTTGAGGTCGTATTACTGCCAGAAAGGAAGGGAGGAGAGAAGGTTAAGCCAGAGATGCAAACACAACATGGGTGGGGGAAGAAAGGCTGAAGGGGAGAAATAACTGAAGTAGGAAGAAAATAAGAGAGTACTGAGCAGAGAAGCCGAGCAAGACAAGATTGTGGGTGGTGAATGATGCCAAAAATCTGGGCAGACTGAAGAGGATGAGGCTGGAGCGCTGATTGTGAAGTTTGATTAAGATAAGGCCACTTGCTGTGCTGGGAAGAGCAGTAATCATGAGGGCTGGAGGCTGGTATCTCTGTGCCTTTGGCCCTCGAATAACAACACTTAAAAATCTCTTGCATTTGTTATTTCTGTGCTTAACCTTATCTCTAAAACCTCTTGCATTTGTGTAATTCTTTTCACCCTAAAATATTTTCCAGAGGGGACATTAGTTCGGCCAGCTGAGACTTTGGACTGAACCAAAGCAGGTGTCAACTTCTGGACACCTTGACAATGCAGAACAGAAAGTGGGAAGTGGCACCAAGTCCTGGAGAACACGTGGGTGGACCTTCCTTTGAGTATTGAATCAAAAGCAGACGAAGAAACCGTGTGATAGAATCTCATTAAAGCCTTCCCCACCGTGACAGCTTGTGGGGAGAAAGGAGTTTTAATGGACAGTATTTCCCCTCTTGTAGCCTTGGAAACACAATGATCCACTTTAAAACTCGAGGCATGATGAATTCATGCATTATCTTCCAGCGGGAGAAACTGTGGATGCTATCTTTCCATTTTTCTGAGGAAATACAAAGAATGAGGAAGTCGATATCCAGTATCCAACACAAAACAAAGACAAAACAGCCCACTCTGCTGTTGCTACATGCTGGCAGCTCACACCAGCCCAGGTAAGCGCTGTGCAAATTATTTTCCAGAATGTCTTAGATGTGAAAGCCAATGAAAGATGTGGTGGAGAAAGCTTTTCTACTATTTGATTAAATAGTGCTAGAAAGACCTATTTTTGAAACAGCAAGAGAGCTGCTGCTCAACACCTAAAAACATTGTGCAAGACAGTGATCAGGAGCAGGGCTCTGTATGGTAGGGCAGCAAAGAATTACTCTGTAAGAGAGGTGCTACTTATTCTCTTCCCCTTTATAGATGATTTTCTTTTGTGCAATGATTCTTCCTTCCCAGATTTTCCCCTGAAAAATTCTCTTGTGGCTATATCACAAATGTATTCTAAACCTTCCAGGAACCTGCTGCTCACTACTGGCGAGGATGTGTCAGACACACATGGCCATTATTAAAGCAAACACATGACTTACATCATTGCTGGTTTTCAGTTTTCCTGCACTATTGCTCAGAAAACGTTGTTCCTCTGTGTTCAGCCCTGCAGATGACTGGCTCCACCTCTAGGCCAGTTACAGTTGGCTCTGCAGGGTGATCTGCCCGTTGCTGCTTATGTTGAGGTTTTCCTTTTCGTTTTGGAAAAATAGAACCAGAATGTTTTGTTGCCTCGGTGGCTCTCGGTTACCTGCACAGTGCTGCTGTTAAACTTACTTGTGAAAAGTATAGGAGGAGTGAAAGCTTTCACTCTATTCATTCTGAAATTATTCTCTATTCATTCTATTCATTATGAAAAACTCCCAAGTATTTTCCAAATTTTATGCCTAAATATATTGGTAATGTCCCTTTAAAAAATGTTCCTCACTACTGAGAGAATCCTACTGGCATCAGTTAATATCAAAATACTTTTCATTTTGTTCTGTTTTTGTTTTTTCTTTTTAGTTACTAAAGTTCTCGTGCTTTTATACCCAACACACCTTTATATTTGCATTCTCAGCTAAACAAGTAGAAAGGGACACCTGAGTTTAAGATTAAAGCACAAAGGCTTTGGCAGATTCTCTGAAAATGTTACTTAATGCATGTAACCTTATTTTACTGGAACCAAGGTTTTCGTGGACTCTCACATACTCTCTGAGTACATTCTGAGAAAGAAAGTAAATACTTAATGATAAAAAACCCAAAATCTGCTCTGAGAAGTCTAGAGTTTCCTTCTTCCTTTTAGTCAAGGAGCACTTGTTTGATAAATGGGACACTTTTAGAGAGCTTTCAAGAGGCTGCACACCCCAGCGGAGGCGGAGGCTCAGCAGCAGATTACCAGGAGATAATGGGGCAAGCCAAATGAGAAAACATGATGAAGCAGCAGAAAATTTACATGCTGGTTTGCTTCTTCCTTCTGCACTAGTAAAACCAGGGCTTCTGTGTTTGTTTCCAAGTGCTGCCCTGTAAGCACGTGTGGCTGGATGTGCCCATGTGCCCACGACCTGCCCAGCCCTGTGCTCCCAGGGGAGTGGGCTGGCAGCTGATGATGGGCTGCAACAGCAGCACTGGGGAAACAGCCTCTGCAGCCCTTTACTGCATTAAATGGATCGGGCCCCTCTAAAACACCTTAAAGCCATTGGGGAGTCAGAATGGTGTACCCACTTTGGCCCCTACTGAGACCACGCCAGTGCCAGCTGAGCTGAGCTGTCACCTTCTGTGGTGTCACACAATAGCCAAAGACACATGACCTTCCAGCGTGGTATTAACCGCCATGGGGAGCTCAGATGGGGCCAAAACCTCCCTTGTATTGTGGCTGCACACAAGAGGAGGTGCTTCAGCAGAGCCCGTGGCTGGCTGGCTGTGTGCATCCTGGACTTTCGGATGCCTGAAGCTTTCCCTGGGGGTAGGGAATTGTCTTCAATTTTCTTCTGATTTTGTAGTGCAGAGGCACTGATAGGTCACACTCCAGATTCTTCACCTGTGCTGGAGGCAGGCTGGAGGTTTTGTAAAGTACTGAACACAGATTCAAAGACTCCTTTCTGTTGCTCTCGCTGACCCAGTGTTGTCCAGATACATGAGACTGGCCCAGAAAACAGCCCAAATGAGGTTGCCAATGAACACCAGGCAATATATTTTATTATTTAAAGTGAGCTCCTTTTGATATTGGCTTATGGGACAGAATGGTCTGGTCATGCCCATAGTTAGAAGGATTAACCCCTATCACATGCCACAAAAATGCTTGTAGTACAAATATGCTGAAAGAATTGTGCTTTGTGCTGGTAAACCAAACCCAAACCCACACGAGCAAAATGCATGTCCTGTGTTAGAGGATACACATCCCACCCACCCTGCTGCCCTTGGGGCCTGGTTGGGGCACTGCTTTGTGTGCCTAGCTGAGGAGACAGAGCACCCAGAGTACCTGGCCCAGGGAACGTGGCTCTGCAGGGCTGTCTCACCTCTCTGTTCCCATGGGCCAAATTCTGAGTTGTTCTCATATGCAGGAACTGAGTGACACAGACCTTGAGATAATCCTGTTTAATAATTTATGAGGGAGGAACGTGTCAGGACTTGGAAGAGAAAGGTGATGGGACATGCACAGCACAGGTATGGAGTGAACCTTAATCTCTGAGCTTAAAGAGAGCTTGTGGACAAAAGGCCACAAGTTTTATGGGCGCCTAGGTGAGGCTGGTCATGTTAATTATAGCAAATTACTGCACTCAGGGCCCTCACACCAGGCACAGATGATGGTGGGAATGTGACCACTAATGGGGAAGTTGGAAAAATTTCAGTGGATACACTGCTGTGGTCATTGTGCTCTTAATGTCTCACTGGTGATGGAGTTCAGGCGGAGAAAGGGGAGCTGGTTTGAAAATATATTTTCATTTTAAACAGCTTCACACAGTTCTGGGTTCTGTTCTGTTTATAAGGCTGGGGAGGAGGAACACAGCCTCACTGCAGGACAGAAGCAGGGATGCACTTGAACCTTTTGTAAAACTTTCCCATTTACCCTAAATGTAAATTGTTGAGCTACATATGCACCCAGGGGTAGCACAGAGCAGCCCGTGGTGTGACTCTTCTGTTCATTTCAGGAGAATATGATCTGATTTGACTATGCATTTTTGTATTTTTTGTGGGTTTGACTGTGTGTTTTGTTGTGCCCTGCAAAGCAGCTGTATGTCCAGCACAGGACAGACATCCCTGGAGTGCCTGTGCTTTGATCAGCAGCTTACCCTTACCCTGCTGTTCCCTGCCTGGGTGGCAGCTGTGTGCTTCTCTTCTGCACCAAAGGCACTGTGCTGGCACCCAGCAAAGCACACTCCTGCTGTCTTGGTGGGGGGTAGTTGGGATTTCCTTTGTTCCAAGTAGAGCTTCTCCCTGTGGAGGATGGCAGGGATTGTTCCTTTTCAGGCAGCTGGTTTCTGCCTGTGCTGTGAGTAACACCTTCTGAACTCTCAGAAATCAATACAGCTGGTAAAATGCATTAACAGAATTTTTTCCCAAGGAATTATCACATAAGCTGTGGTACTTTTTATTTGGGATTTTTTGTTTTCCTTTTTTTTTTTTTTTAATTTTTCCTAGGGAGAGACCAACCAAGACATCAGAATATAATGAGACACACTGTATATAGTCTATGTTTGCAGAGGGTATATAGCCAAGAAACACTAAGGGTGGTCTCTCCACACCACTGGCACATTTTCAAGAAAATTTTACACTAACCAGTTTGCCCTAAGTGGTAATTTCTGTTGGAAGGGATATGTCACAAATTGCCAGGCTGCAGAAGGACTATGGGTTCTCTGTGCTCGAGCAAGTCATCGATTGTCAAAATGTGTCTCAAAAATAACAAGCACCTAAGCCTCCTTTTTGGTTTATCTGCTCTCTGCCAGCACTCTGCAAGGGGCTGTCTTATTTGCCATTGAAAGAGCTGTGTTTCATGCTCCTCCTGACAGACTGCTATTTAAGGCTCTGCTTAGCATTCATCTTTCTTTCTTGTTGGAATTATTTTATTTGGTATTTAGAACCAGAGCTATAAATCTGAAAAGCGTTTTACATGCTGTGTTAGGGCTTGATTGAAATCCCATTGAAATCAATGAAAGCTTTCCTGCTGACTTCAATGGACTGGGCGCTTGGGAAATACGGAAAAATGGTCTGTTTTGAAATGAGAAGAATTGTATCCATGCCATAATGTTTATTACCAATAGCAGGAAGTAAACCCAAACATGTTATGTATGTCTTTTACCAACATGCCTGGTATATCATTTATCTGCTACTTACGTACACCCAGCTGGGACACAGAGTGCAGAAACAGCTGCACTAATAATACCCAATAACTCTACTTTATAAGCACAAATGTATGAGAAAAACAAAATCCCCTTGTCTGATAGATATAAATGTTCATGTGAAGTTGAAATGACATCCAGCAGAATCAAGTGTCACAACCTGCTTCTTGAGAACCTAGAAGGAAAAGCTTCCTTGTAGCCTCATTTCTGCAAATTTCTGTGTAGAAAATATGGCTCACACTTTCCATGGATGGGTACTATTAGGAAATCTTGATCTTCCCTTTCAATTTGTAGCAAAGCTTGTGGCTGTGACCTGGTTATCAAAAGTGCTGCGCCAAAGGAAAAAAATAAAAAACAAAAGATGAAGACATAACAAACGCTTCGAAGGCTTGTCAGGGTAATTACCTACAGATCCAGGAGACTGAAATGAAAGTGTGACATCTGCATGTTAGTTTGTTGCTGGAATTTCTCCAGTCTGCTGACGAGCTACTTACAGTAGTCTCAGATCTCTAGAGACGTTATGGAGACGTGAGGATCCTCAGGTCTTGTCAGAAGTGCATTTTTAAGTGGTATTCTCAGCTAATAGTGGAAATAATTATAGTTCTGCTATTGCAAAATGTAATTTTGCCAAGGCAGTATTTAAAGCCTGAGTCAAATTTTCACATGCTGACGAGGAAAAAAGGAAACAATGCTGAGAAGTCTCCACAGTGCCTGCAAAAACAAGTGCTGCTTCAATGATGAACCGTTTGATAGTGCCTTTATCAGCGTGCAGTCATATTTTAAATAGCATGAGCCAGAAATGACTGTCGCAGCTTGTCATTTGCCTTATGGGAGGCAAGAAAGAGCTGCTTGTTTGATTTGTAAGATGAGCTGGCTTGTTGCACAAGGCAACGGAGGAGACTCTGCAGAAATGGCTGGTGAAGTATTTCCTAAGCTTTTCTGGATTCCTGCCACAAGGAAGTGCAGTGAGTGCAGCCACAGTGCAAGGAATGTTGTGAAAAGGGATTAGAAAGGTAACGTACCTTTAAAGATCATGGGGAAAAAAAGAAAAATAAACAAACAAAACCCCAACCCAAACCAGAGACCTCAGCTGGTCAGCAAATTACAGAGATGGTAACAAAAATAGGTCTGTGCAACAGGAGAGCATGAAACAGAAAAGAAGAAATTCTAGAATTCTAGAACTGAAAAATGCTGGGTTTGTCTTACTTTTCCACTGGTTTTAGATGTTCATATAAGCACTTTTGAAATTAGTAAAACAAAGATAAATTTATGCTGATAAAGGTAAGTTTCTGATTCCTCCTCAGGTCACAGTGTTTTTAAATAGTGGCAAAGTCTGAGTGGGAGCAGATGAGCAGGAGGGTACAGTGGAGTTGCTCTGAGTGTTGACAACACAAACATTTCTTTCTTGAAGCAGTGAAGTTACACAAACTTCATTTCTTGGTGATTATCAGACAATCCCAACACTTACTTAAGCTAAAAATTGTTTTGCTGCTTTAGCTTTCCAAGTTTAATATCCATTATAGAAGATTCTACTGACACTTGCATTATATTGCACATCCCCCTCAGTAAATGCAAAGGTGCAGCAGAAGTGAACAAAAGTGTCCTGTCTGTTCTTTTTCTAGCTGTGGTTAAGGTGTAGATAGAAATAAATCAACAGCCAAAGCAGGTGTGTTGAATATGCTGAGCCCACAAACTGAGATCTATGAGTGATGTGCCAAATCAGCTCTTGGACTCTTGAGACAAAACTGTGACTCACTGGTGTTTACCCAGCTGGAAAATGGAGACAACTATTGGTTTGAACAGACCACTGATGTTCACAGCGTGATCTTCACATCTAAGAAAAACGCTGTTCGGTTAAAATCTGTATGAAAAAACCCCATGCAATAAGGACAAACTATTTCAATCGCTTGTCTTTATCAAAGCAACTCGAGACAGTTCCACAGTGCTAGGAAGTCAGCAGCATCTTCTGCTTGTATAAACCAGGACAATTTTGTTTCATGCTAAAGTACAAGTTGGTGTTTCAGCTTGGAAAACAAATGGCACACTTTTCACTTTTTATGAGACATTTTGGAAAGAAACCACCTCTGATTTTATCTACACTTTTCTTTTTTTTTTTTTTGTTTACTTGCCAATAAAGAGCAAAAAACCCCACAAAATCCAATTCCCTAGCTCCATTCCCCCTCCCACATCTCAACCGAATGTGAGATGGGTTTTTCCAGACAAAACACACCAGACTCAAAGTGGGGGAAAGGGAATATATTACAATGACTATACAAATAAATATAACATCACATTATACACACGATCACAAACTATCTCTACCATGACACAGTGGAAATTTATTTTCAGTAAAATCCCACTATTCATTTCCGTTCTTCTATCATAGCACCCAGATGCAAATGAAGATAACACCCAAAGTAAGTATAAATCGAAGACAACTGGACAATATTATCATGGAATCATAGAATGCTAAGGGGTTGGAAGGGACTTTAGAGATCATTTAGTCCCAACTCCTGCCATGGGCAGAGACACCTTCCACTAGACCGAGTTGCTCAGAGTCCCATCCAACCTTGAACACTTCCAGGGATGGGGCATCCACAGTCTGCTTGGACAACGTGTGCCAGTGTCTCACCACCCTCACAGTAAAGAATTTCTGCCCAATATCTAACCTAATATCTAACCTCCCTAACACCTAACCCGTTTCAGTTTGTACCCATCACTCCTTGTCCTATCAGCACAGTTCCTGACGAAGAGTATATTAAAAAACACTTTTTAAGGGTTCCGTTGTTTGTTGCAGGACGAGTGGGTTCGTACATTATCGGTGCAGGCTTTCCTCCTGTTTAACAAGGGAATGGAAACACCGTAAGGGAGCAGCTGCGTGTGCGGGCACTTCACAGAACGGCTTGGCTGCAAGGGACCTTAAAGACCGTTCGGTTCCAACATCCAGCCAAGGCAGGGACACCTCCCACTGTCCCGGGTTGCTCACGAAGAGGAGGAAGGGCGGTGTAAAATCCCAATTCACATTTAATCCCTTTTCCAGCGGTGCCTTTGGCCTCCGCCGGGCGCCGCCAGGGGGCGCTGTCGGCCCGGGGCCCAGCGCTGCCGTCGGGGCAGAGCGCGGAGCAGAGCGCGGGCCCTGCCGGAGCGGCCGCGCTCCAGGGAAAACCCCCCGGGGAAAACTCCCTGGCGTCGAGGAACCGGCAAACGCGAACCCCCGGCGGGGAGGAGGCAGGGACGGACCCCGCTCCGGCC
Source organism: Pipra filicauda (assembly GCF_003945595.2). Taxonomy (NCBI): domain Eukaryota; kingdom Metazoa; phylum Chordata; class Aves; order Passeriformes; family Pipridae; genus Pipra; species Pipra filicauda. The sequence continues at coordinate 857,226 of NW_024104687.1, read as the reverse complement.
GCGCCTCCTCCATCGCCCCGCCCCTCCATCGCCCCGCCCCGGCGGACTACATCCCCCAGCGTGCCCCGCGGCGGCGCCGCGCGGCGCTCCCGCCGTATTCTGCGCGTCGTGAAGTGTCGCGCGTCGCGGCCGGAGCTGGGCTGGGGCCCGGGCCGAGCCCGGCGGGGCTAAGGCGGCGGCCGTGGGGACGGGCATGGGCGGCGGGCGCTGACCCCGCCCCGCCATGGACGAGGACGGCATGAAGGAGGACGGCATGAAGGAGGAGGAGGAGGAGGACGGCGGCGAGGCCATGATGGACGACCAGAACCACAACAACTGGGGCGCGGGCGTCTACGGGCGGTACCTGCTGGAGGAGCGGCTGCTGCCGCCGGCGGCGGGGCCGCCGCGCCCCGCGGGGCCCGAGCACAACGGCGGGGGGCTGCGGGGCTGCGAGCCGGCGGGCACGGCCGGCAGGGCGGGCGCGGCCGGGGCCATCGCCGCCATCAACATCAGCGCCTCCACGTCCAAGTTCCGTGAGTGACCCGCGGCCGCTGCCCCTCTGCCCCGCTGTCCCTCTGCCCCGCTGCCCCTCTGCCCCGCTGTCCCTCTGCCCCGCTGTCCCTCTGCCCCGCTGCCCCTCTGCCCCGCTGTCCCTCTGCCCCGCTGTCCCTCTGCCCCGCTGTCCCTCTGCCCCGCTGTCCCTCTGCCCCGGCTCTGCCCTACCCCTGCGCGGGTCTCGCCCCGAGAGCCTTCTCGAAGCGAAATCAGATGGCTTAAGGCGCCTTGGAAGGAGAAAATAACGCTTCTTGCGCGCACCCGAACTTCTCCTGCCTTACTGTCACGGTAGAGCTGGGCAGGGTTTGGCACTGTTGCTTTTCCTGAAGCTTTTTGTCTTTGCTTTTCCTGAAGTTTTTTCTTTCTGTCTGAAAAACCCCGAGGTGAATTGGAGACCTGTTTGTGTGCAGAGCCCGTGGAAGGGCTGTTCTGCCCTGGTGAGCAAGGACTCCTGTCTTGCTTGCTTCATGATGCAGAGGCTGTCTCGGACAGGTTATCCTTCCTGTCTTTCAAAGGGACCAAATCCAGTTCACCTTCCTTGAGACTTTGTTGGGACTGAGAGCTAAAATGGGTCTGTACAGGCCTGGTGAAAACTACTGAGTGTTAATTTACACCCCCCAGAATAGAATCACAGACTGGTTTGGGTTGGAAGGGGACCTTGAAGTTCATGTGCCTCCAACCCCCTGCCATGGACAGGGACACCTTCCACTAGAGCAGGTTGCTTGGAGCTCCATCCAGCCTGGCCTTGAACACCTCCAGGGACAGGGTTCCTAAACATCCTTTGCATGTAGCTTTTAGTAGGAATGGCAAACTTTTCCATTGTTTTGCTGAGCTAAGGTTGAGGGGAAGGAAGATTTTTTTTGCTGTACATTTCAGTTCTGCTTTTCTTTCCATAAGTCACCTCTGTGGGCAAAATGGGCCCTGTTTTCTAATGGACTATTGGAAAACTTGGATTTGGATGGTTAGATGTATTCTTAACTGTGTAATTGCCATGATAAAACTTTGCTGGGAAGCACAATTCTCTTCCTTTGTCCTGCCTGCTTTCCCCAGTGCTCGCTCACCTGTCAGGCTGATCAGGAGCTTGAAGTTCAGGCTTCTGGATCCCTGCTCCTCTGGTAGCCTGGCTCTCGTGGCTCTAGGCACATGGCCAAGCCTGACTCCTTTGAAGCTGGGGCTCCCTGGCACTCTCTGTGCCTTGCTTGTCAGGCTCCAGGTACTTGGGTGGCTTCTGAACACCTGAGAGCGTTGCAGTGAGATGTCGTTCAGCCTCCCTGACCCAGGCTCTTGAATTCCCAATCCAGAAATTTAGAATCTTAGTTTTTCCTTCTGTTTCAGAATGAAAAGGGTTTTCAAGCTGGATCTCCACCCAGATGGGAAGGTGACTTTCCAGCTAATCCACAGTTTATGTCTGAGGGGGAGAAGCAGCTGCGGAGCATGATTTTGCTTAGGGTGTGGTTTTGGAGTTCTCCAGCATTGGTATCCCAACACAGTATCTTACTGATGTTAAGTATTGGATTAAAGAAAAATAATTCTCTTGCACAGTACAAAGTTGTCAAATTTATGTTGTTTGGAATTTTGTGTTTTGGATAGTTGTGATGAGGCGTGTAAGTGAACAGAACAAGTCTAGTGAAGTAGTATTGACTGAGGAAGTACAGGAATTGAGTTGGGATGCTTCCTGTTCTCATCCTGGCTCTGACAGAGGATCCCTTAATATCCTCTGTTTAATTTTCATGTGTAGAAAAAAAGGAGAAGGGTCACTTTGGATGTAAATGTACAATGCATGTGCTGGATCCTCTCCTGCTGCTCTGTCTCAGTTGTGGCAGAACGGGTAGAGAAGCTGATTGTCAGTCTTAGGCTTGATGAAAACCTTGTCTGTTCTCTGCTGCACAAGGAAGTTCTGCAGGTGAATGAGCAAGGACTTGTGCCTTGCTTGCTTCATGATGCAGAGACTGTCTTGGACAGGTCATCCTTCATGTCTTCCAAAGGGTCAAATCCAGTTCACCTTCCTTGAGATTGTGGTGAGACTGAGAGCTAAAATCAGATAGAATAGTGCACAGTTCGTGTAATAGCTTTCCTTCTAGTTAAAGCAACTTAAGAAAATCTTCAGTGTTGTGCTAAACTTATAACTAAATATTTACAGTTGATCAGCTTCAGTTGTATTTACAGATTTATAAAGCTGTAATGTTATGAAAAGTACTTTTCAAGGGCCACGAGGGAGAAAAGAAGAGTAAGAACTTGAAATACTTTAAAAAAAACTCTTCCATAGTAGTAATTGCAGCATAACTCATTGTTGTGAAAAGTGAAGAGTTTTCTTCTTGTTTCTTACATCCTTTTCAAGCAAGGATGGTTATAAATGTCATCAGTGCCTGTTTAGGACAGGCACATGTGGCTGTGTGCATTGGCACATCCCTGAAATCTCTTGCCTTCCCTGCACATAACATCGTGCAGTGAGTGTGTGTATTCCTGCCTATGCAAATGGGCTGATGAAGAGAAAGTTCCTTTTTCCAACCAGTCTTATTGCAGGCTGAGAAACACGTTATAAAAATAGAACAGAATTGAAAGCAACCACGGGGCAGACTCCTGAACTCGCTAATGTGTGCTGGGATGTGTCAGGCAGGGGGGAGAGCAAAATCTACTGTGTAAACGTGAGCATGAGGGCTGAGAAGAAGGAAGGCACTGAGCCACAGTCTGCAGATTAGCCTTAGACATCTGCCTGAAGAGTTTGCACACTTTGACAAAATATTTCAAGATTTTAGGGTGCAGAAAAAAAGCAGAAAAGTTTTATATGTGTCACTTTGTGAAATGCGGCTTCTGAAAGATGCTCAGCTGCTTATTTCCTTTTTATTGGCAGAATAAATGACAGGTAATTGTCAGACTGATGTCTGCACACTTGGCAGTAGGTCAGATTAGCCATCCTGCTCTGTCCCCTTGCTTTTTAACTATAGATAAGGTTGTTTTTTATATGTGACCGGAGTAAGTGTGTTGAGTAGTTTTTCGGCTTGTCTCACCTAAGTCAGTTATTTTTGTTCTAAAATTAATGTTCTGTTCTTCACATCCTGTGCCATTACTGTTTCAGCATCTCTTTTGAGCTGTGTGTAAAGTGTTATTATCAATTTCAAGGGGATATATACCTGCTCTTAGGGTCTGTTTGTTTGTTTGTTTGTTTGTTTTTTAATCTTAGTGGCTTTTGCCATTCTTTTCATTGAAGTTGATATCAAAGAATTTGGTAGCTTGGAGCAGGCTGTGTTTCACTTATGGCTATGATACTGATATATCTAGGTTATGATAGGAAGCTCATGCATATTCTTTTTTACTTAAATGGTTTCACTGCTGCATTTGACTTAAACACTTTTTCTTTTGAACTTTTTTTATATATGGAAAAGCAGCAGTTGCTGCTCAAGCTTTACTTGTGAAGTCTTTTATTCTCTGGAAAATACTGACTTCCTTTCTGTTTTATCAGGCTGATTTCTCTCCCACCCCCACCCCAAACTTGCTGCCGTTGGATAAAATAGTGCATTGTAGCATGTTTGGTTACAGAATATCAGTATCACTTCCCAGAAACCAACGAAATTTCAACAAAATGAAAGTAATCTTTCCTTGTGATTTGGGAACAGAAGCTGTTGGGCAACTCCTTTTACATCTCGAGTACCTCATGCAAGGATAAGCATTTAAGCATGGCATCCTAAAAAGATGGAAAAGTAAAAAAAGCAAAAAAGGCTGATGCAGCCTGTCTTTTCTTGCTGAGGATCTGTGTGATTCCTTCCTTCCTGGTCTTGAACTTGTTCTGGCAGAGTTTGTAGTCAGAGGGTCCTATTTTAAGCTATCCTTCACTTTTTTTGTGTGTAAGCACTGCCAGGAAAAGGGGACTTCACTGACTGGTGACAGTTATTAAAATTTTAAAATAATTTGTTTTCTGGATTGGAAGAATAAAAGTACTGATTGTTCGGTGTGTAGTCTTGGACTTTTAGCTATATAAATATTGTGGTTGGCTCAGTTTCAGAACTGAAGTGTGGAAATCGAATTACATAGTACTTGTAAGAGACTTTTGAATGAGTGGAGCTTTTCTAGGATTTATCTGAAATTCACTGTGAATTTATCAGTATTTTCTATGCAAGTCTCCCAGGGCTGTTCATAAAAGTGTTTTGTCCTTTACCTGTGCAGCGTGTCTAATGGGCAGGCCTTCCTGTCTCCAGCTTCTTTCTTTGTCCATACTGTAAAATAAAAAAATAAAAGTTAACATCTCAACAACCTTAAAAATGATTTTTCAGTGTTCTGAATTCTTACGTGACTGCTTTCTTTCAAATTAGTAGGGCTCATTTAATATGTTAAACCACATTAACATGGATGTGATTATACATGGAAATCCTAAATCAAGACTTGGTCTGTTAACTGGTTTGCCTGTATTTTCTTGGAATTGTTCTTCACAATGCTGCCAAAAGTGATTTACCCAGCTCCTTTCAACCTCCTGTGAAAATACAAATTCAGAAATCTTGCTCCTCAAAGCCAGCAGTGAATCTACATTTACACAGCCCTAGCAAAAACGTTTCTTTTCAGTGTGGTGTCTAAACTAGCTTGTGTGGGGTGAGAAGCATCTTTATTCTCTCTTCCATATAGCCCAGACTCACCTGTGGAGTTCAAATGAAGGCCTGATTTGAGGTTTCCTGGGCTGGGTAGTTTTGCTGTGCAGTAAGTGCTGTGCTCTGGGTTGCTGAGGGAGTTTGGAGTGAGTGCTGGGAAGCCGTGCTGGTGTGACAAGCCAGCAAGGCAGTCCTGGGAGATGGCCCTGAACACAAGGTGTTTAACCTGTTGGAACTGAGCCTTGTGGGGTTAGTTCAGAAATCCTCCCTGAAAAGACAGAGATTGAACCCCTTCTGTGGCTGTGAAGGCACACGGAGTCACTTGGGCAAGAAGGTGCAGTTGGGAAGCCAGGAGGAAGATCAGGGAATGATGGGGAATGCTAATTCAAACACCTCCTGGTTTTCCCTGTGTTGATTCTTATCTGCAAAAGGAGTATTGCCGTGCCTGCTAGAGGGGAACTGTAATAGGGATTCAAAAAAGTTGCCTGGAAGCCTAACTGCAGTTGAAGGGAGAGGGAATTGCATCAGCTTTTAGAGCAGGGAATCTGCTGGTCCCACCAGAGACTTGTGAAATGAATAAATCTGCTGGGAAGGAGGATTTAAAAAACTGCCAGTCTTGGCCAAAGCTTATTCTTCTGCGTGTGAGGACCCTGTGCTAATTTTTGATTGTGGACTGCTCAAAGTTGCATAATTTATTAATTCGAGCTATTCTTTTAACATAAATAAATAAATAAATATTACATTGTTGTTGTTGTTGTTGTTGTTGTTGTCATGGTAGAAATCCCAGAAATTTGTTTTTTCCTGCTACTTGAGCCCCAGAGAAATATCTAAGCACTGATTTGGCAAGTTTTCTGATTTTACTTTATTTTCTGTAAATAAAAAGGTACAAATTCAAGCCTGGGCTTGAGTTTTAGATGAGGTTCTCTTAGTGGAAGTGAGCTGTCCCCAGTTTTTTTGGCCAGCATATTGGTGTGATCCGAAATTGCAGAGCATTCACTTGCTTCTAATCTTTTAGATGAAGTTACTAAATACAGTTTTGTCTCTTTTCTTGCAGTGATGAATGTTATAACAATTGAAGACTATAAGAGCACATATTGGCCAAAGTTGGACAGTGCCATAGATCAGCTTTTAACTCAGAGTCCTGGTGACTACATCCCTATTTCCTATGAACAAATATACAGGTAAGGAGATATTTTAAGTGCTGTGTTACTTTTTTTTTCTTCTTTAAAGTGAAATGTTTGTTTTATCTTGCGACCGATGCATATGTCTTACTTTGTATCCTCAAGGAGGAAAGCAGGAAGGTTATGTGAAATAAAATATTGTTAAATGGTCAGAATGAATGACTAATAAATACATAACTTGTCATCCCATGTTAACAGGAATAAGTACTAAAGAATTAAAATGCATCAGTGCTTGGAGCACTAACATTACAATGAGCTCCACCACAGCTGCTTAGTGTAGTATAATAAGAAATGTATCAAAGACTCAACACCCCTTCCTTCCAAGGGGATTTGCTTCCAAATCACACCACTGCTCCAAACCAAAGTGCTAAATGTGTTAGAGACCTGGCAGTGTCTGCAGAGATTTACTGAAATGGAGATTTTTGTTCTGTAGGTATTGGTAAATAGGATGGAAAGGTATATTCAGGGTGTTGGTAAATGGAAAGGTATATTCAGGGTGTTGGTAAACAGGATGGAAACTCGGTGGCTGCTGCTGCATTTACTGGTCAAGGTGCTGTTGAAACCACTGGCCCTTGCCAGCAGCACAACTATAGTAGCACTGCTGTGCTGGTTTTCTTTAGCACAGTGTTGCACTCTATGAAATAATGCTGCCAGCTCAGTCACTGACTGCCCTTCTTAGAGCCTTTCACCTCTGTCTCGTGCCCACTTGCTCTCAGCCACTTTGCCTCTGTGGTTTGAAACTTTGGATTAGGGAACCAGATAAAAGAAAGGCAAGTGTTCAGTCTTTCCTCTTAGTTCCACTTGAAAACTTCAATAAACTTCCTCTTTCCTCTCCAGACTTTTGGAACTGCTATTATCAGGACTTGGATATCATCATGTGTATAAATAATTAGAGGGTCATTTGAATTGAGAGAGACAGCTTTGGTGCAAGTAATCAAAATCCTTTCCCAGCTTGAAATCCCCAGTGTGCAAACAGTCTTCATAGGAGTTAAGCCAACATGTCTTGAAAGTCATCTCTGACATACAGCAAATGTGCAAGATTAGTGGTTTAATACCTTGAGTAGATCTACACCTAGTTATGGTTTGCAGATAACTGCAGTCCATCCTTGTCACCTTTTTACTCCTGAGAAGTTTTATTTATTGAATAAATAATGGGTTTGGGGTTTCTTTTAGATAACCCTGACAAATCTGAGACACCTGGTGCAGGACTGTACTGTTGCACGGGGGTCTACTGAATGTATTTTACTATTACTAAGACAAAAGATTTTTTATAGTTTACTGTTACTGGGAAAACTTGCATGTCAGTTTTCTTTTAAAAATTATGTCTGGTTGTAATTATTCTGACACAGCCTCTTCCAATCATAAGATTGATTTATGTTTTTGGTTTTTATATTTTTAGGCTGTTCCTTTGACTGACAATCTGGATAAGATAGATTGAGAAGAGAAGGCAACTTGATTTTGTTTTTAATTGCATTTAATAAGGATGCTTGCTTGGAGTATTATTGAGAATCTGTAGCAGGCTGGGAGTTTAGATCCTCTCTACTTCTAGAGCTAGAAGAACAGTCTAAAGAACTAGGCCAGTTCTTAAGTCTGAAAAATAGGATGTTTCTTGAAGTAGTTCAAACAGCTACATATATATTTTTTATTTTTTTTTAAAGTAAAACCGAGGTGAAAATACAGTGGGTTTTTTGGTCATCTTCGTGCTGAGTAAAGGAATCAAGGTTTCCATAATGCAAACTCAAAATACATTATTAGATACCCAAACTCTTATATTTGCCATGGTCAGTGATAACTGTAGGTGTCTGCTCCCCAGCAGTGAAAGGTAGGAGGTAACTTCCAAGGTGTATTTCCTATGGATCAGTTTACCTGTAAGGTATCAAAGTGTCATTAATGACTGTTTTCAGCTTTGAGTCCAAAGCCTGCCTGTGCACAGTGACTTCCTGTTATAAAATGTTGGATATCTTGGCAGAGAGATGTGAAGGGAACTTTGAGATGAGGAGAAGGTGAACATTTAGGTTGTACTTCTGACAGGCTCCACTGGCTCCCAGGTGCAGGGCAGGAAGTTTTCTGTTCCTCAGGACAACTTAGAGATATCAGATATTCATCCTTCTTGTCTAGTGCTTACCTTCCAGTGTCCTGGGGTCTTCCTTTTCCTGAGGGGTTGGGTTATGCTGCAGAACTGACAGGCTGGTGACTTCTTTTGGGTAATAGCAGGGTGAGGATGATTCACAGGATCAACCCACAATCAGGAACTGAAAACAGGATCTTAAAATGGGGAAGGAGCCTCTAAATAGAAGTGAACACAAAAACCAAGATGTAAACACACCCTGCACGTACATACAGGGACTGGTGTTTGATTACAGAATGTGTTGCAGAAGTAGGTGCAGCAACAGTGTGTGTAACACTAAGCAGAAGTGTACTTTAAAATTCAGTTTGTTACATGCCAGTGAAGCAGTCAGCTTGTGGAAGTGGCTGTATTTGGTTAGTTATGGAGCAAACAAACATTTGACCATTTGCTGTGGTTACCCGGCTGGCTGATTTGTGAGAGATCACAACAGCCAGTCTACTTTTCTTATCAGTGTTTCTCTCTTTGATCCAAATTAAATTGATTCTTACCAAAAGCATCATACCAAAATGTCTTTTGCACTTGCTTGTCCCAAAATAGAATCTGTTATCGGTAGACTTTATGTGGAAGAAAAAGGACAACTTTGACTGGTATTATTTAAATAATATCAAATGGCAGATACTCAGTTATTTTTTAAATATAGTAATGGGAGAGGTGTGGGGTGTCTTTTGGTTTTTAAGAAATAGCATTGTTCACCAAATGAGCAGACTTTGCATAGGGATGAATGCTGTATTTTGGGGTCTTTGAAGTCAGAGGCAATAGATACAGACTTCTTAGAGTTACTGCTAATTCACTCGTAAAAGCCTCCTCCAGAAGACTTTGAGAGTTGCAATTGTTGAATGAGAGCATTGTCTTGGTCTCTGAAGGCTTGAAGTTGGTGCCTAACCTCTCACTTGCATTAGAAGATTTCAGTAGCCCACAGTTGCTTTGATGCCATCTTTGCCAGTTTGCCTGTCTTTGTCCCACCTTCTCAGTGGAGAACTGGAAAGTCTTAGTTCCCCTACAGAGACACAGTGTTGCTGTCTTGTAGCTTTAGGCTTTTGGGGCCATTAAAAGCCTGCACAATTCAAGTCGTGGACTTGCCCAAGACACCAGGTGAAGTCTTCCTGTGCCTCTTGATTTTTGACAGCTAGATTTCAAAATGCTGACTTCAAAGAATAAAAGCACTCAAGAAGAGTAAAAGCTGCTTGGTACAGATTAGTGTTTGTGTTAGTCCTGGTGATGATGACTACCTTAATAACCTCTGGCTGAAAGTAATACATGTGTTTGTTTTACAGTGGTTGTAAATATGTTTTCAATAAACAGCCTTATTTTGCAGATGTTATATTGCAGTCTGAGAGCAATAAAATGTTCTTAAAAAACAAAGGTAACACTGAACACCAGAGTTAACACAGCCAAGCCATGCAATGTAGAATTAAAATTTTATTGCTTTTTTTCTGCATCTTTCTTTGTTATGAAAGTGTAGGATTTTCTTAGAATTGAAGTAACAAAGTAACGTGCTTGGGTCTGTAATTTTAGAACTTTTACTATATCCTTTTAAAACTTACCAGGGTTTTGGTGCAACTTCTGTGACTGCTTGTCTAGAATATTCATACAATCATTAAACCTGCTTATTTTAATGGGCACTTAATTGACATAGGAGAGGCAAAAGCCAGAATTAGGAATGTGCTGTTGACAGAATTGTCCTGGCTGTTTTGAATGGCCCTGTGAGGAGAGCTCATTGTGAGTAAAAATGAGGTTGGGGAGGGGGAATGGGATGGATACTCTTGAGCTTCCAGAGACTTAAGAGTTTGCTGGAGCTAATTCCAAGCTTAGGACTGTATTTAAAAGTTCAGTAATCACTCAACTCTATTATCCTCTAAATTGCAACTTGTACAAATGATTTTGAAGTCTGTTACCCTCCTTTGCAAACTGCTGTGGGTTCACTGTTTGTTCCTGTGTTTGTTTCTGCAGTTGTGTGTATAAGTGTGTATGCCAGCAGCATTCGGAGCAGATGTATAGTGACCTAATAAAAAAGATAACTAACCACTTAGAGAGAGTCTCAAAGGAGCTGCAGGTAAGAAGCTGCACAATCTAATTCTGTCTTTCCTGGGATCTGGGATTGTATCAGAACAGCATGTAGGTGGCCTCTGGAGGAGATAGCCATTAAGAGTGATTTACAGTAGCTTACTAAACTGGGGACTACTTCATTCACTACTGGGCTGTCAGAATACCAACTGCTAGATCCAGTTGTGTGGCACTGCCTTAGCCTTGGTGACCTGAACCATGTGGAGAGCAGTGGCTATACTTGAATATATTATATGGAATCAAGGCCTAGAGGATGAGAAACTACAGCATAATCTGGGATGTAAATACTACAGCCAAACATGATTTGTGCACGTGGGATCAATGTCTGCCATTGCTGTGTAAGTCTGTGGAAACTATTCATGGTTCTTGTGCACCACAAAAGGAAAAAATAATATTAATTAATTATGGATTGTGAAATATAAATTAGGCATTATTGCATATGAAGTTTTGTGTTACAGTTTATTCTGCATTTTTCTTGCCTATCTCTAGATGTCAGTGGTTTACAGCAGTCCTAATGCTTGTATATCCCTATCCTTCTCTGCATCTTATTTGTGCACCCATGATTGTTTTCATGTGTATTCCTTATTGAACATTCCTTTTAGGCTGGAATCTCCAGGCACTTACCTGAAATTGTTATTGCTGTAGCAGCAACACTGTTTGATTTTTCCCTACAGCTTTTGTCACTTCCAGAACAGATGTTTGAGTTCTGTGCTGCCTTGCAGTGCATGAAGTAGAGATGCCAAATACAAAGGAACCCTAAACTGCAGCAGCTCCCTCAGTGGTTCTAACACATTGATAATTAATTTCTGTCAGTCAAAAGCAGTCTTACTGCTTCAGGTACTTCTGGCTAAACGTGCATTCCCATAGCACTGTGATCTCTCATGTCCTTTTGGTTTCACTCTTTTCCTCTTGTGGCTTTCCTTATAAAAAGAGAAATAACCATCCAGCATTTAATAGGCATGGTGTTGGACTGAAATATCTTGAGTTAGGTTCTTTCTTCTTTTCTCTTTTACATTCTCTTTGTTCCTTATGGAATGACAGCCTCAGTGTTCTGTAAAAATTGGTTAGAGTAGATGAACATGGTATTTAAAATAAAGCCTTTCCTTGGTTCTGCTGAGCTGGTGCAGCCTGTACGGTTTTCTTGTGAGAACTGTGATTCATTGCAGCTATACAGGTTTGGCCAGTTCTTCTCATACATCCCATGGTAATATACTGCATTACTTTGCTGTGAATTTGGGAATACCCCACATTCTTTACTCTGTGTTAGTCCTTCATTGTTTCCTCCAAAGTTCCGGAACTGAGGCAGCTCCTTTGAAAGTTTGCTTTGGCACATGGGAGCGTTAAATGCTTCTGCCTAAAAGCAAGGCTGCCTTCTGAACATCAGCCTGGTGAAAGAATAATTGAGACAACTGTTTAGTGCAATCTGTGCCTTGCAAAAGGCTCCCTATGTAGGTTAGACACACCTGTAGTATGACATGATACCATCTTTGAGTGTTATTAATGAGTTTTGTCTGACACGAACGTGACTCTGCTTTTGGAGGGTAAAGATCTTTTTTGAACCGCTTGAAGTAAAATTCGTGTGCCTCAGAAAATTATTCTCTAAAGAAACTTTTAGCTGTGGGTTGTGAAATTTGCTTTTAAGAAATTACTTTACTGCAGTGTATTTTATTATCCTGATACTTCTTTGATCTTAATACATTTTGGTGACATTCAGTCGCTCGGGATTTATGTTGAAAATGCAGTTCCAGATCTTTAGCAACAACAACAAATTACTTTGTAAATGTTGGTTGCTTGGAAGTTTCTGGTTCACGCTGGCAAACAATGAAAAACCCTATATATGTGAATTCTTTTAATGCACGATATGTGGTATTTTGCTTTCTCTGACATGAATTCATTCCACCTACCAGCAACATTTAAGTGAATTGCAGAGTTCTGTGTAGCTGGCAAGGTGTGTCTTGATGCAAGATAAGTATTTTTTTTTTTTACATGCAGAGATGCAAATGTAGCCCAGTATAAGCAGGAATGCTGGTTTCTGTGAGAAACATGATTATGAATTGAACTGGCAGGCAAATGCAATGTCTTTTTCTGGACAAGCCAAGCAGCTTCTTTGTGTAGAAGTGGAACAATTTAATGGCAAGTGGGTTGCAGAATATCTGCATGTAACCAGCATGCCAGAGCAAGCCATTTCCTACAGGAATTACATATCAACAGCAAAAGCAGTAAAACTCAGGTACCAAACAATAAAAGCAGGAGCATCTCAGGGGACTGGTCAGACTTACTCTTGTGTGGATCTTATTGGAGTTTGGCTTCTTTCTGTGGGGCATTCACTGCAGAAGCTCCCTGTATATGTATTTATTCACCCCACCCCCCCAAACTGTGTGTGTAGCTCTCAGCTGGCCCCAGCTGGAGTCAGCAGAGTGGTGGCACTCAGGTGTCCTGGGCTGGATGTCCCAGGAACTGAGCTTTGGCCCCGTGGTCACACCAGGACACTCAAACAGTCCCTGGTCATCCCGTGTGACTTCTGCCTTTCCAAACTGCAGGACACCCGTGTGGTGTTGCTGTGTCTTTGCCTCGTGCATTCCTGGTTTGCTCTGCAGGTTTGCACCTCAAAAAGGTCAGTTTGCAGTGGTGGCAGAGCTGATGTGAAAATGTGGATGGGCTGATGTGTTCCTGTGTGTCACACATTAGGTGAAAAGCAGTGAGTGGTGCTTGCTCAGTAATAGTATGTTGAGATGAATTGCTTGTCACCAGGCCATCAGCTTTTTGTATGTCCTATATCCCAAGACATTTCTAGCTCCCTCATTACTATGTCTGTAAGTAAATAATCCTCTCTTCAGACTGTTAAGGAGAGACTCAGAGCAAGGATTGCCTTCCTTCCCTGCAGTCAGTCTGACCAGCTTCTCTGCTGGTCAAACATTGACTGCATGAGTTTTGCCATGTGGAACTTTCAGTAATTGAGAATTAAATTTCCCTAATTCTTGAGTTGATTGGAATTTGGGATTTTGTCTGCTTAAAATAGAAATGTGTGGCTGCAGAAAACACAAATTAACTTGTTTCCTGTTGTCTTGGTCTGTGAAATATACAGGCAGTATACAGATGATTTTTCTAAGATGCTTTACTTGGAAACATTTTATTGATAATAGACATAGTTCATTATGTCGTGGTTCAAAATAACGTCAGCTGGCTTTGTGGGTAAGTGCTGAGTCATTCAGATGTATGAGGTAGGGTAGATACACAGGCATATGCTTTCAAATTCAATACACCTCCCTTTAAAATGAATAAAAATGTGTTTGCATTAGGCACTGGTGTTACTGGCTTAACTTATTCTTATGTACTCTGATAAAGTCATTCAAAATCAGGTACTCTACCCATTACATACCTCTTCAGCAAAAGACACTGGAAAGTACTCAAAGCATTGGCAATCAAAATGCACTGTAGCTTTGAGCTGACCCGTTACAAAAGTACCTTTTTTTTGTGCAAGTGCAGTGGAATATTCTCATTTTAGTTAAAATAATTTCAGAAGTTCCTTTACAAAATGACCGAGAACTGAAAACCAGTTATTTGTCATGTTGCACCTTTTTTTATTTAGATAAAAGAGAGAAAGGGATCTATTGTTTTCTGTTTGTGGTGGTGGGTTTTTTTCATTAAGAACTATATTTTTTTACATAGTTTTTTTACAATGAACATGACTGAACTGGTGTTGGTAGATACCAGCTGGTGTTGGTAGATAATTTGCATGTCTGCTGTTTGGCCCCAGGACCTGCAGATTTAGAGTCTTTGTTGTGCAACGCCAGCAAGTTTTCCTGCCTGATATTAATCCTTACAACTTCTCAGCCTTCTGTCTTGTCAGCTCTCAAACCAGTCGGTGCAGTGTATGAAAATATCATCTCTCCTGCTGTTTCCTTGGCGCAGTGTGCAGTGGAGTCAGGTGTTGGGAATGAGTGTTTTAGGATGCTCAAAGAATTATTGGAAAAAGCGGGTTTAATGTCAAAGTGTGACAAAGTTCATTGGCCATGTTCACTGCACCCACTGCTACAGGGGTAAAGCACACAGAAAAATCAATCAATCTAAAGCTAAAATCAACAAAAATGATCTGTGTGGAGGCTGGGGATAGGAAAAGGGTAAGGATAAAAAGGAATAAGGGAGACCCTCCCTTTGAGTCACAACATTCAGAGTGGACCTCCTTACCAAACGTAGCCTCGGACTGGACCAACACTTTAGGTCCAGGTATAGCACACGTGAGAGTTGGCTGGCTCTGAGAGGCCCCAGGCAGGAGGAGGTGCTGGTTGCAGCCCATGGTGGTCCTGGAAGCTCAAAGGGGGATTAACCACCACATCAGGTTACTGTCAAAGCCACTCCACTGCTTTGAGGACTGCCAGATCTCTGGGAACCGAGTTCCTTGGAGCATGTCACTGTCAGTTGTCATCTGTTTTCAGGTATGGGTTAGCAATATCTGTGTGGACAATCTGTCCCTTCCTTGCCTTTTCCTTTCTTATTTTCTGTCTCACATTTCCTTTCCTCTTGTACCCTGTGATTATATGGAATTTTCATCCAGTGGTGAGGAGCCTGTAATTTCCTGCCCCTGCTCTTTCTGAAGCACTGATCTGATTAATACAAATTCCTTATTCCAAACTTCAGATGAGGTTCTCAGCTTCCTTACAAACAGTTGTGTAATGAAGCTGAAGTGGCTTGTCACGTTTGTGAGCTTTGTATGTAGTCAGGGTGGTAGAAAAATGCATCCAGGTAGTGCTTTGAGGGACTGGTAAAACTGAACTTTTCACTGTGGACAGTTATGTACTAGGTAACATCTCATAGCAGTTCTTGATATTTACACTCTAATTTTACTCCAGATTATTTCATAGGTGTATTTTGCTTTCCTTCCAAGATACACCGATGGTTATATTACCTTTATGTAGTGCTATATTGTAATTAAACAGCCATGCCAGTGTGTAAAATACAGCTTTTGACAACATCATTTGTGGCTGCTTTTTGTGTAAACTTAGTAAATTGCTAATAAAGATATGATTAGACTTTAGTCGTGTACTTATGGGAAGCCAGGTTATTTGCTCCATCCTGGTGAAGAAACCCATTCTTATTACACTGTGTGGGCTCAGTCTGACCTGGTAGCTAAACAAGAAATATAGGGAGCCTACTTCACAAGTCATGCTCATCTCAAGGAGCATAGAAGTAACACTGAAATTAGCTCTTGTTAATTTGAAATCAGTTGATTCCCTGAAATAATTTTGAAAGTTGAAGTAGTTTCTCAAAGGCTTATGTAGAAAACAAATCTGCCTCCTCTATGTTCTGCCTTTAGAGAAGATCAGAAATAGAGGTGGGGAATGGAAATTGAGAACTCGCATTTCCTGGCTCTTCATACTAATTATGTAAATCATTGGTGTTTCTTAGAGTCCTTTTGGGTGATTTGTTAATATCAACAGGTCATTTTTCAAAGAGGGGGCTCAAACTGGGCATTTATCTGGTCCATAATATTTAAAAGGGAAAAAAAAACTCCAATGTTTGTAGCTGTAGGCATTTATCCATCAGTTTTGCTGGGAGAACATTGATTAATTGTGTGTGAAAAAAGTCTTCACTGCTGTGAACCACAGCGAACTGAATCACATCAAATTTGAACTCAGATGGCAGAAACCAGAAGCATTAGAAATTTTGTATCTTCCTGTGTGGCCATCAGAATGTTGGCTTCTGAATGAAGAAGATACAGGGGTCACCCTATTGCCAGAATTGCCATTAAAAATGACATTGCCATGGGCAAACTAACCTGAGAAAAGCATCCTTGCCTGCAGCTTTTTGAAAAGGTTTGTATTCCTGCAGCTCTAGATATGCTGGGACTGCAAGGCCTGATACAATTACAGAAAGCTATAAGTAAATACAGCACAAATTAATATGCATTTGCTAGGTGGAAAAGCTTCTGAAGATACCTTACTACTAAACAGGCTTTGGATGGTCCTTAGATACAATGTCTTTTTGCTTGACAAACATGTAGAATGGAAATGGAAACACGGCCTCCATCTGCTAACCTGCTCTAAGACAGTTAGGTGAGGTATGTCATGATCCTGCACAGCTTTGAACAGGTTTGAGTGCAGGCTGGACTAGGAAGACACAGCCAGCCTTTGCAGGAGTTGTGCTTTAGTGTGATGGCTGGTTTTTGTAAAGGTTTCAATAATCCCTGGGTCTGAGGAGGCAGACCAGGGCATCACCTATATTAAGGCAAGGTAAACAAATTTTCTCAAGGAAGAACAAAGACTAGTTTAGAAGATTCAAGCCACCCACATGAATAACAGGTTAATTTGTGTAGTCGTGGCCATGCCCCCTTCCCACTGGGCAGGTGTGGCAGAGCTGCTGCAGCACATGTGCTGGCATCGTGGCAGTGAGCGTGTTCCCGGGAAAATGGGGCTGCCCCTTCCACGGAGGAGTGTAAGCTTTGCTCAGTACTCTGCTGGTTGTGCCAGACGAATCATAAACAGAGTAACTTTGTGTTCCTCAAGCACTGTTGTCTCTGCTTCTTTCTTGTAAGCCGCTTCTGAGCTGTGTTGAGCCAGCAGCACATCTTCTGCTTTCATTTGCGTGTTCAGTTAAAGAACAATATTCAAACTGTTTTTCAAGCTGAAAAAAACCCCATCATTTTCATGTATACAGTTTCTTGACCACAAGTTCATTGAAATGCCTAGATATTAGATTTCAAATAAGGGAAGGGTAATGTAGTATACTGGATTTCCAATGGCTTGTTTTGTTTGACTATGTCTTATCTTGCATGTCATCCTTTCTCAAATGTGTTTTCTTGTTACTTCTCATTTCTCTTGGTGCTGAAATGTCCACTGTGATGTGTGAGGAGATTTATTATCAACTTTTAAACAGCACCATAGTTTTTTATGCTAAGAAGTAGTTGACTCACAGCCAAGCTGAAGATGATAAGCAAATGCAACTGTATCCCATTTTGAGGAACCCAACCCAATGTTCAGTGCTCCTGTGGGCAGACACACAGAGTTGTTACTGGAAAACTGTTCTTAACCCTATGAGTGGCAGGTGAGAGCAAATGTAGGGGAGGATTTAAGCTGTCTCCCTGTATGGAATGTCTTAAAAAACAAAGAAACTGAAACACACCAAAACCCAACAAACAGACAAAAAAAGCCCCCCGAAACCCTGAATTAACATTTTGATAGAATTGAGGAGGAAGAGTAAAGGAACGAGGGATCCTCTTCCTTCCTGGAAAACCTTAGGCTCTCAGTGTGT
The DNA here is from genome assembly GCF_003945595.2 of Pipra filicauda. NCBI lineage: Eukaryota > Metazoa > Chordata > Aves > Passeriformes > Pipridae > Pipra > Pipra filicauda. The sequence continues at coordinate 839,494 of NW_024104687.1, read as the reverse complement.
ATTTTTTCTTTCCTTGAACAGCTTCTGTAATAGATCCCTCAGGTAAGATAGGAGTAGATTTAAAGACTTAATAGTGTCTGGGGAGTTGTAAGAAGTAAATGTCATGCTTAATTCTGACCCTCCCCCTGTAATTAAAACAGCTGAATGTATGCTTTCTCTTTTTCTGGACTAAGACTAGGAGTGAAAAGTGTCAGCTAAGCAGTTGGAGTTTTTTGGGGGTTTTTTTTCTAGTTTTGGTTTGGTTTTTTTTTTGTTGTAATAGCTATAGCTGAATAAGTAAAGATTTTAAGTGGAAACTGTATTCTAGTGATGGCCATTTAATAAATAAAATGCAGCAACTTTTGTTTACTCATGAATTTGATGCCATGCACTGCTTTTTAGTTTATAAAATTCAAGTAGTGTATATAAAGCTAATCCAGTTAGTGTATTATAAATGTTAATGTAGAGATATGGAGAAGGTTCCTGTGCTCAAACAAGTGATTGGTTTCAGTGTGGCAGTTTGGAGCAGCTGCACAGTAACACCAGGATGAACAGCAGCAGATGGTTCTGTTCCCCCCCCAGATCACGATAATTCAGAGATGAGCTGTGAAAATACTATTGATTTCTCTTTGGCTTGGCTATTTTGGTAGTTTACAAGTCAAGCAATAGTTGAGGCGAGTTTGATTGTCAAGCTTGCTTTTTTTTTTCCTTCCCTGTTAGTGGTTTGACTGTCAAGACTTGACATGAAGCACTATCAGGAGAATAAAACTGAAAGGTGCCATTTCACACTGATGAAAGTGAACACCATAATTTCTGTTTTGCAGAGGTTAAAACCAAAGCCTGATATTTGCCTGACACTAGTGAGTGCTTCCTCTAAAGCTGTCAGGACCTTTCTTAGGGGTTTTTTTTGTCTTTGTCTGTAGAGCAGTTGTTTCCACTTGGTTGCAAGGTGATGGTGGTGGTGGTGGTAACAGCTTCCCAGTATCCTTCCATTAAAGGACTCTGGCAGTTGTGCAGTTGTTGTCCCCTCATAAAATGTCTCTCTTACTGGGACATAGGCTTTGTGAGGTGAGCTGGCAGAGTTTTCATCTGCAGTGGAGGAAAAAGAGATGAGTCCTTAATGTCCCCTGTAAAAAAGAGTGGCAGACTGAGGGGATACATTGCCTGCAGTCTGTTCATGGGATTAAATCACACACTGGTCAGACAGCTTCTGTCTCTGTTTTTTCTCGTTGGGTTTTTTTTTTTTTTTGTTTTTTTTTTGTTTTTTTTCCTTTTAAATAAAAAGGGCAATCTACCAGTGAGAGAAGAGTGGTGCACTGTGTCAGGCTGTGGTCTCCTTTTGTCTGATGTGTTCTTTGAAGTAGAATTTTCCTTTTTCTTTAATCTTAGAAGCTGTATGCCGAGTCTTTACAAATCCGAGGGTATCACCATATTTAAAGTTGAGGTTGAAAAGGAGTGAAGCAGGAATACATACTGCTTAGAAATGCAGATTTCATTGCATGTTATTTACAACAAATTATATATGTAATTATATATGAAAGGGAGTCCTTGGAGCTCATAGCTGCTTTTGTACATTGTTGGCATTTTCAACTAAAATTTGTTTGGCCACCCCTGAGAACTACATCTGCAATAAGATTAAAACCTTATGATCAAAATGAGGAATAACCATATATAACCTTTGGCAACTGCATATGGAATAATGCTCTTTGTTCCTTTGCCAGTTTTCTTTCCTTTCTAAACTGTCTGCTCTGTATTGGTGTTTGCTGTGAAAATTACCCACGTGTTCATTAAGCATATTAAGAAGGTAGGCAAAAGAAGCTAATTTAAAGGCAAAAAAAACCTTTCATAAATTTAGAATAGAGCAAAATATCAACATAAATTTTAACTGTTCTCTTGGGGCCCCTGGTGAATGTCCATACAAAGGCTGAAAAATCTATGTGAAGATAGCTGTAAGTTCTGATAAGATGGTTGAGGTGCACCTAAGCCTTGAGTGTTTTTCATGCCACAGAGGCTTTGGATTTAGGAAAACCTTTGGGCTTGTTTTCTTGCAGGGTCCCAATTTCTGCTGTATTCTCTTTCTTCTTTAGGCTTTGTGAATGCCAGAGGGGAAAACAGTTTTGCTTCTCGCTAGGAAGCAGCACTTTGCCCCTGGGTGTGTTTAGGTGTGTGTGTGTCTGGGAGCAGTAGGACCTCAGGCAGCCAAAGACCAAAGCAGTGGGTGTCTGAGAGCACATCTGAATGCTGCAGTGCAGCTCCCCTGCCTGCCTCCAAATAAATATTGGAACACAAACAGTGCTTAATGCTTCCCATTTTTCTGCTTCCCTTCTCAATTTAATTCAGCTCGCTGCAGACCTTTTTAGCTTCCTTATCTCCTTCCTTGGGAAATAGGGTATTGTGCACAGAAAATAGCTCTCCAAAGCCCATCACGAGGCTGGCACATTCAGGTGTTGTGCAGCAAAGCTTTGCTGGGGCTCCAGGGTGATGCAGTGTGTTGGAGCACAGCAGGAGGCTTTCCTAGGCCTGAGCTGAGGAGGACTCTGCATGCACAGCTCTGTCTAAAGGTCTTGCTTCGTCATGGTCCCTCCAGCTCAGTACCCTGAACACTTGCCTTGCCTTAGGTGACCCAGCAAAAATGACAAAATGTTTTCTTTCAGATTTCCAAGTGTGGAGGGCAGTGCCCCCTTCAGCTGCAGGGTGTGCCACTTGCCAGCTCGGTGCAAAGCAGAGCTTAATGTCACCTTCTGTGGTGGAGGAGCAGCTCGGGGAGGTTGGGGCACACACTCCTTCAGATTTGGTGAGGGGTTCTAAGCATGACAGGGAGTGCTTTCTAAACGAAGGTCTGATCTTTGAGAAGTGTTTTTATTTGCATATGCTAAATGCTAGTTTGTTACAGGAATACCTATTTCCTACTGAATGGACCTTGTGCTGGGCACTGACACAGCCCCAGGCAAGAACTGCTCACTGAGGGAAGATTGGTTGTGCAGGAGGGAGTTAGAGCAGAAACTCTGGAATGATGTGTGGCTTGCTTTGTGTGGACCTAGTGTATCAAATACTTTGGAGTTGTTGGAGTTTGCTGTGAAAGCATAGCCCATGCTGTTCCAGATCTTTCTCTTGTTCAAATTACAACCTGACTTTTACGGTTTCTTTCAGGCCAGCCCTCCAGATCTCTATATTGAAAGATTTAACATAGCTCTTGGACAGTATATGGGAGCATTGCAGAGCATTGTGCCTCTTTTCATATATATGGTAAGTTTTAGAAAATTCTTTTCAAATAAATATGTCCATACATAAGATGCTGACTGAAAGTGAGAAGAATAAAATGGAACTATAATGATTTTTGACATGTAAAACTTATGATTCATACGTGCCTAAGAGTACTGATCAAGTTGTATGGGGAGAGGAAGGGGCAGCTGGGCTTTTTAAATGTAGAGTTTTGCAGTTCATTTCTGCCCTAACAATTCTTTCTTGGGAATGGGAAGAGTGGTTTTTATTGTGATCAGGAAAAAAAGCCATCCCAAACAATTCATTATTTATATCTTTTTGAACAGACATCATTTATTGGCTTGTTATATTTTGGCTTCTTAGTTTGGGCAGGTTATGGAGACGATTATTTCTTGCTTTTAAATAGCACAGATTCAGACAATACAGGAAGAAATGTATCTTGGAGATGTCTTTGCCATTTGATAAAGCAATTTAGGGTGTTGGATGGATGAAGACAAACTTATGTTCATAGCACTGTCAGGAATACTTGGAGAGGTTCAGAAACCATTGGTTAATGGTTAATGATTAATTGGTTAAGAGTTTTTCTGTTGATTTTATAGTTTATGAAATCTTTTATACCTCTGAAGACGTTTATAATTTGAGGTTTTTTTTGTCAAAGTGCCAAGACTTTTATTGGTCAAGGGTTTTTCTGTGGTAATGAATAACTTAAACTTGAAATTTGTCCTCCCAGAAACTGTCCTTGCATTAGCCTCACTTAGAAATAATTTTAAAAAGATATATTTGTTGGGAAAGAAACTTTTCAAAAAAAATTTTAACTGATCTCCTACATTTCAGTGAATTTAGGTAGCTTGCTACAGTCTTTCAGTGTAGTGTTGCCAAACAGATTTGTTGCATTAAAAGAGGAATTTGCCTCTCTTGAACTGGGTGACTCTGATCTGCTCTTTTATCTGGTTAATACAGAATGAAATCCAGTTGCTCCAGCATCAATTTTAAGCTAAGGGATGTGTTCCTCTGATGATTTTTTTAATTGTTCTCTTGCTTCCTGTTGTGAAATGCTGGGGAAAACTAGGAAGAGACTTTTTTCCCTATTGCATCCAGATATTTTTGGATGGTACCCACTTTGTGACCTGTGTGTGCATAACTTGTTTGTTGCAAGCTGGTGTTTTACAAGACCTCATAATTTAATATCCATTTTCAGAAGGAGATAAGCTGTTCAGGTGTGTACTGTATTGAGTGCCCATTTCTGTGATGTTCTTCCATCACACAAGTCAAAATTTATCCTTCACTATTAAGCCTGCAGTAGCTAATATTGAAAAAATGTTCATGACACACATAGAAACAGGTGGGTTTTATCATTACAAGGTTTTTCTATATGACCAGATGAAGTGTAATTGTCAAATAGATTTCCACATGTTTGTACAGGTGAGGAGTGGTCTGTATCCCATTGTTCATTTTAGAGTTTGAGTCTGATACCTGAACATAGTAGAAATGATTAATGGGTATTAAACAGACCTGTAAAATGAATAGTTAGATAATAGTTTTCTTTTTAATTTGACATCCAAGAAGAGTGAAAGTGCTCTATTGTTTGAAAGGAAAAAACTTCTTTGAAGCATGACTAGTGTTCTGTTCAGGCTGTAAAACTGTTCCTGCAAACACTTTATCTTTTAAGTGGCTTAATTCAAGTTAGACCTGAGAGTTATCATGGAATAATTTGGGTTGGAAGGGACTGTTAGAGGCCATCTAGTCCAACCTCCCTGCAGTGAGCAGGGACACTTTCCACTAGACCAGGTCACAAATGACCTTCAATGTTTCCAGGGATGGGGCATCCACCACCTCTCTGAGCAACCTGTGCCTGTGTTTAACTCTCATTTAAAAAAATTTCTTCCTTCTATGTGCTTTAAATTTACCCTCTTCTAGTTTAAAACCATTACCCCTTGTCCTGCTACTACATGCCCTGCTAAACAGCCTGTCCCCATCTTTCTTACAAGCCCCTTCAATCAGAGCTGTGACTTACTGTTAGTTCCTGTTGCTGCCAAACACAATGCTGGTTTATAAGGCTAATGTCAAATTAACTTTCACTGAAATAAATTAATAATCAGTGTTGTGCATGATGTGGACAATACCTCTGAAGAAGTCAGGATGAAAAATCTTTGTCTCTCTTAGGTTTTCCTGTGGGCATTCACAAGTACTTTTTATGTACAGATACTCTTGCAGTCTTACATTGCAGTGTCCAGTCAAGTTTTCTCTCATACAGCAGCAGCAGTTTCCTCTATTTGGACAAAAAAATACGATTAAAAAATAATTGCAAGAGGTGAAAGCCTAATTGCTCTACAGTATAAATTACAGTTCTGCAGTTACTGTAATAGATACTTTCAATGCATTTTTAAGTGAGGAGGACTAAGTTGTTGAACTCTGCCTTTATATCAGAGGTGGCAGAGCTTTCCTTTTCTGTGATTGCTTTAATCAGGAGTTTCCAAGGCTGTTGAATTGCACTTCAGAACTTTGTTCTGAAAGGATAATTACGTTGCTGCTTTGGAAAGCTTTTAATATGCATTTAAGTAATTTAAAATCTGTGAAGCTGAAGAAAAACTAAAGCTTCTCTGTAAAACTGGAACATGCCATAGCATTTTGTGTTAGGCTTTGTGTGTTGATAGGAGCAGCAGCACTTTTTCTTTCCTTTCCTGATATGGACCAAACCATATGTTGAATGGTGGGAGTACAGGAGAGGTGATTTCTTACTCTGGGTGTTTATGGTGACCAGGGTGTGTTCCAAAGCTTATGTTCCAGGGTGGTGGCTGAGAGGGCTGATCTTGCAGCTTAGGGAGTTTTCTTCTTCCTTCTTTTGCTGGGAACACTTTCTCCTTTCACATGGTAATAGATTTTTTTTTTTTCAGTCTTATGCTGCTACAGCAGACTTTTCAGAAAAGCGTGGAGACCCAAAGTACTTTGGTCCCTCCAAGATTCTGTGGGTTTAGGCTCCTTCAAAAGTTCTGGAATGTAACAGCAGATAAAGCAAATTAAGCTGGAAGTAAACTTAGTGCACAGTGCTTTATTCCTGGTGAATAACTGTTTGCTTTGTAAATGTAAATGAGGCTATTCTGGATGCTTAGAGATTGTACATATCACATTATGCTACACACATAAATGAATAAGAACCATATTTCCACTTCAATAAAAATTAAAATCAGCATTTAGATAATATATTTTTTTCTTATAGATTCTCAATCGCTCATTTTACTTAGAGCTGTAGAGGAAAATCTGTTATCTTGGTGCATTATATGAGCTTAACGTTTGTGAGCACTGTGGTTTTAGGATAGTTAAGAATTTTTTCATTGCCTCTAAACCATTATTATTCTTACTGGGTGGTATTGCACTTTGTTGCTTATCAGCTAGAGGGCATTTCGTGTGTGTCTGTGAACACAAATACGTGTGAGTGTGTATATGTGGATGAGATGATAAGCACTCTTATATACAGGTTTTTCTCCTTTCAAGTATTTATTGATCTCCTCTTAGTAATATTAACTCAATTATATCTTTTAAGATTTGCCAGATTACTTTGTGGTACAGTGTAGAATTATTTTGTAGAATAAGTGTTTGTGTCATACCTGGCTTTCTCAGTTGTTGGTATCTGCTTCCCTTTTGATTGTCAGTTAGACCTTTAGGTGACTTGAGACATTTTTCAAGAAATACTGGTACAGCCTAGGTAGTGGCATGTTATACAGAAAACCTTCCTGTTTTTCCACTAACAAGAATGGGGAAGGTGACAGCTCTCCTGCCATCTCCTTTCAGCAGCGTGGATTGGAAATGGAGTACTTATGTTAGATGATTTTTTCACTGTCTATTTAAACTCACACAAGTGTACCATCTTTTTGGAAAGGTGTTTCAAAGTGAGCAAATGTGAAGAGTATTTTACATTTCTTCTGTGTGTAAGTACTGTCTTGTAGCTGCTGGCTTGCCTTTTTTTTTTTAATTATTTTTATGTTGCTTTTCCAGTAGCGAAACTTAAAAGTATAGGCTTTCCAACTCATGAACCAAAGGAAGCATCAGAGTTTGCACCTCTTGTTGCCAGCTTCTTTTAATGTCCAGAGGTCTTGAGACTGGGAAGGGACTAGAGTAAGTTATATCCTTAGCTGGGTGCACCTCATCCGCCAGCTCATCAGAATGAGCAGTTTGACACCGTGTGTGACACTCCTGTGTGTTGCACCAGTGGCTTCATGGTGTTTTCTGGTCAGGAACCTCGAGGTCAAAATGGTTTAGGAAAATAGTCTGGTAAAAGACTGGAGTAGGGTGTGTATCTCAACACTTCCTGGGAGTCATGGATCTCTAGTTGCTGTGGATCACCACTGACCAAAACCACCATGAGTGAAGTCAGTCTGTTCCTTATGAGACAGGTTATTCTGTCTGCAGAGCCTTTCCCTCAACCTCTGTTCAAAGAACAGGCCCAGGTGAGGGGGAAACAACTGAGTAATAAAATAGCCCTTGATAAAACCTCTACAGGTGAGGACAGTGTCAAGGGGGAACCAACAGCAAGAAGTTTACTAAATTAAAAAAACTACCTTCCTAAGGTGATTGTCCATCACTGCAACAAACCTAAACTGCAGCAGGGACGTGGATTCAGCCCTCACATGGCCTTTGTTTCTGACAGGTTCAGTTTTTATTACACATGAGTAATTGCTGCTGAATGCTTGCCTTGAACATTTAAGTGGTTTCTGCATGGACAGTGTTATAGTGTGTTTATATTTTTGCTAATGGCCAAGAGAATGAGTTTTACAGGGAAATGTAAAGATTGCTCTAATAGTGTTCTGAGAGTTTGTTCCAATTTTGTTAAATGCATCAGGAGAACAGCTTGATTTAAAATCTGAGAAAACCTTTCTCCCTTAAGATAGCCCTTCCTCTAGTAAATCTGTCAGATAAGTGTTCCTGCAAGTTATTTTTGAGTTCATTTTCTATTAGGTAATCTGTTTAACTCTTACACAAGTTGTCCAGTTGAATTCAGCTGTTCTACTTCAAAGTTAGCATTTTAATAAGAGGAGACTTATCTTGGAGCAATTATTTTTTTTTCAGCATTTAAAACACACCTATCAATAAAATACAGCAAGAAATCTCACTATTAACTGCAGGCTGGGAACTGAGGAGTAATACTAAATAGTACATTAGGTATAGGGACTCTGAAGGAACTCATTAATAGAATTTTCTTTGATTTTTTTTTTTTTCTTCAAAGAGGTAAATGTATTATTAATGCTGAGTAGGTCAAGATAATGGAATCCTAAAAATTTTAATGTAGTTCAGTTTTGCATGGATTTGTATATGTCACTTATTTCCACAGTTGATTAGTTCTGAGTAGCTATCCTTTGAGATTGTTGATGAACCATTGAAGTGGATAGTTGTCCTGATGATTTATTATTGTAACCTACCTATTTGAATGGCTTAATCACTTTTAGACATTGGAAAAAATACCCAAGTCATCATTTTACAGGTGAATTATTCTACACCTTTAAAATTCCAAACCGTTTTTGTTCAGGGAAAAAAATAAGTTTGCTTTAATTGCTATTGTGAGAAAGAAAGTTGAAAACTTTTGTCTTATTTTCCAGAATAAATTTTACATAGAAACCAAGCTTAACAGAGACTTAAAAGATGACCTTATAAAGCTGTTTACGGAACACGTTGCAGAAAAGCACATTTACAACCTAATGCGTAAGTAAACCTGTTGATTTTCTTACAATGGGAGTGTGGAAAGCCACAGTGCTTTCAGATTTTGCAGAAATCCACAACAAACAGGGGAAAATTGCAAATGAATATGAATTCCTCTAAGGCGTGAGGAAATGTGGCACACTTCAACCTTTTTTTGTTTGTTTGTTTTTTCAAAAATGTGACTTTCTACAAAGTAATGGTTGTCCTGAGATGTGGGGGAACCAATATTTATTTTCCCATATGACTTGTGATTGTGACATAATGAAGGCTTTATTGTTCTGTTGCTTCTGCTGCTACTCTTTAATTTCATTATCAAAATCTTGACAGGTATCAGTAGGAACGTGGCATGGCCAAAGAACTGTGATCGTACTGTGGTTGTTGTCATGATGTACCCGAGTCCTCCCTGCCAGTTAGAATAGAATCATAGAATCACAGGATCAGCTGGGTTGGAAGGGACCTCCGAGATCATCCAGTCCAACCCTTGATCCAACCCCGCCGTGGTTCCCAGCCCATGGCACTGATGCCACATCCAGTCTGTCCTTAAACACCTCCAGGGATGGAGAATCCACCCCTTCCCTGGGCAGCCCATTCCAATGGCTGAGCACCCTCTCTGGAAAGAAATTCTTCCTAATCTCCAACCTAACCCTCCCCTGGCACAGCTGCAGACCCAGCCCTCTTGTCTTGCTGATGGTTGCCTGGGAAAAGAGACCAACCCCCCCCCGGCTCCCCCCTCCTGTCAGGGAGTTGCAGAGAGTGAGGAGGTCTCCCCTGAGCCTCCTCTTCTCCAGGCTGAGCCCCCCCAGCTCCCTCAGCCTCTCCTCACAGCACTTGTGCTCCAGTCCCTTCCCCAGCCTCGCTGCTCTTCTCTGAACTGCATCATGCTGACAGCAGTTCCGAAGTTAATGGGTTAATGCAAATTTAATGTGCTTCAAATGATACCCACGGGAGCACTTAACGGGCAGTGTGACTGCTGTGGGGAGCCAGAGTTTGCCTTCCCCCTGCCACTGCTGGGGGTGCTTGTGTGAGCACAGGGACCTGTGGATGGGCTGCTGTGCCCCTCCAGAGGGCAGGTGGCAAAGCAGCAGAGCCACTGGAGTGGAGGATATTTCCCCTTTTGTCTTTCCTTGGGTAGTAATGCCCTGCTCTCTCCAGCAAGAGCACACACTTTACTGTGTGTTTTAGGGTCACTGAGAGTTGACATCCTGGGAGAGGAATGGGTAAACAAAGTGACTACAAGGTCAGGGAGCCTGATACCCTAAAATGATGTGAGATCATGAGCTCTGATGCCACCTTGTTCTTGCCATGTGGAAAGGTGTTGCTAAGAAGAGTTTTTAGCTGGGTAGCAGATCAGATCTCCTTGGAAATAGCAGAACCATGAGGAATCCCCAGCCATGGGCCTCACATTTTATTTTGTGCCAAAGAGAGTTAATAGTGTCATGAAACCCAGTAAGATCATTGTTGCAACAGGATCATGGAAAATTCAGATGATATTGCCTTAAAATTAAATAACTTTCGAGTGTGCGTTTTTCAGACAAAGAATTCTTTTTTTTCCCCAATGCCAATGCAAAGGTAATGCTGGTCAAACCTCTGACATAAGTGATGTCAGATGTCTGTTGCTATGTAATTAACTTTCTGTGGTGATAATAGCATATTCCAATAGAAATTGCAGATGAACTGTTGAAAGGAAAAGACCTGTGGTGTTGTGTGTGTGTGTGAAATCAGAAATACTTCTTCCCAGCTCTGTTAATTGCAGAAGTAAAATGAAAAGAAAACACTGAAAAATAAAAGTAAGATGTCACTGACTGTTGCTGTATATGGAGTTTCTTGTTTAATGAATGACTTCCTTGGATTCATTTCAGTCTGACTGTCAATTTATTAAAACTAAGTTATTTAGGTTTTATCTTACTCTGAAGTAAGGCGATAAATACTGACAGGTATGAACTAACTGTGATCTGAATTGGTTAAATCTTGGATAACAGAATCTTTAAATTGAGTTAAAGAATGCCTAAGTAAAATTCTAAGCTTGCTAACAGATTCCTGGGAAATAGTTGAAGACACCTAGCACATGATATAGTACTGTAGAAGTGCTGAAAAAGTTCGTGTTGTATTATTTTCTGCCGTTCTCAGCTGTTCTTTGTGGCTTGCTGAAATTCAGACCATGATAGATCAGAATATTACCTTCATTTTCGGAAGTGTAAGGGCTCTATGAAAATAGGATGTAAGTCAGTGTTTGTTATTTACTTTACTTCCCAATGTCAGTCTGTGGTGCTGTTTCCTGATGTTTGATACAGATTTGGTTGAGCAAAAAAGAGTTTCTGTGTTATGAGGAGGAAAAAATACTGTTATGAATGGATCTGACTAGGAAATTAAAGTCAAGGAAATGATGATCTGTAGAGAGAAATGGAATCCTGGGGCTGTTTTTTAAAGAGGTGCTGCAACTGCCACTTCAGTGAGAGGAGAAGCATGCCTTCCCTCTGCTCGAAAAAACAAATTACAAAATTGGCTTAATCCGTTTGTGATCTAGACTGGAGGATAAGAGTAACATCTGCTCTCGCTCTTGAAATTAGTTGCTATGTTTTTCTGTGCAAAGTGGTTTTTGTTTACAGGAGCTTGTCATTCTGTCAGAGCCCAGAAGCTGGCATTTCTTTTTGAAGCTGTGGTCAGGAAGGACTGTAAGTACATTTCAGGTTCATCTGATTTTTGAAAAAGTTCCTGCTCCACTTCAAAAAGACAGAGAAAGAGAAGAAGTCAGAAGGGCAGTGCAACACAGATGTGTTCCTTAGTGTTGATCTTGCCCAAAGCCCCCCCGGCTGAGTGAGCCTGGTGCCTGTGCTGGGGGGCTGAAGGCAGGGAGGGGCAGGATGAGTGCCTGCTACCATGGTCTCTGCTGGGAGCACTTCTCTGAGCACTGAGATGCAAAAAATAGAGTGAAGTGTGAATTCATTACTTACAGGGGAAACACTGCCTGAGTGAACATTACTTGGGCAGGTTTTTCCTGCACAAATGCTGATTGGTTCCACTTTGGTTTTGATAGAGGAAATTTTTTTAAATCAGCCTTCCCCTATCTAGACTGCATCTCATCAGATAAAGTAAATATATAACAAAAATTATACCATGCACAGATTCATGAACATAGTTGTGTTTGTGAAACACTTTTGCCCTCACACATATTTATCAAGTCAACGCTCTTCAAGTTAAACAGGGTACATTTGAACTAAGTGAATATAACCTGATTATTTTCCTTACAAAGGCAAAGCTGGCTCTTGTAAATAAGACTGCTGTATTCAATGGCTTGGGAGAAGTTGCTGTTTGCAGAACTACATAACTGAATGTAACAAGCAAAGATACAGCATCTTGTTTATAAGGAGCTTCAGAAATGAGCACTGGCAGTAGGGGAGGATGCAGATAATATCCCCATGTCACTAGGGAAGGGGTGGTGGAGAGTGTTGTCTTTGTTCCTGCTACACCTAATTCCACCTACTGCATTAGGTGACTTATAACCAGAAAAACTCAGAAACAGGTGTGTTTTCTCCTTATGTAGCCACTGTCTCTTCTGGTAGTCCTGCCCTGTAATCTCCATGCCCTGGAAACATCCTGCCTGTTTAATCTTGTCTAGCAAAATGGTAACTACTACATGAAAGTGAATAACAGCTCCTGAAACTCTACTTCTGGTACTTGCAATAGGTAAAAATGCAATGGCAGAGAGTATTTACAAGTAGCTGCTATTCTTCTCTTTTTGGATATTGGCAGCTTAATGCCCAAAACAAGGTTGCTTTTGACTCTGGCAGAAGGCAAAGCTATTAACAGTGCACTGTTGTGTCTCCTGGGTGGATCACTTGGTTTCTAATTATGAGATTTTGCAATTATCCCTGTTCTCTTCCTGAAAATTGAAGAGTTCCAGGCTGGAGTCCTGCTCGGGCAGATTGATGAGGAGCTCAGCACCTCCATATTGAGAAAAAAGCAACAGCAGCTAAAACTGGTCATGTAGTTGAAAGCTGTTTTAGAGGGCAGCCTGAGTAGAGTGTTCTACTAATTCTTTGCTGACAGTGGTGTTTGTGGGGGAAGTAAGGATGTATCAGATGGATTATGGCACTTCCAGATAAGTAGTAGCCTTAGCACATCACTGTAGCACTTCAGCCATTCCTATGTCTGTGTAGGAGCTGTTTCTTTCCTTTTACAGTAGTATTTTGAGTGCAGGAAGTGGTTTTTACTCTTGTAAGAGCAATCTGCTGGTAAACACCATTCAGTACAAGATGGTTCTTCCCAAAGAAGCATCTGCCTGCACTTCTGTACAGTAGTTACTCAACTAGGAAGTCAGGTGAGCTTTATCAGAGGGAAAACTGCTTTCTTCAGCACTTCTGAGTTTGTTCCTGTTGACTGGGGTGATTACAGGATTAGCTACTGAAGCCTGAGCATACAGTGCTACCTTGGGTAGATCCTAACAGTACATAGGCAATTGCTGAATGTAGTTCTCCATGTCAGTGCTTGTGTGAGTTCAGAGCTAAAACACAGTGTAAAAATATATCACAGATATATTTTTCTCTTTTGCAGAAGTTTTTCTCATGGTTTTCCAAGAAAAAGTTCTTTGAAAAAAGTCTGAAGGAGGGAGACCACTCACAGCCTACTTCATTAAGTTAGCAGTTTCTGGTTACTTACACAGAGAGTTTTTGCTCTGAAGATTCTTGCATATGACAGCTTTGTTCCTTTCTAGTTAGGTCATTTGGATTCAGATGAGATGAAGAGATCCTGTTGTTCTGTTTTCTTAATTTTTATTTTTTTAGTTGGAGGGGTATTAAAGTTCAACAGAGGACTGTTTATGTTGGAAAAGCTTTTCCTTTATAAAGACATCAGGAAGGATATTTCTACTGCGTTGCTGCTTTCTAAAAAGCACCAGAAAATGTGAAAGTTGGAAAAGATTGCCAGCATCTCCTAACAATGAAGTTGCCCAACTGTCCTTTTCAGTTCAGAAGGTAGAAATCTAATGCAAAATCATAGAGGATGAATCTAGTTAGAGGTTGATAAATGTAGCAGGGAACATGTTTCTTGAGCAGAGATTTTCCTGTTGGTGCAGTGGGTAAGCAGGAGTGTGTTGCTCTGTGGACACCCAGCCCTACATATTTAGCAGATGTGTGTTTATTGTGTTGACCTCCAGAAGCCTGTTGATGTCAGTGAAGGAAGGGACCCTCATCTCTTTGGCTGTGCTACTATGACACAATGCCTTTTGTTAATAAATTCCATATCCAGCCTTTGTTTGTGAGTACAGAATTCTCTGTTTGAGAAGAGCAGTGTAAAAGGCTGAGAGAAGGACTGTGATTGATGCCAGGTTCATGGCCTGACTGTACAGCTACAAGAGACCACAGGGTTTATTTTGATGTGTGCTGGGTTTTTTTATTCACTCCCTATGCCTCACCCTTCAGCAGAGATAGACAAGAAAAAGATGGATTGGATTGACACTTACTCTGCTTGAGGTGGCATTTGTTTTCCCCCCTTCAATTTTGACATCTGTGTCGAACAATCTGGGTGTGAGAAGCAACCTGTCATTGTCTTGACATGCAAACTGCAGAGAAAATCCCCTGAAAAGGGGAGAAAACACTCCTCATTTTTCAGCTCCATGCAGAAAGCATTGCCCCCACCCTTCCTGTGTGCTGCTGCCCCTCAGATTGACATTCAGGGAGTCCTTCTTTGTGCTTCTCGTTTCCATGTCAGATCTAATGACTGTGTTTCATAAGAAAATAGCAGTTACTTTCTTAAGTGAACATGTTCTTGAATGCCTGTTCTGTGTTGGTTTTGACAAAAAGCATTGAGCATCATTATAGGTTTGGTGCCACAGAAGATTGATGACCACAGGCTCATATCTGGCAGGTGTGGGCCCTGTAGGAAGAGCTGAGGTTTCATTGCATCCTTTAGGCTACATCTACATTAGTAGGTGGTGTGCTGCAAAGGGAGCAGATCTACAGAGGGTGAAACACCTATGTGTTGGGACCCAGTATTGGCCTTTATGTGCTTTTGGAGAGTTTTATTTTGCACTTGCTACTGTCTGGTCCTTTGGAGAGAATTCCAGTTAGCAGCAGTTCAAGCACATCTGGTTCAATCTTGCCCAAAAGGAATTAAAGTAATATGCTCCAAGGCAGCTCTGTCATACCAACCAAGGAGCAGTAAGTGGGGATGATTGGTGAATTTGCTTCAAAATCACATTTCTAATCTGAACTAAAGCTTTAATATAGAAACTGCCCTTAAGCATTTGAAATCACTGTTCTTTTTTTCTTTGAGACACAGAGTGACTACTGTGATGACAGAAGCAATATGTTTAAAAATGTCCTGTTCGATTACTGAGGCTCTTCTGTAATATATTGGATGTTACTCAGCCCCTGGACACTGCTTTGCTTTTTCCTAAAAGTGTGTGAAATTAGTATGAGAAGAAAATCTGTACAACTTCACTCTGCCACCTTCACAAACTGTTTCTTGCTTTTTAAGCCTAAGAATGATACAGGGGAAAAAAAAGGTAGAAAAATAAACATTTAAAAAGACAGAATTACTGGCCTGTGGAGTGACTTGCTCTCTGTCTTTGCAATTAGCCTACATGTCAGGATAGGGAAAATGAAATGAGAACATTCCTTCCTGAGGGCCTTAAAACTGCAGCAAGGTAGCAGAGCACTAGTAGAAAATACTGCTTCATTCCAGTGTATTTGTGCCAGCCTAAAGCAGGGTGATTTCTGTTAGAATTCTTCTAAAACAAAAAACTGATGTACCCTTTTCCTCAACTACGAAGCTGTAGAAATACCAGCTTCTGACAGATTTGGGGGGCAAGAGGGTTCTGTAGCTTAAAGAGTCCTTTTGTGAGATGTAGAGAAGGGATCTATTTATTCTCAGGTTCTTCATTAAAAGTAATTTTTAAAGATTTTTGTGCATCTGTAGTATTGTGACTTTGTTCAGTGTTTAATCTCTAGCTTGTTTTGCACAGGCAAATAGTTCAATCTTATTACCATCCCTTCAAATTTCCAATTCTAACCTCAAAACCAGTGTTTTCCTTCCTGTCCTTCCTTCTTTCCTTGCAAATGTTGGTAGACATAGATAACTGATAGTAAAAATCAGCTGCACTGTTGTTCCACTTCTTTTCCAGCCCTTGGGGAGTGTGCTGGGATGATGTTGTAGGAACTTGTCACACTCAATGTCAACCCTTTTCTTAGACCTCAGCAGGTACCCTGGATGCTCACAAGGGCTAAATAAGACAGCTTTTGTAGCTGGTAATCTTTCTTATACCCTCTGTGCTCTGCAGATCTGCTGGAATAATCGAGAATAACACACTCACCAGTGTAAGGGTGGTCTCACTAATATTGAAGAAGCTGTAATTTGACAGCTAAAGACTAACTGTGTTGTAGCCAGTTGTCTCCACTGTTGGAGACAGTCTGTGTTGTTAGCAAGTATTGTAGAATACCCTCAAATTCTTTAAGTAACAATCTACAGGCAAATTTTGTCTCTGAACTAAACCTGTCATCAAAGAGCGAGGTCATTTTTAAAAAATTGCAGCTGTGTTTCTTATTTTCCTTGTTTCATGTTGATTAAGTTGGAAAATACAGTCTCAAGTAATGGCCATCGTGGTTAATCTGCCTCCTTGGCAAAGAAATAGGAATTATGTTCCCATTTCAATAAGCCTTCACAAAATTATAAACGTGAAAATACCACCTTATTTTCCAATTATAGAAGTCCAAAAGCATATATTTCTACATTTATAGCTTTGTTTCTCATATTTATTCTTTTTACAGCACTGAGTATTTTCCATGTGATTAAGACTCAGAATTTTTGTTTTGTAGCATTTTCATGAGATACTTAATAAAGCTTTTGGTTTAGGTAATGAATATTTTAAAAGTAATCTGTGGCTTTATTAAATGCCCAGTGGCAAATGCTAGTAATAAATAATAAAGACAACTTTTTTATATCTTTTTTTTTCTGATCTCCATTTTAATTCATTACAAACTTATAAAGAATTTAAGTTAGTAAAAATTTATTTTTACTTCTGTTTAAAGGAAAATGAAAATGCAGGATCATAAGGAGGTGGATGAAACTGCAAATGTGAGGATTAAGCCAAAGGGAAAGTCAGTTTTCCTGCAAAAGGCTTTTGAAGTTCTAGATCAATAATTAACACGTAGGAGTTGTACCTAGGTTAAAGTAATGAAAAGGTAATATATGATCAAGCTTCAGCAGTAAATTTAAGAATAAAATAGGCAGCAGGTGAAAGAAAAACAACAAAAAACCCTCAAGAAACCCCAAATGCCAAACAACAACAGTAAAAAACAATCACAAAAAAGTGATCAACCTCACAAAAAACCTCAGCCCAAAACAGCACCAACAAAGACCTGCAGCCACACCTTGGGTGCCAGGAGTAGCAGTTCCCTCCCTGTTTAATTGCTCTTGCCACGTGGGTTCCAAGCCAGTGCTTTGCACGGGCTGGATTGGAGAGGAAAGGTTGGGATAAAGGAATCATCCTCAAGGTGAGTGTGATTTTATCCCAGCCAAGTGGAAGTGTTTGTGTGTAATTCAGCTGAGAGAAAGGTGATTTATTAGAGGGCAGATCTGACTGCCTGTGACCTGCTGACCCTCCCCAAGGGCAGCAGGGCCAGTGGGGCTGTGCTGCCCAGGTTTGCTGGGGCTGTGCCCTGCTGACAGCTCTGGTGCTGCTGCTGGGCATCCCTGAGCACCTCCCGGGCACTTGTGGGAGGGCTCAGTGCCCTGGCAGCATAAAACTTGTTCTATTGCACAATAATTGAAAGAATGAAGGCCCAAAGAGCACAGCTTGGACAGTGGGACACAGAGCTCCAGCACATGCTTGTTTTCGTTAAGCAATGGGTTCTGCCTCTCTTGGAGACTGAAGAGCCAACAGCTGACTAAGGCCTGAGTTGTGGAAGCTCCTGGAGTTACTTTTAATGGGAATATGGTTTATATTTTTTTAAAGTGCATTGTTGAATAATTACAGCTTTGAACACATCTGCTTAGGTCATACTTATGGTTGATTTGTTAAAATAGCTTACTTTGAAGCTACTGTAAAGGGAGGGGAAAAAACCATTGTTTAATTAACATGAGAAAGTTTCACTGTCCTGCCAGAAAAGTTACATCTTTGCTAAGCAAAATAAGTCTGTTTTCAAAGGAATGCTGAGGGATAGAAAAAGATTTTTAGAACAGCTAACCCGTTAGTTTTTGCAAGTCAATCTTGAGTAATGACCAAGTGAATTTGAACTTTGCTGCTCCTGGAACTGTTGGGGTCCTGGATCTTGCCCCAAGTGCCCCACTGTAATTAGGAAGGAGCTTGAACATTCATTGAAGGATGAGGTTCTGCAGTGTTCCTGTGTGATAACGGGGTAACTCCATTACTGCAGAGTACCTGAAGTGTTGCAGGTTCATTCCTCACTTACTCCAATATAGTTCATCCACTGTTCCTCAGAAATCCTTGAGGCTATTTTGGGTATCGTGTCTTACCTCAGCTCAGGAACATTTCAGAGCTTCTTGTATCTTTCTGCAATTAAAGCATTTCATCGTGGGAATCCACACTTCTCTTCTTTGATTCTGCCAGGAGTTATTTTCAAGACTATTTGTAGGTTAATTAACTTCTTTGCATATTAGTTACTTGCTCTGTAGAATGTGATGTTAGTTCATAAACACTGTGGAGGTGTTCAGGTATTATCATAGTGTCATTACCACTGTCATTCAGCTGAGGTTTAGGTTTATTCTGCCTCACCCCCCTCTATCCATGTAAATGCTGCAGGTGGGAGCAGGTAAGAGTCTGTGCAACTTCTGTCTTTTAGGGTCTCGTTAGTTATGCTAACAAAGCAAGAGGCAAAACCTTAGAATTTGTTAGTCTTTTGTGAGATTGTAAAATAACAACAGAGGTGACTTCAGCATGTGTGGCACAGCTCTTTCTGTTCCTTGAGTCTGAGTGACCCTCTCTCAAGAAGTAACACAGGACAGAATGTCTGGGTTGGTGAACATGAATTTGTGTGCAGAGCACTTTTACAGCTTTTATCTATTGACATCTTTGTGTCTAAACCTGGCATTGGGGTCATTCGGATCTGTCCAAAGAGAGGAGTCTTGTTTGTTATTGTGGGAATTGTTCTGAAAACACAAATCCTACAGCAGTGCTATTCTTTCTGCAGAGATTGATGTCCAGCTTTTGGGAAAGGTGTAGACTGGGCTAGTTTACACTGTATGCTTCTTTAATTTTCTTCATTGAGAAATGGGAAATATGTACCATTACCTTGTTATATTGTTGTTGAATATACTATCATGCTTGTGTTTACTGACTGTAAATCAGGAGCAGGTGATTTACATTTGCACTGTAGCAGGATACGTATGCACTTGCAAAAACCAAGATAAGAAATGTTAATGTCTGAAGCTGCACTAAAGTGATGAAGAAGTTGGTTTTGTTTTAAAGAATTTGTTTTACATATGTTAGGAATCTAACTTAATGTCTGTATGTAAAGAGCAAATTCACAGTTCTCTGGCCACTTTGCAACTCTCTTGGTGAAGCCTAGCCTGAAGTAGCCACAGTCTAACTAAAGACACACATATTTTATATGCACACACATTGTTTGGATTGTGCATTACTGTCACATTATAAAGCATTATGCCCATTTTAATTCTGTGATTTGTAGCTTAGTTGGCTGCCAAGAGGCTGTGTGAAAAATCTTTAGGAAAGAACCTGTTTGAAACATCTTTAGGGAAGGGGCTGTAGATATGTCATTACAAAACAAATCACAGGCTCTCACGCCCTCAAGGCTTCAGCTGAAATGAGCAAGCACTTTTAAGATGGCTCTTCATAAAATAAATTCATCTCTAACAGTTAAATATAACAACTTTGATTACTTGAAGGTTAGAAAAAATACTTTGTTTTGATTTCCCTGTGACATGAGCCACTTAAACACCTTCAGAAAAGAAGAACATGCTACTGAAGGTTTTTCTTTTTATGGTAAGTGCCATAGTGGCAGATGCTGAAGCTGGAACTGGAGATGCTCTGAAGCTTAAAAAGCAGAATTTCCACAATGTGAGCCCAAGAGATGTGCCCTTTAGGTAGAATTATAAGGCATTTCTCCTCTGTAGTGGGTGTACAGAAAGGTGTCTGTATTGCTCAGCTCCTTTGTAGACAAATGAAAACTGAGAGGCAGCAGTTGGTTCACATCTTTCTTCTTTCACTTCTGTGTGTGTGTGTTTCTGTAATTCAGAAAGCTCATATAAGTCATCATCAGGATAAAGGCCAGCTTATAGCATAGTACAAGTTGTAAATGTGCTATTGCCAGGTTTTTCCACAAGAAGACACAATTATTGCAATATTTACTGCAGAAGATACCAAGAATGAGATTAAATTGTCAATTTGTGTTTAAAAGAACAGCTTTTCTTATTTGATGTTTACAGTTTTTACACTACATGTGCACAGACTTTCAATCCACCCTTGGTTTTATGTACAAGATTCTAAATGCTGTAGAGCTGGGATTTGTGGATTTTCGGGTGTTTAACACCCTCAGTTTGAGAGTGCATCTAAAAATAAATTGTTTACTTCAGTTCTGTGTCTGAATACTTAAAGCCATTGCTTGCTGAATTTTGCCTAACAGCTCCTACTGCTTCCAGTGGATGAAAAATAGGTTATTGCACATTTTTGTCATACATAATTTGAACAGGATAGTTCTATTTAGAGGTGATCTTTTATTACTCTATAGAATTGAGTTGTCAGGTTCAGATGGTTTTCTTTGTGAGGACATCAGATACCAAAAAAAGCACAGCTACTGTGTTTTTGATGGGAAAATATATGCGTAAGAGCCTGTATTTCTTGGTTAGAAAAATTGCTGATTCTCCTAATTTTGTTTCAGCTTTACTTCTGGAAGCTCAGTCAACACCGTTTCAAATAACTCCTTCAACCATGGCAAATATTGTGAAAGGCCTGTATACACTACGACCAGGTAAAAAGGAACAATGCTTGTGCTAGTCTCATACTGTGATGTGTTTCCCTAAATATGTATTTTCCTACATGTGTATAGTCTCTGTTTAATGCACAGTTAACAAAAGAATGTGTGTTGTGTTCTGTCCATCATAATGCTCAGTTCTGCCCTGGTTCTTGTTGCCCATCTGACCTGCACAAGGTACCATGAGAATACCAAATACACTTAAAAATACCAACCCAACCCTCTGCTCTGGAGACAAAGGGCAGATCTGTATAAAGGACTATGGAAGTGGTGGAAGTTACATTGCAAGTGGCACTTCAAACAGTCAGGTCTTTGACATGAGGTGAATGACTTTTTCTTCTGTGAAGCCATTGTTTGGTTGGTATTATTTCATGGAAGAAATAATTTAACTTGTGAACACATCATGACACCTTATGCAACAACAATGACGTTGAAGGGAAAATGGTGTTGCAGATTTTGATCAATTCTGTACCAAAATCTTTGGTTCTGTAAGTTTTGGAGAACTGAGCAGAGCTTTGCTGTGTGCTTGAGGAGTTTTTAGAAACAGGAAGTGTTCAAAATATCCATAAATAAATGGTACCTGCTTCCCTTTCTTTTACAGTACTGAGAGTTTCTTCTTACCTTGGTGTGACTGAGAGGAGGGTTGTGTCTGAGCTTCAGTCTATTTTTGCTTTGCAATCCCCATTTATGGGATAGAAACGAGGATGGGAATCCTTTACAAAAGTCCTTAGTGCAATCTTTAGCATGTAAGCCAGGAATGTGGTGGACCCTCCATTTACAAAATGCATGGATAAAGCACTTCCAGGAAGACCCAGATGATTGACTTTGGGTTGTCACTTGAACAGATACACATTTGCTCTAATTGCCTGCTTCTCAAACTTGTCAGCCTTTGAAAAACCGAGGAGCTTTAATGCCATTCCAGCCAGCAGAGCCCAGGAGAGACTTCTGGGTGTAAAAGTTCTTGGGTGCTGCAAGTTCTGGAGGGTGAATTCTGGAACCATCCGGGCGAGTGCTCCTCTTAGGTGGTGCTGCTCCCTTCCCCTGTGGGATGTGCTCCGTGGGATGTGTCAGGGCTCTGGGAGCACATGGCTGGGAAGGAAAGCAGCAGCTGTGCCCAGAGGCAGGTGCTGGGGATCCCAGCAGGGCTCTGAGCTGGCTGTGCAGGCAGTGACAGGAGGAGGATGCTCCGCTGGCCGTGGGCTTGCCCTTCACTTGCTCTTCTCTTATTTGCTCTTCAAGTTGAAAGTACCTAAAAGCTGTCAGGCTTCAAATGTTGCCAGAAAAGACTCTCTTCTAATTCCAGCTCAGCACTGGGACCAGTCCTTTTTAATAGCTCCATCAGTGATCTGGACAAAGGGGTCGAGTGCTCCCTCAGTTGGTTTACAGACAACACCAGTTTGGGCAGGAATGTGGGAATTGGGATGTACCTTAATGAATAAATTTTAAAGCATCCCTTTTTTCTAAGTAAAGATTAGATTTAAGATAACTGCTACAACCTGTGGAAAGTCTGGCTGCAGTAATACCTAAGGGCTATTTATTTTTCTCAGACCTTGTTATACAGTTGCTACAAAACCAGCTTTGCTCATCTCTTCTGTGTTTCTTATTATCAGCTGTGAAGCAGTTTTAAGGTAAACTGTCTTGCTCCTGTGAGGCAATGTTCAGTGTAGTGAAATTAAATCACATTTCTGTCCTGAAGCTGAACTAGTACAGGTTAGAATTGCATTTGTTCATCTAAGCTTTGGAAGAGCAGGGAGAGAAATGCATTATTTCATTTAAAATGGAGAGTGGAGAAGCAGGGTTGTGTGATGATACTGCTGTGCTTTTTAGAAGTAAGGCTCAGGTACATTTTGTGAATGAGTTTCCTGGAGTAAAGGGTCTACAATTATCTGATTAGCAAGGTGAATTTGCTGATCCTCAGTTGCCTGTCCTTGAGAGTGTCCAGAGACTCAGAAGGTCTTGTGAGATGCAGCAGGAACTGAATTTCAATTTGAAATGGATTCCTTTATCTATATGTAAACATCTGATTTTAAGTCTGATTATTTGTTTTACTTTAAGACATGATTTCTGTGGTTTTTAGGGATGATTTTGGGTTTTTTCTTTCTTTTAATTCAAGATACTGATATGTATTTAAAATAAAGTTACATTTGTCAAAGAGTAAAATTTTTACAAAGTATCTCTTCCACATGTTTTGTTGTTGCTTTCTGTCTTTGTACAGAATGGGTACAGATGGCACCAGCTTTATTTTCTAAATTCATCCCAAATGTTCTCCCCCCTGCTGTGGAATCTGAGCTTCAGGAATATGCTGCTCAAGACCAGAAACTTCAAAGAGAGCTTATTCAGAATGGATTTACAAGGTAATAGTTATTAGTCTTCAGTAGTGATTGTTCTGGACACTGCTGCAATGGTAAAAATGGATACACCTAAAAATATTGAAGAAATAATTTAAGAGTTCATAAAAAACTTCCACAACTCAGTATCCATATGAAATATTGGCCTTATTTTCCATGTGTTGGAACACTAACAACCATGCAGATGGTACCAGAAAGTAGATGATTGGAAGGCTTGAAATATTTTGATGAAACAGATTGCTTTCAGTTCATGCATCCCTGTATTTTGGTTGTGCTTCTACTGCCTGGTCATGCTCTTGTTCAACTTCAGCATTTACTTTGGCTGTTTGTTTTTTATAAGCTCTCCTTTTTGGGTTTTTTTGATGCTTCTGAAAATGTCAGTTGATGATTTCTCTTTATTCCACTTTCAGAGTTGTTCCTACAGACAAGGTGTCTATTTTAAATAGGCATTTCTCTTCTGAGTGTTGAACTGGGAGGGGCAAAAGGAGGCAGAACAAACAGTAAAAGTCCCAGCAGAAAATGTTCATACTGTTCATTGTTCACTCTGGGCAGTGCCTGTTGCTCTTCATCTTTCCTGTTACCTGTGCAATGCTCCAAATCTGGTGCTGTAGTTTGAACACCCACTAGGTGTGGGCGTGTTTAGTGTCAGATGTATTTCTGGATTTCATCCCACGTAGTTTTCCTCAAAGGTAATCTCTGTCTTCAAAGCTTGGTAAATTATTGAGCTTCAAAGCTCTACTGTTGACCCAAATGCAAATGGTTTGGTGTAGACTCTCCTTGTAAGGCTTTCTGTTGACTAAAGGAATTTTTTAGAGAGATATGCATAAAAATAAAGCCGTAAGAGCTTGAGCTGAGAAAACTAGTGCATATGGCCCAAGAAATAGGAGTTTGACACTTTGAAACTGAGTAGGAATATAATGCTGACAAAAGGATACAATGCACAGAACAAAACAAAAAAAGGAACAATTTAGTTGTGTCTAACTTTCAATCTTGCTAATTCTGTGGGTGGCTAATGATAGTTCTGCTTACAAGTGCATTTCACCAGTTTCACGGTTCTTAGGGAATTAAAAATGAGGTTTCAAGTTGTAACAGTCTACATCCACAAAAGCAATCGTTTTCAAAAATGTTTTTCTTCAGTTACCTGAAAATGAGAGGCTTTGTTAGCTTGGCTGTGCAGTTCTTTGGCTGGTTCTGTAAGGAGGAGACTATAAAAAGCTGGGAGAGGTAGTAAGGGACACTGACCATTGCAAAGACTAAATGCCTACGTGGTGCTGTCTTGTTACAGACTTTGTGGGATCCTTAGAATGTATTTTAGCAACTGCTGTTTTTATGCAGAAAATTCTCTGACTGTGGGACTGATGCAAATTTGTAGGAAACAGTTCCTGTCCTGTGTGACAGATGTGGGCAAAGAAAAGAGTGGGGCTTGAGGACAGTCATGCAAGCAAGAGCTGAGTAAACATATTGTTTGCAGAGTCTGACTCTTCTTTTTGGCTTTCTGGAGGATGGGACCTGCTGGGTGTTGGACATGTGGAGAGTTTTTGTATTGCTTGTAGGTTTACAAAATTGCCCCCCTCCCAGCTCATGCTTTTGTGTAACTGCAGTTTCTGTGTAGCTTGCTTTGACTTTAGGAAATACAAATGCAAACTAAAACTTTGCAGAGGAATAACTGATGGATGGCACTTAGTCTCTGATGACTGTGTTTTGCACAGTTTTATAGGGTTGTGCTGTGGGTGAGTCAGTGCAGTCTGGTAAACATGGGGGTTATAGAAAGTGTTAGATTTGAGTGTCATCACTGAAGGGACACAGGCAAAAGATATTATCTCTACTTCAGCTTTATTTGCTACATGGCATTTTCCAGTGGTATTTGAAATGCATTTTGCCTTGAAAGGTATTTCAAGATGTAATATGCTTCTTCCTGTTACGAACATAGGTTATGCTTGTTTATGACTTGTCAGAATTTTTCTGAGGTTATATTCCTACACATACGGATGTATAAAAAGGCTTTCTCTTTTATCAAGAAGCATGCCAAGTCTCTTCTGGGTTAGTATTAAATGTCATCTGTTCTCCTTTAATTGTGCCAGAAAATGGTGATGTTTTTGCTGCTGTATTTCCTGCTACAATAACCACAAGGAACACAGCACAGTGAGGTGTCTTCAGCAGCATTAATTGCATGTCAGGCTCTAGTTGAAGAAGGAAGTTTATCACCACTATTAAGTACTAAAATCTGCTTAAAGAGCAAGTATGGTCAGCTCAGACTTTAGGCCTAGAGTCTGATTGTTGGGCTTTGCCAGGAGCATCTTACCTTTTCAGACTGATAGATACAGAGTTTTTCACGTAGTTTATAAAGTTTGGTTGAGGAGTTTGAATTGAGGAATACAATTTTATGTATGACTTCAGACCATGCTGAATATGAGCAGTTTTTCTCATCTTCATTTTCTAAAAAGTTATCTTATGATATCAAACATGTTATCCTATGAAATCTGTAACAAAAAGGTGAGCTAATTTAATCTACAAAATATAGCTTATCCTTTTGTTTTAGTAAATTGACAATCCTGCAGTAGTGTTATTGTTACTATGTTCATATTTTGTTTCTAAATCTCTACAAGTTGATGGTTGTGCTGAGGTATTTTGCTGTTGTTTTGAAAATCATCCAATGGTTTGGGTTGGTGGGGACATTTAAAGGTCCAACCTCCCTGCAGTGAGCAGGGACATCTTTAATTGAGGTTATCATGAGAATACCTTTCTCTCCCTTCTTTCCCAGAGGTGACCAGTCACGCAAGAGACCTGGAGAAGAGCTTTACAGTAAGTGTGCCCCTGACCCTGCCCTCCAGGTGGGGACTCAGGTAGTGGTGGACTTGTGGGTGTTCAGGGTGGTGATGTGTCAGAGGCTGCACCTCCATGTGTATCAAGCTGCCTGCAATGTAACCTTGACCACGCCAAGGAAAAATACAAATTTCTTGGATCTAGAGTCTGGCTAGCTCTGCCAGAGTCCCACAGCCACTATCCTGGATACTGAGGCCAAGATACTTCCACTTGATTTAAGTGGAAGCTGAGGTCTTGAGGAAAAAGAACGTAGTTCTCCCAAGTCTCTGCCTGCTCAGGATACACGTAACAGGCAATGCTGTGAGCCAGTCCACCTCTGTAAATCACCCACTGGTGATGTGTGTTTCTGACTCTTGACAGAATGGAGAGTTTGGAGGGTTGTGCTTTTCAGCTTGGAACCCTCAGAGATGTGTCTGATCCAGCACAGGATCCCCTGCCCTGGGTTACTAAAGGCAGTGTACAAGTGTTGGAGTCATGCAGCAGGGAAGTTCTCTTCTGTTTGTAGCTGAAGCCTCTTGCTGCATGATTGACTGTGAGGTTCTTCACTTTGTTCCCTTAATTTCCTCCAGTGTAGGAGAAGAGACACAGAGAGGAATTGGTTGCTCTACTCCAGGCAGCCCTAATTTGGGTGCAGTCAGTCAGAGGTCTCATCTCATCGGTCTTCTGCTCATCTTCTGTGCTGACTAAGCATTTGGCCAGGAAAGACTAGTCCTGTACAGTCTAGGTTAGGATTGAAGTACAAGGCCCTGATTGTCATTAAACAGCCTTGGGGATTGGGGAATAGTATCTCTTGTGGGACTGTTGTTAACTTTTGTTCATTTTATGGCATTCTTTCCACCAAGTTCCCTCTGGTGCTTTCAGCTCAGTATGTTGGCTTTGTTTATTACCATAAAATGCCAGACAGTTTTGTGATGAACTCTTATTGTAAGCTGAAATGAATGAATGGACATTTATATGGTAAATCAGCTTCTCTTTATACTGTTAATGTTTTACAGGCAGTGCTGTATTTTTGGGGAATGGGGGCAAGGGACATAATGTGGAAGTTTAATATGAGAGAATTTCTCAAACTTTTTTCTATAATTTCAGGTGGCTCATCAGCTTGTGCAAGCTCCAGGGGATACAGATAGTGAATATACTGGATCAGCTTCTATTCCCAGCCAGAACAGACACTGGAGGAGCACAGATGGTATCTGGAGCCTCCTTTGGCAACTGCTGATACTCAAGCTCTGACACGAACTTTGCCTCAGAGAAGAGTTTTGGACTTTCTTCTTTGTACAACGTCAGTTGCTGCTACAGTTGGGGTGACTTTGAAAGACATGATTCCTTGGTCTGGCCTATCAACAAGTTCATGTTCTGTGACTTCTGTGAGGAATGCACCTTGAAAAACAATCCTTTCAAAGTGGAAGTGGGCAGCCGAAATCAGCAGCTTCCAAAAGCATTAGAATGGAAGAATCCTTTTTGCACTCTTTTCTTAATATTAAGGACATTCTTAAAACTAGTTAACACGTCAGTGTATTAGTTTTTGAACTTCCAAGTTATTTTCTGGAGCTTCTACTTAATAATAAGAATAAAGTTACATTATTTTGCAGTATTTGTTTGTTAGTTTAAAAATTGTCACCTTTTAAGAGTTGGCCCCTTTGTCACAGAAAATTGGGAAATAAACTCTCCAACCAATTTGGTAGGTTAGAAAGCCAACATCACTGTATTACCAGTGCTGGGTGCATGGGGATTGCTCCACAAAGCATGCATACCAGCAACCTAACAGACCAGCTTATGTTCATGGAACTAATGCATATTCATCACATTTCTATTACATATTCATTACATTTCCTGAATACATCCATATATGCTAATTATTTCCGTGGTCTTATTTGGATGTGGTTCCAGATCTTCTAATGAATCTTTTCTCCTTGAGAATATCTCAAATATGTGGTCAGGTTATAATATGCTTCTCTTATCATTTTTTGCTCTGACACACAATCCTTGTTCTCAAAAGTTAAGACATCTGCTAGTTCATATTGATCACTGATACAGGTAAATAAGGAAGCAATAGCTGGCACAAGACTATTAATCATAGATGTAGGGATCAAACACTGTTTTACTGAGGTTAAAAGAATTTTCCAACATCTTTCCCCACTGCTGCATAGACTTCTTTTGTAAAAAAAATATAACTTGTTCGGTAACACCATGTAAATGTATCTTCTGTCAGGGAGTTTTCAATTCCAGATTTTTGGTTTATCTCTTGTTTTGTTACTTGGTATTTTGAAGTCTGTTTTCCTATGTGTTTGTACTCTGTGCCTTCAGCTTGAGCACTTTGCGACTTTATAGACCATATTTTGTTACTGCAAAATGTGTTCTTGAGGAAAAACTTGATGTGAACAAACATGCTGCAAAGTTGCACTTTTCTCTTGCATTAAATAGGAAGTGAATTTGAGGAGGAAGGAAGAAAAGTTGAACCTATCACCATCACTGATAGTGACTTGGAAGTTTGTCCCCTTTTATGTTTCATCTGTATTAGTGTTTAATGCAGGGACCAACTCTTGTAGAACCCCCTTCACTGACTTTTCATTGGCTTCAAGAGTTGGACTTGTGGGTCCCTTCCAGCTCAGAATATTCTGTGATTCCACAATTGCAATAGGTGGAGATGGGAATTCCAGAGTGAATGAAACACTAAGATATGGTTTATGCTGTGCTTTGTAGAAACACTGTGGGCAAAATTCTCCAGTCTGGGAGGTCTGCAAAGGGCATCTCCCTGAGCACAAGATTTGCACTGGGTTGATCAGCAAACTACGGTACCTGTCCAAGATCACTGTGTGGCTCCTGTGCCACCTCCCCTGTGTGGGGAGGAGCTGTGCTGGGGCTGGGGCAGTGCATGCAGCCAGAGTCAGGGATTTGAGGAGTGCTGTAACGTGTGCATGTGTACCCACCGGCCTCCTGCCTCCAGGCTTGTGTGAACTCGGCTGGAGATCCAGCTGGACACAATTCCAGGAGATCAGGCCTATGGTCTGTGTCCTAATCATTGTGATGTAGGTTTTAATCAGTAGTGTGGCTAATGCAGCTCTCTCATTAGGGGATCAACATACTTGAAAAGCAGCTTGATTACAGGGTTTGGGTTTTTTTCATTACTATGGATTTATTTTTTTATCACATTTAGTTACGAAGAGAAACGAGTTGGTAATACAAGATCTTTCTGAAGCGAAATAAAAGTTTGTTCTGTTTTGTCTGGCACAACTCTTATGCCTGTTTAAAGAAAAACAAAATACCAACACAGCTCCTTTTATGCTTGCATGGGTTCATTACAAAATGCAGGAAAAAAAATAGGTGTGGCAGGGACAAAGTTTCATTTTCTTTTTTTTTTTTTTTTTGTTTCCAGGCTTCCTGTAAGTGAATTTAATTCCATCAGTGTCACATCATCCACTTTGGCAATGCTGTTAATTTTGAGGGTGGGGGGGAAAGAGGAATGAAGATGACACTGCTGGGATTGACAGACTCAAATCTGGTTTACATATATATTTCTTGGCGTATTTGCAAAGCCTGTTTGATTTTGAGGAAGTTTTTGTTTCAAAATTAAAAGCGAATGCTTTTAGTGTTTTTATTTCTGTGTAGCAGAATGCCAGCAGTCTGATCTCATCCCCAGTAGTGGAAAACCAAACCACTCTGGGTAGGGATTTTCAGGTGTTGATAGTGTTTGCTTCCACTTTGCTACCAGCTACTAAAGTTGGAGAAGAGTTAGATAAAATCAGGGGGGTTGAAAATTTTGCTGAATTATGCTGTGGTGAAGTTAATGAAGGCTAATGGGGAACAAAAATGATTTGCCAGCTTCCAGGTCTTTTTAAGTTTTGGCTTTAAACAAAAATGAAACCTCTGATAGTGTCCTTAGCTTTAAAAATCACTGTCTGCTGAAATGGCAATATTCTTGAGGTAAGAATAGATGCATTAACCTAATTTGGTTAAAGTTTGTTTACAACTTGGTTACCATCCTAGCTCACATAATACAGTGACCAAGCTCTGTCATCTTTGTCAGGTGATCACACTTTTTCTCTGTTCCTAAAGTGGTTTTGCTGCTTCAGGTTTGTAAATAACATGTAGTGCTTTTGCTTCGTGTTTGAAGCAAGGGCTTAACAATCATTTTACAGCACGTTATTTCTGGGAAACAAATCATTCCATCCGAAGGTAAAGCATTCCTGTCAGCACTTTGTGTGCACTGAGTAGTGCTTGGATGCTCCTCAGTCCTGTAGCATTCTCACCACTGGCCACCTACCTGAGAAATCTGTTTGTTAAGCTCTGTGTTATGTTGTAAATTTGGCATTACAATTCCTGTATGGTTTGGCATTATCAACATAATGCTGAAATATTGTTTATCTGTTGAAGACATGATCGTTGTGACTGAGCATGGAACAGAATACAGCATACTATACTAAATTATTTCGGTTCTCTGTAAACTTGCATTTTACTTACAGGTAAATTAACTCGGCCAACTTGAGCATTGGTACTGTAAAGCCACAATTACCAACAGCATGATCCTAACTGCGGTATTTAATTTAACCAAATAACTTGTGGTGAATCCATTGCATCTGTAGCTTACTCTGTTAAGATTAAGCAGTAAAGTTGGTTATACAATGGGTGTTCTCTCTATGTTGCACTGGTTCTACAGCCAAACTTGCTGCATTAAAATATTTTCAGATTAATTGCATTTCTTGATTTGAGAAGTTGAAATATTTAAGTTCATCCCTCTGACTTCTGGGATGGTTGGCAATTGCCAAAAAATGGCCAAGATGGTCTTTGATACAAATGATAGGGTGGGGGAGCTCACTGGAAAAGTACTCAACTCTTCTTCAGCTGGATCTCCTTTCTGCAATTGTTGGGGAAGTGTTTACAGATGAATAGATTGAAGAAAAAGTTTTTGACTCCTGTCATTTGATAGAAATTTGATCAGCCAGATTCACCCCTTTTAATTCTTCCCCACAGATGTGATTGTTTACTTTCTGCAGGATAAAAAACCAAACGAAACCCCCAAGAGCTACAAAGGCTGTGTTTTGAGTGACTGAAAAATGTTTTTTGTGTACACTATGACAACCCTAGTGAAAGGACTATTTTGTAGAACTATGGAATAAAAACCAACTGCTTCAGTTTGACTCCTGTCATCAAGCCAACTCCAGTAGAGAGAAAACAGAGTTTGGGTTTTTTTGTGGGGTTTTTTTGTTTGTTTGTTTTTGTTTTGTTTTGTTTTGTTTTTTGTTTTGTTTTTTTGTTTGTTTGGTTTTTTGTTTGTTTGTTTTGTTTGGTTGTTTTGTTTGGTTGTTTGGTTGGGTTTTTTTTTTGTGGTACCTTGAGGTGCATGAGGTATCCAGAGGTGGTTCAGTTCACACTGTGAACCTTTAGGATCAGTTGACTGCAAAACAAAGGTATTACTAGGGAGGAATGGCCACTGCTTGGTTTAGGGTCCTTCCCTTTCTGCTCTGCTGGGACTGTGGTAACAGGGGCATCGTCACTGTGCTGATGCCACTTGAGTTAAGAAATCCTCTTTTGGGGGATGTCTTGTGTTCACAACTCATTTAAACTTAAATTCACAGCTGGATGCTGTAAGTAGGCTTGTTACTGACAGCATTTGTTTGCCCCAGTGGGGTTTGCTTTGCTGCCCAGAAGAGTTCCCTCACTGCCCTTTGAGCACCTCCACTGGAAGCCTTTAAATGCACCCCAAAGATCGCTGCATCTTTGTGGAGGTGTTTGCATGAGGTCATTCTGAGCTGGGAAATACTCCCTGGCTGGTAGAGGAGAGGGATCTTTCCTCCAGGGAAAAGGCTGTGGGTCATGTCAGTGGGTTTTGTCTGCTGTTCTCCAAGCAGTGTGGTGCAAGGCAGTCAGTCCCATTGAGTGCACTCTGCCTGTGGCACTGGGAGCCTTTCATTCTGCTTTTCAGCTGGGATAAACAATGATCTTACAAACTTCAGGTACTGGTAATTGTGGCAGGCATGAACCAGGGGTGGACTTACTCTGGCAGGTGTCATTCCAGTAATTACAGGTCAGGGGAAGTTACTTTGTCCCAGAGGACAGTCCTTATTTTAACACAAATTGGTGTGATACTGGCCCAGCAAGATGTTTTTATACCTGTAGTGCCTGTTGACAGGAAAAGGTCAGAAAATCTGGATTTTGTCCTTATCGGCACCTAAATAGGTTGGTTTTGGATGGGGACCAACCAGTCACCTGTGAGGGGGAATCTTCCCTTCTGTCAGGAGGGGCAGAAGATGAGCATTACTGCATTGGCAAAGCAAGACAAACTTGCTGATTTGGCCACAGTTGAAAGCTCCCTGATAAAGTGCTTTCTACTTTGCTAGAGAGAGTGAAAGTATTAAACCAATGTATCTTGGTCTAACTGGAATGACTGGTTTAAGGGGATTCCAAAATTTCGTAGGCAATGAGTACTCAGAATCCCTTCTGGCTGTCTCCATCTGTCTCTGGAATGCTCCAGATACACTTGGTTAATGTTCTTTCTGTTTCTGAGCTTCTGCTAGCTGACCTAATTAGCACAGAACAGGAATGTTGACTCCCCTAATGATGGCAGCAGAATGAATTTAGCAATAGCACTTATTGCCTCATTAGTATTGTTTTTCAACTGATTGTTCCTTAAGAAAAACTGTTACAGTTTCTACAATGACCTGGGTCATCATCGGTTTCAATTAGAGAGCAGCAGGTGATTTATTTGTTGTTACCCATGGTTTGCACCATTTGCCATCTATCAGCAAATTGGATGATTTTGTACAGAGAGCAGTTTATAAATTAATATCTTAGGATGGTCGGTAGATGCTGCCCTGTGGAAGAGGTGCATTTCCAGGATAAGAGTACAGTTCTTAAGTTTAAAGAAATATATTCCAAGAGTTCTGGTTTTGGGTCTTTCTTACTAGCCATGGCCTGCTGGTACTTAAACCCACCTCATGGAAGCAGAATTTGGCACACAGGACTAGTTCTACCTGTGCAGGAGCAGAAGGAAAACAGGCCTGTTTTGTTCTTTTTCTTAATGACCTTTATATTTAAAGTCTTTACTGAATAGGCACCTGCTGTTCCCAGTTGCTTAGATAGCCTGAGTTGTTCAAGGCATGCAGTTTGGATATTTTAGTCTGTTGGAATGAATCTGAAGCAGAATTTCATCCAAGCTATAGAATCATTTCCCTTAAAATACAGAGACGTGTCAGACCTGGTGGTTATCTACTTGTTTTCTAAATAATCTCATTATCCTGTTTGTTCCCTCGGTTACAACTGCTGAATGTATATTCAAGTGATAATGTGCTTTCCATTATGGCTCCAATCTTCTCCCTCAGAGATGCTGTACTTACAGAGTACAGATATGCAGGGGACAGATGCCTATAGAGTAGAGTGAAATTCTACTTCCAGACTTCTCTTTCATATTTCCCTGCAGGAAAGTGTCATGAAATAAAAAACTGCACATGCAGTCACTCACCTCATTCGTGTTCTACCATAAAAATGTTATATTCTTTCTTTTTAATAATTCCCAGCTTTGAATTTGCCTTAATAACTGCTGTATATTAAGCTGACACTTCTTGGAGCTATCTGTTACAGTGCCAAGATGTCATTTGTGGGTAGTAGCACAGAAATTAGAATTAGGGTCACGTTTTCCTAATGCATCATTTTGTAGGTCCATGTCATCATATGTAGTCTGGACCTCTCACCCCATTGCTTGATGAAATCAAGTCCTGTAGCTCTTTGTACTTCTGCAGTGTTCTTCTTTACCTTCCTGCATGAAGGTAAACCTGAACTTCATGTTCCACCTCCTTTTCAGATGTCTGTGAGCACAGCAACCAGCAGGACCCCGGTGCTGTGGGATTCTCATGGTGACCCCTCTCTGTTGTGAGCACTGCCAGTTCCTGCTCTGTAGCTTTCCAGGGGCAATTTCTTTGTGTGGAAAAGCTTCTCCATTGTCTCATGGTAGCTTTGTAAAGAGCTTTAGATGAGAGAGTTCTCCAAACACCCCGTGGAAATCTGTACCAAAGGATGTCGCTTGGCACATGTGTGTTGACTGATCTGCTGTACTGTAACTCAGCCACATTTGCTGTCCTGTGAAGCCCTGTGTCCATGCTATAAACCACTGAAACAAGCCTTCCTCACTCATGTTTTGTTGCTCAGCATTTCAGCACACAGGAATTGCTGGGTAGACTCAGGTGTCTGAACTCTCACGTCGCAGGGGACAAGAGTTCAAATGGAAATTTGTGGTGTCACGCTCTGATCCTGCTGAAGAACTGGGGATTGTCAAGATGATTCCCTTAGGTAGAAGGAAAGAAGGAAAACTTTGAGCATATTTAATTGATTTAGCAAAGAGTTTCTGCAAATCTGCTGCAAAATCTCTGAACTTGGACTAACTGGTCGTCAGCCACTTCAGGATTTGCTGATGAGAGGACAAGAGCAAGTTTATAATTTGCCAGGTCCTCCTGTTTTTTGCCAGCACAGCTACTTGTCTGAGAATCTGTTTGCATCTGAAGATCCCAACTGAGTGGAGACTGAGCAGAGCAGTCCAGCAGCCTCAGCTGTTGTGGCTGAGGTTTAACATCCACAGAGCAGAGGCAGAGCAGTCTGTTCCATCTCCAGGACCCTTGGCTGCCTTGTCATCACACTCACTTCTTTGACTGCTACTTTAAAATAAGCCACAGCCAGTGATCTGCAAATGTCAGGAATGGCCTCTGAGGCACGTTGCCCAAAGCCACCCTGTCCCTCCTGAACCGTGTCAGCTCTGGGCTCTTCTGCCAGAAATCCAGGCTGTGGCTGTTCCCGAATCCCGGGTGGGATTGGCGGGGCTGCCCCGAGGGTCTGTGCTCAGCTGGGCACGGGCTGGGGGTGCAGAGCTCCCCAGCACCCTCAGGACTGGGCTGCCTGTGTTGCAGGAAATGGCTTTAAGCTGTAAGAGAGCAGGTGTAGATTAGATATAGGAAGAAAGTCTTTACTCTGAGGGTAGGGAGGCCCTGGCACAGGTTGCCCAGAGAAGCTGTGGCTGCCCCATCCCTGGAAGTGTCCAAGGCCAGGTTGGATGGGGCTTGGAGCAACCTGAGCTAGTGGAAGGTGTCCCTGCCCATGGCAGGGGGTGGGACTGGATGATCTTTAAGGTCCTTTCCAACCAAACCATTCTGGGATTCTGTGAAAAGGCCACTCTCCCTTGGACTTTGGGGAAGAACGGAGTAGGAAGCTGAATCATGCTGGGCAAACTACAAAACCAGCCTCCTACCAGAGCAGCAGTGACTCTGCTCTTGGAAGAAGGCACTTTTCCACATGCTCTGAAGTTCAGAGCTATGTGCTGGAACAGGGGTGCTGAGGAGAGCAGGATTCCACAGCCTGGGCTGGGAAGGATGTAATTATTTGTACCACCAAATGGTGCTTGTGTTTCTGTTTGGCTATTCCCAGGGCAGGACAAACCTCCACTCTTAAGCTGATTTAGCTGCTTTGCAGCCAGTCATTCACTGTATATAAAGAATTTCAGGAGCACTATTGATTTTTAAAAGCATCATGAAAAAATAATGCATGTGAAGTTTGTTCCTAGCAGAGCTAATTTAACTTTCTATTAGTCTGCATCCTCAGAGTGACTTAGTTCAAGATTACTTTAGTCTGATGAATTCATCTTGTGTTGAATACAAACAAATGTTTCGGCCATTATTATATTATTCTCTTTGTTTATGGGCTACATATGCACAGGAAAAAACCAGCATATCTGGTTGCTTTTAACTGAGCCATGTAACTTATTTGATTTTTATATCAGCCAAATTAAGGCTAATGAACTG
This sequence comes from Pipra filicauda, assembly GCF_003945595.2. NCBI lineage: Eukaryota > Metazoa > Chordata > Aves > Passeriformes > Pipridae > Pipra > Pipra filicauda. The sequence continues at coordinate 803,707 of NW_024104687.1, read as the reverse complement.
AATTTAAAGCAAAAGAGAGATATTCATACAGAAGAAATAATTCTTCTCTTGGCTAGATCAATTTCTGAAAACAACTGACTTGGCCCTCAACACTAATCTCTGAGAATATTTGGAGTCATGAAGAGCTAATAATAAAACTCCTGGGTCATATTGGACATGACAACTCATGAACAGAACAGAGGGAGCACTTCAACACTTAGAATTGTTTATCTCTGACCTCATACTAAGACTGTGCAAAACTTGTGTGTGCCCCTGTAGGCACAATTTCAGCATTTTTTAGCCTGTGCACTGTGTCACCCGAATTGTGTCTGACATTTGTAATTTTTCATGTGGTTGTCAAATATTGTCTCTGTTTTGGCCATCCAGTGTCTTCTGGCTTGGTGATGCTGAACAGCTGCCCATCCCCATCTTCTCTCCCAGCCCTAGAGCACAACCTTTGGGCTACTCTATTCATGTGTGAGGAGAAAGGCTGGGTCAGGATGGGACTGCTTTGTTAAGGAGGAACAACAGCCCAGGGAGATGATCCCTTTGCCTCCGAGGGGAAACAGCAGGACCTCAATGAGGGTTTAGCAATCCTGCCTGTTTTAACCACTGCAGTCTGTGCTTCTGGCTGTCCAGGTGTGCTCTGAAGAGCCTTTACACACGTTAAAGCTGTCTGCACCAGTTCCTTCTGAGCTCCTGTCCCTGGGCTGCTCCGGAGCAGATTCCCTTTGTCTCCTGCAGCTGGGCGAGGCTACAGCCCTCCAGGCAGCTTTAATCTCTCTGCTGGGTGGGTGATGTACTGGCAATCCTTGAGCAATGTTGCATTTTAATTCCCCTTAATGGTTATTTGCAAAAAAAGACGAAAATATTGGCAGCTTGATGTTTCAAAACAGATCGAAATCTCAGGTACTTCTAGTGTCAACATAATGGCTTTCTCGGGAATGGGGGAATTAATTTAAATACATTTAAATTTTCTACCAGCAGTTCTAGTCTGTTATTCTCTAGGTGTTGCTGTGCTGTCAATCAGGTTCTCTTGATTTGTAGGTTCATACAATGCGTGATTTTCTTCTGCTGTCACTTTTTTTGTAGCCTACTTCAATATGTATGAAGTTGTAGATGTGTTCTCTCTGGTTTTATTTTCAAGCCATCCAAACCTGTCACTTTTTCTGACTTTCACTCTGAGTCAGAGCTGTCAGAAAGGCTTATTCCCACTTGGGGGAAAAACTCCTGGAAGTTGAGGAGATAAAAACACCCAACTTTCAGCAATCTGCCTGATTACTGAAAGATACTAAGAGAGATTCCTTGGGGACATCTGTGTGCTGAAGACGGAGGTGTCTGACCATCACCTCAGTATGTCAGAGGTTTGTTTCACCACAGAGTAACTTCTTGTCTGTATTTTAATAAGAAAATATATTTTAAGTTCCTTTAAGTTGTAGAGCTGCAAGCAAAACTCTCACCACAAAACGAAGCAGCAGCTGTAAGGAAAACAGTGAAACAAGGTGACACACAGACTGCTGGTCTGAGAGACCCTTGCACAACAGTTCCACAGGTCCTTCTGGAGTAAGTCAAGTAGGAAGGTCCTGGTCTTGCCAGGATAACTTCTGGGGAGAAACAGGCATTCTTTAGTTTGGGGGTTCTTAAAAGACTTCTGCTGTGGAGTGGGGTTCTGAGAGTCTAAAGGATGTGCTTTGGGGTACCTTTTTTCTCTGTAGCCTTCCCCCTCCTGCCTGCTCTGAAGCCCTCCCTTCCACTGCTCCAGTGCTGTGGCTGCTGTTCCAAGATCATGTTCTTGAACAGGTCTGTCACTGGTCCCTTCCCTGTCCCCAGCTCTTCCAGCACAGTGACAGACACCTACAATAATTGAAGTTATAATTAGATTATAATTATAATTAGTTATAATTAGTCCTGTGAAGGACTCTGCAGTCCCTCTGCTTTGGCTCTGCAGGAAGGGATGCTCTGCCCCTGCCCTCATCCCTGGGCTGGGCTCCAGCTGGAGGGGCTGGCTGTGCTCGGGGGGGTTCAGGGGCAGTTACCCAACACAAGTTACTTGTAGTCCCAGGGATTGCATCAAGATCAAAAGCTGTTTGTTACCTTCTGTCTTAGAAAACATGTACCTTTGTGGGAAAACCCCCAATGACTTTGGATAAATAATGTTGTGGCTTTAGCACAAGGAGACTTTTTGTCCCAGTCTCAAGATCTCCTTTCCTTTGCTCAAAATGAGATTTTGCTTGGTGTAACTCAGTGACCTCCACAAAGTACAGTTATTCGTGAACATCAAAATTAATGTGCATGTTGGACTAATGCAATTTGTGAACAATTTACAAAAGCATTCAGCTCTTACAATTAGGACAGAATTGTAAGTTTGAAAAGAACCCAAATAACCATATCTGCTTTTCCTCACACAGGCTGCTGGTCTGACAGACCTTTGCACAACAGTTCCACAGATCCTTCTGGAGTAAGTCAAGTAGGAAAGCCCTGGTCTTGCCATGGTAGTTTTCCTGCTGTGGTGGAGTCCCCATCCCTGGAGGGATTTCAAAGCTATGTGGATGTGGCACTTGGGGACATGGGTTAGTGATGGGTTTGGCAGTGCTGGGGGAACAGTTGGACTTGATGATCTGAAAGGTCTTTTCCCACCTCAGTGGCTCTGTGATTTATGCTTTGCAACCTCTCAACTTGTGCTTTTTCTGCTGCCCCTTCTCCATCTTTTGGAGATGTCCCAAACTGTTGAATCTGTTGAATCTGCACAGATTATGGAGAATGGATTATAATTTTTGGAGAGAAATTGAAGTCCAGTAAGGGGGGGAGGGGGAAAAGAGGGGGAAGAGGAGGGTAGGCTGTGGGTGGGAGGATGCCAGTAATTTTGAAAACTTGTATTTCACTTCTTACAGTGCCTCAGCCATACCCAGTCAGTTTGGTATCCACTTCAACTGGTAAAAAAAACCCATTTGAGTGTGAAAATGCTGCTGAAATTAATGGAGCTCAGTGTCAGACACTTTTTAGCCCACTTGTGTCGCATGTTCTAGATGCTTTTGCACTTATTGAGGTACTTAACTTATTAAATTGGGCTTTCAGTCGTACTAGGCCTCCGTTCCTCTCCCATAAAGAGGACATAAGTGCTTTTCCTCACCTCAGGATGCCTCTGTTGTCTTGCCAGCCCTATGGGATGTTTCCCCCTAGATGACCCTGCACAGAGTGCACATGGAGGCTCTTGTTTCATTAAATAATTTACAAGCTTGAGCTAGTCTTTGTTGGATTTTTATGTCCTCTGCCTTGCCATCTCTCATGTTCTCTGGTTTAGGCAGTGTGTTCTCCAAAGCACAGCAGGGTTCTGATTGCACCCCCTAAATTTGGCAGCAGATCCAGCTGTGGCTGGTGCTGCTCAGTCTCCAGAAATGGTGCTTTTGGCAATGAGGTGTCCCTTTCCTTCAGAGGAGCAGTTGTACAGCACAGCTGGCTGGTTCATACAGTGTCTTCATTTGCTGGAATTGCCTTTCTTGGGTCATGTTTTCTTTCCACCTCAGGGGCAGATGTGGAGGTGGTGACTGCAGCCACATGGACAGATCCTGTCCTGGCCCTGCTGTTCCTCCTGCTGCCCACTTGATTTGGCTGCTGCCCAGAGGTTTCAGACCAATGCAGGGAAAAAGTCACCTGACAGCAGGAGCCACACAAGCTGTTCCTTCCTTGCTCTGTGCAATGTGGGTGGTTAAGAGGACTTGGTGTAATTTCTGCCAGTAGAACTTCCCAGAAGTGTGTGCCAGGTGAGGACAGGGGGCCCAGAGAGGCTGGTGGGCACATTGCCCAGCCCTGGGCAGCTCAAGGGCCACCCCAGTGCAGCCTCCTGCTCTGTAGCTGGAGGAAGGCACTGTGTACTGAGCTGCCCCTTCCCCACCTGCATGAGGGACGTGGCAGGTCCTTGCAGTGCCCTCCAACACCCAGGGAGAGGGTTTTTGTCAGGGCTGTCACATCACTGATGTTCAGCCCTGGTTGGCTTGGTGCCTTCCCTGTCCATGTGCCCTGTGTGAACACCTGTGGGGTGGCAGTGGGGCTCTGAGGAGGTGTCTGTCTCTGTAGCTCTGCTTTGGGTGTAGCTGAAGGAGACAAAACTACAGGGTTTGTGGCACCAAAACAAACAGAAAGGTGGGGTAACCTTTGCATTTCTCTGCCCTGAGGAGCTGGGTGGGCAGTCTCTGCTGTCAGAGGTGCCCTGGGTGTGCAGTGCTGCAGAAGCAGCACCACTGGTGCAGCCCTGCCTGCCCCCATGGGTGTCTCTGATGAAGCTGCCTGGAGAAGGGTATTCATCTCCTGTGATGTGGTCACCAACAGAAGTTGGTCACCAAAATCAGCACAGTAAAGATTTTCTTCCTGATATCTGATCTAAACCTACCCTCCTTCATCCCAAAGCCATTACCCCTTGTCCTATCACTACATGCCCCTGTAAATCCCACACACTGAGTGTTTTCCTGTGGTTATCCCATGCAAGGACTCATTGAATCCTCTCCTTGCTGGGTTCCTTGCTGCCTGCAGTGTGAAAGCAATAGCAGGCAGTGAGGCTTCCTCATGGAACAGGTCTCTGCTCCTCTTTTGTCCTAACTCCATGTGTGAAATTCCTGTTTATGCTCTTGTACAGATCTTCTTTACAGGGCCATCGTTAAGGGTCTCTCTGTGGGCATCAGCATCTCTAAGTGGTGCTTTGTATTCACTGTTACTGCACAACTGGTGTTCAAAGTGATGGTGTTGGTGCCTCTTGTATTTTTTCTTTTTTTTTTAGTCCCAGGTGAGCTTCTTCAGGGAACTAAACAAACAAAGAAACAAAACTAGGCAGGTGAGTGGTTTTGTGCTGCATGCCCTCCCTGGAGCAGCTGCCTGTGGAACTGTGCAGAAGAGTGGCTCTGGGAAACACCAGTGCTGAAGTCAGCTTAGTAAATAAGACCCTTTTAACTGCTAAAAAAAATCTCATTTTCAGGCTCCTGAGGGACTTCTCCATTTTTCATGGCCATGAACATTGCTACTTTTCTAAACAGTCAGGTAAGAGCTGCCCAGTGACACTGGTGATGGTCCATGGGGTGTGGAATTGGTGATGCTGCTCCAAGGCCTCTGTGCAGGTACATCCTGTGCCATCCTGAAGTGATTCAGCAGGTTAAGAGCACGATTTTCTCTCAGTGGGAGGTCATGGTGGTTTTTGACTGAAGGGCAGTTCTACATAAAGATTTGTTCTGCAGACAACTTTTCATCAAAAAAAAAAAAGTAAATCCATTATAACACTGTCAACTTAAAGAGTTTCAATTCCCTCCTAAACAAGATTTTTTTATATGTGTCTGTGCCTTGGTAACAACTCACAGAAATTTTAAAACTGTCTAGTTGGATACCTAGAAATCAAGCTCAGAATTGTTCCTTTTTTTATTAGGGGTTTGGTTTTGCAGAAGCCATTTATTTTTAATGAGTTGATTATTTTGAATTTATTTTACCAACTCTCTGCTCACGTTGCTTCCTTGAGATGAAAGATGATGTAAAATGACTTGCTGCAAAATCCCAGCCTCAATAAACTTAATGTTTTGATGGAAAGAAGGTGAGCAAAAGAGCCCAGAGGCCTCGCCTTTTTGATCTGCATTCAGACATTCTTGATTGATTGGCACCTAGGGGATTGCCCAGCATGAGATGGCACCTATACTCCAATTCTGTGCATGAAATCGTCTGGCTTTTTATCTAAATTCCCGAAATCAAAAGAAAAAGTATTTGTAAAACACATTGCATTTCTGTTGCTAATAAATGCAAACCTCTACCTTAGACCTGTAGCTGTGACCTTGTGCAAACAGAGGCAGATGAGAGTCAGCAGACAGACATCTGTTTGATCAAAGACAAGTGGAACATTGCAGTGAAAATCCAGCGTGATTTCACCTGCTATTGAGCAGTGCCCAAGTGTGTACCTGAAGTGACAGCTTAAATAAATGTATCGGGTAACCAAGGGCCGTGGAACTCTTTGTGATTCAGAAACATGTTGGTCTCCTTTGGAGGTTTTACACTGAGCAGTCATCAGTGATTTCCATGAGCTGTCTTTGGGGCAACCATTGCTCCAGTTCAGCGTTCCTCATTTTGTAGCGCTGACTACAAATTCTTCCTTTTTTATTTTGGGCACTTATTTAAGTATTAACAAACTTCCTGGTCCCATGCCTCTCACTAAAGATGTTCTTAAAGAGAGTGACACAAATTACTGCTGGTTTCCCGTTGGCCACGAATTCACTTTTCATTAGGAACTGCCACAAAAGCAGCGCTTGCTTTAATCAGCCCTTGTCTGGGTGTTTGGGAAGGCTTGCGAGGCTGACTGGCTTCCTCGACTTGATCTGTGCTCACAGTAATGAGGCGTCAGGCTAATGAGCCCACTGCCATCACAATTACCAGCTTATTAAATCCTAATTAGGGCTCCAATTCTGCTCGGTGCTGAGCGCCTGTTGTAAGTAGCTGGATATTTTCACGTGCCCGTTTTGGATGTCCAGTTGAAAGCAGCGCTTGAGGAGCATTGAAGCTCCCTGTTCACGTCTGAGCTCTGTGTCAGTGCTAATGGGGTAATTGTCTCTAATGATGCTGGCTGCGTGTGATGGTCAGAGCTGCCTTTCCTTCCCCTGGGAAGCCCAGCGTCAATGTCCTTGTTAAATGGGCTGTGATTCACACGGCAGAAGGCTGCGTGGTGCTGAAGGACAGTATTTCCTATATAATGTTCTGTGGCAGATTGTTTTCTGCACATTCATGCACTAGTGAAAGGAGTTTGCAACTTTATTGTTCATCAGTGCCAATTAAATGCAAACTCAATGTTAGCCAGACATGCTTCCTCCTGAATAAACAACTCAATTCTGTCCTCCCGAGGCTGGAGGATTGTAAATGTGCAGTGTCTCTTTTAGAATCTAATTTCCAAGTGACCTTCCCACTGCCTGTTTTCTGCTCTGTACGAGTTACTGAGCTGAGCAGGCAGTGCCAGCACAAGAGCAGGGCACTCTGCAGAAGTGCATTGCAGAGCACTACAGAGCATCTCTCTTCCTGTCACAGGCTGCTTGTTTTGCTGTTGTTTCTATCAGAGGAAGGTTGTATGAGCTCTTCTAGATTTCCATCTTGTGCAGATGAAGTTTCAGGCTCACCTTGGCTAGCCTGTGGAGCTCTGCTGCTCGTGGCAGGCGTGTCCTTGCAGGATGTGAAGCCTTCCAGCTCAGTCTGAGGCAGGGGCTGCTCCCAGGTCTGGAGAGGCCGGGACTGTGCTCCCTTCTCACCCATCAACCCCAAAAGCTGAGCTTAGGGAGAGCCCTCTGGGGTAGGTCCCTTGCTGGAAAGGGTCTGGGTTTTGTGCATCAGTGCCTGTGTAACTGTGGGCACACACACACTGCTGAAGGAGATCCTTTCCACCCTGGAGCCTCTCCCCATCCACCGGCCAGCCAGGACTCCTTGTGCTGCTGTGCAGATGTGACACTCTCCATAGATCCAAGGTAAAATCAGCATTGCAACAGCTTTGTCATGCCCCAGTCTTTCTCATATCTTTTTTTTTTTGATACCATGCCATTCCTATTTACCCAGCAGTGCCTGCTCCAGCAGCTTTGCTCTGTGTGTGCTGCAGAGGTGATGCTGTTCCTGGTGCTGCTGCACGAGTGGACGGTGCCAGATGTACTGCAAACAGCCACATGAAACCAGTCCTGTCCCACCTGAAATTAGGCTGGGTTTTATCATAGGTGTCTTTTAAGATACATATTCTTAGCTTTTAGTGCTGTGTATTCTCACAGTGGGGTCACCTGCACCTCTAAAATTGAGCTCAAATGGAGCTCCCACAAACCCATTGCTCCAAAATGCTTCCCTAATCTTTCTCAGAAGCTAGTAAAATGGAATGGGGCTTATTTTTCAGAATTAGTTGAAGTTGTAATTTTTTTTATGCTCCTCTTGAGTTAGAGATGAAAGTTAATTTCCTGAGTTTGATCTTGATATCTCTCACAGCTCTCCCCATGGCTCTAATGAAGTGGTCTTGAGTGCCCAAGGTGCCTGGAATGAATTCTCCATTTTAGAGAGTTGTTAACCTCATGTAACAGAACATTCAAACACTTAGTATTAATAACTGGTTCTTTGCTTCCATGTTAATTGGAGGAATGGTGTCTTGTCTTTGTTTTTTGAGTGGTGAATTGAATGCTGAATGTGGCAGCCAAATTGCATTTCTCCTTCTTTCTCTCTCTGACTCCTCCCAGATTTAAAGTTTCATCACAACTTTCAGCAGTCCATGTCATTATTGGGATTTCATTAGCAAGGTTGCTAATGAGAAATTAAATTGAGACCTAAATGAGCATTTTTTCTCAGAGGGACAACAAATTGACCCACACTCACTTGTAAGAAGCAGTAAAAAGCAGGACTTGGGTTCTGTGCCACCCTGGACAGTTTCCTCACAGAATGTGTTTGGAGTCTTACCAGACCTGGGGGAACCTGCCTGGCTTTTAGTAAGAGAATGTGTTACAAGATGCATTTGTACCTTCATGTTGCAGTTTTAAGCTACTCCCTGAACTCGGCAGTAAGGCAAAAGTGTGTAAAGCAGGTAAACCCCCCCCATGTTAAAGTGCAATTCCAAGAGTTCATTTCCCATCTGTTCAGTAATGGAAAAGGTCTTGCCTATTTAGTTTCTTCTCCCACAATATGAAAATGGAACACAGCATTTAGATGTTACTATAATAATTGGGCTTTAAAGCATTTTGAAATACATGGAGTCCTAAACCACTCTGGATGTCAAAGGAGAGATTTTGAGCCATGACTATCCCTGAGAAAATCCAACTTATTTTCTGACTTGCTTTGAAAATAGAGATGCTGCTGGCCTGACACTAACCCTGCTTTCTGTTTTCATTTTAGAGCAAAGATCTATTTCCACCCAAGTGAAATGTCATTGGCTCAACTGTCAAGCTCTTTGGAGGACAGCAATGATTCTTTCCTTCCCCTTCCCTTGCATTCCTGCTATCCTGCTGTTTTGAATTAACAAAGCTCTGTTCTTACATTTGAAACCCTAGAACAGTTTGGCTTGGAAGGGACCTTTAAAGGCCCTCTAGTCCAGCCCCTGTGCAATGAGCAGGGACATCTTCAACTAGACCGGGTTGCCCAGAGCCCCTTCCAACCTGGCCTTCGATGTTTCAGGGCTGGGGCAGCCCCCACCTCTCTGGTCCCTTGCTGGGCAGTGGTGGGAAAACTGGGCTTTATGTACTCAGGCTCAGTCCAAGTGACCCTGTCTGCTTGGCTCAGGGCTTTTCTAGTCTCTCTTTTGGGGCATCTCTTTTACCTCTCAAAATGGACTTGGGCTTTTGAAGGAGATTGGCCCAACAGAGAATAAGTGCTGAGCCTGTGGTGCTGACCCCACACACCAGCCTGTCCTTGGCCTGTTCAGTGAGCAAAAACACTACCCAAAGTAGGAGCCTTCGAGCTGTGAGACAGCAGTTGGCCAAGAGAGTACTTTCTAATTTCTCGAGCAGGCAGATGATCCGGGGTTTGCCTGCTTTGCTCCCAAACTCTCTTTTCAGAGCAGCCCTGCACCAAGTGGGCAGAACACTGAAGGAATGAGTTGGTTCTGGCAGGACTAGGACATGGAATGGTTATACAGCTCAGCTTGAGGATGGCAGAGCTGTCAGGTTTGCAGCTGATATTGCAGGTGTGATCACCTGGGCAGTGCTGGCTGTGCAAGGCTCTGCTCCCCACCAGGTGCTCAGCACTCCAATAACGTGAAATTTGGCCATTTCTCTCATAACTCCCCTGCCACCTCCTGTCAATAAAGACATTCCTTACAGTGCTGTCTGTAACACTTGACAGATCCTTACACTCTTATCTATCACATCCAGCAATTTCTGGTGTCACATCCAGGGGCTTTTTTACATCTTCCTCACCTTCCTTACTCTCAGGCAAGGGCCTCTTCAGCAGCTGACCCAAGAGACACAAAGATACAGGTATGATGGAGCCTGTTGCTGCCACAAGTGAACAAACCACGTTCATGTCATAGGTGGAGAGAAGTGACTCCCCTTATCTAGGATTTTTCACAGCATACCCCTTTGTGGGTCACTCTGGGACTGTGGTAGTCTGCAGGAGAAACAAAAGCAGAGCTCTTAACAAAAAAGCCACAGGAAAGAATATTCAAATATTTGTATCTGGAGTGCTGTTCTTTATCCCAGAGTTTTAAAGAAATGGCTGGAGTCTTCCAAATATAGCCCTGGGTTTAATAATTAGGCTCAAAGGAAGTGGTCTGCTGGATTTTGAAGACTTCAGCCTCACAGAAACACGTATCTATTTGCGTTGCTTTGAATCCCAGAGAAGAGCTGAGGAGTGAGTGTTAAGCACTGCACAAAGCTCCGGAAGATGTGAATCTGTGAGATCAATCTCTTAATTACAGCGGCTGAATTTCCTGAAACCTTTATTCTCCAGCATAACTTTATTGAAAGATCTTGGCTGCAATTAACCTTTAAATGCTGAGGCAGTTGCAAGGACTGCTGAATCCCTTGGTGCATTAGGAGATTAGGGATGCCTTTCCGTGGTAGGAATTCGGTTTCTGAGCTGTCTGGGAACGGGTCATTTCCATTGTCTCTCCCCTATTTAGATTTTGTGCTGCGTGCAGCTCCTTTGTACTTATCCATTTCCCCCAGGTCTGCACTGTCACACCTTCCTCCATGCCCTTGGGCTTGTTGTTGCAGCCAAGGAAAAACATTTAAAGTTATGCACGAGTGGCTGCTGTTCAGGACAGGCTTCAGGAAAGTCTGTGGGCTTTGTTTTTTTGTTAGCAAAGACAGACTCATGGAATCCCAAAGAAGATGCTGAACCACAGACTCCTGAGCACATTGCATCCTTTTCTGTTTGCCCTGTGAACAGCAAACGCTGCAAATCACCCTTTTACCGTGGCCATAAGTTCTTAAAAGACTCCACTTATTGCCTGAAGGAAGGCCATTTACAGGTTGGCATGTTACATTAGCCTGTTCAGGGTTACAATTCACCAAAATAAATATTCCTAAACTTCTCCAGTTTTCCAGCAATTTGACTGGAGCTGTTATTCATGTACCTCACTTCTTTCTATTCAGGAGCTGCTGTTCAAGCTGTTAAGTGAAGGCAGGAGTCCTTAGAGATACCTGTTGCTATGTGAATGGCGTGTTCTGGCTTTCACACCTCTTTGTGCATCGATTAAAGTGGAAAACAGTCGTTTTCACTATCTTGCACATAAACTGTGAAGTTTAATTTAGGGCTGGAAGTGCCCAGAGGTGATTGATTCTGAGACCAGAAAAATGTATGGTTTTGCTGCCCATTTGGTAAATTGGTAGCTCTGATTTCCAGGTCCTGAACAGGCTCTCTGAATAGATGAAAATTTTTCATGTTGTTGCTGGAGATGCCTGTGGCATAGCAGAGGAGAGAGAGAAAAGGGTAATGAGAATTTGTAACGACTGATAGCTGCAGGAATTTTGATCAGATTAAGGCAATTACTGATGGGATAATAATCATTAGTACTCTGTTATTAATACAGAGATGAATTGCTAGAAAGCAGTGTGCTGGGGTGAACAAGAATCTTTGATACACTGCTTTTTTTTTTTTTTCTGCTGGTGCCTTTTTTTTTTCCCTTGCTAATCATGATGCAAACTAGATGGCAAAACAGTCTGGCAAACGTGGGTGACTGAGCAGGGGAGCAATGTGTGGGAGCAGGAAGGGGTGCGGTGCCTGTGCAGGCGGGTGGTGGGAGCACTGCTGGGCAGTGTCACCAGCCCTGTGCCTAAAATGAAGCAGAAAAAGTAGAGAGTGGGCAGAAAAGGACCAGAAACAAGAGAACAGCCTGGCAGCAAGAGAGGGAAGCAGACATGCCTGTTTAGCTGATGGAAATACTAACTTGATCAGAGCAGGCTAATGCCTTCATGGAGGTGATTCGTGGTGTTAAAAGGGCTCTTACATGTAGCAACAGAAATAAGAGTGAGAGGGACTGATTAGGAGCAATTTCTTTTTATGATATCACCTGCAGGAAGAAGCTGCTTGGAGGGTGGTAGGTTCTCCATACCCAGGTGTCTCCATGTCTAGACTGCCTCATTGTTAAGAATTTCACCTTTTGCCCAATGCATTCTGTGCTTCAGTCAGCTGCAGGTTTTCCTGTTTCCAGCACGAGCAGGCTGGAGCTCCATGACAAGGGTGTTTCAGCAGTGACTGTGTGCTCATCACTCCTGCCTGGCCACGGGTTCTGCATGGGGCAAATCCAGTCCTTGGGCTTTAAAACATCTGCTTAGAAAAGCATCCCCTCCATCCCAATGGGCCAGAGCCAGCAGGAATCACCTGCAGCTGAGCTTTGTCCTGCGCTCCAATCCTACTGAAGATAAACATTTCCAAAAGGAGCTGTAGATCCTTTAGTTAAAAGTTCCTGTTATAGCCCTTTAGGGAGCTTTGGAGTATAAGGCAAGTTACAGGTTTCTGCACAGACACACGTGTATAGTGAAGGCCCTGCAGTAATCATGGGAACTGTAATTAATGAACTGTGTCACAGGGGTGAGGCATCGAGGGCTGCTGCTGAATCAGATGTTGATCCTTTAAGGAGAATTTCCTGTTGCTGATGTTGAGGCTGATAATTGTGTTCCTAAGGTAGAGGAGATGAGTGAGAGATCAGCCTGTTGCAGCTGGCTGGCTCTGCTGGGAATGCAGATGTGTGCTGAGGGGGAGGATGAGTGGCACTGATATTTATGTTGGCAGTGCCCAGTTTGGATGTGTGCAAACCCAGGATGTGTACAAACCCAGGATGAAGTCCAGCTCTGGTACAACAGACTTCAAAATAAACAGCCTGAGGAATGAAGTCGGTCATGGTACGTGCCCTGTGGTGAGGTGTGAGAGCCAGTGCAGAAGTCCCTGTGCTGGGAATGGGGTAGATGTGGAGCCCTGTGTCCTGGACAAGGGTCTGTCTCCTGCCCTGAGGAGTTTCTCCAGGCTGGGACTTGGAGACAAGTTTTAACATCACTCTCTTCTTTAAGCAAGAAACCCTCTGCACCCTGTAAAGCCTGCACAGCTGTCCTGAGATGAAGGAGCTCTGGGGCTGCTGCCTGCTCCCTGACTGCAGCAGTGATGGGGTGATGGTGGCAGCCAGGCTGGGTGCACGTGCAGGTTCAGGGCGTTCAACACAGGAAGCAAATGTCAGCAGTGAGTCTGTAACCAGAGCCTTGGCTCTGCCTGCAGGAGGGGCTTTATTCACCTTCCTTGGAGAGGGGATTCTTCAAGGGAGGGGATGACTCTCGAGGTGGCCAGAGAGCAAAGAGTGGACTATGGGTGTGGAGAAGGAAAGACATCAGGTTTGATAAGTGTTTGCCTTGTGGTTTTCTTCCAGGCCTCTAGGGTAAACTACAACGGGAAAACAGATGGGCAATGACTCTGCATCTGCCTGTTCCTCTCCCTCCCATTCCCCAGGTCTGGCAGAGCGCCTGGACTGTTCCAGTGAGCTCTTGAGCAACTTCAGAAAGTGCACCCAAGATGTGCTGTTTCCCAAGCTTGGGAGTGCAACCAAGCTCAAAGCAGTTACCCCCAGGTTTCATGAGCTCATGCTTTGTATTTGAGAAGATCATCTGCTCACCCTTGGCATGAAAACATCAGCTTGAGCCAAATAGATGTAATGCCTCAAAAATCAAAGAGCAGCCTGATAATGATACTGTGTTCTTCTCCCTGGCAAGCCAAGAAAAACTGGAGGACCCTTTCAGTGTCAAATCCAAGTAGTGGATTTGGCTGCTGCCTTCATGTGTGAGATGCATTTTCAAGTGGGAGGACATGAGATACTGAGCTGCTGCCTGACCCTGAGGGGATGGCCCAAGTTTACAAAACCTGGGGAAATATCTCACACTAAAATGCATGCCCGGATATGTAGGCATTGAAAAAAACCCTAGCCTTATTTAAAAACAAATAGGAAAAAGCCACAGCCTTTGGCAGTAAGGAATATCTCAGAGTTTGAAAGCAAGGCAAATCTTTTATTTTTGTAAATCCCACAAAGAGAAGTCGTGCAAGTTCATTCTTTCGCTTTGAATCTCATTTTATCCCCTCATTCCTTCTGCATTTTTTGTGGAGTTTCCAGTTGCCTGGCTGTCCTGGGTGCTCTCTTCTCTTGTTTTTACACATCACCTGGGGAATCTTGCATGCAAAGAACCTTTTTCCCTAATTTGATCCCAGAGCCATGATAAGTCTATGGAAACGAGGTGGTGCAACAGTGCATGGAAAACCACCAAGCTTTTCCCTGGGACGTGCAGGTGGATGATCTGACACTGCCCCAGCACACAGTGCTCCTTTGTTTTCTCCATGTTCCTTCTGGGAGCATCTGATGGTGGCACCAAACTGTGGAAAGCTCAGGGAGGAAGAGTTCCTCCCTGGGGCTGGGGGTGGGGTGGGAGATGGGCTGGGGGTTAGTGGGTCTTTCACCCCTGCAGGGGCTCTGGCACAATCCCTCCCTGTTGCACTGCTCCAAGGAACTCTGCCTGCACCTGAGCATCCATCCTCTCCTCCTGGGGAGGAATAACTCAGCGGCTTGGATGCAGGATCTGAGGAACAGTGTTTTGCTGCCTCTTCCTCTTGCCTCTTTTTATCTGTTCAAAAGTGACACCTTCTCCTCCTCCTCTCTGGAACTGCCAGGCTTGGCAGCTCAGCCTTGTGGTGACAGCAGCTCCTCCTGCACAGGGTGGGTCTCGTGCACAGCCCTTGCTCAAGCCTTAGGCAGCTTCCAGGCTCCTCCATCCAGGGGAGAAGCCAGATGAGTAAGTGCAGGGTGATAAATGGCCTGTGCGTGCTGGCTGGGACTGGGGAGGGAGATAAGGCTTGTGATGTGGAAATCACCAGCCACGGGAGCCTTAGCAGGGGATGCTGATGCACAACGGCGCTTTCCAGAGATTGTTTTGCTTCTAATCCTGCACGGCTTGTGGATGGCACTGATGAGGAGGAGTCTGGTCTGAACTGGAATTTACATGGAATCTTGATTCTTGGAACGGGCTGAGAATCCCCAAGCCCCAAATTACGCAAATCCAGTGCAAGGTTTGCTTTCATTTTTACATTAAATCATTACTATTTGTAGTTGACCTTCTCTGACTTTGGGTTGTCACAGGGACAGAACACATTTTCACCAGGCCACTGGATATGGAGTCAATTTTCACAGCAGCAGGAAATTAGCCAGGGCTTGTCTAGCTGCTGGAAACCTGCTTCATCAGGAAACAGGAGAGGGAGTGTTTCTGATCTCAGGCTTGAAGTCAGGCACAAACCAGTTCTTAGGATGCTGTTCAGCTGCATTTGGTTTGAGATCTGCACTCCATCTTATTTTTGGCTGATGAGATGATTGGGGATGACGAATTTTCCCAAGGGGCTGCAGCTCTGGTTCTGTCCAGTCTAGAGTAAGAAGGTAATAAATTTAGACACTAATCCATTTAGACTGAAACTGTGATTCCAGAACAGGTTTGCTCAGTGCAGTCCCATTCCATGAGAGCAGGTGCAGTGGATATTTCCCATATGTATTTGTAAAATCATTTAAAATATATTCATTTATTTTTATGCGTGCTTGTCATTACATACTGTCAGCCAGGAGTGCACCCCTGCTAGATTATCTCTGTAGCAACCCTACTGAGCAACAAGCAGCTGAACACTTTTATAATCTGTTCAGTGGCTGCAGGAGACTCCACTGGCTTCTTTTGGGCTGCAAAACAGAGAGAAAAGCTTCTGGCTGAGGGCTGGGGGCAGGGCAGAGCCCTGGGGCTTTCAGCTCTTCTGCCCTCAGTTCCCTCACCTCTGCTGCAGGCAATGTCCCAGGAGATGTCCCACCAAACCTGGGGGACTGTTATTAAATGACAAACAGGTTGCATTTTGGTTGAGGTCAATGGCCACACTTGTGATCCCTTCAATTCTGGTGATATTCAACCAGTGCTTTTATACAACTAGTGAGAAAACTCTCTGAAAGTATTTTTTAACTTGATCTAGTGAAGGGTTAAATAGAGGGAACTCACCCCAAAAAATAGATGTGTGCTGTGAGTTTGGAGAAAGGTTAGTGAATTGTTTCAGTCAAGGGCAAAAAAATAACTACTTCCTTGTTTGGAAGAACTGACTTTATTTTAACTTGAAATGCTAACTTTTTATTGAACAGTTTCCCTTATTTAAACTTTGATCCAACAGCAAACGTTAGTAAATGGGTTTTAATGACCTTTCAAGTCAAACAATTTTGTAGGCTGACTCCAAGCACAATGTTATTGTTTGCTTGTCTCAGTCATGAGAATAAAAATTTCTAGTCTGATTTGTTTGGAGGTGAATTGTTTTCCAAAGTTCCTCCCAAAACCTTGAAAAATTGATTATTTATGAAGTTTTAGTCACTAATGGGAAAACAACATTGTTTTACTTTGGCTGAAGCAAATTTATTGGAAGTGTAATTTAAAAATAGAAGTATTTATTTTACAATTAGCTCGAGGTAATTTTTGCATTTCAAACTAATATATAGGGATACCTTGGTCATGGCAAGAAGTTTCCTTTAGTTACATTAATGTATTGAAACTGGACCTATGTGATTTTTTTTTTAAACTTTGATGTTAGTTGATGAATCTGCCAACATCTTTCAGTGACCTTTATGACTTGGAGCTGTCCAGGACTGACTTAATTAAAGATGACACGGAATCAAAGTGAATTTTTTAAAAGTCTGTTTTATTATTCCGTATTAAAATTCTCCTGAATTACCCAGCTGTCAGATATGGAATGGAATTTATCATTAAACTATTCACTTAGATAATTAAATGTACCTGCAGCTTTATATGAAATGAAAGTGGGAAAAGGCAGCAGGGTGCTGCACGTGACAAGTCTGCTTCCTGGCAGACTTCTTGGGGTTATTTAAGTGTCCACCCATAGCCTGAGAAGGGTCTGTGGAGTTTCTACTTTTGATTTTTGACTCTATAATAGAGTCTGCAAATACAAGAACTCCCAGCAGTGCTCAGCTCAGCTCTTCTCCTCTGTGTGTTGAGCCCAAAGGGTATCACCAACAGGGGTTTTAATGGCCCCCCGTGCTTCAGATATTCCAGATGCACCCTCAAACACTGTGTCCTGCCCTCACCAACACACTGAAAATCAACTGTGGGGAAATTATGGAACATCTGGGAAGAGCAATGCTGTGTGATACAGTCATGTATGTGGGCGCCTGCCTTGCTGGGCACCAAGGGCATTTTTGACAAGAATACTTAGTTTCTGGCTCCCAATAACTGTGCTGGAAGAAGGTTTTCTGTAGAGTGGGTTCAGTCAACTTCTGGCCATTACAGAGCCAAATTGGTGGAATGAAGCCACGTGCTATTCATAATTATTTTCACACCACCTGCTGGATTCATTTAAAAAGAAATATCCTGAAATGTGAGGTAAGCCTCACTGTAAAAAATCCCGGCTGCTGGGAGAAGTAGAAGATGCAGTGCTAAACCTGGACTTAGAGATGGTTTTTGTCCATCAGTGATTTAGCAAATTGTGTAAGAAAGACGGTGTAGACAGTGAAAAAGTGGGTGTTGGTGGGACAGTGATGGTGAAAGCATTTGTTAAAACCCCAAACTACAGCCCTCTGTGCTTCCCAGTCCTGTGAGTCTGCTCGACTTGGACTGCATGGAGGCCAGGGGTGACCACCATCCACGAGGGAACAAAGAGGGCAGGGAGGCTGAAGCAGACCAAAGAGGACAGAGATGACAAGCCCTGTGCAAGGTTGGTCTGTGTGTTACGAAATGTCATTTTTCAGAGGAGGCATAAAGCCATGCTCAGCCCACACAGCGAGGTTTGAACCTGCAGGTGAGTCTCAGCTTGCTCCCTGTTTCCCCCCTTCTCCACAGGAAGGAAGTTGCCTCGTGCTGGGCTGTTCTGGGGTTTGGCTGCTGCCCTGAATGCAGGGGCTCAGCTCTGCTGGCTGATGTTTGCTGGTAGAGGGCAGGGCTGTCCACCCTAACCCACTGGTCCCAGAGATGCAGCCCTTGCAGGGGTTGCTGTTCCCCCTGAACTGGGACGGGCTGTGATGCTTTTCTTCCCCAAATCAGAAAACATGCAGTGTTCCAAAGCTGTTTTCACAGTGGCAGCTGCCTGGGGCTGGGCACCCATTCCTACTCCTGTGAAGTTGGCCAGTTTTCTGACACAGTTTTGTGCAATCTGCACTCTGCAGCCTCTAAAAGCAGCCTGGTCAGGGTGCATGTGATGCTGCTGTGCAGTGACACGGGGAAACTTGTTGAATGAGGTAAGACAGGTCAAATTCTCAGTGCAGACACAACTGAAAACACCTACTCTTTCAAGGGTTAAAATGACCTGACAGGTGAGGGTGCTGGAGGTACAGGAGAGGAGGGTCTGGGGATCCAGTATGCTCTGCCATGCAGGACGTGACTACAAAGAGATCACACCCCCTTTGGTCACTCAATCCTCACATATTCTGCCATTCATAGGTGGCTGCAAATTAGATACCATGTAATAAATCATCTACTTATCATTGCGCTATTTCCAACTATGTAATCTTCATTTTAATTAACAGGTCTCTTGAAAACAGAAACTTATAAATTCAGTGCTGTCTTGGGGCTCAAGTGATTGAATGCAGAACTAATTTCAAACTCCAGTAGCTTTTCTATTGTACCTGCAACTCTCAGATATTGCTTTTCCTGGCTGACTGTTATTATTCTGCCACTGAGCACTGGCTGTACCAACAGTGCATAAAAAGGATATATAATGCAAAAAAAGTGCTATGTCACTGGCTGTCACAACTACCTGAAAGGGTTGGTCTCTTCTCCCAAGTTACAGGTCACAGGACAAGAGGAAATGGCCTCAAGTTGTGCCAAGAGAGGTTTAGATTGGATAGTAGGAAAAATTTCTTCACCAAATGAGTTGTCAAGCGCTGGGACAGGCTGCCCAGGGCATTAGTGGAGTCACATTCCTGGTGGTATTTAAAAAATGTCTAAATTTGGCTGGGACCACTCTGAAAGGTTCAATAGTGTTGCTGAAATATTTCCTAGCTACTTCTCCAAGTCTGTTTTTTCCAAACCCAAAAACTAGTCTCTGGATTTCCCCAAGGATTTCTATTGTCTCATCCCACAAAAACGTCTTAGTTTTTAATGGTATCAAGGTAAAAATAGATATTCTCCAGAATGGTGTTTGCAGTCACAGACCTCATTTCTAGGAGTCTTTATAACTGCTAGATCAAGCAAGATTGATGCAATATCAGAAAGCAAGGTATACTCTTACCTCCTGTGGTCTCTTTGAAGAGAGAAAACAGTGCAGGATTTCTTGCAGTTACGTGTCAGATTTTGTTAATATTCTTTTTATAAAGAGTGGACAACCCCTGCAGGACAGCAGTGCATTCCTAAACAAGAGGCAACATAGCTTTATGGGACTTGTCTTGTTCTTCCTTGAAGATGTGAGCAGAAGGAAAATGCAAAGATTGCAACACCTCATTCTGGGGGTGACTTCCACACTTCTGCTCCTTGGCTGTGAGCAAGCCTGGGAATTGCTTCCTTGGCCCTTGGACACCAGGAGTGCTGCCTGCTCATAAATGCATCACACCCCCTCACGAGTGTGTCATGCAGCCCCCTGGCAGTCACCCCTCAGGGTGTGCTCAGTGAGCCAAGGCAGTTTTGCATTTCTGAGAGCGATGGACTGGTGGATACGGTTGAAAGAGAAAAATAGGTCTTTAATCTCATAAGCATAAACTGGTTTGCATTTCCTTCAGGCTTAAGTTTTATTATAAGAAACTGAGTGTTTACTGAAAAAACATTTGGTGGATAAACTGATTTATCCACTTGAAACCCCTCAGGGAAGGTTGATCGAAGCAGGCAGGAGAGCTGCATCCCAGTGGAATCCCAGCCTGTATGCTGAACTCATTTAATAACTACACATAACAGATTATGATTATTTATGATATCTTAATTAATTTCCCATTATTATTATTGTTATTTTTTTTCCCCTTAAATATTTTATTCAGGAGTTTTACTGTGGACCAAGGAAAGGAACAATTTGTGGGCAGAGGTTTGCTATGGTGTAACGTCTGAAATGGGCATAGAATAAAAAGGTTTTAATTAATAACAACAAAGGAAATTAATTAATAAGGAGCATGATTGTTAGTGGAGAGCTAACAGAAAACAACTCAAGGGACAGGGGAAAGATGCTGACGGATCTTTTCTTATACCTTGCACCAGGGGAGACAGACGTGCATCATATCCGGACAGGGACATCCCAGGCTGCGGTGGGCAAAGGGGGATGTTTGTGTGGTTACTGCACTTGTGTTCTAACTCTTCCTCTTGGAAAAGGTGGTTCAAATCAGGACTTAAACCTGCTGTGTCTGTTCCTGTCTCCCAGCTCCTCCCTGGCTCTCCCTTGGATGGAGAAGGGGCAGCAGTTGCCCAGGAGCTGGAGATGTCCAGCCAGGGAGACAGGTCCTGTCCCTCCGAGGGCTCTGCCCTCCTCCCTTTGTGTGCATAACACCAGTTTTCTGGTGATGTTGGGTCCACATCCAGGCTGACAGAGAGCCTGAAGTCTTCCTGACATGACTATCACCTTGGCTTCTGGAAACACTCCCTGCTGTTCAGTGACAGGTATCTGCATTGGCATAGCATCCCTTGGCTTTGGCAGGGTTGTCATTTTGCACAAGCTGTCTGGGGACTCTGAGGATTTAAAAAAAACCCACCAAAACTGTGATTTGTTTGTTTTTCTTTCCTACTGCTAAATTTGAGTCGTTATTGAAGTGATTTTTAAAAACAAGTAGTTCTAAGTGACAACAAAACACTCATTTGAATTAATTTCAGACTCTCTTAGTGTGTTTGCAGACCTTAGGGACTTTTAAACAAACTTAACAAACTGGGTTAAACAAATTAAACCCCTGTATGTGTTTTGTGTCATGCACATCTCTAAGTGTTCCTGAAAAATTGCTCCTTCCCCCTTGGCAGTGAAGACTTTATTTTTAAACAGTGATGCAGACTTTTAATACTTTCTATATTTTTAATGTTTTAAATAATATTTTTGATGTTTTTAATCTTTTAAACCAGCTTTGCTGCAGAGGTGAGGACTGCCTTTCCTCTTCCCTTCTCCTCTGCAAGGTTTTGGGAAGGAACTGATCTCTTGAGGTTGGACTTGGTGATCTCAGAGGTCTTTTCCAAGCTAATTGATTCTGTGATTCTTCACCACAGCATCAACAGCGTGTGCATGTCCTTATTTTCAAAGCAGCAAAAATATTATAGGGTGTTAGTTGTCCTTTGTCCTCTGCAGATAGAGAAGTTTATTGCACAACTATTATGATTATCACCTCTCTTAGCAGGGGTTGCTGTTGATCTCTGCTGTTGCCATCCGGGAAGCTCTCTGAGCATTGATTGCTTCCCTGGAGAGCGTTCTCGACCCATTGATGCTGACAATGAGAGTGTGTTACACCCACGACCTGCCAGGTGCACGTGAGCACCCAGGAGACAATTGAACTGCTCGGTTTGATAAAAAGAAGGCACCTGAAAAGACTCCAGTCCTCTCTGCATGCACCAAAAAAGACAAATATTGCTACTTATCATACAGCACGGGATGAGTGCACAGAGCTGGCTCTGCAGGAGTTATTCAGATAAATATCTCTGCCCTTCAGAGGCAGAAAGGGCAGCATTAGCATCTAGAAATCACTTAGGAAGATGATGTATTTAACAACTGATAAGGTTTATCCTCCCCTTGCACGTGTGCCAGAGTGGCTTTTAA
Source organism: Pipra filicauda (assembly GCF_003945595.2). NCBI lineage: Eukaryota > Metazoa > Chordata > Aves > Passeriformes > Pipridae > Pipra > Pipra filicauda. Next base: position 782,053 of record NW_024104687.1, on the reverse strand, counting down.
TTTTTTAAATAGGTACAAACTGGATTTTGTGACTATTAAGGGGGTTCTGCAGGTCTGGCAAGGAGTGCAGTGTGTTGTAGGAGGCTGTGATCCAGCTGGTGGGGATGAGTGTGATCACAGATCTGCTGTGTCTGCTGATCTGCAGGTTTGGACCTGCTTAAAATACGTAGGAAAATGGACTCAAACTGCTATACCCTGCACAATCATGCAGCTTAATGGGACAGGGTGGATGGAAACTGGGTTTTCTCTTTAATGGGAAACTCACACTTTTGACATTTTATGACAGTTTCTAGCAGGATGAAATTCTGAAAACGATTTTCAAACTAACAGAAACAGTTTTGTAAGTTTGGCAGGTACAGTTGATTTGGAAACCTTGGAAATTTATGGATGAAAAATCTTTTAGGGGGAAAAATAAGAGCTCTCTGAGGGGTGGCAGAGGATTCACGGTTGTTTTTTTCATGTTAACAAAGTGAATCGGCCACTAAATTCCATTTTTGGGGATGAACTGTGGATGTTCACATGTGGGACATTGGCCAGACCAATCCCTAAGCTGTGCCACCAATTTGCCATTTTATAGAGGAAAGCATTCATATTTTTTCATGAGGTTGTAGTGGGATCCCCACTGCATTTTCTTTGACTTGCTCCTGTCAGGAGGAATAGAGCTTTTAATTAAAATGACAATGTTAGACTAGTCAGACTTCTATTATCATATGTAAGGAGGGCTTTGGGGAGCTATAAACATGACAGGGTTGGTATTACTGGTGCTGCAGCACTGAAGGATGTGTTTTGTTCTGATATTTGTATCCTTAGTTTTTAAAAATCAATTCTGAAATAAATAATTGTTCATTATCTTCCTTTAAATCAGTCACCAGCACTTCCCCAGCACTGCTGCCTTGCTGAGTTTTTTCATCCCTTTGTTTAGGTGTCTTCAGATAAACACAAAAAAAAGTACACTGAAATGGGACTGATTTCTTGCTTTTGTGTGTGTAAATCTCTTAATTAATCTGCTTAAAAGTAAAAAATAAGTGTTTTAGTTCATAGTAGAACTGAGAGCAGAATATCTGCACATTTATTACAGGTGATGTGCAATTACCCCAAAAAGCTGGCAGAACAGCTAAAATACTTTCCCAATGCACTGTCAGAGTCCTGGTAATTTTTTTTTATTATTAACACCGTCTTTCAGATGAACTTGCTAATATGAGTCCAGTGTGCTTATGTAATTATCACCATGGCTTAGAACTGGTCCAATATATTCTAAATAAATAGACACTGATATCTATTTAGAGAGACCTATTTTAATTCTCCTTTGGTGACCTTACATGGGCACTCAAGGAGGATGCAATGAAGTCTCTAATGTATTTTTTTTATCTCCAAGTGGATTAAAGTTTTGGGATAAGTTTAATTTTAGTGGTTTAATTCTACTAGTGTTGATGGATACTGAAAGCTAAAGGGTTTTTAGGAAGAAAGAGCAGCTAGACAAGTGTTTCAGAGTCCTGCAGTGAGGATTATGGTTGTTGTGGTTACCAGGTCAGCTGTACTGCTGCCACATCTGACTTCATCCAAAGCCTCATTCCCATTGGAGGATGTGGAGCTCCATCTTACAAGATGCACCTTGGCAAACCATTTGTCATCCTTCAAAACCAGAAAGGGCCCACAATGATCCCTCTTGTTGCAGTTGCTTCAGTCCCCCTGGCTGCATCCATGGGCTCCAGGGGTGTTACGGCTGGGACAGCTGATTGCAAAGACTCAGAAATGACACTTCTCAGAACAGAGCACTGCTTCCTAACACATCCAAGAGCAGGATATAAGGGGTATAAACTACGAATTCCACATAAGTATTCCCTCAGGAAAATATTTCCTCATTATCTTATGAAGAAGTTTAATGCATTTCTGACCTGCACTCTTATTATCACAGTTAAGTGGGAGGTTTAGAGACAAACATATTGGAGCAAGAAAGATCCCCAGAGAAATGTGCTTTTGGCAAAAGGACCCTTATAAGTTTCAGCTTCAAAAGCTGGGACTAAAAGGACTTGGCTGTACAGGAACAGTCTGTGGAAAAGCTACATGGAGGAGACCTTGAACTTCTGTCTCAAAATGCTTGAAAATGGTGAGGAATTTAGACAGAGAAGTGCAAGCAGGACTTCTATTGCTATCTCTATTCTCTTGCTTACCTGATTTATGAAAATCACTCTCCTTCTCTCTGTAGGGACTCATCTGTCAGAATGATCAATGTGCTTTGATCTCTTGAAAGCAAACCTTGTTAATACAGCCCTGATGTGCAAGGCTGGATTGGATTTCTCTACCTACATTTATGTTTTCTTCTTATCTGGGGTATTTTATCTTCAGAATATTGTTCTCCTTTCCAGTGATTGCTTTGCCTGTGGTGATTTAACTCTGCCTCCTGACATGCAGCATTTCAGTGGTTTCACTGCTGCACAAGTATTGAACTCTCTAGATGTGATTCCACCACCTTGAATCCCTAAAACTTGTCCTTGCTGGTCCTGTGAGACTCTCTAGTACCTACCTGTGGGTGTTAAATGAAGTCTTTGCTGACTCAGTATAAGCACTGTGATATCTGAGTTGTGATTTGGTTTTGCCTCAGCTTCCCATTTGCATTGCAGGGTGTACCCACACCCCTGTGTTAAGAGTTGTTGGTAGGAATCACAGGCTTGTGGCAATAGCTGAGGGACAACTGGGGCTACAGCATTTGAAGAGGTGTAACAAGTGGCCTGAGGGATTAACTGCTTGTGTCAAAATAATCTGTTGCAAATCAGGTAGCAATCAAACCTCGTAATTTGGTCATCCGCCTTGGCTTTCAGAGGATTGTTATTCTCTTCCAAACTGACAAGGAAGTTTATTATACAGCTGATTGCTGAACCAGTGTTGTGAGAGGCCCAGTCCAAAGGCTGTCTCTTCATCTGCATGTTGAAGTATTCACCTTAAAAGAGAAAACTGGGATGTTACTTTGCAGGCTGGGAAGATCCCCAGTGGGAGGGAGTTAAGAAACAGCAGTGTTCAGCTACACCAACCATAATTTCTGTGCTTTCTCCTCAGCTGCCAGGAATCCTTTCTGCTATTGGCTTCTTCATTTCTCTGCTGTTGATAGAGCAAAAAGAGCTTCTTCCTTATAAAATTCCGTTTTTCTCTGGAATCCCTCCCCAGTGCCAATGCTTCTGCACGTTTTAACAGCTATTTCCACTCTGTCTAGGAGGGGAGGGTTTACTCCCATAGAAGAGAAGACAGAGAAAACCAAATTTTACTCGAGCTGCCCGCAGCTGTTCTCCCAGGCAGGATTCAGTGAGCTGCTGCATTCCTTCATGCTCAGCTAGGCACAGGTACCCAGATCCAAGAGATGTGTGTAGGCTCCTGAGTCCCACAGCAGCACACTCTGATTGCAATACAGAGATCCTGCAGCTTGGACCAGTTTGCTCAGATCTCTGGGTATCTGTTCGTGTATATATCCAAGTTCCATATTCAAAGTCAACACTTCAATTAAAAGTGAATTAGCATGTCTTTTATACGAGGTTGCTCATTTGATTAAGGGTGTGGTCTCTCTTTAAAGTGTATTCCCAGAGCAGGTATCTCACAGTATATCTGAGGTGAGACAGGAGAGAGAGCCCCAAGGTTCTTGCCTCACTTGTGTGATGAAAAACTGGTGGAAGGGGCAACAGAGCAAAGAGGCAGGTCCTGCTGGAGCTCTCAGCAGTCCAGTCTCCAGAGGCACAAGTCTCCTGCAACTACAAGGGCCGTTGGGTTTTGTTGCTTCAGCTCAAAAGTAACTCCTTTGATGCTGTTTAATTTCAATTTTTTGAATGATTAGTGATAATACAGATGAGATTATGGATTATAGAATTTTTCTGGGATTCTTTTACTCTTACAGATTTTCCTGGTTCTCCAGGTGTGGTTATAGCACCAGGATCACATTTTTTTGACTGTGGATTATTCCATGTCTTGCTGCTGCTTTTTCTGATAGGAGACTGGAAGCATAAAGAAGCCAATGTTCCATTCCCATAAAGCACCATATCTCATATAGTTTTTTTTAATTAAACTATATCAGTTCTCTCCTGAAATCATTGTTCAAAAGAAGTCTACCATCTGCAGAACATTTTTATGAGTTATTATTTTACTTTGGATTTCAGGGAAAAGAGAAGACATTTCCAGTTCTACAGTTCCAGTGGGCTTTGGACAGCAAAGCTAACAGAAAATCCTCAAACTGTTCTGAGGTCCAGAGATGATTTTTGCCTGTATCTTCTCTTTTTGCAGTAGTAACTTAATTTATTCTTAATTGGATCCTGATATTCTAATGAATGATGTACTCCAAAGATCTCATTCCTCTGTGATTAAGACTTTGTCCCTTTTGTTTTTCTTTTTGCCAGCAATCCCCTGACATTGAGGATCTGATTTAAGACCACTTGAAGTCAATAGAGAGATATTGATCAATTTTAATGGGCTTTGAGACAGAACCAAAAAAACTGGCTGAAAAAACTGCTAGCATTTCAGGAAAGCCACAAGTTATGCAGCTGAATTTGGCAGCATGTAATTAATTACTGAAATTTAATATTGTGTTGCACAATACTTTGCTCTTCACAGAAGCAAGCAGGCATTTTTTTAATATTTCTATGCTCCAGTGCAAGACATATTTTATAAATCATTGCCATGAACCAGAAGAATGTCTTTCATTATGTTCAGAATTGACTGCCTTTGGTTTCTATCCCCATCAGAGGATAATGAAAACAGCTGGAGTTAAATTATTATAATTCAGAAATATCCCCTGGCATATTCCTCTCTCAGTGTGCTCTGTCCTGTGGAAATGAGTTGCATGGTGCTGAGAAGATCAGGGGCAGTTGTGTAGCAGTCTCTGACTTTCGAGGCAGAAAATCCCCAACCTGCTCTGGTCACACAGCTCACCTCCAAACCAGAGGCTGGTCCCTTATTTGATGCAGCATTTAGACTCCCCAAGCCACAGATATTTCCATAACGAGTTGCCCATTTGCTGTTGGAGCCAAACTCTGAGCAGTGGGGGACTGACAGGGTGTGCATTTGATAATCGCTCTAACGAGCAGGAGCAGCAATGACTTCACGTCCCTGACAAATTGTTATCCAGGGGATTTAGCAACAGGCTTGGCTGAAGGACAGCACATGAGGAAAACAGCAAAGCTGGCTTATGGTTTGCAAAATTCAAAGCCATAAAATACTTTGGAGATGGGCCTTTTGATCTGCTAAATCTCATTTTAGTGACTCGGGCAGCGATGTTTTGAGGGTTCAGTAGGATACAACAATCTTCTCACAAAAGTTTTCTTTGTTTCCCTTTTGTATTCTTACACTTGTCTGAATTTCATTAAAAATATGGCTTTACTATTCACTGTCATGGTACTTGTCTGATGAACACAGGATAATAAAACCATTTGTAATTTCTGTAATGAGGCAGAAAAGGACAAAAGGGAGGAAAACTGTTGTGATTTTATACCTTCCTAGACATCTACTTTTTATCTTTTAATTTTGTCCTTTAGGGCAGACTGAGAATGATGCTTTTTGTCTAATCTGTCGTCAATTATTGAATGAATCATAGTTGTCCCTTGTTGATCTGTTGTTTAATCGTATAAAATGAATAGCACCCATTCCTCCTCAGACTGAAATATTATTTAGTGTGAGAGAAGAAGGCAGGATTTAGCCAGAAATCTTATTGCTAGAGCAGTATTCTGCCAGTCCTGTGGCCTTGCATGTCTCAGTCCTGTCTCTCGAGATCCAGCTCTAACACCTATATTTTCCTTTGGGCTTGTCTACTCTGTGGCAAACCTCATAGAGTTTGAAAGGTGTGCTTTGGCACGATCCCAAGCAAATTAAAAAGCATGTTTTCTCCAAATAATAGATGACCTCTGCCTGGGATCGGAGTCTGGCTGTGCCCAGTACGGGGAAAGGCAATGACAGTATCCTGAGCTCCTCTGAGCCAAGTTATATATTTATATTTCTGTGTCAGGTTCTCTCTGCACCAGGCCAACTTCTAACATGCTAGAGGAACTGAAGTGCCACATGGAGCATGGCTGCAGATGAGAAAAGTTTCTTCTTAGCCTGTGTCTGACAGATCACAGTAAGCAAGGCATCTAATTAAAATCCTGTTTGAACTTTGATCTCCTGTTCTTGCTCCCTTACCAGCAATGAATGTTTGAAAGGATGCTTTTACCAGTACTTTGCAATATAATTAATGTTTTCCTGACCTGTTTTTCATGTGTAGCAGTATCACCTCTCACCTTCAGTCCAGCAGAGAATTACTGTCTGTCCTGAGAATGCAGAAATCTGGATTGGTTCATTGTTTTACTGAATAAATCACACAGGATGCCTTTACATTCGTTCTTAATGCAGTGCAATGTTTATTTGGTCAGACCTTTTCCTTGTTATCTTGTACCTTCCTCAACCTGTTTACCAGCTTTGCAGCCTCCTCATTAAATGTGAAGAATTATGCAACTCCTGAGAAAAGGCCATGCATGTTGACAAACGCTGGAAACAACAGATGTGTTTCAAAGAGGAACTGGAACTGGTTTTCAGGTTCTGAGAATAGTGTGGGCTGGAGGATACAGCCTATTCTCACTTTAGGCTATCCTGTCAAACTCCCAGCTAGTGCAATCTCATCACGAGGTGGTGGCTTGGGAAGCATCCTGCCAGTTTTTCTCTCATCCAAGAGCAGCTGTTTTGTTTGCTTTATGTTCTTTCCCCTGGCAGCTGTAAACGAATATACTGTGAGACAACACGTGAAATGTACATCTGGGAGCCAGCTTGAAAGGAACCACGGAAGAAAACAGAAAACATAAGGGCTCAGAAAAGGACAGGGGAAATCAGAGGGAAGCAAATGAAACAAACCCAGGATGTAAGTGCAAGAATCTTCCTTTCTGCTCACATTCCTGGTTATGAACTTACTGGGCAGAGACCAGGAATGGGGTAAAACAACCCAGGAGAAACACCACACACAAAAATAGACAGATGCTGGGATGTTGGGGCATCAGAGTTATTGCAGGTACAGCTCCTGCAATAAGAAGGTGCAATAACACCACTATATGTGTGCCTGTGTGCTGATGAACAGCCAAAATTCGCAAAGAACACGGGGGTTAATACAAGAGGGAGAAATATAAATAGGAAAGCAGCATGGAAGAGAGAATAAAAGTCTTGGTTCTATGCTGGCTGAGTAAGCCCTGAGGTGCCCTAGACATGCTGAACTGGAAGCTGAGGAATCTGAACAGGACACACAAAGATTTAGAGCTATTTAAAAATTAAATCAAGCACGAGGACTGTGAGCTGGATACATTCTGTGGTGCTGTTTCAGGTCACTTTAGATTTCAAGGAAAAACTATCCCAACGTGCATTAATGCACCAGAAAAAAAAAGGACAGAGAGCTCAGGAAAAGCACCACTTGACAGCAGTGACATGGTGAACTGTTTAAAAGCCTCCGAATGGTTCTTTGAACCAGGAGACCTGAGCAACAAAGACACAGAAATTCCGTAAATAATTTATTCCAGGACATAATGTTCTCCTACTGACAGTAATAAATATATGGAAAATACACTTATTAAAGGTTAGGTGGAAAACTATTCTGAGAAGACGTTCTTTGCAAATGTCATCCAGCCTCATTGCATTTCCAATTTAGGTATAAGGTTTTTATGTCATTTTGGCAACAGTGTGAAAATACAGATGATTCATGTGTAAAGGAAGAGAATTTAAGAGAAATGCAGATGGCATTTTCGACAGAGAAAATTATTTTGTTTATTTGCAAATCTGGGACGAATGGAGTTAAAATGGGCCCAATCTGAAATCAGCATACAAACAAAAGGATTGGAGCCTAGATTTAAGTTTTGTGGCTCCACTTGGAAAGAATATCTCATCTGATGGAAGTGTGAAAAGCTCACAGTCCTTGACAAAGTTAAACTATGAAACAGAGAATTCATGGCAGTTAATGAGTTCCATCACAGTTTATTGCTTGACTTTTCTCTCCCTCTTTTTGTCTCTTGAATCATTTAAGGAAAACTTATTTGAGACCGGCACATTGAAATCAATTGATTAAATCTGATTGTCCTTTTTTTCCCATTGGTTGCCACTGGAAACGAGCACATTTAAGAAGAGCCTCCACTCCCTCTTTGCAGTTATCTGACAAAGGCCAGTGGGGCTGGCATTCTGCTGAGGAACAGTTTCTCTATTACACTTCTTTCTGTCATAATCTTGGAAAACATCAGGTTCTTCTAGCCAGCTTTTACATTGCCCAGGGGATTTATTTTGTAACTGAAACACAGATTAGAAACCCAGGTGATGGGGTGGACCCAGGTGCCTCTTTGCAAATGATTTATGGAACTGAGTTGCAATTGAAACAACGAAGGATTTTCACAACTTTTCCTTTAAAAAGTTCCAACTCTGCTCTGGGATGGCATTCGATAAATAAATCTAAGGGGCAGGAAAAATCATGCTTTTTTACTGACTGGTGCCAAAACAAAACAAAAAAAAACCCCAAACTTTAAACCCAACCAACAGACTTTTCACAGCTTTTTCAGGTATGCTGCATTGTTAAGCAAAAAAAAAAAAGTACAGAAATACAGGCCAGAAACACAGTCTGCTGTCACCAGTAAGAACATTTCCATGATTATCCATGAGAACAGGTCCTTTGCTTAGCTCATTAGGAGCTAGAATTCGTGCCTTCCCTCACCTTGAAATAAAAACTGCATAATCTCTCTGCTGTGTGGTGATGTCTCTCTGTGCTGAGCAGAGTTATAGGGGGAGCAGAAGCAGAGGCACGCAGAGGAGAGACAGTTGATTGAGAGAAGTGTCTTAATTCTCTGCAGTGCTGCCTGATTAAAATAGCACGAGGAGCGAGGCATGCTTTTATCAAGCACAATGAACACACACAGTGTTCCTGAATTGTTTCTCTCTAGCTTTTAAATGTGTCAATATTCGTTCCAGTACCATTCTTTTGTTTAAGAAATACTCACCTGCTGTCCCTGTGGTTTAAGTCAATTTTACTCCTGAGCCTTTGTCATCACAGATCCATTTATTCCAGGCTCAATCTGAAATTTATGTGCTTGTAACCCAGGGATGTAGCACGTGGGTCAGGAATATCTTTACCCATGGCTTTAAATAGAAGTAAAAATTCTGAGTGAGATGCACAATCAAATCCCAGGCAAGGAAGAAGAACATGCACATCAGAGAGTGTTGAAGGGTTTAACTCTTAATGCATGCCCTCCACTCACTTTCTGAGGAGTATATTGTCCTCAGGAAAAGGGAAAAAGGAAAAGGAAAGGGAAAAGTGAACTTTCTCTGGCTAATTGGGTGCTGTGTACGGTGGAAGCAACCTCAATCATCACTTGAAACTTGTAAATCCTGTGTGAGCAGTAGAATACCTTCTAGAAAGACAATCAGCTCTTAGATCTTGAAATGTTTAGAAGGATTTTAAGCAACAGGAAATCCATATTCTCAGAAAAGAGCTCTAATGTCCAATTAACTTCATAGCGGATGTTCTGTGCCTTATTGATAGCAATAATTTATCCAGCTCCAGCTTTGGCCTCCAGCTCTCATTATGCCTTTTGTAGATTAATAGTCCCTCAATTATCAGATGTTCTCATCATGTCTGTATGAATTGGAACATCTTCACCTTTTAACCTCCTCTTGGATGAACTCATATTGAGGTCCTTTGAGTCTTTCCTGATCACAGTGAATTCTAGGAAAGGCAGCCCCTGAGCATTTGTTTTTCTGGCACTTTCAGGAGGGTGTTGAGAAACTGAGACAGACCAAATAGCAAGGCACACACCCAGCCCCCAGCCAAGGTGTAAGAGCTGTCACTAAACTGGGCTTTGGCTCTGCTGTTCATGAGGCTGGCTCATTTGCCACTAAACATTCCTCTCCTTTGGGATGCTATTCCTGTGTTTTGGTGCCCGAGGCTCATGCCCAGCCTCTATCAGCCAGAAGCCACCAGAGCCTTCTTTAGGACACAGCCTGAGTTAGTGGTGGCAGTGAGACAACTCTCTCTTCCTCAGCTTCCTCCAAGCACTACTTATTTATATCACGGGGTTAAAGCTGGTCCACAAGACAGTTTTGCATTTGACAAGTGGTAGTTTGGGACCTGTGGCCATTTGTGCCCCTACACTCAGCCAAGGCTGTCGGAAGGTTGGCTGGCTGTGTGCAGGGATATCTGCTTTTCTTTCCTCTGCAATACAGGTCATCATTTCATTCTCTGGTTGCACCTCTGCTGCTGCTCTCTGGGTGCTAACCTAGCCCTTGTGACATCTGCAAATTTTATAAAACAACCCAATAATCCTTTCCCCTGAGATGGTGTGACAACCTTTCGTTCTCTCAGGTATGTGTCATCCACATTTGAGCTTGCTTTCTACAATATATTGCTTTTGTGTATACTGGGGTTTTTTTAAACCAAATGCCACATGGCAGTGCAATAAATGGTTTACAAAAACTTGTATATATGTTAGTGCAAGTTTCTTCATCAGCAACATTTGTAATTCATGAAAAATAGATGTGTTTGTGTATGAATGTTCAAAACTGTAAATGTTTCTGTTCAAGACAAAGTACCTGGGGCTGATTAGAAAAGCCTGACTGGATAACTGTTGGAAGAGTGCAGATATAATGTGCTGGAAAGAGTGAACATGCTTTCTTAGAAAACACTCCCAGGCCTTGTGGTTGCATTGGATTTATCTTTGTAAAATAATCACCTTGTCTAACTACTTTCCAATAATTTATGTAGATGAAAAGGTAATTTTCATTTCAGTGTCCTCCATTGGACTTAATTTCTATGGAAGTCAACAGGATTATATTTTTTAACTGCAAATGATTTTCAGAGTAATTCACTCCCTCTTTTGATTTATTTCTGTATTAGTTTATATTAATTTTACTCAAGGACACTTTAAATACTTAGTCATCTTTTTGCAAAAATGAACATCCCTTTTATACCTGATTACACCCATTAAACCTAATTGTTACACAGGACAGCCAGGGCTTAAAAGAAAAAATGATGAGAGGCTGATGTGATTAGTATAAAAAAAATCATCCACTGTGATCATGATAATCAGATCAAACCCTTCAAAGGATTCCTATTGATTGTCCAGGGCAGTATATTGGTAAATCCGATTCCCACCTTACAGGACAGGGCTTTTTCAATGGGGCACTGCTATGTGGCCTCTGATATCTGCTCTGCACCGAGTCCCTGCAAGCTGTGGATCTGCCCCATCAACCTTTGTGAAAGCACCTTTGCATGAATAAAGGTGGGTGCAGAGTTTAGCTGGTGTTGGGCACAGCATGGTACCAGTGGGAGGACAGTAATTCCACATGGCTGGTTATTCACACTGCAGTTATAACCAGTACTTGCTGTCCTGAACAGCCTTGGTCTAGCTAATCCCTTGGAGAAACAAGAAATATTTGTTACCTGACAAAAAGGTCTGAAAAACCTTTCTCGAGGTTCCACTTATTTCTGGATGCAGTTGAGCTGGAAGAGAGGGGGAGAAAGAAGAACTAGAGACTATTGTGCATCACACACACACACACACACAAACACATACAAAGGCATTTTCTATTCCTTAGTTGTCTCATATACAGGCAGAACTTCACTCCCTGTAGATGTAGCAGTTCTGTATTGCCTGTTTTATGCTGACTGCTTTCTTTGGGAAGCTTATAAGGTCACATTTGTTTACCTATAGTGTGATTTAGTCACATGAAAACAGATTTCAAGGTAGGGAATATTGCCATGGCCTCACTGAATCTCTGCTGAAACGCAGAGGTTGCCTTGAGCCTGTGCTGGATTTTTAACTCAGGCCTCATCTCCTTCTCCATTCCCATGTGTGGAGTGGTAAACAAGCAGTGTGTCAATAAGCTCAGCCAAGAGCCAGAATCACTGTGCTCACAGCTGGGAATTGGGCATAAAATGCTCTTTCTCCATCATTACTGAAGCCACCAGTGTGACTGAAGCCACCAGCAGTGCCACTTCCCAGGGGACTCAACAACGGAGCTGCTTGTCTGGAGATGGCTGGAATTCTGTGCCCGTTGGAGCTTTGTAGAAAAAGATAATTTCTGAGGGTGAGTCATGTGGATCTGGCTGCCACTTACTGAGAAATATGTGTGCATGTGGGATGTAGCAAAAATTAGCTGGGTCTACTGAGCAGCAATAGAATATGTACAGGGAAAAGATTTAAAATATGTGAATGTCTCTCTCTAGTGACACTGAAATGAGGGCAATAGGGGCAAACAATCTGGTTAAATTAAGCTTTTCCTGGCAATCAGTGAGCTGTTAATAGAATCTTCTGGATTTCAGTTCTGTAGATCTTTACCAGGCTATAGGCATCCTTTTTTTTTTTTTCCTGTTTTTCCAGCTTTTTAACCTGTTTTCTGCCATTATCAGAAAGGCACAAGGGACTGTGTCAGAGTCACTCTCTCCACCTCCAGCCCCTGGGACTCTGTGGTGAGTCAGAGATACAGTGGTTTGGGAACAGCCTGTGAACCAGCCCTGCTTATTAATAATTTTGTTTTTCACAGTGTTATTTTTAAACGAGGTCAGTTCCCTGACCAAGGTCACTGTGCAGCTGCCCAGGCACTTCCAGGGCAGAGCTGAAGGGCAGGAGCAAAGTGGCAGCAGGAGGCAGGGAGAGAACTGGCAGCAGCATCAGCTGGCTCTGCTGTTTCCAGGAGTTCTGCATTTTGAAGGAAACCAACCTCTGAACTCCAAGGGCAGCTTTGACACTGCAACTGGTTGGTTGGTTAGCTCAGCACAGGCTTTTGGAAATTTGGACCTGGGCATGGTCATGACACCAAAAGAAGAAAAGTCTTGAGCTTCCACAGAGCTGAGCACAGGAGCAGAGCTGGCAGGCTCTGCAGGGTGGAGGTGTTTGATGCCAAGCTGGATGGGCCCTGAGCAACCTGACCTGGTGGGTGCCATCCCATGGCAGGGGGCTGGAACTGGGTGATCTTCAAGGTCCCTTCCAACCCAAACAGTTCCATGATTCTGTGAAGCTGTAGCCTTGTCATGCAGTGACCAGCACTCCTGGGCTGTCCTGGCAAAGGGGATTGGAACTGGAAAGTGATTTTTAAAAGATCCAGAACTCAAGTGCTGAATCACTGGAATTCCTCTCTGCTGGCAGGTCTGGGAGGATCAGGGTGTATAACCTTTAGCAAAGCACACATTTCTTATAGGTCATCTGCTGTTTTGGTAGGTTTATCAGAGGATCTGAAGTGCAGCTTCACAAAGTTCTCACTCCTCTACATCCTCAGAATAAAGTACTAATAAATCCTTGTTCTTGTACTACTTCAGCACAGAATATTCTGTGACTAGTAGTTGCCTGAAGCACTCTGTATGTTTAAAATATCTCTTATTCCTTTGAGGTTCAAGCAAAGGTAGAATAAGGACAATTTAGGAATTTCTGACTCCTAATGCTGCTCTCCTCAATTGGCCTCAATCTGATGCTTAAATAGGCTAATATCACAAATTCTCCCTAACAGGGATGTTGGACAATATACTTCAGTCTTGGGTTGTGAATTCCACTGGCACGTATTTTAAGGCAGTTGTATTCAGGCTTTTGCAGAGTGATTTTTATTCTGGAAACAGTTTAAGTTGAGAAATCAATCCATTGTTGCAATATTAACTTTCCAGTCATCCAGTAAATAAAATAATCCTAATGCTGTTAGGAATAGTTTTAAATTACAAATTAGCTTCAATTTCAATAAATTGCCTGATTTGAAATCAGTGGCTCTGCTGGGAAATGTGTGAATCTCATGTAGATAGCACTTGAACAAAAAGGTTAATGATGCAGTTTATTACTTGGAAAAGGAAGAAATTTTTTTAAAACTTGCTTTGTATTTCCCTCTAGGAATTTTTACAGCTATTATCACTAATCATGCAAACTAAATCAATACTGTTTCCAGTTCATCTGCATGGAGTTTTCAAAAATATTGAGCTTCTTTTCATCTGAGATTTAGCTGCTGATCTTATTAAGATGAATAATAGATGCAAGATATTCTTAATTATTAAATGATGACTTAATGAAGTTACTGGAGGACAAATGAGAAGTGATCACTGTCTGAAGAAGAAAACACTGTAATTGATTTTGGCTGAGGTTGGTGGTAACTCACTACAGTGCTAACATTGGTGAATAACTGTCCAGATCAACATCATTTTTTTGGATTTTGTTGAGAGAGTGAAATTACAAGTCAAAAATGCTGAATTTACTCACATCTTTGGTATCTGGTTAGAGATGTTTAATCATTTGTAGAAGCTCTGACTAGCTGATTAATGTGTTTATTCCATGGCATTCAACTCCTTTGGAGAACTCTCTACAGCAATATGAGGCTGAAGGTGCTTACAAGAAGTTCACTTGAAAGGACCCCAGCAACAGTGTTTGACTCTCCTATGGGAATTTAGAGCAGGAATTTTCCAAGGGAAAAAAAAAGAAAGGTTTGTAGGTTAAAATGAGAGAACAAATGATCAAAGCTTCTGAGGGTCTCTCAAGTTGCTGATTTTCTCTTTTTTTCTTAAGCATCACAAGCTTAGTGCTCCAGGCAGAACTAATTAACTAATGAAGATGAGGGAAAATTGCCGAGGAAGGAATGGAGAACAAAAACTTGTTAAAATATAACAATTAGATATCTCTGTTTCATGTAATATCTACTGTGTTGATCACTTTTTGTGCCAACATCCCAACAGCAGTTTTTTCTAATCATGCAGAAGTGCCAGGTACTGTAGGCTCTACACTCTCCTGCTTTGAAGTTTTGTGTCTTTAACACTACTCAGGAATAGTAATTTTTTTGGCTGGTTCTGTAGGTTAAAGAAATCAGAAATTTAGACAGGATGCTTGCTAAAAAAAGTGCCATAATTGTGTGGCTTTGGGTTTTAGTTCTATTGCCTGATTGATGACTTTATGGGTTGAGTGTAGCAAGCAAACTGTGTGGTAGAATCTGAGGAAGCAGAAACTGGGAAGCAACCAATAAAGTTATCAAAGAGGCAGTAGGCTCAGAACCCAAAGCTGCAGAGTTCAAATGCAGCACATTTCTGGTGGTTTATTTTGGATATGGATGAATGGAAATCAGAAAACAGATGAATCTATGGAAGAAAAGCCATGGAAAAAGTCTCTCTGGACTAAAGCATTGGCTTAAAGGAACCTAAAATATTTATTGCTGGAAGGCCATCCCAGGAAGGCATCAGTACATACTGTTTCTCTTTCCCTTCTCCTTCTCCCAGGAGGCACTACCAGAGACAGGCTGCTGTAATTCTTCTGTTACACAATTTAATTTAATCACAAACTTAGCTTATGACTCAAAAAGTCACAGCTACTGTTCAAAGGGAAACAGCAGGAAGATTTGGTCAGTGTTGGCTTGTCATTGCTGCACCTCATATGATAATTACAATTTGCCCTTTCAAACTCCTGTTACAGGACTATTTCTGTCCTTCCATATTAAAATCTTTCAAATCTCATATACCTGAATCATACTCCTAGTGAGACTTGAGCTCAAATTGTGAAAGTATTGAAAACATGTATGATTCATGCTTTATATATAGCACGTAAATAATAGTTTATATATTCCACTAACATGATTCTTCATGTTCCCTCTTATCCACCCTTTTTCACTCATCACTGTGCCTCATGGCTGCCCAAAATTTTCCATGTAACTTATTTTTTCAGTTACTCGTATTTTTTCCCCTTTTCAAAATATGTGGGTATTTTGTAGATAACTGGGCACACGTATAAAACATCTGTATAAAATAATTAGCCATCATAATTTTAGGCAGGAAGACCAAGCTTTCAACACCAAACTTTTACTGACTTGTAAAATTTAAGAGCTGTGGTAGCACAGTCCATGTGTGGGAGTGGGAGAAGGTTCCTGTGACACATTATGGTATTTTGGGATTAGAAAACCCGGGAAACATCTGGTTAACAAATGAGTTGCACAACAGAGTTGGTTCTTCGTCTTCTTTTTGAGCTCTATCCCCAATGTCAGCTTTCCTAGGAGATATTCCCAGAGCCAGCAAATCCTCTCCAGTTGGTGCTTTAGCGGGGAACCAGGAGTGATGAGAAGGTCCCAAGGGACATGGGGGTGAGACAGCTCCTGTGGGATGGGAAATATAAGTTATCTATCTACGCAACCAGGACTTGTTTTTTATGGAAAAGCTTATGGGATATCTGGGAAAATAAAGACCCTAAGCTGTTCAGGTGGCAGTCAGGGGCAGGAAGTCAGGAAGCTGCTGAGAAGGAAGACTCCAAACACCTCATCCTGTGTGAGGACAATGCAGAGTGCATTGTCCCTGCCTGGTGTCAGTAATGCCAGCACACGAGTTTTACAGCAGGAGAACTCCTCTTTTGGCTGGAGTTAATGTCTTGTGCCTCCAGTGGAGTAATTTTAGCCTCCCCAGCTGGATAATTCACACCCACTGGGGCTCTGGGAGCACCGAGCTGCAGCCACTCGTGGCAGCTGACTTGTGCCATCTCCAGCTGTGCTGGCAAGGGGGGTGGTGGCTGGAGAGCAGCAAGGCCATGGCCCTGTGGCATGGCTTGGAACACTCTGTCAGATTGGTGTAGTGGCTTTTTCTGCCCACCCCTTTGCCCCAGACACCCTGCCCCGCTGAGCCTCCGAGACCTCTGCCTCCAATTTATGGACAGGGTGTTTGACACCTGATAGCCTGATGCACACAAGCTGCTCCAACAGCTTCGATGTGTCTTTTCCCAGGACAAGGATGTGCAGATATCCCACTCTGCATTTCAGGCTCTCAGAGCTTTGTTTCTGTTTCACCTTTAACAAAGGAGCAAACGCTTGTGAATGTCCCCTCCAGGCCCCATGACAGGAATTATGTTTTCCAGCTGGTCACAGCTCCTGTGATCTCTTTGCTGTCCTGCTTCTTCCTCACTGCCTTTGCAGCATTTTGGTACCTTCAAGCAGTGTGTAATTTCAGTGAGATGGAATAGGTTTGTACAGCAACTAAGCTGCTGGACTGGATAGAGGCAACTCCTGCTGCACATGGCAGCGGAAAAAAAAGAGTAGCTCCAAGTGCAAAAAGCATTTCAAGTGGCTGAAAAATTGCTTTGTTATGAATTATAGACTATTTTTGCTGTTCTGATAATGGGACACTGTCTGCTGTGATTCACTGTAGTCAAGCAGCATTAACTTCAGAGAGAAATGGGATAGAAGGGAAACTGCTCCCTTGGCAATGGGGTATTTTGTGTGGGCAAGCACTGTGGCTACACTGAATTATTTCACTCTGCTCGTTCAGATCTGACCTTCTAGGCCCTTTTGATGTTGAAGTTATATGCTGTGCAATAAAAAGTGAGTTAAAGAGTGTCTGAGTAATCTAATCAAGGGTGTTAATCAGAGAATATAATCCCGAGACATATTAACATTCTTAAACCAATTAGGTTTAACAGAATAGCAAAAAATGAGCAGTGACAAAAACCTCTCAGCTTCTCACAAATGGGCATGCAGGCTTTTAAAGTGTGAAACCAAGGACAGACTACCTGGTGCCATTTGATAAGGGACTGATAAATTTAGGTTCCAAACCACTCAACAGATGAGTTTAGCTTACCTTCAATCAGTCTCATGTTCCACAGACCCCAGGGAGATACATCTCACTAGACTAAATTCAGTCCCTGTGAACACCTACCTCTGCCACAGAATATATTTATTATATATATATATATATATAAATATTATATATATAATATTATATATTATATACATATATTATATATGTATATACACGTTATAAATGTATTAATTGAGATCTATTTTAGCAGGAAACTCTCTCATTATAAATCATGAATGCTGAGAGGCATTACAGACCATCATTTCTTTTTGGATACGTGTGTGTGTGTTCAAATTCAATCAGGTTGATATGCCACAGCATGCCATTTAATTTAAATTGAATTAATCAAAAGAGTACATTAGCCACATCATTTTAATATTGTCTTGGAAAAATCCTTGGTCTGTAGAGCTCAAGAACAAGTCTCCTGGACATGGTGGTGAGATGACACTATGATGCTTGCTCTTCTGCAAAATTAATTCAGAAAAATAAATAACTTCTTTCCTCCCTCATCATTCCTCTTTTTTTTAAACTGCTGCCATTTGGACAAACACCCTCTTTGTTCTGTTTTCATTTATGAAAAAAGTTACTGCAGAGGTTAGTAATGGGAGTTTAAGACTTCTCTCTCTATTATTATTTCTTTCTCCTGTTGAGAAAGTTCTTAGATACTTCATGTTTTAGTTCCTCCTTTGCAGATTGAGTGGCAATTTTCCTCCTTCGAGTGTGTTTTGAAGACTAAAATTGAGAACTGGAGGAACTCAGGTTCTCTACAAAGCATGTCCAAGGGGGGGTGAAATGGGACCAATTCATAAATCAGATTAAAATTTTTTTTGGCCTCTACTTGTGTACCTTCTCTCTTTGTGTATTTTGTTTTGCTTTCCCAATTCCATGAGCAACAAAATGTCATTAAAGTGTCCTGGAAATTGGACACATTCCAGATTCCAGAGGTTCTGGCTTCACTGAACAGAGGGGTCAGTAAGAAGTGATGAGAGCTGTCAGTTTTTGTCAGTTTTGCCATGCCCAGCTCTAGTGTATTGTGCTTTTCCTTGGAAATTTCATGTTGTTTCAAGGGAAAAGATACTAATTCCATCATGTGGCTGGGAAATCTGAAGCTGTGGCCATTTCTCAAGGCTCTTTTTCCAGAAATATGGATTTTTATTTCGAGTTATAATTGATGAATTATAATGGTGGGTGATGAGGACAGCCTTGGGCTCACAGAGGGCAATTCCAGCCTTGCTGGAGCTGGAGTTCACCATTTATTGCTAAATAAATGCACAGAACTTTGTGTAATGACCTGAACAAGCATATTCAGAGAATTGGATGGTCACAAAGGATCTTGGGAAATTGAATTCAGCTTCACTTATCCATAGGAGTTGGTTTCAGTCATGGAGAGGTCTGTATTGAACCATCTAGGCAACCCACAGTCTTTTATCTATGAGGTCTGCAGGGTCTATTATATTATCTTATAATTTCCATTCTGCCTCAGGTCAAATGCAAATTTCTATAGTACCCAGAGAACTAACACTGGGAAAAATTTGTTTCCAGATTAACCAGAGGTGGTCCTACACTGGAGATTGTTGTTTAATAAATGTGAAACTGAGGCTGCAGAACTTTTTTATTTTCACTTTTCAGTGTGCTTTAGTTATTTATGACTCCGTGCCTGAAATTTTGTTACACCCTTGTAAATCACCAGAGAAATATTTGAGAGGTTGTTTTTCCCACAGAGGAAAAGCAGTCATAACTAAAAGGCTTATTTAGCTTATTTATATCTGTATACTTTATCAGCCTCTTGTACAATTTTGATTTCATTGTGGCAGTGTGTGCTGCACAGTCCAGCAGTACAGATCCACAGGGTTATAGCTGGGCACTATGTAAACACCCTATTTATTTTAATGGGAACATATTATTTTATAAATATTCTTTCGGAGATAAAAGGAAAATTCTCCGAATGTAAATTTGGCTCTGCTGAATAGTCATTCAAAAAGAGGGACTGGAAGGTGACATGTGTACCCCTTTTTAACTTGTATAACATTGAAAGCCTTAGAAATTTTAGTATCATTCACGTTAACACATCAAAGTACTGGTGGGTGAACTCAAATCTCTCTGAAATGCTAATCCACACCCTTAACTGTAGTGAAATGAACATACAGATGGTTCTTCTAATTACTTGGAGAAAGAAAAGGGGATGATTTCCTTTAATGATTTCCCCTTATTTCCTGACTGAAAGCGGTTCCAGCTCTTCCCTCCAGCTAATTTGACGATTAAAAGGTGCCTTTGTCTTGCTTTCAGCTATTGAGGCTTCATCACAGTCTGTTAAAACTCTCCCTCCTGAAGCGAGGTGTGAACCCAGGGCTCTGTAGGTTTGGTTCAGAGGTCATGTGAAGGGGAATTATAGCCCTGAGCATTTAAAATCAGAATGCAGGGGGGATTTTCATCATCCCATGTCATTGCACTGACGGCAGAGGTGGAGTTTTGGGATGAAAATGGGAGCTTGACTCTTAGATGCAGTGGGTCCCTGATGAAGAAATAGAGCCCAGGTATTCAGAGTCCAGACTCGTGGTAGCCCCATTTTCCCAAGGATACAAATGAAGAGAAGCTGTTCACTTCACCACTGCTTCGTGGGGTCCCGTGTGCTTCAGAGGAACTGCAATAAAAATGATCTGTGAATCATTTCAGAGCTTTTACTTTTCATTGTAGACTAGAACAAAGGTTGGGACTTTATAAATTCTGCCCTGAAAGATGAGATCTGCACACTAAAACCAGCTGGCACGATTGTCCCACTGCCTCTGTGCACCTCTGGATCAGGGTGGTGCAGTCCTGTGTGTCAATGACAGTCATCCCACAACCCATAGAAGCATTTCACTTCATGGCACAAGCTGCTACTGTCACTTCAGGATTCAATAGAATTAAAAAAAATACCATCTGATGGCGTATTTTTCTGAACATTCTAGAAACTCCCATGTATTTTTCAATTAAATACTCAGTGGGAACAACAACAAAAAAGAAAAGCTTAAATAAATACAGCTGCTCCAGTCCTTCTGAACTTCTAAATATACATCTCATATAGTTACCCCCAACCAACAACACTTTCTGTTCTGTTTTTGAGGTACACCACTTCTCTCCAAGCTGTTCAAAAGACTGGGATTTGGTTCATGGCTGTAAATATACTATTTCAGTGCTCAGAGAGAGTAATTGAGAGGTAAGAATTCAGTGGGGGCTTTTTCTACTTCATTTTTTACTAGAAAGAATGTTGTATAATGTTTTTGCTAAGTAAAACTCTAACCAGGCTTAAAAGCTCTTATTCCTACTAGAACAAAAATAGGAACCATTACTGACATAGAATAGATTTGTGGCCTTTTTGAAAGTACGATATTGTGGGTATCTTCAGAAAAGGCTTTGGAGGACTTTGTTGCCTGGGCTGTGTATTTTGACTTTTTCTGCTTAAATCCAGGCTTTGAAATGTCAAAAAAGAAATAAGGGATGGGGAGAATGGTTAATTAGAAATTACTGTTCTTCTGGAGTGATGACACCTCATACAGTAGTAGGGAAAGGTGGTTTGCCTATACAGGATATCAGGAGATCTAGAGCAAATTCTACCAGTAATATCTGTCCTGCTTCAGGGTAAAAATTATCCAGCCTCAGTTTTGTCCTGCCTAGAGTGGAGATGACACTGATTTTTACTTGGTATCAGAAAGAGTTGCTCATTATTGTGCATAAAATGCTGTGAGCTTCTGGGCTTGTTGCATTTGCAGTGATTAAGCTCTGTTTGGGCAGGTCTTGCCTTGCTCCACTGCAAGTCTGTCTGAACACCTGGAGAGCTGCTACAGCAACAGGGTCAAGATAATAAATGAGCCCTATGTGGCAAATATCAGCTCACTTCTATGGAGCTTTTGTATTTTGCCCTAATTAGAATATGGTTCTCATGATTCACTACTGCTAGGAATGAACCATTTGAAACACCACTTCTGTTTCTTGACAGGAAAGACTTGTTTTGTTGCAGTGATGGAAAAAACATGTGTAAAGTGATGTAAGAATCACTTCACTTGTAAACATCTGGGGCGTGCTGGACCCCAGATTCCACACAGATTCCAGCCAGTTCTCTATTATACAGAATCAGAAAGTCCTGCACTGGGGCCGTGAGTTATTTTGACATTGCAATGCTTAACTGCAAGCTTTTAGCAAAAAAAAAAAACCCTTCCAGGTTAAGGCTCCCACATGCTTTAATTGATGAGCATGAGATCAACACTCACAAAATGCTGGAGGTCACTTGTTTAATGCAGCAGTAGGCACTGTGTTGGTGGTGGAGCTGGCATCAGTCACCTAGAAAGGAGGAAAAAATCTGCTGTTTCAACAAAAAAAAAAACGGGTGTCGTGTCTCAGAGAAGAGCAACCAACACAGAGGAGCAGCAGAAACGGGACCACCTTTTGCTCTGATTCACCATCCAGCCCTGAGGTGAGTGACCATGGAAAACAGACATTCAGCAGTGATGCAAAGTAAAACAGACTTGTTCCATAGAATAAAAATGTCTGTGGAAAAACAAGTAAATGATGGGTCAGATATCTGCTGTAGAAATTGCATGTTGAAGTCTTCTAATTGATGGGAGTTCAACAGGTGCTTTCAGATGTAAACAAGGCTGTTCATAAAATTAGAGCTGTGGCTCTTACTGTGCTCAGGTACTTGACAGAGCCCGGGCCTGAGGACAGTTCTCCCATCACTAATGCAGCCACAAAATGAACAAAACACTTCTTGGAAAGGAATGTTAGGGGAAAGCTACCAGGAGACTAAACTCTTAATCTAAAAGCAATCAGGTAACGGGATAGCATCCATGGGGAATAATAGGACTTAATAACATGAGCCCAGGAGCTCTGCAGATGGGGCTGGGCTCCTCCTTGGTAAGAAAGGTTAAACAAAGGCAGAGTATCCACAGGAAGGGCTGAAAGAGGTGACCCAGAAGGGATCACAGTAGGGGAAATCTGATGGTCTTTGTGATTTCAAGCTTCTTGTATCAGATAAAAAGATGGGGGAAAGCCAACAGAGCTGGAGACAAGCATTCTAAAGGAAATATATTAAAGAAAAGGGCAGGGGAGAAACTGGGCAATGTTGAAATCTGTAGCAAAATTCACATTGATTTTCATAGTAACAGAATGTAAAGTCAGGAGTACTGACATTTATAACCAGTGCTGCAAGGTACCAAAATAACATGAGAGGACAAACAGCTGAAATGGTGTGTGTGGGTAAGCCATGGCAGTAGGAGTCATCATGAAACGTTCATTCACCTTCTGTGTTCCTCTAATTTCTTCCACCTTTAGCATTTTTGGCTCCATGTTTTGCTCATCCAACAGCAGGTGACTTTAATGGCTATTTTGAGTGATACTGTGAAGCAGAAAAAAGTAAGCAGCCAAATTCTGCTGTGGAAGAGGAATTGAGAGAGTGAAAGAGAATAAACCCAGATGTTGAAGCATAGTTATAAGGGCTGGATGCACATACACACAGACAGAGTGAGACAATAGTCCTGAGAGCAAATATAGATCTGTACAGTTGGAAGGAGAGGAGATCATAAGTAAGCCTGGCTGTAAATATGCTATAAAATATTCTTCTTTAAAATGTCACTTCCTTATTCTTAGTACAAATGTTCTAAAAACATGCAGAAGGCTTCATTAGAAGTTCTGTTAAGTTAGGTTCTATTGAGATGATGTAGGTTATTAAAGTACAATATCTCTTATTCCCTTTTTTTCCAAACATGAATTTGCATGAGAGAGCAGAACAACTCAATTCCAAATAGTGTTCTTATCTCTACATAATGTTATTATGCAAACTATAATCAAACTAGATGACAGTCCTCCAGAAAAACCTTTAGTATTAAGAGCTTTCGAAGCTCCAGGGCAGATTGTTGTTAGTGGGATAGTTAATTAAATGGAAGTTGGATTTTATTACTCTGTATAAACAACTAAGAGCAGCTGGGATGATATTGGTCCTCTGGTCTTTTTTTCCTTTTTGTTTGACAGGTATTAATTGAACTCATTGTTCCATGAAAGCAGCAAGTTTTCTCATGTCAGTGTGGTCCCTACAGAACATCAGAGCTGTTGCTCTCTTCTGCCCTTCACCCATCCCCAGGGTGGGTGGGCACCTTGGGATAATGCAAAGTGCTGGATTTGGTTGGGATAGAGTTAATTTTCTTCAAAGGAGCTGGTATGGGGCTGTGCTTTGGATCTGAGCTGAAAACATGTCGATAACAGGGATGTTTCAGTTCCTGCTGAGCAGGGCTCACACAGAGCCAAGGCCTTTTCTGCTCCTCACCCCACCAGTCAGGAGGCTGGGGGTGCACAGGGAGTTTTGGGGGACACAGCTGGGACAGCTGAACCCGAGTGACCACAAGGGTATTCTCTATTATGTGGTGTCGTGCTCAGCATATAAATCTGGGGGAAGAATTAAGGGGGGATGTTGGAGGTGATGGTATTTGCCTTCCCAGGTGGTGCTGCACGTGATGGAGCCCTGTTTCCTTGGACGTGGCTGAACACCCACCTCCCACGGGAAGGGGTGAGTGAATTCCTTGTTCTGCCTTGCTTGTGTGTGCAGTGTTCACTTTAGTTATTAAACTGTATCTCAACCCACGAGTTTTCTCACTTTCACTCCTCTGGTTGTCTCCCCTATCCCACCACAGGGCAGTGAGCCAGTGGCTGTCGGGGCTCAGCTGCCCACTGTGGTTAACCCACGATGTGCAGGAAGCAGGAAATGCCTTTTCCTTCTTCAATTCTTGGGGAGAGATCCCCTCCGGGTGCGGGGTTCGGTGCAACTGCTGCTCTGATGGTTTTTCAGGGGTTGCACACAGAAGATTTCTGCGGGCAAAGAACATTTAGCAGGTGGTGGGGGAACCCCCAGGGACAGGGGGGTTCTGAGAGCCCTGCCCTTGCCTTTGGGGTGGCGGTGGCTGTCCTGCCCTGTCCCACCGAGGGGCACAGCAGCTCATCCCGGGATGGGCGCTGTCCTTGGTGCTGCAGGAGCCGCTCCCGCTCCGCTCCGGGTGCGGGGAAACCTCTCGGGCAGTGCCCAAACCCTGCCAGAGCCCCTCCTGGCACGGCGGGGCAGGGGGCACTGCTTCTCCGGGGTACCCTAGAGCAGTGCCATGGGGCAGGCAGCATTTTGCCCCGCTGCTGCTCAGATTTAACCCTCAGCAGCGCGGTTTTGCCGCCAGCCCTCCCCTGCGCCGGGGCTGACCTGCCCGCGGGACCCGCGGGGTTCGCGGGGACCCCAAATCCCGCTGCCCGCTCTGCAGGGAACGCTCCGAACGCTGAGTTCCTCAGAGTTCCTCTGAGTTCCTCCAGGGCTCAGCATTCCACCTGCAGATGTTCCTGGCAGCCAGTTCCCACAGTCTGTCCTGGCTTGGGGCACGTACTGGTATTGATTCTGCATCCCTTCAGGGCTCGGGAGCAGAGGAGAAATGCCAGTTTTTCTGGAGCAGCAGATGTTGGATCTGTTGGATATGGAAATGTGCCTTCATACTTTTCCATTTTCATCCTCCCTTGTAACAGCCTTTAAATCAGAGACATTCAGATAGCTTTTCCCAGGCTAGTCCTGACTGAGCTATTAAAATAAAAAGTAAGCACACTTTACCAGGATGTGTCAGCACTGTTGCCTAAAATCATAGTTGCAAACAAAGAGGAAAACCTCTAGCTTAGATATTCCTAAAGATTTTGCCCCGTGGCTTTGTTTGTTTGTTCAATTGGTTGTTTTCCTTGTGTTATACATCCTGTCTATGGGAACTCTAAAGACAGCAACTTTCTCTTACTGTAACATGACAAGGATCCATTTCAGAGGTGTGTTTACAAAAGGATTTGTAACAAAAATCTGAAATTCCATTGATGTCTGTCCAGACAACTCAGAGATTATCAGACTTGTTAGCCAGACTCTGTTCTTCAGCACAATACTCCTTTAGCATTCTCAAGCAACATAATCAACACAAATACCTCTTGAGTAATCATAGCATTTAACCTATTTCTCCTGTGCCTAGAGATTAAAAACAAAACAAAACAAAACAAAACCAAAAAACCAACAACAAAACTCCTCAAACAACAGCACATACAGATACACACAAAAAGCAAAAAATCCCTCAAAATTGCACACCAAAACCTAACATAAAAAAATCAGGTCATCTTCTTTCTTGGTCATTAATTCCTGCGTGGATTTACCTGGCAAAGAAAATCATAAGGTGTGGTGACATGGGGGAACCAAGCCTGGCTGTACCAAGTCTCCAGGCAGTGTTTTTTTAGGAAGGCAGGTCAGAGAAAAAAGAATCAGTGATGGTACTGACTGAAGTGCCTTGTGATCAAACTGTTTTTCCAGAGTGACTGTGCCAGCCCTGCCTTTCTCCCTGCTTTGTAAATCAGCTGCTCTCAGCAGGTGCCAAGATCAGCAACAGGCAAACTTCATCAAGCAAATATTCAAGTGCTGTTCTAGTTGATCTTCACAGGCACTAGTGCAAAAATCTTCCTGTCAAAGAAGAGCAAAGAACACTAAAAATGTCTTAGGATGTAGTCTGAGCTGTACCCATGTGTGTGGGTCTGCATGTATACACATCTGAATTCTATCTTTTGAACATTATCAATGGGAATACTGTCGAAAAATGTGATAGTGGAGTTATTTTCAGGTAGGAGTGAGTGCAGTCCAAAGTCTGTGTTGATGAAGGATAGAAAGGAGCCTCCTGAAGCTCAAGCCCCAAGCAAGAAATCAGGCCACACACACGTGATAAATGGATCAAGATTTCTGTTAAAAAGCAGGTGTTTTATCCCCCCTAATACAGTGATTGTTCCAAAAGCAAGCACTTCCAAGGGGCAATTTGTTGCCCTCCCACTTAGAAGTGTTCTACTTTCTGTGCTAAATTTGCCCATGGTGAATTTGGTCTTTCATTAATGTTGTTCCTTTGCTTAAATACATCTTTGCCTGCCCTGGAGTTTACCGTCCTCCCTAGTGTTTTTAAAGAATATAGTGCAATTCTGCTCTGGTGAATAGACACTTAGAGCAAGAAAATTGTCCAGAGGCTGTAACAAAGTGGAGGCAAATTCACCCTGGAATCTCTCACAAAGTGGTAGATTTTCTTTTCTTCCACTCTCAAATGCACTGCCTGCTTCATTGTATAGACCTGCAACAAAATTTAAGCCACAGTAAAAATTCTTATTATTAGGTGACCTTGATCCTGTCTTTTATGACAGGTTTTTCCTCCCCTTCTCCCTCAGGTTTCCAAAGTTTCACTGTTTAACTGTGACCTGGCACCTTCATTCCCAGGGAATCACTTGTATTTTCCCCCAGTTTTTATGCTTTTATCTTTATTTCAGCACATGGTCTTTGTCATCTGAGGAACCAACTCACTTTTCTCGTGTCACTTTCCCCAGAAGGCAAAGAATTCTGTGCATATGTAGAGTAGAGCCCCTGTTCTATATTTAGTGTGCAACCTTAAGCAAGTTTTGACTGAAATTCAAACATCCCCTTCCTTCAAGTTGTTAAGCTCCTCTTCAGTTAAAGTGAATTATTTGAAACTGAATCCTGTGTTTATGAAAGTTTGGTACCTTGAATTTGAGAAAAGCAGCAACAACAACCAAAAAACTCCTAGCCAACCAAAAAAAACCCAAACCCTTGTTTGTAAACATGGTTCTTAGAGTTTAGAAACTGTGGTGTTCCAGTCCACAACAGGGGCAAGCAGGATGCATTTATATGATTGAGAGGGGGACAGGCTGACCTGACATGAAATTATTGTGGGAAATAAAATCCTGTCCCCTGGCTGGTCAAAAGAATAATTTGCTAAAGGAACCCTCATATCTGCATCATTCAAAATAGGCAAAGTATCTATTTTTATTGTAGGCTCTACAAGAACTACCTGATCTTTTCTGCACAGAAAATTTGTGGAATGATGTGAAAGAATTTTTAAAGGAGGTCTGTGATGCAAAAGAAGTCCTCTTTATGCAAAAAAAAAAAAGGCAAATAAATAGGAACATAGAAAACTGACACCTGAAACTGTGAGACTAATGAGACAAGAAAATGTTCTGGTCTGTAAAGCCTAAAAGCATCTTACAATGCTTGTGCTGTGCAGAGTTGGACAGAAGCACAAGAGATTATAAAAGCTCAGCTGTGAAACATTTCTGTGGGGTGTTGGTCTGGCTCTGGGTACAACATTCTCCATTGACTGAGGGAAGACCAGGGTTTCACTGAACACTGATCATCATTCCTACATGTGGCACCCTTAAACACTTGGAATGTCAAACAGTTCTAACGTGACAGTAACACAGTTCCTGTGACCTTTTCTCTTTTACTGAGAAATTCTCTGTGTGAAATGGACTTACAGGCAGTTCAAGAGGGACTCTGTCACACAGCCCAGGAAATTCTAAACAAGATTCGTATTTGGAGGAAAGAGGATTTCTTTGGGCTAAATTGCTGGGCTGTTTTTTTATTCAAGCCTCTATTAAATATTATCTTTCCAGATCTTGGCTGTAGAAGACAGCTGAACTGAAGAAATCTTCTGCCTGAAGCCAAAACAAGCAGAAAATCACTGACAGAAATAGGTGGGAGCCTTGAAACAGAAGGTGTGCTCGTTACTCATTTCAGAGGTGAAAAAAGGGCATTTAAAGGTAAGAGAAAATGTAGGAAGATTTACCAATACAGCTTGAAATAAAAGGACCTCTAAGGTTAGTTACAGGGTTTTTTGTGACCTGAGCATTAAGGTGACCTTGAAGGTTTCTTTAGATGATTCTGTGTTTCATTTTTATTCTCACATGTCAAAGCATAAACCTTTATTTTCATTGGAATACAATGAGGATATTTATTGGGTCTACTCTGCAGCTCTTGGGAATGATGCAGAAAAATCACTTAGTTAAAAATGAAATTTTTAATTACTACATATGCAAGGATATCATCGTGAGGATTCTTTCCTGGCACGAGCCTTGCAATTCCAGCAGGATGTGGCAGCACGAGGACCATTTGCATATGCCCTCCTTTCATTTTTCTATGTCTTTTGGCTTGTACTAGAGACCATGTCCAAAGCCTGCTGCAATCCTACTTTAAATCAGGCCATACTTTTCTCTCACATTAAGCGAAGCAATTGCATTTATGGGTTTGGGAAATTACTTTTGCATCATGGTACTTATCACCAAGTGCCGTGGCTGCATTGGGTGGTGACAGCAGCAGGAATCCCCTTTTTCCTTGCCTCTTTGGAGCCTCACCCCTCAGCTCTCTCTCCTGTTCTGGATTTGGGTATGTAGAGATAAATAGGTACCATATTCCCTTGGGTCCCATCCAGCTCAGGTAGGAGAGATTGGACTCTGAAGTGGGCTCTAACATCCCATTTTTAGTCTGGGTCATGGGTAGGTTACTACAGGCGTGAAATGAAGGATAACACTCCTGAGTAATGTGGCTACATGCCTGTTCTCCCCTCAGGCTGGAATTACAGCAATATTCCAGTCCAGAGCATAAACCAACCCTGGATGGAGCAGCACAGAGTCAGTACTTACCAAGTTCAAAATGCCCATCCATCACAGGCAGAATGGCTCCAGTCTGAACAAGGGCTGCACAAGATTGCTTCTGTTTTAGGATTAGGGAAAGGAATATGACAGAAATTAAATCTATGTTAAAGTCTGATTTATGTCAGATTACATCAAATCAAAAGAAGGATACGGTTCTGCCCATAGTCTCATAGAAAATAATGGCTCAATATTTCCTTAGTCTAACAGATTAGGACATAAACTGTCATTTACAATTGTGTCTTGCAAAACCTAGCAATGTTATCTGCTCTGAAGTATTCTGAAGTTAGGCTGCTCCGTTTATTTTTTAGTTTCCCTAGCTGGTACAGATGGATGTAGTGGATTTTCATTGTTTTTATGAGCAGCTGAGGTATTGGTGCCAGATTGAGGTGGAGAGGAGTTAAGGGAGAATTAGAGCAATAGGCAAGAGCTGGATGGGGTGATTTTTTGCTTTCTAGTGTCTGAACCAAGCAAAACAAATACAGATGGATTTACAGACCAGTTAGTACTTGTGGTCTGGTACAGAAAAGGTTAACAGATCTACTGCAGGAATAAAGAAACACCCCAAATACTTTTGGGTAGCTGGAATATTAGAAACAGTATGCTTTAGTTCAGGGCAGGTAAACCTTTA
The DNA here is from genome assembly GCF_003945595.2 of Pipra filicauda. Taxonomy (NCBI): domain Eukaryota; kingdom Metazoa; phylum Chordata; class Aves; order Passeriformes; family Pipridae; genus Pipra; species Pipra filicauda. Next base: position 752,384 of record NW_024104687.1, on the reverse strand, counting down.
CAGCTAATCTTTTTGGATACCAGTATTTCCTTTCAGATGCTCACATGTGTTTAAAGATGTGCAAATCCTACAGAAAATAGTCACAGTGGGTGAGCAAACATTGCACCATGACTGGAAAACAAATGCAAATAAAATAAGTTCCTCTGAGTTACATGCTAAATGCACATTTCTAAGCCTAACTTCATTCACCAGGTACATAGCTGAGACCCTCTAGTGGCATAAACATTTATTTGCCTTCAGCATATTATTAAAATTCTCTTTCACAGTCACATTATAGCAGCAAATTCACAGGTAGCTTTTTTGGACACTCTGGGGGCTGTGGCAAAGTGAATCTGGGATTAGATACTGTGCAGGCTCATGTTAATGAATGTAAATTGATTTTTAGCTGTGAGGGGCAATTATAGATGCACTGGAAGGAGAAGGGAGTTTTTGAAAGGATATTCTAGAACTAATTACTATCAGCAAGAAGCACGCAAAGAGCAACGCAATACCCAGGACAGCCAATAGGGAGAAAAGCTGGTACACAAATCTGTCCTGACCTGGGAGTAAGACTGTTTAAAAACACTGATCTGCACTTAGCTTGTAAATGCGCATCACCCTCTTTCTCCCTCATATATTCTCTCTCTCTCTCTCTCTGACACACACACACATCCACGCTCCTGGATTTGCAGAAGACAGACATCTAGGGCACTTCTTGGCATCCCCAGGAAAATCGTATGGGATTAAAAACCCACAGCAGTAAGTACTCGTGCATTAAATGTTTATTAAGTGGCATGCTGTCAAAACCTGGATTTAATAGTAAATACAGGAGGAATTTAATGGAAATTGGTTGTATTTGATTTTTCCTAGGAATTGCTGGAAGCTGCTTCTCGAGGATTACAACTTCACCTTTTGCTTTTAGGGATGCTTGTTTACTATCCATGTGGTAACCTCTGGACAGCCGGTAATCCATTCATTATCCCCACTGATTGAGTGAGGGAGTAGTGCAGCGGTAACTACTTCACTCGGCTGAAGGCAGACAACAAAAGGAGGAAAATGATGAATTCGGACAATTTAACCTCCCAAAGCTTCCTCTCTGCAATTCACAGCAACGCCAGCAATTTATTCTCAGGTCTCCAGTTTGTTCAGTCCTTCAAGCCACTAATCATCCCCTGCTACTCCCTGGTGGTTTTCATCGGTGTCATTGGGAATTACCTGCTCATTTATGTTATCTGCAAGACAAAAAAAATGCACAATGTCACCAACTTTCTCGTGGGCAATCTGGCTTTCTCAGACATGCTCATGTGTGCAACCTGTGTGCCCCTGACACTCGCCTACGCCTTCGAGCCCCGGGGGTGGGTGTACGGGCGCTTCATGTGCTACTTTGTTTTCCTGATGCAGCCCGTCACGGTGTTCGTGTCTGTGTTCACCCTGACTGTCATAGCTGTGGACAGGTACTGTGCCATGGTGTACCCCTTCCGCAGGAGGCTCACCATCCCTGTCTGTGCTTACATCCTGGCTGCTATTTGGCTGCTGAGCTGCACCCTGGCTGCCCCAGCCTTAGTCCACACTTACCACGCGGAGTTCCCGGAGCTGGACTTCTCCATCTGCGAGGAGTTTTGGTTCCACATGAAAAGGGATCGCTTGGCTTACGCCTACAGCACCCTCATCATCACCTATGTGTTGCCTTTGGCTGTCATCTCCCTGTCCTACCTGAGGATCTCAGTCAAGCTGAAGAACCGTGTGGTGCCGGGCAATGTCACCCAGGGCCAGGCCGAGTGGGACCGTGCACGGAGGAGGAAGACTTTTCGCCTGCTGGTCTTAGTGGTGGCAGCCTTTGGAGTCTGTTGGCTGCCTCTGCACATCTTCAACGTGATAAAGGACATAGACATCAGCCTGATTGACAAGCAGTATTTCAACTTTATCCAGCTGCTGTGCCACTGGTTTGCAATGATGTCTGCTTGCACCAACGCCTTCCTCTATGCTTGGCTCCACGACAGCTTCAGGGGAGAACTGAAGAAAATGTTTGCCTGGAGAAAGAAGAAAATTGGACCCGCTACAAACTGCATTATGGCCAGTGTGGTGCTGTAAACGAGGTCTGGTGGGAGTGCATTTCCTTTGTACAGTAACATTGTAAGTCTTTTCCACTTCTAATTAGTCCTCATTCCTGGAATTTGTCTTCAGGGCTCAATTATAACAACACAATTCCCATGCTTATCTTCCTCAGCACCTCCACTTCTAATGGAGAATGACAGGCAGATGTCATGTTTAAAAAATGTCTTTTCTTCTTTGACTGGAGTTAGAGGCAAGGAGATATTACCACAATAAGATACAGGGATCCTTCCTATCTGTTTTGGATATTACTCAGTACAGACATGGGTTTTGGGGACAGGGAGAAGCAAGGATGAGTATGAAACCTAAATACCTCAATGGGGGAGTGTTTTGGATTGGGTAGAAATTAAATTTGCTATCTACCCAGAGTCCATTCCTTAGCCCAGGATCTAAGGCAGAGGACTAACAATATTCCTGTAGTCCTCTTGGGTTAGGGCCAAGTTGCAAATAGCATAAAGATCTCTGAAATGCTGTCCCTCGGCAGCTACCCCAGCTGTGGGCAGGAAACCAGGTTGGCAGGAGCTGCTCCAAGCCTCCCTGTGCCAGCTGAGCTGTGCTGGCAGCAGGGGGATGCAGTGGTGTCCCCTCTCCCAGGGGTGTGGGTGACATGCAGGGTGATGGCAGCAGCTCACTTGCAACCCCTCCAGGTGCCTCTGTTCAAGATGACTGGGTCACCTGTGTGCCTGTGGCCCTTGGTGGGGTGTGCTGTGTCTGCCCTGCAGGGTTTCTCCCCTCACTCCCATCTGCTCCCTGCCCCAGGCCCAGGGGGTGGAGTCACAGCCTCTGGGACTGCACAGGAATTTGGGGTTTCTGGGTTTGGAACCCAGCACCTTCCTGCAATCCCAAACCCCCTGTGTCTTGTGAGCCTGCAGCAGAGCATGTAGCAAGGTGAGATGTAGTATTGCAAGAGGGTAAATCAAAGCAGAGTGATGTTATTTCTGTGATGTGAAATGTGATGCAGAGTGGGTAACAGCCTGTTTGGCAGATTTGCAAGTGTTGCCATCAAGGATGGACTGACTAGAAACACAACCTGTAGTGGAAAATCATTCAAATAGGGGACATTAAGACACACCACCACTTTACTGCCATTGAATTGTGTTCCTGCCATTGTCTCATGCAACCCTACTGCAAGTCAGCTGCCTTTGTCATCACAGCATTGTTAGTGCTGAGATGAATTCCACTCATTCCTCCAGGAGCTGATTTTGACAGGTGGCAATGGTGCCATCAGCTTTGATCTCCAGAGAGAGCCAGAGGCTTTGATACTGCCTTGAGGAGCCCTTCTGGAGGTGTCTGTTAAGAGACAGTGGGCTGAAGGGGCCATGGACACTGAGTCACACACGAGCACTGCGTGAGCAGTCAAAGCCAGAGCTGCCAAAGGGAGTGGACTGGCAGGAGCTCCCCTTTGAAGGAGTCTTTTGGGAAGAAACAATTTCCTTTGACATTCACATTTCGATAAGATGAGGGAGTTAGAAGCTATAATCAAACTAATGGTAGCCATAATCAACCTAATGGTTCCTAGTTCCTTCCTTCCTGAGCTGAAAGTATCTGAGATCACAGGGAAGTGTACGGGACAAAGTTCTGGAAGCAGACACTGATCCTGAAGAGGTTTCTTCCAGGCTGCTCAGCTGAAAGCTGTGATGGCACGAGGAGCTGCCTGATGCTGAGGGGAGATCAGCCAGAGAAGCAGAGCAACCCAGGGGCAGTTTTGGCCATCTGGCTGACCACAACTGCACGTGGCCAGGTACATACTCGCTGTGAGGCAATGCCAGTGGACATGAGGGGAGAGGGAAGACAGAGAAGAGGTTTCTTTGGTTTGCACATGTACTCCTGCTGTGAAACTGTGAATATAATTCTGCTCATCACCTTTCAATAGGCTTAATCTGGTTAAAAAGCTCCCACAGATCCATATGCACACACTGAGAAAAGTGTTGGAAAAACATTCGAAATCCCATTTCACAAATTCCCTAAAATTTCAAGTTGTTTTGCTGCTAGTAAGGAGGATATTAGAATCTGTAGTGAAAGGACAATAAATTAGAATCTGTAGTGATAGGACAACGAGTAATGGGTACAAATTGAAAGGGGGGAAATTTAGGTTAGACATTAGGAAGAAATTCTTTACTGTGAGGGTGGTGAAACACTAGAACAGGTTGCCCAAGGAGACTGTGGATGCCTCAGCCTGGCAGAGTTCAAAGCCAGTTGGATAAGGCCTTGAGCAACCTGCTCTAGTGGGAGGCAGGAGGGTTGGGAATAGATGATCTTTAAGGTCCATTCCAACCCTTTAACATTCTATGATTTTGTGACTCTGTGATTACAGAAACACTGAATGAAGGAGGTCCTTTTAAGCTGGGCATTACTTGCATTCACTCTGAGATTAAGTGTATCTGCTTTGCTTACCTTGATTTAAAGATTTGAATGACCGGTTAAAGAATGTTTTGTTTTGCTGAATTTCAGGAAATTGTTTTTCCTTCAAGCTCAATATAGCAAGCTACTGGGATAATTGGTGATTTTGAAAAGACAAAAAAACCCCCACTTCCAAACAAACCAACCAAATTTTACAAGCTTTTCAGGTTTTTTTCAGGACTCTTTTGAAGACCACAGAGAATAGGACACCAAGAGAGCACTGAAACAACACTGCAAAAAGCAGCTTCAAATAACAAAAAAATCCTGACTTTCAGAGGTTTTTCTTTTACTGAATTATGTTAATCTGTTGGTTTATAAAGGTTAATTAATACTGAGGTGGCCCATAATGTGCTCAACCTCCTGCACTAAACACAGACAGTGCTGTAATCCAGAGTGATCCAAAGCTCAGTGCAGTAACTGGGATAACTTTCTCAACCACAGCAGGCCAGGGATCATTTCCTTCTTACACATCATATTTTTACCCTCATTTGCCAGCACTGCAGTTTGAGTTATTAATGTTCCTTTGAATGTTAATGGCTGAAGATGGTGGCTGCAGAGAGCTGCCTGAAGCAAACAAGGGATTTGTCTCTCTATTTTGTTTCCTTGAGACAGAAATGAAGGGCTGTTCAGTGCACACATTGTTCCCACAGTGACAGATGCTTTGGGAACATCTCTTTTCCAGCAGCCTCTGGAGCTGCTGTTAGAGCAGTGCCAAGGTCTGTCATCTCACAGAGGTCCTCAGGAGTGCCCAGCACAGTAGGCACCCTCATCTAAGTGCTGGTTTAACCTGGACATGCCCTGAACCTGTCAGGATGTGCTTTGGCAGCAGAAAGCTCAGAGCCTGCCCCTCGCTTCAGGCGCTGCTCACCATAGATTTTGCAGGTGCCCCCTGGAATGATCTGCATTCTCCAGCACAGACTCCTGAAGCTCCTTCTCTCTTCTCTGCAGCCCCCTCGATCCCCCTCACTGGTCCTGCATTGCCATTTTTCCAGGCTTTCCCTGCGTGGTGCACAGAGGAATTCCAGCCGTGGGCTGGAGGACTGGGGGCTCTGCAGCCTGGCAGGGACCGAGGCACAGCCACGTTGGCTCAGTCCTGCCTCTGAATAGAGCCCCAAGAATCTCTGCTCAATTTAATTACTGTTTTCTCTGATATACAGAGTAATAAACAATAATAAGATTTAGAGGCACATTGATGCACTACTTTAATCCAGTTATGCAAATAATTCTATTAAAAGCTGTCATGAGAAACTTGTTTGCCAATCTCCACCCCTCTCCAGGGAGCTGCTGTGGTTCTCTGAGGGGCCAGGGCTCATCACTAAGGTATTTTTGGTGGTATACTTTTTAATTACAATTTAAGAAATCATTGCATGCTTTGATTTTATAAGGTAGCCTGGTTCAGAACTTGATGAATCTATTAACTTTCCCTGGAAGGGTTTTTGTTGTTCCTTGCTTACATTGCAGCCCGGGACTCGCACAGAGCAGGGCAGTGCTCTGCAGGGATGAGCAGGGTTTGCATCTGAGCTGAGGTCTGGCAGAATGGAATATCCTCCTCCTCTGCTGGGATTTCTTTCCAGTTATTTCCATGTACAGAGAGACTGTCAGCAGGTACAGACCCAGGTGTTCTGTGTCTTACAGCAGTAAATAAGTGTTATTTATGAGGGTTCCTTGGACTGTTCCTAAAGGACAGTCTCCAGTAAACACTCCTAGGTGCATTATGGAGTTAGCACACATGCTTGGGGGTGGTGATTTTGGGTAGGTATCAAAGGCATGAGCCAGCAAGTGGGTTATCAGAGCATGGACAGTCTTGGGCTTTGGAAAAGGAGGGGTCACTGAGGATCACACCTCCTCATTGCAAAAATCCTCTGGAAGATTCCACTGGGCCAAACCTCTACAGCTCTGAGCATCTCTGAAATGTGGGCAGTGCTATGGATATGGAAGGAAAAGCAGGGGAGAGTGAGGTGTCTTCACTTACAGTGAAGAGCACAGATTTAGACAGCAGGGTCACAGCTTCACAATTTGAAGCTATTCTGCATAGCTGTTGGAAAGACTCACAGAGCATCATTCCAGCAAATATACTGTATTTCCAGTGTTCATAGATGCACTAATGCTTTGTCAAACACAGGCTATGCCCTGTGGTAAAACATGGGGCTCGTATCAAAAGGCAGTGTACTTAAGAAACACATATATAAGTCAGTCAGTATTGGATCAGGAACTAAAAACCAGATTAGATAGTGACCAAAGGTCACTAAAGCTGAAATCAGGTAGACAAAGAAAAACACTTAATTAAACCTAAATAAGGGTCAGGTAGAGTTGTCTCTCCCCCACTTTGAGAATATCTGCTCAGAGCAGTCACAAAAGACTAAATTGCTTGTGCAATGCATTACTTCAAATAAATTTTCCTCATACTTGGATGAAGGAAATTCAAGGCTGTATTTGTATCATGTTTGGGGAATGGCAATTTATCTGGGGTGGGCAAAAGCAGGTCCTGCCATAAGGCCACTGCTCAGATGAGCATGGTGAGTGTTTCCCAGCTGATGGATGGACTGGGAAAAGCTGGTACTTCTCATACCAGCTGAACAACAGATGCTCTGCACAGTTCTAATGGAACAAATCTTGCTGGCTGAGCTGTCAATGGTGAGTTATAATTAGATGTCTGAGATGATGCAGGGTACAGATAAAAGCTGAAAATGGTACACCTGCAGCTGGGGAAAAAAATGCAAAATTGGACAGAATTGGACAATACATCAATCAATCTGCCCACCAGATGAGAAGAGGGTAGGGAGAAAAACAATGTGCTGGTGGTAAAGCCACAGCTGCCTTTGCCATTTCTGCACGAAGAAATGTAATACAAACTTTTACCTTCAGCCCCCCACTCTCACTGCCCACTATCTTTTTCTTTTCTCAGAAAAAATAGTGACATTTCTCCTCCTTACCCTGAAGAAAAGGTTGCCCAAGGGTCAAAGCAAACATTTCTGACTCATGGAAAGCACACTGAAAGCAGAGCTTTCTGAAAGGAATTCTTCTCTCTTCTTTCTGCAAGCAGAAAGACACAGCAGCTCTGCACTGAAACATTTGCTGTGTGGACCTGCAGCTGGCCTGGCCTGCCCCTTGGAGCTCTGGCTTTTGTGTGTACAGCAAGTAAATACTTCTCCCCATGCTCAGGGACCTCACTGTGGGTCACAGCCATCACTGACTCTGTTCCTTTGTACCTGATTTCCCTCCAGATCAAGATGCTTTACTGGAAGTCCCAGAGAGGAGCTGCAGGTGCATCAGAGGTATGCAGCCAACATTAATAGGACCTTTCCTTCAGAGATCACTGTCATAATCCCTGTCTCAGCAGGTTTGAAGTACATTCTTGCTGTGTACTGACGTAACAGGCTGATTTCAATCAAACTTTGCCTGGTGTTTCTCTGCTCCCTGCCCTCCCAGCCCTCCCCCAGACTTTTGAAATTATTGATCAACTACTCAGGAGAACAAGGAGCCTTGAGGATGTTGCCATCTGAAATTGGGAATACTACCATTTTCCTGGTGCTGCCCAGGGAAGAAAAAGACACCACAGTGCTCTCTCTCTTAAGGACTCACACAGGATTACATGGGACTGGATATTAGGAAAAATATATTCTCCAAAAGGGTGGTCAGGAATTGGAACAGGCTGCACGGGGAAGTGGTGGAGTCATCATCCCTGGAGGATTTAAAAGATGTGTGGATGTGGCACTTGGGGACATGGTTCAGTGACGTGCTTGGTTGGCAGTGCTGGGGGAAAGGCTGGGCTCTATGATCTTGGAGGTCTTTTCCAACTTAATGACTCAGAACTAGTCAGAAGGTGGCCAGGCTGCATCCCTGCAGGGCAAGGAGTGAGAGGTTAAGGGCGTGGAGCTCAAATATATCTCACTGGGAGTTACGTCCCTTTGGGATCTATAAGTTTACTCTCCTGGACAAGAAGCAGATAAGATTGACTCTCTTGTCTGTTGTTGCTTGCTTTCCCTTTCTACAGCCTGCTTTGTCAAACTAAGTTAATGAAGCTAGTAATTTATATAAACGAGAAAACACACACTCAAGAGCTCCCTGCTTTATGTCTCTGACCCATTGGAAATCAATTTGGGATCACTGCTATCTATTTGCAGCTGACTGGGCTCTCCATCCCTAAATTATCACTTTGTAATTTCCCTGTGCTTTTTTTTTTTTTTTTTTTTTTTTAATCTCTGCAGGGAACGTCTAAAAGGGGATTTTTAATCCCCACATCTACATTTCCTGCAATTCCTATGTTTCCATGAGGCACTGGAGACCTTTCAGCAGCGAGCAGGACTGCAGAGAGAAGCTGGTGGTGATGAGATCTGCCTCTCCTGCTGAGCACAGTCCTTGGCTTCCAGACAACCTGCTGGAAAGGTGTTTGTGACTCACAGCAGCAGGAGGGGTTTGTGAGAGCCTGGGGACGTTTGTGGTGCTGAGGGTCACACTTGCCCAGCTGAGGTTCTCCCCAGCAGCATCCCCAGGAAGGTGCTGTGCTCAGCTGGAGCAGCTGGGGCTCTGGTGAGGCCGGGCAGCATGAGGGGTTGGCTCTCTTCCTGCAGCTTCTCAGCCACAGGGAGCTGTGTTTATTTACCCAGCACAGCCACAAGGCAGGGCAATGCTCTGCTGAGAACTCGACAGCAGAAGGCCCCCGGAGCCGTGATGGAATGTGGCAGGAATGTGGCAGGAATGTGGCAGGATGCTGTCAGCCACAGCTCCAGTTGGTGTGACCAGCTGCCCTTGGGAGTGGGAAGGTGAAGCTACAGCCTGTGTTGTAAACCAAGTCCATCCTGGGCTCGTGGAGGCAGGGCAAGAAGGAAAGAAGAAATCATTACTTTTTGGACTTGAAGCAAACGATGCCCACCCCAAGGCTAAGTCTGTGATCCCCCAGAGGTGGTCCTGTGAGAATGCAGGAGTCACTCAAGCCCTCCTGCGCTCCCTCACTTGCGGTGTGCCACTTCAGTGGATTTTTGATTGTGGTTTTCCTCCCTCCCCTCAGCCCTACAGTGCAACAGGGGCAGGCCAAGCACGTGCATGAACCACTGGTGTGAGGTCCACATGAGCAGAGCTGTCAGTGCACAGTCTAGAGGCAGGTGAGTCTGAGGGTACATGCACCTGTGAAAGGGTTTTTTTATAAAAATAATCGAAAGATTGAGGATGGAATTCCGGGGCAAGTGTTCAACCAACCCACTCCTCAGCAACTGGAGGCAGCTCTGCAGGAAGTAAGATGAAAATAGTTCAAATATTATGTGCAAGAGTTAGCTATGAGCTGTATCACCAATATATATTATATACAAGGTATTTAAAATCATTAACAAGACAAAATCTTCAATGCTAAGCTTTGGAATTATTTTCCCTCAATTACTGGATCATTTTAAATTCAACATCTGTCGTTAATATGCATAAATTAAAAAATAAAAATAGATTTGAAACCATCTAAAGCACTAGGCAGCATATGGCAGACCTGTTTAATCTTAACAAGTCAATAATATTATCATTATGAATCGCTTCTCCGTTAAAATGTGTATTTATATCTGTTGTATAAATGATGTTTATTTGTAAAAGCCTTTTGTGCCACCCATGCAATTGTCACTTGTCACAGCTAATTCTAGATTGTTTCGAAAAAACAATTTTCCTCTTGGAAAATTGCCACAGACTGAGGACAGACAGAAATGCAAATCATCACCAGTCAAAGTTCTGACAACATCACACACAAAGTGCAGGAAGATGTGGAAGACCTGTGTTTTGCTGTAGTTAAAAATGATGGGTTTCTTTATTTTTAAGGCATTGTGGAAAGCACTGTTCCAAACACTTTTCACCCCCCAAGATCTACATTCTTTCCTGGTTTCTAACATTCTTCCTTCATTGCTAAATGAAGAAACAGGTTTTCCCATGGAAGAGTTTACAGTGGCACTGCTCACCTGGAAATGCTGCTGCCCAGGGACAGGGTGAGGACACAGGAGAAGTGGGCATTAAAAGCCAGACTTCTCAGACCCTGAAATCATTAAATTATTGGTTAAGGGCAACAGAACTTTGAAAAGTTGTCTTTCAGTCCTTGACTGAGAAGGTTTATCTCCTTCCCCCATGCATGTTAAGGAAAGGCTCTTGAATTTCAAGTCACTATTTTTCATGCAGACATCTCCCTTCAGCTCGGTGTGAGGCAGTCACATCTCAGAGATGCAGCAGGAGAAGTCACACCTTCACTTTGCCCCCTCAGGAGGGGCTGTCAGCAGGGTCAGCCCAGACAGCAGCTCATTCTGCACATCAGCATTCAACATTTTGGGTCAAACCCTCTCCAAGGGCATTGTACAATCAGCTTGGGATGCTGTCTGTGCTCCTGTGTGTTCACTCAGTCTTACAAACTTTAGATCTGATTTGTGGGTTTAGCTCAGATCTGCTTCCCAAGGATTCAGTGGCACAGTAACAGCAGCCTCAGGTTAAATGTCTTCTGTGAACGTGTGAACTCCATTGGCAAGCAAAGAACAACCAACAAATCCCAAACCCCCAACAGGTCAAAGGAATGAATTCACATAACAATTCAACAATTCTTAAAATGCCTTGGTTCCTGGGGATTAGGTCACTTCTAAGAGGGGTAGAAGATGTTTTAATGTTTGCCCACCACTGAAGGAGGTATGTCCAAGTGGAATATTTGGTGGCTTTCTAAACCATTATGGGTTTGCTGAGTGATCAGAAAAGGACAAAAAAATTGGGGGCAAGAAGAAAATGCACAGGATTTTTAGTGTTAAAATGAATTACCTGGACAAGCTGAATCTGCAATGTGATGTTCAACAAACATCCTAATTTGCAGTGCTGAAAATAGAGATAATTAGGCAAGCACTTTCACTTCCAGATCCAACATGAGGTATTTGAAAACAGAGGCGGAAGGTGGGTTGGGAGAAGGCCAGACTGGCACAAGAATAGTGTTAGACTTTCTGTCAGCAGTGAGTAAAACCAAATGAAGTGTCAGCACAGCTTTCTGCATCTGAAACTATTTACATTCAAATATTGAGACTCAAGGAGATGGATAAAGATAATGTAGAGCTACAGTGAGTTTCACAATTCATCTATTTAAAAATAGCTGCAAAAATAGCAAGCTCTAGAGATTATCCTAAATTGCAGATATCTGAAACATGGATCTGCAGTTTGATTTCACCTTTTATTGCAGAAAGTCCAAGCTCTTTGAAACAGAGTTTAGAGCAGAGACAAGTGTGTCCCTATTGTGTCTTCTTAAAAGGAGACCAGTGATTTAACCAAGCCACTGTGATATTCTGCTGTAGATAATAGGTCCAAAATGAGCTTTGAGGTTTCTCTCTCCACAAGATTTGAATTTGACATTCACAGCATAACCAGAGGGTAGAAAACAGCGAATCATGTAGGTAGAAACTCTTGCTAATGTCCCATTTACAGTAACTAAACAAGTTTAATCCCAAAAGAAATGAAAGAGAGCTTTGAAGTGCTCTGTTTAACCTCTGTTAGCTAGAGGTGTTTTCTATGAAATTCAAAATATGTTGTCAGGGAGAGCAACATCCTTTTAGGAAATATTCTAGCCTTGTGAGCTGGATATTGCCACTTTTAACCACCAGGACACGTTTTAGTAACTGCAGAAACACAGCAAGGAAGATCTTACAACAAGATATGGCAGAGTTTAGCTGTTCAGAAGCGTGCTGATTTCTCTTATTAATGGCTGGGAATCCAGCAGGCACCTCTTACCCACTGAATCTCAACCCTGCACAGGTACTTCCCAACAGGCACTGACGAGACATTTGAGAATCCACTTTGGAATAAGCAGCAGTGTGGGTAAGCTGTCACTGCATCTGGAAAAGAGAGAGAAGCCTGAGAGGAACCTGTGAGGTCTCTGACTCAGAGCATTTAAGAACTGTGTTAGGCCTGGTTCCAAATAGCTCCTTCTTCTTCTGCAGTGTATTTGGACACACTGTCTGAGCAGGCAAGGAGCAAACACAGGTTACTCCTCAAAGCTTGCATGGGGCACCTCCAGCTACAGTCACACTTTGGGCTGAGAACCTTCATCCCACCTCCATCCACATCAGCAATAGTCTTGATTTCAAATCAGGATAACAGGAAGTTTACAAGGGGTCCCTTCTTTTCCTTTCTCCTCCTCAACACCAGTAGAAGAAAAACAGAATAAGGTGAACTGCCAGCCTGTTTGTTTTGTGTTATACAATAATCCCAAGAACAGTTTCTAACAAGTGGAAGAACCCAAGATCTGAGAGATCTCCTCCTAAAGCTCTGTCAGACTGAAGTCCATGAAGCAAAACCCACAAATATATATAATTATCAACCTAATAAAAAGCTAAAACAAAACTCTGAATCAGAGCTAGTAGGTATATCAAGTACCATCTCTTCTCAAGAAATAATTATCAGTTTCTCTTCAACATTCAGCATGAATGCATTTGATAAAATTAAACGAGCCTCCCGAGGTTGTGTTATTAGGAGATACTATTGCATGAAGTCAGCTAGAGCCCACATAGGCAAGACAGTGATTAGAATAACTATCTGATACTAATAAAGCAGCTTAATAAAACAGAATTAAAAGGCCTTTCCTAATCTGTTAGGAAAATAAATACTGAAAAGAATTAATGAAAATGAATTAAAACTATTCGGGGGGAGGCATAAAGGATTGATATTCCACCTAATCTTAGACATCCCTGTTCTCCCAGAGTACTAAAAAGCTGTCCCCAGGCCATTATATTCTTTCTAAGAAACTTTCAGATTTCATCCTCATGGATTTATTAACTCCTTTTTGTTCCAAATGGGTCTCTTGCTCCTACTGATATTACCTCTTCTGTTTCCTCTTGCACTCACCTCTCAAAAGAGGCACTGTGAGCCCCACCTCTGCTTCAGACTGTGTCATCTGTCTTCTGTTTGGAGACCTCCTCCACTCGTGTAAAATGCTGCAGGATAACAGGCTCCTGATGCTGCCCCAGCTGGCACAGCCTCCCATCCCTGTGCCTGGAATCTGTCTGAGCAAGAAGACAAATCAATACTAATTAAAGGTCCCCTGGAAAGTAAATTATTGCTTGCAGTGTGGCAAGGAGCCCTGTTGCCTGTTTGTGCCTCTGGTTTATCACCCCACATGAACAAGGGTTTGTACCTGGAACCAGGAATCTATAGCTGATAAAGGTCACAGCTCCTGTTGGGATAAAAGGAGCCTACAGACCTCAGAGAAAAGTGGGTTTTTCATTTCCACACATGCAGCAGGTAAGAGTGACCATTTCAGCTGTCTGGCTGCTGATTTCCAGCAGCTCCCAAGGATTGGAGCATACACAGAAATATTCAAGAGCATTTTGTGGGGTACCTGGAGTGACCTCCCATTTCCTGCAGGAAGGATGCTTTCTGGTATCTGGCCTTCCTCTCTAGCAGACAAGAGCTAGAACAAGATAAATAGAATCAGAGAAAATTATGTTAAAAATCAGAAATGTTGCTTAGTGCAGGTTGCCTCTCACAAGCTAGGGCAGAAAATTCTGTTTCCTCGTACCTCTGCTAAAAGGTTTGTGAAAGTGCTCTATCAGTATTGCACTGGCTTCATGTGCAGCTCAGAGGGAAGGTTCAATAGTGACCAGCTGCAGAAAGAGGATGTTTAAAATGTGTCAGACCTCTTAATTACAGATGATCATTTAATGATTTCAGCTTTTGCTTTGAAATGAGTCAGTGCCATTAGTGGAGGCAGATCCTTCCTTTATCACAGTCCCTTCCAGCAAGGTTTGCTCTCACAGAACATGAACCATTTTGTTTAATTGCTCTGTGAGAGTCCAGGACATCAGGAAATGGAACATCCCACACTGGCTCAAACATCTGTCTGAGTGTTGTGCTGCAGGAATGTCACTCCATCACAAGCACACAAAAGCAGTTTGGGTCAGAAAACAGCCCCCTGGCTTGTAGGATGATTGCTACATGTCCATGAGTCCAGCAGGTTCACTCAGCCTGTTTGGCCTGGGGCACTGGCAGAGCTGGATGCAGAGCTGACTTTTCCCCCTTTCCAATGAGAAGGTCCTTTGAGAAGGTCTCCAAGCTGTGATTTTAGGTGGTGTTTATAGTTTTCTCTCTATCCAGAGCCCATTCATAAAAAGAGACAAGTTTCTCCAGAGAGGATTTGCAGTTGACAAATCCCTTTGGACTCTTAATCATTCTCTTGTTTTCTTTCATTGCTCACCAAGATTTTGTGTTTTCCAAGATTTTTCTGGCATTTTGAAGGTAAGCTGACTGATAGACGAAAACCTCCATTAGTCTTTTCCTCCCTTTCTTAGAAAATGAATAGATTTGCTCTTTTCCAGTCTTCTGAAAGAACTTGGGGCTTCTCAGCTTTTTGTGCTGAAGATTCCCCTGTTAATGGTAATGAGTCAGTAACTTCTTGGTCTCCTTACCTTTGTTTCTCAATGCTTATTTAGAACTTTCTTGCTACTCCTGATATCACTTGTACAATTCTGTTCTGTACCTTCCCTTTTTACAATTTTGTCTCCTCATTCTCATGCTGTTCCTTGATACTTGTCTCAGGAGCCTCCTTTAGTTGTTACTTTCTGTAGGCATCTTCTCTGTCCTTAAGGTGATTGAAGAACTCATGACTTTTCCCCATTTTTTTTTATTCCTTTCAGAGGGAATTTTTAGAAAGAAACTCCCATTTGAGCAATACTGTCAAGAAAAGTAAAGAAAGATACCCTCCAAAAATACAAACTGGGAGGATTTTTAGTGTTGCTTTTGTGTGTGACCTGATCCTGGCAGTAAATGCTTCCTAGACTGATAATTTACTCTTTCAAGCAAGATCTTTTAAAACTTTCTTCTGAAGAAAGAAGAACCAAAACACAAAAAAACCCCAACCCAAAATAAAAGCAAGAGGCCAGTTTAATTTTAAGGGATTGTAAACAAGCTCTAGCAAGTCCATCTGCATGCAGCAACTTTCAAGACCATAATATTAATCATGACAATATACTTAAAATTCAAATTAAAATAACATTGACCAATAACTCTACCTGCATTTCCTATGGAGGGGTTTTCTGGGTTATCCCAACACTGAGGGCAGTTAAAAAGGGGGCCACACAATCATTAACAAATATGGACTTAAAATGTGATGCTGGGACAATTTTGTTTATTTTGCTTAACTGTGAGAATCCTTTATGTTTTTCAGGCAGTTGCAGTGGACTTGATATGCAGATGTTTTACTCATTTGAGGAATTAAAGTGATTAAAACTGTTTTGAAGTCCAGTGTTTTGCAATTACACTCTCAGAAGAGCTTTTCTCCTCCTGGTTTCCAGTGAACAATGGATTTCCTTACACGTGTCTAGGGTCATTAAGTATGAGGGCACAGATTTTGGCACTTCGGGTATCACAGGTATGGGATCTCTCTTAAAATACAGCAAAGTGCAGCTGTTTGCTGTGATGTACAACAGTCCCGGATTGTGCCCTGGCTGCGAACTGCGGGCTCTCGGAGCAGCCCCGTGTTTGCAGAGCGCTGGATGCTCTTCCACTGCCACCTTCTGGCCACGGCCAGGGGCATCTGAGAGAGAAGGTAACGAAAGCATTAGACGAACTTGAGACAACAAAAGTCTGACTTCTGAGCCCGACCTTTGACATTTTAAGTCTGTCCCTTGACCCTTTGAGTCCGGCCTCCAAACAAGGTAGGGCTGCTGCAGATGGAGAGAGACCCTCAGCACCCTGAGATGACTGATCTGCTCTTCTGAAGCTCTGCCCATGAATTACAGATTTTAAACAGTGTTTAAAATATTCAGCTTTACACACTTACAAAAGAGTGCTCATAACACACCAGGAATAGGGGGAAGGTTAGGGAGTGGGGGCTGCATAAATATAAACCACTCCATTCACCACAGGCAGAGCCCAGTTAGGTCTCTGAAGACACCCCTGTCTGACTTGGCCATCCTGGCTCTAGTGATGACTAACTGCAATTCAATTAAAACTTCTTTCTAAGGAAGATGGCTGATTAATGGCCTGGGAGACCTTGGAAGTAGTTATTCCTGCAAGAGGGAGGTTATTAACTTCTTCAGCCAGTGGGTGCTGACCTCAAGGTCTAGTGAACAGAGTAAGCAGCAAACTCACCCCCACAGATACACAGCAAAGCCATTCTGCAGCACTGGAGAGCCCAGGGAAAGTGCTGGGAACTGGACTTGGTTCACACCAACCTGCAGAGCTGCTTCATCTCCTCCTCCTGGCAGGCTGGGAGCAGTCTGGGCCCTTCCCTGGGGCACAGACACCCTGTGCTTTTCCTCCCTCGCCTCTGACGCCAGCAAAGCTTTTGCTCTTCTCCTCTCACCCTGTCTCAATATGGAATAAACACCACACTCTCAGCCAGAGACAGCATCAGGCCCTGGGGATAATTCCCCCACTATCTTACAGGGAAGACCCCAGCAATGGGATAAACAAGCTCAAACACCAGGGCCAAAGACCCTCCCTTGGCTGATCCAAATGAAGTATGAACCTCACCTTCTGCTTTCTTGTATGAACCTCACCTTCTGCTTCCTTGTATGAACCTCACCTTCTGCTTCCTTGTTCCTCCCCTGGCTGGGCTGGGGAAGCCTGGTAGGCAGAGCTAATCAGGCCTCGTTTGTGATGACAACAAACTCTTGCCTTTCATGGCCTGCATCCTAAACCTGCTGTCTAATTCCCTAAGGGAGGGGGATTTACACCTTCTGTTTTATCTCCAGCTAGTTAATGGTCCATTACTGTCAGAGGGATCAGTAGCTAGATCTTAAAGGATTTATGACAGCAAAAAAACCAAAGCCTGCAGAAGAAAATGTACCAGACAGAGGGCACAGGGTACATGGAGAGGAGTTTTCAGGTCCTCAGTGCTGTGACACTGGTGGCTGCACAGTGACTTGGTGACAGCTCTAGAGCAAGGTAGCTTACATTGCAGTCAGGCAGGGAGCCCAGCACAGCTCAGGTCTGCAGCCAGGACAGGTTCAGAGTCCTCCCTCAGCCTGGTCCACACCTGCAGAAGGAGGACACATCAGGCCTGGAAAGACAGTGCAGGAAAGCTCCCAGTTCTGAGCCCCTCACTCGCTCACCACCAAACACAGGATGCCAGTGGTGTTGCTGGCCCTGGAAAGCCTGGTGGACTTTAGTGCTCTTGAGGGACTCTGCCACCCTGGAGTTCCAGTGGTGCTGCAATTCCCTCCCTGCCAGCACTCCCCACTGCCCTCTGCCTTGCCCTTTTGATGCAATCACACAGCTCTGAGGAGCCCATTGCACGCACACCATACAAGCCCCTGCCAGCATTCAAAATTTCACTGCTGTTGCTTTTAACCATTTCATCCACTGACCTTCTAGGAGATCATAATATTTTAACTTCCACCCCCCCCACTCCCTCTTCCTGTACAGCTGGGAGCACTCCTCCCCACTGAATTCTGTGCTTCTGCACTGCAGCCCTGCTTCACACATACACACAAAATAGAGCAGTGCAAATCAGGACAGGAGGAGCCATCCATAAAGCTCCTTTTCAACCCTCCCATCTACCAGGCAAGACAATGTGAAATCCTGAAAATCCAAGGATCATTAAAAAAAATACCAAACAAACAAACAAACAAAAGAACTCCCCATCAAACCCCACCCTACCTGTGGGCTGCACCCACAAACAAGACAGAGGACTTTTGGATTCTACAACTCATTTCATTCCACACGTAAGAACAGCCCACTGCAGGACCTCAGGATCCAGCCTGCTCCACCCCAAAAAGCCTCACCACAGGATAAACAGGAGCACTACAGTGATTCCCACCGTCCCCTCCTCCTGACTCTTTTCAGCTGCTCTCAGTGTAAACCCCCCTGTGTATCTCCAAGCAAAGCCAATCAATGCAGCATTAAGAGGAATGGAGGAAGAAGATCCATCAAGTCATTGCTTTGCATGAGGAGGACACACGAGACTTCAGGGTGGTCCTTCACACTGGGTTGCTTCATATTTACAACACTTTGCTTCCTTTGAAGGGAGCTTTTTGGGATTTATTTCTAATATATTTTCAGAAATGCAGCCCTGGCCTGCCAGCACAGACAGGAATTGCAACAAAATAGGCTATGGTTTGGTTCCTAGAGTTTATTTACTATTATTGTTGTAAATAACAGGTTACAATGTTTGTGATGTTTAATAAATCTCCTTTTTGTTAAGCCTGTGTTCATATGTAGGTGGAGCCTTCCCCCCTGCCTGTGTGTGTGCAAGGTTATAAAGCAATGTTTTTCTCTGGTAGTATGAGCTTTTCATTTAATTCTTACCTTTCTCATTTTGACCATCTTTCTATTCCTGTCTCTGGTTTTCACCAACAGAATTTTCCATTTTTTCCTTTGGCTGCAAATAACTTGGTCTTTGAAGGGGAGTTGAGATTCCTAATGTGTGGCCTCAGAAATACCTGTAAGTGCTTCCTTCAAGTTGAGAAATAGCAAGAAGGAAAAGGAGTCTTACTGAAAAAGATGCAGGGAAACATTTCCCTTGGGTAACAGCTTCACAAATTCCAATATATTTTGAGGAATATGTTTTCTCTGTTTCCTATCCTTAGCTGAGACTGTGGTCATGATCCTAAACATTGCTTTTTTATCTTGTCCAAGACACCTTTTAACTGAAATCTAGGTCTCTTCAAAACTGAGATTCACAACATGGAAAAAGAGAAATCATGACATTAAAAAAAAAATCTATTCCAAGGAAAGAGTAAATTGCCATGTCATGTTATGATTGAGTCATCACAAACACCCTCCACTGCTCACAAAGAACTACATCAATAAACATAGTGTATGTGTAAGGAAACATAGTAAATAAAGTATATAAATAAACATAGTAAATTAGGTCAATCCTTGCAATAAATAACCTGAGAAACATACTTGTTCCAAATGTTTCTAAGTCAACATATTAGCTTAAAGAGGAAATATTTTTTTAAACAATCTCATGTTTATAAGCCTGTTTTATAAGCTTGTTTCAGGACTTTGAATCTCGGAGGACTCAGTTTTAGCAATCTAGGAGGATATAGTGACATTCAAACTGGCCAGTGCTTTGTATCCAGGAATTTTAAGGCAATGAAAAATAGAAATACAGCTGCAGGGAGAGGAAAAAGGCAGGCTTCAGAAGCTGAGATTAAAAGAGCTTTCCTTCCACATTTTTTCCCCACCATTTCACAGGAAGGATAGAGAAGGGAGACTTTTTGATAAGTTGCTTTTTAAGAAACACCAAGGAGGCCACTGAAAAACAGCAGTAATTTCCTGGTCCCACACTACACAGTGACAGTAATTTTGCAAGTAAAGGGGCTAAATTATTTGTGTTTAGAGTTCAGCTCCAGCATGATATAAATGCAAGAGTTAAATGGGTTTGCTCAAGAACTCAGGCTGGGCTGCACCTGCTCCTGCTCCTCAGGTGCTGCCCATGAGGCCCCAGTACTCCAGGAATAACTCTGGGATCCCTGTGAGGAGCTCCTGTGCTCTGTGAGAGTCCAGGGCATCAGGAAATGGAACATCCCACACTGGCTCAAACTGAGTGTTGTGCTGCAGGAATGTCACTCCATCACAAGCACACATCAGCAGTTTGGGTCAGAAAACAGCCCCCTGGCTTGTAGGATGATTGCTACATGTCCATGAGTCCAGCAGGTTCACTCAGCCTGTTTGGCCTGGGGCACTGGCAGAGCTGGATGCAGAGCTGACTTTTCCCCCTTTCCAATGAGAAGGTCCTTTGAGAAGGTCTCCAAGCTGTGATTTTAGGTGGTGTTTATAGTTTTCTCTCTATCCAGAGCCCATTCATAAAAAGAGACAAGTTTCTCCGGAGAGGATTTGCAGTTGACAAATCCCTTTGGACTCTTAATCATTCCCTTGTTTTCTTTCATTGCTCACCAAGATTTTGTGCTTTCCAAGATTTTTCTGGCATTTTGAAGGTAAGCTGACTGATAGACAAATCCCCCATTAGTCTTTTCCTTCCTTTCTTAGAAAATGAATAGATTTGCTCCTTTCCATTTCCAGATGCTTATTTACACCCCCCGACTTCCCTGAGATAACCCCGAGGGGCTCTGACGTTAATTCTGCCCTGTTCCTCTGCCCCTCCTGGGCTAACATCCCCAGGCTCAGGTGTGTGCAGCTTCCCAGTTCTCTGAGTGAGCTGATGCCTCCTCCTGCACTGCCATGGAGAGACCCTCCTGCTCTTCTCCCTCCAAGTCTTTGCACTTGGTCTTTCCTCTCAGAAATGCAAAACAAGACCCAGAGAACTTGAGACTTCTTGGCTTTTTGTGCTGACCATTCCCCCTTTTCATTTGCTAATGAGTCAATAACTTCTTGGTTCCTTTGCCTTTATTTCTCAGTGCATATTGAGAATTGTTTCTTGCTACTCCTAATATCACTTGTACAATCCTGTTCTGTACCTTCCCTTTTTACAGTTTTGCCTCCTCATGCTGTTCTTTGATACTTGGCTCAAGAGCCTCACTTAATTGTCATTTTCTGTAGGCATCTTCTCTGTGGTTACACTGAAGAACTCATGATTTCCCCCCATATTTCCAAATCTTCTCCAGCACCTCTGTTTGTCCCCCAATTGTCCTTTTCATTGTGATGTGCTGAGAAGAGAAGGAATCAGTGTCACCATACTGTTCAATAAAATGAGCTTATACCTGATTCAGAGTTCTGCTCTGCTTCACACTACTCTCCTGCACATTAAAATCTTTCCTTTTTTTTCTACATCCTGAATAAAAATTTTAGAAAGGTAACTTTGATCCAAGGAGTTTGTAAGACTTTCACAGTAATTATTTCCTGGGCTTTTTTTTTTGTTTTGAAGGGAATTTTTAGAAAGAAACTTCCATTAGAGGATGAAAGCAACCCCAAATATCCCACAAAAATATGAGGTAGGAGGGATTTTTAACATTTCTTTTGTGTGTGACCTGATCCTGCTGCTAGTGGAAAACAAGACACACTCAGAAGGGGACACATCAGAACAACTCTGTTGCATTTCTCTCTCTGGTCCAGCCTTTTCCCCTGAGCCGGGCTGTGGGGAGAATTCGGGCGGGGTTTGATCCATCTCGTCATGATGTGGCAAATACGTGCAAAAAAAGCTGTCGCCAGCGGTGCTGCCCTAATGCTGACTCCCTCCCGAGAGCGAACCCTGAGCCCGGAGGAGCCCCGTGTTTGCGGAGCGATGGATGCTCTTCCACTGCCACCTTCTGGCCACGGCCGGGGGACTTGAGCGAGAAGGTGATGAAAGCATTAAATGAACTTTAAAAGATAACGAACCAAAGATTGAACTGCCCTGTCATTTCTACCAGCAAACCCCACCTCACCTGGGATGTGCCCTCTTGGCCACAACTCAAAATGGAATAATTTTTGCATAGAGCTATAATTTTTTTAGTGGTCTGGCACTTTAGTTAAAATCTAACGCTGTGAGCTGGATACTGTGAGCAAACTCTGGAAAAGGCTTTTCCAGGTTCACAAAGCTCAACTCTGTCTGCGTGTTTGCAACAGCACAGACTGGGATGTTAGTCTGGAAATGAAGGAAAGGCTCAGGCCCATCAGACTGGCTCTCTTCCCTGGCTAAGCAGAGCAGGAACACTTCACACCAATATAAAAGACCTATTTTAAAATTGTGATAAATTTCCTAGTTTTCAAAATTCTAGGACTGTGCCTATATTTTTAGGGTGGTTTTTTTTTTTTTTTTTTTTTTTTTTTTTGTGTGTGTGTTTTTTTTCTTCTTTGTTTGTTTCTTTTTTGTTTTGGTTGGTTGGTTTGTTTGGTTGGATTTTTGTTTGTGGTTTTGTTGTTGTTGTTGTTTTGTTTGTTTGTTTGTTTTTATTCCTGTAATTCCCTATATTCAGATGCTCATCAGGTACTGCTGAAAGTTCTAACATGAAAAGGGTTGGGAGGGATCTTAAAGATCATCGAGTTCCACCCCTGTGCCATGGGCAGGGACACCTTCCACTATCCCCGGTTCCTCCAAGCCCCATCCAGCTTGCCCCTGGACTTCCAGGGATCCAGGGGCAGCCACAGCTTCTCTGGGCAACCTGTGCCAGGGCCTCTCACCCTCATAGGAGAGAATTTCTTTGTAATCTCTAATCTAAACCCACTCTCTGTCAGTTTAACACCATTCTCTCCTTGTCCTGTCCCTCCAGGCCTTGTCCCAAGTCCCTCTCCAGCTCTCCTGGAGCCCCTTTAGACGCTGGAAGGGGCTCTAAGGACTCCTTGGAGCCTTCTCCAGGCTGAATAACCCCAGCTCTCCCAGCCTGTCTCCAGAGCAGAGGTGTTCCAGCCCTCTGAGCATCTCTGTGACCTCCTCTGGACTCTCTCCAGCACCTCCAGGTCCTGCTCAGGTCTGTGGCCCCAGACTGGACTCGGCAGTGCCCGGCCCCCTCGCGGTTTGGGTACGGAATTTAAAATGCCCTAGGAAGGAACGCCTGTGTCCAGCAGGTGTCAGTGGAAGCTACAGAATGGAGAAACTCCATCAAAGCAGGGCTTTATTCACCTTTTACTCCTCCAAGGTGCTCCCTGGCCAGGGGAGAGAGTGCATGCTCCATTCCATGGAGAAATGGCATTGTAAGCCAGGTTACTCAACTATTTTTTTCCTTTGAAGTACAGGTCAAAAATTTGCAAAGTGGGATGCTGTGACTTCAGAGGGGGACTGGTGAAGTAGTGTTAAATCATTTATTGAAAGGGATACATTTGAAACATCTGAATTAGTGACTCAATTCACTCATATTGCTACAGGGAGTTAAGGATCTCTGACTTTACTCACTGGAGTAGTGCTTTACCCTGTGGAGCACAAACCCACTAAAGGGCAGAGATAAGGTTCTCTCAGCAGCTTAAATCCTGACATTTCCTAGCATTTGAGTGCTTTAGATGTGACTGATGGAAACTCTGGAGACATGCCATATGACATCTACCTGCCTGGTGTCGTGCATCTCAAAGGCAGGGGGTTATCTCTTCCCCCAGACTCCACCTGTGTTCCCACAAATTGCCAGTGCTCTTCCCACAGCCCCCCTGACCCACAAGCACCAGTGCTATTGCTGCTCATGTCACACCTTTCTCTTCCTTCATTCCTGCTGGCTGCCTGCAGCCTTGGGTGGTCCCAGAGACACCTTCCTTGAGCCAGAAAGGAGCTGCCACTAAAGTACTTCCAGTGGTGGCTGTGCAAGATGCTGGTACTGCCTGGCTGGTGCCAAAAACCAGCTTGGACCCAGGGCTCCATGTCCCAGTGCTCCCTGTCAAGCTGCTATGGATACAACTGCACAAATACACATTTCAGAACAGGACTAGACTGAGGCTGAATGAAGATGGGTGAAGGTCAGAGTGATTTTCCCTGCTTTAGCACTCACTAGAGCACTAATGAGGACCTGATAAAACCAGAACCACCAAGATGTGCTGCTATACCCAGAGAGCCTGTGGGGGGACTGGGAAAAAGGAGGTGTCTGTATATTTGATCACAACTGCACAGAGATGATGTGTTTTATATTTTTTTAATGTCTCTCCAAGCAAGCAATAATAGGTTTTCAGTAAGGCTGTTAGCAATTCCCCTGGTGCCCCCCTCAATCACCCCTCAGAACAGTGGTCACTGACTTCCAGAGGCTTTAATCACCCCACACAATTTCAGGCAGAGTGATGCCAAAAGCAGGACCAGTTTTAACCTTGCAAATGGCCTGGCCCATTCTTTTCCAAGCATTTTGAACTGCTCTGAAGCCTTTCTTTGCTATTCTGTTTTACTGGTGACATTGACTGTCAACATAACAGAGGTTTAAGAAAATGCTATTGTACAGTATAACTTCTCCATTATCATGACAGTGTTCACAAGACAAGAACACATACTTGTCATAGAGGTGAAAACAGGAAAAAATTTACCTCTACCTAAAAAGGGACCTTGTGACTGATCTGGCATTCTTGTGTTTGGCCTGAGCTGCCATGTGTGGACCCACACCTTGCAAAAGCCCTGCTGAGAGCTGCTGCACAGGGACATGCATGTGTAAAAACTCTAAGGGTTTTCATTTTTAGTAAAAAATAATATACAAGACAACGCATTACTATTTGCAAACAAGTGTCCTTAGATATTTATTTCCACTAAAAAGCACGTGGTGTGACTCTGGGGGATGGTCCTGTGCAGGGGTAAGGGTTGGACTCGATGATCCTCGTGGGTCCCTTCCAGCTCAGCGTATCCTGTGATTCTGTGAAATACATTCCAGAGTTCTCAGGTCCTCGTGGCCCTGCAGAGTATCTTCCAGCAGGGACTTTGCTGGCAGTCTCACAGATCTTGGAGACAGGCATGTGACAACTTGGGTGGACTATGAAGAAGGGCATGTAGGAGAAATTTTACAAGATTCTTTGCAAGGTAATGGCAACTTTTTCTGTTTTCCAGTGTATAACAATATTCTCATTTTAGTATTATCTTGTTAATGAGTAACATACTCTGTCCTTGTGCTCTGTGATATTCTCTGAACCCTCAGTTGCCTGTGTGCATGCAAACACAACCACACACCTAACATGAAGTTTTCAACTGAGATCCCAAGAAGGATGAGAGCCTCCCGTGCCAGAAAGCAATGGTGGTGAATAATGGCTGGACAGATCTGGAGTGAGCAGCTGCAGAACAGTGCAGAGCTGGGTTCATGAGCTTTGGTATAGCTGGAGGCAGCATTTCCAAAAAAATCTATGGTTCAGCCACTTGGCTTTACTGAAATATCCATCTCCCAGGCACCAGGTTAATTTGCACTGGATTCCAGCAGAGGCTGAGCTGCTGAATATTTTTTTTTTGAAGCTTAGTGCCTGAATTCCATAATGCTGCAGGATGTATTTATTGCCACACAGCTCTGACACTCTCTCTGCTCACCGGATCCAACAAGTGTGAGCTGCCAGAAGACACTGGCCAACTGATGTAGAGTTGCAGGTTAATCACCCTGGTGAAAAAAAGAGGATCACTGAATGTTTATTAAAGGAAGTAAGATGAAGAAAAATCAGTCATCTTGCAAGGGACAAATAGAGTTGCATACTGAGAACCTTCCACTGTGTTTTTAAAGCATTTATTAAGAGATAACTCACTTGTGAAGAGCTGCTCTCACTTGGGGAGGAACTTCTCAAAGAGCAGCAGCAGCATTCCAACGAGACAATTCAAATAACATGCAGCACACAACACAAACACGTGGCAATTTTAAACCACTGAGGGGGTGTGTTTCCCCAGAAGATTTTATTAAAAGAAGCTCCTACCCCATATCACTTGAAGATCATGATGCCTCAGTGCCACTTCACAGGAATATTTTAACTTTGTTGAATATTAACAAGGGGTGAACTTACCTATCTTGTGTGAATAAAACGTTTCGTGTGATGTTTTATTAACAAGTTCATCAACACACATTTGCAAAGCTTTTCATGATCCTCTCTCAATTAATCCATTTACCTATTCAGAAATGCAAATTTTTTAAAACATGCATCCATCATTGAATAATGACTCTAAAAGTCTTTAAAGACACTTGGACTAATACACAGCATAAGTTTCTATTAACATCAAGTATTGCAAAATAAATTTAAAAAAAGATTTCATCTCAATATCCATTAACTTCATTTACAATTCTCTAGCAAGAGAATCTCATGCTTATTTACTCCTAGATCTGTAATTAAAAATTCTGTCATAAATTCCCAGCATCTTCATTTCTATTGTATCTTATTCAATATGTTGCATCAGAATTCA
The DNA here is from genome assembly GCF_003945595.2 of Pipra filicauda. Taxonomy (NCBI): domain Eukaryota; kingdom Metazoa; phylum Chordata; class Aves; order Passeriformes; family Pipridae; genus Pipra; species Pipra filicauda. The sequence continues at coordinate 726,256 of NW_024104687.1, read as the reverse complement.
GAGCAAGAAGTTATACAGGATTCTTGATATATTATGTACACTTTTTTTTTGAAGTACATTTCATGAGGGTTACAAAATCTATCTTTAAGAAAGATTCAGTGAAGTATATGAGGGAATAATTTGGAGTTGACTGTAAACAAGAACCATTCTTACTCTCGTGAAGAAAATTGCTGTCACTAGTTTCCATAAAACTGAGGAGCTGGTCTGTCGGTGTTTTGCATCTAACATTATCTCTGGACATCCAGTGCCAGCCCTTGCCTTCAAAACGGAAGTTCTGTTTGTTAAAAAGAGCCATGTGCCACTTCCAAGGTACTAGAGATTCCTTCCAGGTTCGTTTCCAGGGATAAGAGGGATGGGGTTTTGGGTGGCCAATGCAGGGAGAGCAGCTGAGGTTTTCGTGGTGAAGTGTCAGTCAACAAAGGGCTGGAGGCTCTTACACAAGAGGTCCTACCCCTGCAAACACTGGATGGTGTTGCCAGGGCTTCTGGGCCCAAACTAAGGTGTTTGGACACCTCCATGGTGCCAACATTTTATGAAATGTTAGAAAATGAAAGCTTGACATTTTATATATCAGTGTTGCAGACACCCCCAAACAGGGGAGCAATTCTTTAACAGTGGTCATGTGAGTCACTTACTAAAGAGAATATAATGAATTTGAGAAAAGAGTTTCCCAACACCGTAATCACAAACCTCCCTTAGCCTCAGTGGGATGGGGAAGAGTGTGTCTCACCCAGGGAGGATTTTCAGGGGTGTTGTGCATGCAGCTGAGAAGGATACCATAGCAGCCAACAAGATACCAGAGATAACCATCCCTGTGGAGCTGTTTCCCAAAAATTTCTGTGTCCAGTGGCCACAAAGCATGTGCTGCAGGGGCAGAAGGCAACAGGAAACTCTGTAGGACACTGTGCAGGTGGGAGGGAGAGGCACATCCCTGAGCTGCCCAGGCTGGGGTGTGGGTTGGGTGAGGGGGTAGCTGGGTCTGAGGTGTGTGATGGGGTTTGCTCCAGCAGTTCCCACTCTGTGAGCCCAGACTGGCATTTGGGTTAATGGCAACCACAGTGTTGGCCACCTGACACAGCCCTGACCTGGGGAGCAGCATCAGAACTGCTCCCACCCAAAAGCTGCCAGCTGGCATCCCAGCAGCAGAGAGGGAAATTAGGCTCAGGAAAAGCCCCAGCTACTGAAAACAGCTTATTATGAGGTTGTAGCACTTGGGTTATGAATGTCACGTCACAAAGTGATCTGCTGCTCTCATTTTCTAGCGTTCAGTTGTGCTTTCATCTACCTTGGTGAGGTAATCAAAGCACTCTGTGAGAATGAAATCTAGCAAGGAACTGTGTGTGTGTATCCACATGTTTAGGGAAAACTATTTTTTTAAAAAAAAAACATGTGACACTGATTATCTGCAGATACTTGATGTGCTTATGATTTCAATCAGCATTTTGTTCATTCACTGCCTCTCGGTTTATTGATTTATAAGCCCTTTAGAATGATATGATTAGTGCTAGCATTTTATTCTCAGTGGGGGTAAAATGGTATTTCATTATTAACGTGTTAGAAGCTATTTCAAACTGACAGTTTGTTTTGAATCTGGGCAAGAGAAGTGACATTTATATTTGGAAGCAGAAGATTGACATAGAAATTATTCCGAAACATAATTACAGTAAAGTCAAATGCAGAAGGAGATAGAAATTCCAGCTAGAGTTTCTGGGGGCTCCTCTGCCATCAGTAACTAACTCCTGCTCTTTTCTCAGCTCAGTGTAATGAGGCACAGCGGTGGTCCCTGTAGGCACTTAGAGGAGATGCAGCATCAAGATTTTTACGCATTTAGGAAGCTCAGCACAGGGCTGTGAGCGAGGATATGAGGCAAATGCTTGTTCTACAGCCTGTTCTGGCTGTCCCAGAAAGCTGCAGTGCTGTGACAACGCCCTGGGCTGGAAAAAACCAGGAGAGGGTTAATGCCAGTAGGCAGACAAGGAACTTCTGGAGAGGATCCAGTGGAGGGCTTCGAGGATGATGAGGGGCCTGGAGCATCTCTCTTACCAGGAAAGGGTGAGAGAGCTGGGGCTGCTTAGCCTGGAGAAGAGACAACTGTGTGGGCACAAACTGAAGCACAGGAAGTTCCATCCGAGTATGAGGAAAAGCTTCTTTACTGTGAGGGTGACTGAGCCCTGGAACAGGCTGCCCAGGGAGGCTGTGGGGTCTCCTTCTCTGGAGGTATTCACAACCCACCTGGATGCCATCCTGTGCAACATCTGCTGTAGGTGACCCTGCTTGAGCAGAGGGGTTGGACCAGATGATCTCCAGAGGTCCCTTCCACCCCCAACCATTCTGTCATTCTGTGATCTTTGCTCCTTTGCAGTCAGGCTGATTTAGTCCAATGTTTGCCGGGTACCTGGTGCCTGTCAGCTCCAGTGGTGTGAGGGATTCGTGCCAGTGTCCATTCTCACATACCCAGGAGGACTCAAGAAAATTTTGGACTTTAAAGACAGATTATAGTAGGGGTTTTCTCCAAAGGATTTTGATTTTAGTGACTGACCCTCCATTACTGAGGTCTAAAGGAACTTCTCCATCGATGCGAGCAGGAGCAGAGGCCAGGGCTGTGTTGAAGTGCTGGGAGTTTCCATCTTGGCACTAGAGCTCATGAAATGGGGACACTGCAAGTTTCATACAGAAGTTATGCACAACCTATTAGTCATGGAATAAGGAATACATAGATCCAGAGAACAGCAATGAGTCAACATATTACATGAAACCAGTTGCCAAACATGACCTGATTTGTTGCTCTCTTCTCTGGAGCAGAATGAGTAAGAATACAAATTGGCCACTATTGCATTTTTTGTGCGTTGGGCGATTTTTACGGTTATTTCTCAGAGGAACATAGAATCTATTACAATGTAGTTTTTAATATTTAATATGTTGTAAGCAGATTAAATAAATAAAACCGAGGGACTCAAAATTCTTTTACTTAAATGCATGGGCTTTTGTTTGTGTAGGACTGAGAGCCTTACACTACACCAGTGAGCACTCGTTTCTGCTTGTGCTTACTTGGACCTGCAGTGTTATTAAATTCTTAGGATGGAATCCGAGAATCCTCACTGAAGTCAACCAGAGCACAGCCTCTCACTCCAGCAGGACTGAGACTTCAGATTTCTGCCTGGTGCACTCTAACTTCACTCCTCCTGAGCTGTGTTCTGGTGGCTGATCTCATTACACTGCACTGTTTCATATTCCTTTCTAATGAAAGAAGTCAAGTGTATATCCATTATCCAGACATACTCCCTTCACAATAGAAGAAGGCAACAAAAAATAATCATTACAAATAAATGTCCAGTTTTATCTGGATAACACAGAGAAGGTGGCTTAATGACTACACATACAAAAAAATATGGATATACCTGGGACTAGAATTATTCAACTCCAGAAGAGAGTTGAAGGAAGCAGTATCCAATTAGATACAACTATGAAACATATATAGGAAATTAGAGCTGATTACAGTTTTTCCAGCTAACATTTGCCTTTCACTGGAGGAAACCCTTTAACTGAAAATAACGACCAGAATTATACCAGGTCAAGAAAAATGCCGATTTTTTCTTTATTGGAGAGGAAACAGCAAAAAACCTCCAAAAATGAAACAATCCCCCCTAAAGTGTTTTGAGGGGCAAAAAGACTGAAAGACTGAAAACTGTTTCGTATTTCAATGAAAAAAATCAGAATTTCCATGAATAAGTTCCTGGATGAAATAGCAGAACTTGTCTTTATGCTAACGATGACATCTGTTTGCAATAACACTCCATGCCAGTAAACGATGTTATTTTAACTAAACTATTGGCGTGGCGATGAAAGTGACAGTAAAATGTTGATATGGAAGCTAATTTCTGTGTTTGGCCTTGAGATCCATCTTCACAGACACAGAGTGAGTGCAGAAACTATTTTTGGCAACATCACCGCAATCCAGATTTAATTCTGACATTTCTCTGCCTTCCTGAAACCCAAGGAAGACATCTGGCTGCGTTCTCCGCTTGTGTTTGTGAAGGGCCATTGAAATCCTTTGCATCAGCAGCGAATTTGGAGATAGAATGTGATGAGGAGGTGCATGTGAGCAGGAGGGGACTGAAATCTTGGGTTGTAAAGAAAAAAAAGAATGGCAACTCTTCAATGTATAACGTGCTTACTGAAAGCTGGGAATAAGATGTCATTCTGAACGTGTTCCCGTGAACTTTTAACTTGGTTGGTGCTTCTACACTGCTTAGGCCCATGATTTACATGCAGTTATGTATGTGCATGGCATGTGAGGAACTGGAGGATGGCCCTACCTGATTCCCAGGGGAGCTCCTGCTCAGGACATCTGCAGTCCCTGCTACGGGTGTGCTTTCAGCAGCCCTTTAGAAGAATAACTGACTTAAATGTTTGTGAGTTATCAGTTAATTTAATACTATTTAGGGTGGATGCAGACTCCTCATCATACTTTTTGAAGGTAGAAACCTTTGTTTAAGCACAGAACAGCTCTGCAGCCTTTGTTTGCTGTCAGCAGAGCACAGCACCATCCCGCTGCCTTCTGCCAGAAGCCAATCTTTTTAGTTACTGGCAGTGTGCTCAACTTGCAGACTTCCTAAAAACAGAATTAAAAGAAAGTGACAGTGCTGCTCATGTGCTGGGTACCGAGTGGCCGTGCCCACGGCCGTGGTGGGGCGGGTGGCTCCGGCGAGGCCAGTGTCCGTGGCACCCGTGGGAGTGCCAGGGCACGGACAGCCCTGCGTGCTCAGGCACAGCTGGCGTGGGATTCTCCTGCCAGGAGCACTGGCCGGGCCCTGGGCAGCCTCCCCACGTGGCAGCCATGTGGGCGGAAGGCGGGTGAGCGGCGCGGAGAACCGGCTCATGGCTGCTTCGCTCCGGAGGCCGCTTTTTCCGAGCGTCCTAAACACGGGCCTTAATCATCAGCACTTCTGAAGCACTCATCGTTCTTGTATCCAGGCAAGGAGCCTTGTTATTACCCTTTGAGAGATACCACATTCTTTCATTTCCTAGGGAAGGGGGCCTGCCAGCAGTATCAGTACCAGCACTGCTCGGTTTGTTTCAGATTAAAAATGTCCCCAGGGATCTGAGTTCATCTTCAGCGGGGTCTCAAGCAGGTCACAGGAATAAACCCACTGGCCCACTGATGGTTACCTCCAGGGAATAGTCACTTCACTGAATACACTTCTCTCCCTTCACCAAGAGGAGGAAGTTCTCTGGGCCTGAATGGGGAAACCCTCCACCTCCAGCTCCGTGTTGATGAAAGGATGACAGAGGATGTCACTGACTGTCCTTCCAGTGAAGGAAGGAACTGACTGTTCCAAACCTTCCTCTGTGTGGGGGTGGGTTGTGGTGACTCCAGTCCATGGGGTGGTGGCTGCCCCTGGCTTGGACAAGCCTGTCAGGCTGGGCTCCAGCCTAATGCTGGAAGAAATACTTGGAAAAAAGGGAACTGCAAAATACTGTCTGCAAGGCCTTCAGTGCACAACTGCCCACAGCCCAACCTGCTCTGAGCTACAGCTCCCAGCCACGGAGACAGCAGGAGGAGCTGGAAGGAAAAGCTGCATTTGCAGCAAGAGTTAAATTTGCCTCCTGTATTCCAACTCCGAGATGCGCACACTGTAACCACGCACACTCAGAGGGATCCATGAACCCACACGCCATGGCTGTCTGCACGGGGAAACCACGAGATGCCGCAGTCCAGCTCGTGTTTGGAAAGGCCAGTCACTGAGGGTGAAGAAAATACTGTATAGATGTGATATCACAAGTTATATAATATCACGGCCAAATCTCAGCAGCTGGATATCATCAAATCAAAATTAGAAACTCATTGGAAGCAAAGGACAGTCTTTGCACAGATTGCCTATAAATCTGCAATAACTAGTTCTCCCTGGGCGTAACATCAAAAACATTTTTTAGTGTCTCATTAGTAAGAAAATTTATTGCTCAACTATTGAACTATGTCGATTTTTGAAAACATTGTGTGAATAATTCCAGAAAGCATGTGTTTGATTTGTATTCGTTTTGTGCCGCTGGATAGAAAAAGTGGCTTTTCCCCTATGGTGAAATGACACTAATCATGAAATTAAAAGGTGAAGCATGTCTACAGTTTCAGAACAAGGTGAATTTTTATAAATATACTAATGCTCTCTCTTTTCCATAAGTCAAACTAAGACTAAGGGGTTCATACCCCAGCTGAACTTAAAAAATAAAATAAAAAGAGAAGACCCAATTACAGTTCTGTAGAGGGGAAAAGAACTCCTCCCAGCCCTTACTATTTTTTCTTTGTACCGCGGTGTGTTTCCCAGCTGTGTCTGTTGGCCAGTCTTGTGGCTCAAATAGTCTGAAAAAAAAAAAGAAGTTTGAGAAACAGGGGAGAAGTTTAAAGCAAAGAGTGCTGTCCATGTAGGATGGATGGAAGGAGTTTACAAGTACCTGTGAGGCACTGTGGATGTCCTGGTGGTGGTGGCTGGGTGAGCACCACGGTGTGCAGGCAGGGTGCTGTCTTTCCTCACATTTTAGCAATAGGGAGGGCAGAACAATTGGCTCCAGGGAGATTCACTTGCACAGGTCCATGTGTGCAGAGTTCCTTGAAACACTTGGGCACTGAGGCAGGTGGTTCTGCACCCAGGCAACTCCCTCAGCTTCAGCAGGACTGCCCAGGTGAGTGTGGGTGAGCAGACAGCACAGACACCTTTACCCTTCACCAGCATTCCCTGCTGGATTTCCCTTGCCAGCAGGCCTGTAAATGAAGGAAAACCTCTGAGCATGAGGGTTGTGATGCTGTGCTGGCCCTGCAGGTCCCCAGGGTCAGGGTGCAGGGACAGCAGGGGCATGCCAGGGCTGCCAAGAGGTCTGGAGCAGCTTTTGGGGCAAGATCTGGACTATCCAGTGGCTCGGCTGGCATTCAGGCTTGGGTTTAGCTGGTGAGCAAGGAGGACAGACAAGCTGTGCGATTAAACCCCCTCAGCCTTGGAAACGTGACCAATTGTTTTCCTCACACTGTTGGCAGGGTTTCTGCAGTGCCTTTCCTTCAGCCCTGCACTCCCCCTCCTTGCACGACACACTCCCCAAATGCAAACTAACAACAGCTTTTATATCAAGGAATTTATACTGCGGGAAAATGAAAGCGGAAAGAAGAAACCGAGTCAGAGGGGCCGAGTGGTCTGGTCAGGGTTACTCACACCTCAGTGGCAGAGCCAGAAATAAACTCAGGCTGAGGAATCACAACCCGATGCCCCCCAGACCATGGAAAATACAGCTAAATTCCCAGCCGTCCGTGCAAAGTGACTTTTTCTTTTTTCTTTCAGAATTGAAAAATAAAGGAAAAGAAATAACTGAGTCTGTGTAGCGATTGTAGTATTTCATTCCTTCTCATGAAATAGTTTCAGCGTTGTCCAGTCAGGGAACTATGGAAAGCACAAAAAATAGGCATTGCTATGACAGAGCCTTATTCAAATCTGTGAGCAGCTATATCCTAGCCCTGCCCTGGAAAAGCCTGTACCAGCATCATGGGTGCAGGTGAAGCAGATGACAAGGAAGGACTGAGGGGGCGAGCTGAGACCTTCCCAAAAAGGTGTTGGAGACTGGGGCTGCACCTGCCCTGGTTCTGCTGCCAGCACTTGGCATCCTGGCTGGCACAGGCTCTGGGATGCAGCTGCTGGGCTCCCTCCCACCTTCAGGCACCCTAAGCACAAGCAATCCCTGTGTTACAACCATTTCTCAGCCAGGACTCCCCACTCTGTGCTGGGCTATGAATGAGGGGTGCCCTCCACAGCACTGGGGGGTGCAGGGGAGGGGTCCCTCCTGCAGGAGAGGAGCCTCTGGCCCCAGCAAACCTCCCCAGAGCACCTCTCTGGCCGATCCTACAAAGGCGTCTCAGCTGTGCTCCAGCAAACACCAGCAGTGCTCTCCTCCTTTCTTCCAGCTGTGCTTGGAAATCTCTTTCCTGAACACTCATGGGAAATGAGAAAATACAGGCACAGCCCTGGCCTTCACTGGAGCGACACTGAGCCCCTCTGTGACCCCGCTCCCCACGCCAGGCCCCGCCAGCCCCGTTTTATGGGTGAGAAGGATCAAAGGGCTCCAGCTGCTCCCATATGGTAAATGGCCCTATATGTTGTGTATAATTACACACAAGCATCCCCACGTCCCCGTTTGGTCTCCATTATGAAGATCCCTGGGTGACAGCCAGCGGCTCCTTCCCAAGGCCAGAACGTCTCCTGGTGGTGCCGTCACACCCTCGCACCCATGTGGGGGCAGGACACCCCCTGCCCCCGGCACAGGATCCCCTCTGCCCCCCTCATCCTGCCCTGCACAGCTGGGCTGTGGCAGTGCCAGGGCAGTGCACACCTTCCTTGGGACGTCAAGTGGGAAAGGTGTTTTCCAGCCACAGGGTGGCATCTGGTGGAAGCGTTTGTGGGAAGTTAATGCTGCCCGGGTGAATTCAAAGCTGGCCTTTCTTTAAAATGTAATTTGCTTCGTGAATATAGCTTCCCAAAGGGGATGTTTGCTTTTTATTAAGACTGGGCAGAAACAGGAAGAAAATCAGACCTTCAGTCACTTATTTTAGGCTGTTATGATCCTTTTCTGAAGCAGGTGCCTGTGTGGTGATGGACTGGAGAACTGGCAGCCCCCAGGGCAGGGCTCTCATCCCTCTCAGGTACTGGAACAGCACTGGTTGCAACAAAAACATCATCTGCAGCTGGAGACCCTGAGAACAGGAGTGCCAGGCCATAAGAAACAGAAGATTTGTTCTGCTTTTAAAGACTGAACTCTCTGGAATGCCATCCAGCCTTGCCATCCAGGTAGAAGGAAGTAGCTTTCTTCTGGCACCAACATGGAGAGAAAGTGAGGGAGAAAGTGAGAGGTATGAATGAGGTCTGAGGTACATTGGATTTCTTTTCCTTTGTGTTCAGTCAGCTTAAACAATTTGGGAGATCCACAGGGAAGCACCTCTTGGTGCCATAAATTATGCTGGACTAAGCTGAGAGGGGAATGAAACCCCAGTTTCCATTTTCAGCTTCCTCGTGAAGCTTTGTGATGACCCCCAGAGGTGTTTGATAGCACAGGGTCTGCATTCAGCCTTGCTACCCACACCTCCAGGTTGCTCCTCACCCCTTCCCAGACCAACACACGACAGACATGAGAAGAAAGCTTATTTTAGCAGAACCATCTTACCTGGGTAGGTCTGTCCTGAGGCAGAAGGACACTGGATGCTGTCATTGTAAACTGTAAGTGCCAGGCTGCCATCCTTGGTCATCTTTCTGGGCTGGAAACAGAGAAGTTACACCCCCGGTGTGAGCGCTCAGCTCAGCCTGACTTCACTTCAGGCAGGGGTCTGTGGCATGTGTCCCTGGGGGAGGTGTTTCTGGGCAGCATGAACCATTGCAAATGTGGCACTGGAGAGTACTGGGGTAAACCAGTTTCTGAGATGAAGCTCAGAGGTTGACACAAAGATCCAGATGAACACCCTGACAGGACAGCCTCCTTTTCATAAACACAACCACTATGAGACTCGGGTGCTGTTTGACTTCTTCAGTTTTTAACAGAAGAAATTCCTCCCTCCTACCCCTTCCAGCTACTGTCACCTCAGGTCACCTTCTGCAGGAGCTGGTAGCAGACCTTGTCAGGGATTTTTCTTCAGTGAAAATGTTTTCAGACAGAAAATGCACTGCCAGAGCAAAGCCTGTGTTTTGCAGCAGTCTGCCAAGCTGAGAAGAAAAAGCAACCAGGCTTTTCATCAGGAAGATTCCCCTGGTTCTCAAAGGGGGACCCTGGGCCAGGAGTTCCTGAAGGACTGGGTTGCTTCCCTATTTCTGTGAAGGCTTGCTGAGGGTCTCCTTGATTCTCTACGGGGCTGGCAGTAATGAACACTTCCCTTCTTTCTCCCTACTTTCCCCTATTGTCTGTTTGAGGGTCGCAGGGGTTGGAGGGACAATGCTGAGTGCAATGTTGATACCTGGTTTACGTCCAAGCAGTGTTTTATTCAAGTAATTAGTTTGGGAAGTAAAAAGCCTGTGTTGCTGTGCTTTTGCAGGGACTGATGGGTTAAGTTACCTGCTGAGTTAGAAAAGTTACCTGTTTTGGAGGTTTTTTTTGCCCTAATCCAGACTTGTGATAGTCTGAGAAAAAAACCCCTGCTTTTGTAGAGGAACCCTTTAAAAACAGCCCCGGGCACTCCCACCTTTCTCTGCTCAGTAGCCCAAGGGAAGATTTAATTAAAAGTTACTTCAAAATACACTCCCAACCACTCGGAGCTACTGTGTTTCAAAGGCTCTGGTGCTGTGCCAAAGTGGGAGCAGGCATACATTAAAGTGACAGGTACAAAAGAGGTTGTTATATTCCTTCTGCTCCCTTCTTCTCTGATCCCTCTGTGCTGAAGTCCCACAACCTAAACGTTACTGAAAATAAAGAATAGTAGTCTCTCTTCTCCCCTGCCCATCTAACACACAGATTATGGCTTAGTGCCTTTTGCATACAGCCTCCCTCAGGCACAGGTTCCCACTCCCTGTGGAGATTCAGCCCTGAAGGCCTGGGAATGTTTTCCTGGAAATAACAGCTTGGTCACACCATGTCTGTGCTGGCAGCATGTCCCATGGAAGGCTGGCACCAAGACAATCAGGGTAGAACACCCTAATATCTACCAGCTTCCTGTTAGCAGCTGAGATAATCAAAGCCACTTTGTTACTGGGATACTTTGAATTTTCCAAGAGCATCCATGCACATCATCCTTACTCCTAACAGCACATCCCAGGTGCTGGGAAACAAAGGTGGGATCTTCACTTCTCCAGCCTATGATGGAGAGGTAATGACAGCCATCACTAGGCAGTAGGAAGACATAAATATCCATCCATGAAGACTGAAGGCAGAAGGAGCATAAATTGGAGCACATTAAGTTACTCTAACAGCTTGGCCTGGACTAGCTCCCCATTTTCCCAGTAAGTGGGAGACTTATTCTGTCAATGTGCTGAGGATTTTATTTCTAGAGATTTATAGTCACAGGTTCTGGAGTGCTCTGTAATTACATGAGTTTACACTTGCAGGGACAAAGGCTGAGTAAATATTTTATTAGGCAATTTTTTATCTTATTGAAACTAAATACACATGTGATAATTTGCCTGGCGAATGGGGGAAGGGTAGTGAAATAACTAAGATAGTTTACACAGAGCCTTGTTTGTGGGCTGCATGCAGAATCATCACCCACACTGCATTATCCCAGCACAGGTCCAGTGGGTGACACCCACAGCCAGCACGAGAGCCTGGCAGTTGTGTGTGAAACTCATATTTGAAACTGAGATCTTGGGAAAGAAGCATCAGTATAACATTTTTTAGCAGCAAGACATTTAATAAACATCTTTGCAGGCAAACTTAGAACTGATAAAAAGCAAAGATTCCTGTAGAATTTTTGAGTTTCATATTATTATTCTATTCACAAACAACTGCAGCCTGTTATAAGTCTCACGGCACAAAATTTTGTAAGAATATTCAAGGAACCTTAGAATTAATTTATAAAATTTGGTAATCATTTGCAACTTCAATTAATACTCGGATGCCTAATAATACATTATTCTTATCTTGATTTTAAATTTTAATTGCATGAAGTTTGGTCCCTCAATAATTAACACATTGTATATCCCACCTAATTCACGAACTAATTGTAATTTCCTAGTTCTTAATGTTACTCACTAATTCTGCCGATGATAAAGAATTTTGTGTCAAAACTCCAGCGTAAGTGACATTCTACATGCACAATAATGACAAAACAAGTTAATTTACTGCAAAGTTGCTGAAAGACAGAGCTTTTTTAATTGCATATTTGTTACCTTCATTAAAAGGTAAGTGGCTCTTCAGTTATGTATTTGCCCATTTCTTACACATTAAAAAAGTGCTAATGAACCTGATTAAAATTAATTGAAAAGGTCCAAGATCTGCAAAGAGATCCTAACATCAACAGACTTCTAATTACTGCTGAAAGATGGACTTAAATGGGGTTTAGTGGTAGATAGAAAATAATTTTCCAGCTCTGTTGTGAGGAACGATACGGGGACTGCAAAAGCCACGCAGAACCAAAACAACTGGTTATGGACACGGAAAATGCAGAGGGTCTGGACACTATTTCCTCTGCCTCCTGTGTGCTGAGAGCTGCTCTTCCTGCCCTCGGTCCTCTGTGCTGCAGCTGCAGGAACAGGGCAGGAACAGGCGCTCGCACGGAACGGGAGCGGCGGAACCGCAGCTCCCCAGCCCCGGCCTGTGCTCGGCACACAAGGCTGGGAGGTGGCAGAGAAGGGCTGAATTTTGGGCAGGGTAAGGCCCAAAATAAATGCCCACAGAAGTGGGGTTGCAGCAGAGGGAAGGCGAACCCGAGACTGAAATGCTGCGGAGAGAAGAGGGGAGGGCTGCAGGGCTGGGCTGGCTGCTCAGCTCGGGGCAGGATGGGGAGCAGTGTTCATGGGGAGTCCTGAACCCTGCAGAAAAGGCACTGTGGGGGAAATCCTGTTTTATCCCACCCTGAGCTTTCCTGGAAGCTGTTGCACTGCTTACAGTCACCCAGGATGCTGGCAGAGAACCCTCCCTGCCACACAGTCCTTGTTCACGTTGCCAGGGTGAAAGCTGTGGTTGACTCTCAGTCGAGGCCCTGCTCAGACACCTTTCTGACTGTTGGGCACATTCCATCCTGCATTTGTGTGTTTGCAGCAGTCACAAACCCCACAGAGCCAGCAAACGGAGCTCCTTCCTCGTTGTGCTCACCAGCAGTAATGTATCTGTCTGAGGTGTGGAGAGGGTATGTTTGTGTATTTACAGCAAGAACAACGGTCAGTCTCAAACCTAACAGATCATTTTATTACTTTAACTGCACCCTTTATAGCTGTCCCTTTTCTTCTGTGCTCCCCACTATCCATTGCCTTTATTCCAGGATATTCTAATCTTATAAGAACTATTTTCTTCCTCTCTGTTAATAGCATACTCCACTTATCTTGCTACCACTACATAAATGTAAAAGAAGAGAGAAACATATAAGCTATTTTAATTTTTTTGTTGTTTCGATTGAATTTAAATTGCTGAATGAAAAAATAGCTTCTTCTAGTAATTCTGCTGTAACTAACTCAGTTTGATATTGGTTCTATTAGCCTTCTAATAGCATGAAAGCTAAAAAATTAAATCGTTCCACTTGCACATTCATAATTATGTGCAATTAAAATCTTTACATACCCAAAAGTCTTATATGAAGCCCTGAACCCTTCAACTGTCACTCTTCATTATCTCCAAGCCTAACAATTTTACAGTGACACATTGTACACAATGAGATGTGCTAAAGAGGAAATATTATATTTTACTGATGTATGTGTTCTTTTAATTTCTCTGAATTAGCTTTTTGATATGGATGCTAATTGTTTTCTTTGAAAGGAGTCGCCACAGATATGTGATTTCTCTATGCCTGTTGCGCTTCAAAAAAAATACAGTTAATTGCAGGAAACAGGAATTTCTCTCTTTTTTAATATATAAAAAAATAATCAGCTGCATATCAAAGGAGTGAATCTTAATCCAACTTTCTGATTGTACATTACAAAGAAACCTTTAGTGTTTGTGACCAGCACAGAGTATTTGGCGACTTTTGATGTTTCCCCTTTTCATTTATTCATGAGGAGAGATGAATAATTAAAACAGGACGTTTGGCAAAACCGGCGTGCACACAAAAAAATATTTCCATATGAACTCACAGCTCCAGCCCACGATAGTCTACAAGACACGTTCCTGCAGGATTGTCCATCTGGCAAGTGAGCATGGAACTCTGACACCATGGACCTGCTGGGACGTGGGCTCTGGCCATCGGTGGCTGACAGCTGGCACTGCTGCACAAAGGCGAATGCTCGGGGGGTGAGACAAGGGTGGCAGCCACCAAAGGGTGAATTTAGGCCCATTGCTGCAGCCACCAAAGGGTGAATTTAGGCCCATTGCTGGGTGTGATGGAGCCACTGATAACATGTGCTCACAGGGAGAGCAACAGATCTGCTCTGGACTTCCACAGTTGTGCAGGAGGAACCTGAGCTACAGCACAGAAACATCCCTGATGGAAAAGCAGGTTGCTCCACGGGCACTGCAAAGAAGGTCCTTTTGATGGAGAGGGAGGGTTTGGTCAGTGGTTTCCCAAAGGCAGAAATGACAATATACCATGCATATCAGAAGGTCTCAGTCAGTCTGAGCTGGTCTCCTCTGTCTCACAGATCTTCAGAGGAACCTGTGTGCTCTAATCCTCACATCCTGCCCCATTTCACAGCTCAGAGGGCCCTGCTGCTGAAAGGCATCTCTCTGTATCTGGCTCAGAAACTGCCCACTGCTTCTAATGAAGGTCTACATTCCTGTTTGCAACATCACTAAATTTATTCTTCAAAACCTTTCACACAACTCCTGGCCTCCTGTGAACTTGTGCACTGCTGTTGGAATGACAAGTAGAAAGGGCTCCGTTCATGCTCAGTGGAATATTCCACCACTATATGTAGCTGTCTGTTTAACATTTCCTACTAATTCTTCTCAACAGTGCAAATTACACATATTTTATTTAATTTTTTGATATCTGCAGTCATGATTTAGCTTCTTACACAGACAAAAAAGACAAAGATTCCAGAGTGTGGCTGTTTTGTGCTTGCCTGTGCACACCTTCAGGATGCCTCTGGAAAGCAAACTCTAGTTTTGCTCTGTTTTCTCTTGGAGCTTCACCTTTGCCTCTGCATTTCCTGAGGTGGAGTCTGTGGTTTGTGAATTGTTTTACTATGACTTTGCCTTGTTTTCCCTCCAGAGCTGTGGTCTTTGCTTACATTCTCTGAATGGCAAAGCCCATTTGTTTCTTTTTATACTTCTGTCAGCTTAAACTTCCATCAGCCCTCTTCTCTGCTTGGGGTCTCTGATCCCCACTCAGACCTTATCTCAAATTAGGGATTCCACAAGCTTCTGTAAAATGAGGATCAACTTAAATTCTCAGATTAAGTAAGATGAATAATTAAAATAAAAATTCTGTCTCTATTTTGCAATTCCTCACCCGATGTGAGGATAATCTCCTATTTCTGATATGAAAATATAATTTTAAAAGCTAGCTTTTGTTCACTGACATTTTTGGTAGCTCCACCTGCACAGATTTCTCTCTTGAATGTTCTCCTGGGGCCTGTGGGCACTTTGGATGGGGGAAGCTGTGTGACAGAGATTGGTTCCATATTCTCCATATGGTCTCAGGACATATTTAACAGTGTGGTAGAAGGACAGGGGACACACAGCATTTCCCAGAGGCAATCTTCTCAGAAATTAATAAAATGTTAATAACATTTATAAAATCAATAGAAGTTGTTTTCTTTTTCCCAGACTTCCCTTCCTCATCCTCCCAGAAAATTACAACCAATATCTACGAACAGATGAACCTTCTCAAACTGGTAGGACAAATTCAGCAGGGCCCAACCAAGTCTCAGCATGAGGTGAGGGCTGGGGGGTGCCAGAGCTCATGGACCAGGGATGTCACACCTTTAAAAGGAGCTGCTGGCATCTACAAGGGTCAAGGGACCAAACTGGGCCACCGAGGGTGGCTGCAAAAAGAGTGATCTTGTGGTGTTTTCTTTTCCGCAGAGGTTTCCTGAGGGCTTCTGTGTGGAAGACTCACTCACTCTGCTTATATTGTTATCTAATATAAATAAGTTGATTAAGTGGCTTGTTTAAATTGCATTTATCACATTCCATCCTTGTTGAAAAACCCTCTTCAAAAATCTAAGTGGCTGGAGCATTTGCAGAGAAGTGTTATACTCACAAGAGTGATAATGAGTTAGGTGCAGCTGGGAATCAGGTATATGAGAATCACTGAGCACTTGGCAAAGACTGTTATTCCCTTTCTCCCCCTCTTTTCCTTCTAATGATTAAAAATAAATCAGGACAGATATTTGTACAACAATAACAGAAGCTTGTTTGTTTTGCTTTACAGAGTTCTTTCAGGTTGTAGGTTCTTATTCATTTATTTTTCTGCTTCTTTAGATCACTGAGGAGTATCTGCTAATAATTCTGCATGCCATTCCTTTTTGGGGAAGTTGATTGTGCCTTTGTCCCCGTGTTTCCACACAGAAACCTCAGGCTTTCTTCAGGTGTCAGCTACATATTTTCTATATTTTGGTCGACATATATATATGTTTTCCACTTTCTGACTAGGACAGTGGCCTTAAGCAAGTGTAAAACAGCTCAGCCTCCTTGCAGGAAAGTCCCAGAAGGAGCTGGTTTCCCAGGGGGGTGTAGCTTCACTGTTGTTCTCCAGCTCTCCTCCCTCCCAGCCCCAGATGGGTGGAGGCAGAAGGCGCCAAGAGCATTGAACACTCAGACTCCTCGGGGCTGAAGGGACATCTCTGCGTGGTTCTCCCACTTGGAAGATAAACGAGAGCAGATTCTGGTAGTCTTCTGAAATACTTTTGCCCAAAGAGGGGATGAATTTGTTTTCAGCGGCGCCAGAATCCGTGGAATAACACAAACAAGAGTCACGATTCCTCTTGCAGCTCCATTGATCCACTTGTGTGGTGAGAAAGATTAAGGAGGAGTTTCTTGTAGGCCCATCACTGATGAGTTTTAACCACCTGGTGCAGGAATAGCTGTTCCATGAGTCATGTCCAACATGCACAAACCCTCACGAATCCTCAGAGCAACTGCAGTCAGGGGATTGCACAAGCACCCTTCAGCACCACCCCTTTCATATGGGCTCTGTCCTTCTTTTTGGCATACTGGCTTTGAAAAGATTAATATAACCAGGAAAATGCAAGGAAGAAAAACAGCAGCATAAAAATCTGCTTTATGCTTCCTATTTCTTGTTCCTGCTGGTCAATCTGTCACTACATCATCAGCTAAGTGAAGCCTAACTGAGCAGCAGATCAGCTTGGATGGCAGCTCAGCTGCTGTACTACCTACCCAACAAACAGCTTTTTCCCTTCTAGCAAGGCGCTGTATCAGAAGGGCAACAAGATGTCATACAGACATCAAAAGATTACCTATTAGTAAAAAATATCCCAGACAAAGAAAGCAATATTTTGAGACAGCATTACTGCTTGAGTAATAAAGAAATGCTTTTGCAGGCGTAAGAAATCATCTCAAGAGTTCCTAGGAATGTGCTGGGGTTCTTTTTTCCCCAGCCTAAAATCTGTCGAGCACATTTGCTCGCAGAGCTGCATCACTGCCATGCCACTGTGGAAGCACGGGAGGGTTGGTGGCACAGTCAGCCAGGACCCACCACAATGAACAACTGAACCTTTGGAGACACCTGGTCAGATCACCCAGGTACTGACAGCTGTCAGCAGAAACAAAAGTCCTGTGCAGAGCTCTAGTTCTGAGCCCTCAACTGAGCAAACAGAGGCGAGACCATCCCTCGGTTTGCAGGGTACCTTCCAGAAGCTTCCAATCCGTCCATCTCAAAATGCATTCCCCAGTGTTATACCCTGGTCACCCCTCTAATGTGGGATATGGGCTTGGAGCAAGCAGCTGAATGGCCCCAAGACACAGCAAGATGTTGAGTATGTCAGAAGTAGCTGATGGTGGGGTCACAGGGAGGGGACAGCTGTGGTCAGCTCTGCAGCAGGGAGGAAACCTCAAACTTGTCTCACCAGCTCTGCTTGCAAAAGTAGGGCTCTCAAAGATAAACCCTAACCTAGTGCTGCTGTGGGTGGGCAGGATATTCCCTCAACCAAGAAGAAAAATAAAACTCTGCATTTAGTGGATGAGCTGTGACATTCCCATTAGACCCAAAAGAAAATATTGATTTCAATCTTTGGCTTTGAAGCAATGAGATATAATTTTCTATGCAGATTTTCATTTTGAAACAGTGAGCTTTTTAAAACAAATATAAAATAAATTTTTAACAATTTAACAAAAAAAGATTCTTTTTTTTTTCCTGAAATGTCCCTTACTCTAACGCAAAATCACCACTTTTTTGTGTTTTCTCTGGACTTCCAGTTTATTCTCCATTAAAAAATCCTGAAGGTCCCTGTTAGAATTTGCAATGGACGGTTTCTGTTGTTTCCATGTACGAAAAGAGTGAGTAAATCAGGTGGAAACCCCTGGCAGGAGGGAGAGATGGTTCCTGCCCTGGGAAGATATTGAGCCTGTTCAAAGAATTTTCCAAAACAGAGGTGAAGCAGGCAAGGGAATGAATGGAGAGTCTGCAAACAGGAGATGCCATGTAGGAGACAGTGTGAGTCAGCAGACAGGTGAGGCAGGACCTCAGACACATTTCAAGACTGAAAATATGAAAATTTATTCTTCCCCTAATATTAAAAGTCAGAGGAGAGCTCCGGGTAGCTGCAGGAAGGCTCCAGACCTTTAGATTTTGAAATGAAGTGTTTGTAGATCGCTGAAGATCCAAATTATGCCAAAATCATGTTATTAAAGTGTAATCATCTTGTTAGCTGCTTAGAACATTTTCTTCATTATCATTTCATTCATACTTATGATGATGAACAGATGGTACCAGTGTCACAGCACAGCATAAATCACTCCCAAATGTTGTTTGAAAACACAGTCAGAAGGTGGTAGGGACATCCTCCTGCTGATGAGCCTGGCTCACTCTGCTTGCTGTAAGAGGAATTACAGAAACCTGCTTTGCCCCTTAACCTGTGTGCTGGCTGCTGGCACCAAAACACTGCCAGTCCTCTGCCAACACAGGTTATATTTACACTAAGAACAAAGTATACTTTTTTTTTTTTCCAGCAAAGATTGGCAAACTTTACTCTTGAATAGCCAAGGACATGGTGCAATTGGAAGTTGGCTGTTGCAGTTTTAGCTGGCACCAGCACTGGAGCTGGACCTGAGCGTGGGGCACTGGGAGTATGTCCCAGATGCTCCCTGTACCTACACCCAGCTCACGGTTCATAGGGCAAGTTCAAAGTTCAGGTTTAACCCAGAGATCAGTGCCCTTTCAAAAAACATCACTGATTCCTGAATTACCCCACAGACCCCCCACAGCTGCACAGCAGCCCTCTCTCCAGCAAGTAGCCATGGAGCTCAGTTGGTTTGTGGCTCCTCTCCCTGCTTTGGGCAGGGGCACCAGCACAGTCAGCAGGTGGAGTGGAACTGCTCAAAGCCAACACTTGTAATTTTACTCAGAATCAGAAAACACAGACACTCCAGACCCCAGCCCCCAAATCCAGGAGGCACAGATGGAATTGAAGCCCAGAGCACCTAAGCAAGCAAGGATGCACACAAACAAAACCCCCATGAAAGCCAAACAACAGCTACCATAAGGCTACTCATCCCTGTTTGTTTTTTTTTTTTTTTAAAAAGGGGAAAAAAAGCAGAACAAGTAAGAATGAAAAAGAATTAACATTTTTCAAATTTATACAAAGCAGACTCTTCATGACTTCTTCTCAGCCCTAACTCTGTCCCCCACCCACAAGCTGCACCGGACACGGAGCAGAGCCTTTGATTTCTAGGTGTGATCAGCATTACTCAGGCCAAAAGAGCAATTTGATCTCTACCTGCAGCACAACAGGAGTGAGTTTTGTCACTGCACGAGGCAAGAACCCCCTGTTCAGGTTGTTAAAAATATTTACGTCTCTAATTTCCCTCGATTCCCCTTTGTGAATTTGGTTCTAGCTCTTGAAAGACTTTCCTCCCATAAATCTTTTATTAGCCACTAGAGGGGAATGTATAACACGGTGAGAAGGGAGACAGTGACACTGCATTAAAGTTGCAGCCAGTTTGCTCACTCAGATGAAGCATTTAGTGTCATGTTGGGTCTTTACAGTTTTTAGGAGCTAATTTCACCTTTATCTGGTGCCTGGTTATTTTCCTCTTTTCTGTCATATTGATTTCTCTCACCTTCTGCCAGTTTAGGCTAGTTTGTGATAAAGTCATGGACTCTTCAGGTGAAAAAAATTATCCTTACAGACACTGAATTTGATGGTTAATACCCTCATAAATCCATAAATCATGCATTTGAGAATGTGACCTCCACAAAAACAGTGTCCTATTCAAAATTGTTTACAGAGTGTAGCAAGTACATCATTTCTATCCCAGGAAAAATGCTGACATTTCAGCCTTTTTCTCCATTTAAAACAGGATTAAAAAGTAAGATTCAGATTTTTGGTGTGCGGGGGATGGAAATTCCACATTAATTCCAGTTAGGAAATGACAAACAGATTCATTTGGGTGTTCCTCCAACAGAATGAAACTTTCAGCACTTTTGAAACTGATGTTTTTTTTACTTCAGTCCCTGATGTAACAACCCTAAACGTCCTGCATCAAGAGTGGGTTCCTCTGAAGCATGTGGGAAGCAGGCACTGCTGTGCTGGAACCAGGATCTGCTCCTCCCTGCAGCCCAGACTTCCCAGCCAGGACACAGCTCGTGCCATCCCCCAAGGTCCCCTGATCACTCGGGGTTACACACAGCCAGGGCAGGAGAAAATCAGCTTTGTGTTTGCTCACAGTCCCCTGGGACTCAGGCCAGTGGGGAGCTGTGTGGGTTTGTGCAGTGCAGGATGATGATCTGCCACCCTCCTTCCCTCTCTAAGCGCTGCCTGGGAGACCTGTGGCCTGGCTCAGGTGGGGGGTGAGCAGCTGTGAGCACCAGGGCTGGGCAGGGAATTGTCTGGGATGCTGGGATGCTGGGAGCTGAGCTCCTGCTGCCAGCTGGCAAAGGATCACAGGGACACGCGCTCCAGGAAGACAAAAGTAAAAATAATTAAGTTTAAGAAAGACAAGGAACTACTGGAGAGGATCCAGTGGAGGGCTTAAAAAATGATGAGGGCACTGGAGCATCTCTCTTCCAAGGAGTGGCTGAGGGAGCTGGGACTGCTGAGCCTGGACGAGAGAAAACTGAGAGGGGATCCCATCAATATGTACAAATGCCCTAAGGGTGGGTGTCAAGAGGATGAGGCCACACTCTCTTCAGTGGTGCCCAGAGACAGGAAAAGGGGCTACAGCACAAACTGGGACACAGGATGTTCCATCTGAACGTGAACAAAAACTACTTTACTGTGAGGGTGACTTGACACTGGAACTGGCTGCCCAGAGAGGTGGTGGAGCCTCATTCTCCAGAGATATCCACAGCCCACCTGGACATGCAACCTGCTGTAGGTGACCCTGCTGTAGCAGGGTGTTGGACCAGGTGACCTCCAGAGGGTCCCTTTAAATTCTGTCATTCTGTGAATCTGTGAAGTGATTTAGAATGTGTTTCAAGTCAGATGAAACAGTTAATTCCATTTTCTGTGGAAATTGCAAATATTCAGGGAAACAAAAGCTTTCCAAGAGAAAATTTGGATCTGGCAGTAACTGCATTTTTATTGGGAAAAAATAGTCTTTTTTTAAAATTTTATTTATCGTCCTGATAAAAGATTCCCAATCATCTCTGGTTATTTGCATCAGAGATTTACATTTCAAATATGTCTTGTTCATGAGCCAAATTTTTGACAGATAGGAATTAGCAGATTCAAGTCAATAGAGCCAGAGAGACTGACCAAAAAAAAAAAGGAAAATGCATCTCTACATTTTCAAATGCTCTCTCCTGACAGCATATGGATGGATGTTATTAAACTATCTGTTCTACAAAGAGGCTTTCATCAGAACACTAGAAGGTCATACTACCCCTTCAGTCTTCTCTCTCAAATCCCTGAAAATCCTCCTGCACGTTCTCCAGAAGATGTGGAGCTCCCCCGCATTGCTGAAGTTGACCTCTGCCTGCAGCCCTCTGAGCCACAATGCCCAGGTTTACCTGTGATTTCAGCCCAGTCACTGGGGGGGATGTTGAGAAGAACTGGTTTATTTTCACCAGTGGGACTTACGGCCCAACAGAAACTTCGCTGTGCAGAAAAGGGCAGATGTTTGACTTTGGACCCTCAGCTTTTCTATTCAGAGCATGGTTTGGGAGGAGATTAAGGCAGAAGTTTCAGATGTTTCCCTCAATAAGGGCAAGTAAAAACTATACCTTGCAATTTGCCATATTTTTGTTGTATCTTCTGCTGAGGGCCTGGTGAGACTGTTCCTATGTGTGCTGAGTAGCCTCAAAGTTAGACCAGTGCTGTTCATTCATATTCTGCTGCTGCCAAGGAAGCACAATTAGAAGTTGATGCAACAGCAAACACACACTTGGCTGAAATTATCACATTTAGTGTGATCCCCATAATAAAAGCATGAACCAGCATGGGGAGGCTCTTTCAGTTTACACAGAGAGACTTGGGGTCTCCAGACAGTCTGAACAGAGCCAATGCTTCTGAGTAAACTTTGTTAGGAAAACAGATTAAAAACTCCAGAGGTTTAGTTAAATCTTATACAGGAAAACACCTTGTTACCCTCCTGAATTAGAATAATAACTCAGTGCCAGTGAATAATACATATTAAGTGGTGGTAAATATGTCTTTGTAACAAAGTTTATGAGATGAATTTTTTTCTTTTATCTGAAACATGCAAAAGTAGCTATTGTCTCCTGATTATTATTATTTTATTGTGAATAGTTGTGCAATAGTTGCTACAATCGAGTCTTGATGGCTCCTTAATGAGTCATTTACTGAAAACAGTCAAGTCTCCACATGGAAATTCTTCTGGCTGGACACATTAGACTTGTCATACTGATGTGCCTCTGACTGGAATACTGTCACATCTAGAATTATGATTTTAAAATAGTAGAAATAAGCCCTCCTGTGTTCAATTGCTTTCTAAGAAAGCAGAAAGATACTTCCCTAAAATCGACTCTTCCTTTAAAATCTGCTCTAAAACTTAATCATTCTGTTGGTGATTATTTATACAGGATGAATATAAAAGGAG
Source organism: Pipra filicauda (assembly GCF_003945595.2). Lineage (NCBI taxonomy): Eukaryota > Metazoa > Chordata > Aves > Passeriformes > Pipridae > Pipra > Pipra filicauda. The sequence goes on along the minus strand of NW_024104687.1, from coordinate 703,474 downwards.
AAAAAAACCCCTCCTGTCAGAGATGGATTTGCAACCTCACACTCCCGTTCTTTTCTAGCATTGCCCAAGTGTTTAATCCACTTTTCTTTGTGAGTAGCAGTGCTAAGTGTTGCACTGAGTCCCCTGCTGTTGATATTATGGAGCAGATGGACACACAGACAGACTGATGCTTCAAAGACTGTCCTGAGAGATGGTCACCCCTTGAGTTCAGGCTCAGGGCTGCTCTCCCTTCATGGTTTCCTTGCCCATGACCAGGATCAGCTGGAGCAGGGAAGGACAGTGCTGGGTTACAAGCCCAGGAGTTCAGGTTGTGTAATCCCCTGGAAATGGGAGTGCTGTGGGCAGATGTGATGTGTGGCTGTTATGATGGACATCAACTACCCCACTGTCCACTTTCTGTAGCCAGAAGAGAAAGACAATTTCCTGGTACGTTATCACCCCCATCTTTATTCCAGTGAAGATGGGATTGGGATGCTCATGGCAACTCCATCCAGTGGGTGATATCCCTGCCCATGGCAGGTGCTTGGAACCAAATGTTCCTTAGGATCCCTTCCAACACAAAGCATTCTGTGAGTCTGTACTTGCTGCTGAGTTCTCTGCCTTGTTGTACCCTCCCCCAAGCCCTGTGGTCCCCTCCGTGCCAGCACTGCTGTCCCAAGGAAGGGTTACCCTCCTGACCACGTGTGTTCATCCAGACAGCCTGTGCTGTGTCTCACCTGACCTGAATTACTGTGTGTGAATTCTGTGTGGGCCGAGGGTGAAAATCTAACCCACATTCCCTTTCTGCTCGCTCTAGGAAAAAAACCAACAAGCCAACAAAAAACAAACCACCCAGATTCTTACAAATTGCTCTGCAGGGATTATTTTACCTTTTTATAACTTAATTTGATTTTACCCCTGACACAATGTTACTGTTTTTGACAGTTAAACTTTCCAGTCTGCTTGTTCCATATATTTTAATATCCTGTTACCTCTGGCAGGGAAGAGCTAAAACTTTGTGCCAGATACTGAAGGTGATGGGGGAAGAGATTTTTTTTTAAATTTTCATAAAAATTAGAACTACTAACCTCTATCTGAGGCAACACGACTTCCTAAGCAACTACTGGCAATAGTTAGCTGAGCAAAAAATTGGAAAATCAAAGTGAACAGCTCACTTCCACACACTCCCTGCCCCTTTCCTACACAGAAAAATGCAGATTACTTAAGAGGAGCTCTGTTGTCCTTCCATTCCAAGGCAATGTGTCAGCAATGGGTGACAGAACCTGATTACTGGGAAGCACTTGTCCCCCCCACTTGTCCCACACAGTATTCCACGTTGTTAAGCTGTGAGTTGCCTCCAAGATTCTCACCCTCCAAAAGACAGGGCTAAATACATGTTTTGGGGCAGTCACATCAAGAGGGGTGGGGAGGGAATAGATCTTAATGTCCAGATTATGACAATCATGGTTCATTCTTTGGAAGAAATGCAGTCTGGGCAGGCTGAGGTCATGGTTGTACAGGCAGGTAGTGAGCAATTTGCCACACTCTTTTTTTTTAAAGTCAAATACATAATGCTCAATATTTCATATGCAGCAACAGAAAAAAATATCCATGTGATTTCCTGAATAAGTTGTTTGGATGTTTCACAGATGGTGTTAGAAAGGAGACATTGGAACCATTTCCCTAATGCAATTTCATTACTAGAAATTTTAAGAACATCCCATCTCAATTTACTGCTGCCTCTCAGATACAACTCTTCATTTAGTTACTTGAAACTAGTTTATTCAAGTATGCAGAGACTCTGGGACATTGGCACAGCAATGTCAGATGCTATCTGGGAAATAAGTAGTACATTTGCAGGCTCTGAAAGTAATTTTTGATGACACCCTTAAATCAACTTCATGGTCAGTTTTCTCATTTTGAGCAAGAACTGGGATTCCATTGTGATAACTGAAAGCTGCATGTTACTTGATCTACAGTAATGTAGAATAATTACTAGTCCATTGCACTTCATTACACTACTGTAATAGGCAGCAGGTCAGTGTTTGAGCTACAGCTGCTCTGAAAATTGAGCTGACACTGATACTATGGTAGAAGTGATAGCAAAAGGCTCTCATGCAAATTGCTGAAATTAGCTCCCACTCAATGGGTTTTGAAATGCAATACATGGCTCTGATCCGGACACCTGCCTTTGACTAACATTTTTTTTCTTTTTGGATACAATGGAATGGTCATGAAATAAATTAATTGTTATAAGGCAGTCTGCCTTCTAAAAGGTCACTGAAATGCCAGAGGATTCTAAATACCACGTAACTGGTGAACTCTGACTAATAACATTCCCTAACACATCACTGGAGACTATCTGTTGATGGTTTTACTTTATTGGAATGATTCTCACGATCATTTGCAAGCGTTCTGCTCCTGATATTCACAGGACCTTTCATGGCATAAGACACTGCTCCTTTTGATCCATGCACTTTATCCATCAAGCCTTCAGGAGAGGGCAGTAGGCAGAGGCTGAATAACGAGGTGCTTTCCTGTAACAGCTGGAATCTGGGAATTCATCTGGCTGCTGCACTGCAGGATCCCCCATGCAGCCAGTCCTTTAGCCAGGCATGGGATGATTCTTGCTTCAAGTCAAACCTTTCTACGAGGTCCCCCAAGAGCACTCAGGCTAACACACCACTGAAACACCTCTTACTGCTATTCAAAAATAGATGTGGGTGTTTCTAAGGAAAATGAAATATTTCTCCTCTGAAACATTCATTTAATCAAACCATCCATTTCAATAAGTCGAGCTCTGCTGGAAAACAACTGTCCACACAGACACCCCACATCTCCACTCTAGGGAAAGCCTACCAATGCTCACAAAGAAAGACAAACTTGACACATGTGGAGAAAGAAATGTTGTCATACCTCTGGAGAAAAGTGAAGTGTTTCATAGAAAGACCATAAACATTGCCCTTGCTATTCCTCTGTGATGTTTTCCTCCCTGCAGCCTGCCCAGCCACACACTGTGTGTCTCCCACAGAAACTTCAGAGTTCCCCCTCTCTGTGACAGTGACCTGGGGAGTCCCCCTCTGGCCCTGAAGAGCCTTCAATCAAGTTGGGGGATCCCCAGCAGGCACCTTCCTTTTTTTCTGAGCTAAGACACTACAGTAACTGTTCTCTTTCTGCCTCTGGCCTTTGTTGTTCAGTGTGCTTTAGACAGGTCTCTTTTTTTCTCAAAAGATGCCTCAGATCGAAAAGAAATCCCTTGACACCTGCCAACACATCTTTGATGAATAACCATCCTGCTTTTTGTATGAGGTGGAATAATTTAAAATGGTGCATTTGCTGAAAATATTCTCTTGACATTTGTATTTACCAGCTCCAGTACTTACTCAAAGAGATATTGTGAACGTAGACCCAGACATTTGCAATCTTACCTCATTAATGCACTGTGAACTGCCTATAGATTGAGCAGTTGTCTGTATCTTTCCTAACCTCTTGGGGGATTATTGCTAGAATTGACTACCACTGTTTGTTTGAACTCTTTATAAATTAATAAAAAAATCAATACCTGGTTGTAAATGCCAGCTAATCACAAATAGCTTTGTACAAATTAGAACGGGGATATAAGAAGAAAGTAAATGGACAATGCCTGTGAGGGTGAAAAAGTCAACACTCAAAGTTCATCTGCTACCTGAGTGATTCCAGATACATTCAGCCTGTTCCTGTGGTTTTGTTATTCATGAGAGATGGAAGTGGAGGAGCAGAGCTAAGCAAACACAGCCCACGCTCTATGGGCAATGAATACAAAGAGCCACTGAGCCATGAGAGTAGGAACTCTATCAGACAGAACTGGGATGCTGGAAAATTCATCAGCTGGATTTTAAAATGGAAAAAAAGAGTCCTTTTTAAAAACTGATTTCTGGATAAATATCTGGGAAGGAATTATCTGTCAGATCCAGGCTCATTGTTTTTCTACCTCAGCAAACACTGCTCTGGTTTACCTGTGCTCACTTGATACAGCTGTGCCAGCCACAGCATCCATGGGGTGGGACTCACACTTACTAGAGTTAATAGAAGATTGATGTATTGCCCCCAAAAGTTACAGAGGTATCTGTGACACAGGAAAACCTTTCTTTTCCTGTGTATAAAGCAATTCTGTGTAAAGGGGTATTCCCTACTTTTATAATGATCAAAAGAATGGCAACCAGAGAGAAAAGGGAAATGTATCCCATCATCAGCTTTGCTCCATCTGATTCAAAGAGATCCCATGGATCTGTCAGGACATTTGCTGCAGTTTTGTAAGAAAGGTTAAGTGTGTGCAGCCAAATCCACAGAGCTCTGGGTGAGAGAGCAGCCCAGGACTTCTGCATCACACACACTGACCTTCCTGCAGGTGGGACCCTCCTGGAATAGCAGATCAGCTGTCATTTCCCAGACAAGACTTGCACTGTTTTATTAATTCTTCTGATTGATGCAGATTTATACTCTAAAAATCCTTCAAAGAGGGTTTTGTTTGTTTGTTTGGGTTTTGTTTTGTTTGCTTGGGGGTTTTGTTTGGTTGTCTTTTGTGTGTGTGATTTGTTTTCCGGTGTTTCCACGGTGGTAAAATACTGTCTGAACAGCTCTGGGAGCTCTTGTGCAAGACTTGCATGAAACTTCAGTTCACCTGCTTTAAGCTGTGAAAAGCAGCTGCGAATTTTCTGTACTCTTTTTTTCTCTGAGTTCTAGAAGTTCTTAAATAAGCTCAGAATGACATGATGTAGAGTTTTTCTTGTTCCACAATCAGCTTTGTTTTTGCTTAATGCAAGCCTAAAACACACAGAAAAATCATATGAATTAGCTGTCATGAAATTCAGCTAAACAAAACCAATATGGAGTTTGACCAAGGTGAGTTGAAAATAAAAATGTAACGGAAGCGTAGGTACAAAGAGCAGATACACTTGAAAATAAACATTTCATACCAGGTTGTATTTTTATGACATCCTGAAGTCAAATAATGCACTTTGTATGGAATTCTGTAACAATCAGTATTTATTTTCTTGAATTTTAAATGGTACATAGAAGACCCTGCAAGCACATCCAGAAAACTCCTCTTTTGGATAAATTGTTGTTTTCATGTACTCCTTTTTCTCACAGTAGCCATCCTTTCGGTGTGTTTGTTCTCATTTCAAATTACCAGTTGAGCCTTTCATCTACAATACGAGGGACATTACCAAGGCATTAGTAGTTAAGCTGCTCTGTTAATTACAGCCAGGCTCCTCTTTTTCCTGCCTCCCAGTTCAGCAGCACCAACGGTGCCAAGTGGCTCTGCACCTGCTCTGCCTCAGCAGCTCCTGTTCACACACAAATCTCTGCTCTCTGAGATCTCCAGGAGCTCTTCTAACTGCTGGACAGGTGGAGGACCTGCCAAGGTCCCCAGCATTTGGCCACAGGGGCTGAACTCAGCATCCATTCAAATGGAGATCCCTGAAAAGCCGTGCCCGTCTGTGCCACCTCCTCACGCCTTCTCCAGGTACATCCCAAATCCCCAAAGGGGCATGATTGTATTTCCTGAGCTGTTCTCTCTTTCTTTCCTTAGAATATCCAGCTTTTGTTTAGACCATGGTCTGGCATTTCTGCAAAACTGATATTTCTGCAAAATATATAACCCTAACACTGTTCCTCATGCTTGCAGGCAACCAGCACTTCATTCAAGTATATGCAAAATTAAGTAGTTTTCCATTTACATCACAATGCATTTACCTACATCAAATTTCAACATAATTTTTTTTACCCTATCACTCTACTGCTGCTAAGGCCCCTTGTCAGTTTGTCACAATTAACCTGCATGTTTACTGCCCTGGATAATCTCAGTATCCTCAGAAGGTTTCACTAGGACAGAATTGCTTATTGGTGACTGCAGGGTCACCCCCAGACACTCTGGGAACCAGGGAGGCCCCTGAGCTGGGATCCAGCAGCCCTGAAGGCAGGCACTTGTTGCTGCTCCACCCACCCTGAAGTTTGTTCAGGTGAGAAATCTGCCAAAGCTCAGGATATCACATTCACTAGAGTATCCATAGTTAAGAGATTGGGAATTTTGTACAGTACTGCCACCTCCAGTATTTGGAAGACTTGGATAAGCCAAGATAAAGCCTTCACCTGTGTAATGAGTATTTGGGGTTATTGCTTTTGTAAACTCCAAATATTTCTTATGCAAGCAACAATGCAATTGTCTGCAAATCACATCTGGACTTTCCAGATTCCCTCAGTGATATCAGTATCATTACATACAACTGTGTTTCCTTAGTTTTGTTTATACTTTTAAAGAAAGCTCTCACAAAGTGAAAAAAAAAATATGAACAAACACTAATCTTTCAGGGCCAAACGATAGCTAAGGAAAAAAAACAAAGCCAATTTATTTTTCCCTTCTGTAATTCTGTTTGTGAATAGAATGTAAATCAAGTTAGCTGGATAATTTGCTAAAACCCATGGATGCAATAATTCTTATGTTGTTCTAACAGAGAAAGAAAGTAGAAAATGTTACAGGGAGAGACAATATGCAATTATGTATGAATACTAACACCCTAAGGGACAAATTACCAACAATGACAGTAAAATACTGCAGATTTCTTTTTGTGCTACAGTATAATTGACTTATACTCTGACAAGAAGAAACAGCTTAGCTTTGGAGAAAAATTTGAAAATACAAATTATGTATTTGCTGGAAAGTATATAGACTCTTTGTTTTTCCACTTTGCTTTACCTAGGATATTGACTGCATTATTTTATTTTTAACTTACACATGTGACTTTATTTCAGAAGACCTCATTTTTTTTAATCTGCTCAAGAAATCATTAATCTTTCTTAATGGTATTAATTATGCGACTTCAATTACTTAATCAAACTTAGTCAATACATTCAATGCAAACACTTTTAAAATCACATGTGGGAAACCTCTTTGTTGTTTAAGTGAAGGAGAAATAAATCTTTCTGTAATGACTCACATGAGCTGAGCCTCGAGGGGCTGTTCCCATCCATCAACACCACACCTTGTAGAATCTGCTGCCTGGTGTGGGACAGCAGCAGTTGATGTGACCTGATAAGCAGCAATCTGCAAACACCAATGTTGGGGCAGAATAAGGGCCTTAATTTGAATTTTATTGTTCACCTCAAGGAGGATTAAAGAAACATAGTCAAGCTTGGTTGCTCAGCATCCAGGGTACTTTTTTGAGTCATATTTGCAAGGTCCATATGACTAGTTTTCAGGTTTCCCCACCACCACCTCCTGCATAAATACTCTGATTTTATGTTTCTGTAGGGTGGTTAAGGATTTGAGACAGATGTTCCCAAACAACTTTATATTTTACATTTAGAGATGTGATGCTTTCACAGATGCTGAGTACCTGGATGTGACCACAAGTAAGGTCTCCAAACTACTCAATAAAATGGGCAACACTGGCAAAGACACAGCAGTTTTGCTTGCAAATCAATGACACAGTATCTTGGAATACCTTGAGTTGGTAAAGGACCCATAAGGACCATCAAGTCCAGTGCCCTGCTCCACACAGGACCAGCTACAACTAAATCATGTGACTCAGAGCATTGTGCAGACACTGCAGGAGCTCTGACAGGCTTTGTGACAACACCATTTCCCTGAGGGGCCTGTTCCAGTGACTGATCAACCTCTAAGAAAGGAACCTTTTCCTGATGTCCAATCTGAACTTCCCCTGACGCAGCCCCGTTCCATCTGCTCGTGTCCTGTTGTTGGTCAGCACAGACAGGACATCAGCACCTCCCTCTCCACTGCCTGCCTGGACAAAGGGGCACCAAAGATGGGTCAACCCTCAGCCTTCCCTCCTCCAGGCTGCACAGGCTGAGGGACCTCAGCTGCCCCTCACGAGTCGTGCCCTCCAGACCCTTCCCCAGCTTGGCTGCTCTCTCTGGACACACTCTGACAGTCTGCTGTCCTCACATTGGGGTGCCCAGAACCGCACACAGGACTCGAGGGGAGGCTGCAGCAGCACAGAGGTGAGCAGGACAATCCCCCCCTGGACAATGCTGTGCTTGATGCCCCCCAGCACAGGCTTGGCCCTTTTGGCTGCCAGGGCACACTCTTGGCTCATATTCAACTTGCCATCGACCAGGACCCCCTCATCTGCAGGGCTGCTCTCCAGCTTCTCATTCCTAGTTGAGATGTGTTCCCTGGATTACTCCATCCCAGGTGGAGAATAAGGCACTTGATCTTATTAAATTTCCCATGGCTGGTGATTGCCCAGCTCTCTGGTCCATCCAGATCTCTCTGTAAGACCCTCAAGGGAGTCCACAGCTCCTCTTACTTTAGCATCATTAGCAAACTTATTTAATGTACATTTGACTCCTGTATCCAGACCATTTAAAAGAACATTTAAGAACCCAGCCACAAAATTGAGCCCCTGGGAGACCCCACTATTTCATGGCCCCCAGCCTGACATAACTCCATTTACTATAAACCTTTGAGCCCAATCCAACAGCCAATAGTTCACTCATCATACGATGGGCTTCTCTAGCTGTGAGCAGCAGATTCATACCAGGACAGAGCCAGGTTTGCCTTTTCTGTCTCCTTGGTATTTCCAAGGACAGTATCTTTCTAAAGGGTGGAAGAAGAAAGGTAAACATATTTTACACTGTTAAAGACAATTAAGCTCAAATTAACTAGAAAGGTTTTGAACTGCAAAATGAGGAACTACATTATGTAATATCCAAAGGAAAATGGAAATTAGGAGGGCTTAGTCTAACCTAGGGAGGCACAAACCATTGAATGTAGCACTGTGCTGTACAAGGAGGAACCCTGCCTCAGAGGAGTCCTTATATGAATTAATGCTGCCTCCTGATTAATCATCCTGACCACTCCTGATCATCACTGTGGTGGAGAAAAATGAGAGTTTGCACAAAATATCCCTTTGAATCATTCTGTCAGCAAAATTTGCAGCAGAGTTATTGATGATATCTTATTCACCATCTGAAGCTCTTGTAAAACTATTCAAGTCAGAACTGAAAAACATACAAACATCTGAGAGAAAATGAATGGATAAGCAAAGAGTTCTCTTAATACTCCCCACTAGTGAGTATGATATATAACTATGATTGAATAGTCTCACTGCCTTTTTTAGATGATCTGACAGCCTTACTACTTTTTAAAAGTACTAATGAACTAGTGCAGATATTACATCTTCTCAAGCCTGCTACCACAAACACCAGTGGGTAAACTAGAGGGAGTGCATGGATTGATCTACCTGCAGAAAAGGGACCAAAATGGGACTTTGGGTTAGTGGAAAATGTGAGGCAGCAATGTTTCAGGTTCCTCTTTGAGGACGGGAAGGGGAAGGTTGTCACTGAATAAATATAATATCTGATCACACGGCAAAGATATATTTTGCTCTAAAAAGACAGAGATGCTGCAGACACAGTCCTATGCATATTCCCCTTCTTCTGCACAGTCACAGTGGGTGGGTGGTACTTTCCAATCTGTTTCAGATGAACAATATTTGTAGACACTGTGGTTTCAGATGGAATTAAAAATAAAGTGCATGAAGGCACTGACCAAACGTATCTGAGACCTGAATTGATGTGGACTCTGTTCTACTTGACCTAAACCATCAATCACACCTGGTCCTGGACCTCACAGTGCTCTCCTTCATATATCCTTAGGGATTGCTCCACTGAATTCCACAGTCAGAGCAACTGAAAAAATATTTCAGATCTGAAGATGTCTGTCAGCTGCAGAGCATCCCATGCTCAAAAGATTTCTGTGAGCACCCAAATACTTCTGTGAGCACCTTGCACAAACAGCAGGTACTTTGTCCTGCTCCCAGTCAGACCATTACTCTACTGTGTAATGTACCTCCAAGTGTGGCTGGGAAGTAACAAAGCTTTGAAATTATATCAGCAATTTGGTTGCACATCTATATCTATGAGTGGTCTGAACACTGGAACAGCTTCCCTGCTCTCTGAAGAACACGAGAGCTTGGTCAGTCAAATTCATCTCATTTCTTCTCTTTCTTCCACCAGTGATTGGACTTTTAATGGGTTAAAGAGGTTGGGAGAGGTTTTACAGGCAAGAAGTGAGCAAAGTTATAGCTGCTCTTGCCTATGAAGACACTAAGCCTTTTCTCCCTTGGCTTGGGTACCCAGTTTTTGTCAATATATTCTCTTCCTCAGGCACGGAGGAGAGAGATTTTAGCCCGATAGAAGCAGACCCAGCATCAGAGAGCAGATTAGAGCCAAGAAGAAAGTGATAGAGGTGACTTCTTCAGAACATAAGTAGTTCTCCTGTAACACTTAAGCCCTTATCAGGTTCAGGAGCCTTCTCTCTGCCTTTGACCTTAAGCCCCAACGAGATAAGATTTGATGACTGTCCCCATGGCTAAGCAAGATGTTTACCTGTTACATTACATATGCACTGCATATACATTCTCCTGAGCTCAAAATGGTTACACAAATGCTAATAATCAATTAAAGTCTCACAGGTCCTGAGATTAGGAAGGGTTATTATCTTCATTTTACAGATAGGAAAAAAAGCTTGGAAAGGTTGCATGATTTTTTCCAGAGGTCACTTGGGTTGTGATGTACAAAGGGTTCCTGAATATCAAGGCTGTTCATAAGGATTCCCACACTTCAGTGCTGAGGCCTGGGACAACCTCTGATCAGGAGTTGAACTGATCTTTTAATATGCTGCACACCAAGCTCTGAGTCAGAAGATTAATGCTGATTTAGTTATATCCAACATGTTTAGTATCATTTCATAGTCTAACACTGATGAGTGTCTGAAACTTCTGTTTTTCCATCCTCTTACTTTTGTGAGACATTAAAATCTCCTTACCACCTGGTTAAACTGGCAAATATCAGCTTAAACACCTGTGTTCCTGATATATCTATTAATATCACAGCATGCAGCACATGCCAGGTGCATTACTTTGAGAGGCTTGGGATAGGGATTCAGTCTAAAATGATGCTGGTCTCATTAAGAACCATGTTTTCCTCTTTCTCACTGTGTTCCTCTAATCTTCTTACAAGGCAAACAAGCCAGGTGTTTTCTGAGTACTTGTGAAAATACTGTACTTTGAATTAAGCTTCAGATATTTATAGGCTGAGTTTTGTGCAATTGTGGTGTTGTTTGTGTGATGCAGAGTTGAAGTGGGCCATCTGAGAACAAAATACTGCCCTTCCCCTCCTTCACATGACCCAAAGAGTAATAAAGGTTTTGTGAAGGCTCATAAGTCACTTCAAACACCCTCTGAGAGCAGCAGTGCAGCCATTTAGTAACTCTCAGTTGCATCTTAAGAAATACTTTTCAATTATACAGGCTGTACTTCCACACTTATCTAATTTTAGGGGAAATATGCAAAGACTCTGAGGTGGGAAGGAGTTACATGGGAAACAAAGCTTATGTGGAGGACTTGTCACTCCAGAATGAAGTTCAAGGCTGTCCCAAAGTTGTGTGAATACTGTGCTAAGTCTCTCATTTTAGAAACATTGTTGGATAACAGGAGCAGATTCCAGACTAATACAGCTGCATACCCCTCTATCACACAGCTGCCAATTCCTAGCGAATTCTGCAATATAGTGACAGTAATGGAAAGCAAAATGATCTCTAAATAATGGTTTAAGATGGTTACTTGATAAAGGGCACTGCAATAATTATGATCAATGGAGCATGGACTCAATATATATTGCCCATTTAGATGCACCAGATTAGCTTAACAGCTTTCTTTAATGTTCTGAGTATTTTGTGTGTGTGTGTGTGTGTGTGGTTGTGGATGTGTATATGAGAGGGACAGCACTGCACATTTTGGTGTATTCCTCATTATTAAATATTTACCAATGCAGATGAGCACCAATGCATGGAAAAGTGAAATGTGAAAGTTAGACTGTCAGTTGCAAAGACAAAGCATAAAGAGTTATGGGGGGTTTTCTATATACAATAATTTTGTGTTCTTAGTGCCAATAATTGCAGAAATAATATTTGTATGTTTAAAAAATAACACACAGAGAAGGTGATAGAAAAAATGTTCAGCTGGACTGAGTGCTTCTTTGTTCCTGCAGACATACTGAAACAGGATGAAGGTTTGAGAAGAACCAGAGCAGGTGCTGGGTTTTGACTCACGTGAGGAGGGTCTAGGGATGCCCTGCGGATTCCCAGGTTCCTGGGAATTGTATTTCTTCACAAAATACAAGGTTCTGAAATAAACCTCACTGCTAATTTTCAAAGCCCAGAAGAGGTGATTAAATTATAATCTCTAGGACAGTTTCACTGCCTAAATATTTTGCCCACTGAACTTCCTGGATGGTCATCCCTCAGCTCCAGCCTTACATGGAGCTGACAGCAGGGTTGTATCAGGAGGTATAACGTGCTTTGGTCAAACATGTGACCTTATTTACACAAATCTGCTGCAAGAGCTCTCTCTGCTCCTCACTGGCCATGCCAGCACTGGCCATGCCAGTGCAGTCTGAGTGCCTCTCATGTTTTAAAAACATGCAGAACATTGTTATTGATAATTTTGCTTCAGAAACCGAGGCACAAGTGGGATGAAATTTTCCCAGAAACATGCAGGCAACAAATGGCTGAGTTCCCACCTTCAGACTCAGCCCTAACCACTGGCATGTCCTGCCTCTTACTGTGCATTGAAATAAGTGCCAGACGAGGGTTGGTTTCAAACTGAAGAAGGACATAAGTCTGACTCATAGCTTTGACAAATTTAGGACTGTATTTTGACAGGGCATAGAAGTGCAATGGCAGATGTCACAGACAGTATTAGACCTCAGCAACTAAAGAAGCAAGGCTATTTTTGAATCGTAGAATGAGTGCAAATCTATCTATGAATGCTATAGATATGAATATGTATACATATATGAACGTATATATATGAAATAAACCCCAAACAAACAAAAAGCCCAAACCAAAACCAACCCAGACTCCCACACTAAGGTTTTGGAGATTTCATTTGATTTTGTTTTTTTTTCTGTGCCCGTTTTTGTTTGATCAGGCCATATTAAAAACTGCTGCATCAAACCTTGAGTGGCTCCTTAAGGTGTCCTGCTTGGCAAGAATCCTTATGAGGTGTATTTTTCCATGTTTTGTGGTGTGTAGAAAGGAAAACTCTGCCAGCTGTTCCTGGGCAGCCACCCCCTGTGCAGGGATGCCCTGGGGGGCACCACCACCAGCCTCATCTGCCTGATCCTCTGCTCAGGGGGAGAAGCAACTCTCAAAATGCAGCGAGTCCTGTCCTAAAGGGGATGTAATTCCTCGTGTAGATCAGGGTCATGACAGAGGACCAATAAAATGATTTAGTTTCAAAGGTACTAAAGGGTATGATTTGGATGAACCCTGATGCTGTATTTAGAGAACCCAGTCAGGCACAAGCCTCTCATGGCATTCACTACAAAATAATGGGCAAAGGAAATGAATATTAGATGCAGAGCTCTAAGTGTAGCACCACACGCTGGCTCTGTTTTGTGAAAAACCATGGCAATTGGTGAAATGATAGTAATGTGTGATATACAAATATTTTGGGTGAAATATATAATCAGTTAATTGGTTTATTAAATTATAAAACTTTTGTTTGCTTGAAAGAGCAATAAAACTAACTGACTAAATGAATATTCGTCCCTTTGAAGACTTCTTACATTAATTATGTTTATGCATCACTTGCAGCAGTAATGTTAGACAAAGGAAGCTTTATCTTTATATGCCATAGCTACATTGTATTGTGGTACAAATGATGGCACCGACTTTGTGTCTACATAATTACTGAAATCTTATCCCTTTTGTGTTTGCACATCATTTTCAGTTTTTTGGAATAGTTAAACTCCATTTTACTTTTTAATAACATTTTAGAAATCATTCTGATTCAGGTAAACAGAATTTGATTGCTTTGATGGATTGAAAATGGTTAGCTCAGCCAGAGCTTATTTGATTTGTTTCTTCAGGGATTACAAAGAATAGGATTTTATCTATGAACTGACAAAAGAGGCAATCTCTGCATTTTTGCCTATGAAATAGCAGATCCACTAAGCCATTGCTCCTTCACATAGTGAATGTATTAGTCATGGGGTTGCTTTTTATTCATTTTCAAAGTTTTTATTCCACATTGTATGGGGTGTCAAGCTCCTTTGTTCTTAAAAAAACTAATCTGGAAAAATAATACCGTCAAATGGAGGTTGGGGAGAGTCAGTAGCCCATTAGATTTAAAGCAGATTTTAAAAACAAACAAACTCCCTCTCCCCAGTAAGGGACATCTTAGACAAACGCTCTTCAACTAATGCCGTGGATTTAAAAGCCTGAAGTACCTGAATGCTGATTACCTGACAAAGTTCAGGCACAGAGTTCTCCCTTGGCTTTCCCCAGAGCTCAGTCCCTGACCCAGCCAGATTACGTGGTTTTCCTGGTACTGCTCTTCATTTTATCCTGTGTGACATGACATTTGCAAAGCAGACAGCATCAGGAAAATGTCAATATAGGGCACAGAGATGATACAAGACACCCTGAATAATGTGTTTGGGATTGTTCTCTCGCTGGCTGGAGCATTCTCTGAGTTCTCTTCAGAGAGGCTGCCCTGCCTGGGGCCCTGGGCCTGCTGGGTTTGCTTCATGGCTCAAGAGTTTGTTGATATGCAGAAAAGCATGGAACAATTTTTCAGGGAATTTGTAATTTACAAGCTTGGTGTTTGTCTCACACTGTCTCGGCCAAGTATTGCTGCAGATAATAATAATAAATACATTTCTATCCAAGAACCCTTCATTTTTTTTTTTGGACTCTTTTTCTCTTTATTCCTGTTTGGAGTAGTGAATAGAGGTGTTCAGTCATTCAATGAGTAAAGTGCTTAAGTACGTATTCAATTTTCAATAATTACTCATTTCTTTTAAAGAGAAGTTTTTGCAGGCTGGGACCTTGTCTCCTGACTGTTTCCAGATTTCATCCTCATACTCTGACTATTGGAACACAACAGGGTTTCCTGTGTGTGCTTTAAAGCTCAATTAAGTTCTAGATCCTATACAGCCTACTCTCAGAAGAGGCCCTTAACATAATAATGGGATGTTCTTTCTCAAAATTTCCATCTATGGCCAGACATGACGGGAAATGTCCAGCATGTTACTTCTGTATTATCCCTGCTAAATGTTTTAGATTTCAAGTGTGTATTTGAAGACCAGCTAGAGAAATCAGGTTTGATCCATTTTCTCCTTTGATTTACATTATCTGAAGATTTGGCCCAGCATGAGATAGTTTCTCTTCCCTTTAATACACAGATATAGAAAAAAACTACTGATTCAGGTAACTTAGGTTCTGGAAGACAGCTTTGGGGAGTATGGATACAAGCTGCTCTAGGAAAGGTCAGCTGTACCAGCATGTGTGTACCCTGCACCCACAGCCCCAACTTTAATAACTCCTTGTCTCCTAACACCACCAGAGATGACACAGGATGGTGTGTGGTTCAGAAATGAATGCAAGGAGTCCCAATATACCCAGAGCTGTTATGATGCTGCTGTGGATTTTATTTTAAACAGGAATGCTGTCTTTCCAAGGTTAAACATAAATTACTTATTTTAACTTTTTTTTTTTTTTTTCAGAAGAATACTCATTTTTGTGGTTATGGAAGAGGCAATTGTTTTATATACCTCATTTTTATAATTAGGTGCCTTCTTATGCTGATTTATGACTTATTTTAGCTTCAACTGGTCTGTCTTTCTGACAGCAAAAATGATAATCCATACTCCCATGGAAGCTTCAAAGAAATGCTGATAATCTCCTGTGCCTGATCCCGAGACCTGGCAGCAGAAAACTGGAGGAGGAAAACAATGTGCTGAGCAGCACCAGTGAGAACCTCCCCAGAGCAGCGGGGCAGCACTCAGCCCCCAGACAGCACCTCTGACACTGAACTTCTCCCAAAGCTGTGGATGAACCTTGGGCTTCCCCGCTGTTACAGGACTCAGCAGAGGCTGCTGTGGGTGTCAGAGGAGGAGAGAAGCCTCACTGTGCCCTTCAGCACTTCCCCACACAACCCCATTCACAGGCAGGGAAAGGGGCACCACAGCAGAGTTAAAGCCAATCTCCCTCTCGAAGCAACAGGCTCCCTCCCACACTTTGTGCTGTTTTACAAGGCCAGGTGAGCTCGTTCAGGAACATCAGACAGTTCCCTGCCAGTGCTCTGAACTCCCTCAGCTTTAACCCAAGATCTGAGTTGCAAACGTCTTGGGCTTAATCCTGTATTTAATTAAGTGAAGGTCAGGAGGAGGGTCAACTAGACTAGTGAACTTAATCCAAGACCCAAAGGTTATACAATAGCTGCTTTGGGGAGGTATAATTGTAGATAGGAATTGAGAGAAGAAAAGACAATATAACTGAACAAGTTATATGATAAAGGAGGAGGGGAACATTTTTTTTTCAGAATCAAATTTTTTTCAGACTGTGTGGCACTGGATGTATTTTACATGAATAGCCACTAGATAGCAGAACAGGCATGATGCTCTGAGAGTTTCCTGGGCCAAATGCAGGAGAAACAATGCCTTGGTCCCAGCAAATACAGCATGTGTGGCTGTGTTCAGCTGGTACCACTGTTTCACAGAAGGATTTTTAAGATGCTGGTCCATTGTGCCGCTTCCTGCTGCTCTGCTCTGAGCAGTTTTCTCCCCAGCATGCTGAAAGAGGAGTTTATTTCCAGAACAAGCAATCAACCCTGACTTTTGCTCTAGGGAAGACTTTCTGAATGAGTGAGCTGATCATCTGCCCAAGTCAGGGGAGCCCCAGCCCTGCCTGCCTGATAGCCAGCGGAGTCCCCACGAGCTGGCCATGGGAGACTGGAGACAGGGACAGGACACTATTGTGGCCCCCTGGCACTCACCAGGTTTTAACTGGGAGCTGCTGATGTCCCAGACACTGAACTAAGAAAACCTTCTTCTGTCTCTCTTCCCCTGCAGCACACTGCAGTTGGTGCCCTTTAGAGGCTGCAGGGAGGAGCTCTGTGCCCTTCAGGGACTGGCCCAAGGGCCCCTGGCAGCAATAGCATCCTGTGATGTGCCCCCAGAACTGCCCAGTTAACACCCAAATGCTGCTCTGGGCAGATCTCTGCTGCTGGCCTTGGTACTAGGTGACACTGGGCAAGCCTCAAAGGGTCATAACTTTAAGGTGGCTCTTGAGGGGAAAGGGGGCAGTTCACTGCAATCAAACTTCATGAGGTTCTTTTATTGCTGGCCCAGAGAGCTGCTCTTGAAGCAATTCTTCCCTGTCCATCTAGCAGCACAGGATCCTGCCACAGGCAGCTCCTATAGCTTTTATTTATAGGTATTTTAATTACCTATTATTCATTAATCAAAACTTTTCAGTAAAAACCCTGATACATACCTAATGGTCTATAGAGTTTGTACTCCAGTTTAATTAGACAATGATCATGTTTTTAAAAGACTAATTTGTTTGCCCATAGGATATGCTCTGAACCAAACCCCCAAAAAGTAATGGTCTTCTTGTATTCAAAATTAGAGAGAAAGCTGCATCAAACAGTTGGGTAAGGAGAATTTAAGTGGGGTCTCACCCACCTGCACCTGATGAAGCAATGAAAAGCTGCAGTGGCACTGCACGAGTACAGACATCTCACAGTCTTGTATGAAAGTTCCATCCATGCTGAGTTTGGAGTTGTGCAGCCGTGCTCTTGACAGACCTCAATTACAGAAGTCTCTTTTACAGATCAAAGCATTTTTGAGCATTAATTGGTGGACTCATCCAGTCCCCAGGACAAGGGTCTAGAGGAGAGGGTTGGAGCACTTCTGTAAGTCAGAGGGATGAAAAAAAGCACTGAGAGAATTTCCAGTGCTCCATGTTTTGCACCACACTGTGGCAGCCTCATGTGATGATTCCAATCCTCATCTCTAATTCCCATGCAGTCAGACCTGCTTGGGAAAGTTTAGAACTTAATTATGTAAAAACATTCCAAGATACCAATAGTAATTGATCCTCATTACAGATTCAATTTGTCTGCAATTGTTTTAACTAAATAAGAGAGATGTTTTTCAGTTACAGCAGATGAGGGAAGGAGGGCGTGGAGACTTAAACAAGGACACACTTTCTAACTCACTGCCTCAAGGGGAAAACAAGATTTTTCCAGAAAAAAAAAATGTTTTAAAGTAATTAGCTCCTGGGCTGAGATATTTTCATCCTGCTGTGAATTTTTATGACAGTGCTGTTAGACTGCTGAAAATACGGTTTCCTAGTTTATCTTCCAGAATTTTAACTATGATGTGGAAGTAATATTGCAGGAGTACTAATTATGTATCTGTAGCCATACATGCACCTGCATATACATGCCTAGATATTTAAACCTGTCACTTGCAAGAACTGAACCTCTCGTGCTCAGTGAAACAATGAACTACATTGCACTGCCCAGTTCTTTAGCATTTTATCCGTTTAAAAATTAAAATGAAGGAAAATAAGGAAGATATTCTTGCTTTGAGTGTGTTGTTCAGTGAATACAGAAACTGGTGGATCTCACAGAATTAACTTTCAATGCCATCTCATTGTCTGACCTGGACTAGGTGTATTTGCTGTCTCAGCCTCAGCCTCCTGGTTTGCAAATCGGGGATAACGATGCTGAACTCATTTGCAAAATGCTTGAAAGTGGAGCTGGACTGAGATCAAATGCTCTTATTTGATATGAATCATGTAATCCTACCTAACAGGAAGAAATGTGTTGGGTGCTCTCAGGTACCAGCCCATTCAGTGCTGAGCTGCACAGGTTCTGCCAAGGAGCGCCTGTCACCAACACGCCCTGCTCTGACTCCCTCTGCCAGGAGCTCCCCTCGGGCTCTGCAGAGCTCAGGGACAATGCTCAGACATCCCCAGCCCCTGTCCCTTCCCGTGGTTGGAATGCCAAGCAATCCCTCTGTGTGCCATCAGCACGGGTTCAGGGCAGGAGCCTGGATGGAGATGTGCTGGTGGCTGGGGGCTGCATGGGCAAAACCCCCACTTGGCAGGTATTTCACATGAGGCTGAAATCCTTAAAGGAACAGGAAGAGTAAATACCAGAACTATGTGGTTTTTTTACAATAAGCCAATAGGCAGAATCCAGTTAAATAAAGAGGTGGCTCAGTCAGAACAGAGCCTTTCTGCTGGAGCAGCTTTCACACTGTCCACACACCCCCATCCACATGGAACATAAGCCTGCAGGTGACACCAAGCATCTCCAGCCTAAATGAGAGAACAGGAAGGATGAAATAATACTGTCCTGCCTGTGTAATTAGAGAAGCTGATGCGTGAATCATTGTTATAACAAGTTTAATTATAAACATGATTAAATAGGCAATTAATGCATATTCTGCCCCGGATAAACAAAATTAAATTCCTGCAATATTAACATCTTCCACAAGGTTTGTTATTAGATTGCTGTAAGTCCTGTGGCACAGGAACATTTTCATGTCCTGTATTTCTGAGCAAACGCAGTTTTTTATTTCCAGTTAACCAGTGGTAAAGGACAAAATTTGCTGCTCCTCTACACTGCCAGGATCTCTGGAAAAACAGCATGCCATGCATTTTAAACAACGTATCCTGAAATAAGCCACAGACAGTGCTGGCTTTCCAAGCTCACCTAATGACAACTGACCTCAGCTAGGACTGGCCATGGACAGGAATCCCAGGACTGAGTCCTGGGCAGGCAGCTCTCCCCCTGCTCTCCACTGCCCCACAGAGCTGCTGGGATGCTCCCAGGGGATCAAAACGAGGGCATGTCAGGGGCAGAGCTCTGGGGAAGAAGTGCTTTGGATCTGGGGATGGAATACCTCAATTACAAGTAAAATGCATAGGATTTCCACTGGAAAGTCAAAAGGTGTTTTAGTGGGTATGTTTTATTTCCTGTGAATCTCCAGTGACAGCCTGTTAAGAGAGGTAGTGATACCTTCAACATATGGGCAGTCTTTTGTCTGAGTAGCTTCAGAAAATCGTATAAATATTAAATACATATAAACAGTCTTTGGTGTTTAGTGACTACTGATTTAAGGGTGCTGAGGAGACAGAGAAAATGCTAAATGTCCATCCATCTCTCTGAAAATAAGGTCCTGAGAGAAGCCTCCAGTTAGCAAAATCTTGAATTAGTTTTAGGAAATGCTGAAGTTCTGTTTTTCAGACAATAAACTGATGACAAGGAAGTGTTTGAAACTGGTTACCAACTCCAAAAGTATTTAAGGTTGTGGGGTTTTTTGCAGCACAATCCCTGTCCATTTTTACTTTGGTTTTCCTTGAAGATATAATTTATATTTTCCCAAGCCTCTAAAGCATTTAAAATTTTATACATTGTCCCATTCTTCCTAGCCAACTGGGATGGGATTTCTCACCAGTCACTGATTTAAAGGTCACCAATAAATATGTAAGGGGACTACACATATTCTTTATTTGCCCTCTCCAAAGCCCACATCTTCCTCATGCATGAAGCCTTGGGGGCAGTTGATAAAAAAAGAGGAAGATGCTACAGTTACATTTAGCTGTGGTATCACATGCTGTGTTATTATTCCTGACTGTTGAGATAACCTAGATTCCTTCTCTGTACCTCTTATAATTGCCTGCGAATCCAGAAAGGATCCAAAATAAATTGATATACCATCCATGTGCATAAATCTGTCTCAGCAGAGACTGATTCAGCACATTTTCTGCAGCAGTGAAGGTGCCTCACCGCTCCTGGACGTTGCTCATTGTACACTCAGCTTTTGGAAAATAAGCAGCATTTCTGCAAGGCTGTTATGCTGTGCAGTTAACATCTTCAGCAGGGGTGGAATAAGCAAGCTGCTGGGTTATGGGGTCTAGGGAAAATCTCACTTGGGATAAGAAATCGCCACAAGTAATTTTAGCTCTACACTGCCACAGTGCCTTACTCTTTCATGAACGAGGCAATCTTCATTTAATACAGCTTGGCATTCACATCTCATATGACACATAATGATGGTCATACTGCAAGGAAATTGGTGTCTCCATCTACAGCTGTTAGTGACGGTGCAAGCGTGTAAATTCTCAGGTGGATGACACAGGCAAATTCCAGCTTTCTCCCAAGTAAAAGTGAGAGGCAGGGGCCACTTTGCTGATCATTGGGCTCTGCTGGTTGCTGGAGAGCCAGAGAACAGCCTTGGGCTGAGCTGGGGTGTCCACGTCAGGCAGTTTTGTGCTGGGCAATGGAAATGAGGACGGGTAATATCCTGAGCTGTGCTGATCAGTGCAAGGGGTCAGGATTGGGATGGAAAGAGTGCTCCAGCTCCAGGCACTGAGGATTCTCCTGTGGTGTGGCTCCAGCTGCAGAGGGGGCAGGTACCAGCCCTGGGCCCAGTGCTGAGCTGCTGTGCTGGGGTGACCTGCAGGATGGAACAGGGCTGGCCACTGCTGGGGATCAGGCAAACAGCATTTACTAGTGAGTGGGCCTGTGTTAGGCGTGTGTGCAGATTTATGCCAGCAAGGGCTGCCCAGCCAGGCTCCTATTATTGTCTGAGAAGCAGGGGCTGCCATGCTGAGATTTGCCTCCCAGAAGGAGGAGGCAGAGGAGCACAGCCCTAACCCAAGGACACCTGGCTCCTCCACACACCACCTACACTTATTGCACAGTCAAAATCAGCACCACTTCAGTTGGCTGATGTCAGCAGAACCCCCTTGTCTGGGGTCAGCATTGCCTATTAAAGAGCAGAGAGGAATTTCAGAATTCCCCAAGACATAAGCACACTGAAAAGCCAGCTGAATCCCCAAATATGCTTTTCCTCAAAACTAACAGGTGTACTTTTCTTTCTCTTGTTTCTAATTGAAGTTCTTGGCATTCTAGTCAATGCTCCACAGTGTATTTTGGAAAACAATAAATCCTGGTAACAAGAGCCCTTGCTGCAGTATTTCACTGTTAAATCTTTGCTGAGATTTGGGAAGAGTGTACTGGGGTTTGTGTGCTGAATTATGGGGTGTGTGGATGAATGATTTTCCACCTTTCACTTTTTCAGCACACAGGGAAAATCTCTGATGAGTCAGATTCCTACTGTGTCCACATTTGGATGTGTACTTCAAATATATTTACATCTTTCTTTGAAAGTAAATTATTATTTGCAAGTAGATAACATTGATAGCTTATTTTACAGGGTGAATCAATATTTGATTTTCTTCAAAATGTAATTTTGATAGTGTGTTTTCTCCCTAAAAGAAAGTGTTTTCATAGGAAACGATTTTTGGTTCAATTCTCAAAGAAAACCTGGAGTTTTCCTTATTAAAAATTTCTGTTTATAATTTTACAATATTTTTGTAATTTAAAACACAATTGCAAAAAAGCAAAAATCTTCTCTGAAGCACTTTTTCTTTGAAAAAATCCCATCCATTTTGCCTGGAAATATTTGAGGAAAAAACCTACTTTTGGAAATTTAATTAAAACCTTTGTGTTTAACATTACTTGTTTATTTTGCACCCAAATACTTTTCTGATTAACTGTTATACCATTGCTACTGTGACTAACTGAAAAGCAATGTGGCTATTTCTGATATAGTCAATAATTTTGTATTCATGAACTTCCTGAAATTGTCTGTAATGACAGGTTATTTAGAAACATTAAAAAAAAAAAACCAACCAAAAGCAAACTTGTGAAGTTTCAAAATCTTGTATGCATTCTTAAAGACTTATTGAGGCATTCTACTATGATAGTGGGTGAAACATCACTGAGGTTTTCATCTCACAAAGGCATAATGAGACAGCAAAGAGTTTTCCAAGACTCTTCATTAACAATGATTAAAAACTGTGAAATTGTATTTAATAGTTTATAGTCTATATTTTAACTATAATACCATGAAAAAGAATTCTTTTTACTCTTTTTTTCCTATTTAACATCACTATTCTTCAAGAACCAGAGAAGCATAACTCTAATAATTTTCCTATTTCTGAGAAATTTTTATGCTGCTTTAACAGACTAAGTGAACACAACTCCTTCTGTCACAAGCTCCAAATGCTGCCCAATCTTTTAACCCCAAGCTGACCTGCAAGATCAAATGTAAGCTTTCATTCCTCTAAAAGGCTTTATGATGTCAAGAAAGAGCACTTATAACAGTATGTTGGGTTTGTTTTGCCCTAAGCTTTTTTGGCCACTTACAGGGTCCTTCAAGTTCAGTCATTAATATTGGAGCTTGACCATAGCATGGCTATTAAAATGGAACATTACTGGGAAAATAGCACACATTCTTTCCAAATCCATACCCTGTAACTTGTAGTTTCACATATGCACTGACATTTAATGCAAAAATTAGGATATATATAAAAGCTTCAATTTTGCCTTTATCCTTGAAAGTGCACAGCCCAGAAGACCAGTTGCCAGCTGTAATATAAAGAAGGATACTACAGAAACTGAGAACTGGTTATGGTAGATATCCTGTCAGAGGAATGACTTATAATCTGGAAATACAAGCAGCAAGGGAGGCCCACCAGCTAGACCTGTATCATCTGAAGCAATCAAATCCTGCAAATATAAAGCAATTTAGTATTACCAGTTCCAAGCGCTCCCCACAATAAGGGCTCTTGTCTGCCAAAGTTTAATATTCAGAGCAGAAACCACAAACTCCAACAGCCACTTCTGGTCAGGACAGCTCATAACAGTTCCCAGGCAATGGCACAGTTGTAGCAGCACTGCACAGAGCAGCTGGGGATTGACTCGTGTGTCAGCTCCTGCAGCTGAGAGCTGCAAAGCCATGGTGGGTCAGACATCCATTTGCTTTATAGATTGATATAATTTCATCAGAATTTATGATGTGGGAATTATTGCACTGGCAAGAAATGTAATCTAACCTTCATCTCGCACAATGTAGTCCCGATATTATGGTTTTCAGAGAAATATACTGACTCGTTGAATCAGATTACTCCGAGCGCATTCCTAATGGATTTCAATATTCCCTTGGATAAACCAATGCTATTTGCTTTGTATTTATTACATTAAAAAAAATATACAGAAGATAAAACCTCTTCTAACACCATATATTCTTTCATTTTGCAAACTACAAACATACATTTTTTTCATTAATTTTAATGTCTGAACTTTTCCCTGGGTAACAGTCACAGCATTTACTCAACTACCTACGTTTCAACTACACACTTTAAATGTATGAAGAATTTCAAGTGTAAGTATTGACAGCTGTGTGCTTTCCTCCTTCCTCTCTTGGATTAGACAGCTTGTCCTTGCATATCTGTGAGGATCACACAGTATAATTATTAGTGCTGGGATATTCCCAAATGAAAGAGTATGCCACTGGTAATAAGGGATA
Source organism: Pipra filicauda (assembly GCF_003945595.2). Taxonomy (NCBI): domain Eukaryota; kingdom Metazoa; phylum Chordata; class Aves; order Passeriformes; family Pipridae; genus Pipra; species Pipra filicauda. Next base: position 679,249 of record NW_024104687.1, on the reverse strand, counting down.
TATTTGGGATATTCTTTATGATGACACTTCTAATGTAACAGAAGATTTTACTAAGAGATAAAAGTTGGATCAGTCCTGAGGCTGCTTTATATCATGAGTCAAGAATGGGGAAAATAATAATAGCAACAAAGATTTATATAAGAAGACAAAAAAGGATCTTGAGAGTGAGTCCCCCAAACAGCTCTGAAAAGATCCCAAAACACCCCTGTGAACTCCAGTCCCTAAGCTATAGTTAAATTATTCCAAAGAAGAGCAATTATTTTCAAACCCATCCCCATATGAACATGTCCATTGCTAAGTTACCTTCTCGGAGCTCTCATTTACCAATAAAAAACCCCTGTCAAGTGCCCCAGAGGAGATTTGTCTCTGGTAGTGCAACATTCAGCTTGGTGAACATCATATGCTGGAGCTCTTGAGAGCCCTGAAACACCTCCTGGGCAGGAAGCATTCAGAGCAGCTCAGGCCAGCTGGGAGTGGCTGAGCAGGAACAGAGCCCACTGCACCCGTGTGCTCACCTTGGCACCACACCCAGCCCTGGGCAAGTCCCAAAAGGGCAGGAAAGGCTGAAGCACTGGGTTGCAAAACTGGAAACAGAGCTTCAAAGAACTAAAGCCAGAAAACCATATTTTTGGGGGATGGAGGGAATGGAGTATTGTCCTCAGCTGTTACTCCATAACTCCTGTGTGCTTAGTGTGGGAACAGTGAGCAGTGAGTGAACACTGAAGGTGTGGGGCAGCAAATGTTCTCCCAGACAGGAGGCCAGGATTACCTTTTGCCTCCCTCACCTCACCTCACTTACAGTCCTTCTTAATCAATAGCTACTGAGTGGAAATGGTTCATCTCCCACCCCATTCAGAGAGCGCCTCAATCTCCTGACTATTCAGCTACCAGCTTGTTTTATATTCCTGCTTCATTTTATTGTCCTTCCCTCCTGCCGTGGTGATCAGACAAAACAGAATAGGTTAGTGTATCAATAGAACTGCAAACTGCTGTGCATGGTATGTAAATATTGATATTAGGAACGGGGAGACTAAATTAATACCTCCACACACTGTTAGTTCCAGGGTACTTGGTCGTGTCTGGGCAGTTTTATAAACAAATATAAAAGGAAGAAATAAGACATTCAGACAAAGATCCTGTTCCTTACTGTTATTTATGCTTGAGCAGAGTTGGAATCAGAAAATAAAAACTTGCTGGTTCACAGTGCTGGAAAGTAAATTTTAGTAGGAAATTCTCCTCTTTGTAAAGAGACTCATATTCTGTACGGTCTAGTCAAGCCAAAGTTGTTTTAGCATTGACATTTGGGTTATATTTTAAGTGCCAGATGATATGTGAGAATATTCATGAGAGCATTTGTTAAAAAAATCACCTTTTGAGCTCAGAAGACTTCAGCCCATCTAGTTATTGCCCAGTTCCACTGCACTCACGGTGCTGATGTGGTGATTCAGGGTCTCCAGCTGAGGAGCTTTGTGAGCTGCAGTGCTCCTCAGAGTGCAGACCTGAACAGAAGTCAGATAAGGGAGACGATTGCCTTGCTTGGATATTTTCTTGAGGAAAAACAAACAAACAAATCCACCTCCCAAAACTAAAACAAAAAAAACCCCAAACCTTTGATAACGAAGATTCACCAACCTCCTCAAGCAGCCCAGTGTATTGTTGCTGCAGTTTTCCTGATGAATGCAGCTGCACAGGACATACAGCTACACATCAAGTCTATTGTTTCTGGAACAGCCCAACACAAGCACGGAGAACATATGTTCCCTATTCCTATAATTCCTATAATCTGTACAGACTGTACTCAATAGGAAGTAGATATGCAAAAGGCAAGAGTGAGTTGGTGTCACTTGTTACTGAGAATGCTGACTCACCCAACAAGGACTGATGTTTAGAAAGAGGTGTCTGAAAGAAACAGTTTTTCACTGTAATGTTCAGGAAAGTCATATACAAGCAATTTCTTCTGGATAGACTCTTACTACATGACTACAGCGATTGCAGAACAACCACCCCAACACCAGCTCTGGCTCTGTACAGAGTAACCCTTTTCCCTAACTCCTACAAAGAGCATACAGGGGAAATGTGTGAGCATCCCAGTGTGATGGTTTCTGTTGAACAGACATGCTGTGCTAATGGGTGAGATGAGAATATTCAGTCAGTGCTGTACCATTATTAAGTGATAAAGCCATTATCACAGAAGAGATGGGAGATGCTTATAATTCTATTCCCTGGACACAGGTGGCAGTGCTTCAGAATACAGGTATGGTGCCTCATGAGATGGTCATCATTGTTTCACTCACCTATTCTTTATTGTCCTTTGATATTCACTGCAAAGTGGCATTATTTAATGAGGCTGAAGCAGTTGTAACAGACTCTCCTAATGTTTGGTTGGGTGATTTCCTGCGTGCTTCACTACACACCATCTCCTCCTCTTTGCACCTGAAACGCTTCCACAGCAAATATCACCAGCCAGTGCTAAGTAGTCTTGTGTGGGTAAGATCCTCCCTGGGAGGAAAAGCTGTGTGTTATGAATCCTGTTTAACTAAATCATGGCTAGTATTAAATACTGCACTTGGAAAAAGGTTTCAGCCCAAAATTAAGGGAAAAAATAATGGTAGAGTTTGAGCGTGCAGTCACATGAGTGCATCTGTCTGTGTCTTACAGAGGCAAGGTTGAGGTATTACCTAAAAGCATTCATTTCAAAGCAGTGTAGTGAAGCCTGAAGGAGCACTATTTTAAAACAAATCAGTCAGCATTTTATTGGTGTCGGCCCAGCTTTGTACTAAACACTCAGATTAATGTTAAATCACAGCTCAGGAATTATTCATGAGATCTCACACAATGTAATTGCTGATTTTGGCATCAATAGTCTGTATCCCTTTATTTCCTAGATTAGCTTCCCTTCCTGAACTACTGTATGTCATGCCAGAGACAATGATTTTATATGACATATTTAGGAAAGAGAGACCCACCTATTTTACATAAAACAACGTCTGAGAAATGTACCCTCATTGCCGAGGTGCCAGTCTGCGCTGACACGTTCCTGTGAGAGGCAGAGCCTGCTGGGAGAGCAGGGAGCACAGAGCTAAATGTCTCCTTTCAAACTGTTAACTGAATGGTTAGTTTTATTCCAAACCTTTATAAAAACTAATGAAATTACCCTTCACCTATCTTTAAGGATTAGCATTAATGCTCAGAACAAACTGCATGACTACTAATCTCTTAATGTCCCTAAAGATATGTACAAAATGAAATTTATAAATAATAAATGAAACCCAACTTTTCCCAGAAATCCTAAGTCATCCTGCTCTTTCCCTCTCCCTCTCCCCCTGAGAGTTGTTGCTCTTGTGTAAGATTAGGCTGATGTAGGAAGTTGGAGAAAGGTGCCTTTGAGCATGGAAGTCAATGAGCTCCATGCTTTGGGCCTCCACCATTTTCTTCCTCTAAAAATACTGCCTTTTCTTTGTGCAGCAGAATGTTTAGATCTAAATATCTTCAGCCTCTCCCTCCTTTCATTCCTTCATGCTCCAAATACCTGTACCACATGGGTGAGCACTGAGAGCAGGGATCCCCAAAGACACAGAGTATTTCATGCTCAGGTTGTTACATCCTGTAGCTGCCAGAAAAGGAACACAACCACACATGCCATTCCCTCACAGCCCAATTTTCCTCCAAACAACAACCAAACAAAAAACAAGACTTAAATTCTCAGAGTTGATGAGAAAAAATTGTCAGAATTTGTGAGAAGTCGTTGCATGCACTACACAAAAAAGAGTTACCCGAGTGAGAAACCCAACTGTTGTTCTCTTAGTTGGAATGCAAACCCAGTATTTTCCTAAATGATGGCACTGGAGGGATTAGTCACTCTGATTTTCCAGAGCCTTCAGTCCACCCACTGCACTTTCACCCCTGCTTATAGAGACTCACACTTGCATACTTCAAGATTTTCATATCTACTTCTAAAGCCTTGTTTTTTAGGCTGTAGAAAATTATGGATTTCAAATTTAATAGTTAAAGATTTCCCAGGAAAGCTGGTCTCTGACCTCCATCTCTGGGGTGTTTGTTTGCTCAACAAGAACATCTGAAGTGTATTTATCACGTTTGCACATATTTTAGAGTATAGCAGGCATATAAAATATATAAGTAACTATTCCTGAAAAATTGTGACAGCATGATTTTGATACACTTTTGACTGAAACTTGCTCACATTTTCATGTCCCTGTCATTGCATGCCTGACACAGTTTGCCCAAGGGGTCTTTCCAGGTCATTTTCTGATCTACATATTCTCAATTTCTGAGAATCTTCACTGAAGGAAATGTTTCAGGCCAGAGATTTTGTCCTCTTCAAGGGCTGACTCGCGGAAGACAAAGATTCAAGCCCAAAGAGATCCTCGGTTATCCAAGTTGTCTGAGACTCATGCACTTACTTTTTAATCACTGATCCCTCCCAGCAAAATTTGGAACTCTGAACTGGACATTTAGGCTTCACATCCAAAGCAGAAGTAGGATTACATGCCTTGTGGAGGGAATACTCAAGTTATGGCCTCAGAAGTCTAAAACTCTCTTGAGTAGAGGTTGTAGGAATTGTTATAAGAAAATCATATTTATCCATGATAGAAAAGCTTACTTCGTGGATAACATTGTCTGCTAGTACAACGTACATATATAAAAAAGTCATGGAATGTTCTTTAAAAACACTTCCCAAGTGATCATTACCACTTGCAAGCCAAAGAGTGATTTTGTTACAATAAAGCAGATCTGTTTCTGAAAGTTATAAGACTCCCATAGGTGTGGAGTGGAGCTTTAAGGACTCAGAACCCAGAAGAGCAACAGCACTTATTTTTATGCTCATAATTTTGCAGTGGCCAAATGTACAGCTTTCTAACTTTACAGAAGTTGCATAAATTAATAATACAAAATAAAAATAGTATGATCCAAATTACCTCAAGGCTCAGATACCTTGTGCCTAATTTCAGCCCAATTTTCATGGCTATGTTATCTGAGCCTGCATATTTATAATGGAATTATTGACAACCCTTTTTTCATAAGGAGTTCCTCCCGCTTTGAGACCAATATAAATATAGTTGGACAGATTTAGCATGCAGGAAAACAAAAATCAGTGAAGATTTTGATACGCAGAATAATACAGAAACGACAACGTATTTTTGGCTCTGCACAAAAACACGCCTTCATCTGTAAATGATTACACTTCTATCTGTGGTGGAATGGTGGTGTGGGGCATATGAATCTCACCTTCAAAAGATATTCTTACGTTCTACGAAAAAGCGCCGGCAAGCACAGGAAACTTCAATCAATGTCTTATATTGGAAAACTATGACACTGTCAAACCGGTGTCATTAAAGCTAACTAACCATATTAAACGAATATTAAAATATAGGTTTCTTTGCATAACATAATGAGTAAAACTGCTTTTAAGTTTTTCCCTATGCTTTGAGGTGTAGGTGGCATTTTCATTCCAAAACTTTGAAGTCAGAACAAAATGTACAGGTAGAGGGTACTAGATCAAATAATAATCAACTTCAAAAAGCATTTTGGCTGTTAGATGTCCCAAGGCTAATTTCCTCTAGACATTTTAAATGTAAATGTCTAAACTCATTTAAAAATTGTAAATTGGTCTAGGTTCAATCAAAAACCATCCTGACACAGAACAGGGAGACTGGGCTAATTGTCATTTGTTTGTCAAATGAATTCCATTTGGAAAGCAATGAAACCTCCAAGCTAATTCTTTTAAGGTGAGCTGGTAGTTGTATTATCAGTTAAATGCAGTAAAATGGATAATCACATGATGATAATGAAAACTGAACCTATGTTAGCACTCAGGCTTAGTCTGCCACAGGGCATATAGTGATGGAACTTAAGTACTGTAATGTTCCATTGGGCACAATGGCACCAAGTCTGCTCTTTAGCCTTACAGACACTTTCTTTGCATTTTAAAAAACTTTATCAAAGCACCGTGGCAATGTAGAAAATGTCAAAGTGAAATGCACTGTAGGCAAATTGAGATTTCATTAAGTTTAAATTTATTGCTTTTGACTGATGTATTACCATGCTTGTTAAGAACCAGTAATTTGGAATATCTGCCTGCCTGGTAAAATAGCTTTGTCTCCTTGCGTAATACTTTATATGGACTTTGAAAGACCACAGTAATTCAAAAAGAGAGTAAGTTATTTTATTTTTCTAAAGAACAATTTCAAATATTTTAAGGTTCCTGACCTAGTGGATCGATAGACTCATGTGTGTGTCCCAAGTGTGTTGTTGGTGCACATGGTAGAAAATTACAGCACTGTTATTTTTTTGCCTTGATATAGCATTGCATTCACTGACAACAGAACCTCGGGAAGCACTTAACAATTCTACTTGTTCTGTCACTTCCTGATATATTGGAATTAAAATGTTTTGAGAGATAAGGTATCCAACAAACTGGTGGGAGACTGTGTGCAGATGGGTAATTTTTTTACGTAAATATATATACAGAGACATAAACTGTGCACCTACATGAGATTGTGCACAGGTTTGTTAAGAGCCAAAGCAGAGATACAGATGTATCTGCACAGGTATTCTTTGCATTGCATGCTATAGGTGTTGTTTAGTTTGCCTCAGCTATGGAAAAAGCTACATTTGAGATGCTGACATAAAATCTCTTAGTGCACTCTGGTATGTTCTCAGGAAAGGATTGAATCAATAGTGTAGGACCAGCAGAATTCCTAACTGATGAGGACGGTTAGGCCTTTGGGAACAGCTTACTGCCCTTGGAGAGAGACCTGGATTGAATTTAGTATATTCCAGATATATTTATTTACACTATTTGCCAGGGTTTTATGGCAGAAGTGACAAAGTTTGTGAAACCCAGGAATGTGTTATCATGTTATCTGGTGTCTTAGATGGACAGTCAATATGAACAGACTGTAGACACACCTGTCCCAGTATCCAGTTCACCAAGTAATGAAATGGAAACAATAAAAGTCTTTGAACAAACAACAGACATTTGAGTCTTCAGGTTTAAACAAGAGGATTGTAGAACTCAAATGGGTTTCCTCCAGTGCTGCCAAGGCAGCCATATCTGTACTGGTGCCAGCTGAGGGTCACACAACAAAGCTTGACTTGTGTCTGCCCATGTGCTTTCATCCCACAGAGGGTGGGTATATGTACTTCTTGGGTAGGGGATGAGGGAAAGAAAAGAGTTTTAAATTATACTTATTTTATCTACACTTTCAATGAAACTTCCAGTTGAAACCTGAGGAGAGAGAGACGTGTAGATTTCTATGAATTGAAACTGCATTTTGGTTTTTTACCATTTAAAAATAACATTCTGAAGATTAGGGCAGGTCGTGTGAATTAATTGAATTAAGACACAATCATTTGTGTCTTCACTGGAAAAAAACTTATTTCTCTCCTCATGTGGAAACAACTTGCACCCCTTCCCCACAGGTTCTCCCAAACCTTCCCTGCCTGTGACTGCAGAGTTACCAAAGCAGGACTTGGCTGCACCTGCACACCCACAACCCAAATTCACCTCGGGGAGATTTTCAGCAGGGGCACTCACTCCTCTTTGCAGTGGAACCTCCAAAAGCTTCCCTTGAACTCCTCCAGGGGACAGTTTGACAAGGGGTCTTCTGTCCCAGAGGTGTCCAGGTTGACCAAGGAGCTTCCCAACCCAGAAGAGGCCCATGTTCACTACAAAGTCCTGAGAGAAAAGGAATCCCACCAAAGGTGGACACAAATCTCAAACCCCACTTAAAAATAAAGGCTTTCTAGTTTTGTTTTTGCACGTTGTACAAAGGTTACATCAACTCTCAGTAAGAAGGGTGCAAAGTAGGAGCTAAGGTAAAGCTTTTTATTTGATAAAACATCTGTATTTTTGCTTTAAGACACATATGTGCAGCTCTCTTTGAAGTCCAGAAGAGCTATGCAAGGATATACTTGAGGGCAGAATTTGGCCCAATGTGATAACACAGGAGCCTGCAATCTGAAAAAGGAGTGTATTTATTACATTTTAAACATTTTGTGGGTTAATTCACATTAGCCAGGAAGAACTAATGCCTCTGAATAATTCTCCTTCTCAACACACACTTCATAACACTGTAAGAATTACAACTAAACTCCACCTTCCTGCTTTCTTCTAAGGCATTGGACAAAATCTGCATTTTGGAGTAAGCCACTAGCTGGAGCTAAAGACCTGTAGAGCAAATTCAAAGGAAAAAAGAAAAAAAAAAAAAAGAAAAGAAGGAAGAAATCCACAAACCTGAAGAGAAATCCAAACTTTTTAAGGTAGGCCTCTAACAGGTTTCTGATTGAGTTGTGGATACTGTCTGTCATTTGTTAGAAAGATAGAATGACCAGCCTAAAAAAATGAAAACATCCATATGCTTGAGTTGATGTCTAGCTGAACTAAACTGGAGCAAAGTCTGGTATTTAACAGCAGAATGAATCAAAACAAGCATATTGAAAAGAGCTTTATAAAAGCACCCAAAGGAGCAGTAAAGCAATGAAAGAAACGAAAATCTGAGATACTAAAGAAGTAATCAAAGGTAGAAATTAATTGTTAGTTAGTGTTTGGAATTGAGAAGGAATCGCCTAGGAATACAGAAAGCAGCTAACAAACCCTGTGACCCATTTGCTTTCAATTATTGATATTGCAAAGGCTCTTCAATATGTAATTGTTTAAACATCACCCCGAAAGATGCTTTCATGAGAGCAGAAGAAAAGGTCTCCTTTTGTAGATAGAGATCAATTTATCTTTGGCAATCAGATACTATATATCAGGTGGGAACTGAGCACTCCCTGGATTTGAAGGGTCAAAGTGAAGCAGAGAAACACAAAGAATATTCTGCACATTCTGTTGGTTCAGTGACACACACGCAGGGTTTGATCTTCCCATGTAGTGTGTGGCACTGAGATGACTTCAGTGGACATGAGCATTGCTCTGAATCATACAGCTGCCAGCAAAATGTGTTTCAATCTCTCAAGACTTTTCAAAACATCACCAAATAAATGCCTAATATGCCAAATGGGATTAAAAGGGCCAGCTTTCCCTGCAGCTTTCCACAGAGGAAAACCAGCAGTAAAATGCCACTGGGGAGACAGTAAACATGTATTAAGTGTCTGTTTGTGCCTTCTGTACACTCAGCTGCAGCATCTGAGGCAGGCAGGGCCTCACACCTGGGGTGAGGATGTATATGGATAAGTTGAATGTTCCCACAAGGGTTACACATGTCACGCTCATCTCATGCTGCCCTTGCCATGATTCAACAAAACACTCAAATATGAATGCAGATTTAAACACTTGCTTAAGAGCTCTCCTGCAGCTGGCTGATAACCACTTGTTAGTCTCAAGCCAGGTATTGAATATATGGCTTAGTTAGTATATGGAGGCATTTGTTTCCACAGTAAATTTAGCTTTCAGAGGGTCACATATGTACCACAGAAATGGCTGTGTTCATTTTGGCATCATGATAATTTTCCTAATTGAAATAAGTCCTGTTCTTTGAGCAACTGGTAGTTACTGGATTCCTAGAGCCAGTTTGCACAGGCAGCACCCACAGCAGCAGCAAAGGCAGCTCCCAGCTCTCAGTGAGACCTCCTGCTCTCTGAGCAGTGCTGGCACCTTGCTCTGGAGCAGCCATGTCTGACTGGCTGTTGCCATCCCTCTGCTTTAGGGGATCGGTTTTGTTGCTGTCCCACTGTAGAACCAACTTCAATAGTCTTCTGTGTGCATGTTCCAGCTTTCCTGGGGGTATATTTTATATGACATGCTCTTAAGATTATGCTGTTCTGAAATTCTTAGAAGTAGATTTTTTCTTTCACCCTTTTCTCCAAGGATAAAAAAAAAATTCCCAAAGTTGTAAAAGCACACTTTAAAATTAATGGTGGGTTTTACACACACAAATATACCATATCTATTAATTTCATACACAACATACATGATACCTAATTATATTGAATGTGACATATTCTTTAATAATTTTATAATGCAAATTTTTTTAATCTACACTCTCTCTTGATTCATAGGACTACCTTCATTAAACACAGATAGGTACTATAACTTGAACTGGACTTTTCGTTTCACTCTTTAAACTTAAACAGAGCTGCTTTCACATGTGAACATGAGACTTTCTTTCCTGACTCAGGATAGGGGTTTTTTTTAAAAGCAATTTCCACTCAACTGCTTTCCCAAACCAACAACCTGCAGATGTAGTAAACAGTTGCATTTTCTCAACAATACCACAATTCTGACCATTTATGCTTTTCTTTGAATTGAAAAAAATAAACTTTGAATCAACACCACCTGCAGAACTCTTTCCAGCACTATGCTGAGTGTATTTATGTGCTGCTCCATAGGATTCAGAGAGAAATCACATTGTTTTAGTGCCCTCGGCACCACTGCAAATGAAACTTGTATATTGCTATACTTAATGATTCAGAAAAGTCTCATTCTGGGTCACTTTGTGGTATCTGTCATTAACTTCTGAAAATCGAGACAAAGAAATACATAAGAAACACAAAGAACTCCGTGTGTACTTATGTATGTTCTACTTGGATGAGTGTTTGAAAAATTCAGTCAGAAAAAGTGCAATATTCCTGAACTGGTGACTGCCTTTATTCTCTTGCACACACTAAAACAGTCCCACATGGGCTGAACACAGGAATACCTTTTTACCTGGGTAGATAGGGGTGGGACGAGGGGGAATGGTTTTAAACTAAAAGAGAGATTTAGATTAGATATTAGGAAGAAATTCTCTACTCAGAGGGTAGTGAGGCACTCAAATAGGTTGCCCAGAGATGTTGTGGATGCTCCTTCCCTAGAAGTGTTCAAGACCAGGTGGGATGGGGCTCTGAGCAACCTGGTCTAGTGAGTGGCATCCCAGCCCATGGCACAGGGCTTGGAACCAGATGTTCCTTAAGATTCCTTCCAACACAAACCATTCTGTGATTCTCTGAATTTAGAATGCAGCAGGGGCAGACTCAGCCTTACTTGAGGCCAAAAGCTTCTCCAGGTTTCAAAAGCTGAGGTGCAAGCTGGGAAATTTCCAGAGCAGGTAAACCAAGGGGAAGGAGCCTTGGCTGCAAGACCAAGGAACGAGCCCAGGGACTCCATTTCCCTGTGCCACCACGTGCACCCTTACGGGAATTCAGGGTCCATGGGCAGTTGTGGTGCACCTGACCCCAACTGTCTGGTACACTATCACATATCATTGCCTAGAAAGGAGGGGCACAATTCTTTTATGCCCTCCCCACGTGAATCTCATCAAACCAACACCACAGTCTTGTGACTTTTTGGAGCACGGGTAGGAGATGACCCAGGAAAAGAGAGTTGTGCTGCACAGAAAAAGGAAAAGCAGGTCAGGAGCAAAGCCGTGAGCCCGATGTTTGTTTTGGAGTGAAGCAGCAGAGGATTGAAAGGCAGCAGGCACAGGGTGTAAAGGAACACTGAGGGCTGGCTGGGCAGGGAGTGCCTCTCAGTAACTCGGTACCGCGTGTATCCCTAAGAAATCGCACCTCTCACACAAAGACACTGAGTCATTTACATACCCTCATCAGCAGTGCGAAATGGCTCCTTGTGGAGTCAGACATTTGGAAACAGATAAAGCCCTAAAGAATGCTTCTTTTCTCCCTAAGAGATTAATGGAGATGTGAACACATTAGCGCTGTTTAAGGGAGAGCATTCTCTTTGACAGATAACTGGGATTGGGAATATTAGATTACCAAATAATGGACCTTTTAAATTCTGTCATCATTACTTATCAGGTACATTAGTTTAAAACCTGCAATTTTGAACTTAGCATTATTGAGCTTTTGAAAGATTAAATTACTGCGCTTTTGTTTGTGAATGGCTCTGTGAAATTTCCTGAAAAGGATAGTCCTCGTCCTTCATTGTGTAAATGTGAATGCCAAATAACATACTTTATTGATATTTACAGACATACAAATGATAGGACTAATGCACCTTAATGTCTGTCTCCCCGAGTGAAAAGGCAGAGCACTGTTAGATAATATGGTTCACTGTTCTCTTTTGTAAACCCATTTGGAAGAGTTAGTTTTTATCCCTCCCTTCTCTTCCTGAAAACCTTATTCGCACAAGTAGCTTCTCAGAGGCAGGTTTGCAGTACAGGCCTCCTTCTAAGGGTCACTTTTTTTTACTCATTAGGTAGATCAAAAAATCTATAACTCAAGTTACAGAGGTAGCTTGCACATATCAGTTGGCAAGAGAGCCACGTCCAATACATTAAAAAAATAGATATTTATAAGCACATCCACAACTGCATTAGATAGGGAGGATAAAGTGCCACATTCATTGGGTGATCAGCCCCAGTCAAAGGTTTAGGAACAAAACACCTGCTTTGCTGTTAAATCCCTCTGCTGCCTGCTAAGCATTTTTCTCAATATGTTCAGGAGCAGGGTGATCCTGCAAGATCTGCTCCAACAGCCATCCCGAGGTACTTGACTGTGATGACACAGGTACCATCTGTGTCCTGGACTGTGATGACACAGGTACCATCTGTGTCCTGGACGTGGCAACCTGTGACCTTCCTCTTCCTCACACCGAACTGTGAGATTGAGTCTTCAAGGCAGGATTTTCAAAGCTGAATAAGGAAATTAATCTCACAAATCCCTTAGACATATAATGCAAATTGGGTGTTTTCCTTATACCAACACCTTTGAAAACTCCCACTGAGTTTCTCAAAGTTGTTTGGTGAGAGAAAGACTTTCTATTTTTCAAACTTTTCCAACTTTTTAAGAAGTCAATAGAGGAGTGAGCCAACAAATATGAAGAGTGATAAGAGTGACAGCCATGAAATGCAAAAGGAATGTTTGTGAGAATATATGTTTCTTTAATGAGGTAGGAGGTAGGTTCAAATTATGCTCATAAAACAAAATCAGAGAAAAAGAAAAGATGTACTGTAAATATCCCTGACTCTGCATTAGACCCGAAATGTAGGTACTGCCTGTGCCTAAACAACTCAAAACACTTGGAAACAGTTTAAAATATATTTTGTTTTGCTTGTTCAGCTTTTATGGGGTTTTTCTGTGGTTTTTTTTTTTTTAAGTTACCATGTTTTTTCATGCCTCTGAGATAAAACCTGTTATATTTGCGAGCCAGACTTCAAATAGATGAGTGTTCTGTATATGTTAAAAGAAAGAAAATTATTTCAAAACCAAAGTCTCTTCTTCTGAATGATGCTTTCTTCCTTTTTTCCCCCACAAATGAAATATACTTTCAATTCAGATGCAAAGAGCTGGACATCTATTCAACACATCAATTCAGTTAACAGTGAGAAGCATGATCTAGCTACAATATTCATGAATTGCTTATCAGGTCAAGTTTAAAAGCCTCCAAACTCTTGTATGTTCTTAGCTGTCTTTGTTATACTTGGATACTTGTAAGACTTGCAAAATATCACACAATCATCAAAAAAAGCAACGGAGCTACTCACCAAAAATGAGTTTCATTCTCTCCTCAAAATGGTATTACTCTTGTTAGCACTCATTGAGAGGGGAAAAGATCAAGATAATATACTTGTACTTATTTTTAATTTAGAGCAATTGTGTTGAATAACACCTAAATTGCTCAAGGTACAATTTGTGTCACATAACAAAGACGGTATTTTCTATAGATTTAAACTGCTTTAGCTGTTTCTTTGACTCCTAAACCACTGACTGTACATCACTCTGTACCGGTGAATTTTAAAATGTACCATCCACCTTCTAGTGGAAGATGTCCCTGCCTATGACAGGGGGTTGGAACTAGATGCTCTTTAAAATCTCCTCCAACCAAAACCATTCTATGGAAAGATAGTAAGCATGTGCAAACAAAGGAAAAAATAATCAAGCCAAAATGAGTATACTGATTCATCAGCCCAAAATGAACAAAGCTGTGGATAAGAAGAACACTTCAATATGAGGTTGGAGACGTGAGAGCATCATCTTTCTGTGTGACATGAGGGTTATGGGTGCTTTACCATTTTTGTACAACATGAAACAAGTCAATATGGCTCATTCCAGCCAAGGCTAATATCTGCTTTTGTATTTGGGGAGTAATGTGACTTGGAGACCCACAAATACTTTTTCTTGCCTGCACAAGCTCTTTTTATCACGCTAAAAGCTCATTACCATTTCAGTTTTTAAATCATGATTCTCATTAATTGCTACTGAAAAAAAGGCTCCAGGTTTGAGCTGTGTGTGGTGCCAGAGAGCTCACATGAGCATCCAAACTTTTTCCCAAAGTGTATGGGAAAGTACTCAATGGCTCACCAGATGAATACACTGGACTATCCAGAACCCCAAGGCAAGGGTGGTAAAACTGCTTCCTCCCTGAGGATCTTTTCACCTTCCTTTAAAGACATAGAAATGGATCCTAAGACCCATGGCAAGATTGTAAGATTTTGAGGGATATGGTTCAGGGGTGATTATGATGGTGGTACATACAGTTGGACTACATGATCTTGAAAGTCTCCTTCACCTTGGATGATTCTGTGATCAATTAGTTGAAACCAGTTTTCTCTGGTGTTCTCCTAAGAGGGGTAAGGTCTTGGTCCCACTGGTGGCAAATGTCTTCAGCTCACGAGCAGTAAACTGTTGAAAATGAAACCTTTTCTCTTGAAGATGAACATGAAAATATACAAACTCCTTGACACAATCTCATCTGAATGCACAGAAACCTGTTTAAAGAGCATGTGCTGCTTCTTCCATCCCAAACAGTTTTCAGGCATTTCAAGCCGTACCCTGTGGACATGTACCATGCCACAAACACCCACTGCCCTTCAGACAGGGTAAAAGGCAAGAGCATCTCCTACCCACTGGAATTTCACAATTCTCCAGTGAAAACAATGGGAAAGTAAGGAAAGCCAGCTTTTCCCTGCTGCCCCTCCTTCCACATCCTCCCTTCTGCTCCTCTAAACTTTAAATACAGAACCAATGCAATGAAGTTTTTAAGCCGAGCTCAGCTGCACACTGGCCTTGCTATGCCCAGCAGCAAAAGCCTTTGGCTGCAGGCAGAACGTGTTCTGTGGCATGCTGGGCACCTCACATGAACAACACTGCTGCTGGAGTGATGTGTGAGGCACTAGCAATGTTATTTATGCCTATTAACAGAGAGTCTTTCAGATAATGACTGACAAATGTGCTTTAGTTTAGGACACAGAACAGAAAGATTACATACTAATAGCAACAGCCAGGAAAGAAACATGATAGGCAGGGACAAAGAAGAGCAAACAAGGGAGACAGAATCTGAAAATGGCAAAGATGCAAGCAAATATTTGTGCAGGCTAGCTAATGTCAACCTACCCTGCAGTGCCTGGGCCGTGTGGCCCTTAAGAAGGACCCTGAGCTCCATCCTGTCTGTCTCTCAAGGGGAGAAGGCTTATCCAGCTAGAAAATACCCCAGCACTTTGGGGAAGAGGAGATATTTCTCAGACGTGGTTTAGAGTGGAGTTCTCAAAGAGATACTTGAGACACTTGAGATTGTTAAGCACAAAAAGTTAAAAAAAGCTGGTAGAGTGCTGGGCCTGACAGAAGACTTTGTGGTGAATTTTGAGGGACCAGCAATGCTGATACACATTCTCTGAGGTGTTTGTATTTTGTTAGGTGTAGAACTAAAGTCCAGAACTAAACAGAAATAATCCACTTGGAAAAATAAAGTTTAAGTAAGTTCAGGCCTCAAATGCATGTATTTAAAGCTCAGGTAAATGTGGAGGCAAAATAGAGCAAACGTTATTGGAAGACAAGATGCAAATTAGAGAGTCTAATCTCTCTGCAGTGATCAGCACACTCACTTTATCTGGTTTCCATCTGTCATCTGAGCTGCAAGTTTACAGGCAATGTACTGTCTGTCCTAAAATCTACATCTCCGATAAGGCATTGGGTTTTCTGTCTGGAGAGTCTCCTCCATGGAGATAACCAGTCTTTTTATTTGGGGAAAAAGGTAAGGGAAGTCACAAACATGCTGGAAAACAGAAAGCTTTTCCGTCTATTTTCACTTTCAAAAAACCATCACATTTGCAAAGTTTTCTCCTGGAATGGGAATAAAATTTCCAAGTTCAGAAAATCTGTTTAGACTAAACAGAAAGTTTTTTTTCAGGTGATGGTGAAGGGTACTATGAATGGAGCTAAACGGAACTAAAAAGATCGTTAGATCAACAGGCTTTTCCAAATAGTTTTCCTCTGAGTAATTTTCCTAATAGCTCACAAAACTCACTGTTAAAGAGTTGACTGTATTATTAAATAAAAATCTTAAGAGCATAGATGAGGGTGCTGTGCTGGACAGAAGTCTCTGGGGTGAGTGTTGAGGAAGCAGAAATGTTGACATTTCTCAGTACTGTTCTAGAGTGAATTTAAAAGGCTTTTTCTCCTTTTACACCAGGTCTAATTTCAACACAAAAATTGTTCTATGCTTGCAAGAGAGCACCAGGAGTAGCAAATCTGAAACCAGTCTGTAAATGACATGAGACACCAAGACATGAATTCCTGCTGCCTACACTCTGGATAACAGGGTTTCTACCCAGCTGCACCTGCTGGGTCACCCCACAGGCTGGGGAAAGGCAGAAGTGTTTTGAATCAAACCTATATCACCCCTAAACTGTGCATGGAATCCATGTGGCTTTCTGACTGCCAGCTAAGACTGGCTATAGCCAACTTGGGTATTAGCTTATTAAAAAAGCTGAATTTATACATCTCTAAAATTTACAAATATTTTTATTTATGTATATAGAATTCTGTAAAAAGAAATAAACACTTCTGAAACACAGACCCTTTGTGAACAGGCCCCTGAAGACAAATTCGAACCCCCTCTAAGTAAATCTGCTGCTGCTTTTTGCCCACTTATTAAACTGGTTAAAAAAAAATAAATAGAAAACCAGAGTGCCAAAAACTTGCATAAAACTGATTAAAACTTGTAAGCCCTATGTGCACCAGGTGTCAAATCTAGATGCAATGTGCCTTATGTTACCACCTGTGTTCATCTTATTCTGGCCAAAAAAATATCCTGTGCAGATGTGCAGGAGGAGGAGGAGGAGAAGGAAGGTAATGGTGCTTCAGAGCAAGGGGAGAAAGGGGCAGCTTTGGCTGAGGCTTTCACAGCAAGGCTGCAGTGAAGGAGCATTCAGCTGCACAGCAGAGGGTGGCCAGGTCTGTGTGCACAGATCTCTGCAGATGTGGACACCAAGGAAATGCTTTTTGCCAGCTCTGTGTGCTGCTGCTGATCCATCTGCACATGGTGGCAGTGCCAGCTGCAGTATTTCCTGTGATTGATAAAAGGATCAGTTAGACAGAGTCTTTCATAGTTATCATAATCACCACATTTATGAGCCGATCCTGACATTTCTTTTTCTTTCCACTTTTCTCCTGTCTGCTGCAGAAGTAGCTGAAGAATTCTGATGAGATGGGAATGACAGTAATTAAACCCTTACCTGCACCCAGTGGGTAAAGTTCAAACCCAAATGAGAGGACTTTGGATAGAGAAGGAATAAATTTCATTGGTGATCCTGGTTTCTCAGTTTCTACGGAGCACCAGGTCCACCAGGGAAGTGCTGCTTGCTCCACGAATACGTCGTGTTTCTTCTGCATCATCCCAAAATTCATTAAAACTATGGACGAGACCCTGGAAGACTTTTCTTAGACCTGCTGCATTATTTCCTGTATAGGAAACATGCCATTTACATCCCTCTCACTCAGCTGAGAGAGGTTCTCAGCAACACTTCCCCACAGTGACCTGCATCAGTCCTCTACAGCTCTTTGGAAGGTAGGGCATCCAAGCCAGGGGGAGAGAGACACTTTGAGCATTTGCAAGATTTTGTTATTCAAAACACAGTTAGAAAATGGTTCTAGGAATTTAATTAGAAACTTCCATTAGGAGATTAGATGACTAGAACAAAGAAAACCAGTGAAAAGGCTTCTTATTAAAACCAGTAGCACTGCAGAATATTGATAATATAACAAAGGAATGAGTGGATATGCATAGCAAATTATTAAAGGTTACAGATAAATGTCCAAAAGTTGCTTAGTTTCTGGTTATCCCAGTACATACAGAAGCCACTGAGACAAGATGACATACGGTCCCTGTCCCTGCAGAACTCAGGGGCTGAGGAAAGCCAGAGGTATTTGAGCACAAAGCAGTGCTGGGTGTTACTTGTTTGAATCTTTCCAGCTCTAGTGTGTAAATGAAGCATGAACAAACACACACAAGTCCACAGGTTGCAGCAAGGATTTTAGCTCCAGAGATCAGTGAATGTAAACTCCTCTGATAAAGAATCATGCCTGGAAAAAGGTGAGTTTATGCCTGGAAAAGGACTGGAGCAAGAAGAGTCTCACAGTGCTGTGACGCTGCAGAATCCCTAAATACAATTACTGGGCAATGTCAGCTCAGATGAGTCTAAGTCCTAGAAATTTCAGCCAAGAAAACTATCTGGGAAGAATCCTTGGGCTGGGAATAAAAAAAAAAAATCAGTAAAATACTTAAGGTCAAACTTGGACATAATTTGAATAAGGTCACCTTTTGAGGACTCGGATGAGTTGCTGCCATTTGTGGTAAATACTTAGAATTTACTCACAACAGTTCTACTGTTTCCATCCAAGACTGGTTCATGTTCACAGTAACCATTCAACCACAACTTCCTGTGGTTCTTCCCTCTACAACCATCTGATCTGTGCCCAGTTTTATAGTTTATACAGCTCAGAGTCCAGTCTTATTTAAATCATTCTTTATGATACAGTCTGGTCCACCTTTGAATCCACACTTCAGATTTTCAAGACTCAGCCAAGAGCAGTCAATGGGTTTGTAGCATGTATGGAACAAATGTCTGGGCTGCAAAGCATCTTCCTTTTCAAATCCTCAGTGCCAGATTTTCCCAGCCATCAAGTGTGAGACTGTTGGTGATGTTGCTCAACAGTGCAATCCTGAGCTTGCCCAGGGCCACTCACCATGCTGATGTAGGTGTGTTGCTGTCAGTGTCCCAGTTAGGTCATGCAGAGTTTGATCAGATATCTTTGAGTGATACTTCAGAAAATATAGAGTGATGAACTGCAATTTTCAAAAATGTCTTGCTTACCAACCATATCCAGAGTCCATTTCTATAAAGAGTGATAAATGTGCACTCTATTACTCCTTGAGAAAAAACTCTCTAAGTAATCAAGACAAAACCAGTACATGATTAGCCACACACTGCCTATCTCAGCCCTTAGCCTTCCCAGAACCAAAGATCCTCCCATCTTTCCCACATTCCAGTAGACTCCAGTGATCCAGCACCGACTGCCCTGTGCCTCATTGCACTGCTGTAAGAGACCCTCCTTAAGGGTCTTCAGAGAGCCAGCTGTGCTGGAGACCAACAGCTCTGCAGTGCCCTCAGGATTAGCTGCCAACCAGGTGACACTGCCAGCCTGCCAAGGGGGATGGCAAAGCAGCACAGGCAGGAGCTGCCCACGGCAGCAAGTGGCCAACTTTCATCTGAGGAAAAGGGAGTAAACCTATAAATTGGCACACGAAGATTTACAGGGACAAGTTCCCTCTTTGTTAATACAAGACAGAATTTTAATGGTTACCAGTTACTAAAAGGTTAATAAATTTGAATATTTCCAAGAAAAAGTAAGGGTATTAGAAGATGAACAGATAGCTAGATGGATGACTGTAAAATACTAGAAAATTGCTGATTGCTTTGCTAAAGGGCAGAGGCAAATTACAATCATTGTCTTTTGTTCTTGTGAACCCAAGGCTTTTTTTTTTTTTTTTTTTTGTAGTCAAGTTATTTTAAAATGAACCATACAAGAAACTGTGGTGTCCTAGGAAAAAGGGAATATTACCCAGGACATTTAAATGGGTCACGAAACCAAGCTGAAGCAATGCTGAAACACCCCAATATGTCTGGGCATTGCACGGGCTTCCCAGAGTCCGGAAAAAGCTGGAAGACGTCTTTTTAGCAGTATTACAGTATCTTAAGGTCAATGATATGGTGAACACAAGCTTCCTCCCTTTGAATACAGAAAGGAAATTGTACAGTTACTGCAAGACAAAACCTCGCCTAGTTCAGTAATACAAAGATTAAAAAATAACTCTGGTACAGCACTTCTGGTAAAACTAGAAGGGATTACCTGCTTAGAAAAGCAAAGAATAAGGAGGAGAAGTATGTAATGGTGGCAGAACAGCTCGAAAACAGATCTTGTTTGGTACTTATAATGTTTCCATAATAATTATTACTATCCTGCTGAAGCAAACCAGCCCCTCAAATCCAAACACCACAAGCCCTTCACCTTTTCCAAAGCCTGTGATTGTTCCCTAAAAAAATCTTTTGGTTGTACTGTGACTATTCCTTTCAGAAACTTGGAAGGAGAAAATGTCTGAAGAAAATTTCAGCCCCCTCCAGGCTATGAGGTTGTTACACAGGAAGAGGACAGTTGCCTCAGCTGGATGCCCACAGCAGTTGTTGTGTTTCATCCTACCAGCAATCTGGACTAGAACACCTTTTTATTTCATCACATCCTCGTTTTGTCAAGAGGAATGACTGAATCATTGATGACAATGATCTCATGAAAGAGTACAATAATTCATGGGACCACCAGCCCGTTCTGGCCGGGGCTGAGAGCTCCCCTCGTTTGTGAAGCTCAGCAAAGGAAGGCTGACTTTGCCAGGGGGCCTTCCCAAACTCCTGCTCCAGCAGCAGCCTGGCAGCAGCAGTGGGGAGAGCCGGGGCAGCAGCCCAGGAAGGCTCTCCTGGCACCATTCCCAGGGATGACAGTCACTGGCAGCCTGCTCCAGAATCCAGGGGTCACCCTGGACACAGCTGGAAGTCAGCAGCTTTGGGGATCTCTCGGGCCCCTTTCTCCTTTAGGCAAGAGTTCCTTGGAACTTCATTCAAAATAACTCTAGTATTCCCCCTACCACACAATATCTGCTTTAAACTTATGTTTATATGGTAATATTTAAATTATAAAGCACTAGCCTTTCACCTTTAGGTTCCTGACTGGATTCAAACCCTCCTCCTGTGGGAAATGAGTTTGGTGGCCTAAGCTGAGTCTCGAGTAGACAAAAGTCCTTATCTCTAAACTCCAAACATAATTCAGTACAACATGGCATGATTGGAAGTCCCTGCTCAGGAAAAGACAAGGAATGAGCTTGTGTTAAAAGTAAATTACCTAAGTAATCAAATCAATACTGAATTCAAAGTGAAAATATCAAAATTATCAGGTGGTGCTGCAGAGGCTACAAAATTGCTGTTTAGCACAATGTTTTCCAGCTATATTCGAAATGAGAAATGTCATTTAGAGCAGATAAACTACAAAAAATGAGGTCAAAGCTGCAAAGAAGCATAAGCTGAGAACCTTAATAAATTAAAAAATTTCCTTGAATAGCACCTTATCTCCCTAGGAAGAACACAGACAGTCTGGAACTGTGCACCTTCCCTACTCCCAAGTATGACAACCATGATCCTCATCTCAGATACTTTCGAAGATGGCTGAGCATGGGGTAGAAATGTCATCTAGAGCTGAGTCCTTAGCAAATTTGATGAGTTTAAAATTGGACATTGCATGTCCAAAATACCTGCAGATGAACCACCATATCTTTATGTTAAAAGAAATTCAAGAAAACACAGACAGGTACAGTTCTGCTCTCGGGTTGGAGGGGATAAAAAGGTGTAACAGGCTATGAACCTCCTCAGCTGATGATGTAAAAAAGCAAAATAAAGTATATCTTAGCCATGTGGTGACACTTAAACCACCTCCTGGTCAAGTTAACAAGTTAATATTCCCTCCATCTCTGGGTGCTTGCTTTCTAGTCTCTACCCTTTACTCCCCACAAAATGGATGACATTTATGTTTCAGAATGGCATCACTTGTCCAACTTGGAATTACTGATCATAAAAATATCAGTTATTCTTTGAAGGATTGTTTGAGCACTCTTTTTTTTTTTTAATCAGCATTACTGTTTAGTGCAACGTACACAAGGGGTTGAGTGGGGGAGCGATGGTGGCAAGAAATCAAACCTGGCTGAAGAGCTGAGAGTTTGCAATGCCCTACCCATACAAACAAGCTTCTATCGCAGTTATAGACAGCAGAAATAAAAGGGAGCTTTTTGGCTCACAGCTATAAAAAAAAAATTATCATAGTGATGAAGTTCCTCAGCCATCAACAGAGCTGTGATAACGCTGTTTGATGATGATTTTCCCATGAATGTTAAACAGCCGCCACTGCGGAGGAAAAGGAGCTTATCTGCACCTAATACTGATCTCTAATTCCTGCCCTTCTTGAACCATCCATTTTCTAACAGCATTAACTGGCAAATTTACATCCCATCTTAATGCTGCTAAAGAGGACAGGAGATGAAGAGTAAATGACAGCAGTGTAATGAGGATGGCTTTTTTCTCCTTTCTCTTTAATGGCTGAAGATTTACACAATTGTCTGTAAGCTTATATAGAGAGCTTACCTGAACCTTTTGCCAGCATGGATTCAACTTACAGGAGCTTTTGTTAACTAAATACACATAAATATTTTTAAGGAGGTTTAATATTGTGACTTCAAAGAAAGCTAAAAGACAAGATGAGAAAAAATATTTTTTAGCATTTTGATTATGGATAAAAATTGCTAATATTTCTTTCTTAAGCAGATGCAGTTGTATTTCCAAAATACAAAAATCAGATTTTAATAAAAATTTTTTTTCCACTAAAAATCACTCGTCTTTTTTCTATCACGCGGAAAAAAAAGAATTTTTTTTCCAGTTACAGAATTTTAGCGAAGAATTATCTCCAAAACTCAGAAATCAATGGTTATCCAAATCCATTATGTAGAGCTGTGTTTCATATGTCACCCACAATATGGATTGCTTTCTGATCATGTCGCTTCCATTGGAATAGAAGGCACTACCCTGCATGGCAGAAAGGAGGGTGAGAAGGGAATGTTCTAATGTAGGGAACCACAGCAGCAATACTAGGCCACATTCAGTCAAAGTATTTTTACAGATCCAAATGATAATTTCAGTGGAAATGAGAACCAGTTCAAGATGTGTTGTTGATATTCAAAAGGCTCTTGGTCTGACTCAGGCTTTTGCTCAGATACAAAAGACTAAATTTAATTAGCAAGAAATTGTTTTAAGATAGCCTTTTTTTTTTCCTATTCTTAATTTACTCCATATATATTACTTCTCCAGGGTGTGTAAGAAAGACTGGGGTTAAAAGGGGAAACACAAAATATTGTTTAGAAATACAAGGGTGGAGGCTTCAGATGCCATTCCATGAGTGTAACCCAGGGCAGCAAAGGTGTCTGAAAGCAGTGCAAGACAGGGGCACTGCTGCTTCCCAAAGGCTTTTGTTATAATCTGTTAATTCTAATCTTCAGAATTTTCGGGGTTTGTTTAATACACACTGTCCCTATTTCCATGTCAGGCATGCCTCAAGTATTTAATACATACAAGATAAATAAGTATCTGTGCATGCATGCAGATCTACACACACATACACATACCTAAGTTTAATATTGCATCAAATGTACATGACAAACATGTACATCCAGCATAATAAAACACAAAAATAAGTTTTTATTCTTTCAGAACCATTGGCATACACTTACTCTCCCTTTCTCAGTGTGAGGCTGTAATTGCACCTTGAGAAGAGCTTGTCAGCAGTGCCATTGCTCAGCTCAGGGAGGCTCAGGAACTCTGACCCATTGCTGTGCCAGCAATGAGGGCAGGCAGCAGTCCCAGCCCAGGCACTGCTGCTGTGCTCACTGTGGGGACAAATATTGCTGGGAGCATGTGCATCTCAGAATACAAACTTTCTTTACGCTGAGGATAATATTTGGCAGCCACATTTATAAAACATGCTTGTCTAAGAGTCCTACATTTTCAAAGGTGTGAAGGTTTCTAAACTGCTTTACTACCTCTGATTACTTTGGCATTTATTTTGAGGACTTTAGAACCTGATGTAGGTAGAACCCAAGACATCCAACACAAAATACACAGGATTGATTACTGAATGATATATTTTGTCATTAGCCATAAATGAAAATTTGGGTATCTGTCTTCTGTTCCTCTACATTAATATCATGGTACTAAGAAGGTGATAAAATAACCTAGTTTCTAATCTGTCACTACTGTCCAAAAAATGTAAAGAGTTTGAGCTCCAAGTCAATCTAGGCAGCCCTCAACTCCAGCCAATTGACCATAACTTTCTTCTAACCTTTTAAAGACATAACCTGCTATAAGCAGATCTCAGTGAGTGAAATAAAAGCAACACATACACAGAATAAGTAAGAGGTTCATCTGAGTGCTTCTGTTTATTGACCAATTCTGATAATAAACCAGACTTTTTTTCAAATAATTAAGTTTTAAGTAGTAGTTTGCTATGGCCCAACACTACTTAAATTCCAGAGTCACTAAGGGAGTTGTCACATAGAATTCTCCACAGAAGAAGCAGAGAAGTCTGCATTTTGTGATGTACAGATCAAACCAATTTCAGAGGTTGGGAAGGTCTGTATAATCCTGTTTTGATATTCCTTTGAGCATCATCCAAGCCTTCTCTACAGTTGGCTTTTTGACAGATAGAAGTGTCCTGTCACAGACTTGTTTGCCTCTTCCAAATAGGTCCCAAATGGAACCACTTTTCCCACCTTTCAAATATGAAATCACCACATGCCTATTAATCCAGCTATCTCCATGACATATTAGTACTCTCCAATCTAACTTTCCTGGCAGCTCATCCTTCTACATGGCATAAAACTTCCTGAAATAACAAGGGCACAAAGGAAGAGGCCTAAGCTCAGAAGAAAATGAGAATCTTGATAGACAGCAGGATATAGATGTAGAAGGCACTGGAAAAGAATCCAGGAAAACCAACTGCCATTCATGTCTCACTATCTCTTCAAGGCTGGAATCACAAAAGTATCTCACTAGAGCTAGGTAAGAATTTTTTACAAAATGCTATTTCCAGGAAAAATAGCTTTTCTCATAAGAATCAAAACGTTATGACTTTCTTATAAAAACAGAATATATCCATCAGGCAGAAACTCCCTTTGAATAATTGGAGGAGGTTTGGGGTTCATTTTGTTTTTAAATAAACTGATTCATTTAAAACATCTGAATTACACTTCCCATAAATCACTGCAGTATATTATGCTAAAAACCTCAGTTCAGTGTTAAACTGCATCATAGGAAACATTTGTTTGGTCTAGTAAACTAAAATGGAACATTTTAACATTTTTAAATTGTTTATATAATTTATATTACACCGAAATATCAGTGTGACATAATGAACCTAGAAGCATCAAAACTTCAGCATGGCACATATTTCTGTTTTGAGGCAATTCCTTCACCCATGCACACAAACTGAGATCCAAAATAAAATTGGTTTAAAGTTGGGTGAATGGCAAGAAGGCCAAAACAGAGGTCAGCATGGCAGTGTTTCCAGTGACCAATTTTCAGTTTGCTTCCCACCATAAATAAATTATATGAAAGAAAGAAAACTAGTGAAGCAACTGTACATGTCCACCTACAGTGCACATTTGAAATGAGATTAAAAGATGAAATACAATCAAAATATCACAAAATTTCACTGTCTCCTCATGTTGCAGCATGTACCATCAGAATGGCTGCTGGAAATGCAGAATGCCAAGGGGAGCAAAACTCTGCCTTGCTATAAACTGCAGATGTTTGTGTGTGCATATAACAAACATTTTAGCATAACAGGACATGGTAAAGATGGACCTTGAACTGTACTTCAAAATATTCTCTCCCAGGCTGCATATTTGGGAAGAGTGAGGACAAGTTAAAAATGGAGGGAAAAAACAGAGTCAGAAATTAGGGGTTCATAGAGAAAAAGTAGACAAACCCTTACAAAAACTAAAAAAAACCCAAAAAAACCCTTAAATGCCATCCAAATTGCTTGAATACATCATTAAGCTCCGTATCCTGTTAACACTAAGCCTCACAGGGAGATATGGGCAATGTGATGTAGCATAACTCTGCATTTAATCAAGGTGAATCCCTCTCTGATGATTATCAAGTGAGGATGGATTTCTTGCTCCACTCTCTATCTTTATACGTGGAGAAACATACTGTGACAGGTAACATCTAAAGCCATAATATGAAAAAGAGATTATGTTAACTCTTGCTTAAGAAATTTCTTTGTACTAGAAAAACAAACAAATTGAAGGCTTTAAAAATCAAAAGGCAATTTAATGTTGCGGTTCTGTACAAAAACAAAAGGGCTAGTAAAGAACTGCCTCCCCTTGTTGCAGGTGGATCACAGAACTCTCACTGCTTCCAACATGTCAGCACTGGCTTCCTACTACCACCACCTTATACCAGCCCTGGGAATACATGACTGACCAGCTTTATCTTCAGAACTGGGTTATACACTGTCTATATTTATTATAGTACCTGATAGAAGAAACATGTAATGTGGCTATTATTGCTAGAAGAAAACATTCAACATATCTGCTTAAGCAAGGTCTGTTATTTATTTGTGATGTTTGTGCCCTACCACCTATCTGGAACACCAAGCCAGAGATCCCTCCCAGACTGCAATGGTACTAGATTGTGTAACAGAAATGGATTTTATTTGGCAGAAAAAAATAAGCTAAATATAGAATGAACAGTCTGCATAAAAAAGAGCCCTAAATCAGGAATCAGAATCATAAAAATGCCAATATGCTTGACTGAACTGAAAATTGCTTCTCACATAAAGGCTGTTCTGGGGAATGTCTGAAGCTATAATATTGAGAAAGCCATGAACAACTGGATTCTGCTGTAGTAAGAAACGTTTCTGACTACAATGCAGCCAGGAAGGGATTTGCAGGTGAGAGATAACAGTGACTGTCCCGTAGTCCACAAAACTCTGCAAGGACATTGCAAGATTACCCTGCACAAAGTGTGCAGTTCATCTCAGGTATCACCCTGACCTTTGTCTCTCTTTCCTTCCCACACCCTGGCTCAGACAGGAGGATGTGGACGTCCAGGAAGTTCAGTACCATCAGCTTCACTGTTTGTCATTTGATACAGCCTTAGTATGCCCTAGAAATCTTCATGATCCTCATGTGGCCACCCTTCTACAGTGTGTTTAGATATCTGCTCTGCCTGATTTTGCAAACTGAGGTGTTAATTTCAGTCCATGTGACTTGGAAATAGAAGAAAAAGAAGACAGAGGGAGTCGTGCTAAAGAGTGACTTTCTACCTAACCACTCAATCCTGGGCATCCAGACATGGTCAAATGGATGGAAGCTGTGAGCAGGGAGCACAACAAAAGATTGGAGCAAATATTAACCACTCTCAGTTAATTTTTTAAGCACAAAACCCACGGTGTTTTGCTTGTAGCTGCAAACCTACATTCATTTTTGTGAATGTGTCAAATTGTGATGCTTATAATGGAGTATTGTGAATTCAGCCTCTGCAAAATATCACCAATGGCATTTTCAGTGGTCCAGTTTGAAAATGTGACCCTTAGAGACTTGATGAATAAAATTAGTCAACTCTGTAACTTTAAAATAGCTCTTTTCTAATTAAAGTGTGATGAAGCTTTCAGCCTATCTAGCTAGGGATGCAGAGTGCACGAGCAAACCAATTAGAGATAGTGGCAAAAACAAAATGGTGTCACAAAAAGATTTACCACATCAGTCCCTCCAGTAGCTGTACCATTTCTGCTGATAAAGGTGAAACAACAGCTACTGCTGCAGCTGAGGCTGAAGCTAATGTTAAGCTGACAAATCAACTTTCAGAGTCTTGGGAGATTCAGCAGAGCTATCAAGAGGCACAAAGGCTACTAATGCTTATGTCATACTTCTCAACTCTCACATTTTACCCAGGAGACGCCAGATTTTTTTGGCTTAAAAATTTTTTGATTTTTGTATTCTCCTGGGCAAAAAATCAAAGAGGCCCATTAATTCAATGAGAATTTCAAATATCTTGCTGTTTGATTTTTTTTTTCCACAGGACTCACACTGTTTGAGGTTGAGAAGTATGCTCTACTTTGATAATGACACCCTGAAGGATAGCACTGGTAGAAGGATGAACTTACAACAAAATCCCAGCTGCTGCCATTCAGTGCAAACATTCAGGACGTGTCAATGCTTGAATTCAGGTGGTGAGACCACCAGGTATCACTGCACTGCCCTTCTGGGAAGTGCACACAGCAAGACACAAATTCAGCTGGTGTTTGAACCCACATAGCACAGGGAAGAGAAGAGACTGGTCTGACTCCTGCAAGCCAGGATAGAGCCAGTAATGATCTGTCAGACATGTGCATGCCTCGTGCTAATCTGGTTCACCACTTCTTAGAGGACGGGATTACATGCTTACTTGAACAAATCTCCCTGCCTGTCTAGTGGTGAGCATTAGTAGCAACGGGAAGAAACAAACAGATATGATGCTACAAAAAGAAAAAGCAATGATTTTTATGACAGACTTTCCTTATGTTGTTCCAGTATCTCATATCTCAAAGTACTGGGGAGGTGAAAGTAACTTTTTGCAAAAATTGAAGTTCTAGACAAAAGCCAAAAGCAAAGGAAGGTTAGGGGATGGAACAAGGTCTTGTGAGTAAAGTAATTCTCATGTTAGGTTCAAATTATGTTCCAAAACCCCCAAGAATACAGCTCTATTGTGGCCAAAAGTACGTGTGTTTGGGCATCTGAGGGCAGAATTACCAGATCTTCTGCAAACTGTGTGTTACCAAAACAACCCAGTGTACTCTGTACTTACATTCCATGATATTCCATGTGGTAGAATCTCAGTAGTGTAAGATGAGTGGTAAAGATCTGGGAAAAGTACATGGCTCACACTTTAAAGATCTATATCCAGCTTCAAACAAATCTGTTCTCCTTTGCTTCAGTTACAGATAATTTTGTAAAGAAACAATAAGTGCCTAGTAAATATATGTTATTCAGAATTTAAGGTGAACTATAAAATGAAATACAGATGCCAATTTTCAGGACTCAGTATCCCAGTGTAGTTCTGGGATGATTCTGCAAAGTTCAGATTTGAAAGCTAATTCAAATTGTACGTGTGGCTCTTCAAAGCCATAGATTTATTTCAAGCTTAAGTGAAACATTATTATTATGAAGGAATAGTAATTAAAAGACTAAGTTAGCCAGAGGAATTGGGAAAAAATGTAAGACAAAGCCTAATTTTAAGATGTAAGTAAATATGGTAGAATGATGTCTAGTTAATTACATGCAGGAGAATAGAAATAATATGAGTTAGGTGCATGACATTATTGAAGGTAATAACATCCAGTAATACATCATAGATTATATGAGATAAGTTGAAGAAGAGTAGACTCTTTTCAGGTGCAATCAGAAAAGGTTACAAGGAAGTAACCACTATATAGTTTACCATCTATGGATGTGACATGAGAACTGGCCTTGCTTTAGAAAATAGCACAGGGGTGGTGGTTGAAAGCCTGTGGAATTGCCACCCAGTTTTTTGGGGGGGCAGAAAAAAAACTGTCAGAAGATTTTCTGACTCATTGGATTAGCAGTACTTGCAAAGGATGGTGAAAACACCTGCATTTGGCACAAGATGATGTAATCATAGTGGGAGAGACCTTTGGAAACAGGGAACTGTATTGTGGACCTGTATTGTGTTGGAACAGGAACTAGAGGGGGAGAGTTCCTAAACTCTTAAAGATTCAGAAAAAAATGATACATTTCCCAATCCAATATTTGATTTTTAGTATGTAAAAAGTAGAGGAAAGGTGTCAGAAGAAAATACTACTAAATGTCCAATAGAAATATATTCCTAATTGACCGAGGCCATTCTGCCTTTATAATGCTGATATCTGTGTTTCTGATTTTGTCTCCCCTAAAACATTTTCTAAACCCGTCCTTTTCAGCAGTATGTGCAAAACACAATCTGTTTTTTCCTGGGGCCAGCGTTTCTTTCTGGGCTCTGAAAGCCCAGCCCTGATACAAATCTCCATCTCTGTGTGGCTGCTGCATTAGTGATCACATGCCATGGCCTGTCTGCTGGGCGAGATTATGGGGATCCTGCAGGCAGGGGGCACGGGATCAGCCACGATGTGGACAAACTTCAAATTGCTGGCTACACCCCTGACTGAAGTCTACATAAATTATGTCCACCACGTTCCCATCATTTATTTCTTTTGTCATTCCTTCAAAGAACTTGGTCATATTCTGTCTGACAGGATTTATTCTTGGTAAAACCATTGCTGATCTTCTTTTAATAACCCTTTCTCCGATAAATACCCAGTGCTTTCATCCCTAATGATTGATTCTCGTATCTTAACTTTCAGCAATATATCTGAGGATAGCTATTGAAAAGCAAGTTTCATCTGCCAAGGCAAGTATAAAGATGAACTCAGGTGGTTCTCTGCTTAAATGTCTATGTATCTATTTATCATCTGTTAAGGTACAAACAGCTCATCATTACAACAACAACCACTGAAGATGAAAACGGGATCCTTCACTCAGTCAACTCTAAAGCAGGAATCAAGTGTCTGGAAATAACAGTTTAACTTTTTTTGAACATGAAAAGGAAAAAGAAACCCTTCATCACAGACATTTTTTTCTGTCAGAAAACCATCTCCCACCCTGTCCCTCAATACATCTCTGCTACAGCTAACACATACATACTGAAAAATGTGACTAGTTTGTTCCAACACAGAACCCCAACTTTTATAGGTTCAAGCTGCAGAAGATACTGGTTTAACTTATTTGATTGGTGAGATTTTATGATAAAACAGCAGGCAATAATTGAGGCTGTCACATATTCTAGTATTCGTGTTCCGTTAGTTACTGACAGGTTTATTTCCTCCTTTTTTAAAACACAGAGAAGCAAACCCTGGTCTCTGCCCCTGCTGATGCAGGTTTGCTGCCTGTGCCCACTCTAGAACTCGCTGATGCAGTTCCATGTCAGCGTTTTGTCGCTCTCACTGTTGCACTGAGGAAAAACTTCAGCTACTCTGGAACTCGGCTGCTGAAATTTTGACTGACACCATGCATGAAAATCACATTACCCTGGTTGTGAAAAACCTTCTCTGGCTACCTGTAAAGTACAGGATTATGTGTAAAGTCCTAGTTATTAACTTACAAGTCCTTAAATTGACTTGGGTTTGAATACCTCAGAGACATTCTGGAACCATACATCCCCAGTCGTTTTCTTTGGTCTCAGTCAATTGGATTAGTTCTTTTTGGCTGAAGACATTGAGCTACAGGGCATTTTTAGTGTTTGCTCGCTCCTCATGGAATTCATTAACCATGGAGGTCAGACTGGCTGACTCTTTAACATGCTCTAAATCTGAACTTAAGGTACATATTTTCAGATTGCTTATTAGGAAGTGTAAGAGTTGTATGGTTCTCTCTATTAGGTTGCTATAGTCTTTTCACATAGGAACATAACCTTGAGTGTCAGTATCTGAGAGCCAGAATTAGTGTTGTCTCAGGGTTATTTTTGTTCTATGCACTGCAAGAAAAAAATCAATTTGTAGTATTGCAACTTTTCCCAATAACTTTGTAAGGATCTGCAGAGAAGAGGTGTGGCAGATGGAAACCCTATGCTTAGACAAGACATTCCTACTTTTAAAGCACAGTTGACAATATGATCTAGATCAATATTTCCAGGAAGCACAGCAGACAAAGTAGAGAGCAACTTTCTTTTTAAGTTGGTTTTTTTTTTAAGTATTTCGTGCAAATATTATGAGCATTTGCTTTTAAGATATTTATAACTTTTCCTTTCTTCCTTTTCTCATCAGCACACATCCAGAGAAGCTTCCTTGGTTTTAGCTGGTCTGCACCACAGCAAATGAGCACTGAATTCAGTCACTAGATCAAATTAAGCTCTGATCTAAATAATTAATAAGACTAGATCAGATAACATTTTTACTGTAATAACAGGCATTGTTATGGATGCCTGTGTGGTGTGATGATACTTTCATTCCACAGTGGTACTGCAGGTGAACACATCCCAAATTATAAAAGCAGAACAAACTTAAAAGGTTGACTAACAAGAGTCTAACGGGATTTGCTTTGACCCTTCCCCTGTGTCCTGGGGAAAAATCAGCTGCTATGGAGGGGGTGATGCAATCAAAAGAGGGAGGCATGGATGCAGTTAATCCATGAACGTGCTCCCTATATTGGTATAGCACATATAAAGAACAATTCCCTATCAGCAGTGTATGAATAACTGTGTCTTGAGCTTGCATGCCAACAGTTATGTGTGGATGTCATCACTTTAAAAAATAAAAGCTGTTTCTATAGACATGCAAGACAGATTGGTGAATTTGCCTGGTTTAAATTAGGCTGAGTGGTTCATGATGGTGCAAGGAGAGGAAAGATATTTTAATAAAACCAGCCAAATCAAACCTTCCCTGCCCAATCGACTTTTCACAGAACAGGTTGACAGGGTATTAAAAGCTGTTCCATTGCATTCTGCATGTGAAAAGGGTGCCTAGCATCTAGATTTAATAGAGCCCTAAATAGCTATAGATAATTTATTCTAGTTATAGCTTTAAGTTCTGTTTTTCAGAGAATATGAGTCTTACAAAAATGGTTTCCATGCAAATCAAAACCAGCTGAAAGCTTGCCAAGGCCAAGATGTAATTTAAGATGGCATTTAAACCTCTCTGTCTTTTCTGTCTCTAGAGATATCATCATAAAATAAAAGAATTCATCAGGTAATGTTTTCTTCATTATTCAACTGCACAATTCTGAAGTGAAAAAGATAATTAGACATACAGTGCTGTCGACACATAGTTTATTAGGAGATTCTGATTAATTAGCTATGGTAAAAGGTTTTTATATAGTCATAATTAATTTATATTTCAAGAAAAAAGGCAAACAGACAGTACACAGATTTTAATATTTCTTTCCTCTGACAAATTTATCAAAGTAATTCTGAAGTTCTGTTGAACCTACTGCACTTCATTGTTGCTTTATAAAGTGGAAACAGACATCTAACAGCACAACTAATGCTGACTTCCCTGGGAGTCATCTTAACACCCTCACATCAGTTTGAAAAATTCATTTTTTTTCTCTGCTGAACCAGCAAGTGAAACAACTGTGAACTGCTCACCAAGACACACCCTGGTCTGAAATACGTAGAATAACAATGCAAAATTTGGATGCAACACACAAATTGCCTTCTAAATTCTCGTACTTCCTTCTACCCAATTGACTTGATCTACAGTAGGACTGAGGTCAAAATTTGATTATTCCGTGCTTCCTTTACTTCTGCATATTGTGGATTATCTAAAAGAGCTGGACATATTCTCTCCATGCATTGTCATGGTATCTCCAGACTTGTGCTCACACTCAAACCCAGCCTCCCTTCAGAGACCTCACAGAGGATACACTTTGATTTAGGTTTTGGTCAGCACAGGAATGAGCCAACTGCTGCAGCAGGAGAAGGGAAGGATGAGACAAACTCAAGCAAATTCAAGTACAAAGAAGAAATGCAACTTGTTCAAACCCTTCGGTGCAGAAAAAACCCTCACTGATCCTTGAGATGATTTTTGAACTGCACCATTGTGTATTCAGGTTTATTAGCCATAGCACCTCTGTTCTGGGATATAAAGTTCCATTTTTTTGTGAAACAAACCCATTATGAATTCCTGTTTGGATATGAGGCTAGATGTAAAAGCACATATTCAATCACCAGTACTGATCGGGGTTTGCAGGTCACTTATTCTGAGAGACACTTAGAGGTAAAGTCTTCTCTTGGGGCCTTCATCAACAACCACTGGAGACAGCAGGAGTCTCTCCAATATAATTTGACTTAATCTTTTAAAAATGCTCAGGTGGCACTTCAGCTATGGGCAGAACTAGAAAGACTGACAAAACCCTGTTTCTTCTCTTGTTTCAGTAAAAACCTTAGTGATAAAAAGTAGCTCAAAACTAAACTGCAAGATTCCAGGTAATGTCCATTCCGTTTCTGGTTAAGCTTATTTAATGCAGTACATTACTCAGAATGATTTGGAGCTATAAAAAATGTTACAATAGTGAAGATTCCTGAATAAATAATTCTCAATTAAGTGTTAGCACCTAATTATATTAACTTATAGTAATTACTGATTCAATTATGAAATTGAAGATTAACCTGAAAATGCAGACTGGCTAATTTATTTTTATGATAGCTATACACCAATAGCACATGTAGTTGGGTTTCTCTAGGCACAAGCAAGGTAAAGGTTATTTTAACACTCTTTTAGATTGTCCTGCCACACTTGAAGAATATCTGACTGGAATACATACTGAATTGTGTCTGACACAATGTTCTATTCATTATTCTATAGTCTCATGCATTTGCACAGAAATAAGGGAAGAAATAGGCCTTGCTATTTATCATCTCTATTTATGGTTGGGGGTTTTTTCAGTCAAAATTTGCATGGGACATTTCATGACTTATACTTACTTTTATAGTAAGTACAAGAAGAAAACATATTTCCTAATACACTTGTTTTTGAGTTTTGTCTTGGGAACAAGAAAGATTGAGAATGCTTTATGGTTCAAATTTGGATGGAGGGGAGAATGGGGTCAATTGTCACTCTAAATGACATCAGTTAAGTATTTAAGGAAAGCTTTTGATGTTCAGAACAGTGAGGAGTAAGATGAAGATGACAGACTAAAGCTTCCTTTGGGTCAGAGAAGATGGACTAGATGAACTCCTTAAGCTCCTTCCAGATTGTAGATTTTATGGAAGTGTGTAAAATAAGACTTTTGGTGTTTTGATCTCTCATGTAATCTCACGATTACATTTTTTCTTTCCATACTGTGTGTGACTAAGCAAAGAGTTTTGCCACATATTCACACTTTAAAATCACGTGACTAAAAAAAAAAATAGCAGCGTGCCTTGGAATCTTAAACAGGTGATTCCTCCCAATCCCAGTTTTCAGTGATGATTTACTTACTGTGCATGTTACAATAAACATCATGATTCTCAACTACAGAGCTAACAAGCTGTATTTGTGAGTGGTGCATGTGGCGTATGGAAGAGGTAACAAAGCAGCAAAGATTACTTCACGTGGACAGATTATGTATTATTTGTTAGTGTGTCACTTCCAGTGCTCTTTCTTTTCCAAGTGAAAGTATAAAAAACCTGTGATTAGCTATGACGCTTTATGTGTTAGCTTTTACCCAGATAAATGTCAGATTTAGATAATCCTATAGGATCTGGGCTTCAAAAGCTTGGAAACATGACTCTGGAAGTTTAAGAAAATACATACATACATATTATTGAGATTAGTCCAGCAAACAGCACAGTCCTGCCATAATAATGCATGGGGCAGATTGAGTTTATCAACCATCTCCAAACATTTCCTATGTGAATTAGTGGAAACCAAGCAAATGGGAAAGGGGAGTGGATTATTCAGTAAAGATGACTAATAAATGTATCATTTCTCCCTAATCCATCTCTGTCCTAGCATGTTTTTTAAAATTTCAATCTCAAGTATATTTGTAACTTTCAGGAAGATAAAATATAGTATATATGGCTTCCAAAAGTGACTGCTGTGGATAATTCTTTTTATTCCAGTTCTTGGGCTTTCACACAGATAGTTGGTTTTTCCTCTACCATTCTTTTTTGCTTATATTTTTCCCATTTTAAATACCAAATATCTATAAAGCACTCAATTAAAAAAACATCATTACGAACAGCAATGCTGTAAAATCAAAACATTTTTCTATTGTAAGAGGAGTTTCTAAAACTGATCAACTTTTTGGTCCGTCACAAACTAAATATCTGTTAATTGTCTGCCAGCCCTACAAAGTATCATATTTATTAGGCATGCCATTCTTGGGAAGTGAACACCACAGGAAAATGTTGTAACTAATCCTCAGGCACTCAAATCCTTTTCCAAAATTAATTTTGCTTTTGAATTTTGTCTTTTAAAACACAAAGTCAAGTGCACTATGACACTACCTCAAAGAAAGAATTTCTCCCCTGCAGAGCATGCAGGGACACAAACAGTTTTAAGTGCACACTTAGAGTTCTGCTGTATACCCAGATCTTACTTCTTTGTCACTTACCCTGTTGTTATACAAGAAAGTGGAAAATTTCAGACTCCAGCAATCTGTGCTTTTGACTTGTTTTCCTCCTCAGGTTGTCAAACTGCAAAAACATAACGAATGTAAAGTCAATTTAAAAAAAGAAGTAAAATTTTCTGTAAAACCCCATTTGTGTTTTGAAGAAAGTCCAATTGTTTCACCTTTATACATTAACCTGTCACTACCCAACAAAATGTAGAGAAGTGATATAGGAGCTCACTGTCTCCTTTCACTTCATGACTCAGGTACCAAATGTTTCAATTACTTTCAGCGCACACTGTATTATCTACACTCTCATAAACACTAAATATTTTAAGAGTTCTCTACTGTTAAGAAGCTGGCAAATTGAAGGCATGGAGGTATTGAAGGAGAGGCAATCAAGCTCTTCAATACAAAACAGAATTTGTCACTGGATGTGTAGAAGAAGTGTGAACAGCAAGGTTAACCCTGTACTCAAATCCTCCCTTTCCCATTGCTGTTAAAATCTATTTCTTGCTGATGGTGAACTCACAAATGCAAAAATTACCCACCTGTCTGCCCACTCCACACAGCTGCAGAGATCTGGCTGCTGATCCAACCATCTGCAAAATGCAGCAGCCAGTTAATGAAGGAATTCAAAGCACTCAGAAAACCAGGTTTAATTTGCCAAGTGTCGCCTGCAACTCCAAAGAGGCATCCATTCTTTGGGATTCTTGATTAACAGCATTGGATTCAAT
Organism: Pipra filicauda; assembly: GCF_003945595.2. Lineage (NCBI taxonomy): Eukaryota > Metazoa > Chordata > Aves > Passeriformes > Pipridae > Pipra > Pipra filicauda. Next base: position 642,556 of record NW_024104687.1, on the reverse strand, counting down.
TTGGGAACCTAAATGGGCAGGCCAGCCAGCTTTAGTATTTCTGAGTTGCATCAAGGGCCTGATACAAACCAGCCTGGTTTTGATTCCTACACCAAAACAGGCAGACTAGAAAAATCAACCTCACTGGTATCTAGCCCTGCAAACCTTAAAAAAAATCCACTCAGGAATCCACATCAGACAGACTTCTGCTGTTTACACACAGTTTGCTGTTTTCATAGAAAATATGTGACTGGAGCTTCCTGACACTTTGAGATATGTGAAACTAAATGTACTGAGAATTTGGAGTGGGAACACTAAATTTAGAGTTTAGAGTACTCAGCACTGATGTAATTGGGCCCTTATCAAAACATTTACTTCCCCAGCAAAAAAAGAAACAGAGCAATGCTGTGCAGTTTTGAGCAAGGAGAAAAAGGATGAAGAAAATATACTGGGTACTTACAACACAAATGATGGGCTGTTAAGAGATAAGGGATGGTATAGATGATGTCTCCATCCTTTAAATTACATCCTTCTCTTGGAAACAACCTCTGTGTAAACTGCAAATAGACAAGACAACACTTAATGAGAAAAGAATAGGATTCTGTTTATTCTAAGTCACACATCTAATTTTTTAACAACATTACAAACCCAAAGCTTTTGGAAAATTACTATTGAAAAATGAGGTGCAATAAAACTATAGTTAAAATGTGCTAAATTATGATGATCTGCCTGACACTCTCATGTAGAAGCAAGAAGAAATATTTTCCAAAATGCGTGTTGATTTACCCCCATTAATTCCTTTTTTCAAAACAAATAATCCATCCTGAAGTGTTTGTTTCCAATCTAAAGGCCACTTAAGATATGGAAAGATTGCAGTCACTTAACGATGTGTGTTCAGTAGACTCTTTCATCCCCCCAAATATACACAGACCAGTTACCTTACCTTTTGCACTGACTCTGCTATCCCAAAGCATCCCAATGTACTTTGCAAATATAATTAACAATATGGCCTGTCAATGTCCACTGCTGATATGCAACTGCTGGTTCTGAAACCATCAGCACTTGGTAGTACTGTGTAAATGTTTAAACCAAAAGTGAAGAACTGCTTATTAGTCTAGGGGGCAAATATAACCACTGAACTTGGAATTTGATTGGGATTAAGCCCTGGGGTTTACAACCCTGCTCCTATTATTGCATTCCCATGGTTAGCACCCTTTAGCTGTGTCATGGATAATAATGCTTTATTAGGTGACTGCATCAGAAGGAAGGGTGCTACACCATGAATAAGCCTGGGTTTGGTTTGGTTTTGTTGGGCTTTTTTTAATGAGAGAGTTCAAATATATTTTTCCAAAGTATCTATTTGGTGTAGAATCATAGAATCACAGAATCAGCTGTGTTGGAAGGGACCTCCGAGATCATCAAGTCCAACCCTTGATCCACTACCACTGTGGTTCCCAGCCCATGGCACTGATGCCACATCCAGTCTGTCCTTAAACACCTCCAGGGATGGAGAATCCACCCCCTCCCTGGGCAGCCCATTCCAATGGCTGATCCCTCTCTGGAAAGAAATTCTTCCTAATATCCAACCTGACCCTCCCCTGGCACAGCTGAAGACCCAGCCCTCTTGTCTTGCTGAGAGTTGCCTGGGAAAAGAGACCAACCCCCCCTGGCTCCCCCCTCCTGTCAGGGAGTTGCAGAGAGTGAGGAGGTCTCCCCTGAGCCTCCTCTTCTCCAGGCTGAGCCCCCCCAGCTCCCTCAGCCTCTCCTCACAGCACTTGTGCTCCAGTCCCTTCCCCAGCCTTGTTGCTCTCCTCTGGACCTGCTCCAGCCCCTCCATGTCCTTCCTGAGCTGAGGGCCCAGAGCTGGACACAGCACTCCAGGGGTGGCCTCCCCAGTGCTGAGTCCAGGGGCAGAATCACTTCCTTGGACCTGTTGGCCACCCTGTTCCTGAGCCAGGCCAGGATCCATTGGCCCTCTTGGCCACCTGGGCACACTCTGGCTCCTGTTCAGCTTCCTGTCAAAGTCAGAAGGAAAGCAGTTTTGGGGTAGAGGTAGGTAGGCTGGTTGCAGCAACTACAGCATCTGGAAGCTGCTCACACTCGGTCCTTTCTGGATGTCCCCCCTTTCAAGGGATTATCGGGCGCAGCTCCAGGCAGTGCTCTGGGTATCAGCTGGCATATTCCTGACACGCTGCCTACAGTCAAAGGAGTTGATTATTGTAGCTACAGACACCTGACACATTGGAAGAATCTCAAGCTGGTCACTCAGGCTGTCCCTACAGCCTGGTACCCTGGTAGCCCAACAAGGACTATCCCAGGGTATATTAAAACACAGCACAAAGCATTACAGCTAGAATACATAATGATTTTATGGTTCATGACTTGTGCTTTATGAAACAATAAATTGTGTTTACTTCCCCTGGTTACAAAAGAGGATAGGAGAATTCCTAGGTTGTTCCAAAAATGTAAAACAGGATCAGCAGTAAAAGATGTTGAAGCAGCAGCGTTTCTCTGAGAAGCAGCCAACTTAGAAGTGGAATATGGATTAGTGTCATCAGGAGCAGCAGCAAGAGCTGCACAGGCAGTCTGATGGGGCACTTTCTTTGCACATCATTCTGAGGCTCTACAGCTGAGCCACTCAGAAAATCACAGCTGAAAAATTTTGTCCAGAACTATCAAGCAGATTTGCACCTTCTCTACACTCTGAATTTTACAGGTTACTGAATAAAGATGAACGAATATCTTATGTAGCAGGTGTAATTTCGATATTCAGAAAGGAAAAAAGTAGCTCCACTACCATAAACAGCAAAGGCATGAACTAGAGTTTGATGTGCCATACAGGGTCTTTGCAGAAGTCTGTAATCTCTTGTCAGATGAGAAAAATAAAAGCTCTTTTTAAACAATTCAGTCAATCTCTTCTTCATTTTTTTTTTTTTAATTTGCAAAAACGGCAGCTGGGAAGTGTTTAACATGCTCTGCTATAATAAGGAAAAACTCAATGAATTTTCTTCTTTAACATGTCATTTTGAGATTATTTAAATACTCTCATTAATTATAAACTAACACAAAATATGCTAGAAGTCAGTCTTCCCCCCTAATTCAGAAGTAGCATTAATTTCAGTCTCTATAATTTCCTGGCTGTAGTGAACAAGCCTTAGGGAGCTTGTGAATCTACTTCTCTTAGTTGAAACTGGCTGTCAAGTTCAAAAATTATGAAGGCATAGACTGATAGTCTGACTGAAAGCACCATTTTTCTTTGAAAATACAGAAGACCAACCAATATTTACACTGGTAGTTTTTCAAGTGGCAGAAATATTTAAGCTCCAAAAGCTCAACAATGTATTTTCTCAATTTTAGAAAATTCTGAGTTACTGTAAGCCAGATTTAGACCAACTGACCGGGTTCAGTTTCAAAAAGTATTTTACAAGTCTGGGTTTACTTTCTAAGATGTCTCAAGGCAGGTACCTGAAATTACAAGTACCAGAAGTGACAGCACACTTTTGAAAACATAAGCTTCTGTTTCCAAAGCACAGAAAGTTATTTTTCTTACTGACTTTCGGACACAAAAAAGCCTTATTTATTCACCCCACATACTCAGAACCACGTGACCAGTTTCTTTGCTCCTGTCTGGATTGAGTTGGTTTTTCACAATGTCTTTAATGTGGTCACTTAAGTTTGCTCCTATATATATTTTGTGTTCTTATTAACATTCTGAAGAAGTTGAAGAATTCAAAGTAATAAGTAAGCTTTCCAATATGAATATCTATAGTATTTTCCATTATAACATTAGCTTCAAAAGACCTTCATGCTACCCAAAGAGTTGATAATTCTTTGTTTTACAAAGACTCCTTGCCTTGACATTGAAAATCTTGTGTTCTTCTGCTGAAGGTAAAATAGCTCTGCCCACAAAGAACACAGCTCTGCAAGACCTTAATGATACAGTAAAACATTTTTTTGTTCACAGAGTGTCCATTCCATGGTGTAACACAACCCCATGGCTTTTACTACCTAGCACATGCTAGGAGCACGTGAAAAATAAGACAATTCCTGATTTTAATACAAAAGAACAACTCTAATCAGGTATTCTTTTACCCCAATAGGTTAGTCCTTTATGCCATCAGGAAACAAGGCAAACTTTTTATCCCCATCCTACAGATGGGAACGAGCACTGAGGGAGCAAGACCAAGTGACCCATCAAATCTATGGGGGATATCAACATCACAAGCAGAGCTTGGAACTTCCAAATCAGTTCTTAGACTACTGGCCAGTGGCCCCAAATGGTGATCATGCAAATAGTCAAATTGACCATACAGTCAAAATAATGATGCATTTAAATTAGTCAATCTGTGATTATAATTACAAGTTTAATTTGTATTCTGCGTGCACAATAAAATTTAGAACTACCCAAAATATGTGTCTCAGAGGAGATTGCAATGTTTAATTTCCTGACACTCTGTAGATGTTAGGGAAGGGTTACTGTGATCCCTGTGTCTTTTAATATGCCCTAAAGATAAGTGAATCGAGATGAAAAAAATCCAAGAACCATAGGCAATCTCATAATCCATACTCTTTGTGCTGTTCATTTCCTAAGGACTGTTCTATGTGGGGGCAATTATCCATATTCTATGTATACTATAGCAGGAGACATCTATTTTCCAACTGCTACATTTCCCCCTCTCCAAATTGTACTCCCTCTGTTGGTATAATCAAAATGCTCATTTGTCCTTAAAGAGAAAAGTATAGTAAACATCTGAATTTATAGATTTCATCCTATATTCTTTAGCAAAATACACAAAAAAATCAAAATAATTATTATAGACTCTTAAAAATGAATTAGGCCTTGACAGTTAGCTACCTCATTCTGTTCTAAAATTCAAGAAACTCTGAGAAAATCTCTTTTTTTATACAATCTTTTGGATGTGTCATTTGCCATTTATATTTGATGGCCTTAAGGAAAAAAAAGTTACAAAAAGGTATTAATGCAAGTAGATAATAAAGCTGCATTCTATAAATCTATAGCAGCTTACAGTAATCATTAAAGCATGCAAAACTCTTTCATCTATTCAAAAATATGCAGTGCACAGAATGCCTGCTAAGGTGCATGACAAGTCAGAGTTAAATATATATTAATAAATGAATTAGCTTCATAAATAATAGCCATAATGACATTTTAGGAGACAATAAGTCTGAGGATTGTCAGAAAATGGTTGATGTATGAGCTTCACGTCTCAGTGATTCTTCAAAATGAATAGGCTTTGCGAGATAGTTCAGACCCACGACCAGCCTATTTCCTTGAATAATTTACTTGTTGTCAATTTGTACAGCCACATTACACATGCAAATTGTGCTGCCTGTGCAAACACCACTTGGAGATGATAAAAACAAATTTACGAAGGCTATAGAGGAAGGATTTATTTCACTTTCTCGCCCAGGTCAAGCAATACATGTATCTGACGATTGTGTGTACCCAATTTTGTTGTAATTATATCAGCAAATTATTCTTTATAATCTTATTATTTTTAGCAGTCTCCTTGTGCTTGGGATAATTAGCTTTCTTCACTCAGTGTAAAAACAATTCAACTTGCCAGCTAGGCAGGGCACAGCTCCATTATCTGTTTTGGGTTTAAATTTATTCCCTATATTCTTGGACACTTTGTGTAAATTAAAAATTTCATAGTCCCTAATACTGTACACGCTGTTCATTCAGTGATGAATTAAGGTCCCTAAACCTCTACGTTTGCTATTAGATATCTCACCCACTTTATATGTTAATCTGTGCTAATGAATTCCACAACCCCTAGCCACAGCGAGATGACTAAAATTATTACCACTTACAGAGATATGCCTTTTTCATTTAAAGTTCAATTCAAATTGCTCCCATAAACAGTCTGCCACACAAAGATACCTCCTTTAAAGAAGAGTTACTTACCTGTAAGTAGAGTTCTCGGAAGGTAGCACTATCTTTGGATACACATTCCTCAGCCACGTGACCTCTGGTTTGTGGCAGGGGGAGTGGATCTATCCCTTGATAGTTAAGACTTTTTCCTCGAGGCACTTCATTAGCTCTGCAGCTCCTGTGCCTCCGGGGTTATTTGTCCCACAGCCTGTCAACACAAGCACCCCTCACTTTTGGAAGGCCCCGGACCAAGGGGAAGAGCAGAGAGGCTCCTTGGAGAGGTGGCCGTGGTGTTGGTGGAACATCTGCACAGCAGCTCTCAGGCAACTGCCTTCTTCCCTCTCCAGAGCTACCTGGGAGCCTGTCATTCATGGGAGAACAGCAAAGCCAGGGAAACAAAACCACAGAAGGCAACACAAAACACCTGGCACGGTGTTATGTGTGTGCAGCAGGACAAGAGTCACCCCGGTGTCACCTGCCCATGGTGCAGCTCCTCGCACTTCATAGAGAGCCCGGCTACACAACCAAAACTCTACTTCTCCCCAAGGAAAATCATCTAAATATTACAGTTTCCTGCAATACCCTCTGCTGAGCGATTGTGTTTCAAACCAGTAGAGGGCATTGGCAGACACAGAGACTAAACAGGTTTGTTACAGGAGCTTGAAAAGTCAGCTGTTGTTTAGAGAGATCAAACAATAGCACACTTCAAATACAGCACAAGTATCAAAACTAAGCCTTCAAAGTTAATCAACGCAAAATATAACTAAAACGATCGAGATTCTTATAAGACTTTCCAATTATATAGACCTTTATTGCAGTACAAATACTAAACTAATTAATTTTATCTAATATTCTTGAAAAGTAGTTGAAATAGTGTTGTTTGTTTCACAAACTAAAGTAAGGAGAGATTAAGTGCCTTGCCCTAGCTCCAGATCTGAGTGCCACGTGATGGGACTCCTAGCTTAAGAGTCACTATTGTGCTTCTAAATAACACCAATTAATACACAAAGTAAAACTCTCTCGGAGATTAAGAAAACTGCTTTCTGACTCTTTTTGTGTGAAAACAGTCGGATGATATTCCATTTATTGATGTGGCAGAAGGGTGTTTCTCCTCTATTGCCAGAGAAATGTATCCAAGATCCCAATCCAGTATATGGACTTTGTGTTCATCACCACAAAATTGGGACTGATGTGTTTGGATCTCTGGAATTTGTCCCATACTGGGTGAGGACCCTGACATTGGGCTGATGTGAACGTTGTGGGGAATTATGGCTGCAGGTCCCATAAAACATATCCTGTACTCAAAGTAACAAATGTAGTTGTAGCAACCCAGGGGTCAGGTCAGAAAACACAACAGTCCCCAGGTCCCAAGGGGATGAATAAATGCTGTGGAATAACGAGAAATGACCTTCATACCCTCATTGGCCTGCCATGGCTGGGATCCAGTTAAAAGAGGGTCATCTCCAACAGCTCGGTTATCCTTTTGCCTTCTGCAAAAAACGTATGCCAAGAACCCAGAGAACCTACAGAGTTTCTGCTTGGAATAGATATAGGTGATGAAAACTCTCTTCTACCTGTGAGTCACTAAAATTGAAAATATCTTCTTCATTCCTCACAGGAAGCCTGTGGCAAGAATAATAACTGAGTACAGATCTTCCAAGCTTCAATCTGGAGTTTTGGACAAAAGCTCCTACTTCCTCCCTGAAAACTGTGTCCTAGGCCTTTAGAGATGCCTTTTTTGAAGGAGTAGACAAAGCAACTTGCTCATGGGCTGCTGATGCTTAAAACCACAGACATTTCTTTCTGTTTCTATGGTCAGAATTTTCATCAAAATGCAAACCTCAGAGGAGCAAGGACATTGTAAATAGTGCTATGACAATATCTTCACTAAAAGTCAGGGCTTGATACTGAATTATTCAGTTTTGTACTTCTCTCAAACAAGAAAATTTAGGAACATCTGAGCAGATCTGCTTAGATCTTATATGGCAGAGCATGTGGAAAAAATGCCCTCTGTAAACCTTTTAATTGAGTTTAAATGTTCATTTGAGTATAATTATTTTAAAGGATTGATAAAAAGTATATTTTAAGTTCGCAACAAATTAAAAGTTTAGGAAGGAAAACCCAGAGGCTATTTTATTGTCTTTACATCTCTCTTTAAAATCATATTAATTTTCTTCTCCAACACTATTTTATTGTATTAAAATATAACCATGCTAGAAAAATTTCTCATTAAGTTAGCAAAAATGAAGACAAGGTAGATAGTATACCAACACAATGACTGTAATCTGCTAATACAATAAGGCCTTCCTATTATGTTTAAACAAGAATCCAGTTCTTGATCATTTTGACATGGTTTGAAAACACCGTCTCGAAAGGATAAAATGTAGCATTTTTCTATGCTTAAGAAAAAGTTTCTTATGTCCTCATTTACTGCTAAAAAGAAGCAATAATGCAAAATGTATGTTGTAGGAGATTTCATTTCTGCTCTAGGAAACTGTATATTTTGCAGAAATAAGATGTACAGGGTTAGTTGTGATTAGCTGAGCGTGGTTTCAATCATATACCAAGGGAATAGTTCAGGCCTCCACGGTGTCCTGTGGTTGATCTGAGGGAAAGAACTGCACTGTGAGAAGTTGCTGTTGGTACCTGGCCTGGGCACAGCCATCAGCTTTCCTGGGACCTGACAAATTCGACCACTTCTGTTACAGTTACCCATTGAGAGAGTTTCAAAAAGAACCCAAACAGTGCTGGGTTTTGTAGATGGTAATCCATACTTTTCACCCAGAAAGGAGCAGCACAGCCTGTTTCAGTGCTGCTCCATGAAAACAAGCAAAGGTATGGAAAAATGCCCAGTTCGGGCTTGACACAGTGCACACTGCCAAGTGTGGGGGTGGGATGAAGAGTCCATCCTAAACAGTGCCAGGGGTAATAACAGCACCAGAAGCTCAGACTGACTGCCCAAAGGAATACAGGATATCTTCTTCCCAAGCAAACTTGCTTAAGACCACCTCACACAGCATGAACTGGGAGTACCTTAGCAGTTACATGCTAATACTTGGCTACTGTGCAGTGACAATAAAAAGACCAACACCAAAAGCTGCTGATTCCAATTCCTGAGCACACCATGTGCTTTGCTCTACAGAGATTCCTGCAGCAGGAACCTCATATTCCTGTTGCCACAAGAAAATACACATGACAAAGTAGACTATAACAGCAGGGACTCACAGTGGTATCTGTAAATATCCAACAGCAGGTAAAGGAAGGTAACAGAGATACAGAGAAAACTCCCTAGAACCTGGAAAATCATAGAGATCATGGAAGATTCAAATTAAACTTGATGTTACATCTAATTTCAATAGTCCTTCCTTCTAAAGTTCAAGTAGCTTTTAAGAACAGCGTCAAAAATATCCAAACTCTAATTACTGTGTTGTGCTAGTTTGGTGTTCCACAGGAATCTCAGAGGCATGCCTCGTTTCATTCCTAGGAGTCATTGTTTGGCAGGTCTCCAGGACAGGAATTCAAGTGAGAAAGGAAGTTAGATCAGTTGACCAAAAGGAAATAAATCAGATTATTTGAATATTTGCTCAATGGGGAACAGAAAATTGCCATGAGAAGAATTTGACATCGAATCAAGTGTTGGACACAATAGCAGCTCTCATGATTTTGATGTAGGAACATGAGTGTTGGTCACAAGGTTGTGCTGCCTTCTATTTCCTTCTTGAAATAAAAAGACTCTATACATTATTTCAACAAACAAAACCCTAACAAATAAACAAACAAAAAAAACCCAAAACAAAACACAAACCACAGCAAATAGCAAATTCTGTTAAGTAGCCAACAATCTCTTTTGTGGTTTTGTCAAGCACTGACTTTTGAATACAAATGCTTCTGGATTGATGAAAGTCAGGCAGGAGCTCTTGCCACCATTTTTCTTTCATGGAAGGACCTGTGAGAACACAGAATTTATTGTGGGAGGACTGGAGATCATCCTGAAAATTTGGCTTTTAGAATTACAGACACAACTAATTTGCAATTGTAAAATGAAATTAATGTGAATATTTGAGTACTTCATTTGTGTGCACTACCAGTGCCATTGGCTTGTGGATACTAAATAAGGAGCACAATGTTTGGATACAAATTGTGTCACACAAAATTAAATTTGCCTTCTGAAAATTTATCCCTATCAAACATATAAATTTACAGGTCATAGAGGTGTCACATATTTTTCAATTTTTGGAGTGTGTTGAAATTAAGAAAACATCATGCAGCCCAATGGTCTAACAATCTGCTAGAACAAACAGCAGTGAATATCCAGTATCAATACAGTTATTAATTACCAGTTATCTGTATACCAAATATAACCAGTCATTAAATGTAAATAAAATAACTCTCTTAAAAATTGATTTCCCAGATGAGAGGAAAATCTAGTTAGCAAGCTGAGTGTGAAATTTACATGTAGTTCATGAAAAAGTGATTACTTACGGAATTAATTGATTTTAGAAATGAATCTAAGGATGTAAAATTATGGCATAAAACTGAAAACAATCTGAAGATCTGTTTTATGTCTATGAGAAAGGCACTTAGTTCTCCCTTCCAAGCACAGCCAATCCCAGAAGCTGTGATCCACCAAGAAATCCCTACTCAAAGCCATATTCCCTATTATCCATCTTCATAGCACTTGCCCTCTTCCTATTCCACTCAAGTATGTCCACAACTGGGTTGTGTCCTGGTTTGGGGTCAACAACTCTTTCCCCAGAAGTCTCAGTATCATACTGAGATACAGTTTTCAACCTGTCAAATTGTCACTCAAAAACGCATCTTCTCACAAATTATCTGAAAAATGGGAACCCTCCCCTCTTTCAGACACATTTCAGCGCTGGAAGAGAATCCACAAGGAACAACCTTGTAAGATTTGTGAGTTCACCTTTCCGAGGTTTTCTCTTTACCGCATCAATCCAAGGCACTAGTGGGAACCCTGAAAGGACTTTTCAATTCTTGAAAAATATCTCTTTTTAGATCTTCTGCTCTCTTCAGAGAATTACAGAATCACAGAATCAACTGGGTTGGAAAATGCCTCTGAGACCATTGAGTCCAACCTATGACCTTGTCAGCATCTTGTCACCCAGCCCATGGCACTGAGTGCCACGTCCAGGCTTTCCTTAAACACCTCCAGAGACAGTGACTCCACCACCTCCCTGCACAGTCCATTCCAATGTCTGATCACCCTTTCTGTGAAGAACTTCTTCCTAATGTCCAACCTAAACCTCCCCCTGTGTCCTGAAGAGTATGACCATAGTCATTCTGTCCCAGCATAAACACTTTGGTGTGGCATGATTACAAGGTTTACTCTTGGAACAGATGCTGTATTTCTTTATGGCAGCTGGGACTGCTGTACAATGTGTTGCCTGTCTTTCTTCTGAAAGAAACACGAGTCTCATGAGGAGCAGCTGAGGGAGCTGGGGGGGCTCAGCCTGGAGAAAAGGAGGCTCAGGGGGGACCTCATCACTCTCTGCAACTCCCTGACAGGAGGGGGGAGCCGGGGGGGAGTCAGGCTCTGCTCCCAAGGAACAAGAGATAGGATGAGAGCAAACGACCTCAAGCTGTGCCAGGGGAGGTTTAGGTTGGACATGAGGAGGAATTTCTCCACAGAAAGGGTGATCAGACATTGGAATGGGCTGCCCAGGGAGGTGGTGGAGTCACCGTCCCTGGAGGCGTTTAAGGAAAGCCTGGACGTGGCACTCAGTGCCATGGGCTGGGTGACGTGGTGGTGTTCGGTCACAGGCTGGACTCGATGGCCTCAGAGGTCTCGGCCAACCTGACTAACTCTGTGATTCTGACAACAACCTCAGTGGCACTGGGCCATCTGCCCCTTCGGGAGCTCTTAGGGGAGCCTGGAGGTCAGTCTGTTCCCCTCACAGGGAACACCCCCCTCCTTCCCAGGGAACACCCCACACTATCCCATGGAACACCCCACACTTTCCAAGGGAACACTCCCCTCCTTCCCAGGGAACACTCCACACCTTCCCAGGGAACACCCCACACCTCCCCGGGGGACGCCCCGCCCCGTTGCCATGGAGACCGGCGCGGCCGCTGATTGGCTGCGCCGCACGGCCCAATGGGCGGGCGGGGTGTTCCGGCGGTGCCAAGATGGCGGCCAGGTAAACACGGCCGGGCGGGGACACCGAGGGGACATTGAGGGGGTTTCGCGGGGGTTCGCGAGGGCTTTGCGAGGGCTCCGCGGGCTATTGGCAGCGCCGCCGGGCCTGCGGGGGTCGGGGGGTTCCGTTTGCCGTCCCCCACCCTGCGGTGGAGCCGCTTCTCCTCCGGAGCGGGTGCCCCGCGCTTCCCCGGCCTGCCCCGGGCGGGCTCTTCTCTGTCGGCCTTGCCCGGCGGCGAGGGCAGGGGCTTGTGCTCCCCGGGAAGCTGCTCCTGTGGAGGGACGGGAGGCGTTTGCTCTGGTGTCGCCCCTAAACCGAAAGTAGCCGTAAACAAATGCGAAGGGGCATAACTTTAAAGGACGAGGAGGGGGAAAAAATGAACTATAGCGTCAACCTGTGGACTCAAATCGTCTGCTCCTCTCTGATGCAGTAAGTAGTAGAAGCTTTATAATGTGCTTTTCTAAAGCATGTACTGATAGTTGCTTGTGAGAAGCTAAAATATTTCTGATGAGGTGTTTGGTGTTTCTCTCTCCTGCAGGTTGTTCTCACCTCGGGATGGGTAACGTGGTGTCTCTGCGGTGACTTGAAGTGGTTTGGACTTGCTGAAACTGGAAGATGTGGAGTGGGCTGTTACCTCCAGGAGTGAATGAAAGTGATGTTGATTTGAGTTCTGATGATGGAGACGATTCTCCTGCTTCCTCTTCAAAGAAAGGGGCACCAGATGATATCCAAGGAGCTGAGCTTTCTGAACTCCCAGGGAATGGACAGGAGAGTAGTGCCAGCGGTGAACCTGTTGTGATACCAGTGGCAGATGAAGACAGCGAGTCTCACACGTGCCCTCCTGGAATCTCTGTAAATATCTGGAATGTGCGTGTCTTCGCGGTTTCCAAACGAGCATTAATACAACAGGCTCAGAGCCCAATGGCTGATTTTTAGATTAAAATAACTCAATGTTATTTTTATCTGAAATGAAATATAATATGATCAAAGGATATACCTGAGGTTGTTTCAAGCAGGGAGAGCAGGAATTTAGGTAGGAAGTGACTGGGTAATTTGATAGTGATTGAAGGCACAGCAAGGAGTTTTTATAACTAGACAGCTGCATGAAACTTGTGTTCTCAGTGGTTTTTGGGCTCTGAGCTTCTTGGTAGCTGCTTTCTGCATCAGTAAGGATTCACAGCTCAGTATATCAGCCATGGTAGGGGTGATGCATATGAGGAAAGGGTACCAGCAGAAATGTATTCTTGGCACATCCCATGAGAAAACTGTCAGATTTGAGTAGTTCTGGGATGTAGGGAGGGCAGAAAGTCAGGGAGACTTTCTGGTGAAAGATTAGAACCAATTCTGTTTTAACACCATCAGAGTTGGATGTTCTTGATTTGTAAGTTTGAATGTAATTGTTAATACCAGGTACTGTGGATAAATAACATACCGTCACAATGTTTCTCAGCACAATATGTAATTTCTTAAAAATAGGAGGGGAAAAATTAAAAATACTGATTTGCTTTTTCTTAATCTTGTAGAAATTTGTGGAGCTTCAGAAGAAGCACCGTGAAATGAAAATGGAAGCAGAGCAGGAAAACAGATGCCGAAAGAGAAAGCGCCACCGCAAAGGTGTTCTTTATAATTATGGAATTTACTGTCTCAAAATTGAATTGTTATCAGCACGTGCTGGTTTGGGGGGGAGGGGAGAGTTGTTGTTTTTATTTTGGCTTTTTTTTTTTTCTTTTTAGTGAAGAAATGAGTGCCTGAGTAGATGTATTCTATCTGTTGTCTGTGATTTTATTTTTCTAGTTGTATACAGCACTTGCAGGTCCAGGTTGTAAATTGCAACTTAAAAAGCAAGTAATATATTTGTCCTCTTCTTTAAAAGAAGGTAGAACTTACTCAGTTAGTACTGATTTATAATGGTTAAGGGTGTTTCAGTAATTCTATAAATCATACTTTAGTGTATTCTAGTTAAAACTTCTTCACAGATACTGTAAGAGTCTCTTACAGCTGAGTGGTTTAAAACCACACCATCATTGGGTAAAAATCCCAGTGTGTTGACCTTTGAAAGGAAATGTGACCAATTAGAGCTCTGTAAGTTCACTGGGTGCTGTGGGGTATTACTGTGTAATGTCGGATTTCTCTTTTCTTTTTTCCCCTTAGGAAAACAGAAAAAGGCTGATGAAGTGACTAAGAGGTATAACCAGGTCAATGTGATTTCCTGAGGTCTGTTTTTAGTATCAGGCAAAACTTGTAAAAAAGCTTGACCACATGCATGGCTAAAGCCTAAATTTGAACATCATGTTAAATATCTGCTGAATATTTTCCATGTCTCTGTTGGACAGGCTGAGTTTGTATCAGTGAGTGCTAAATGGAGTGTTACTGCTTGATTTTAAAAATCAACATTAATGTATTATTTACTGTAACTTAAAATAGACTTAATGTTGTTCCTGATTATGTTTTGCATGTAACTGCATAAACCTCCTGTTCAGCCTGCTCCTTCTCTTGTTTTTCCTTCTTGTATTTCCTTCTGTGTTGTATTTACAGTTGGATTCGATGATCTTAAAGGTCTTTTTCAGCCTGAATGGTTCTATGATTCTATCAGCTTGCTTTCAGCATTCTGGAATACTTACAGAGGGGGAGGAATAATTAATTTCACTTGAATTAAAAACTGAATGGGTGAAGAGAGCATGCCTGCCAAATGGAAGAGTTTATTCTAGCACTGAATCCTATTTAGCATAAAATATTACAAGTTGTGGAAAGGGAGCTGGTTACACTGATGACTTGTTTGTTTGTTTTTAATAGCCAACAGTTGGAAAATGAAGAGAAATGGAAAGAGCTAACACAGTACTTTGGAATCAATGATAGATTTGAATCACCTGTGGATAGCAGGGCCCCACAAAAGGTGAATGTTGCTACAAAGGCAGTGTCAGCTTGTACTTGGTGGTAAAAGAAGTTGACATTACCTGAGATAGGAATAAAACTGAGTCTATTGGGAAGGGCAAATTTGTGATGTTTTTAATAGATTTCTTTTTTGAATGGTTGCTCTGCTTGCTCTTGAGACAGCATCCAGGCTTGTTTCTTGTCTGGTTATATTTTCTCAGGATGCTTCATATGTGGTGTTTGACTTTTTATTTTCTCTTGTTTAGTCGTGTTTTAACTTTAAAATGTGTCACAAAAATCCTTCAGTTGGCACCAGTGGCTTTAGGAATTAAAAGGGCAAATCTATCATGCATTTTTGGTGGGATTCTAACACTTCCTGTTCATAAATACTGTGTAAGTAGTCATATTTGAACTAATTGGTACACATAATGGACAATTAAGAAACTTCATATTGTGAGTTCCTGGTAGCACTATTTGTTCTGTAGTTTTTCTGGTGAAGTCCTGTGTAAGTTCTATGGCATCAAATGTCCAGTTAGCCTCCTTTAGGATACACTTTGGTTTTTTCATTTGCCTACAGTAGGTTTCTACATGAAAGTCATGAGACATTGTTCACTCCTTACTCTTGGTGGCTCTTGAGTTGTCATTAAACTGGTCAGGATAGATCTGGAATAAGGCCCAAAGTGTTAAAATGCAGATGGTTTCCACGTGAGTTCAGGGACTTTATCTCTAGTGGAAAGTGTGTCTCATTACTTTCAGAAAGCACATCTAACAGAATTGGCTAGCACTGCAATTTCCAGTTGTGCATTTTGTTTTCTCAACTGCCACCTGACATAATTGAAGTGCAGAGTTTGCATATCACTGTTTCTCCAGAATTGTGTTAGATTTTTTGCTTTTGTCTCTTCAAAAAGTGTTTGTTATGAAACTGTCAAATGTGTTTTCTTTAGCATCACTAATATTTAAAACCAGTGAGGCTGTAAATTGCCTTTTGTTATGAGAGTGAGTTTTTTTGTGAAATTCTGAAGTCAGTGCCCTCTGCTATGTTACCCTTCTGTATTCCATCAGAAGTTTCCAACTATAATTTCCAAGAAATATTTACTTTTTATGGTTGTGTTATTTGTAAATGTTGCTGTTGAACAAGTTATGTTACATTGATCATAACCTCTGAAAATAACCTTTAAATTCTGAAGCTTTTCCATTGTTTTCCATAGGGCTGCTAGAATTTTTAATTTATTAGTACAGGGAGTGGCATCGTGCCAGAACTCAGTTTTTGGAGAAAGATAAGATCTTAGAACTGTAACGATACAGTAGTAATTGCCATTCTTCATGTTACCTGACACATATATTTTACATTTTGTTTAGAAAGCTCCAGGGATGGGAGAGATAAGACAGATCTTCAGATGAAATTTCATTGTGAGAGGCATAAACTAGTCCGTGTAATTTTTTTAACCTATAGTATTATCCTGCACATAAGGTGGAACTAATGCAATGATTTGTGCTCGGGCAGCCTTTCAGTGAGTTCTTAATTATACTGTCCAGTACAGTACAGAGACAGAGTGGGTTGTGTTACATAGAAATTGCAGGTTTGTACAGTGTCCTAAAGAATTTTATGAAAGAAATACTTTTAGAAAGGATGTACTCTCTTTAAATGTGTTCTTTTTGTCTTAAAGATATTTACCTTTTTTTTTTTTTCCTAGTCTGGCCTTGAACTTAGCATAGAGAAGTGTGTGGCTGAAGGGGACATTGCTAAGGCTGAGGAGCTGAGTGACAGACTGGCCATGCGTGAGGTGAGTGGGCTGTTAACAAAAACTGCCAGGGGACACTGAGTTTTGTGTGTCTGTACAAAAGGTGTCATGGCTAAAATAGCATTGATTGCTCCATCTTCCCTGTTTCCTGAGCAGAGTCCTGTCAGTGACTGAAGGACTTTGCTGCTGATCTAGTAGTGCTTGGGCAGCTGGAGCTGTGTTTAAGACTTGAAAATTCGACCACAAACAATGCCAAGTAACTTTGCTTTGAAGCCTTCTGCTGACTCCACGAGTCAGAGGGGTTGGTAACTGGTCCTCCATAATGAGCTTTTGACTTCTCTGTATGTTGCCAGCCAAGAGAACAGGAGTAGGATGTTCCATTCCTCTCAGTTCCCTGTGCCTCATATTTTTCTTTGCATTGCCTCAATAAGCTTGGGAAGCCTGAAGACAGGTAGAGATTTAGCAAGCTTAGAGTGAAATGTGTCCAGAGAAGGACATACATACCCCAGCTTGTGTTCCAATACTTTTTCTTCCTGTGTATTCATGTTTTCAGGAGTTGATGGCCAGAGGAACTGGGGAGAAGAATGGGAGTAGATGGTTGTCAAATATATTGCTGTAGCCTTAGAATTGTGTTGGATTTTTTTTTTCTCCTTGTCATAACTTTTTAGTGTATAAGTGCATTTCTAAAAACAAATCCAGGTGAGAAAACCACAATTTTTTCAAAATGTTGTCTTGTTTGTTGGTGTATCTGAGAAATTTCATGAAGGCTGTGCTGCCCTTTGCTACAAAAATTGGACCCTTCTAAGTCTGTATGTAGTGCTTAGTGAATACTTAAACTGGTGAGGAATCTTTTAGGTAGCTCTGGTAATTTGATGTCAGAAATACTTGAATAGGTGCACATAAGGTAGGTGGTAGCAGCTGAAGTATGTAATTTAAATCCACGAGATCTGTTTTGCCCACTGCTAGCTGTGCATGGGGGAGAAAAAGCAGAGGAAGAAAATTAGGATAAAAATATAGTTGGAATAGCTTTGAAGCCAGTTAAGGAAAAATCTAAATATTATTTGAGTGAGTGGAGAAGCGATCATTTTTTAACTAATCTGATTTGTATAATTTAGAGATTCTAGATTAATACTAAAAATAATTATATAGTTTTTGCTTTCATTCCTTCATTTTGCATATTCCATCTTCACACAGCTAGTGAGAATTTTCTGTCCACTGTATATGCTTTCCAAATTCAAAGGTATTAGAAGAGGACTAAGAAAGCAAAGACAAATTTTGACGACTACTCATTCAAATATTTTAAATAGGGTTTTAAAGTAAGCTTTAATGTAAAACTGCAGATTTAAATCTGTTTAATGCAATGTATTACAGTGTTGTGGTGGCTTTAAAAAGAGAGGGCTTTTGAAATGGGAAATAGAGTTCTTAAGGTTCTGTGAGGTTGGGTAAAACTAACTGTTCCTCAGGGAGTGTTCTTACAGGATCGTTAAACTCCTCCAGGTAGTCACTCAGGGCAGTTTGTAATGACTGGCCTCTTATCTGCCTTGTCACCAGTGATCACAAAACTTCAATCTGCAAAGATAACAGCCACTGACAGTGATAGGAATGTGTCCTGATGTTCCCTTTAAGTCTGACCAGCTTCTGGCTGTTCCATTACTTTCATGTGTACAACGTGACAAACACTTGCTGTTCTCCTTCACAAATGTCATTATCCCATCTGCTCTAAAGTGGTTAGAGTATCATAATCAATAAAACATACTGAGGTTCTAGTGCAAATTGTTTGACTATAAAAACAAATTAATGTAAGAAGTTTTAAGGTTTTGTAATATTTATGATAAACTGTTATCTGATTTTGGTAGCCATGGGATTATACAACATCTAGCACATCCCAGGTGCTGCAGCAATGTATTATTATTTGTGGAACATTAGCTCCAAATTGTTGACTTTCAAATATTAGCATGTTGTAATTCTGAAAACAAAATGCTTGAAACATTATTAGTATTCACAGCCTTGACTTGGTTTTGGTTAAGTGGGTTTATCTGAATAAATAGTATGTTGAAAGAAGGAAAACTCAAATGGCTGGCTTGATCTCTCCTGAGGAGTTCTGCAGAGGCAGATTCCATGTGAATTCACTGGGGTTCTCTGCTGTTGTAAGGATGTGCTCCATTACTCACTGCAAGGTTCATTTTTCTTTGTGATTTTCAGAAGCTGTATTTTTTTTTAAATGGATCTTTTAAATACTTTTTTTCCTAAGGAAGTTGTTCTAAGAGTGACCGATTCAGTGAAGAGCTATAGAAAAGGATTTGATTGTGGAAGAGGTTGATTCCACAGTCATTGCTTTGTATACAAGTACAGTTAATATTGCTTTCATGTTGTGATTCAATCACAACAGTATTGATTCAATCGCTGCTTTCCTTCTCTTAGGAAGGAAATTTAAAGAAATGAAATTTAAAGAAATGTCCCTTTTGAGACTCTTTTTATATAATGCTTCTAAGAAGTGAGTTTAATTAAGTATGTGGCTATTTGTATCCCTCTAACTTCCAAATGCAACACAACACAGTGAGCAAGTCAGGCATGGAGCTGTACTATGGCTGTGTTGAAGGGCACCACTTCTGAAGTCTGGAGAAAGAAATGGATGAATTATTGTTCTTTTATCTCGACTCCATCTCTTTATGTATAGTTTTCATTTTTCTTGGGCAGTGTCACAGGGTTGGGGACAGGGAGTGTGTGCTGTTTGGGGTGCAGCCCCCCTTGCAGCCCTGGGAGAGCTGTTCAGTGGGCAGGTGTTCTGTTTGAAATCAGGTGTGTGGGGTTTTAATCGGCACCATTTGCTTTTGCGAGAAGCAGTGACTGGAACCTGCTGATAAAGCCTTTGCTTTGAGGCACAGATCCCAGAGTTCTTAAAGCCGTTTCCTGCCTTAATAAGTGAAACTAATTTTTGATGTATAACATTTATAAGCCTGTGAAACTGATAGGGCAGCTTCAGTATTTAGAAAAACGAAGCCAAAAATAAACAGATGATGACTATAGACAGTAAAAGCACGTCCTGAAAAGCAAAGGAATGTCAAAATGATGCTGTCAATATGCTATCATTATGACACAGTGAGAAAAGGTTTTTTAAAATCAAATTCATTCAAAATCAGTGATGACTTAGGCAATATGCATAATCTAGCAGCTGTGAATGCATTACAGAATTTTACATCCTAAAAACCTAAATGATACTGCTTCAAGGTTTTGGGTCTCTTGCTTTCCAAGTGGGACTTTTTGCAGGTTCCATAAGGAAAATGTTATTGTACTGCAGTAAATGAGACATTGGGCAGTATGATGTTTGTTGTTTTCTTCTGCTTTGACAAATATGCACAAATGCTGATTTTTGAAACAAAACTTCTCAGTCTGGTCATGTTCCAGGTTTTGGACTGAGAGTTAGAGCTTGGATACCTTATGCATGAGGCTGTGTTTACTAGTGTGGATTCCTGTGTAGCTTTTGAGACTAGCTGATGTGTTACCCCTGTTTTACTGGCAGTTGATTCTGTTATAAAAATGAGTTGTAGTGACATAATGATGCTGATATTCTGTCTGATCTCTTGGCAAACCTCACTACAAAGTGTTAGCCCTTGTCTCCTGTTGTCAGTTATTAGGGGAGCAGATCCTCAAAAGTGGTGTCCTTGGCCATCTGCAGAGCATGTCCTCATGTGGGATATCCTACTTCTCTGCGAGGTCTAGTGATCCTGAAATTCTTGATCTCGTTCTTTTATATATGAGTGAAATTCTGCCTGAAGAAATGTGGCCATCACTGCATTATGCTGTCCAGAATAATTTAGGCCATCAGTAACTCTGCTCCTTTAGCTTCTGCTGGAGCCCCTCGGTCTGTGATGCAGTCAGAGTGTACAAGGTCAGCACTGCTTTGAATGTGTTGACCAACAACATGATGCACACAGGTCACACTGCTTAATCCTAACTCACTGCACATCTTAAAGCATAGGTAGACTACTGCATTATTTCTTTCATACCTGCAGTACAGTGCCATTAGTATTAAATAACTAGCAATTCATTGCAGTGTTCATGGTATAATATGCACAGTTATTGTTCATTGTTGTAATCCAGTTGCTGTCTTTGTTATCACATTCCAGGGTTTCCAGCATTGGCAGAGCCCTTCATGTTTTACAGTTCTGCTCCTCAAATGTAGACTGGAACACCTAAAGGTGTTGTTTGAACATTCCATTTAAGGATGACTTGTTTAACTTGAGGGATGCCAATAGAACTGTTATTAATAATGTAGGAGTTACCCAAAAAATTCTGAACCTTTTAGAATGAAACTTTATTGAGAGAATAAAGTTTATGGGGACACTTACCTGGGCTGAAATAAAATGGTTTTTTGGTGGTGCCCTAGGGTGGGATAGCTGAGATCCAACCATAGCGGGTACTTGGATATGTAGCTTGGAACAGACATTTGGAATTATGTCAGCTTTTTAATGCTCTGTAAAAATCTTCTTGGAATAGTATCTTGAGATGTAATTAAGTTATTCCTGCTGTGTTTGTGGGAATCTGCCTAGATTTTTTTTTGAAGAGTAAATGTTGATAAATTAGAGCACTGTGACTGTGCATGGTTGGATGTGTTCATCCCTTTGAGTACAGGTGGTATGTGGAGATACCTGGTAATGTCACTTTGCTGTAAATCAGCTTGTTGGGAGTGATACTTGTAAAAATTGTTTACCTAATTAAACCAAATAATCTTAAAAGATTCCCCACCTCCACTCCTAATATATATTTTCCAAACTTTTTTCCCCCTAGGGAAAGAGTTTTTTTCATAGTGCTTCTGTAGTCAAGTCCTGGTGTGGTGTCTCAAAAAGCAGAACACAGATTTCTTATGGCTCTAATATTCTGAGAACTAATCTGACTAAAGCTCAAACTTTGCATTTTCCTGTGTTTTTTATGTTAAGTGCCTGGTAGGTAGGTGCCATATTGTCTAAGAGCACATTAGCCTGAGGACTGTAACTTGAACATGATAAAATAATCTTGACCATATTAGACTTACCTGTCAAAAGGAACTTTTAAAATATTTTGTAATTTAGTGTGCTAAATTGCTGGAGTAGTTGTCAGTCTCTAAAGAGCACAGACTTTTTGACAGCACTGAGTGCTCAGCTTAGTGGCTTCTGACATTTTGGTGAAAGATTTTTAAAAAGCTGTAATTTATAGGGACACTCTGGTATTTAATCAGGCTTAAATGAAAGATCTGCATCATAATTGGTGAAATTAATTGGCCATTCACAGGGTTATCATTCACATGTTACAGCAAGATCAGTCCTGCTGTTGTTCCAAATTTGATGCAGCAGTTTTGACTGTTTTCTCATGATCAAATTAGCATCTGCTGCCTGCACATAACTTCTGGGCACATAATTTAGACAGGGAAGTACAGCCAAGGCTGTAGGTCAGAACTGCTGAGAACCATCCTGGAAACTGGTTTCCATTTCTGGATCTGGGTCTGACGTGATTGACTGTGGTGCCATTGCTGTTAGAGGTGTGCAGGTGTTAGTGCTTGATGATATTCTACTGGTAAAATAAAATTTCTGAATTCTGTGCAACGTTCACCACTTCTCATAGAGTTTCTGGGAACCTAAAGTGAGTGATGCAATTGCATATATAATGTCACCAAGTACCAGTTAACTTGGAAGTCTTGCCTGTTGAAGAGCCCAAAAAAAAGGCAAAAAAAAAAGAGCTTCTGTTTTTCTCTCTGAAGGTTTTCCTTTCTTACACTTAGTGGAGGTGCTTCCAAATACCTCTCTTCATTGAGGTGGTTTTCTTTTAACCTTTAGAACATGGCAGGGTTATCACCTAGAATTACATTCTTATGCTCCCTTAATTATGTATATCTTTTCCTTAACAAACCTTAAAAAAAGATTTCAGATGTTACAAGTCTAATTAAAGAGACAGACAAAGCACAGTTTATACTGTAGATTTTTTCTGCAGTTCAATTAATCAGCATGTTTTCTCTTTTAATTAAAACCATTTTAGTAAATTAAAGCCCACAGCAAAACACATATATAATTTGTTTGTAATTAGCTCTTAATTGGTGGTAGTTGAAGCTTAGCACCCTTGGTTTCTTTCTTCATGATTGCCATTTTATTAGCAGCCAGTCATTAATTAATCTTTTTTTCTAATTAGCTTATAAAACTGTTGATGGCACATTATTGTAAATGTGATTTTAAGTTCAAAGCTTGTTAATAAGCTTTCTTACTTAGAAGAACAGAGATAAAGAAATTGCTGAAAACAGTACTACAGTTCTTTTTTTAAAACTGCCTTTGTTATAAGGGGGCTCTGTAAAGCATCTAACAGCTTATGGTTAATTTTTTAATGCTGTGTTTTCTCATGAATGGAAGAAGTTACTTGCATTTAAATGTTTAAGTCTAGCAAAGAGCTTAATATTAGAGCAGTTTTCTGTCCTTCCTCCATTACTGTGTCATCCAAATATAATTTGATGTTGTAATACACAGCATAAAAATACAACAAAGGTATTACAAAGTATTTTACAGTGGAAGTTGAGCACATCATTGAAAGGGGACAATTTTCACTGCAAAATCCACTCAGTATTCCTGTTTGCTTTATATATTTTATATACGTCAGCAATGGATAACATTCCATAACATAAAAGGAGAAAATCATTGCTACAGGCAAGCCTGAAATAACTAGATTCATATTTGATGAGAAACTGTAACACTGCATTAAAAGGCTGTTTGGCTTCTCTGCTATGGTCAGAGGATATTTCAGGACCTGTTTGAATATAAATGTTTTGTTGGAGCTTTTGTGGGCTTAACATTTTTTATTTCATACCCGAATATTTCTGGAGCAGTTCTTGAGTCAGCTGTGTCAGTGCTTGTATCATTCAGCATTTCCATTGCACGGTCCTGTCTGAATGAGAACTCTTTGCTTTGTGATGTTTAATGTTTAACGTCTTGATTTGCAGGGAAGTTTTCTGGAAGTTACAGTAGATTCTGTTGCAACTCTAAGAAAAATGTTTACTCTTCTGCCTGAACTTTACATTCTATTTCAACTTGAGCCATTTCTTTGCTTGTTTTAAAAGTGTTTTATGATGCCGGGCGAGAAACACTAGAAAGGGATAGCTGACAAGGAAAAAATTAAAAATTGGATAAAAAGTAAATGAATAATGTCATATTACTAAAAAGATGAGAGGCTAATTTGTGCCGACTTTTTGCTAATTTTGTTCAAGCCTCAAAATGAGGAGCTGTCACCCGTTCTGTGTAGCACTGATGACAGTGCCAATGATCCATGAAATAAGCTGCCGCTGGCTTTGTTCTGATAAGAATGAACAAATCTGCACAATGTACGGCTCCCAGAATCTCATTTTCATACTTGCATGCAGGCTAAAAGAAATAAGCTGTTTGCAGGCTTGATTAATCAGACATTTGAGGGTTTTTTGTCTCTTTGATCTCTTTCGTCTCCTAGGTAACTTGCTTGACATTAATGTTGAGCTTGAGTAAAGACAATCAGGAATTGTAGACCAAACTGATATAAAAATTAAAGACCTTAACACTTTAAGTACTCCAGTAATGGTTCCGCTTTACTTCAGAAAACATCTGTTTTCATTTAATTAAAGAACAAAAGAGAATGGCATAAATATTTTTCATAGAGACCTGTTATTCCATAAAAAGTTAAGGTATGGTAATTGGTATTTTTAAATAAACGCCTTGGAAGTGTTCAAAAAGAGGCAAAGCTTCAGATATTTGTTACAAGGTAACAATTTCAGATGGGTAGAAAATTTCCATTTATGCTACACTAAACATCTAGAGTTAGATATTTGACGTGATTTTTGGTCAACTTCAAAATAGGAAGGTCTTTGCCCTGTAGAAACTTAAGTTTTTTTTATGTGTGTGTTTGTCTTAAAATATATATATATATATATAGTGTTACAAGGATGAACCATTATATCAGCTTTACTACCCAGTGTGATTTACACACTTTAAACCTGTAAAATTGAAAGGAATTTAAAAAAAAAAATGTCGCAGTGCGTTTGCTTGAGGTTATGCAGACGCTTTTACAAATCTTCCAAGTGGCTGTAAAGATGAATGCCTCAAGGGTCTAGCCAGGGCCCTGCTTTTCCAACCAGCTAAAGCCCTTATCTTAAATCCAAGCAAAGTACCATTAATCTTTTTGAAAGACCTTTTATGGCTTTTAATATATCCCAAATTAGAACATTTTACACCCTTGGTTCCTGAAATATGGTGATAAAAAGCCTTTAGAGCTTAATTTTCCTTACTGCGTGCTCTGACCAATTTGCAGTTCTTTGTGATAATGTTTAGACACCTTAATTAAAATGCAGCAAAATATTGGATGTTCTATATGGAAAATGCTGATACTTTGACTACACAAGAAATTGTTGTATATATTTTTATTCATGCTTTCTTACTTCTTTTAAGATTGTATTTTATTGAGTTATCTGATGACCTGAAATGTTAGCAGTTTCTTTTTTTTTTTTTTAACGTAAAATCCATTGACCAAGCTTTTATGGATTTCTCTTTGGGGGGGCAGATGTATGTCTGGGTGTGGGTGGGAGCAGAAGACATTTAATCTGACTGAAATGTTTATGTCTGTTTATATGCAACATTTGTTTTCATGTCTTGAAAATTTGACTCTCTGTAGCCTAGAAATGATAACAAGGCTGCAAAATGTTTCTCCCTTTACTTCCCCATATGCTGCAGAGGATCTTATTATCCTATTTTTTCTGTACTTTTCAGAGATGGAAGAACTCATTCTGTCTTCCAAGAAATACAGACAAAAAGATTTTTCTGCAGCACTTGTATAGACCTCACTTGTGTATATTTGTATGTGTGTAAGTGCTCAATAGGCCACTAGAATAGAAGGAGATGCTGTTATTCATCTCACAGTGAAAGTTAATTTTCAAGCGTGTTAGGAGGTAAAACCCAGTTAATAAAGGCATGGTTCTGCTGATTGACTTCAGCCATCAGATTGCTCTGTTGTTTAAGCTAATAATTAGTCCTGTTTCAATTTAAAAGTAAACATTTTTGGAATATTTTAGGTGAGTTTTCTTAGGCATTTTTATACTGCAAGTATATTAAAGTTAATAGCTGCTCTTAAATATTAAGTGACAATGCAAATAAAAGAATGTTATGTTTTAGTCTTTGACCTGAGATTTGGCAGTTCAGATGTTGGCATTGAATTACTGATTATATAAAATGTTAATGCTCAGGGGGGAAATTACGAAGATAACATAAAAGTTTTGAAATAGCTGGTCACATTAATTATTTTGTGCATCGAGATGATTCCATAGGTACATATTTATGACCTTAAAACATGTACAAAAAGTGGATGTGAAACTTGTTTAGCATTCTTTTTTTCCTTTTTAAAATACTGTGCTTATGAAAATGTGTATTTTCCTTTTAAAATGTTATGCTTAGCTCTTAGCTGCTTGTGCTGTGCTTACTGCCTTTTCTTTAAGCCTGCTGCAGAAAAGCTACTTGCTTGATTCTTGAACCCTGAGAGGACCATAAGGTAGAATAGCTTCTAGTGATCTTGGTTTGGTTGGGTTTTTTTTGCTTTGTTAACAAAAGGATCACCTACCTATGAGGTGTTTGGTGGGATAGTTGTAGAAAATGTGTCATCTACACCTGAAGATGTTTTCTTGAGTTCTCCCTGACCTTCTCTGGATACAGCATTTCTCAGAGTAAATCATTGTCTGTAGAGATGCTGCAGATTATTCAAGTGTATGACCATTAATCATGGAACTTGAACCCAGGTGGTGAGGGGTGTTCTTTCACCTGGATCTCCTATGCCTCTATGCTTTGATGCTCCCATGACATTTTGGGGGAATTCAGAATGTCCAGTCAGAAATGTGTTTCCTAATTGCAGTAGGTTTTGGGGTGGATTGAAAGAAAACCTGTTTGGCCACATCAGTTTGTAGCAATTTTGTCTAAATGAATTGCTCACTTGTCTTGGAGAATAGCAGGAACTTTTGAGAACAAATTCCTCCATAATTCATAATGTCAAGTCATGACAGCAACCACAAAATGTAACTACAATGAACAAGTTATGGATGTTGATTTGAGGAAAATGAACTAGTCATAGTTAACAGTACCTTCTTCCATCTCTTTTACTTTATTCTCTTTTCCACCCCCTTGACATTCGTTACAGTGAACTGAATTCTCAGAGTTTCAGTAAGTTTATGGAAGGGAAGGGGTGTTCACCTACAGCCTGTTATAACCTTCTTTGAAAAGCATGCCTGTTAACACACTTACAATCTAAGAGTGGTAATGTGAAGACTAAAGGGCACAGAGACAGTAAGGACACTTTTATTTATCTTTGGACAGACTGATTAAAAATAGTTAGTGGTTCTACTGGAAAAATGCGTGGTAGTAGCAGCTCTTCCTGTATAAATTGCATTTTTGGGTGTTTTTCATACTGGTAAGACCTATGGTGATAGCACAGCTGAGGTCACTGATCTTAGTAAAGGAGACTGTGTTTGCATATTCCTGTCTGTTTAAAACAAACAAACAAAAGGATCTAGTGAGCTGTTGCCCTTTGCTTTTATTTTTGAAAATCAAGGGTTTGGTGGAAAGGGTTTCTTGTCCCAGGATCCTCCACCTTTGTGTTTCTCTCAAGACATTCCCGTTTGTCCCATCTAGCACTACATCATCGGCCTAATATTTGAAAGATATTTTGGTATCTCTTGACTTTTGAGAAACAATATCAGACCAAGTAATTTGTGAGGCTTAAATTTCATATGAGCCATTTGCATCTGATGAGTTTTCCTTTGTTCCTTTTCATGTCTTAGCTTGGTGTGAAAATTGCCAAAGCAGCTGCTTGCCGCAACTTCGTCAGAGCCAAGCAAGAAGCAGAGGCTGCCCAAGAAGCTCAAAAGAAAAAGAAGCTCGCTTGGGGGTAAGTCGTTTGAGTATGGAATTAAACATTTCTGGTATCACTGGCACTAAGTGTATACAATGCAATCGCAGTGAAATGTTTTCTTAGTTGAAATAGGCTTGTGCTAATCTTATTTGTTTAGTTTAACCTTGTTGGGTTTCGGTGGGGGTTTGTAGCTGTGTATCAGACTTCAGCACAGAGGCTTTATCACAAATAATGTGGTGGTTGTATGGCTGTATTTGTCTTCAGGTCTTTATTACAGTGTTAAAATTAGTTTTTATTTTTGTTGTTGTTAAGAATAACATGGTTAAATAGCTGAAACACACATGCTTGTGATTCCTAATGTGGTTTTTGTGTCCTATTTCAGATTTGAAGCCAAGAAAAGATGGGAAACAAAAAGCAACATGGGATACATGTAATCTGTCGTGTTTTCAGAAGTCAAATACCTGTTGTTACTTGAAGAATCTTTGTAGGCATCTTGTTAAATCTAAACATAAAAAACCCCAAAACAAAACCCAGCACATCAAATGCCTTGTATTTATCCTCCTGCTGTTGGACTGCACTGGCTTGTTTTGGTGCTCTCCTATAAAGTAGTAAAAAATACTATTTAATCATCAATCCTATGTTAAATATAGCACTTTTCTCATAAATATGAAAAACTAAGATAGTGCATTTCAGAATGCATTTGGAGTCTGGTAGAGAACTCCCTGAACTTGGAATAAAACACTTGGTCCAAATGTGTTTTGTGCTGTACTGCAGTTATGATGAGTGGGTATAAGGGGAAGGGTAAGTTTTCCTGCTGGGGTTACACAGACTTAAGGCAGGAAGTACTACTTCTCTGCTTGAAAGTTTGGGGGGAACACTAAATGAAGAAAAGCAAAGCAATCCTACCTGTTCTAAACCAATATTATTTATGCATTTGTAGCCTTAGTAAATAGAAACACAAAACATTTGTCTGAAAAGGTCCATCCTCCCTCTCCTGGAAGGATCTGGTACTTTTTGTCATCTTCTGGTGCCACATTCTTCAGAATATTTCAAATTCCCATTTTTCTTTCCTTCCCAAGAACACACGTTTTAAAAGTACCAATTTCTTTGAGCAGATAAAATATAGAAATATATATCTTGGAAAACTATCTGAAACGTGTTATGTTGTACAGTTAACTGCACCCAAGATACAAATGCAGATTTTACTCCAAGTCAAATGTTTTACAGATCAATTAGGATTTGAATGTTTATGTTATAAGATTATAACAAGAATTGGTGATAATGTTTCTTGGAAATTGTTCTCGGTGAAAAGTAAGTACACATTCAGAACTAATAACTTTTCTCCCTGAAGCTCTTGCATATATATGTTTAGTCACCACAACGCCTGAATGGAATTGGTAATGTAAATGTCAGTTATTGTTAACCAAGATTAATATGTTTGAGGCCAAAGGTGTGGTATTAGCGTAATGCTGATTTACTGGGGAAGTACTGGAGGCTAAAACACCTTGCCAGCAAATAGCAATTGGAAGTTTTACAGCGGCAATTCGGAGAGTTCAGCTTTGCAGTCCAGGATGGAATAGTGCATTTTTGTTCATTAGCCCTCGGGATATTTGATTCTCTTTTCTTTTTTAGCAGAACATCGTATTTCTTTCACGCAGATGAGAGTTTGCAGTGTGGTAATCTGCAGTTAGCTGTAATTAGCTGTGATGACAGAGTTGAACACAATTGCCAGGATTGTAAATCAGGGGCTAAACAGGTTTCTGCAGTATAACATCATAAATCTCACACTAGGCTTACAAACTACATTGCTTTAGAAACTTGCGCGTGGAAGGAAGCAAGTGTTATCTCTAGGAAAGTGGTTAGAGAGGTAAATTGCATGGTTACCTGTGCAAACACACAGGTTACACCAGGAACCTTCAGCAAGGTTTTTCTCGGTTCCAGATGCTCCTGTCCAAAAGTTCAGGCACTCTGTCCATAATTTTTGTTATTTTTTTAAGCAGCTGGCAGATAGGTGTTAGATACAATTGACCTTTCTGCTTGTTATATACTGAAAAGCAGAGTGATGCTGATAATTTAGTGCCAAACACATCAGCAGTGTTCCATTAAACATTTTAAATTACTAATATATTAAATATGCTGTATATATTTTTGCAGTAATTGCTCTTAATAGTAACAGTATTTATTTTATAAATCAAGATCTTGATCTAGTTACAGGGATCAGTGTTTTTTGTTATGAAAATGTGCTATAAAAGAAATGCAAACCCTCAAAAAACAGCTATTGCCCAGCCACCTGTAATACTTTTCACTTTACCAATTAGTTTTATGTTAGGCCATTAATCATGTAACTGTTTAGGAAGTATGCAGAATATTTGCATTGGGTTACTTGTATGATGAATTTACAATGATCACATTTCAAACCTTTTTATCTACCTGAAGTATTTGCTTATTAGAGTTGATTTCCAGAATTATACCATGTTCAAAAATCTCTGGCTAACAGGGAAAATTCAAAAGCCTAATACAGCTTTATAGAGATCATATAAATATATAACAAATGAATCCATAATTGTGCCTTTAATAAGCATCCTCCTGAATTGGTGATCTGTTTTGAAATGTTTTGCGTTCCTGACACTTTTTTTTGTAGTTTTGCTCTGCGTAGTAAATTTTGGCCAAACAAGTAAAAGTGCATTCTGAGACTTAACTTTTTCTGTTTAAAGGTGTTAAAAAAATCCAAAAGCTTGGTTTAGTTAACTTAACTAGTTAAGCTTTTTAATCAGCTTAAATGTATGATCTCTTGCACTGAACTAAATTTGAGATGTAATAATAATAATAATAATAATTCTTCTAGCAAATGAAAAGTTTGCATTAGCTTCTTGTCTGACTGAAATCTAGAGGAATGTGCTTAAATTATAAATTTTGGTATGAATCTGTTGTGAAGCCAAGTATTTATCAGGAGCTTATTTGATGCTATCTTGAGTTGGGCAACAGTTAAAAGGCAGCCTTGCCTGAGCACCTTCCTCCCCTCAGAAGTCTTGAAAATCATAACTGCCTGCACTAGTTTTGCCCCAGTTTTTTCTCCGCCACAATTTCATATTTTGTCCAACATTGGTCGTGGTACTGTCTTGGATATCCTGAGTAGCCTTAAGTCTTCTGAGGAAAAATCTTGCAGCTGCCCAGGTGTAGTTCTCTGGAGTCAACAGAAAAACTAACTGGAAAGGGGAATGTCCTCTCACAGTTACCACTGTTCTTTGAAGAAGGTTGTACCTGGAGCATCCTGGCCTGCTCAGACACCTCTGTTCTGTGCCAGACTTTGTCAGTTAACTGAGCTTGTTACCCACATGCTGTAACATGGTGAGGTGGTTGGATTGCTTTTGGGTTTCCAGTGGCCTTGGCTGATGTGAAGTTGATGGCTCTGTGCACAGCTTTGACACTCCATGTGCACTTTTCCTTCCCGTGGGTGTCACACGCTTTCATTTCTGCTCCCAGCTCGTGTTCTTGCAGTTCTGTTGTGTTTGAAGGCCTGCACAATCAAGAAATTCTTTTATCAGCTCCTGTGATAAAATACAGCCAGTTTGAAGTTTGACAACAGCATACTAATACAATTACTAGTATTTCTTAATACCGCATTCCTGAGCTCCTTAACCAAAGAGTGGCTGCAGGGACAGTTTGACAGATAAAAACATATATATAGTTGTTCGACTTTTAATAGTTTTTTGCCTGCAACCATAATCTGTATCATTATTTTTTTTAGTTTAATTCTGTTGGACAAGTTTCAAAGATAAATATGGTGTGTAATAAGTCTTTGCAGCCTCTAATTTGTGAAGGAGTGTCTGTCCAGTTAATACTTGCTCATTGAAGCAAGGGGTTTTGAAATAGCTGCAGTATGAACTATAATTACTGATGTCTGTTTCCTATTCACCTATGGCTTCTGGCATTTGATCAAAAACTGTAATGTATTGCTTAATCTCAAAGCATTCCCCACTTTCAAAAATATTTACCTCATGAGAATTGCACAGCACTAAATGACCTTAGCAAAACCGTAGTAGATTTTTATTAGGCATTGATCATATGTAGCTAATCCACCAACAAGTATTTTTTCCTGTTATTTTTGAATGTTGGTAATTTAGATATGGATGTATTTATAGTGTACCTCTAGTGCAAGCTCAAAGCATCTTAAAAAGTATAAAATATATTAGTAAAGGGGTGGGTTTTTAGTTCACAAATGGGGGGGCTAAAAAAGGGAACACAAAGGTCGAGCAATTTATGTGAGGGCAAACTGCTACCTGGCAGCAGAGTGGCAAATGGAATCTCCTGGTTTGGAGTTTTTCAAAGCTGAGAATAGCATAGAGAAGTCAGTCTTGAAAAATTATGAGGCAGGTGCCTAAATCTTATTGAAGGGCATTGGGAATTGGGCACCTTATTACCATCTGTCCCACCAAGAGAGTAAAAATCTGGGATATTGAGCGCAGATGTTCCGAGCATCGCAAGGGTAAGTAGAAACCTTAATTTCATCTGAGAAAAGTTGTCATCTTTCTTGTTGAAAAATGCCTGCACTGCTTTGATCTGCCTCCAGCTGTGTTTATTATACCATCAAATCTTGTCTTCCTGGTTTCTGTGGAACTGTTTGTAACAGAATTTAGAGTTCTTCTATTTCTTTCCTTGGAATCAGACCTGAAATATAATGTTTTGTCCTCAAAAAGCCTGAGAGTTACAAAGACACTAAGAAATGCAAACAGCCAGCTTTATAAGAGGAGCTCTGCAGATTTTGCATGTGATTGCTCTTGTCATGCTCTTTCCTTGATTATGTTCAGAAATATGACGGGCACCATCTGAGGAAGGAGAAGGCTGTTTGCAGTGAACAGACAGTGTCATGACAAGATGTTGGATGAGTTCCAAATGAGAGCAGCATGTCAGTCACTGAGTCATCATCCTGACTTGAACAGTGCTTTCATTTCTCTCGGAGGTTCCCAGGTGTGCTGAGTGCTTGACTCACACAGGTGGCAGTGACTCCAGGCC
This sequence comes from Pipra filicauda, assembly GCF_003945595.2. Taxonomy (NCBI): domain Eukaryota; kingdom Metazoa; phylum Chordata; class Aves; order Passeriformes; family Pipridae; genus Pipra; species Pipra filicauda. The sequence goes on along the minus strand of NW_024104687.1, from coordinate 610,025 downwards.
AGCACAGAGAGACCACAGGTTGAAATGAGTGTCTGTGTTTCCGCGTTACGTGGCCTAATGAATCAGCCTTTGGCAACTTGGGCTGGAACCGAGTGCAATACATACAATGTAGAAGAAAAGATAGGTGTGGAAATAAGGATTCTTACCCAAATGAGAACTGGCTGCTTTCTGGGAGCCAAAGCGGGAGTTTTGTTCATCATTTTGTTCACAGCCTGTCTGAAACGAACAACATTCATGTAGCCCAAACAGCAGATTTGGATACAGAGCAAAGTGTAATGCTGCCTGTGGACTCTCAGCTAGATAGTGTTTATGGTGTTTTAGGGCTTTCTATGTAGAGAACTTGTCAGATCTTCTTTAAGACTGAAATGCTAGTTGGCCTCTACTGGTAGAGACCATTAATTCCAAACTGCTAGCACTGTGAATTTACCAGTGCTGCTCAAAGAGATGAACAGCCTGCATCATCTCTGATAATGTTGATTCTGTCAAATCTTCTGTATCTGCGATGAAAAATCATATTTTGTGAATTGAAAAGATTCCTCCCAGCATATCCAAGGAACATTGAGATTTTTTTAACATTTGATTCCTCTTGTGTGGAATTTATAAAAACACCTTCTCCACAATTATATTCCAAGTGTGTCACCAGCTCCTCGAACAACACTCCCTGTAATAACATAGGTTTCTAAGAAAGCCCTAAACAAAACTAGGTGTAATATGCCAGAATAAACTGTAAACACCCAAAGAACGTCAGCAGGTTGACACATTTCCTGATTCAGCTTCTAATTACCATCAAACAATGTCGAACGGAGCTTTTATTTTTCGCAGAGTTAATGAAGAGCGTGTGGAGAGCAGCCTGCTAGCAAGAGCTGTGCTCTGTTATCTGCTGAAGGAGTACACAAGCTGCAGAGGGGGAGAGTCAGCCAAATGGGCTTTTCCAATTTGAATACTTTTCTGTTTATAGAAATACATTTATAAAATGTCCTCTGCTCTCACCACAGCAATGCCAAGGGCCTTTCTCGCAGAAATACATCACAGAATACTCTTGGTTAAGAATTATTTCCTTTACTTCTCTTGCTGTGTTGTTTGTTTGTTTGTTTGTTTAACAAACAACGCTTTAAAATATGCTTAGCTTTGGGTCACTTTAATTTTTAAAGAACAGCTCAGGGAAGGGCTTTGGGTGTGCTTTGTCAAGCAAGAGCGTGTTTTTCCAGGCTCTGTGGGGCTGCCATTTCATGTCATGCCTTTAGCAGGCTTTTTAAAGATCTGTGTCACATCTCACAGCCTGGTGTGGACTGCCTGCCTTTGGGGTCAGGCCTCAAGGTTACCTGTCTGGTGCATTTGAGCAGCTTTTCCTTGCTTTCCAAGCGCTTCTTCCTAAAGGAAAAAGTGTGTATTTTTAAAGCAGTTCCTTTCAGTGATCTGGTTTAGAGTGCCTGTCCACAAATAGTTGTGTCGAGCTTACTTGGGGGGTGGAGGTGAGAGCAAAAGGAAGGATGAGATTCCTTTAGCAGAGGAAAGAGGGAGGGTATAAACCTCTTACCCTGACATTATCTCAGGTCATACTGTACTCAAGGGCTCAGTTCTAGTCTCCCAGCACTCCCATTGGAATCACCTTCCCTGATTTGGGTCGCTGATGATAATGCTGGGCGTTGTTGTTAACTATGGATTTGAAGCATAGAATTATCTGATGTAATTAATTTTCTTTTTCTTTTCTGATTCAATCAAAAAAACCCATGCACTAGGAATATATTGCCAGACTCTTTCATCATGAAAGTGCCACAGTTTAGCCACAGACTGCTCTCTGGGGATCATATTCTGCTGCCCTCAATCAAGAAGATCCTTTACTCCAAAACTGGTCAGACTGGAACAAATAAGGGTGACAAAATTTGTATGAAAACAAAGGATTGGAGATATGGACCTGCATTTGCTAAGGGGTATGGAAATTAGCTCCTATTTCAATGCTGAGTGCAGAAGGGTGTATAAATGTTTAAACTCTGAAGGCAACTGTTAGGTGGAGAAAATTAAGCTGGGAACTGCTGTGCCTGGTGCTGCTAAACATAATCTAGCACTTAAGTGCTGACACAGCCTGTATAGAGAGAGCTCTCCTACCTGGTAACTGCTTTGCTGTGCCTGAGCTCAGTTCTCCTGCATTAATATTCATTGGCCTCAGCACTGCATGTTGCCAGAGTTCTAGCAGGTATTTACAGATCCTCAAAATGGGATTCTCACTGGATTTAATGGGCTCCATCAAAAAATCTGGGTCTTACCTCTGAGGTTTCTGGAATGTTTGCTTTCTCCCAGCCTTGAGTAAGCTGCAGTGGAATGAGTTGTGGAGAAGGGAGTGTTGCGAGATTCCAGGCTTCAGATCCTATGTCTTTGATGCAAGGAAAAGGGAAGTGTGGGAAAGAGGAAGGGAGGAACTGAGAGCAGAAAAGGCTGCAACAGCAGAGATAAAGAAAGGCAAGTGTGTGGTGGAAACTCTTCCTGCTCCTCTGCTGTCAATGGTGAGAAAGTTTGTCTGTTAAAAACCAGATGCTTGGTTTCCACCAATTGAGGGTGCATCCCTTGCTGTTGTTTGGGTACAGGAGGTGTTAAACAGCTTCCTCGAGGCTGCCTGGTTGTTGTTTATATTTCAGCATGTGAGCTCTGTAAAATTCCACACAACTCCTGCTGTAAGAACAAAAATGACCTTCCCAGAAATGTTGTTGTGTGGTTCAATGGGAGTTGAACGGAGTTTATCACAGCCCATGTGTCCCTTTCATTACTGTCACATGAGATAACCAGATGCTGCTACCAGAGGTGTACCAGTCACTGCTGCCAACACTGGAGACAGGCTGGTGAGAACTGGAAGAACTACCAAATAGACCATGTAGGGCACATTTTCAATGCCAACCTGGAGTGCACAGACCTTCATTAACGCGCTTCCTTACTTTGGAAGGAGGAAGTTCCTGGGTTATACAAACCATTCAGGTGTAATCTAGTGGGACTGCTTCTGTAATCCTGAGTGTCTTCTGAAAATGTGGCCATGCAATGTGGAAAATCAAGCTATAGCATAACCTCTGCCTGTCGTGTCTGAGCTCCCTCTGGTGTAGGCAGAACGTGTCCTGCTTGCACAGGTGTGAACAAAACCCTCCTGGAGCTGCATTGCCCCTGCGTCAAACGCTGTTCATTGCTGTCCCACGGGCCATGCACACAGCTCAGAGTCAGGACTGCTCACTCACGGGGGTGCACTGGGGTAAATACACCCTTTTTCCCCCAAATAAGAGCACAGACAGGTTAGGGAAGTTTGCCAAGGCTGTGGAGAATATGACTCACAGGATACAGAGAGCTGATCTCATGCTAATCACAACCAAGCACAGGCAGCCTGACATTTGACTTTCATACAGGGAAAACCTGGCTGCAACCCTTGTGATTCACACCTAATCTGCTCTAAGCATCTCCTTGCCACTGCTCATAACCCACTGGTCTTACACATTTTGCATGTCTTGTGTTGAATATTTCAATTGACTTAATTATTGTCTTAAGTAAATGTTAACTAGATATTTATGAACCATAGGATGTGAATTTTTGTAAAAATAGGTTTTGGGGAATAATTGTTAGAAATTCACGATTCTTCCCATGTTATTTAGTTGGTGTGAAATTCCTGCACTTTGGTGATGTTTCAAGAGCAGTATAATCCTTGGTGCACTAATTTGCTAGTGCAATATGCCTCAGACAAAAGATTTGCTTTACCAAGACTGAGCAGATGCTTTGTTTGAAATTTCCTACATAGCCCAGTATTTCAGATTTAGCACAAAGGCATTGCAAATGTTAATGTACCTCAGTTGATCCTTGCAGCACTGCTCAGCAGTGCAATTCATCCTCTAAGCACAGGATTTTACTTCTAGAAAAAAAATAAGTGGAAGTGCTTAGATCACGTAGACTCCATTAGAAATAGGATGTCCATCTAGTAATAGAAAAAAATGTGTGAATTTATCCTGAGGATAAATGGGTACAGATCTATGGAAGCAAGCAGTCTTTTTATGGAAGTGGAGTTGCACATGTTTTCTCCAGGGATCGGTTCAGTCCACTTTACCTTTGTAGTTTATGCTGAAATTCTTCAAGATAGGGAAAACTTGCAGAGTATTTTTATGTACTAAGTGCCTGGCATAGATCAGAGTCTTTACTTTCCACTTCTGCTAGCACTACAATCATTTAAAATTAAAGAAAAAAAATAAAACAAGTAATTAATCCTGTATGAATGTTCAAACGTTCAGTTACTAAGAGTTATTTTCTCCCTCTAGACCTTGGACTTCCTCTGTGTGTGATCCAAGAAGGCAAGTAGAAGTCTTTTTCAGGAAAATACAATTTTCAAGCACCCTGATTGTGCTATGATACTTGCTCTACCTGAATCTTTTTAGATAACAGGCATCATGCTGCCTCTCGTTTATTTATCTCTGATCGAAGAGCAGGGGAACACAGAAGTGGCATTCAAGGAACATGTTAGAGGTGTATATACAGTTTGTGATAGTAAGATCAAGCAGAACTTGTGACAGGGAGAATTTTCTTCATCTAGAAAGTCAGCTCTGCTCGTAATAAGATCCTCCCTCACAAAGGAAGAAAGAACAATCTGGAAAACTGTCTCCCCCACCCCCTTGCAAGGGCAGTCTGATCTTGTTTTTAGGGTGCAGACTGGGACACTGGATATTTTTCCGTGGTCTTTTGCAGGCCAGACTAAGATCATCCTGTCCTCAGTCCCATCTGGGTAACAACCAGCCAGCTCCAGTCCCAGATCTGTGCAGCTCTATTCGTGTGGTGCTGTGCCCACTCCATTAAACCTTCTGAGCGTCCCTAAGCCTGGTTTGAAAAAATCAGGGCAGACATTCCCCAAAAGAGCAGAGGTCAGTGTCCAGCACTGGCACCATTTCACTGTGGGACCCTGGAGAAAGTGCTCCAAGCCGGATTTTGGAACATGCAGAGCCATCCCAGATCCCACTGTTAAAATGCTACTGATCTTTGCACAGGACCTGCTCAGTGGCAGGCTCTGGTTTGTAAAGCCACTCCAACTGTGACACTGCCCCACAGGGAGGCTGTGCAGGAGCTTGGGCATTAACCCCTGAGTACAGGGAACATTGTTTGGATCCACTGGGAATTTAATTATTTATACAAACAGACTTGGCACTTTTAGGGAGGATCAGTCAACCCTGGGGTTTCAGTGGCTGGGATATTTCCATAGATGTGGGAAGAGTGTCCTCCAGTCTCTAGTCCAGGCACAGATGGGATGCTAAAATTCAACTGCTACCTATAGGGAGAACCCTCTATAAAGGGTTATGAGGACAATAGGAATAAGGAATCATCATGAATTCTTCCATCTATGTAAGAAGGAAGGACTAAGTCTGCTTTACATAGGCAGGTAAGTAATGGTACATGGAAATTCCAACTTCCAAATCCTTTCAGAATGACATCTAAGAAGACTGCTTCAAAAATATGACTTTTTTGACTTTTTAATTATCATTAATTAAATTTTGGCTTTCCTCATGTGGGAAGAAGGAATGTAAAGGCAATGCAGTTAGCTTCTTGCATATCATCATGCCATAAGTACTTCTGAAGAGGGCTGCAGTCAGTTCAAAAGGGGCGTGCACTTGAGAGCTCATAGACCACTTCCAAACTGCATTACAAGCTGGGTTTTCATTTTCTCCTAGTTCTAAGGAAGATCAACAAGACAGAGTTATTTACAGGAGATATTGGACATAGGGTCTCACCTAGAAATATTTACCTGATCTCTTTACGCTTCTTTAACAATAGACACACATGGGGCTGAAGGGGTTGAAGGAATGACCTGTGTTTGGGGGAGAAGGGAAATGCTCCCATTTGGCTTTTCCTCCCCAGGGAGGCTGTTGCCCTTTCTGAGGAGCCCAGCACTGCACAGTGAACGGCAGGGAGGTGTCTGTATCAGAGGGAGGGTGGCTGGGATGCAGAAGCAGCCAGTTTTGTGCTTCAGCGTAGCCTGGAAAGCAGCTCTGACCCGAGGAACAAAGGCTGTGGCTGGCACACCTTGGGGGGATGGCAGCACCCACAGACCACGGCTCTGCCTCCTCCCTGCCCCTGTGCCAGTGCAGAGAACCCCTTCCCTGGCTTCCCCCAGCCCAGTGCAGCTCTGCCATTGTAATTCTGCTGCAGTCGTGCTGCCATCGGAATTCATTTGTCATATGCTAGGAACTGGAATCCATCAAAGCGTGTTCACTGGCCTTTTAATTAGTGTTAGATTAGCATTTTAAGATATGGGTAAATTCCCAAGTCTAACTTTGTTTAAAGGTGCATATTCAATACAGTAGCCAGGAAATCATGTATTCTCATGTACTTATTACCTTAGTAATGTAATGCTGGGAGGGAAAAAGGCAGATAATACTTCCGACAAATATTAAATGTTATTTGTAAAGCTACTGTCTGTGAATTTAAACAGAAAATCATTCCTTGCCATGAAACACACACAAATTTCTTTTGTGGCTTTCATGTTTCATTAAAGCTTTGTATGTGGAGGAGAAGAAAATCTAAATTGCTACTTAATTAAAGGGATACTGTCAGATTAAATATATTTTGAAGAAATGAACTTTGCTTTTTACCTGGGTTGTCAGTAACACCTAGGATTATTGAAAATGAAATATTTTTTAACATCTAATATACTTCTCACCATTTATCAAGCTGGGTCTTTTCTTCTCCTTGGCTGGTGAAACTAAAACAGTCTCTTGCTTTTCCCTGTAGTCAGCTCCGTTGTCTGGATCCTATTAGCTAACCCAATATTGGAGAGCTTCAGGTTGTAAATACCACGAGGTGAAGCTTACAGCTAAACCAAAAAAAAGAAAATGTATGGCTCTGTCTTTATTCCATTAAAATATTTCTCTAAAGCTGGACATAATGTAATATATGCTCCTTTAATCATGTTTTCATCACCACACAGCATGTGCAGAGTGGGCTAAATCCTGGGAAGTGCTGAGCAGTGCTGGGTGTGTACCTTTCCCTCTGACTGAAGGCCAAAGGTTCTAAATTTGCTCAATTGTATGGGAAGGGGTCAGACATCTCTGTCACAGTGCATGGAAACCCGAGCCCAGTCCCACACAGGGAGCTCCCTGCTGCTGCAGTAAAGGCTTAAATTAGGACCAGAACGTGAGAGTACGTGGGTCCCTCTGACAAGTGAGAATGAGAAGTGGTGTGGAGCCCCTCCAGCACCTTTGCTTTCCTACAACATCTTCATGGTCCTGTGTAGAAGGGCAGACCAAATCTTACTGAGGCAGGTCCAGGGGCAGCTGTAGGGGAGACTGGATTCTGCAGGGATGGTTTTGGTGTGGGTTTTACTGGAGCTGCAGGAAGAGGACAGAGAAGGTGTGTGTTGTGGGTTAATATTATTATATTTGGAAATAATAATATATGCAGCAATCCCAGAACTCTGCAATATCAGAAAGGGCATTATTTACAAAATGGCCCTATCTACCTACACCACTAGAAAGCTGGTTTTGGAGTTTCATATTAATGCACATTAGCATCCTCATGAACCTATCTGATAATACTTATACATGGAGACTTAAGCTCCTTAAGCAATGTTCACACCTCCATGAAAAATAATACAGTTAAGTTCTTCCTTTAAATAAACTTTCTAAGCAAGTCTATTAACAGTTATCTGCTATCTGCCACAAGGGGAAACATGTAGGCAGTTCTGTAGTGCCTTATAAATCTTGGGCTGCTGAGTATTAGGTAGTGAATTAAATGAGAAGTGGGAGCTCCTTTCACTGGATCCTCCTACTTCATTTTACCACGTGGGGATGTTTGAGTCCTGAGGAAACAATCTGCATCCCCAAGGGATGTGTTCCTGCATTCTGAAAAATAAGCCTTCTGTGTAAAAAGCATGTTAGAATGTTTTTGTAGCAAAGATTTACCATGGCCTGGGAGTATAAAAACCTGCCCTGGTGTTGTACAGTGTTGTGTCATTCTAAGATGAGCATGTTCATAGTGAGACCACTCATAAAATCTGACTTCAAATATCTGGACATGTCCACAGGCTTCAAAAGCAAACAATAGCCTGTGGTTTGGCTGCTGCTGGGGAGTTGGGCAACTGGAACTCAATTCCCAGGTCGACTGTTTCCTCTGACTGTGAGCAATTCACTTCATCATTCCCTGCTTTGCAGTTCCCTCTCCTAAGGGGTGGTGAGGGGAGTGAAGGAGTACGTTCCCAGCCTTGCCATGGGATGGACATGGATCTCCACGGTGGAAACCACTCGAGTCACTCTGTGGACAGAGATTCTGGGCAGGGCCCGTGAGCAGGAGCTGATGGGAAACTCTGTCTACCATGAAATGCTATCACATGATTAAAAAACAAACTCTAAAGAAGGGCTGTCATTGTAAATCAAATTCCATAGACTTTTTGTTTTGTGTTCCATACATTTGTATGAAATCTTACTGTTTTCATCCCATTTGGTGCTGCATGAATTTTCCACAATGGCAGTGGAATTTCATTTTAGTAAAAAAACCCCCTCAAAAACTGGAGGATTTGGATTCTAACCACAAAAGTTAAGCTAGGTGGATTTATAATATGCCATAATCGAATAAAAATACATAAACAGGGAATCAGTCATGTACAGACAACACAGAACATAGATAATTCCTTTCAGGATTAAGCATATGGCCAGCAGCTGGCAGATCTCTGCAGATCTCTGTGAGACTAAATGATAACGGAGACATCCTCTGCTGCATGTTCCTGGGTGACAATAACTGGTAGGAAGGAAAAGACTGGCCATTCATAATCTTTATTTTATTCAGTGAGACTTTTATTTCTGTTTTGAAAAGGAGAAGGATGACAAGTAAAGGCAGAAGCTTCATGGAAAGCATAAGCCTGTATAAATGGCAGCAGTGGGAAAAACAGGCTTTTATTTTCTTTCAAAGACATAAAATTAAACAGAACTTTCCAGCATATGTTAGTATTCATAACTCTTGCAGACCATGCATCAGAACAGAAGACTTGTGATGATTATTAGTCCTTTGTATTGCGGTAGGTCCTGGAGATCAGGGTGCTATTATGCTGGTTGTTCATAATTAGAGATTGTGTACTCCCTGGAGTAGTGACTATCTCAATAAACAAGACAAAGGATGAGAAAAAGGAAGTGGTATTGTTCTCATTGCACAAACAGTGCACTGAGAAACTGGCAAATTAAGTGCTTTGCCCAAGTTCATGCAAGAAATCTTTAGCAGAGTTTGAGAGACAAAGCTTATTGTTGTGTTTGCCATGTAGGTATTAGTGGATAGACCCCCTTCTGCAAAAGAAAGGAAATACTGTTTGAAATGTCAAAATATTTTCAGATTTGAGAAATAAATTAATCGTTGCCTTCTAAATCTATTACAGTCACATGAATGTCAGGTTTTTATTTTTGAAAATTTTGATTTTCTTTTTCAATTTCCCCGGTCTCTTTCCATCCATCTTTCTCTTTAAAAAGATCCTAGTAGAAAAACTAGGAAAGGAAAGAGTCGAGAGACCTCAGGAGGAAAAAACGATAAGCCAAAATTCTGATAAAACCAACACAATCTCCCCACAGTTACCAGCTTTACTTAAAAACCCTGACAATTTGTCAATATGAAAAAAGACCCAATTCGTTCATGACAGACACAATTCATTTAGTCTCTTGTTTTCCCCTCTTGTACCACAAACACATGGAAGCCCCCAAACCCAGTCTGAGATGAGGGCAGAAGAAATACCTGGCCATGCCCTGGTGAGGCTGCCCAGGGAAATCAGCCCAGGACACTCCACACGTTGCCAGGACTGTTCCTGCTCCCTGGGGCTGAGCTCCAGAGCTGCCGTGCCCAGACTGCCCAGGTGGGACAGGGCTGGAGCCAGGATGGGGCTGGAGCTCCCAGGGCACTTGGACACGTGGGAGTCCGTGCCACAGACCTGGGACAGGGGCAGGGGCTGGGAGCTGAGGGGCTGCAGAGCTGGGGCTGCAGCACTGGGAGCAGTTCAGGAGGGTTGTTGCCAATGCCTTGTACCAACCTGTGAGCCTGAGCTCTTGCTCATTTTGGGGTTTTAAGCCCTCAACTCTCTCTCTTCCCTACAGGACCTAAAACAGGCTTCTCACAACAACCTCCTGCCGTGTCTGCACCAGTCAAAACCTGCCCTGTGGTTGCAGAGCTCTCAGAGCTTGTTTCACCCTTCCAGTTCTTCGTGGGATGTCAAGAGCCCACAACACCCGTGGGGAGTTTGTTGTTGGTGCTTTTCAAGATGAACACATGAAATAGAGATGCTGGATGCACAGCCTTCTTTTGTGCACCCCTTCTTCCACCCCTCGATCCATCCCGTCTCTCCTTGAGTACATTGGAGGCAAATAATGTGGTTTGTTTCTTTTTGTCCTGGTTTCTAGTGCCAGGATCACTGTGCAATGACTCCTGTGCTCGTACGGAGCTCAAGGGTTTCACCCTCTAGGCAGGGTTGGGGGTCCTTGGACATCATCCTGGAACGCCTTGTGGCATAAACAGGTTTTAAATATGGTCTGAGACCTCCCATCATTTGAATGACAATGATGTAACATTTTTATAACACTTACCAACTTCAAAACCTGAAGGAAAAGCAACCAAATTAACGAAACAAAACCCTTTGCTAAAACCTAATACTTTTTAGAGCACAAAGTTGCCATAACAACTTGATGCAAAAGTCTTTGGTGGCAACTTTGTACTTGGTCCTATTGAGGCTAAAACAACCTTACCCTTGTGTTAATACTTAGCCAGCATAGTAAATACTATTGGTTACAGAAAATTAAAACTTTTAAATAGTGAAACTACTTTTACTGAAGTAAAAGAAACCTCTTAAATCTAAGTGTTTTTCTTCTTTTAAAAAAGCATAATTTGTCAGACATTAAAATAACAAAAGGTCTTTGAAAAAGGATTATGGTTTCTGATGTTTCACTACGAGAATGGATTTACTTTATATCCTACTGATGTTGTAATCTTGAATTCTGAGGTAATGTTTTAGCCCTTTCTTTTCACATAAATAAAGATTTCAATGATAGCACTTCATTTCTTCTGTAGAACTTTCCTTTATTTTTCAAACTACTCATTTTCTCTCGCTTAAACCATTTCATCAGAATAACATACAAATTGGATGCAGTGCTTATTAGGAGGGGAACAGTTAGAAAGGCATTTCAAATCAACATACTGCTGGCTGTGAGGTAGATTTTAAAGGAAGAATTTCCATATTGCTTATATGTTTTCCTCCACAATTTACCTTAAAAAAAAGCCTCATTTTTAAGATTTCCTGGTAAAATATGGAGATATATTTTTTAGTATATTGTGGGATATTTTTGTATTCTAAAGTCACTTGAGTTTTCATTGCTTCCTGGAGCACAAACAATTGTTTTCCACCAGTACTAAGCACTGAATTTTAAGAATCAAAAAGCATATTTTAGCATGTTAACAAAACACTTGGTAATCAGACTGACTCCATCCCCTCTTGAAAAACGGTGCTGTATATTATATTTCTTTGGCTTGCATAGGTTTTAATTAACACTAAATGTCTTTAAAGAGTTACAAATTCCCACCCTCTGAAACAAAATCCACTCTTTTCACACAATTGGGCTGCTTTTTGGGGTTGTTTAGTATCTTATGGGAGGGTGAGTGGTGTAGACAGCAGAGTATCTTTAAAAGACAATTGTTTACTACCAAGGGAACAAAGAGTTCTCAGGGAGGCTCGACAGAGATTTCCCTGCAGCAACTTCATCATTATTATCTTGCTTGCCAAATAGGGACCATTCTCCTGACTCTCACCCTGCCACCTGCCTTTGAAAGTATAGAAGAAGTGGTGTTTATAAACCAGATTTTTTTCTCCATTCTGTAGAGTGAAGTGAAGGCCAAAGCCTTTTCCGCTCCAGCAGAAGCAGCAGGGAGGAAACACAAGTAGTAATTACCTTAAACAAGCAGCAATAAAGGCTGCTGCCGCTCAGGCCACGGGGGCTGAGGACAGGATGGAGGGTGGAGGTGTCAGCACTCAGAGCCCACAACAACTGGGGGCAAACCTGGCATCCTGTGGTTCTCCAGCCTTCTCCTCCCTGGCCGGGCTGGGATACTGGGGGGCATCAGTGCCCAGAGCCAGGGGATGGCTGTGCCCAGGGGAGCAGTCCCACTGATGGAAAGGGTGAGAAATGCTTGCAAGAGAAACTTAAGAGAGCAACAAAACACCTTGAAAACCCCCTATGGAGAGGACAGAGTTTGGTTCAATCCTGTCACAATTATTCTCTGAAGTTTTCAGTCATCTCATCTTTTGGTGTAGGTTTTTTTTTCCCTGAATAAGGATCAAATTGACTTTTATTTTATACTTCAGTACAAAATATTCTTCTTTCTTTTTCTGACTGTGTTCCTAGAGGCAGCTGCTCTGCTATGGGAAACTTGCTGACAGCAGCAAAGCCACCACAGAGGAGCTGGGCACGAGGAGCAGCCTGGGAGGTTTGACAGGGAGCATGTGGTGCTTGTGGGTTCATTGCAGAAAAAAGCATGTGCCTTAAAAATGGTGAAGAGACCAGCCAGGCCTTGGTGCCTCCTGCAGCCCCACACCATGGGCCCTTCTGGACAGTCATCTCCTGGTGTCTCACCAGCCTGGCAGGCTGTGGCCAACACAGGTGAGATGGGACAGCACTGGGGATGGACTGGGGGGCTTGGACAGGCTGCCCCACCAACAGGATACACTTTGGAGGCTCCCACCCTGAACAGCCAGATCTTCGTGTCCCTCTTGAGATGTGTGGCAGATTTATTTCTGCTAATTTTTTAAGTACTGAGTGTATCTAGTGTACTTATTGCTCCTAATTAATGTGAGAATAAAGAATCAAAGAGGGCATTCCTCCAATGAGTTGTTTTTGAAGAGTGACAAATTAATCCCCTTGGATATGGCTGAAGCCAGGGAAGATCTTTTTGTTCCTCTAACAAACTGCAGCAATTAGACGTTCAAAACTCTGCTCACGATAAATAGATTTTAATACCTATTTATTCTCTTTTTGTGTGCCCGAATCCTGGGCCTCGTATCCCTCCATCCTCCACATGTTCTCTCAGGTGACTGGAGGTGTCAGAGCGTGTTTCCAGTTCTGGAGACCTGTGTGTGCACACCCGTGTGTGACACACCGGTGCCAGGGGCTGCACCGAGCCATTGAAATGCAAATTTTGTTAGACGTCTTCTTAGGCTCCTGTGAGCTCCGGACCAAATCCTCAGTGCTCGCACAGTTACCTTCATTTGCTTGCCCTGAATGTACGTTTTGATAAGGAAACATTTGATGGCTGAGGTTTTTATTTTGGTACGGCTCTCTCTGCAAACGCATCGTGACATTTCAAGGGGATACTTGTAATCTGCTTTAATAAGGATCAGGTGGCATTTACCACCGCTCATCCCGACTTCGCGGGTACAACTCTAAATCTTCACCTGCTCGCGGGGTCAGAGGGGCGGGACAGGGTTTGGGGGCGATAAGGCAGGGACGAGATTCCGAGCGGCGCTTTTCCCGATGGGGACCGGAGATAAGCGAGCCGGAGGTTTCCAGCCTGGATTGTTCCTCTGGGTCGGGCGCTGGGGAAGGCGTGGGAGCCCCTCTGTGCCGAGGGGATCAGATTTGGGCTGTGTCAATGCTATCAGCCCGGGACAGACCCCCGGCGCTCCTGCCCCTGCCAGCCCCGCTCCTCTGAGCCTGTGCCCCAGCCCCGGGGGACACTCAGCCCTGCCCGAGGGTCCCTCGCAGGAGGGTTATCCCAGTCCCCATCTCAGCTGCTCATCCAGCGGCAGGGAAGGGGAGCAGCTGCTCCGGGGGGGGCGGTGGCTGCGGGGAAGGACGGGCAGATTTGGACAGGAAAGGCTCCCCTTGGGCGAGCTTGGAGAGTGGGTTTTCCCTGCAGCTTTGGGCAGCCAAGGCTCCTCTGGGTCAGGTTGGAGGGTGGGTTTTCCCCGCGGCTTTGGGCAGCCAAGGCTCCCTCCAGGCAAGGCTGGAGGGTGGGTTTTCTCTGCAGCTTTGAGCAGCCAAGACTCTCTCTTGGCGAGCTTGGAGAGTGGGTTTTTTCCTGTGCCCTGTTTCTGCCGTGAGTCTCACACCAGGCTCGTGTGGCCGGACAAGGTGCACAGAGCAAGCGGAGCTTTCCATGTTTAAAGGTCTTTTCCACGTGCTCCAGGTGACCCCGGGTTGCCCTTAGATTTGCAACTGGCTAAACACAGCAGCCCTGCAAAGTGCACTATCCCTGCACACTCGAGGGAAGGAAGATAACTCTTATGTTTCACTGAAGCCATTCAAGACAAAATACCGTACAGTAAAACCTCTCTGCAGTGTTCAATTTCAGAAAAGTGCTGTTTTCACAGATTTTTTTTTTCCTTGGATATCAGACCTTTTTCAAATGGAAGCAGTCTGTAAATAGCTGTGAAAACCACTGAGAAGGGAAACTTTTATAAAGCAGAATTTATGCCACAGCATGTTCACATGAATGCAAAGATATATAAGTCTGATGATTTTTATCTCCTATAATACACTTTAAACCTCTTTTTTTTGGTACCCTCAATTAATGAAAAGTTTTAAAAATTAATTCTGTAGTGAAATTCTAGAGCTAGAATAGTCATGATAGCTTAAATTGAGGCTACATTATACTCAGTACTGTTTCAAAGTTTTTGGGCCAAATCTGAGCTATTCAGCCCAGGAAAGCAAGGTGAATGTTGAGGCTGGGTTGGTGTGGTCATGGTTCTTTCATGTCATGTGCAGCACAAATGGGAACTGGAGAGGCCAGAAGGGAGGGAGACTGGTTTTCCAACCCAAAGAACCAGTGAGGCACAGATGGAAGGTCTGGTGGTGTTGGTTACTGGGGGAGGAGTTGAGAGATGCAGTGGGGACAGCCAGATGGTGAGAGACACTGCACAGACACACATAAACCCTTGGTCTTTTTCCATATTTAAAGGAAATAATTTGCAAGATTTCTGGAAGCAGGATCTTCAGTAAAACACCACACAGCCTTGGAAGCAGAGAATGCTGTGTTCCCTGGACCCAAGGCCAAGCAGAACCAACTCTCATCTCCTCTTTGGTTTCTCACTCTCACTATCCCAAGCCCACATCGATTTTCACCCGGATATTATAGAGAGAGAGTTGCACAAATCAAGATATTTCTTTGCTTCTTTCTACTTCTGCCCACCTGTGGCTGCTGTAGTTCACAGTGGCCCTGCCTCTCCCTCAGCACAGAGCCCTGCTGCTGCAGAACAGGGCTCGACTGCAGCGCACACACTTATCACTTTATTTTCTCCTCCGAGCACGGAGTGGGAATGTCTCATCTGGCGTGTTGAACTCAGATCTAAGTGCTAAAATGTTTACTGCTTTCAATCCACCCAGCAGGACGCTCTGAGGGAAAGTGAGGGTTGTCAGCCTGCTGCTGATGGTCCCATCCACCTCCCAGGGCTCACGGGATCTCAAACCTCAGGCTTTCCATCGGTTTAGGGGACTCGTTCCACGAGTCCTTCAGATGGTTTTCTATTAACATTTGACAACATCTCAGCAATTGAAATATATTTAGTGAGACTAAAGCATTTAGATTGTGGTCTGCGAACTTCTGATCAAATTCTGCTTTCCCTAATTAATGCATTCCGGCACGTCCCTAATGACGTCCGGATCAACAAATAATTTCTGTTCTTCTCTAATGATAGGCACCATCCTTGGCACCAGAATACGGATAAATACATATATGTTTTTGTTATTCTGGAAGGAAAATCCATATGCTCTGGATAATGAAGGTTAAGTGACAATTTTTCTTCGCAGCCACTCATGTCTTACAGTCTGTGAACTGAAAACTGGATTAACCTTTAATTACCCCCCACGATCTCTCAACCCTGAAACAACATTACCACTCCTCCTAGTGTTATTTGCATACAGCATTTAATGAGAGAAACATCTGTTTGCATATTTCATATCATTAATATTATGCAGATGAGCTGAGTTTTCATGTTGCAATCGGCAATTGTGCAGAAATCTCCTTTTCTCTCATTTTTGGTCGATTTCCCTCCTCCAAACAATTTGCTCTGGCATGTATTAATTAGAAAAAGAGCTGCCTGGTGCCACTAGGCTTGCATATATAATGCATAAGTTCTATGTGATCTGAATGGCAGCACAGCAATATTCTCATGAATTTACAAAATATAGAATTATCTGGCTTGATGCTATTGGGCAAACCTGTTGATATTGTCTGAGGCAAATGTACTCTTTTAATAAAATGTACTACTGTGGCTGAAAAATTAAATGAATACAAGTAAGATTGCTGACAGGGGTTTATTCTCATGACTTTATAAAAATTATTTCTGTCTAATAGGATGAAACATATTCATTAGGTACCTGATCTGACAACCATTTGATTGACTGGAATTTAGGTTAGATTTCTATCTGTGTCTGTTCTCTCCAGCAACCTGAAGTGTTTCATGTGGCCCTACCATGAAATCTTTGCTCTGTACTAAGCCATGGCCATTGAAAACTGAACTGCTGCTTGTAGTGAGTGCATAAACCTGAAGTCTGGGACAAGCTTCTTGTTTTTCTTGAGAAATGAGGAGAATTTTCCATTTTGTTTAGCTTGAACCTGTTTTATTGAAATGTTCCTCAGTAGAGTTTAAGTAATTGCTGACATAAAATAAAGGGGGGAGGAGGGATTGAACTCTGGGGAATAACTGTGGGGGGAAACAGGATATTGATGTCCAGTTTGCTGCTTAAACTTCTCCAGGCCCTGGGTGTGGCAATTTGATGAGTGTTTAGTCAGCTCAAGATGTTTATGTCCTACATGTATTCCCAGTAAACAGGGCACATTATCTTTAAAATCAGGCTTTTAGAAGTGCAGCTGGACATTGTTCCTTTGCTGCTTTTACCATTTTCTGAGGGAATTTCCAGTGATTCCAAAGTAGAAATTATTGTCTACAGGGAGATCTGCAGCGTGTTTTCTATAGGTCCTAAATTTCTCTAACTCATCACAAACTGCTTCAGTTTGCCCTTTTGAGCCAATGTCAGCCAGTGACTACTGAAAGTTCACAAAACTTCAAATAATCCTTTTCCTAGGCTACCATGTGGATAAAGGCGAGCATGGAATTCACTTCACTGCCTGAAATGACACCTGAGCTATATTTACCTCCCAAACCATTCCATTGTTGAAGAGAGTTGAGTCGCTTTTGTGAGATTTGGTTCCTATTTATTGCTTGGACAAAAGGGCAGAAGCAAAACAGTTTGTGATACAGGAAGATTTTCTGACAAGAGCAGTATTTGCGTTTTCTGCTTTGGCCTGTTTCTTCCCAGTTGGATTTCAGCTAAGGAGGACTTCTTTCCATAAAATTTGTGGTGATCCATACCTCAGTGGTCCAGGATTGGCTGTGCCCACCTATTCCTAAAATAAGAGACACCATAGGTAATAATGACTACATAAAGATTAAATATGATTGATAAGTCTCTTTTTTCCTGATTGTGCTGCAAAATAATAATATGCCTCACTTCTAATTCATGACATAAATTTTATAGGAGACGTTTGTGGGGTGTTGTCTTTTATTATGGGAATCATTCTCACGATCAGTTACACGTTTTGTGAGAACATACATTCCTTTAAAGCAGATTTTCATAATTTAAGAGTTGCTCTATATAAGTAAAGCTTGTTTATTTAAAGGTCAGACTTGCAGGTAGGATTACTCTGGTTCTGTACACAAGTCATTGCTTTGGCACCTACCGGGCCTTTTATGCAAAAAAAAAATAAAATCCTTAATATATGCAAACTGTTGTGCATGCAAATTCCAGCCCGTGTGAGGAATTTGGGCATGCAAAGGAGCACAGTGCTTCCCACATGGAAGTGCCTCTGCTTTGCAAACCAACTGACTCCTGGGTGCTGCAGTGCATTGACCAGTTTATGAAGCCAAATCATTGCTCTGGAATTTAGATTTGTTTGGGTAAACACTGTGCTATTGGCAATCAAGACTTAGGTTGGTATAAAACTTCATTTCATCATTCCTTTCACTTCAGGGACTACTGTGCATAAGGGAGGGGTGTCTTCAGTGGTTGGACAGAGACCTGGGGGGTAAATGAAATTTGGGGCAAGGTCATATGAAATTTTGACAGAGTTTGATAATAAGAGTATTACTATTCCAAAGCTGTGTTTGGTATTTCAGCTACACAAACAAATTCTACGTTGCCAAAAAATTTTGGATAAAAAAATATTTTAGCCTATCATGGCAAGCTTTGTTTATGTGATATTATTTAGGTTTTTCAGATATAAAGCAGATGGTCTTAATTCACAACAGTGCACATTTAATGGGTGAGGACTATCTTTGGGAGCCTGGAGAGGACTTAGGAAGCAAAGGGACCTTTTTTTTATTTGCAACAAACTCCCTGTGCATCACGAGAGGCTGACATTTCCAAGGCAGGGTTCCTTGCCACTGACTGCAATCCCCTGGCTTCTCAAGAGAAGTAGAAGTTGTTGATTGAGCCAGTTAAGAAATAATCCCCTGGATTGTTCAAGGGCTTTTGTCAACACAAGGTCAAATAAATTTTTGTTGGCGTGGCTTTATTTTCACACACTGTGACCAAGAAAAACAAAACCTGTAAGCGGTGGCTCAGCACTGGCAAAACTGTTCTTGCTAAAATCAGCAGCTTCTGTGCCAGAATTGAACTGAATCCTGGGTACTTTTAGTGGATTTTTGTTGGCATTTGATCCACGGGTGCACTCTCATGCCAATTTATGGATGCATTTTCCTCAGACCAGTGATATCATGCTAATATCTGTGCTTTACTGTGAATGAGATTATTTTGGAATCCATGAAACCCTTCACCCGTGAAACACTTCAGCAACAAAACAGTTTTTTCACTTTGCTGTTCAGCTATCTGCAAATCTCACTCCATCAAGTAGCTCTGCATGCTCTGTTTGCCTGGGCCTTGAGAAAATCACTAAACAAGAAAAACAAGAATAATATCTGTGTCGTAACTGAGTTTAAACACAGTGCAATTTGTGCTAATGGTGGCTTTTATAGGCCCTATTATACAGTAAATTAAATTATATCTTTATTCTTGTCTCTAAGATAAACAGTAAGTATGCAATATATCAGTAATAGAAAACTCTTGGCATTTAAGAAAGAATTGAGCTTTAATGTAAGGACGTTTTTATACCTCAGTAATAAATTAACATTTCAAAAGTACTTTAGCCTGCTGAGATGGATCATTCTATGAGTATGGGCAACACCATGGACTCCAATAATTAGTGTAAATTGCCTTTGAATAATACAGAGCTGGGAACAACTTTCAGTGCTTAATGCCCCTTGCAGTACATGATGAAGAGTCCTTAATGGAGCTTGGAAAAACAAGTAATACCTATAAATCAAAGAAGAAAAGCCGTTTTTGATGCACTTGTCTGAGAGTGTGAGTTTTAAACCAAATTGTTAACACTCCTCCCTGCTGAGGGTCATGGATTAGCTAGGGTGGGAGTTTCTTAGAGGATCTTTCACACTAACCAGCAGAGGTAGGGGGTTTCAAATACAAGTGTTTTCTTAACCCTAATCCCTGCCTCCCTGACCAGTAGAGCTCTGAATTTCTCTCTAATTAGGCGGAGAATTAGTAGGTGGATAAATGTGTTAGTGGATGAGGATGAAGTGATTAACTTGCCCCAGACTATGATAGTGAGTTCAAGGCGCTACTGAATTCATTTTGTTTCTAATAACTTTCTCCCCATATTCCAGCAGCACCACGGCAGAGTACTTGAATTTATATCTCTGTAATCTTACAGATTGTTGCCTCATTCCCGTGGCTTTTATCTGCTATTTTTAAACAGCAGTGCAGTATATTTCCCAGTGTGCCAGTTCATATTTATGTGTGCTATTTAATTATCTGAACAGTTTTGTAATCTAATTTAGATATATTTATGCTACAGTAAGATGTTGTATTTGAGGAAATAGGAATTTTATTAGAAGATAATGAGACTGGAATACTTTCTCTGAGTATTTGCTAACTGTACTTTATAAACAAATATCTGCTGCCTGTTTGCTGCTCTTTGTTCAGTGCGTGGGGCTCTGCTCTCATGGAGAAAACCCAGTTTCCCAGCCCTGTAGCCAGATGTGACTGTGCTAAACTGGAGTGGTGACATTCTCTGTCTCTTTGAAGATATATCCCCACTGACCAAGTAGGGGAGGGTTTGTCCTGGTGGATCTGCTCCCTGTCACCTCTCCCCCAGCAGCCTCTGGGGACAGGCTCTGGCTTCACCTTGGGAACTCTCTGGGAGCCTCTGCCCTTTCACAGGGAAGCTGAATCATCCTCAGTCACTTCCAGCACAATTTTTATTTTTACTCATGGCCACAGCAGTGTCTCAGCCACCCCAGCACGTTCCTGTCCCTTGGGCTGCTCAGACCTGTGAATTCACTTGGTCTCAAAGGATGAAATGTGCTCCTTGTAAAACAAGCAGGCCCAGCAGCAAAGGGACAAGTTTCCTAAGCTGGCTCAATGACTTGGGAAAGCTGGAATCTGAGAAAACCTTTCCTGGAATAAAAGTCAATGAGTTTTTCAGGTGGGTGAATAAATTCAGAACAAAGGAGGGTGCTAGAAGATGCCACACAAATAGGAGTAGATCATAAATGCGAATTTTCTGAGAAAACAGACCAACATCTACAACTCATGACACTGGATACTGACCTTAACTAGTTTATAAAATTGTTTAGTATGTTTTAGAAAAAGCTTTGGTGTTTCTCAGCATACACATTGAAGGGAAGTAAAAGTACCTTGTGGAAATGCCAGCCACTGTTTTTGGTTGACTGATCAAAAATAGAGGCTGGAGGGCATACGAAACAATCCTTCAGGTCTGCCCAGGAGGAATAAAGCCTCAGCAGCAGGTTCAGAGACACCACACTTCAAAAAGAGGTGAGGAGGAAGAAAAGGAGCATGGTGATCAGAAGTCCAGAAAAAAACGACTAAGGAAGTCACACTGAAGAAAAGGGAAAGGTTCTGGTTAGCCTGTGTTAGAAGGCAGATGTGACAATTTATGTGAGCATGCCTGTGAAATGCAGAGGTGTGTGTGTAAGGAGACAGGTAGTAAGTTATCCTGCAGGACCACAGTGCCTATGGCAGGGATGTTTCAGCTGAAGTGTGGAAGGTTTAGTTTAGAGAGAAGCTGAAACTTGCTAAGAATAAATGTATAATGGAGCACTGGACTGGTGTGCTTGGCTGGGATGGAAAGGCAAGAAGAGCACTTCAAACTCTCAGTGGTGTTAAAGGATGGTTTCCTCCTGGAGAAGGCAGGTCCTGCTGCAGTGAGAGGCTCTGAGGGCAGCCTGGGCAGCTTGCATGACTGAGTCATTAGAGCAGGCACCGTGTGTGTATCCAAGAACTCGGGCGGGCAGGAAATTTAAAGGGAAGTACATTTTCTATGCAGCACAATCAAAGCTGATTTTATCCTTATCTCCGTTGTTTGCTCCAGTGAGCATCACATGCCTGAGGAGAGCACTGTTGCTGAGAAATGTGAGGTCTAAAGGGCATGAGGGGGTGTTGCCAGGGTGAGCAGGAACAGCCCTGCTGACTGCCAGGCACAGCCCTGGCCCTGTGCCTGCTGGGGGCTTGTTCCTCGCTGAGCCAAAGCATCTGGGCATGGCACGGGCACTTCAAGGTTAACCTTTAGAGTGAGAACCTGGTCACCTCAATCCCAGGTGTCTGCAGAACCCCTGGACCATGTAATATCCAGGATATGTCAAAAGCAGAACAAGTTTCTGAGAACTTTAGCAGCAAATCTTGTCTTGAAGGGGCTGCTCTTCTTCCACGCTCCCCTTTCCTCCTGTCCTCCTTGCTCACAGAAGCTGCTGCCTGAGTGTGTCACTGATAAAACTCAGACACAATTGGGAACTACAACATTTGCATTTTTTCATGTGTTTATGACAGTGGTTTGCAAACGGTGCTGTGGGATTTTTGAGTAGCACACAATGATGGGGGCTGTGAGATGCCAACACACAGCTCCTGAGACAGGGTAAAATTCTTCTTTTTGGGCACTGACTGGAAGGCTCAGCATGCTCTGTAGGTAAACCTGTGTATTGGTCTAGGGGCAGGGTTAGCCCTCAAGAGCCCCTTCCCCTGCCCAGTCCTCCCCAGGTGGAAGGATTGTCTTTCTAATGTTCAACTGCATCCCATACAGAGCACAAAAAGTCACTCTCCATGAGCCAGGATTATATTGTTTCTTGGTCTTATCAGGTTTTGCTCTGCAAACTACAAAAGAATGTGGCCTGATGTAAGCAGCAAGCCAGGAATCTCCCCTGGAAGGAAGCATTTCACTGGCTAAAATCTCTCTGCAGTGACTGCCCACAAGCTTCTCTTCAGTTTTAATGGAGGTACAGCCTCACTGAAGCACTGGGAGCCAGAATTTTGCTGGAAAGATACATCTTTCTTCATTAAAAAATGGAAGTGGAAGTCAGTGGGTGATCTTGTTTTCTTTTCTAACTGGCTACCCTACCCCTTGAAATGGTTTTATACATTTAAATGGACGAGGATGTAAATTGTACTTCCCAACTATTAAAGCCAACAGCAGACATTATAATATGCTGGGAAAAGAAGATAGCTTCGGCCAGTAACTCTTAAGCCTAAATGAGTTTCTCCTAAGAGGAGAACAGCTGCTTAAAGTACATATATTTAAAATTAAATTTCTTTATTACAAGTTACTTAGCGTATTTTGGACTTATATGTTCTCTAGCTTAAATCTTCTTTTTTTTCTTTTTTTTTTTTTTTTAATTGCACAAAGCTGTGAAAAATAATCAGAAACTCAGTTAGCATTACAAATTGAAAATCAGAAATTATAGGAATGTTTTTCCAGGTTCTCGAGCTACATAGGTGTATTAACCCTCATTAGTCATTTTGTGGCAGTGAGAGATTTGAAAACAGAATTCCATTACAGTATTTATGGTCAAAATCTGATATGATCAAATAATAGGTTTCCCAATAGAAATGTCTATGTGCCATGTAGTAAACTTGATAATTGTAAGAATACATTTAATGCAGTAGAACTGAATACCGAACCAGGAGATTAACATTTCTGTTATATAATTACAAGTTCAAGGAGTTCAGCTTCTTATCATACTACAGTAAGTATAGAAAGTAGAAGTGATCCTCTTTAATTTGTAATTATTTAACTGAAATAGAATGTCTCCCAGTCTTATTCTTACTCTTCTACACTGAAGACATTGGTATGCAGAAACCATGCACCAAGGAATAGTGCACTATCAGAGTAGGACATGTTTGAGTATTCTTTAAAACCAACTAAGAGAAGTTAATCTCATTGAACTTCTTTTTATTCAACAAAAGAGTTAGATGTTTCCAAGTCTAATGTGACTATAATGTTCATTAAATGGACTTCTTTACACCTTTAAATGGATTAACTGTACATCTTCACAGTCTAATTATTGTACGTGTCGCTCACAAATCACAGATCTAACTCAGAGCTCTGTAAAAGCTCTGTTTGTGAGCATTGGGAAAGGAGCTACAGTGAGAATTGAGTGTGATTTTTATCTGGGTCACATAAAAAAATGAGTGTTGTCCACATTAAAGTGCAGCAATGCGTGTACCTTCACTTGCTGAGTTTTCCTTCACCTTTGTCCTGGCGATTGCCTTCTTTGAGCAGTTAAGCCACAGACTGCTTTGGCATCTCTGCTCCCTCATTTGCCCACAACCCAAGATGTTACCCGACCAAGAGACCCTCCCTGCAACAGCTTTGTTTGTAATTCCCAAACAACAGCTGTCAGTCAGATGAAGGATGATAAACAACTTACTAGTATGGTTTGGGTGTCTGGGAGTAACTGTGGTTTAGTTTGTCCTCTCAAGTTTTGGGTTTGCTAATGAGAAGATGCTAAGAGTGGTTCTAGTGATCAGATTTTTAAAGGCACTCCAGGTGCTGAGCTCCCTGGTGCAGTCATGTCTAAACCCTTTAGAAAGAGCCTTGCTCTAGGTTTCTGCCACATGAGAACTGTTGTCAGTCCATAGAGTTCAGTGGAGCTGCACCAGGTTACGTGAGCTTGGATGTCACAGGGGATGGTTTGCTGTAAAACAAGCTTCATTCTCCCTTTGGGCAGTGAGAGCTTATCAAAGAGTTTGGGAACATGGTATGACAATGTGATCCTCAGTGAAGATACAACATCTGTAGTGGGAGCAACTCTCAGATGTTTGCCCAAAGTTTCTCACGCCTTCACCTGTAGAAGAAAAAGGACCTCAAGATAATACTGAAGAAGTTTGCAGGATGGCCTTAGTGCTTTACAATGAGGGGTTACAACAACAAAAGCTAATATATTACACAAATGTATTATGTATGAGATATATTTCCACTGAATCCTGTCAGGGAAAAAATATCCTGGCTGCTCACAGACGTGTGTGCTGGCAGCAGCTGCCAGTCAGTTTGTGTTTACGATGTAACACCAGAAATACTCCGTTTTCTCTCAGTTACAAAACCTTAGGTATTCCTGGCACATTTCTCTTGTAAGAGTATACAGGTTTCTTGAAGAGATGACAGCTTGGGTAATTACAATTCTCAACTTGAACACCATCAGTTCCCTGGCAGGCTCACAGCCCCTCTCAGCTCCAGCACCCAGGCCCTGTGACCAGCAGTGGGTGTTGTACCAGAAGTACAAGGTGGGGTTTTTGTGAGGGAGGATATTACTGCACAGAAAGTACAGGTATGTTCCACTATGACAAGATAGAAAGGGATGAACCTCTGTGTGTCTGTGGGTCTGACCTTCCTCTGTGTTTGGACAGCACAGATCCCACCTCACTGGATCATCTGGAAGCTGCTGTGAGGCAAATTCCAGGTGTGCAAAATGCAGCCCCAGCAGCAGGGCTGAGCACCCCTGATGCACCAACCACAGCCACAGACCACAGGGTTTGGTGTTCGGGCTCAAATGAGCAAAAGACTTTGAAATGGGGGATTCTGGACATCAGGGATAGTGGTTTATCCCTATGCACATACCTGGGATAGCTGCAGCCAGCTGACTGAAATGTATCACTGTATTTCAATCTGAGACTAATGACTGGAAATAGTCTTTGGACCCTTGCCTTGCCAGGCCTCCTGCTCCTGTTCCATTCTCTCCCGTGCAAAAGCATTTGAGTTCATAAAATAAATAACTACCTACAGGTCTCTCTGCACCATGGGCTCCCCTGGCCCCAGACATTTTCTGGAGTGATTTTAAATGGATGTTTGCTCTGCTTTCCACATGTGCCTCTGTGTCCTGAGTGCCGGTGGCAGGTATGTTAGGTACTATGAAAACCAGGTGTTCCCCCCAATTATCTACTTATTGGCAGACATGATGGCTGCAACATCCTCTGCAGCAGTTTGACAGTGATTTATTTACCTGCTGCTGCCAGCTGCTCTCTGCCTGTGGGGGCTGAGCTCCCCAGACTCCTGGGAGGCAGCACTAGAGAACCTTGATTTGATACCAGACCTGCTCTGTAATTTCAGCAAGAACCAGACAGCTCTAGGCTTCTTTCAGCAAACACCATGTTCTAAATGTACTGCAATGACTTAGCTGATGAGTTTTCCAAGAGGTTTCCTTGCCTGTGGTCTGAAGATGCAACTTCAGAATGTTCATAATTCCACAGATTACACTGTAGGGGTTCATATCAGCCTGAGACACTTGTTTCACCAAGGTACAGCAGATTATTGTTTGGAGGTTTTTTTACTTCACTAAAAAGGAGCTCCCATAGATGAATTTGTGTAGCCACATACCATGTCTTTGCAAGTGTTAGTGTTATAATGGCATCAGGATAAAGCACCACAAAAGCTTTGTGAGCTGGATCTTGGTGAAGGGTGGAAAGTGTTTTTAATTTCACTGCTGTGTATGTGAGCAAAGGACTGGACACAACTCCAACCTGCTGGCTGTTCCCTTGACACCTTCACTGAGGGAAATCCATTTCTTGCTCCCTGTGCTCCTGCAGATGCATGGTGTGTGGCTGGGGACTGCTGTAATTGCAGTGGATTGGATTTGGAATGCATGGGGTTTGGGCATGAGGCACAGAGAGCAAGGAAGCAGCACAAGGAATCAATTTTTTAGTGCTCTTGTTCTGTTTCACTCTGCCATGTTTTTTGACTGTACCCACTTTGGAGCACTTCAGCTTTGTTAATTTTTTTTTAAAGGATTTCCTAAGAAAAACCCCAAAACCAAAAAGCCCTAACAAAAAAACCCCCAAAACCCCAAAACAACAACCTCCCCCCCCAAAAAACCCCACAAAACCCAACAAAAAGAAACTGCTGTATGCACCAAAGTTTCCTATTAGGGTGAACCAATTAAGGTAAAAGTGGCCTATCTTTCTAAGTCTGCAGTCTGATTTTCCTAATTTTTTTTCACATGGTACATTGTTACTTACACAGCTAAATATGCAAACAGATTCTCGGGTGAAGAAGTTGTCCTTGTGTCTGTGAGTAAGGGTGGGGTTCCTGAGAAGTCCAGGAAGGCTGAAGCTCAGCTGACAGCAGAAGCCTTTTCCAGAGACCAAGATGTAGGGACAAAGAACAGACTGAATCCCAGGACAGATTTAGTTAAAAAAAAATCTGAAGGAAGGTATAGGGTGGGGGATTTTTTCACTGTGGAAACTGAAATTTCCATGAGAAATGTGTAGGGTCGTTTTTTTATGTTTGACTAAGAGTATGGAAAGGTTGTTCCCCTTTCAAGCAAGAACGTTCAATCCTGGTTTTGTGAATGTGGCAAAATCTGGAAATACTTGAACCCGTTTCAGACAGAATCAAGACCCCTTTCCCAGTGCAGTCTCAGTGATTCAGGCTCTGGAGCTTTGTGCTGTAAGGTAACTTAAACTGTCCTCCTCATCTTTTTCCCCATCCCCAAACCCTTGACCTGCCCAGGTTTGCCCCATGTCCAGGTCTCTCTCTCCAGGGAGGGCACAGTGAGTTCAGCTGCTGGAAGGTGCTCAGAGGTGTTTCTTTGCTGTGCACACTCCCCGCTCTTTTAATGAATCAAATCGGGGTGACTATGTAACATGCTTCTCACTTGAATATCCATTCTGGAACAACATATAGGAATAGCCTCTTTTCTCCCCTACACAAATCATGCCTCAAAAATATGAGTGCCAGGTCACTTCTGCTCTGCATGATTCTGGCTCTGCCTCTGGCCCTGTAAGCCCAGCATGTGTCTTTATGATCAAAATTCAAATACAGTTGCACAAACTGTTAAATAACTTGAATCCTACATGTATAACTGATCTCAACAGAGATGTCAATTCAATTAATTATACATTAGGCTACCCACAAGACTATGCTAGTACAGAGCTGATGCTCCAAGTCAAGCCTGGGCTTGTTGTCTGCTACCTGACAAAGCTGAAAAAAAAGATGAATACTAAATGCAAGGTAACTTCATTAACTGCTTCTTTCCCCGAAGACTTATTCAAATAGTTTGAATGCTGGGAGCCCTGCTAGCAATCTCAGTGAATATTTCATTCTGACTCACCACTGGATGTGTTAAAACTGTTTGTGGAGCAGTTGGAGGCATCTGAAATCACTAACCACTTTGGGAAATTTTGATCTTAACTTGTGCTGAGTTTTTATATATTTCACCTGAAGTTTCCCACTCTATTGGAAATGAGAGAGAAAAGGAAACCACTTTTCTACTGGGAACTTTAATACCAACTAATAAAAATAAAGATTCTTAGAACAGTGCAGCTGGGGAACAGACAGAGTGTCAAGGACAACTGGAGGGAGAAGAGGGTTTTCTTCCTCTGTGGCAGTTAAAGCAGGTCTCAAAATATTTGGCATTCCTGAGCCACCTGCTCCTGGCAGGATTTCACTCCAGGAAGTTGTTTCATCCACTGTACTGATTGTACAGAACAACCTAATGGAAGCAGCTGAATACAGAACATTTTCTTCTGTTGTCTGACAAGCAAAAGAACAACCAGTTCTCCCTTTGTAAATAACAAACTGTTTATCTCAAATAAATTTTTCTTTCTTGCTGACAAAACCTAGGGTTTCTGGGTTTCTCTCACAGCTGTTAACCTCAGAGACATCTGGCTGTGTGACATCAGTTCTCCCCCTGCCCTGCATAGTAAAAGGGAAGCTGGAAATGGGTGTGAACATTCCTGCTTCAGAAGACAGGCAACAAACAAGGAAATCTTGATCACTGTTTCCTTGATTACTGGGTAGAAACTGAGAATTGTTATTATGGTTCATTTCCAAGATAATCTGGTTCCTATCCCTCTTTATTGTTGTTTTGCAACTCTGACCAAGGAGTGTCCCAAACCCGGTGGACCTTGGCCTCTGAGGTCTCTCCAACACACGGGCTGGTTGGATACAAATTGCTGGGTTTTGGTTTTCCTTCCATTTTCTGTATCATGATGAGCTGCTTTCTAATTGTGTTGTCAACAGTGCATTTTTCAATAGGGATTTGCACGTTGATGTGCTGATTGCATTGATAAAATATTTTATCAATTGAAAATTCTCTTCAGGCGAGAAGAGCTGATAAAGTTCCAGGACAACTCATTATAATTTCTTTTGGCTCCTGAATTTTTGGAATAAGGCAGTACAAACTTCTACTGTCTGCTGGACCAAAGTCATAATGAGTGGAATGGCAGATGGACAAAGGATCTGGGAATCAGTTACTTGATTTTTGTGTGTTTCTCTAAAGAGCCTCACACAACTGACAGCTACCGGTACAAGGGACTCCAATTTTAAAGTGACTTGAAATGCCTGGGTGAAAACTTTAACTTACTTGTTAATTACTTTCCTGTTTTTTATTGAGCATGAAACAGTCAGTCTAAGGTTAGTGACTCATGGATGCCTTCAAAAAGCTTCAGGCTTAGTTTCAGTGTTTTGTAGCAGCCTCCTTTGAGTCTGTGCTTGTTGACTTGTTGGGGTTTCATGAAGGGACTGGGAAGATTTCAGATTCCCCCATCAGGGTGCAGTATATTTTTCTGCTGGATATATTATCTATGTTAATCTATTTGAAAAAAAGAAAATTTCACCTCCAGTGTAGTAACTGAGGCACAAAGAGATGGAGTAATGTGGCCAAGATCTAGAGCAGAACTGCTCTTCCCCAAGTCAGGAACCTTAACCCAAGGAGTATCTTTCTTACTCTGGACTAACATTGCCTTGAGTCCTGTATGAGCTGGAAAACTCACTCAGATATCTGTTGTCCATGTTCAGGGGAAACAGTGATAGGGTATAAAGGGATGCACAATCCCACTCCTTGATGGAAAAACCCAACCCTGCAGCCTTTGCTAAATGGCAGGTGTGAATGGCACACAGAAAATTATGGAGCACCTTCATTCACAGCCAGGAAATTGGGCTTGCCGGGGGCTCAGCGTTGGATTTATTGTGCCCCTGAGTCAGGATTCCTAATTGTTATTGAAACAGGCTCCTGAGATGGACTGGGCCTGGGGGAACAGTGCTCAAGAGCCAGAGGCACAGGAGAATGGTGGTGGGCACTCTGGAGGAGCCCCTCAGCCGTGCAGGCAGCCCCAGAGCATGTCCCCTCTCTCTGGATCCCCTGGGCAAGCACAGCGTGCCCTGCTGAGCCCCCGGGGATGGATGGCACCAGGAAGGACACAGCCCTGCAAGGACTAAAAAGAAAGTTGGCGTCTCTCAAGTTTTGGTCCATTAAGGTAATCCTACACTCTGCAACCGAAGCTGTGGGTCAACGAAAACAAATTACAGTTCATTCCCCAAACAGACAGATTAGGACACAGGAAGCTGCCGGATGCTGTAGGCACTGGCCTTGACTTCACAACCCGGCCAATTTGTGCTGCCTGTGGGGCTGTACAGCTGTCAGTGAGAAGACAAACCTTCTCACACAGAAACTCCTCTTTTATATCATATCCTTTTATTTTTTTTATTTTTTTTTTCCCCAGACTGCATCCTTTCTTTCTAGAGGAAAGCTGAAAAACATTCTACATATCCAAAACTCAGAGGTAATGCTTGCACTTGAAACTGCTTCAGTTAGGAACAATTACAAACAAACAAATGAATTTGTGAATGCCGAAGGAAATCCAGGGCAAAACCGTCTGAAATAGGGAGGTCAAAAAAATACTGAATATTTCTGATGGTAGGAAGTGAAACCAAATAAGCTCCCTACAGACTGGACCACCTAATATCTGCCTTTCTTCCCGGGCAGAGGAAGACCCTCACTTCACTGCTGAGTGACACCGGCAGGCTGAGAGGTGCAGGGTTTTCAAAGAGAACCTAATTCGTAAACAATCAACATCTTAACAAGCTGTAAACGGCTGTCTGGACTTCTAGCAGATTTGCTGATACTTGAAAGGCTAAAAAATCACAGTGTTTTCCTAAAACTTCCTTCATTAATTTGTGGCCTGGTATTCATTAGGACAACAAGCCTCGGGGGGCTACTTACAACTTAGCTCGCCCTTTCCCAGCAAGTTACAAGCCCCCATTCTGCAGGAAATTCAGTTTTAGATGTGTTCCCATCGCGTGGGGCATGAGGACCTAAAAGGAAAACAAACAGAAATATGAGCACCAAAAAATATGTGGTTGGTTCCTCCTACCCTAAACCACAGGTCATTTATCACTGGTGCTTCTAGGAGCTCTTGTCATTAAGTAGATTCCACAGTGATGCTTCTGCCCCATCCACGTGGGAAATCAAGGAAGACAAGACAGGACTTGTCCTGAACTAGCGAGAATTTACGGAATTGCCCACCCGGTCCCAGTAAGCGAGAGCAATAGCTGCACCCAGCTCAGGAAACACAGCCTGGTCCTCAGAGTGGAAGGTAACAAAGTAATTGGGAAGGTAGCAGCAAGCACCTGTGACTGTGAGTAGCACAAGCTCATTTCAGGCAGGATTTTAAGGGCTGTGGCTTGTATTTCTAACCTGTGGCAATACGAGCTTGGTTGTAAAGCGCTGTGAGAGAGGCTTGGCATGCTTTAAACCTCTCCCAAAAGGTTGATTCAGTAAATTATAGAGTAAGAGGAGGCAGTTCTCTGTGTGCATGCTGAGAGAAAGAAGAAACCAGACTGAAGAGAAATCTGGGATGGTTTGTTTTTCCAGTGTGCCTTAGGTAAACAGAAGTTTTAGCAATTAGATTTCTTCTTCCCAACCCATTAGGGTTAATGCAGTTTTAATTAGCACTTGATTTGCAGGTATGAGGTGTGGTTTAATGTGCCTTTTAGAGATTCCAAACCAAAGCACTGCAAGGAATTGAACACAAATGAGCAAATTAATTTTTTTCATAGCCATTTTTGTTCGTCGCTGATTTACTTTGTAGGAAGGTGATCCTGAAACAGAGATCTCCGTTTCTTTGTGGAAGAGACATTCCGTAAGAAATGCTCCATAAAATCCTCGGGTTTGTCCCTGCTCTCAGCCCTGTCTCCAGCTCCTGTTGGCAGGTGCTCTGTTTGGTCTGATTGCTGCGGCCGCTTATCCTGCCCTGCTGGCGCTGGAGACAGACAGGTCTGCAGTGGCGACCTTGCACTTGTGTTGAACAATTCCTTTCCCTAACTATGCCGTAATTATCACCTTTGCAACCGAATACGGGATTACAGCCCAAGAGCTCCTCCTGAAAGCAAAACACGAGGAATCCAGCGTTTGCAATGAGTGAGTCTGAAGTAATCACAGGTGGTTCTTATATTGCACCTGTCATCGTGGCATCCGAGCTCCTGCAAAGGGCTGGGATCGCATCAGTGTTTCCAGTTCATATAAACACAGTCTCCTGCATTCCTTTTGTACTTCCGAAATGCACGGGAATAACAATGTCCAGGGGGAGCATTTAAAATAAAGTCAAAACAAAAGCAGCTAAAGAGCAAGGACACTCCATCCTGAGTGGTTTTATCTAATTTATTTTGAACGGAAGTGGCTTCTTAGACCAAAATTATCACAGTAAAAATAACATAAAAACTAAAATGGGAGCATGTGGCCCCAACACAGAAAACCCCTGCCCTCGGGGCAAAAGGCAAGTTGAATGCTGGATGTTGAAGTGCCAACATTGAGTCTGAAGCCGTGAAGTCTCTGCCCCTTCATGGGATTTGTAGGTAGCAGAGATCCTTGAAACCCCAGCACATGCCACAGGGTCTGTTCCGCTGATCCCTTGTAACCTGAGCTCACATCCATGGGTTCCATCTCCCGCTGGAAGGAGACTCTCTCCTGCCCAGGATGTTCTTGGCACAGGAGCATGTTGTGCAGGTGGACTGGACATTTCCCTCTGGCCAGATGGCTGCTCAGCTTTAATGTTGATTGGTCTTTTTTATGGGTTCCTGATGTAATGATGCCACCAGCTCTGCACAGCAAGGTCTCCTCAGTGTCAGTGGAGCTCTGCTCGGGCCCAAGGCTCTGTGCACAGGGGCTCAGCCAGCTGCAAGACCCGGGCCTGGGTTTGTAAATAGTGGGATAGGATGAATGAGGGTAACAGTGACGGGGGAAGATTCAGGCAAGTATTTCAGCTGAGCACTTGGCTGGCTGTGAGCTGGGATAACAGGAAAACAGTGTGTTAGTTTAGGAGAGAGTTCTCGTGGGTTTGAGTCTTGAGCTCCATGTGAGTACAGTGACTGGTCCCAGTCAGCCCTGTGTGTTACATCAGTCACCAGACCAGTGCTGCTCATGGGCATCTCTGAACATCCCTTTTGCACAGGACATATGGGTGCATCCTGACCCTGGGTTTGGGCTCTAGGGAGATTGATTCTCATGCAGAACAAATTAGAATTTATGAGCCTCCTTGTCAAATTATTGCTTGGGTAAAACTCAGCTGCAACAGCAGTTTAGCTGAAGGGCTCACGTGGAGCCTCATGTCACTCCCCCCTTTCCCAATCCAAAAAGATCTGCAGGGACAATAAAAGAAGAGTGTTGGCTTAACAGATCTTCAGGCTTTCTGCATAAAAGACTATCACCGAGACACGGAGCATCCCACAGCCCCCCTCGGGAGCGAGCTGTGCCAGGACGGAGACTGTGCCTTCCGCCCTCGTTGCTGTTTGTCCGGGGGGCTCGGGGAGGCGTTCGGGCGCTCCGGGACGAGGGGACAGCCCATCCCTGGCGCTGCCGGGGCTCTCCATCCCCGGCGGGAGCGGGCCGGGAGCGCCCGCAGTACCGCCCGCAGTACCGCCCGCCGCCACGGGATGGCGTTTGGCACCCGCGTCTGCCGCCGCCCCGAAAAAGCCTTTTCCTGCCTCAAAACGAGCCCGGCGGCCTCTGCCAGCCTCCATCGAGCTCCTCCAGTACGCTTTTATCTTTCTATCCTAACAGCCGTAAGGTGCAGTGAGCGGAGCCGCTGCTGTGCTGGACCAGCCGAAACAAAGCGAAGGGTTTGGGAGGGTCGGATGCTGCGGTTCTGACCTTGTGATCCGACACCTCGCACCCCCCGCAGCGCTGCTTCCCTGCCCTGATCCCCACCCAGACGGTTCTGGAGCGTCGTTTCGAGGATGGCAATCCCGGCCAGACCATCTTTGGCTGGTGCAAGGCTTCAGCCAATTCTGAGTGTCCCATGCCTTGATTTTCTAAAACGCTGCCGTGTAGCTCGGCACTGTGAGCACAGGCAGAACACCCAGTCCTGCCCCACCGAGAGGAGAGCAGCAACCCAAATGGGACAGACCTGATGCTGGCAGAAAAAAGATAAGCAATTCCAGCCTGGCCACCTCTGGGAATACATTTAGAGGTTGCAAAATGCAGTGTTGAGGGTCTACCTCTCCATATTTAGTGTTTCAGCTTCAAATAAGCACCTTGGGTGGGTTTGGTTTTGGTTGTTGTCACTGTAAAAGATGGACAGGACTCTGCCTGGAGTGGTCAGACTCTGATCTCTCACACTTTAATTGGGTAGTTAGTTCTATCTTTTCTCTCCCGAATTATTTGCAAGAAATTGCGATTTAATCCATTCTGCACTTAAGAAATTTAATCAATCATTAGAAATAACTGCCAATGATAGGAAAGTATGCTAATTCATGTTATTTTTGCAGACAAAGCACTGATATAAACAAAACATAATTAAACATGCCCTTTTTATGCACTTCATAAAAAGCCACAGTCCTTGGGTATTATAAATCTAAACTTATTTCTCTGATCTCAGGGCATAAAATGTGTTCTGTGAATTGTCTTACTTCTTGTAGGAAAACACTGATAATATTTGCCTTGCAGGCAGCATAAAACACAAAATGTAAAATAAAAATAAGTTATTAATCAGACTAACGGGCAACTTAAATGGAAAGCTGTCTTCTATGTCACATTAAAAATGATAATGAGCAACATTTCACAAGGCAATATTATTAAAAAAAAAATCCTTGTTACACACAGACTTCTCAATCCATATCTGTGCTGTAGTCTCCAGGAAGCAAACAAGAAGGACAAGTTTTGCAGTTGGTTACCATGGGTATGTTGCCTGAGGAATACCTGTATTTCAACATGGCCATACCTGAAACAGGTGTTGCTTTTTTATCTTCAGCTAACCAAGCCCGAGGCAGCAGTGATCTTGTTTTTCCAAATTTGCATCTTAGTAGAAACAAAGTTTTAGCTCAATTAAATACCTGTCACAGAAGGGAGGAAAGAGTAGGAATATGTTGAGACGCATAAGAATATGTTGTGGTTTTGAAAATGGTCTGCTAAGACCTATTTTTTTAATGATCTGTGACAAAAACAATGCAAAAAGAAAAAAAATCTGCCCTGAGGGCCAGTATGTTGCTCTTTGTTTCTCACTTGGAAACTAAAAAACCTGAATTTTGAATGAAGTTCATTGTATAAAATTATAGGCTGTTCCCTGGCTCATCTCGTAGGTGCTTGCAGGTTCCTTTTGCTCTTTTCTTAAAGGCATGGGCCAAATTCTACCTCTCTCTCCAGCATAATTTGGGTTGAAGGTTGTTTTATGGGCAACGTTCTTAGTCTGGAAAGGTTTTTAAGGCTCGTACTTTTCTTACTCAGTAAAAAACAGACCTAGTGAGGGTGACCCTCTGTGTCTGTGAGATGGTGGGAGCAGTCCCAGGCCTGAGGGGCTGCTTTGGCCACACATTGTTTGCTCCCAGCAACAACAGCCTTGGCTCTGCAATCAGTATTTGCAAGGGGTGGGTGGTTTGTGTGCCTTCATGTGGGACAGACCAGCCCCAGCATTCTCCATCTCTCCTAGAAATCTTTGCCTCATCCGCCCTGGTCGTGACACCAAAAGGACTGTGCTGGGCAGACAGAACTGCCAACCTCCCCTTGGCACAGAGACCTGTGCAGGGGCAGGGGGGATCTGTAGGGCAGCCTGACCTGGAACAAGGATTCCAGGGTGACACTGGTACCATTCCTGACTCTCAGCTGGCCCTGTTGGGTGACCAGCTCAGGGCTGCCTTCTGGACAGGGTAGCTGGTGCATAGTAGAGATCTGGTAGTTTATTTTCTCAAGCATTTTTAGCCTTTTAAGACTTCTGTCACAAATCTAGGGAGCAGTCACTCTGAGGCTGCACTGGGGCTGCACTCAGGTGTCTTCCTGATATGGCAATACTTGGCAATAATGACTTGACTGCCACAGCAATGCTTAGACATAGTCCTCTTCTCTAGGCAGACAAAAATCTTCTCTTTTCAGCTCACCCTGGAGATCTCAGTGAAATCCTAAAGCTGATGCTTTCTGGTGTTCTCTAAATCTCTCTGTGTGACAGTCCAACTGTTCAGGTGCTTTTTCAGTTGTAGTTGTACTTGTGTTCAAAGCCAGTGAAGATCACAGGGCTTATTGCTTCAGACTGAATGCTCATGCTGAGTGCTAGACCTTCTCTTCACCAGGGACTAGAACTCACTTTCCTGACGTGCCTCACGTGGAATTCCGGGGGCATGTCTGCTGCACACTGACACAGAGATGAGAGGCAGAGCCAAAGATTCAAGCTGAGTGCCAGGTACCATGTCATTATCAATATACCAGCCTGTGGAAAAGGTTGCAATTTTTCATACATGAAAATCAGGATTATTTCTGTGCTACAGAACAAACGACTAGGAAAGTGTCAGGAGAATGTACGTGGATTCTGAGGATGTACATGGACTGTGAGCAAGGATGTAGATGGATTGTGAGCTGCCTCTCACCACTGCTGTGCTAGCTCTGTGATCCCCTGCTGCCTTTGTCTTGCCATGTTTGGGGTTTCTTGGAGAACAGTGAATACATTCAGCCCAAAGGTTGCCCCATGCACAGTGAGAGGCACCATCCTCAGCCTGGTGGGTTAATTGAGCACATGTGGCTGCCTTGGGAGGGGCATGG
The DNA here is from genome assembly GCF_003945595.2 of Pipra filicauda. Lineage (NCBI taxonomy): Eukaryota > Metazoa > Chordata > Aves > Passeriformes > Pipridae > Pipra > Pipra filicauda. Next base: position 573,907 of record NW_024104687.1, on the reverse strand, counting down.
AAAAGGTCCTCTGTGTCCTGGGAGGAGCAGGACCCCCCAGTCAGCACAAACTGTGCAGGTATCCTGGGTGCTGGGTATGGAATTTGGCTGGGAGCAGATCTACGTGTGTGCCATGGCCCTGGATCCACATCTTCCAGGTACCTGCAGCTTGGTCACAACTGCTGCTCTGCCCAGGCTGCCCCGAGGACCAGACACTTAAGGAAATCTTATTTTCACCAGGGGGAGAAATTATATCTGAGTGCAAACAGAAAGGAAAAATAAAAACAGTTTTGGGGAAAATTGAATGTATTTTAGTTCTGTTATGGAGTCAAATCCATCAAATAAACTTCCTGCCTCCCCCAGCACACTGCAGTGGATATTATATATCACAGGAGCCACTGAAAGGGCTGGGTATCTTCTGGAAGAAAGCATGTGTAGAGAACGAGAGCAGCTATTTGGGTGCTAAGTCTATAAGTGAATGTTGTGGCAGGTACAAATTAAGGGTCTCAGGGGGATTGTTGGCTCACACAGTCCTTGAAGGGAAGTGCTCTGGACCCCGGTGTAGGAGACATGCCACAAACCTGCATTCTGTTTGAGTTTCAGAGAGGAGGAGAATTTAATGTTCATTTTCTGGTTGGACAGCCGGGTGGGACTAGGACTGACTGATGAAAGGCATCCACTGAAATATTTTAAACTACAATATAGCTTAATGATCCTAACTTTTATTTGATGAAAATTATGCATATTTTAATGAAAAATACAGGGTTTCCCAGTTCCCCTTCCCCTTTTAAAATGTGATTTTAGTTGGGAGATGTCAAATATGGGCTTTCTATATATGCATGGCACAGAACATTGTGAACTAAAAATATTTTGAGGGATGAGGTGCTGAAATCGTTCAGTTTGCTTTTTTGATAGTCCCTCCCCAAACATCTTGGAGGGAATCTTTTTCCTCAATTTTCTCTAAGAACAACTTGTTTTCTAAGCAAATGTAATAGAAGCTGGTATGGCTTCTATATTGAACAACTCTGAAATCAGCTGAGCCCTTTGGTGGAAGAGAAGAAACTGGCCCACAATATGAGTTTTCAAGGATGAAAAAATTCAGATATTCTTTCCATTTCAGTGGGTAGTCCCTTCATATATCTTCATATATCTTCAATATATATTCATATATCATATATCTTCAACATATCTTGTTGTCAAGTGTAATAAAGCAGAGAGGAAGGTGATAGATCCTGGTCCCATTAAAACTAAGTCAGCAGGAGCTAGACAGACAGAATATTCATGTTTTGCTTAAAATAGATAAAATAAGCAGCATGGTCTGCATTAGAAGACTAACATACAGAACAGTAAATTCAAAATATTTTCAATCCTGTATCGCTTTATCTTTCTCCTCACTTATCACGTACTCCTTACTAGAGATTCTAAATGCTCCTTGGATCATGTCACGTTTCATTCTTATTTGTTTGTTTTTTCTTCTCAGTGGTGATGTTGCAGCAATGTCTATGGGTTTCACGTTTTAATGCTTTCTGTTCCAAGTCAGAAAAAGCAAATTAGAAACAGTTAGAGAGAAATGAGCAAGGATAGTCTGACTTTAAAAGGAAAAGGGAAAGGGGAAAGAAGAATGAGAGCTATAAATGAAATGTAGACTCCACAAGTGATGTATTTAATAAAATGCTCAGGCCTGACTGATCCACAGCTCCAGAAATGTGCTTCTTGAGGATGAAAGAACTGACAAAATGGGAAGGACTTAAGTCCTCAATTAGTTTAGCGATTAAGATGTTCAAGTAAGTCAAAAGAACTCTGTGGCAATGTAACATCAATAATTTTGAATCAGTATTTAGAATTAATGTAGTTCATGTTTTACTGCACCTCCTCCCAGGCACTGAATATATGGGGGCCCTCTACTCCTTACGTGTGAAAATAGCTTCTACTTCTAAGAATAATCTTTTGTGTTTAATAAAAAGCAAAACCAGATCATCTAAGCCCAGGAAAAGCAGGAAATCTGAACAATGTGCTTCCTGTTCTTGAGGCTGTTTATGGAAAGCTGCATTTGTATGACAAAAAGCATAATTTTTTATTATATCAAACTTTTCACATCAAATACTACTAATGCATTTCAGCTCCTCCTCCTGTTCTGCCTAACGAGCACCAGCTCATTTACCACTTGCTGAAGTGGAGGACAGGCCAAAGCTTTCATCTATGGTTTCCTTTTTTCATTACAGTGACATGGAGTGGGAGTGATCACAGTGAGAGCAGCCCCTGATACCCCACTCTGCCTGCCCAGGTGGTTCTCTTATCAATTTGTCCATTTATCAGCCGGGTAAATGGGTTTGATTCAATCCAGAGCATTGGGAAGCCTTTTACTGCCTCACCAGGTATCTGGTTTTCAATTAAGGACTTACAGATACATTTTGGCTCTCAGATTAAAGAGTCCTAAAGGGTTTTTCCTGAGGGAAGAAGTTTTCTCCAGGCATATGTCAGTTGTCTGGAGTGCTGTGATTTGTAGATCATCTGCATCATAAGGGGGTTTTTGGTGGAGATGCCAGACTGACTGGTGTGCCATGAGGCATAAGGGTAAAGATTAGATCTTGGGAAGCAATGAAGGCGAAAAAGGAATGAGGAAATGAAATTTATTTCCAGAAAGGAAACTATCCACGTGCGAGTGAGAACCCAATGAAACACAACAAACATTATTGTGTCTCCTGGTATAAAAGACTGCAGGGTCCTCTAGTGCAACCTGCACCTACAGCACAGTAACACATGGCTTTTCATCCCAGGGCACAGAGCAGTGGAACTGGAGGCTGGGTGAAAGAAGAAATTAGGTAAATTAGATGTAATCCTTCAGGATAGAATTTTGACAGGAATCACTGTTCCCTGTAGTGCTTGACCTCACAAAAAGCAGAAGAGTATCTCAGAATTTTAGACTAGAAAAATATTATTACCATCTGTATTGCAGTTTCATGGTCCTTTTTAGATAGATGATTTTGTAAGGCCTGTACATCTACAGCCGAACAAAGAATGAGACATTTCAAACTTATATCTTGTGTTTGATGAAAATAGCTGAATTTTTTAAAAACTTGAATTTTCTACCCTGGGAATCCCATTCAGCTAAGAAGAAAGTAGGTGTGTGACAGCAAAAGTGTAATAGTTCTCAACTTCAGAGCACAAATTTCCTTGCAAGTTGTTTCTGAACAATGGTGAAAGTTGTGGAGATCCTTCACAAGTAGTTTGGAGGATAAACCCCAAATTTACAAAGGTTCCTGTCTTACAGGAGGCAGCTCATCCAGCTCCAAAAGGCTTTCTGAGAGAAGTAATTGTCCCAGTTGCTGCAATTAAAGAAATCACCAGTGTTGGTTCTGTTCTAAAGGAATGCTCCTGCAATGGGCATGCTTGCTCAGGGTTTACTGGTGTAATCCCCATTTTCCCTCTGGGAAACCAGAAGGATTTCTGAAAACACAGAAGAAATCTTTCAAGCAAAGCTACTTCACATCATATTGGAATAAAAAGCTCTCTTATCCCACAAAAGGTAATATTGTTGCATTGTGCTTTGGAGAGTCAAATAGCTTAAGGATATAGGGCTTCTTTCTTCTTCCCTCGCTGGTGTAATTCTATTGACATGTGTAATTTCTTCTGCTTTCCACCAGATTTGTTTGCACTGAGTCCTTTTGGTCTCTCCTGTTTGTCAGTGTGGGGCTGAGGAACAGACCTTCCCTGTCTGTTTAACAGTTTCAGGCAGGAGATTTCTGCAGCTCCACCCAGACCCACTGGGGATGGACCCAAAGTTTAGGGGACCCTTCCCCTGCACCCTGCTGTGGTCCCCACCAGCACTCCTCTCCTGGGCAAGGGCTGCAGCAGCCTCACTTTTCTGGGACATGCTGGATGTAAGTCCATGTCAGTGCACAGCCACCACCTCCCTTTTCCTCCCAGATCAAGTCCTAGAGACAGGAGTGGTGTCACAGCCAGCAGCTCCCACAGAGACATGCCATGGAACAATAAAGGGCTGCATACTCTAATGATGATTAATTACATTTTCTCCTATCTTTCTATCAATTAACTGGAAATGTTTCTTTGTTTTAATAATTGTCTTTTGGTAAATAAATGTGTAAACACTACTTAAAGCATTTTGGGGTCTAATTATACTTATCTGAAAGTTAACAGATTCAAGATGTGATTTGTGTTTTAATTGTTTTAAATTATGGTAAAACATGGTGTTGGGTACTGATTTTCTGAACAGCTGATCCCTGTTGTGAGACAGTGAGAAACTACAAACGATTCTCTCTCAAACTGAGCTGCTTGTGAAGCAAAGGTCTGTCCTGAGCCTGTGCTCATATTGAGGTTTGTCAGCTTTATAACCTGGTCAAACCAGCAACTCATCGACCTGAGCTACTCAGCCACTCACTGGCTGTGACCAGAGGGGATGTCACCCCAGTCCTGGTGTCCCCACACTGTGCTCAGGTGCAGGGAGCAGGGCCAGAGCAGCAGTGCTGCATGTGGCTCCCTGCTGGTTCAGTCCCGTTTGCAGTGACAGGGATCATGGATAACTCACAGATCATGGACAACTCACGTGCCACGCCTGACCCCAGGGCAAGGGAGATCACAGCTAAATCCCCCTGATCTAAATGCATCAGGCTTTTGGGCTCTCTTACCTTATACCCTTTCATCTGCCTGCCCTCTCTAATAGCAGAGGAGCCCCGTGTCACCGTGGTTTGTTATTCTCATTAGCTGTGACACTGGGGGCCCCTGGCCAGCTCACACAAAGACAAGGTACAGCCCGAGGCTGGCCAGGGCAGAACAGCCACAACCTGCAGAGGGAAGGGGGGAATCTGGGGAAGAACCAGTGCCAGCAGCAGAGCCTGCAGCACCCAGCAGTCCCTGGGAGCTGTGGAGAGCTGTGGCACAGTGGCAGGAGGGAGCTGATGGAGGAGCCGGTGCTGTGATGCTCTTGTGGTGCTCCTGTGCTGCCACAGAGCTGGCAGGAATCCCTAATGATGGAGCCTGTCTGGTCCTGCAGCTGAGAGCATCCCCTCCTGGGATGCAGCAGATTGAAGGTCAGAAGTGATCCAAACAGCCAGTGTGTCCATGGACCTCTTAGGTGATCGGCCCTCTGTCCCCATTTCCCTTCCTCCGAAACAAGGGTGATATTTCCGCACTTCAGAATGATGTTAGGAGGTTAAAATCACAAATCTTGAGAGGGGATCAGGCAACACAGGGTAACACAAATAAAGAAAACAGTTCTCTGCTATTTTTTTCTTTACTCAAAACTTATTTGTGGGTGCTTTTTTCGGTTAGAATGTTTTTTAAAGATAAAGGGAAAAGAAGGAAAGGATGAAAAATCCTCCCACACGTGCAAACAGAATTTGCATTTGACTGCATTGAAATTTTTCTTAAATTGCAATTAAGCAATAAATCTTCACCAGTTGCAAAAATAAAGAGAGTGGGATGGGGGAAATTTATTAGATAATGTAATCTTTCAGGCATTTTTTAATTTCCTTCTAAGATCTAGAATATCAGTTCGAGTCCCAGGTAAAATAGGACTCGAGTTTTCAGCCCCAAGTTGTGACTCAAAGTGCTTAGCTAAATTAAACAGAGCAGATGTGAAAAATAAGATGAGAGCTATGCATATATAGCTCTCAAACAGCTGTCCCACCCTCCCCTCCATGGAAGAGCCTAATTCCCCTTTGTTGACCAAAGTCTGCAATTCAATCCTAAAAGCTTGTCAGAATTAAGTACAATGCTTAATATGAGTTTACATTTTAACTGTTTTTCTTTGATATTTGACAAGGAGATGGGAAGTAGCTCCAGAACTTTCTCCTGGGCCAATTTGCTCCAGGTTGCTGTGAATCATACTTCCCCTTGGGCTGCTTGCCCCAGGGAGCACACTTGAGACCTGGCACCTGTTAGCCACCAGAGCAATTAATAATTAATTAAACAAATAACCCCTTTACATGTCACTATGAAATCAAAGCTTCAGCATGAAAAAAGGAATTTTACCTTTTAGGTTTCCAGAAGTAACCTCTGCCTCAACACTTGTGCAGTGTGTGGAGGAGCAGGTATCTGCCTTTTCCTCAGAGGAGTGACTTTCTGCAACAGATTAAAAAAAAAGAAAAAAAAAGAAAAGAAAAAGGAAAGGAAGGAAAGGTCAGCCTTGTTAAATCCTTTTTAGTAAACACCACTACACTGCATTGATGCCAGCCAGTATCTGAACACTGAACAGCTAAAGAGAAAAAGAAATCTTAGACATTCTTCTGGAAAGGGGGATCAGTGGAGCCTTTCAGCTTACATTTCTCTGTGCACCTTCCAGGATGGACTACAGTTTGTCTTACCACTATTATTTTGCTTTCAGGTATGACAAGTGTATCGTGGCCTTTTTTTACCATTTTTTTCCTTTTTTTTTTCTGTTTCTTTCTTCCTTTTTCTTTTTTTTTTTCTAACTTTTTTTCCCCCAAGAGGTAGCTGCACATTAAAGAGATAAGTGAACTTCAAAGGGCTAAATACCAATCAGAAGATGGAAGATGGCCACACATAAAGCTACGCTGCTTCTGCAAACCCCTTTAGTAGCCAGACAAGGTCACTGATCAGGGTAATTTGCAGGAAAAGCCAATTTCTCAAGTACCCAAGGCAGGTGTTGTGCCATTCTGGGACAATTTACTGAAACTAAATTGAGGAAGTTGAAAAAAGCAAAGGTCATGAACCATGGGAGAAGGGAGGGAAGCAAAGTCTCTCTGACTGTATTTTTAACTCCTTTTCAACCAAAGCATATTTACAAATTACTGAGCCTGTTCCCACTTAAAAAAAAATCCCACTTGTGTAACTCAGATGTGTTTGTGGAAAACTGGGCTAAAACCTGGTTGCTCAATGAGGAACTTTGAAGGGTGGTTAAGGAAAACACAGAGTGACTCATGGGGAACTCTTAGCAGAGTAAAGGGGAAAAGCAGAAGCTATTTTTTGTCCTGAGAAGATTTCTTAGTCTTTGTGACAGCAAAAAGCTGAATGAAAGTAGACAGGATGGAAGTGAAAAGATAAAAAACATCTGAGAAACTTGAAGCAAGCCACTGAAATGACTGCAGAAGGACATTGATGTCCCAAGAGATATCTTGTGTCTCTCATGTGAAGCTGTGAATCAGCTTCAGTTGAGCCCCTAAATGCACTTCTGAGTCTTGGGGACATTTTGGAGCCCAGCCCAGCGCCCTTCTTGCTAAGCCTGGGTTTCCTTCCAGTCCCCTTGGAGTGCAGGAGCTGTTCAGGTGGCAGGAGCAGTGCAGGGACTGTGCTGGTGGCAGTGCTGTGGAACACCCAGCCAACCCACAAAGGCTGTGCCCTCCAAGAAGAGGAAAAACCAGACCACACCAACGCTTTATCCCCTTTGCTCCCATGCTCCAAAACTAACAAATAGCTGTGCTGGTGACCCTAACACACTTGTAGCTCTCCTTCCTATCCCCTATCACAAGTTTTTTTATTTTATGATGCATTTTCACAGGTCATTTCTGGTGTTTAGCTGTGCCTCTGGCTGAGAAGCCTGGGAATGTTACAGGGCAGCAAAAGACTCTTATCTCTACTTGTTTCTTGAGGGCTTGCATCCAAATCTAATCAGAACAAACTTCCCCAAATACTTCCTTGAAGGGAATATTTCAAAAGAGAATACCTTACTATTATCAGGCCGTGCTTTGAATAAGTTAGACAAGGAGGAAATAGGGAAATAGTTGCTGGAGTATTCCTGTTGCAGCTACACAGGTTGAACAGAGTGAAGTTGCTTGATAGACTTTGTGTGTGCACATCCCACAGAAGGGATGGACTTCCATGTGAATGTGGATAATTAGAAAATATTTTTGACTTTTTCTCCTGAAAGGGAACTTGTTTGTTTCAATTTCTGGGGTTTTTGAGTGTCTTCTGCCCCTTTCCCACCAAGCTTCAGCTGTGCTGTTCTGTGCATGCAGGTCTTCTCAGAAATGGTCTGTGCTTTGGGATGTGTTGAGCTGGGAGGGACTGGCCCATTTCTGGGCTTTGTTTCTCTCCCACAAAACAGAAGGCTCAGTAGAAAGATTCATTTAAATACAAAGAGGATATAATTAGCCTCCCAAATTACTCCAGCCCCACTGCTACCTCAGTTCAGCTGATTAAAGATCTCTTTATGACCCCAGGAGGTGACTGGTTTATGTGTTTGAGCTGTTCCCCAGTGCTGCTCAGATCAGCTTCTCGGTCAGGTCTTCTTGAAATACAATCTGTGAGTTCCTTGTAAGTACAGGACTATTTTTATTTAGCTGTTTCAGGGCCCCATTGCCTGAAAACCAATCCAGTTGTTTAACTTTGAGGAAAAGAGCCCTAATCTCTCTTACTTCTATCCCATGTCTTCTACATCCTGAGACTGGAAACAATCTATATCCTAAACACTCCAAGTTTCAGGAATGTTAAATAAGAAGGGTCTATCTGCAGTGGGCAGGAGGACATGAGTTAGTTAGTCAGGGAAATAAACAAACACAGTAAAACACACAAATAAAGCCACCACACCTGCAGGAATGTTAGATATGTTAAAAGGGGTTGCATCCCTAGGCGAGCTCCACTGGTTCACCTTTCATCACCAGTGACCACGTTACACATGCAGCTGGTGACATTACTTAGCCTCCAGCAAGGTCAGAGCACGCCGGGGAGGGAACAGAGAAAGAACTGTTCCCCTGTTTGTAGCAAAAACATGGCCAGAAGTGATCTGAACTCCAGCTGCAGCTCAGCCTGCCTGATGACATGGAGGCAGTGCTGCCACGGAGGGCTGGCTGCCCTTTCCTGGGGGAGCACCTCCTTTCCACAGGGCCACCTTTAAAACAAAGATGGGCTTAAAATGTCTTTTTATCTCACGAAGCTTGTTTTTACAGGTCTCCCTAAAGTGAATTACAGGGAAATGAAGCTTCGGTAATCGATCACAATAGAGGGGTTTGTTGTAATTTTTAGGCATTGAAATGAAGTTATCTGGTTTTGTTGCAAACTGGATTTAGAGGGCCAGATTTTCAAGATGCTTGGCAGCATGTGGTTCACTCAAGTACTTACTGGGGCTGTCAGAAATGCCCATACAGCTACATCCATCTTATATGAAGGACATGAGCCTGTTTGTTAACACATCTGAGTCCATTTAAAATTTGGAAAAAGATGTTTAAGAATGCTGTGATAATAATCAAAGCAATTTCCCAACAACAACAGAACCAAAGGAGGAACTACAATGAAGACTGGCGTGTCACAACTGTTTCTGTGAAATGAAATACACACTATACACTGCATACTTTTAATGCAGAACTTCTTACTTATTTGATTTCCACTAATGGGGATGTGTAGGAATTCTTAAGCAAGTTAGTCATATTGCCTGGTTGGTAGATTTAATCAAAGGCACTACCTGAAAACCATGGCTCATTCTGAAAAACTTCAAGATTTACCAATTGCTAAAGGGGTTAACAGAGGCTGTGCATGAGGAAGATAACCTAGGTTTAAAAAAACTATAGTCATCATTGTTCATTTATTCTCTTTATTGAGGTAATTTAATTATCATCTAGACACAAACATTTGCTCCCATGCTGGGCTCTTCACATCTGTTAGTAGAGATTTGATTAGGTCTACACAAATGTGCTAGATTATACCATCTAGTTGGTGAAATTCAAGCCACCTGGATATTTTAGCAACATCAATAAGAATAATTCTCTTTTTCCAAATCAGTAAATCCAAGATATATTAAAAAGAATTAATTAATGAGTACCAGATAGGCAAAACAAACATTTGACAATGAATCATATTATCAAAGGTTTTGTGGGAGATCCCTCTCAGCTTATGTTTAGATGTCAAATTATATTACCAAAACTAAACAATCTGTTAAACCGATCTCTTAATGCAATAAGTCTCAGCACCATACTCTCCTTTTTCCCAAAGTCCTTCATGAATGCAGTGCAGCATTTAAGGACAGCAGTACTTAAAGCACCAGCAATAATGTTACATTAACAAGTCATTAGTATGAGATAGCTGACTCCTAATATTTTTATTGCCATTAAGGTTTTCTTTTTTTTTTTTTTTTTTAAGTGCTGTAGGACCTGCTGATGAAAACTGCTGATCACCCCAGGAGCCATCATGTGTGTGAGTCAGGCCAGGGGGACTGCACGTGAGCATTAATGCCCTGGGTGTGCTGTGCTGGGTTATGCTTCTAGAAAGTGAATGGCCCAAAAGACTCACGGGGAGTTTGTAGTGAATACAGCTGTTAAGATGTCATACAGTGATATTAAATATAAAGAGAGGGGAGAGAAAGCAGCTGTTGTCCTCTGGAGGACTTATCTCAAAGTCAGTTTAGTTACTTACACAGATGTGACATTCTTTTGTTGGGTTTCTTCCCCTCCTTTCTCCAGAAGGAAGCTGCAGAAATGAATTGAAGTAAAGTCCTTTTTTAAGAAAAGAGCTTTTAGCTGAAGTCAGAGAGAATAAGCCTTGAGTATGGAAGTGTTTATGAAAATACTTTATTTTAGTCACTGAAATATTTGTGCCATCATACAGCTACTTGAATTAACTGTTAGCAAGTGCTCCAGGCTGCAAGAGGAGAAACAGAGTGGTCAAACTGGCAAGAGAGGGCAGTTCCTGGATCCCAAGAAAGGGGATCATGTGAGCACCCGTGCAAGTCCACGTTAATTCAGCTTCCTGTGTGGCTGATACCAGGCATCTAAACCAGGGAATGTAGTACTGATTTGTTTTGTTCTTTGCTTTATGAAGCAAAACTGAGCAGAGTTCAGCTTCCTGAATGAAGAGATTTCCCTCTGGATGGGAGACTAACGACCATGATCAGCCTGGGGGGAACAACCCTCTGCCATGTCTGACTGGGAGCTGCCTCCATGGTCCTTCCAGGGCACTCTGTCTGGCATTGTTCTTTCAGGTGGAGGACTGGAAAGCCAGAGGAGAGGTGCTGTTTCTGACACATCCATGCTCTCTGCTCGTGTGTCCCATGGCAGTTCAGATGTTGTGGTGGCACCACATGTACAGACCCACAGGATTATGGTAACCTAAGGAAAGTGTTTGTCTGGGTACAGTCTTGTCAGAAATGGTGTTAAGGCTTATATTATAACATGCCACTGCAAGAGCAAGTTGGACTAAAAGCTTTCTAAATCCATATAATTGTACTTAATTGTTTACATAATAAAATTGGTTTTAATAGAGAACAATTGAGTGATGATGATTCAGTCACAAGAATTTGCTTCTAAATCTCCAAACTAGCCTCCTCTGGGAAGATTCATTATCAGACGGATATGTCTTCTCTGGAAGGCAGTTAGATGTCTATGAAATATGCCCAGTACATAAACATAACTAGTGCAGAAGCAAACCCATCCCACCACAGCCTCAAGAATCCTGCAGAAAATTACCGGGCTTATTTTGGCCTACTTATTCCATTGAATATAAAAGAAATAGGGGTTATTATTGTGAATCCACAGGTTATGGAGAGATACTGGAGAGGCATTAGAGTTGCCCATGGGGCTGAAACTGAGGTTGAAGATATATTTTTTTTTATTGCTGAGGTTCATCTCAGGAAGGGGGGCAGACTTATGGACACTGATTTATGTTCTTGGTGTTCTGCTGAGAACAGGCTGGGGCAGAGAACAATCAACTTTCTGCTGATTTTCTGTGAACTTCTTAGAAAGTGATTGCTGTTTTGAAAAGTAGCAGGGTGGCTTTTTTTTTGTTTTCAGTAATATAGGAAGTGATATATATTTGGTGGGTATTTCAAGTCAATATTAAAATTTTAATTATTTCAGTGCTTGTGACTGTGCTCAATTCTTGTGTCAAATCTAGCCTGAAGAATTACCTTTTTAATTCATTCATTTAATTCTGAGCTGTGTTCCACAACACAACTAGCTACAGGGCTTAAGGTCCACAAAACCACTGGAGCTTTGCAGCACCACTTCAGGTTCTTTTCCCACTTTTGTTATAGCCTGGATATGACTTGAAATTGTCTCTTATGAGCCCGAGTGAGAATTGCACGAGGCACAGTGTTACAACAGGACTCATCAATGAAAAGGCAGTTCCTCCAGGGCTCTTCCAGCACCTTGTTTTACACTATGTGATAGCAGAGCCTTTCTGTGTTGTGAGCAGGTGGTTTTCCCATCCGGCTCGACACAGCAGCCCCAGGTGTTGTGTGGGATCAGATGGGCTTCCTTCCCCAGGCATGGCCACAGCTGTAATAGTAGTAATAACAATAGTAGTGGTAGTAGTAATAATAATAATAGTAGTAATGGAGAAGGCCACAGTTTAAGGTTGTTTTTTTTTCAAGTAAGTCTTTGTAAATGTTTTCTGCAGAAACTTCTATCTGTAGGATTTTCCTTTGTATTCTGATGATAAATCCCTATTTCTTCTCTCCCCACTTGAGCACATCCCAGGACAGTCAAGGTGCATCTTCCAAAGTGAAATGCTGATACAGATGCAGCTGCTTTTGTGAGGTCCTGGTTCTTGCTCATTGGGCACGTTGCATTTGAACAACTCATGACAATATTTTATAGTGGCTGGAGATGACTTTATTAGTAATTTAATAAAGTAAGAGGATATGGGAACTATGATATTGAGAGTAAAAAACTGAGAAGTTGAAAAGGCACCCTTTACAACAAGGAATGGATTTGGAAAGGCACTGCTTTAAAGGATTGGATTCATTGCTAAACTGACCCACAAAAAATACAACAAAAAAAAAATTAATTGGGATTTCTCCAGTGCTTGAACCCAGAAATGTAAGGACGAGATCTGCAGATGGATCAGATCTCTGTTATGCTCCAGCAGGCAAAAATTAAACTGTGTCCATGCATTAACTGTGGTCAGGCCTGCAGCAGGCAGAGTGGTGTTCCTGGAGCTGGGCACGACTCCTGCCCCTGCTCAGGGACACGCTGCAGCACCAGGGGTGGCACCCGAGGGCCATGAGTGACACGGGAGACTTTGCCCAGGGCAGGCCCAGCACCCGTGCTTTAACCAAGCATTGCTAATCAGAGGTGCCACAGGAATATTAACATGCAAATGGCCCAGTTAGAGTGCTTACCTTTCTAGACCTGCCTCAGAGAAGCAGTGCCGTGAGTTTGCCTTGTATGCTGATAAAGCATCAGAATGGCTAGAATATCTTTAAATGGGCTGATATATATTGAACTCTATAAATGTTTGGCTCCCTGATCACTGAGGATCAAAGGCAAAAAGAACTGATTGATACTGAGCCCTTAAAAATCAATTCTTTAGGAAAATGCCTGCCCTTATTTAGTGTTTTGGAACAATAAATGATGAAGTGATTTCAGTTGTAAGAGACACCTTGTGGGCAGCTGCTGGTCATGAGTTCAGGCTTATGTTATTGTTGAGAGGTAACAACAGCACAGACCTTAACTGGGAAATAACTGGTCAAGATAAAACAGAAGTTAAACTTTTTTATGAAAAACTGTAGTCAGGGTTAGACCATTTACCAAACAGACCACACCTAACCAGCATCTTGGATTAATTCTCCATTCCAAATAGCTTGGATGGTTCACACAACATATTTATCCAGGGAATGGATTAATCTTAAATATCTTTTATATTTTCAACGGCTTTTAAAAGTCAGCTTGAGAAGGGCTTAGCTATCTCGGTAGAAATCTCCAAAGACAGAAAATATGCCTTATTGCCAGTTTGTGGTTAATTATGGTGAACTCCTACATGCAATTTACTGCCGCCCATAATGGAAAAGAGAGTTTTACTTGAATGTGCATTACATTACATGGGGTTACAGCCCATGCAGGGACATGGCATTGTGTCATTTCATACAGCCAGATCAAATGGGACACGTTTTTTCAATGTATCTGAGAAGAAGGCAGGGATATGTTCTGGTAGAAAACGCGCTTGCAGAGGACCCAGTTCAACAAGAGTGGCTCCTGCCAAGCCCAGCCTCTAATGGAAATGCTAATCACCATGTTTTTCTGCAGCTCTTGCAGAAGCAAATCCAGAGTATCTTTTAATTGGGAGTCTTTCTTTATGGTCTTCAGATGTTTATAAATATGCACAACCTAATCTGATTAGGGCCAGACTCTACATGCTGCCTGCTCTGACAAAAAGGGAGGAAGTTCTTGCCTGCAGCCTGTGAATTCTGTTCCATTATACAGCTCTTCTGGTATTAGAGTACTTGAGCATTTTTAATAAAGTATTAAACAACAACCAATTCTTTGTTCCTCCACTTTCTGTTGGAGAAATTAGTGTGTGCAGTAGTAAGTGGGTAAAGCTGATAGGAAAAGCTTTGAGGGAACGTTTTTTTTTCATCTTCAGTTGAAATAAAAACATTGGATGCAATGATATCAATTTTAAGGAGAATGTGGAGCAGAAGGAAAAAGTAAGAAGGGATTCTTACAAAGCTAGCAATGCATAAGCTTTCATTTTTGAAGTGGAGATCTTTTAAATTTATGCTGCTTTCGGTATTGCGATAACCAAACTAAAATCTTTCAGCGTAGGTGAATATAATATTTCAACCGGCTAAAGGAAAGTCACGAGGAACTTCTAATTTTTCTGTCTTTCATCCCACATCTGAATTTAATCATATTTTAAAGTAGCATATTCCTCCATGAAGCAGAATGTCTCCCCTCCACGCAGGTTCCGCCGGGGGAATTTCACTTACTGAGCAGCTCTGGGCGATATTAAAATTGCCTGACTAACTTCCACAGAGGGCTCAGATCTGCTGCTTGGCTCCCTGCCTTCTGAACGGGCTGGCCAGTAGGAAACAGTAGACTTTGAATACGAGTTTAAATGTGGGCTGTCTGGATCCATCCTTCCATCCCTTTTACAAGGCTCATTCTGTGGCTCCCTCGCACTCACTGTTACTGAGTCCTGGAACAGCTTCCAAAGGAAACTTTGCCTTGTCTGGTTTAATGCCATCTTGTGAAACAAAAAGGACACATCTTGAGGTGTCTATGTGCAGTTTGGGATCTCTTTCCACCTCCTCACTTCTTCTCCCCAAGAGGTACATAATATGACCAGGGGTTGGTGTTGAAATCATAAAAATTCATCACTTGTTCATGGCGGGGAAGTCAAGGAAGAATGAATGGTCAGGAAGACAATTTTTTAGTGTAAGGTAATGTTGACCTTTGCAGGAATAATTTGTGCCCTTCAGCATCTGCAGCTGTGTAATAGTCACCAGGGAGCTGTCTGACTCTGAATATATATATATATTTTACAAAGTGTCAGCCAAGTCAGAGCTCCAAATGCAAAATGTATTGCTCAGGAACACTGGGAGGATTTGTCTCTCCCTCTGAAAAGCAGTGGTGTAGAGAGCAGTTAGAGGTACAGACACAATTGGAACATTTTCCTATTCTGATGGGGACAGGCTCTTTGCAATGCTGCTCAAGTTAGGGAAGAGAAAATTGCTCCCTTTTTCTCAGACCTGCATCTGCAATTTCACAAGAAGGAAAGTGTCTCTGAAGAGAAATATGCTGAGAAGCTTCTAGATGAAATACTTAAGTTTTCACCCAAGACAAATGAATTCTGCAAAAATAAATGGTGTTACTGTATGACATAAATGGATAATGGTATTGCCTTGTAAAGCTTTATTAGGTGGATAAAACAGCCTTTACAGCGTTATAAATGAACAGAAACACCTGTCTATAAAATTCAGTAGTGTTTCTACAGACTGAGGCATGTCCAGTGGGGTTATTTTGCTGCTCTGTGGCTTTCAGCTTCCTCACCCCTGACATTGTGCTGTAGCCCAGACTGGGTTTGGACATGGCAGCCCTTGGTGCCCATTGCTGAGTTGGGCACCTGGATGCAGAGGAGCCACTGAAACTCCAGAACATTCTGCAGTTAGTTGGAGGGGGCATGGGATGTGTGCCCTTTCAAAGAGTTTGTTCTCTCCTGGAACTCACCTGTCTGTGGAAGGCTGACAGAAGCCCGTGTGTGATTTAAATGCCCCTCAAGCCTTGCAATAATACTGGTCAGAGCCAAGCAGAGCACAATAATCACACAGGCCCGTCTGTACAAAGCTGCCTCTTTGTCCCAGGAATCACAGTGCAGTTCCAGAGAGAACAAAGGATGGAGAATCACAGCAGAAGTGGCTGATGCTCATCAAGTGCAAAGCTCTGACTCTTCTGCTCTACCCAGAAAAAACAATGAGACACTGAAGTGTCATTTCTGTCTCACCTGTGTGATCCAGGTTCCTCAGACTTTCTCTTGACTCAGCACTAACAACTTCAGGAGAATTCCAGTTCCAACCCCCTGTGTGTAATGTTACTCCTTTCTGAAATTCAGTGACTATGGTCTGCCTTACTGCTTACTCACACTTGTGAGCCCTTTTTAATTGGCCTATCCAAGGAAAACTGGTGTGTTACATTAGCACAGCCATGAGTATGTCAAAAGCTGTAATGTTTCCTGTTTACAAATGTATTCATTGGAAAAGTTACCAAGGTAGATAATTCTGTACATCCTTATAAAGGCACCATGATTATTCAAAATCCCATGTCAGGTCCCAGTCATGGCCTTTGAATGAGTATCAGCCATAGACTTAGAGCAGATCCATAGCTGCTGCATGACTTCCCTGAAATGAAGGAAGAACCACCTCCTACTTCATTTTGTAGGCATAAAAATAATAATTTCCTTGTGCAAGGCAAAAAGGATCGCTGGATCAAGGGCATAACACCCTCACAGGACACCCACTCTCCTGGGTTCACAGGAAGAGCTGTGCACCATGTCAAGGACAGAATTTGGCCACCCACAGAAACAAAATTCAATATAAATACTAAAGCACTGCTTTCCCTTCCCTTGGTCTAGTGAGACCAAAAAAAAAATTCATCAGAAGGTGTATCACTCTTGCAGCTGATACTTGCCAAGACATGAAAAAATGGGGATGGCCTGTGAAATAAGAGGCAAGGGGAATAAAAGTGAAAACAAAGGAATTGTTCAAAAATTCTAGATGCTATTGCATGATAATGGAAAATACCAAAACCTATGAATGTTGCATCTGAATTGCTCTATGCTCTTGTTTGGAAATTCTTATGTGTGTTTAAAGTGGAAATTAATGAAGATAAAATTAAAACACTTGTAATGTAAAATATTACATGCTTTCTCATAGGATTGAGACATAGCACTCAAGAGGATTAGCTTATAAAAAGTCAGATAATCCTCACTGGTGGGATAAATATAACTTATAGAAATTCCTGAAGCATGCTCTCCAGAAGCATTTCACTAAAATTAATTTAGCAATAATATAATTCCTTCAGACATATTTTTCAGAAGTTGTTAAAGATCCATCCAAGTCATACAAAGCATTATTTTCTAATGTACCTAAATGTCTTTACTCACTCAACCACATTAGGTGCCTGCTTGCAATTCTGCTCGTCCCAGCAGGATTGTGACAGGAGGAGTGAGCAAGTAAGATTTCAGTGGATAGAACAGTGAGGTAAATATACTTATTTCTCGTTTGTTGTGGAGGAAAGAGAGTGCAGCCTGTGGGAAATGGGGTCTGGCTGCAGCTCACAGTGTGCTCTCTCTCTGGGCTGCCTCGGTGGGGAATGGGACAGAGGTTCTCAGCTGGAGACAGTGAGGATTCCTGCCTGCACTGACAGCTCCTGCCCTGCTCTAGAACAGAGGGAAATATTTTTGCCTTCCTTAAAAGCAGTCCCGGGGAGGAGGGATGATAACAGAGAGCAGTGGGGGTGAACTCCAGGAGCAGAAGTCCCAAAAGGAGTGCTCACAGCAGCTGGGGGACACAGTGCCTTGGGGTGGGCAAGGCTGGGAAAAACAACTTCTGCATAAGTGGCTGTTGCTGGGACTCCTAAAAGAGTAGATCTCAGAGCAGTGGGGATGCAAGGAGCAGGGCCAGACTCCAGGGGAGTGTTCAAAAGCACCTTGGAGAAGGGAACAGAGGAAAAGGTCACTGCAGCTTCACATTTACAGACAGCCATCAGAAGTTTGAAGGTACACAGAAGCACATAATTTCAGGTGATGACAAATTGGCTGCTGATTAAGGGATATAATCAGGATCAGGGTATGTTTGCTAAAGAGAAAAGACAAATGGACAGGAACACAAGCAGGAGTGATGGGACAGTGCCATGGGACAGGGAAAAGGAAGAAAGATGAGACCAGAACTTAGAACTGGAGGAATGCTGAGGTGAGGTGTGGCAACTGTGAGACACAATAGAAGGGACTATTTTGGTGAAGTAAGGAAAAAGAAAAAAGGATACATTAAAAAATGAATAAAACATAGTCCTTTGAGGAAAGGTTTGGGGCATTTTATGTCTTTGGAGGGCACTTGCAGAAAGCGATCCAACTTTATATTTGCCTGGGACTACTAGTTCTTAAGGACAAGGGTTGTCCTAGTTGATGAGAAATTCAATTAAATTGGAAGCTGGGAAAAGAAAACGTGGATAACTAAGCTACATAAGGGTCTACAGCTTGCTGCAAGCAGTCAGGTGTGGATGTCGAGCACACACAGCAGAAGAACTGGGTTTGGACAGTAAGAAATAACTTTAATGTTGGCTTAGTGGTACCAGGAATGAACAAAATGAACGAGCTTGAGAAGCTGAAAAGGTGTGTGCTGGCAAGTGGCCACTGTGAGAACATTTACCTGCCCAAATACCTGCTGCAGAGCACTCCTGCCCATGATACAGCCCAACTGCTCCCTCCTCACAGGCTCCATGGAAACAAAAAAGTGATTCAATTTTACAGATGCTTTTGGTGGGTTGAGAGCACTTTGAACAGGCTTTGTAAGACGGTCAGGAAATAAATCCAAATCCAGTTATTGTGAGTTTATCGCATTTCATTCAATTGCAGGGTAAAACTTAATGCCAACTTCAACATTCCTGCTTAATGAAGAGAACAGAATTGCAGAGCTGGGATGACTTGAATCCAGTGAAATCTTGATTTTGTGTGAGTAAAAGTTAACAAGTGGCTGGAATGTGTATTTTTAAATCAAGGGGGAAAATGTCACAGGGAATTGCTCTGGATTTACTTGGCTGGATGATGCATAGTCTGGAAAATATGACTTATATCAACCAATTAAAAAATATCATACTGCTTAATTTTTCCAAAGAAAAATTAAAAGGTGATTTATGAAATGCCTGCATAGGGGAAAAAACCCTGCCCTTGAAATCCAGTATTTTAGCAAAAAAGGTACAGAGACATCTAATGCTTAGAAGATGATGCTGAAAAAATCCATGTGAGAATGAATGTGAAACCTCTTAAGCAAGAAAGAAATTAATTAATCTGAACAAGTGTACTCACACATGAAATTCATGTTTATAAGCATTATCAACCAAATCATTACTTTTCCATTAAGCAAGGGTTACAGGCATTCCCGGCTTATGATTTGCAAACTTACTGATTTTAAAATATACTTTATAAAATAATTTGAAATTATAACATGCACAAAACGGTCTTTTTCTTTTTTTGAAACACGCTGACAAATTTTTTTCTTTTATGTGTCCTGAGAAATGGCCTCTCTATGGGTGTGATAGGAATGCTTTAAGCAGTATCAGGACAGAGCAACAGGGTAGGTGCGGGGCTGAGAGTGCAGAAAACCCCTGTGTTAAGGTTATGCATTATTGTTTTATATGGCATCAATCTTTGCAGCATATTTATCACTGAAATTCATATTTGTTTAATTCTATCCCATGGCCCAGATTCCTCAGCTGTCAAGTTAATACAGGTATTCCAAACAATGGCAAAATAAAAGTGTTTATAATGACTCCCAACAGCCCTATACAATTATTTTATTATTTGTCTGTTCACTTACAACATGACAACATTGCCTTTGTGGGCATTCAATGGGCTGAAGAAAATCTCCTACAGAGTGTAGAATAATTTCATGTAGGCAAAGGATTCATATTTATTTCCCCAAGCTATAATGGCACTCTTCTGGGTCTGTAAAAAGCTTTGTCTCTTTTTAGGCAAACCTCTTCCTGAAGCTGAGGAGTGAATCCCACAACTGAGTCAATATTTTATTTTCATATATCACCACTAGCACTGTAATACAAACTTTTCAAGGTAAATAGCTTCAGAAATTGCAATTGTGATACCTGAATGTATTGGAGTCAGATTGGCAGTGCAGAATCGAAAGTAAACAGTGAATCCTAAAGTGCTTTGGGTTTTTCCACCTGCTGTAATTTTGGCCTGGCAGCTCTGAGTAAGCAGAAACCAGAGGTGCCAAGGGGCAGCCTTCCCATGGCACAAAGCTGGTGTTCCACAGCCTTCACTGAGATGCTGAGCCTTGCAAGTGGTAGGATCACTTATTTCCCATGAATAGTTAGATTTTGTGACTTGTCTGGAGGAGCAGGATAGAGATTCAACCAGCAGCCATATGAGATAAAAGACTTTCTGACTAAACCCAGGACAAAAGGTGATCTTGTGTTTAGCTTAAAAAAACAGCAGTTTCCACCTTCTGTGATGTGAAGGAGTAAAATTTTAGGTACGGTGTTTAAGTGCCCAGCTCTCACGCAGAGTGTTGTGGTATGAGCACAAACCCATCTCTGGCACTTGGATAGATGATTTAATTCTCAGAGAGGCTGGAACACCTCATTTTCTCCCCCTGTAAGCCCAGCACAGGTCACTGAGTGAAGCAGCAGCAGGGGCTGGAGGGACCTTGCAGAAGGTTCTTTTCTGGAACAGCCCTGCTTGGTGCAGCAGCAACACACGCTCCAGCAGGGACACGGGGATCCAGAGGGGCCAGGGCTTGGTGTGCAGGTGCAGTGGGTTTTGGAGGAGGTGGGTTCCTAAAGGAGAAGGAGGGTGCAGTGAGTGCTGTCCTGCTGGCTCACGGGCAGTTCCGTGGCATCACAACACTGTAAGAGCAGCATCAGCCTGATTGCAGAGACTCACTGCAGCTAATGGAACACAAAAACACTCCAGTATGCAACGACTAAACCTTTAATTACCTCTCTGAATGATGGAGAGAGGCTAAAATCTGATAAATACGTTTAATTGCTGGCAATTACCAAAAAAAAAAAAAAAAAAAAAAAAGAAAAAAGAAAAACAATCTTTTTGAAACACACCGGGTATTTTGCAATATTGTTTCAACACTGTAATGACTGCTACACTCCTCTTAGGAAGTGGTTGACAGGAAATGTCTTCCATCCCTTTTAGTGGAGCAGGATTAGGCCCAGTGTTGCAAGGAATGGACACCTTCAGCAAAAACCCAGTGTGGGATTGGTGAGAGTCTCACGCTTGGAAGCGTTTCTTTCATCCACCTCTTTGGTTAAGGAGATCCCTGTTTGTCAGACATGGCTTTCCTTTGGAAATGTCTGTGAGCTCTGCCACAGAATCGTGGTTTGCATTTACAGATAAAAGCAGTCCCCTGAGCTCCAATAGGATTTCTTGCAGGTGACTAAATAGCCGTGATTGTCGTGTTGCTCCCAAAACTCTACAGTCCTCTGCTTATCTTCACTTTATTTCTTACAAGAAAATATACAAAAACTTTTAACAAAATTATCTTTGTGAATTATTGGCAAAATTTGAAAGAGGAATAGGGTTTTCACTGATTTCTGTGTTCAGTGAAAGCAATAGTAATAAAAAGGTGGTGTTTCCTATGAAATTGGTGAAAGCAGGAAAAAAAATAATCCCCCTTGCTGATTTAATATGTGCTGCTGAGCCATTGATTTAATGTTCTTAGAGTGTGATTGATAATGTAACCTATCAAAATCTCGTAGTATGCCATCTAAAAGTGCATCTAATCTTACTGAAACCAGATACGATGGATTTAGAACATGGCTGAAAAGTTCAGGGATTACCCAGGAGAGGGAATGAAGCATCAGCTGATGCCATGACTTTGGGCTGTACTCAAAAGGAGAGGTTTGTTAGGGACTCAAATCATTCCATGCCTGATTATGTGAAAAATAAATTTGGTACTAGACATTGCCAGCCTGTCCTAGGTGTTTTCTATATCACCATACCCAAGCATCATCTGAGAACCTCATCATCTTCTATATATTTAGTATTTCAATGAAGTGGGAAAGAACTGTTATCTCCAGATGAGGTTTGAGGAAAAGGTTCTGAAATTATGAATTTACAGATGGGGAGGAAAGGGATCAAGAAACTAAGTAATATACTGGGGCAGAGGAAAGAAGTGAATCCAGGTGTCCCTGCTCTCTCACCTGTCCTTCCCAGCTGCCATTCTGCTGGGAGGGGAAATTCATCCTGTTGCAGCAACAGCACCAAGGATCTGAAATGCTTGAGCTCTTTGGGAATTCAGTCTGCTGGCTCTGCCACTGCTTCCTTCCTCTAGATCAAACCCATCTTCAGGTAAAAATGTGACGTGCAGCCACAGCAAGGGAAGATCTTTGCAGGTACCTGGTCAGATGAAGGCTGGCATTTACAAAGGCATGAGACCCTGCTCCAAAATGCAGTCAGTTGAAGCATCCCAGCTAAGCTAGGTGGGTCTTCTGGCCTCTACAGCCCTTCCCTGGTTGTCAGGTCTTTGAAAAACAACAGGACTCGAGTGGCCAGGTACAATTACAGGGAAAGTGGTATTGAAAGCTTGAGTAGGAGAGAATGCAGCTGGTCAGGTGTGGCACTGGAGGGTCTGCAAAGCCCTGGGCAAACAGAGGAAAGGGGATGTGGCTGATGAAGCAGATTTATGTGTTTTGTTCTAGGAAGAAATAAAGCTGGAAGCCTGAAGAGAAAGGGGCTGAAGAGAGCTAGAGCAGGTTGCTGAGTGTGTGCCTGCACTGTCTGTGGGGCTGCACCTTTTTGGAGGGAGCTCCCAGTGATCCATAAGTGAGGGGAAAAGCAGATTATGGCTGTTGGAAGAATTGGCTGGGGCTGCAGTGGGACATTTAACATGAGGCTGTTACATTTTACTGTGATATAAAAGCTATTTGGTATGTTATACATTTGGATGTGATGCTGATAAAATGTCTGTGTTTGCTTGTGCTTTTATAAGCGAGAAAAAGACTTTGTCAAATTTTACACAATGAATTCCAAGCTCAGTGTCTCTAACTTCCACTGATGAGATGACAATCTGCATGTGCCACCTCACTTTTAATTAAAAATCACTCATTAGGAAGCCAAAAGCTTGTCTAGTGAGAGGAGTCTAGTGCAGTATCTTGAGCTGTATTTGCATCTGTTCCCTGGCATGCCATGTACAGAAAGCTTTTAAGTGGTGTGAAGAAGGAGTGCTGGGTAAAACAGTGGGGTTCAGGTTTGATGTGATATCCTGGGCCTTGGCAAAAACATAATTGTTCATCCATACTTTAATATACCAATCTGTGCAATGGGAGGATGAAAACTAAGTCCTCATCTGAGAATCCCCTTTAAACTGCCACGCGGTGTGTTAAAATTGCTCAAAGTCTTGAAAATTTCCTGCTTCTTTTCTTACTCTGGGTGGCTACTCTGTGAGTGTCTCTTATCTCCAGCCAGTGAAGACAAATGATTCTGTCCCCTGCACGTCTGGATTTGTCTCCTGTTGCAGCAGGAACAGCTGTGAGCTTGGACTTTTCGTCCCCACTTCCATTTCCAGCTGGAAGCCTGTGTGTCCCACAGAGTAAACCTGTTCTTCTTCTGAGGAACACAGAGATGACCACTGAGCTCTCATCCCTCCTTGGTTAAGAGGAGGAATTGGTTGGTTGGTTGGTTGGTTGTTTTTTACAGAAACTGATATTGTGGGCTAGCTGCCTGTGTCACTCTAAAGTCTTGCTGGAAACATCAGCCCACAGTGACCCTGACAATGTCCTTCCTTTGACAAAGGTGCTGTGCCATTTATTCTGGGTTACTCTGTCATATCTGCTTAGTCCACGGGGTGTTTGCCATTGCCTTTGTAAGAGAGCCACCACTACTCATTCCCTCCATCATGTAATGAATGTGTATCCCTGTACCATACAACTGTCTCAGCTACAAGCTCGTAAGAGAAGTGATGAAAAGTAATTTCAAAACAAAGGGTGATTTAAAACCAAACAAACCAAACAGCAAAAGAAAACATATTTGATTTTGTTTGGATTTCCACTAGTTGCTACTGATTATTTCTGGGGTCTTTCTTACTGTGCACAACAATAAATATTTACCTGACACCGTTGTACCACACACTACATCGTAACCTGTTCAGTATAAGTACCAAGTGTCTGGGGTTTAACCACAGTAAACTCTATAGCCACGAGACATTTTTCTTTCCTTACATGTTGTGGAAGGTCTTGTATTTCCTTTGGAATCCTAATGGAGAGAACAGATTCACAGCTTTGGAATCCATTCTTTCTTGTACTGAAACTGCCTGAATTTCATGACATTCAGAAAGTTCACCTTTTCTCCCTCAGGCATTTGAGAATGATGAATAACCATGGTGGTGGTGGGGAAATCACTCTTTACTGTTATTATTATTACCTGTCTCACCAGTAATGGTTTATATTAAATTCTGCTGCTTTTCTTAAGTTATTACTTCAGATTAGGGCTGTGAGAGGAAAAAAAATATCTGAAAATATGGTTTAGATAGAACCAAAAGCATTTAAATGAAAACCAAGTATTACCGATGCTGGTCAAAGAAAACTTTTCCTTAAGCTAGTAACACATTTGTTTCCTTGCATGACAGGCATGTGCAATGAAAGCAAAGCAGTGCAAAGAGAAGGGCCAGAGTTCAGTGCCTTTCCCAGAAGGATGTGGCAATGTCCCTCTCCACTGAGACAGCCCAGCTCACCAAGCACATATCCAGACATAGGTGGCTTCAATCTGCAGCCTCAGGTCACAAGGAAAATTAACTTACATGGATGGTAGGGTGGCTGGAAGTCTTTATGGTCCTCCTTATGATCTTAATTTTTCCCCTAAAAATTTTTGGAAAAGATTATGACTTGTTTCAGACTGATTGGTAGAGTATTCTCTAGGAAATACCCTATTTGTAGGAAAAAAGTAAATTTTTAAGGTGACTCATTTTGAGATTGTGAAAGGATTGGGCCCATATAGTTAGATGTTACCACTGGGTTTTATGTAACCCAAATAAAAACTTACAGCTCTGTTGAGAAGTTATCATTAATAATGCAGTAATAGTTAAGAATTCCCAGTTATAGACAGAAATCTGTCGTACTCAGTACTCTGTAAATATAAGCCAAGGACTAAATTCCTGCCCTTAGTCATTTCTAGTCTAAGATAAGAAATAGTAGTAGCAGTACCACAATAGTGATAATTGTACCAGACAGACAGGGAAGCACAAGGAAATAATTAGGTAAGAGGAGCCAGAGTAAAAAAAAAAGTCATTATATTCACTATCAAGTGTTTTCCTATGGTAATTCCAGGGAAGGAGACGTTTCTAGCAGCATTTGAGGGAGAACAATGAGGGTTTGATGATATTTATGAGAGACTCTTCCATGCATGAAGGCTGGCATGGGAGAAGGGGCAGAAGTGAGCACAGCAAAGGGGGGTGATGGCAGGCATGGCTGGCTGGCCCGGGGAGGGACTGGCATGCTGATAGCAGGGAAATAAATGATAGGTGGGGTGTGGATGGGTCATGAAGGGCCCTTAGAGGGAAGATGGATGGTGTATGCTTGATGCAGTGCCAAGTTCACAGATGATTCACTGTTTTCTTTTTTTAAAAGTCTAAATTTCCACATTATTTTTACTTGATTAATGCTATTGAGTGCTTTTGACTTATTTTCTCATAATAGCAAGCATTCCATTCATTTTACAAGGAATCTATTCAGAATAATTGATGGATTCCATGAGCTTGATGAAGTTGATGTCATGACATGTTGGTACATTTCTATACTATCAGTTACAATGGCTCAGTGCACAGAAAAGGTCACTTCAATTACTTTATATAAATTGCTTGATTGTTCCTGGGTAAAGGGCATCGAGCAGGTTGTGGTAGGCTTGAGATAGGTCGTATTAATTGCCTGGAGAAAGACTTTTAAAAACTATAGTTAAAGACTGAATAACATCCAAAGGGAGCATCTGGTAGCTGGGTTTGTTCCGATGTGTCTGCCTTTTTAAACCATGATATGACACGAAAATTTCTTTTTATGCCTTTCCAAGAACTGCATTTTGGTGTGCAGAGACTGATCTCAAGGCACATTTACAGTGATGAGTGTCCTGAGGAAAGCACTGGGTAAGCTTTTTCAGTCTCATGTTAGCTGTTCACCTCCCTTCTCCAAGGGGAGAACATCCACATGGTAATGGAATTATCTTTATTTACCCAACTTTCAGCTAGTGCCCTAGTGTTCAAACTAGCTGCTCACATTATGTGGGCACAACTCTTCAAGAAAACTACCTTTCCATCCTCGTTTGGAAGCCAGGGTTGTCTGTGGGCTGTCTGTACATGCAGTACCTCAGGATCTTTGGTAAAAGCATCTCCTCGTTACCTGAGAACGAAATCTAAAGCACACAGGAATCTCAGCTTGGCCAAAGGCATCTCCACTTGTATGAGCTGCAAGCAATGTTCATGAGTTAATATCTCTACAAATGGCTAACTGCCCTTAAAATAAAAATTAGAATAAAAGTGTAGGTTTGGCTTTCTGAGGCAGCCTATCGACCATCTTACTGATGCTCCAATTGCTGATAAAGTCAAAGAAAATGCTGAATGTTTTCCTCTGTGCAGGATGAAGTCTGTAATCCTGAGTGAAAACTTATGCAGATCTTGGTGAGAATGTACTTGCCAGCATTTCCATTGCCCTTGCCTTGTCCAGAGCACAGCGATCAGCTGGAATTTATCCATGATCCCTGTTTATTAGAAGAATGGCAAAAAGATGTCTGCATGGCAGAGGTAGTTAGTAGGACATATAACGACCTATTCTTAAGTGTACATAACATGAAAAGTCTCTTCCCTCTTACCAAAACTGGCTGGACACCTGTCTTGGACAGCTGAATTCTTCTTCCCTTCACATCCCACAGCACATGCTTTGAGGAATGGACATCAGGGACACTTTGTACTCTGAAAATTCATGAGAAAGAAATTACAAAATCATGACACTCGGAAACTTAGGTGAAAAAAATGTAGGAGGGAAGAATCCTCTCTTTTTCAGGAGTATGTGTGAACGTGAAGAATCAAAGCAAGTGTTCCCACAACGTTCCTAAAAGCAGTGGTTTTGTCTCCAGCTGCTTAAGTTGCTGAAATGACACTAATTTACACAGATCTGAGACACAGCCCTTTGGAAAGGTGAATTTGTGACCTTTTCTTGAACGCTAAATACAGGTTTAAATACGAGAGTGAAAGCATCCTATTTTAACAATTTTGGCATGTACCTACTTCTCTCTGGGCTCCCATACCACCCCAAAAGCACAGAAGGTCCTTTAATAAAAGTTTTTGAAATATTGCAAGACTAAGAATCTTTTCTTTTCGATATTTGCTTTTAGAGGGGCTTATATATAATCCCTTTTAAATTACTGTGCCTATGGAAGTTTGCATGATAAGGCATCTTATAAATTAGACTGTATTATGCTGTATTGAAAATGGAAATATGAAGCTATATTGGTGAGACGATATCTTATAATTAGACTTTGGTTTCACCATTTAAGTGTAAGTGTTGACTGCTCCTCAGCCTGAAAGTACTGCTGTCTGCTTAACACACATCCCTGAATGAATCCCTGTGTTTTAAAACTCCACCTATTTATAGGTAAGGTTTCTACTATGTAGTACTCAATTTTTTCTCTCTCTGTATTTTTAGGCAAGTGAAGGCTGAATGTTAAATTAAATGAAAGAGGTTCAGAAAGAGAAGCCTAAAGTTAGGAGTTTTTTCAAATATTTATATAGAGCTCTCCACGGAAGAGCTGGACACCATATGATGATGCCTTTAGACACTATCAAGAGCTAATGACCTCTCAACACTGGGAACCAGGACAACTTGGTTGCCAAAATATGTAGAAAGTTGACCAACACTGGTGACCAAATGGTTTATCTGCATCAAAGTGAGGGTTTCTGGTTCAAGTTCTGTCCATGTACAGGACATTTTGGTACCTTTCTTTCTATAAGACTTCAGTATCATTATATATTTTGCATATGGTGGGCCAGGACCAGTTTTAGTATCTGACCAGTTTCCACTGAGTTTTTATAAGACACAGCTAGAGATCAGCAGCAGTGTAAAGGAAGGAAGAATACTTCACAAAGAATGAAAAATAGTAGAGGATTTTGAAGGCCACAGATGTCCATTCTCATGCAAAGTGGAACCAGTTTTGAAATTGGGTTAACTTAATAGGCTGTGAATTATACAAGCTCTTTAAGTTAATCTGATTTCATAGCCACCTTAGCGTATCCACACTTAACTGTCTGAGGACCAGAGCACGAGTCCTTTGAAGTGTCAGATGAGGTGGATATTGCTGCACATTTCTGTGCCATTGGAGGGTGCTGCTGGTGGGATCTGCTACTGGAAGGTGTTTGAACCTCAAACTATGACACGAGTCGGTTGGTTCAGAAAACGTCATTGCCATCACTCGTTAGCTTGGAGTGATGACAAATGATTATGCTGTTTCTTTCCATTGTGTGCACAGTTCTCTGATGTTATTCCATCCTCTTTGCTCTATCACAGAGATCATTCAGGCTCTGATTGAAGTCCCTGGCATCTCACTTCCAATGCCCTGCGGCATTAACACATTGCATGATTCTGTTTCAACATCCTCTGCTTCTTGGCAGAGATTTCCTTCTATATTCCAAGCCTAGACAGTGCATGAAAGGATTTCTGAGCTTTTATACAACAGTCTTGGCTGCTTTTTTTTCCTCCCCCTTTTTTTTTTTTTAGGTAGTGACTGACTAGTCTATCTGCCCTCAGCTGTAATGAAGACATGAATTACACAGAGGTTACCTGAAGGTAAATGTCCCTGTAGGATTCAACACAAATGTTGCCAAAAAACGAAGCATTTTGGTAACAGATTTTTTTGATAAATGAAAAATGTAAAACCTCTGATTTCTTTTATCCTAATTCAACTGAAAGACAATACACACATGTGTGTGCATACACATGTGTATCTACATGTATATATGCAACCCCCCATACACTTCTGTGACTGAATTTTTTGACAAAGCCAACATAACTTCTTAATACAAATATTTTTGTGAAATGTACTTTTCTTTGAGAAAACTGATTCTTCAAATCTTTTTGTACCTATTCCAAGCAGAACAACAGATTGGCTTGAAACCACTTGGAAGGCATTTTATACCAGCTCATCCCAACAGACTGTGTTATAGAGAAGGAGTGTGTTTGATTCCCGTCTCAGGAAAGAGTAATAAATTTACAAGTATTCAAAAATATCTGAAATAACCGCTTCTGCCTTTCCCAGCCTAATACAGAGCACATTAGATAATGAAAGTAAACAGAAAATGCACACAGCAATATTTCCTGTAGCACATAACTGCATCCTCACCTAAATGCTAATCACAAGCTGATACTTGCCTGCATAAATCTAATCAGGTTTTTTCAGAATTGCACGAGGAGTGATTTCTTTCATCTACATGGGAAAACATCCAAATTGAGTATCACATTTGTGTCCTTTAATGGTGCTGTTTTCTCTGACATACACAGTAACAGGCTCTCCACTTCTCACAAGTGTCCTGGGAGCAATACACTCACACTCATTTTAATTTCCGCAGCATCCAGCTCTGAAGGCAGAAGGGCTTTTAAGTACCTAGTCATATATCCTGCCAGATATTGAGCAATCCAGCTCAAAGAAGGTGTTTTGTCCCTATATACAGCTGGATGGTGTGTGAGTATGAGGTGTGATGAGATACAGAAGCCGGACCCTGGGCTGATGTAAATTAGTGCGGCTCCTATCAAAAGGGATAATTCTGGTCTGCTGAACATAAACACTGTATTACACTTGTGTTGAATGCTCAGGGATTGCTTTTAATGCAGAGAAGGTAGAGAAAAACCGAGGTTTGAGTTGAATCAGCTGTTTGGTTAAACTTCTGCCCTATTCACCCTGCAGTGCCCACGGGTTAAGGGATGGGGGATATCCCACCCTCTGCTCAGCACAGGGGTGGCTCTGCTCAGCTGCAGCCTTCCCTGCAGCCTCAGATGCCTGTTTTCCACAGGTTATGTGTGACAGAGGATTGAGGAAATGCTGCTGTGATGCTGCTGAAAAGGAGCACTGACCCCCCCCAGGTTGTGTAACCGCAGCAGGTCCCAGCTCGTGTGTGCACCCAGCATGTGGGAACCTGGGGGCTGAACAGGAAAATGTCTATGGATGTCAGGAAGAGCGACTCTGTGACCTCCTTTGGTCTCAACTGAGTTCATTTTCAAAAAACTGGACTGCAGAGCCCCTGCTCTGTCCAAGCCTGGCAGTGCTCTCTGTCCCTTGCCCGCATCTGGCTTTCAGTCTCAGAGCATCCCTTCCCAAAGTGGGAGAAGGGCACAGCCTCAGAGGGGGAGTCACCCAGGAAAAATGCTGATTTATCATGGCAATGGAAGCCATTGAGGGACTACAGAAAACAACGAGGAATATTTTGTTGGAGGTTTTATTTTATATCAAGTAGTTTTTAATATTCACCTCCTTCAGGCAGACAAAAATAAAACTAGTGTTTAACATTAAGCCCAGGATGAAATTTAGTAGAGAATTAAACCTAAACAAGAATGAGAAGTATTCTGTGCATCTTTAGTTTCACAGATTTAAAAGTTGCATGGATTGGCTGCTGCATGTTTTTTTCTTTGTCAAACTCCCAAAAAAGCAATTATGTAAGTCTTCATGTGTCACCAGCATTGTTTTGTTTTATAAAATGAAAATGCTTTAGCAATGAATTGCCTCTGAGAATGCAAAAGAGCATATATAAAACTCAGCCTCCTTCTGCTTTACCCCTTCATAACTCAAAAGTGATTAAGTAAATTGTAGCTACTGAGCAGTATTTTTTGTTATTGAAGAAAAGTAAGGTTAAGGCTTATTCATGTGTGACTAAAACAGTGCTGTTGAGCAAGCTTTAATAAACCACTGAAGGCAAGATAAACCTCAACAGAAAACCTGCATTACTTAATATTTACCAGATAATGTTATTCCCAATATCTTTAAAGCTAAAGTGCCTTAAATCTAAACTCCAACTTTCTGCTCTAAGAGAACTTGGAAGAGGTCATGTTTTGAGCATATGTGTAAAACAGCATTCCATAATTGATTTATTAACATATGAGGTCATATTTATGATTTTCTTTTTGAAATATATGAAAGCAAGCTATAACTGTATAATCCTGTATGATCTATTCAACAAAAATCTGCTTCAAAAGTCCAAGAAAAGAGTAAAAGCAGGGGGAGGGAAGCAAGAAAGACAGTAGAGTGTATTTTGTGATGGTTAAAGGTTATTCTGCAAAGGACAAATTAATGTAATTTGTATTTGGTAAGGATCAGGTTGGATGTTTTATTTACATTCTTTTACATCTCAGGAGAGGTGTTGCAAAGTCACTCCAAGTGGGATAAAAAGGATAATTTTTATTTAAATGCAAGCACTGCAATTTTCAGAGTACAACATCCTAGCATGTATGGGGCTCAACAGCAATACCTTAAGGAGAGCCTTGATACCCAGAACTTTTATGTGCTGCTTTTTTACCCCCCCTTCCTTTCTTTTTTTCATCTGTGAAGCCTTTTTCTGCATATAATTTCTGAAATGTGAAGCACATGCTCGGTTGTTCTGTAGCACAGGTCCCTCCCCAGCAGCCCCTGCTCGCTCTCTATCAAAGTCAGGGCTCCCTTTGAAGTCCCCGTTTGGCTGAGCCCTGTGTGCTGGGGGGTGATGGCTCTGCCACGCCGAGTTCTGCCCTGGCATGTGCTGGGATGGGGCCTGGCACTCACCCCTGGGCTGCTCCTGTCCAGAGAGGGTTTAATCACCGTTCAAACACACAATTTGATCCAACAGGTGGTCCTGCTGCCTCCCCCGTGTCTGGCTACAATTTAGTTGCCATTTCCAGGCTCAGGTCTGAGAGGCACACTGGGGTCCTCCCGAGCTGTGACCTCTCGGATCCCCCAAGCTCCCACCGGTCGTTTCCATGTGCTTTCCCAGGGCTCCACGGGGGCTGTGCATCATCTGGTCTGCTGCTTTATTCTGGGATGATGTTACAGGAAAACAATGAACTTAGCATGTGATTTTTTTTTTTTTTTACACAATGAGCTTTGCACATGACTCTTAACTACGAGATTCCTTGGAGCTGTTCAAGTGTTAGACGTGGTACCCATTGAATTAGAGAGCACGGGAAGTAGACACTGCCACCTAATCAGGGCCTACACTGATCTAAGTATCCAAAATTAGTCCGAGCATACTTCTTCACACTCTGGAAAGGATCATAACTCATCCTATCTCCTTGGCACAACCTGCTCACCTGCTCAGCATTTTGAGCACCTCATGCTTAGGGCCGGTGTTCCTTCCGAGGCAGTTCAGCAGGGCAGGGTGGCACAGGGTTACAGACCTGATGGGCTCCCTCTCTTCTTCAAGGAAGTGACAAGTGTCTCCCTTGGGCAGAGCAGCTGCCTGGAATGTTATTTAATAGGCTTATCTTGGGCAAGCTGGGACATGAGTCAAACATACAATACTTACCAGAGTTCATAATTTCATACAAACAACCCTCTCTCGGTTGTGATCTGCTCTCAAAGGCTGGTGACAGATTGCACTCCACAAAACAAAAGACAGGGGGAAGGACAACATTAAATGTAGGGAAGAAAATTGATTTTCTCAAAAAAATGTAACAAAAAAAAAAATGGAGATCTGATGGAAGCTGTTCCACCAGTTGTACAGTTGGTTAAGAATAAACTGTGGGAGTTTCATGGTTTATTTAATTTTTTAAATAATTAAAAAGGATTATTAGGTATGATTTATTTGCTCGCCAAAGTAAAGATAGTCCCACAGAAAACTCATTTCAAGTATGGAAAATTTTCTGTTCAACGGCTCCATTTTTTGTGAGTTCTGTTGATTGTGGAATCTTCCGTTGTGGAAACAATTAATAAAAATCAATAAAAATCATAATTGTTCATTTCTATAGAGATATTTAGTGGCTTAACTTCAAGACTTAGCTGGGTTCTAGACATGCTCTTTATACTTAATTATCTTATCATTTCTGGAAAATACTCTGCTGGTGCTCTAAGCCCAGCTTGTGTGTTGGCTCCTAAAGAGAGTACTGTAATATTTTAAGATGTTTGTGTGCACCTTGGTTCCTACCTTCCTATCCTCCTACATGCTTTCCTACCTTTTTCTGTCTCCTGAGGTGCTGTGATTCACTGTTTAAATCAATCACAGCTCTAGACAGAGTGAAGTAAAACTTACACAGTTATAGGTGAGATGTTGATTGGTATAAAATAGGTTCCTAAAATGTGAGCAGTTGGGACCTGACATCCCAGGGGGGGCTGAGCCCCTGGGGGGAACCCATGGACCAGACTGGGGATGCTGCAGCCCAAAACCCCCCTGGCAGCAGCTGCCACCTCAAAATCTGTGCCCATTTA
Organism: Pipra filicauda; assembly: GCF_003945595.2. Lineage (NCBI taxonomy): Eukaryota > Metazoa > Chordata > Aves > Passeriformes > Pipridae > Pipra > Pipra filicauda. The sequence continues at coordinate 540,640 of NW_024104687.1, read as the reverse complement.
AGGAGCTGGGTTTGGAATGGGTGGGGAGGGATGGGGATCCAGGAGAGGTGCCTGGATGGGATGCCTTCAAACTCCAGCATCGTGCACTCATGGCAAGGGACAAAGCTAAATCTTATCCAGAGCTTCTATGGTTGTTCTTGAGATCACACAGTAATCATGGATATCCTCTTGGAAGAAAAAGTGCTTGTTTTTTTAAAGCCATTTGTTGGCCTGTGGCAAAAAAAAAATTGCTATGGGAAAAAGATCCTGATAGACACATGAAAAACATTTCAAGTTGTGTTATACTGTAATTATCCTCCTGGAGTTAGGCATTCATATAATTTTGGTATGATGGCGTGCTAGTAATTTCTTCTTTCCCTGTGATTTTCGTAGGGTTTTTATTTTAAAAAGAACCAGCATATATTTATCCCCTGTCCCCAGTCTGTTATTTTAAATCACTGATGAAATGAGTCATTGATGTACCAGAATGGAAATAAGTTTCTTTTGTGGGACCTTGTGCTCTTGAGAATCCTTTAAATGTCTACAAATTCATAGAGTCATAGAAGGGTTTTGGCTGGAAGGGAACTGAGAGATCATCTCGTTCCAAACCCCTTTTCCACTAATTTTTTCCCACTTCCCATAGACAGGAGCTGTGTCACTGCATGTGTGAACCCTGAAGTGTCTTCGAACATGAGGTCTTTGCTGGCTGAAGGGCTCACCCGACCCTTGGGCAGACTGGAGGGCAGGAGCTGTGGCAGGGACTGGAAACCACAGCAGCCAGAACCATGGTGAGCTCTCTGTGTGATGCAGGATGAGATGGTTTCTTTTTTAGAGAGATATAATAAACTGGTAATCTAAAATCAGTACTTCCTGTAGGAAAGACAGTTTCAGTCATCCTCATACCACCTCACACAGTATTGATGATATTTGTAGTACAATGGTATTGATAGGCAACCAATCAGGGTGTTGATCAGATGAGGAAGGAATCAGACTTAAAGGGTTCCATAATTGTTCAATTTTTTCATATATAAAAATATATCTGCAAACATTTTAGGAAAGATTTTTGTGCTGAAAAAGAGAAAATACTGACTGATCTCCACGGTGAAGTCCCTAATTCACCCATGCCAGGTACTGTCTCCTACCTAAGTGTCTGTTTCATGAGGAAATTTTTTTCTCCTTCTCTTTATTCTTGAATTCATTCATAAGTTTTCATTCTGAACTGAAAAAAAGTCTATTTCTGAAAATTCAAATTTCTCCTGAAACTCAAATGCTGCTTTCTAGTCTTTCCTAACAGGCTTCTGCTCGTGTTACTTTATGGTGTTTGTCACCAGCCACTGTTAAGCAAATTCCTAGAGAATATGATTCCACATCTAATGTAGTGTGACAGTTCTTGTATGTCTTACTCTCTTTAAGAGAACTTCAGCCAATTATCAAATACAGAATAGACTTTTTTCCCCCCTAGTCTAACAATATAATAATTGCTACTAAAATAATTGAGGGTTTATATATTACATGTTAATGTCAAGGACAGATCATATAATTTTCTATTTTGCAAACTGTTCAGAACAGCCCCAGAAGCATTGTGTTTTCAGACAGATAATTTTCAGAAAGAGATTTCTGAAATATTTTCCCAGTCACTGGCACTGCAGGTGATGTCAAATGGGAAAGTAGAAGGTTGAATCCAGTGCTGTCCTCCTGGGCTGCCTGGAATTTCAGGCAATTCTCTGGAAATAGTTCAGATATTTGTTTGTCTGTTTGTGCATTCTCCTTATCTCCTGAAGTTATGGAATGCTAATGAGTTGTCTTTCTATTTATAGAAAATAAAACATATGGGAAAAGGATTATGTCTGTCACACACTGCCAAGCTGATTTCAGAGAGTGACAGCTCTACAGGGAAAGTTTCACTTCCAGTACCCCCGGGAAGTTGAATTGAGACTACAAACCAGAAATCCTGGGTTCCCATCCCTCCATCTGCAAGGCACTTAACCCCCAGTTCCTCCCCTTCATCTGCAACTTAATTGGTTTAACTACACTTCCCTGTCCCACTCTGGGTGCTGCCGGGTTAATTAATGTGCAGAAAGTCCTTAAGAGTCTTGAATGTAACTTTTGTTTCTCGTAGCTTTTTCCAGAGTAGCTTTAGGAAGGGTCTTTACTAAAGTAAAGCCTTGGAGTTTTCTAAGGGGAAGGTCACCTCTGCTATAATATCTTCTGCTAGACAGGGCTGCAGTGTGCAGCATCAGCCTTTAGCAGGTTGATTTTGAGCAACCATTCAATCCCTGTAGGATTTTCATCAGCTGTGTGTCATCCAGGCACCCCTCAGTGCCATCTCACTCTGACACAGAGCTGGAGCTGGTGCAAAGGGGCAGTCAGGCACTGTGTGCACAGCCATGCAGAAACTGAGGTGGCCCTCAAGAATATCCTTAGAAAATGGAGGGGTAAGAGTGGTGACAGTGTCCTTGGTCTTCTATCACTGCTTGACAGAGAAGTGAATCAGATCTTCATGCAAGGAGTCAAGATCACGAACAGGGAACTTGGACTTGAATGGCACTGTCAGCCCAAGCAGAGACAAATCATCTGCACAAATGCTGATCATCAGCTACTAAACTGGGCATGATGCTGTTGATCCCTGGAAGATCCAAGCTTAAGTGTTTCAATGTTTGTGTTTTTTTCATGCCCATCTTCTCCTTCCCCTCCCCTCTCCCTCCACCACCCTCAAGTTGTCAACAAATTAGGGAAGAAGCTGTGGCTGAACTTCCATGGGTAAGCTCTGTGGGCACGTGGAAAGTGCATGTATGTATGGTGAGATTCCTGTGCCTTGAGTTTGAAATCTGCACTGTTAATGGGTTTGAGCCTGGTGTATCATGAAATAAGTAGCATTTTTCAGAAAGAAATCCACTCCAAGGAGAGCTTTCCTATCAAAGAGCTTTCCTATCATACGTAATTGCCACTTAATTTGAACTTTTACTCTCGCCTGTGTCGGGCAGCCAAGTCCCAGTCTCTGAGCAAAACTGGAAGAAACATATTTTTTCCCAAGGGATCTCTGCAGGCTCCAGCACGGTTCTGGCTACAATTTACAAGGACTTGCAATGACTGTTCCTCCTTCACTCTCCACAGAAAGGGGATTTTGTGCAGTGGATCTGCCGTGCACCCACCTGCCTTTTCTCGTGGCATGTTTATTGTCAGGGCAGGCAGCAGTGCCTGTGCCTGGTGCTGAGAGCTCCTTCCAGTGTCTGCAGAGATTTCCTTGCCATACAGGCAGCCTGCTCTCGAGTCCCCCTCCTTCCTCTGCCCAGTCATTAACATAAATCATAACCTAGCAGATGAAAAGAAATTTCCAGTCTTTGTGATCTCCTGCCAGAGTTCTCCCAGTTTTTCTCAGTTTGGGAAAACAAATGTGCATTGCAGCATGTCCAGAGGGTTGACAAAACAGGGCTGTTCCAGACCCAGAATTCTGAACCCGGGGTCCCACTGTGGCCCTCAGGTGGAGCTGTGGGGCCTCCAGGCAGAGCTGTGGGGCAGGACAACCCCTGCCCACCCGGGGCACTGCTGCTCTGGCACAGACAGGGGAGGGGAGGGTGGAGTGGAATCTCCTTCACAGCTCTCCACGGGCCCCGGAGCTGTCACAGCATCCCAGCCCAGGAGCAGTGCCTGCAGGGAGGGCAGAGCTTGTCCCATCCTCTGGCACATCCCTGGCACAGGTGAGGAAAGGTGCAGTTGTCCCTGCTGTCACCCTGTGGCAGAGCTGCCTCCACGACAAGGGGCTGCTGTGCTGCCAGCTGAGAGCCGCTTTACACAACCTGAATGGGGCCTTTAGGCTCTTTTTTTTTTTCAAACAAGGGTTGTTTTCCAGATTTTTGGCAATCCTGCCACGTGGTCCGTACTGACATAGGCTGGGCTGTTGCTGTTTTTGCACTGTGACCTAAACAAGACGTGATTCCAAGTGCAGTAATTTCTTGGAGAGGATGGTGGCTTTCTAAGAGGGCTTCAAACAAAGAACATATTTCCAGTAACCCCCTGAGAAGTGAAATCACTTCTGAAATGCTGTCAGAAGTCAATAAAAAGTTCAGTTGCCCTGATAAAAATGAGCAGCTTAAACCAGACCTGCCATACAAAGCAGAAAACTTCACCTTTCCTCATCACACTCTCTGCCTTGCTTGTGCTGGAAACTCAGTGTCAGACTTTGTTTGCCACAGTCTTTGCCACTGCAGGACTGGGTATAAACTCACTGTTTGAGAGCTTGTATTCTGGAAAATGTGACTTTGGTGCAATGAAATGATCACATCTCAAGGTCCCTAAAGGCAGATAATAGCTGAATAACTGTCTTCATCCCTTCAGCACAGCACACTTCTAATACATTGATCCAAGTCCATATGGTCTTATTTTATTGTTCCTAGCTGCCTACTATATTGAATTTTGAGGTGGATTTTTGAAATGGATATGGCTTCCAAATTCAGTCTCCTCAGGACTTCAACTTTGCTGTTTGAAATTTTATCTTTATTTGAGTTTTTTATGAGGAAAATACATGTCACGTGACACAATTTTTTTGTTTGTTTTGTTTGCCAAGCAGCCCTTTCTAGGACAGGAACTACAGACAGGAGTGACCCTATGGGGTTTTGTGTTAGAGTTACCCCCATTTTTTTTTCCCCAATATATTATTGAGTAGAATCTGACTTAACAAAATGATGCCAGGTTTTGTTTATATAATGCATGCCTTGATTTGTACAAGTTTTATTAATTCCTTGGCTCTCCACTCCCTGTGCTTTTTTTTTTGTTCATGGCACAATCCACCAGCAACATTTTCTCCTGTCCCTTACCTGCATGAAGACCTCAATATTTCAAGTCATGGAGATACAGAAGATCTGTTGAGACCATTTTAGCTGACATTACTTCATGATGTAAAATTTGAAAGCTAAAGGAATATTTGTGCTGTGCATTGTTCCCTCCCTTACAATCTTTGTTGTCTTATATCCCCTTCAACCCAGAACTGGGGGTGTTACAGGGGCAGCTGATATTTGCCTCCATGGGGAAGAGCCACACATGTATTCAAGGATATTGTACACAGGATCAGGTTCCTGGTACAGTTATTGTCATTATAATTTGATCTGCCTTAATGGGGCTCACAACTGGATTGACAGCTCTGAAGACATCTGTAACACCAACAATAATTATGAAAACACAGACAAAAAATAGTATCCCAGCATGTTTGCTACGGAAGTGTTTCTTTCAGAGCCTGTCTATGAATTTCTAGGAATTCCTTGAAAAAGTAAACACCAAAGGCATTGTGAGCATAGTGAAAAAAATCATTTAAGGATTCAGATGAATATTTGTAGGAAGCACATTATAGTTTCTTTCAGCTTCACAAACAGGATTACAGGAGTAATCTTCAAGTAATATAAGGAAAAATCATTTTTGGAAAAAGCCCCCAGTGGTTTAGGTAGCAGCAGGCTCTCACTTGCCAGCAGGCAGGAATGTGTTCCTGGCCCACCTCTCTCAGCACACAAAACACCAGGAAAATCCCACTCTTTCTTTAGGCCCAAATTTACTCTAATCCTGATGAATATGCATTTTCACATGTAATTCCAGAATGTGCTGAGATGCAGGTTTAGATTGCCACCTTTCTAAGCTGAAACACTGACACTGAAACGTTGTCCTTTCCCAGGTGTCCCCAGGACTGAGCTGCTCCTCAGCTTGGCCATGAATTGTGCACATCCAAGGGATGGCTGTTGCACTGCTGAGTCCTTCAGCTTCTGCTTTGGGGTTTTCAGCATCTCAGAGCCTGGTACAGCTCCTCCTGTGATTCCTGCTGAAGGCAGTGGGAGTAAATCTCTTCCCAGATTTTTTTGAGGATTTTGGGATGTGTGACTAGAAATGGATGTGCCCCAAACAGTTCACCCCCTGTAAGTGCTGGGGAGGTGGTGAGTACCAGGACTGCCATGGCTGCTTGGCTGTGATTCCCACCACTGCTCCTGTCCCTTCACAACAGCTTTACTGCAAAATGACCATTCTGGCTGCTGGTCTGTTCAATTACCATAAAAATTGAAAACACAACTCAGATTCAGGTAGGTAAAGTTTCACAGAGCTATCATAGTGAACACAGCAGTGATAATAAATTCCCTTCTTAGGTGCACAGTTAATGAATAGGACAATTGAAAAGACTGCAAGAATCAAGGCTGTCCCAAGATGTAACTAAATATATCCATATATCTGTATCTCAGTCCTGAGTATTATGACATAATTTGATCAATGATATGATTTTAAAAATTATTTTAAAATTGATTTTTTTAACCTGTTCTTTCAGAAGCTGCCAGATTAATTGAAATTATGTTTCTTGAATATCAGGGTGCATTGCTGAGTGCTCCATTTTTATGTATGTATAGCTAAGACTTTGGTTCCATGAGATATTCAGTCTTTGAGGCACTTGCTCAGGTTTGTAAAATAACATTTAAAGAAAAAGTGAGGTAACAGTTAGTCCAGTTCTAGAATAGCTTTTAGCATATGCACCTGCTCTCTACACAAAAAAATCTAAATTTTAATTAGTGATTTGGCATGGTCTGCTCTTCTTAACTAGCAGTGTCTTTTATTTCTTCCTCTGACAGCCTCCTCACCCCCAGGGTATGGTGGAAAATGACTCATTTTCATATAAGGCAGAGGAGTTTAGTGAATATATGACCTGCAGTTTTTCCTAATTTTTTTTTTTTATAATATAATGTACTTTGATGCATTTCAAAGATAATCTGTCTGATGCTTTGCATATTCCTGCTTAATTACAGTGTATCTCCAGATGATTTACTACACTCAGCTAACTCTGCAGCAGTGTTTCCATGGAGGGCATGCACACCACAGGCAGCTGTATAATTAGCCAGAGAGTTCAGAGGGGAAATTACACGTGTATGTGGAAGTGGGGAGGGTTGGCACAGGAAGAGTTACAAATCAAGAGAGATGTATGGCCTCAACTAATGTTCACTGATGAGGACTTTCTGGGAGTCTCAGAGTATTTTGGCTAATCCCCAAATATTATTTAGGCACGGTCCCACTTCCAGCCTCTCAAAGTAAAGGGTGATGAGCAGCAGAACATTGATAAAGTATCCTGAAAAAATTTCCATGCTTACTTATTTCCTCTTCCAGGCTTATATCATAATACTCTAGTGAAAAAAACAGATCTATTTTGAGGCCAAAGAAGTCTGGAATAGCATTTTGGCTCTTTATTTGACCATATGTGTTAAAGTTCCAGTGGTTCCCTCTACACAAAATTAGCCTGGAATGAAGTGATCAGTGCTTGAGAGCATTTCAAAGCCACAGTAACACATCCAGACTTTTAAGGCCACATGAGGACTGTGGGATCATCCAGGCTGACCTCCTCTACAACACATGCTGGAGACAACTGGAAATAAATATGCACCTCTTCACCCTTTCAATAAGTGCTGCAGCACATCAGCCCGGAGCAGGTGGAGGGTCCCATGAGCACGAGGGGCTGCCCCTGAGCCACCAAACAATCCCAGGGTCTCCGTGCCAAGCCATGCAGGTGTTTCCATCCACAAACATTTGAAGAAAACACCGAGATATTAAGTAATTTTGGGGGTAGAAAAGCTTTTCGGGAATTTAGGATTCCCTTGGCTGAGATAATGGTCGAATTTACTTATGATTTATTTTTATTTTAGCTAGTACAGTGGTGAAGACTGGATTACCATGACCTATTTATTTTTGGAATGCTTTATTCTCTCTAGGAATTCACTTATTTGCACCTCTCCAATCATGTGTTAGCCTGGCAAAAGAGTCATCTGTAAAACTTGTTGCACATCTGCAAATATCAAATGTCCATGAACAGGCGAAAGACTCACTCCACTTACTTTTTTTTTGTCAGATGGTTTCATTTAGAACCCAAAGGGTCAGGAGTCACAGCATGACCTCATCAAATTAGACTCAACTGAGAGAGGTGTTTAGCACAACAAAAAGGAAGTAATCTGAAGGACATTAAATGCAAATGAGACTGCCATGTGCAAACTTCAAAAACACCTGATCCAAATGAACAGTGTTGACGGGGGTCGGAGGGGTGAGAAAGAAGGTTTCATATTTTGGTTAGTTTTTTTCAAGGGCTATCAGCAATATTACATCCCAGAGAGCTGGCTGAAAACCTCATAGGCATGTGAATATTTAAGCTTAAAAATACCCACTGTTATTTTTGCCAGGTGAGAATACGTCAGGATGTACCGGCAGGAGTTTGGGTGACTTGCAGATCAAACCTGGTAGCAACCCTTTCTTTGGTAGCAACTCTTTCTCTTTTGGTGGATTCATTACTAAACAAGCATTTTTAGAGTGGGTTCATTATTGCTTGGGTCTCATTTTTGGGAGGCAATAAAAATTAATCCTGAACACTTAATTGAAGAATTACAAGGAAGCTTTGGTTGCTGATGGTTCTTTACACAGAGAAGAAAAGGCTGGTTGGAAGGTCTGCACATTTTCCCCTCGGGACATTAATCCATGCCCCCATTGGCTGAGTTGTCTTTCAGCCATGAAGGCAATGGGGCAGTGAAGGTCTTGTTATAATGGAACCAGGCTATTTCCAGATAATGTGAGTCAGATTGACTTCAGGGATAGATCTGCTCTCCAGATGTTGGATATAGTCAAGTGGAGCAGGGAGACAGAGATGGCAGCTAACTATAAGGAGAACCTCAGAATGAATACAAAGTCAAAAGTGCTGTATTTGCAATGAGCAATGATTTTCAACACCGAGTCAGAGAAAAACAAAAACTATTTGTTGTTGACAGACAGAGGGATGTCTTAAGTGTATTGAGAAATGAGCCAAAATAAGATCAAAATGGGATCAAAATAGGACTGAAAGCAGTACTTTGTTAGAGCTCACGATCTGAATCCATCCATAGAACTGCAAGGACTGGAAAGTGGTTGAAAAGGTTGGTGAACAGAAAACAAGACCAACTGTACTTGCTCATAGAAAACTAGGACAAAATAATACAATGAACACAAAAAGTAAAGTGTGATTCAAAGAACCTTAGATATGACAAGAGCTATTCACAATCCTGAATCCAAAGCCTACAGAATTCAGTGGAGGCTCTGTCAAGTCGTAAGGCAGAGGGAGTGGTTTTGTCTCTTTGTGTTTAACTCTATTCACCTTGTTTGCTCTGCATTCTGACAGCCATGAGATCAAAACTGCCCAAGTAGCCAAGCTCTAGGCAGATCAGTGCTACATATATCACAAGACAAGAGGGGTTTATATGGACAGTCTTTGAGATAGAAAAATGTGGGATGATGGGTGAGATGCTTGTGAGAAGTTGCCAGGCAGGCTGAGAGATGACTGTCCATGGAGAAAGATTATTTTATTCAGTGACAGGCAGATGGGCAGATTGCATTATACAGATCCATTCTTTCAGGAGTCTCTTCCCATCCTCAGTGCACCCCTTTGTAGCCAGGGTGGTCACAAATGGAACCTTGAGCTCCTCTAAAGAACCTGTGAGGAGGGCGGGCGGCAGGAGCGGCGCGTGTTGCGTGTTCCTCTCGTGGCCTGTGGAAGGAGCTGCTTTTATTTCCTCCAGCGTGGAGCAGCTGCTTCAAGAGGCAACTGAGCCTTCAGAGAGGGTGCAGCTCATGGGAACAAGCCCAGCCCCACGATCAGGTGTCATTTTCTTAACCCGGCCAGTGGCTCTTATCTCCCGATCAGGCCAGCTGGCAGCGAGCTGGGGGCGATCCTGGCCCTGCAAAGAGCAGTCAGGGGAGGCAGCAGGAGCTCTGTACAGTCAAGCCCATCCATTCAGGGTGTGGGGGCTCACATCTGGCTGCAAGATGCTTTGAACAGTTTGTTGGACAAAGGCGCTTGGTCAGAAAAGGTCAGGGCAGGTTCAGTTGTACTGCCAAGGGTGAAAACTGTAGTGAAAGTCAATAAAAGGCTCTCATGGCTCCCAGTTTACCCAAATAAGGGGAGAGAAGAATTGTTAACACAGGGTTTTCACTTACCTTTTCAAGGTCATAGGAAGGTTAGCTCAGCTTCAAATTGCTGCATAAGCTTGAAAGGAAGAATGACAAAATGTGGATTAGGAAAATACACGGTCTTATTTTTAAAAGGTTGTTCAGCTGAAAATGTGGAGGATGGTGGTCACCAAGAGGGTGAAGTGCAGGCAGGGCGTGAGGAAGGCTCAAAATTTTGCTTGGGCATTTTTCTACATGTTTTGGAATGAAAAGAAAGACTTTGATGTTATAGCTGGGTGAACTTCAGTTACAGGAAAGATGTTTCTTCAACAATGTTTGTGATTATCTATGGGGAAAAAATGACCAGGAAAACTGGGGGGGTCTCTAGCTTGGTTATTTTCTGGAAGCTCTGATTTACAGAAGAAGTGATTCTTCATAATATATGGGAGGTTGATGAAATCCTATCATTGAAGATAATCTGGTAGAGTTTCCTGATGTTGGAAGCTTTTTTTTTAGGCTCCCCTTTCTACACAAAGAAAAGCATCACGGACATTCATCTGGGCTGTGCAAGCCATTCTAGGGCACATTGGTTTTGCCTTTAGAGACAGAGAGCAGAATTTTCACTGCCAAAGAAACTGATTTTACTGTTTACAGGTAGTGTTTCAAATGAACAAAACCCCACTGTGTATAAATTATTGTTTCTGCAACACGGTTTTTTAATACTTCCAAAGACACCTGTAGGGTTTGACGCCGAATCCCATGATAAATTAATGGTAGCTGGATGTCCAAAACCACTAAATCATCTTCAGGCAGTTCAGTCATCAAGAAGCTAATGTCAATTTACAATAAAAAATATCTTCCTTCATGCAGAAATAGAAATTGTTGTGTGTAGGGGGGCAGAGGAGTATCAGAAAAAGATTGTGCGGTCAGTTTATAAATCAAGTATTGTGAGTGACTCAAATGTTCTCCAAATATTACAGCATGGAAAAATATCAGCACATTTCTGTAATTTTTACCTCTTCCACCTCCTGCTATGCCAGTTGTTGATATTGTGTTTCCACTGATTGTATCATTGTTAAAAATAATAATACAAACAGAGATTTCAAAGAAACTCATGAACAAATACTTTATGGTATTTACAAGGTGCATTTTTTATGGGTTGATTTTTATTCTCTTTAAGCAAGGCTTCATCTGTATCTAGTAAAATCCTAGATGAGAAACAGTTTACTAGATATAGTGCATTAAATACAAATATTGGCAGTCATAACAGAAAAGTCTGAAATAGGTTTTAAAAGAAACCAAAGAAGACTTAATATAAACAGCTAGAATAAATATATGAAAATTTGGGTTCTCTTAATAAAACGTAGTTCATATGTGTGTAGTTAAGAAAATGTCCACATTCACATGCATGTATGTGTGAGAATATATCTCTGTTTGTGCACTCACATAGTTCAGCTCTACATGTATACACATATTTTGTATATTTATAACATCTGTTTATCATACTCATATATGGTTTTCAACACTGCTGCACTGTTTCAGACTGTTCAAACCCAAAGCTGCTTAATGCAAAATTCCAATATTCCAGCTGGAGGTAAATGTCACCCTTCTAAAATAATGAGCTATAAATATAGCTTTTGTTTTCACTGTTTACTCCAGATAAATGATATTTTTAACTAGTGTGGTATCCTGAGGACATGGAAAGTTTCCATGCATATATACAAGATTTGATCATTATTTAGTGGAAATAATACCAAATTACACTAGTGTTAGAAAGGCCCTGAGCAGCCTGAAGCCTGATACAGTGCCTGAACTTAAAAGTTCAGTTGATTTGCAGAGATGTTGCTGGTTCCAGCTGTTTTCTCTGTGTAGGGCATGGGGACAAAGTACATGTCCAGCTGGAAACAGAGTGAGCTGCACGGGGCTCTATGTTCAGGCTGAATACACACCAGAAACTAAACAAAGAACTGCCCAAAATAGCCAACACTGACTCAGAATAAAAGCAGAAATTGTAGTTGAACCATGTCACAATAACCTGAGATACTCTACATTGGTCCTCCCACATTCTTCCAGGGAACTTCTTCAGGTGACACTTTGTTTAATAATGGAAAATACTCCTGTATGTAACCTTTACAATCTCCCTTAAAGTCTTGACTGATGTATTTTCATCACTGAAATTTATAGTAATATCAGCATCGGCAATTTATGTGTTTTAATTTAAAGCATCTGTTTTTAATTTATGTAGTTCGGGGGGTTTTCAGCAGTTGCCCATGAGTAAACATTTGATCTTGATGCTATATTTTGAGTCTATACTTGATGACCATGTTTTCAATGTGTGGGTTTTCATTAAAAGTTAAATAATTTGGTCTCAAATAAAAAATCGGTTTTTCATAAGATAAGTGAAATTGGTTTTAAAAGAGAAAAAAAGACTCCTGTGTTTCAATCAATTTGGACAATGATTTTGGTCATTCCCACCTCTTTTTTTTTGGGGGGGTGTTGTATATTCATTTAGTACTTCTGTGCTGGATCATACTGAGACATATGAAAACACCATTGTAATAGAGAAGCCCTCCTATCAATTTTCAAAACCCAAGCAGGCTCAGTTATTCCATTTCAAAAGTAATGCTCTTTCTCTGTGAGACACATGGCCCTGAGCAGCATTCTCAGCTTCCCCTGTGGTTTTAGGATGACTCACGAATTTTGATGGTTTTCTTGAAGACCCAGTTGCTAAAGTCCTGTAAATGCATTTGAATTTTATTTTATTTTAAAGTGAAGGGAAGAGTTTTCCAGCTACTTGGCTTCAAAGAAGTGGTCAAGAATGCAAAGTTCAAGAGCTCAAACACATTAAGACATTAAGTAAGGAATCTGAACATTTCTTTGTCTGAAAACCCATAAATGAGGAGAGACTTTCTGAACACATGGGACTGAATTCTGGGACTGGCAGTGCTGCAGATCTCTGGCAAAAGAAGTCATTAAGATGGTTTCCTAACAGTGATTCCTTGGTTTCAAATCCAAGCAGTTGAGCTTGGATGACTCCAGGCTGCTTCCATGCCCTGTCCTGGTCCATGGGTTCTGTAGCAATGGACCTTCCCTGCACAGGGATAGTGGCAGCAGGAATGAAGGAGCCGGGGGGAGAGGCTCCCCATGACTGTGCCTTGCCCTTCAGAAGGGGCTGGTTTTCTGGGATTAGGTGTGTGCAGGGTATTTAACTATTTAGAATATTCCTAAATATCTGAAGTCTTTATCAGGGAGTCTAGCACGGGGTAGTGGTTTTGAACTTGAAGAAGGCAGGTTTAGGTTTGATATCAGGCAGGAATTCTTCACTGTGAGGGTGGTGAGGCACTGGAAGAGATTGCCCAGAGGAGTTGTGGTTGCCCAGAGGAGTTGTGGTTGCCCCATCTCTGGAAAAGTTCAAGGCCAGGTTGGACAGGGCTTTGAGCAAAGTGTTCCAGTGGAAGGTGTCCTTGCCCACGACAGGGGGTCAGGACTAGGTGATCTTTAGTGTGCTTTCCAACCCAAACCATTCCATGATTCCATGAATCCGTGACTTCATGGTTTTGTGTGTATTCCTGTCAGTAAAGAAGGAGGTACAGAAGACCAGAATTATGAGAGAGAAGGTGACCAGATCCATTTATCATTTAAAATGCATCATCTTTTTTGCTCTTTAATTCATTAATTACAAATTAGCTTCATAATAGGAAGCTTTACAATTATCTAATCTTAACTCCTGTGTAACATTCCAAAGAACTGTGCCTTAATTCACTCTCCATAACTGATAGTGGATAGAAAGAAGAGACTCAATCAGGAGTATTACTCCATCAGGATTCATTTCTCTGCAATTCATGATACCATATGGTACATTTAATCAGGAATACAGGAGATTTCCAGAATTGGAAAGATTTTATATCAAGACTGGGAGATCTCTAGCTCTCCATTTTCACTGACATGAAGCACATTAGTCTAATAATAGCCTTGGACTGAATTTTCAGTTAAGGGCCTTTTTGAAGTAAAACTCTGTGATTTCTGTTTTTAAGAAGTTTTGGTTTCCTGCCCAGAAGCCGACCACGCTGGGAAACCTTATCGAAGTCTTTTATTTCTTTAGCATATTTACCAGTACCTGAGTGTAATAACACAGCATTTTTATCCTGTGAACACAGCTCTTAGACTTCCAGAGTTCCAAATGGGAATGTCCTGCTTCTCTGGAAGGACAATATATGTCTCTTCAAGAAGTAATCCAAATAATTTACCTTTGGCTATAAGAGCTGTAGAAGTGTTGGAGGGTCTCAGACCGTAGCCTTGCAGTAAGCCAGTTTAATCAGAGTCATGGTAGCAATTCTACTTGAAGAAATTTAAATTAATCTCTCTAAAGAAATAATAATAAAAAAAAATTAACAAGTCCAAATCTTAATTAAATGCTATATTTTAAATTCTGTGAATAATATTGTTTAAGAAACATTTAATCATTGTATTTTCTTGTTTAGGATTAGCTGTTTAAAGACAAAAGACTCTAGGCTCCAATTAACTGCTGCCAAAAATTAATTTAAGTAGCCTAATTGACAACTTGCTTTAAGCTACATAAAATCTTGGCATAAAACTTATTGTCATGGGAAAAATATTCCTAATTTATTACTTTATTATAAATGAAACTATTGACCACAGTGCACTTGCTCTACTGCAGCTGTTATGTAAAACAACAATATGTAGATGATGATGATAATGAGTCCTTGTCCTTATGTGCAAATACAAGTCGCTCTACAATTGCATGGCTGGGTAATGACTGTTTGGAGCCACCAGGCAGGAAAATAGCTGTGGAACAGGCAGAAATCTTGTTTCCAGGATGCAGTGGTTTCTCCATGATGCCTTCCCTGCTGTGCCATGCTCATGGTGGTGGCCCTGGGCTACTAGTGGCCTTCACACAGAGCCCATCCTGCTCACCCTGAAAACCCCACTGCCTTCCACCTCTGTGCAAAAGGGAAACCTAAACTGTTCCACATGTGGGAGCAGAATGTGATTGCTGTGGGGAGAAGGTAGCAAGGCTATTAAATGTAAAAGCAGGGCTGAACAATCAAAATGCTTGTCTGCGAGCGTGCGAGATACTCGGATATCTGTGAACAGGGAGAGAAAATTAAAAGCTGTAAGTACAGACTGTAAAGCTCTTTAGTTCCTTGTTTATGGTCGCAATGGGCCAACTTTCAAAGCCACTTCTTGAAACGTTGCCCATGGTTTTCCACCTGCAACTAGTTAGGCACAGAAGTCCTGTATTTTCTGCACTGGCACAGCTAATTTGGATCCCCAAATCCCTGGATGAGTTCCAGAGGCATCCATGTGTGCACGGGGCATGGCTCCCTGGCCAGACCCCCCGTGTGTGCCATGCTGGAGAGGCAGCCCTCTTCCTGCACCCACCCAGCAGTGCAGTGCTGTGCCTTCTGCTGCTTGGCTTTTCCACCTCTGTGTCTTGCCATCCATCCATCTCGACCTGCTGCAGCACAAGTTCATCTACCTGATGCATTGTGAGCCACTATATTGGGCATTTCTCCTCTTAGGACTGCAAAAAACGATTGCATCCCAAAGGTACCTTACTGGTGTGCAGCTTCTCCAATGAGTCTCTTTGAAGGCTAAAAAGGTTGCTTGGAAAATATGGTATCTTGGCTCAATTTTCATTGTCTGGGCACATTCCATTTCAGAAAATCACAAGCTACCAACACAACCATGTCATTGCAATTTTTCAAGCATTTTCTTTTTGTGCCTGCGTGCTTTATATCTGGGGGAAGTCACATCCCCCCCAGGCTATTGGAACAAAGCTCAGCTGAGAGCTGAACGTAAGGAACACGCCGGAATTACAAAGCAAAAGTTAATGTCTCAAACCATCAGCGCGGGCGCTTCTCCCGCAGCCCCGGTGATCCCCGGAGCAGCAACCTGAGTTCTCTCCGAGAGGTGCCCTGGCTCAGAGAGGTGCACCGTGCCCAGTACGGCTGAGAACCTTTGGAAAAAACCTCCCAGCCAACAGCACAGCATTCATAAAGCCTCAGAGATGCTTTTGCAAAGCTCCCGGGGCACTGTGACCCTTCACACCCCTTCCTGCACTGAACAAACTGTTTAAAGACCGAGATTTGCTGCAGAGATAACAAGCACTAAAGAATTTACAGCAGGTGCTATTTGAAGAGACTTCGAACAATGCAGAATTACCTGTGCCCATTTAGTCCATTAATCTTCTCTTGTAAAAATAGTAATAAACCGTGATTTAGAAGCAGGGAGGAGCTAAGCTGGAAGCCCTGAGGTTAACAGAGAGGAAGATCAGGGCCTGTGGTTAAATTTCTTTCTGTCTGTGCAACAAGTGTCTGAACTGATGAAAAATGTAACTGCAGGTACAGTTTAGAAAATACCAAATTACCGCTGTAGTGGCTGATATAATTTAGCAGATATATGATTAGGCTTCTACCAGGTCATTCTAGGTGCTGTATAAATCCACAAGTAACTGCATCCAGAGCACAGAAAGGGTTTTACAAACTGCAAAGTCCCTCATAACAGAGCTATGGGCTTGCACTGAGTGCCCAGGGAAGGCACTGCGATAAAGAGGTTGTCCCAGGATCCGAAGGGAAGCGACAGTGGTTAATCACAGTAATTACCACCTGCTTGGCTGTTGTCTCAGGCGCGGCTGCCGAAGTGTCCCCAGCACGTCCCCTCAGCTCCAGAACAAAGGCTCAGATTGATGGATGGGCTCTGGGTTCGAAACTAAAAACGTCGAGACCCGACCAAAGACCCCTGGAGCCAAGGGGGATTCTTTTCCACAGGAACAAGCCCTGTGGCATCAGGAACCCATCAAAAAAGGTGATTTACGTGAACACAGCCGCGGAACAGTTTCTTCCCGAATGAAAACAAATGAGCTGGCAAAGTATTAATTTAAAATACTTGACTTGTTAATGAGCGGTATATATTATAAATGTTGCTTCTGTGAGGACTGTCTGCCTTTGCTTTGCAGGTGGCTGTGTGCCTGCCTTGCTCTGGTATGTGGGTACCTCCCCCAGAGGCTCCTGGATCTGCCATTCCTTGAGGAGGGTGATGCCCTTGCTGCCTTCTGGCTGGGAGCTTGTCTGGAACCAACGGTGGTTGCGACTCTAGTATGGCTGCTGACATTTTAGTAGGTTTTAATGTTCTTCAACAAGTAAACATTCATTAAAAACAGCCTCTTTTGTCTTCTGCATTAAAAAAAAAATCTGAAATAATTTTTGAAACTATTTTTATCTTGTTTTTCATATGAACAAGGGCTCTCTCAACATCACTCTAAAACAATCTAGATTAAAACCATTGTTTCATCACTCATTTAAAGGGTCATAGAAATAGCTGACCTTTTTAAATCTAGCAAGCTCAAAATAATTATGACAACACTTTTCCTTTCCTTTTAAAAAGCAATATATTTCTGGGTTTGATCATGTTTATGTAGAAAATTGTAACTTATTTTTTGAGTGACGCAGTCAAGTCAACAGCAAATGATGAAAATACATAAAAATCTATGAAAGGAAGGGACTAGCATTATTTAAAACGTTTTATAAGATAATAAATCCAATTTCTAGAGCGAAGCAGCTGACTAAATACCAACGTTGTCAATTTAAACTTTAGCCGGTGGAAATATTTCCTTTACAAATTACGCTCCTTTCTTCCTCCCTACGTGCTGAGTGTCCTTTATTTCTGGACAATGGAAAGCAAGCGAGACCTGAGCATCCAGGCAGAACCCCGGGCCTTGTCCCGGAGCCCGGAGGGGGCCGGGATGCTGCAGCACACAAAGCCCCTGCCCCGCGCCTGTAATGAGCCCCGAGGGCCGCCTTTCCCAGCCCGAGAGCCGCAGCCGGCTGGGTGCCCAACGCTGCTTCCAGCGCCAGCCCTCAAGTGACTCTCTCGCCCAACAATGCCACTGAGAAAGGCACAAAGCCCTCGCATTCTGCCTCTGCTTTCCGATGCAAACTGGCCTAATATGTCAGGGTCAGCGGGACCACGATGCTCTTTGCTGGCAAATTAAATCCAGCCAAGGGTAGGGAACTGGCAAGGACAGTAAAATTTATCAAATTGCATTTTAGGAACATGCAGGGCAAAGTGTTTGGTTTTTTTTTTATTATTTTAAAATCATCCCTCACACCTGCAATCAGGGTAAGGTTTGCAACAAAGCAAACAGGAATTCTTGAAATGGAGAGGCCTCTCTGTAGAGCACAGGTTATTTTGCAACTTTGCTGCCGACTTACCTGAAAAGAATTCCTCTCCCCTGGTTCCTGACAAGGAACTCCCCCTTCAAATTCCCCACAAAGCTCAGTGAGCTGGGGGGGGACAAAGTGGGTCTCCCCAGTTTCCTACACTTAAGCTTTCATCTGTGAAAAATCCTTTTTATTGAAGACAAACTGCAGCATAATTGAGCTAAATCTGGAGCCTCTGTTGGGGGTGGCAATGCCACGCACGGTGCACTGCAATGCCTGCCATGCCAGGGATTTTTATGAGATCATATTTCACAAGGAAACAAATTTCCTCCTCCAGTCTGATGCAATCAGTTTACCAAGTGGTAAATAGCTACGGATACCTCGTGTGCTGTTTTGCAAAGTGTTTGTGGATATTGGAGGATGAAAGTTGCCCGAGATAAGATCTTAATCACTGAAATCTGGAGAGTGGGGATGTCGAAGGATCCCTGGAGGGAGCCCAGGCACCCCCTGCATCCACCCAGCACCAGCACGACCCAGGGGAAACTATTTACCAAACAGCCTGTCCCAGCACAGCCCTGCTTCCATGACAGTCCTCTCCATGCCTGCAATTCCCAAGGCACTGACTCGAATTGATTCATGCCTAGATTGGGTGGAATTTGGCATAAGATTGTTTAGTGTAAGTACATCCATTTCACTTCTCTTTCAAGAAGAAAAGGAAGATAATATCTTAGCAAATATAAATTCTCCTCCCTCTACCTACACAAATTTTCATGGGAAACGACAGATGGGTGCTGCCTTGCACAGTAAAAAAATCAGTGAACTGAGTTTAAGGGAGCTGGTTTTGGAAAGGCTTTTGGGTAGCATGCTCTAGGAATGGCTGGGGCATCCATAGGCACTCTCTGATCCATGGAAGGGGCACTGTGTGCCCTACAGAGCAGTTAACTCCTCTTAGCAGCCTTGACAGCTGTACCACCATAAAAATCTGAAAACTGTCCATGACCAGCAAGCAATGCAGCAAGTGTGGGGTTTGTGCCACATTCAGTCCTGAAGCCAAATGAAAGAAGTTCAGAGAAATGTGAAGTCATGCTGGCTTCCATCAAAGATTTTCCCTAGAAACTACTAATTTTCCCCAGACAAGAAGGCAGAGACAGCTGGATTGCCAGCAAGATTTCTAGCTTCTGGCAGCTCCTTCATGACTGAACCCTGCGGATCTCTGCTCTGAGAAAAGCAGGAAACTCAAAACTTCAAACTGAAATTTGAATCTCATTCTTGCTCATTTTGGATACATGACTCCCAAAATAAGACAGGATGCCTCCTAGAAATTCTAAGATGTGGGCCAGAAACTGAGAAAATTCTGCTGAAACTGTAGACATCAGCTCCTGACATATTGCAACAGCCCATGGAGAACCCTCCTCCCAGCCTTCACACCAGAGAGCAGCTCTCAGCAGTGAGGGATCTTCCCTTGGGAGTGGACAGTTTCCATGCACTTGGATTTAGAAGACACATTTCACTGCCAGTTGCTGGAAGCAAAACAGGAGGTGTCAAACACATCATTATACCCCATCCGGGTTCATCACACAGGCCAAGATTTGGCCTCTTCTTCTTTTTACATCTCTTTTTATGATCACTCTTTCATCACTTCTCATTGCAGCAAAGAGATTGATGTAAAAATCTCCTCCATGGGATTTATGCTTTTGTTTTCAAACAGGCACTTGCTATTTAGTAATTCCTTAATGTGAGATTGTGCAATACCCAAACTCAAGCCTGATCTGGCAGGATAAGGAGCACGTGGATCTCTGTGGAGCTCACAGGTAATCACGTGTCAACACAAGCACCAGGAACCAAAAATGTGGGGATCAGAGAGCAAGGCAGGACTGGGTTCAAAAGGTGATGAAATGGGAACTATCTCGAGCGTTTTGATATGGCATCCAAAGGATTTACCCAGGTCAGAGCAACCTGATGGATTCCCTTGCAAGTGAATCTCCTTGGAAGCTTTCCTTCATCCCAGAGAAGGCACAAGGGATCAGAAGAGGAGTTCTTCACAGATAGTGTGATACTGAGCTCAAGAAATCCTTCAAGTGCACGGGAGAGAAACAGAGGGTGATGGGCTAAGGGTTAGGAAACACTGTTCTCTCCCACGTACATCCCCCATCCTGCCAGGTGCAAAAAAAGGGCTCACATAAATTCATCTGCAATGCAACTTGGAAAATGGAGGGTTTTTAGAACACTGCACAGTACACAAACTCCTGAAATTTGTACTTTCTTTCAAAGAGTATGAATTATTTTAAAAAGAAATATGTATTCACATAATGATGCAGGTTCATCCTCTAGTGCTTCATTTTTTTTTCTTTGGTATATTTTTTAGTATTAAGTGGTTTCCAAACCCTCCTAGGACCTAAAATACATATAATGAAAAATCTAAATTAAAAATCACTTGGAAAATCAATGAAGTTCATGAGATTTTTAGTAATTTTCTGAGTATATATCTGAATTTGTTTTGAAACATTCTTTTACCAAGGTGACTAGGATACAGGGGTGATCTGATGCTTCCTTGAGGCATTTTCCCCATGTTGATTTGATACAAGATTTTCCTGTCTTTTGGAAGCTGATATCAGCTTCTCAACAGAAATTTCTATTATTTCCCCCACTCCTCAATCTGCAAAGGATGCCTCTGTAAGATTCTTAGGTAAGAGAAATCTTGATCTGGACCGAGGTCTCGGTTTTGTTGGTTTTCTTTAACTTCTGATTTACCTTTGTGACAGCACCCAGCAATATGCTGATACACAATGCAATGCCAGCACAGCTCTGCACTGCATCATATTTTTAAAAACCGTGAGAGGTGGGCATGGTGCCCCCCTGTGTGGTGAGAGGAATGTGGTGCCAGGATGGAGCAGTCCCAGCCGCACCTCGGACCATGTGTTTTCCGCAGTGCTCGGGTTGCTTTCTGTCTTGGACTGGGGAAAAGGAGCAGTGCAACTCAGTGGCGGGGCACAAACTACTTTCGTTCCTTCTGCAGCCTAGAGGAGCTCAGAAACCCACCATCTGTGCCTGTAAGAGTCTGACTCCTCCTGGACCAAGCAGCCAACATAAAGCCAATGAGGCTTTTTCTTCCGTGGATGAACTGGGCACTCAGAGATGATTGTAAAGCAATGCTCTCTGTGAATGTTGATCCCACTGAAAGGCTTTCCCTGCTAATCTCAATAGCCCTAATTTCTTTAGACATTCCAGAAGGATTTTGCATCTCAGTCTAGACACACTTCATCCCTCTGTTTGGAGAGAGAAAGCCTTTTGAAACTGCCAGAGCTCCTTTGTTTTCCTGCTCTGAAGGGCTTTGGTGCCTGTGAACAAAATAGGATAGGCTTGGATGAAGATGAACTCTTCAAAGCACACTGTTTCCCTATACATTATTCAAGGTATAGGGTGTATATCTAGTTTCTAGTCCCTTTCTGCTTCTTGTTTCTTAAAGTTCCCCATTGAAGTCAATAAAAGCATGAGATCAGAGTTCTAGTTCTGCCTCAGCTTCTCTGACATACAAAGTCCCCTCATCTTTTGGTTTCCTATAAATATTCTCTTTCTTGTGCAAATTAATCATGTAATGTCTATACAGTGTCCAAAGCATTAGCTGGAGTCGAGACTAAAAGGGCATAATCACGTCTGCTTCCGTTTCCCTGTGTGAGCTCCCCTGTTCAGGAATCAATCTTGCAGGGCATAAACACCTGCTGCTGGGATTTCTGAGTATTTTTGATGTCAAATGGAATGAGACCTGACTATATTCGTGTTTAGGTTTTTTTGGTCACACAAGTGCTCACATATGGAAGACAAACAGTGCTTTTAAAGGCAGAGATCAGAAAGGGATTGCCTGGCCCGGGGAGAACATCGAGGCAGGTCCCATCGTTGTGCCACGGGTTATTTTGCAATAAGTAAGTCAGCAGCATCTTAAATGCAAAAGCAGCGCAATGTATTTTATTATTTCCTTACCTTTTCATACAGTCCTCCTGAAAAATGTCACAAAGTGTGACTCATCACATCTGCATGAAGTTATGAAAAAAGTAAGCCTTGTTAACCTGCTGTTTGAAAACCAGAACACTTTTATCAGTTCATATAATTGCTAACCCCTTATTCACTGTTCAACACTGAAGGGTTCTTTGCCTCCTAAGATCCCACTAATTGCTGACAGATTTGATTTCTCTGTGACAGCAGGAGTCCTGTTTCTGGCCTTTACATCAAGTAATTGCTTTATTTTTCTCCCTCTGCTCTGAAAAACGGAATTCCCTTCTCCCCTGCTTGAACCTCTGTAATGACTTCTTTCTATGTTATTAAATCCTTGCCATTTAAATCACATTTAGAGATGTTTTGAATAACTGATTCCAATTACTAAGGCTCTTACTAAGGAGCAGCTGAAAACGCAAGTCATTACTTGCCCATACACAAGCAGCTCCACCTTGCAGCAAAGTCTCTGGTGGACTGTATTTTATTTCTCCTCAGTAAGGTGCAATTTCTGCTCACAGGAGGCGGGTGTTCAACAAATATACAGCTGCTGGAGCCCTCGTAACTCGCCGCTTGTGCAAAACGGAGATCTGATTTTATATTTATTTTATAAACAGTGCTAATCCTGAAAGAAGTCACCCAGTCCTTCCTGCAGTGGCTCGGGAAGCTGCTTGGAACAACAGCAGAGGTGAGCAGCTGACCCACGGATGACCCACGTGAGGTTACTATCCCAAGATCTCATAAAAAAGCATGGCAGGGGGAAAGGAAACACGACTGCAGGTCGGACATTCCTCCTGGGAAGTACGACCAACTTCTCTTGTTCCCAACGTTGGTTTTTTATACAGGTCACGATTCCTTGAGTGTACCAAAACTCCCTGGCAATAACAGCTGAGTTCACTTATTAATCATCCTTGTAATCATTAGCGCCTTTGTAGGGAAAAAAAATATGTGCCAGGAGATGATTATTTGACAAATTACTGCAGGGGCTCAGCATAATAGCTTTGCTGATACAATCAACATTGAGCCATTAAAAAAAAAAAAAAAAAAGAAAAAAGAAAAGAAGAAACTTCCAAAAACACCACCCTGTCAACAGGAGGGGACTGGCATTTAAACAGCTACCACACAGCTGATCTCACATGCTCAGCTCTCTGCTCATACAGGTACTATCAAGGCACACATAAAGAGCTAATAAATGAAGATAATCCATAATAATGGAAGAATTTGCATTTGTCTCTAATTCATGGGCTTACTAGGAGCACGAGTGCTGCAAACAGACCTCTGGCTGAATCTGGACTGGAAGCCAGTGCTCGATGTACTGGGAGTCTGTGTGCAGCTCCCAGCTTCTGCTGGTACAGGCTGCACTGGTGCCTTGGAATCTGTACAAGAAATAAATAATCCCTTCTGTATTTGCATATAAACTTTCTGGTACTTCCTTCAATCAAGCCCTGATAATTAGCCCTGCTAATATGCACAAAGGCAGCAGTTTACTTTTGACCAGCAGAGTAAAACTACCACCAAGTGGAATAAAAGGTAGGCTGATAAAAGCACACCCTGACCACTGAACTTGCATCAGTGGTCAGGACTTCTGTCAGCACAGCTAAGCTGCAAAAGGATCTCACCCTTCCCCAGCCCTGACAGCACAGGAACCAGCACAAGCCATTAATTTTTAGACCTTAATCTGTGTAACAAAATTCACCTCTCGAAACGCAATTATTGTTTTCATGCGACACTATTTTTCTTAATAAGTAGATACACTGGTGCCTTAATATTTTTGTTCTATTTGTTCTGGAAAGTTATTTGGTATCGTGTAAGGTGCTGCTATAGTTTAGCTGGAAGAAGAGTGCTTCTTCAGATTGCCTAAAAGTGTGAACAGAGTAGTATCTGTACATCTCCTTACAGGCATTGCTGTGTTTTCATGCACAGATAGATAACTATTCACTGAGGTCCAACCTTACTGTCACTGAAATAAATGAACATTTTTCCATTGACTTCCTTAGGCAAAGATATGGATTCAGAACCCAACTGCCAATACTAATATTGCCTCAAAAACACCACTTCATGCATATAAAATTATACTTAATGAGCAAACTAAAGTAGGTGGGTTCATTTGGTATTCAGAGATAAGCTTCCTAAATGTGTAAATTAAAATAAAAATAAAATTTTTATGAGTATAAGGGAGCTGTTTTCTGTTCTTTTGTGCAGATATTATTCACAACTTTTCCTTTCTATGCATAAGAATAAAAGAAGATTGAAAATACCTGCCATTGGTTTAAAACACCAGCACAATATCAAGAAAATGAATAGCTGTGATGTTAATTTTGTTGCTGTGAGCACAGAGCAATACCCCTGGCCAGGCATATGTGGTCTGGAAGGCCCTGGCCAGGGGCTAATGAAGGGACTCACCTGCACATACCAAGCACAGGCTGAGAAAGAAATGTTGGCTCAGTGCTGAACGTCCCGCCTTTCATGCATTTTAATTAACCCCATTATTGGTTTTAATTAGAGATGCTTAAGAGAGAACAACGGCCAAGTTCTGATCTGCTCTTTCCGACGTGGAATGCGAGGCAGTCTCAGCCACTTCCCCCCCAGAAATCCCGAGTCAGCATTTCCAGAGGGCTCCCCGTGCCTTTGCTGCCTAGGTGGGAGACAGCAGCAGGGTGGAATGTTCCCACCCTGGCAGTCAGCAGCCTGGGAGCCGGTGCTGGAGCCTGGCAGCAGCCCCGAGGTGCCAGCCCAGGGTGCCCAGGCTGCCCAGAGCTCCTGCGGGGAGCTGGAACCGGTTACACAGCTGTACCTCGGGGTACCTGAAATTAGCCCCAGAAGGGCAGGCTCTACAAAACGCTTCAGAAGAGAGCAGCAACGTTTCTCAAAAGAGCCAGGATGTCAAAATTCACTTTTGAAAATCTCCCCAGGAATCCCATCTATCTGCCTTTTTAGTCACTTTGAAGGTTGGTGATTAAATCCATACTTACAGTGTGATTCTCCCACACATGGGGAGCAATGGGAGCTTTGTCATCACCACTAATGGGGACAGGATTGTGAGGAATGAAAAATGCAGGGAGTATGCAAGGGGGGAAAAAGGCTTGAAAATCATCAAATGAAAAGAGCCAGGGGAGCTTTTAATTTTTGTCTATGCTTTAATTACTGAAAATGATATAAGCACTTGGCCATTTTTAAAATGGTTAAGTTCTAAAATGTTTGGGGTTGTTTGTTTGTTTCTTTGGGGAATGAGTTACAATAACCAAGAGATATAAATCAACCCATGGTTTTGCTTTTCTTTTCTTCTGCAGCCACAGACTAAACAACCAAACAGCGGGGCAGCTTCTCCGCAGCCTGGATCCCCCTGCAGTGCTCTGGGAAGGCTGGTGCGGGGCTGGCACCACTGCTCAGGCCACAGCATGTGCAAGCCCTGCCAGCTTTGCCCTGATGGAGTTGTCTCACCATCGTCTAGATGCCCTCCTGGTTAGGGTGCCCTCCCAGGGAGGCTGATTCCCCTTTGCCATACTCTTGGGACATTTCCCTCCTCGGTTCAAAAAGCAGCGATGCTGAAATTCAAAGGATAGCCCAGATTTTGTGATTATTTTGTGTGAGATTCTTGCTCCAGCTTAGCAACTCCATAGGGCTTGGCTGAAAAATGTATCAGGTCACACAACCAAACCTTCTTCCACTTTCACATCTCTCTGTACCTTCCCTCTCCCCCTTCCCTCTCCCATATAAGCACCAGACTTTCATCTGCTTCTCTCTCTTTTGAGGTGAGAGCCCAAAGTGTCCCCTGAGTCCCCAGGGAAGGAAGCCTATGGAGCCATCCCCAAAGCTGACCAAAGCAGCTGCCTTGGGTGCTGCTGGTGCTGCAGTTGTGCTGGGGGGAGGCTGGGCTGGGTCAGCTGCTGCAGGGACACGTACCTGGGGTTTGGGATGACACCCTCTGCAGTGCCATGGCTGCCTGGCCTCTACCCACAGGGACTGGCACAGCCTGGTTTCGCTCAAGGCCCCTCAGAAATGGTCAGGTGCTGAACATCCATGTCATTCCCTGTGCACCACAGAAGAAGAGGGCTAAAGCCATGGGACCTATCACTGGACTCTTCATTCATTCCTTTCTTTTTAAAATCTTCCCTCCATCAGCAGAACAAGCTAGATGGGCAAACAAGCCCGCTGGCATTGTCACCACGGGACACAGGACACTGCACCTCGCAGAGCCCTGTGCTTTGTGTCCTTGGGCTGGAAGAAGTGGCAGGAGGAGGCCAAGGCAGGGCCAGGTCACGGCTCCCTGGGCAGCTGAGCTTGTGGAGGAGGTTCCTGCTGTCCTGCCCGCAGGAGATGGGCCTGCCTGCTTTCCCCTTCAGGGTTTCAGCTTTCTGTTTCACAGAATGGCAGAATTTCTGTAAAATGCAAATAGTAGCTCTCCTGTGTCTCACAGGCATACTGTGAGGATAAATGTATTAAAGATGTGCAGTAGTCAGAGTCCACATCAGGGCAAAAAATCTTAGTGAAGATAAATACGCCTGTAGACACCAAGTAGTCTCTTTCTTTGATGCTTTAATGCTTTTATGGGCAATAAAGAAACCTTGAGTTTCACAGAGGCTGTCTGACAGTTCTAATATTAGCATTCCCCCCACATCCTCAGTGATGTCTGTTTGCATCTCTGTGTGATGCTGATGTTGTTGGTAACATTTTTGTGTATGATAAACCAAACTACAAACCTGGTTTGTGCTTGACAGTGAATTGGTTTGCAAAAACGAAGCAAAACACAGTTCAATCACTTGAGAATGTGAGGGGAGGAAGATTACATGAATATTTCTGTGTTACATGAAAAGATGTGGAACTTGTTTCTTCATAGGAAGAAGAATAACTTGGAAAAGGAGTAAATATAATTTAATAGAAACACCAGTGCATATTTGCATTTCCCTTGGCTTTAGTTCAACCAAGTCAAGAGCTTCTTGTGATAAATTCAGGGAAAGCCATTGCTGGATGACACCAAACTGCAGGGACCTTGTTCCAGTGGCTGCAGACCCAAGGCAGCCCCTGCTGGGAGCTGCTCCCACCCCAACACACAAGGGAATGGGAGCACAGCCTCCATGTGTGAGAGGTTACACACCCTCAGCGTGGCCAAATGCACCTGCACTGGACCATGAGTGATGGTGTTATCAACCCCCTGTGCCTGGAACAATGTTAAAGTGCATGTACAGCTTCACTGCTCTCCTTTCCTGCTTGTGCAGTCCTACCCACCCAGTCACAGCTGCCTCAAAGGAGGGTTTGTGTGGTTTTTTTTTTCTTCCCTGGAACATTTGACTAAATCACATTTGCAGATATTTCAAATGTTTCATTCACGTGACACCTGAGCTTTATTTACTTTTGAAATAAGTCATCTCATTAACAGAATTCATTACCCATTATTACTGTCATGTCATTCTCCTAATAAAAGGAATGACTGTAGAAGCATTCAGTGGCTTAGCTGGTAGCATAGTGAGCTATTATGCAGCAAACCTGCATTCATGCTGTACATTGGTATGCCAAGGCTGGCAGAGACTAGGAGCATCAATGAGGTAATAGTCTTAATCTCTGAGGGGAGGATTATGTTGTGCTGCACTGCAAATACCTCCTACTGTTAGCAGGATAATACTTCAGATGGAGCTATAAATTGTTCAACAAATAAGGACAGGTGCTGGGAAGAGGACGAAAAAAAACCCCTGCAATGTTGCACCATTATCTCCAGATAAGAGGTGGAAAACCTGTTGTTCTCACTGCTAAACTATCACCACTCTTTCTCCATTTAAATTACCAGCATGGCATGGCCAGCCACTTAAAAGTGAAGTGGGTTGATAATAGTTGGGTCTCCTCTTCCCAGAAATGCTCTTTGCTTTTGTGACTGAACAAGTGCTGGCTGTGGGTAGGTGTGGCATGAAGCAATCATGGATCATGGACAGGGTGGCCCAGACACACTGTCCCTCCTCCCTGTGGGAGCTCTCTGCTCCAGAGAGTCCAGTGGCACACCTGACCCTGCACAGACTCTGCTCTTCACCATTTGCCTGCTCTGAAGAGCAGTCAGCGCTCATCACTGCCCACACCACGACATTCTGTACCTGCTCCTGTCCATGTTTTATAGACCTGAGGCTTTAGTTTCACCTTACCTGTCCTGAGGGGCACGAGCTACCCAGCTGAAGCAGCTCATAGCACAGTTTGGGTTGGAAGGGCTCCTTAAAGGCCACCTAATCCAACCCCCTGCAACGAGCTGGCACAGCTTCAACTAGACCACGTTGCTCAGAGCACCATCCACTCTGAGTTTCAATCTTTCCAGGGATGGGGCATCCAGCACTTCTCTGGACAACCTATGCCAGTGTTTCATCACCCTCACTGTAAAAAACTTCTTCTTTATATGTAAACTAAATCACTTTTAGTTCAAAACCTTATCTCTTGCCCTATTGCAACAGGCCTTGCTAAAAAGTCCTATAATGAGAAAGTAATGTCTCATTTGCTAGAGGGAAAAAGGAAAAAAAATCTGGCACACTTTTCAGATCATCTTTTGCCACAGGATGTCAATGCATATCACATAGCTGGGCAAATGGTATTATTCCCACTTTACAGAGGGCAGATATGAGATAAACATTAGAAAGTATTTAAGCAGTGCTTGTGCTGGGATAAACTTTGTCCAGTGGCCTCTGGAAGATGTTGCTCTATCACAAGAGAGCAGAAGAGAGGGCATTTAATAGCAAGGTACAGACCACCAGTTCAGGCTAAAATATAACCTATATTCCCTCCTGAACACACATGGCATTTCACAGGTAGCAGTGATTTACCATGGTCCCAGCACTTATCTCTACTTATCTCTAATTTAATTTGCCTGGCTTACTTCTCAAGGAACAGAACTAGATTCTCCTGCTTGTCCAGCTGTAGCTCAGGGACATGTTCTTTGCCCAGACCACAACTCATGATGCACTGAGGACCTTTTTTCCCGCCATGTGAAACACCACCTTTTGATTAGAAATGCCCAAAGGAACATTTCCAGGTGGCTGAATTAGCAATTTTTAAATGGTTTTGCTCACGGAAAATTTCAGCAATTGCAAACCCAGTCCTGTTTTGGGATTACAGCAAGTGCTGAAATATTGACCTTGCCCATCAGTGTGAAATTCCTTTAAAAATTTTATCTAAGCTCAAACTTGTTGATCCATGAAAAGCGGGAAGAGAGACCTCTTTTGGGCAAACTCTTAGCAACATCTGATTTAAATGATATTCAGATTGTGGGTCTGATTCCACTCCCAGCCATGCACATGGAGGCATTCAGTAATTCCCCCATATTAGTGGTCTTTCCAGTCTGTTGAAGGCTAGTGGAGAATCAAGGACATAAAGTAGCAGGGGATATAACTAAACAGATTTGTCTGCAAGAAGCAATGGAACAAATGAAAATCTTGATGCACTGATTTAATTGTTGCATTTTGTGTTGCTCCTTCTTTCGTGGGAGGCACGTGCAGTCCTGCAGAGCAGCAAGGAGCTACTGCTTTTCCTTGCAGAAGGGTCGACCTGCTGCTCACTGAAAACAGATTTCATCGTTTTACCATGTCTGCATCTTTCTTTCCACAAATTAATAACTATTTTCTCTCAATTTCCCCCCTTTCCCCACAGAAATGCCTGGTTACATCTGTTAGAAAGTTAAACTCTCATCATAATTGCAAAGACTGGGATAAAAGAAGCGTGTCCCTCTTTAAGCTCTTGGTCTGAAGATTTGCTTTCATACCTCCTCACCCAGTCACAGCCACTTGTCACAACAGACCCAAACCCAAGTGTTTTCTGCAAGAGAGAGCTTTGGTTGGAAATGGGGGGACTTTGTGGCTAAAAACATCCACCCCAGCATGGGAACTCTGACTTCACAGTTTCTGTAGGAACTGGGGCCTTTTTTGACACAAAAGGGAACTTTTCAGAGTCAGGACTGCACCCTATTTGCCCTTACAGCAGATTAACCACTGCTGGAAGTGGTGTGAAGGGTCTTTATGGTGATTGCAAATTTAAAGCCACCCTGGCAGAAGTGAGAGTGAGGTTTGGAAAAATGTCAGCAGAATGGTTGGCCTCTGGTTCCCCTGCAGCCAGGTGAGAGATGCCCAGAGAAAAGCACGGGACAGTGAAACTCTGAAAATGCATTAGCACAAAAAAATCCCAGTATCAAAATCTGAACACACCCCATTTTACCAGCATTGCAGCAAACTATCCAGTGCATCCCAGTACCCATTTGGTTGGTTTTCAGCAGTCTTTGGAAGAGTTTTTATCTTTCTGATTTAAGATACAGTGTTACTTAAAACCCCCTAACAGTAAATCAAATGTCAAAAGATGGAAAAAAAATTTCCATCACCCTCTGCTTTTTATAAAAATATATCAATTTAATAACTTGGTTTAAAGAAAAACAGAATGATCATGTTAAAATACTGCCAAATTTATAAACTTTGACAGTCCCACATACTGAGATGAACAGGCAAATTTATTTAATAAGAAATAAAATACATTTTCTCCCTGCATTCATTGAAATAATAAGACAGACACATCTGTCCCAAATTTCTTTTAAGGAACAGAATGGCTGCTACTAACTAGAAAATAGTGCCTTTCTGCTGGCTTACCTCAAGATAAATTTACAGCTTCACTGTAACGGTATCAGAATTCAAAATGTAATAAGTTCAAGTAGAATGAGATCAAACATTTCTGTCCACATTAACTCTTTGATGTCACAATTCAATATCTCGCAGTGAAAGACGGGGATGTAAAATGCAAGAAAGTTTATGCAAGTTCTTGCTGCTCTCCAAGTGGAAATATCTGCAGGGGCTGTCACGTGGGGTTTGCACATTCCCAGAGGAACGTGTGGGGAGCGTGGCAGGAGGTTACACTGCCACAGGAATTACAGATTCACGTGCTTTTTGAGAAATGCTGGTCTTATTGAAGGCAAGACCTCAGAACCTCATAGTGCAGTAGCTGCTTAGAGACCTAAACCAGCATCTCAGAGATAAAAATGCCCCAGGAATACTTCAGTGCAAGATCTTTGTGCAGTCAGAGTAACAACACATCCCAAAAGTGTTTCAGGAAAGGGATGATTCTTGTGCTGCCTGACCTCAGAGAAGGGATAGACCACTCTCACCCCGAAACAGTGCAGAAAATGGGGAACAATAACTGCAGCCATACCAAAGAACAGTGGCACATTTTCCAAGCCAAAGAATGGTGCCTTTCTCCATCACAACAGGTAGAGATACCACAGCATGTCTCCTTGCATCTCCACAACAAGGGATTTAGAAATGTCCCCTATCAAATGGAAAACCCTTCTTTATGGATTTCTGCTGTTCTCCCAGACCAGACATTTCTTCTTCACCTAAATCCTTTGGTCCTCTCTGCTTCCCTTGTGCTTCTCAGATGGCACCAAGGAGACACCAAGAAAAAATAGCAAGGAATTTCCTTGTTTATGAAGTTAGAATCAGGTCATGCAAGATAAACAGGCCTATTAGCAATTGTTTGGTTTCCTGTGGCGTGCCCTCTGTTGGGAAAGAGCATATACTGGTGCAATATTTTGGGGAGCTGAGTGTTGAGAAACTGAACCTTTTAAAAACAGGAGGCAGGAAAAGTGTGCCAATAACTAGCTATGCTGGTGAACCCTCCTAATGAGAACCAAGAAGGGGTTTACTGGGGGTAACTAAGAGTCAGTTAAGGGGCTCTAGCCGCCCATTAGTGCTGCCTGATCAAGCCCTGGTTTGTGGGTTGACACGACACCGCTGCAGCTGCCCAGGCTCTGTGTGCCCTGGCACACGTTCAGCTTGTGCTGGCCAGAGAGTGCTTTTCTGGTCTGGCCTCAACAGCTCTGCAAACAAGGCAAGCTGTATGAGCAAAAATCACTTGATGCCAGTATAAGCTGGGTTTCCCTGAAAGCTTTTGCCAGTGTGAAGTGTTCTTAAAAACTGTAAAAATAAAACCCCGAAAATGTCACACCCTTGGCTGGCATTGGCATGTGTGCAGACGTTTTAAAGATGTATTTGGCTCAGGTTTGCTTTTGCTGGATAAGACTGCACCAATGTAATTGAAGAATGTTATGATAATAATAAATGTCATGTTTATTAACATATTTAACAACATTAATAAATGGGAAGCTGTCAAACTGGTGTTACCCTGAGCAAAGACCATAATAACACTAAGTGGTAACTCTAGGGGACTATGTGAAAACAAAACTCTTTCTTCTGCTGGAGCTGTAAGTCTGTAACTGAAAACTCCAGCAGTATCTCTCCCACCTTTGTGAAGAGCAACTTTTAGATAGGGAAGGTTACTTAGCAGGGTCTAGAACACACAATGAAAGCAGGAAAGGAGAAAGAAATGAGCTTGTACTATGACAGATCAAGGTCTCTGGATTCCCAAAGGCTATTCCTCTGCTAACAAAAGTGTTTTGCTGTCTATGAAACAGGTAGTGAGCATCTATGAGAAGCAGCTAAAGTGATTTAACCTGCCACAGGAAAATGAAACCTTCCATGAGAGAGTCCCAGAGGGAAAATGAGTGGCCCTGAGTGTAACTGCCTGGGCCAAAGCACGTGTTCTCCAAGGGACAGAGAGAGGCCAGACTCTGCCTCAGATTAAAAATCCTTGAAAACTAAAATTAAAAAGTACTTACCTGAGTAAGGGTCACAGAATTCATTACTTTGTAGATGGGGCTTATTAGAACAAGGGAATGATATGACAAGTATGACCTGCCATAAACCAACTAAACCAAGCCTGCATATAAAAACACACCATTTCATTCTGTGGAGCTGCCTGTTTTTCAGAGCACTGTTAGTGCTGGGCTACAGCTCTGCTCAGTGGCTAACAAGTGATGGCCTTTGTTCTGCATAACTGACCTACAGGGGGGACTGTAAACTGGGGAGCTAAAGAGTTGGGGTTCAGAATGGTCCATTTGCCCCACTGCACTTGCCACCCGATGTTTGGAGAGGGGAGGTTTTAAATATCTTCTAGCACATTTTTTCCTATTCAACCAGCACTTTTTCCATAACTGCTCTCAGGTTAGAAGGACATTTGGAGCCTGACCAGACAAAGCTCTCGAATATTTCCAAGTAAAGAGCTTGGAAGTCAACAGGATTACTCACCTACCTGAGAGCTCGAGGGAGCAAGGGAGGCAAAGTGTGCAGGGAGAGGTAATGTATTTTATGAGGAAAAGTGATATAACTGCAAAAAATGGACAAGCTCCCATGGACACAATTTTTAAGTGCGAGCCCTGTTAAAGGTTTTAGTTTCTAGTGCAGATGAATTATTTGGTTTACACCTTCTGTTGCTTTGAAACACCTCGGGGCCACTTTCCTCCCATTTGCAGCCACTTGGCTGTGGAGCCTTTTCCCACAGCCTCGTCAATGGGATCTGAACTGCTCTCTAGACATGCCTATCCTTTCTTCACAGGGCACCTGAGGCACCTCCTGAATTATATGCCTATAATTCAAGGGGATTTAGGACACCTGATGTGTCATGTAATGCTACACAATTACATCCCAGATCCCAGCTTTCAGCATCTGAAATCCAGCAAACCTAGATGAGGTGATTTCAGGCTGAGTTTCTTTGAGGCTCCATTATGGATTTTTTTTGGACAAAGATTAGCTGCAACACAAAGCAAATCTAAAAAAATCTGGCTCTGAATTCCTCATATACTCAATCCTCTAATCCACCCTCACATAATCTGTTCTATCACACAGCCCTTGGTGTAGGTGTGTAGTTCAGCTCTGCTGACTGAATGCTATTGTGTGAACACCCACACAGCCCTGGCAGATGGAGCTGGTGCTGCAGTTCTTCCTCCTGCACAGCAGTCAAGCTCGAGCATCCTTACCCCCACCCATCCCTTCACCCATCTGTGCTCTCTTCCTCAGCACATTCCAGTGCCAGGGAACTGGCTTCCACAGCCCAGGCTGGTGTCTGAGCTTCACCCCCTGCTCTGAGTCTGCCTTGGCTAGATGGAAAAAGGGACAGGACTCACCAGAGCAGCAGGAGCCCCGTTCCACAGGTGAGAGTGGAAAAGGTGATGTACTGTGCTTCATATTGCACAAACCTGGGAGCTGACAGACAAATTGGTGAAGATGAGCAAGAGAAGAGGGCAGGGATAAGGATTTCAGTTGCACATTCCCCAGATATTCCACTGCATTTGACATGCAAGGTGTTCATTTAGTTCAGCTGTCATTGGGGATATTGAAACCCTCCTAGAAGTTGTGTTGGCACAACAGCTGCTGTTACAATATATGCAGAGTCAGAGAATCATAGAATGGTTTGGGCTGAAAGGGACCTTAAGGATCATCCAGTTCCAATCCCCTGCCATGGGCAGGGACACCTTCCACTAGCCCAGGTTGCTCCAAGCCCTGTCCAAGCTGGCCTTGGACACTTCCAGGGATGGGGCAACCACAGCTTCTCTGGGCAACCTGTGCCAGGGCCTCCCCACCCTCACAGGGAAGAATTTCTCCCTAATATCTAATTTATACCTGCCCTCTGGCAGTTTGAAGCCATTCCCCCTTGTCCTATCACAACATGGCCTGTCAGAACTCCCTCTCCAGCTCTCTTGGAGCTCCTTTGGGTTTGGAAGGGGCTCCAAGGTCTCCCCACAGCCTTCTCTTCTCCAGGCTGAACAAGCCCAGCTCTCAGCCTGTCTTCACAGGAGCATCTTTGTGGCCTTGGTGGCTCCTTCCTGTTTTGGGCCCCAGCCCTGGATGCAGCATTCCAGGCAGGATCTCCCTGGAGCAGAGTGGAGGGGCACAGTCACCTCCCTCCACCTGCCACTCACTCTTCTGTTGATGCAGCAGGTACATGAACATATTTCCATTTTTTGCTTTCAAGAGAAAATCATGCCTTTTACTTCCATATAGCACACATTCTTAGTTCCTCCCTCCCTCCATATATATTATTTATGCCAGTACTGCAACTCCACAATCAACTTCCTCATTTATATTTGTCAGCCTTCACTATGTGCAGAATGCAGAGTTCATGAAAAGCAGAGGACTGGTGAGCAAGTGCTGCTGCCTGCCAATGAGATAAATTGTGCTACAGAAACTTGATAGGATGTTTGTCAAATGTTTGAAGAAAAACCAACAAAACAACAAAACAACCTCCACTCAAATCTTAATTGAACAAATTGGCCAAAAGCCTCATATTCTTACATAAGTCTACTTTATCATTAAGAAAAGATGTACTAAGGAAGATTCAGTCCCTAGCAAAAGGGAGCTTAGAAAAAGCAATGTCAGAGAGATAGAGGACAATGGCAGTATATCTCTTATATTTGTCTAAAGGAAACCCTTCTAATCTGAAACCAAACTAAAAGCTGCTGCCAAATATCCCATCGACTGATTCCAAAATCTGTTTCAACAGCTCAAACCTTTTTCATATCACTGGAACCGCACAGGTGCCTACAAAGGTATTTGACTTTTTTTTCTTATTAAACAGCTCATAAGTAAAAAATACCCTGTTTTAGCTATTATCAGACATGTTTTTCTAGGTGGCCATAATGGCAAAAGCAGGGTAAGCCATTCCCATCATTAAAGCTTTGGGAGCTGACCAGGCTGGGTACATGGGCTCCGTGAGACCATAAAGAAAATGTCTGCGAGCAAATTCCTACCAAGAATGAATCAGAACTCTGTGTAAAAGGTAATTTCAGCCAATTTAGGTATATGGGGTAGGTTGCTTTCCACTCTTGCCCAGTTCAGTCAGTATGACTTTTTTAGGCAAGACAGAAGGACTCAGAGCAGGAGGGAAAGAACAAAACAACCTGTGCCATAAACCTGCTTTTCTCTTACAAAATCCAACCTCAGAGGTTCCTTTGTGAGCTCTGGAGGTTAAACCAACGCAGTCAAGCTCTTGTTTAGGCAGTTCTTCATCAGACTGGCATCCTTTGTCCAACCACACACCACTGACTCAGGATCCAGGCAAATGGCAAAAGTCTTAGATAGCATTTCCAAGCAGAAAAAAACAGTTTATGTTGTAGAAAACCTAGGTGGGTATTAGTCCTCCTTGTGCTTTAAAAAAAACAAAACACTAGTAACACACCCTCATTTTAAAATTCACAATCACATCTTTTAGTGGTTGTAGCTCATGCCAGGTCTCTGGATTAGTAAATTGAAATAATGAAATTGCGAAATATCTTCCTACCATCAAGAAAATAATAACAAAAAGAAATAGTTTTAGGGCTTTCCCAAGCATTTGCAGTGATGATCTTGCCAATCAATTCTCATTGTGTAGTGAGCAGAAAAGAACTAATTATATGACTTTTTTTATTTTTAATTTCAGAACAAAGAACATATAATAATTATTGCTCCTGGAAACTTAAATATAGAATATGCTATAATCCAGAGTTCATTATGACTTGAGGGACTGGTAATAATAATAATAATAATAATAATAATAATAATAAGGCATTATGCAGCCCTAAGGATCTTAATATCTAGAAGGTAAATGCTTAAAAGCCATGGTACATCAGCAAATCCAGAGGCAGGAATAGAGATTATTATGGTTTTAGGTGAGGGTACATTATAATTCTTGTTTTTAAATCAGCTTTAAATCTGGTTGCAGGAGAGCTGGAATTCCAAAGAGAGACTTGGTGTGCAAGAACATGGGAAGGATCTGCATTTCACTTTCTACTCCTTGTCTGTTGGTGCTATGAAGTAAACAAAAGTGGCTGAAAATCAGTAGGAATTAAACAAACTGAAGTTAAAAGCTTTGATCACAGAGTGGAAATAGGAAGCAGATAAGTATGTCGTGTTTTCCTTCATTGTTTTGCCCCCAGACCAGGATGTTTGGAATTTAAAGTCATTGTTTGCTGATTTTTTAAGTTGTTTACCCTTTCTACCTATAATGTTTTGATCTTCTCGGTTCAGTTTGCCATACAGAAGGACTTTCACTGTAAAACAGGAGCCACGAAACTGCCCTTGTTTTTGACAAGCTAAAAACCCTGTGTGGTTACAGTTATTGAATGACCTCCTTATCCTTTTAGCACTGAATAGCACCTAAGCCAGAACTCTACATCAGTAATGACATATGATCTATTTTATACAATTCTAGTTATAGAGTCTAACTAGAGTTACTCTATAACTCTAGTAAATGTGTTATTGGTGATTAATGAAAGGTTGCACTGGGGTGTTGTGTCTCCTGAAGGGCACAGGGCACCTCCCCTGTGCTTTGCTTTGCTCCTGAGGGATGCAAACCTTGGGGAGAAAAGGGAGAGCAGAGATCACCTCTGGGGCACTCTGGCTTTATTCCTGGAAGGGTCAGTGATCTCACAGTCCTGCTCCTAACAAGAGAGAAGATTTCAGTCATGGGCTGGTTCAAGCTGCATATGCCATTGGACTGTGGCAGGGAGGGACTATGGAAAAGTTGCTCTCTGAAATACAGATTTTGGTTAGAAGTGAATCCTGTGGAACTGCCACTCCTTCTAGTTGTGTTTCTGAGGGGCTGCTTTAGCTGCCTTGGCTGCTCTGAATCCTCTCCTTAGGATGCTACTTCTCCACAAGTACCAGGAGTAGCACCCACCAGTCAGCACAAATGTTCTGTTTCTAAAATGCTTGAAATGGGCTTTTGGATTTGAGAGACCAGCAGTGACCTGTCACCTCACAGACACGAGCCTGCTCCTGCAGCAAGGGGCTCTGGGACAAACACTCTCTAAAACTCTGTCAGGGGAGACAAGTCAAGAAGATGAGAAAAGCACCCCAAAGAAGCCCCTGAATTGAGGGAAAGGTAACAACTGGATTAATGTTCAACTGCTTCATTTTGGGGTTTGCCATGAATAATTAAGTGTAATTAATAAATAGTGCCCTGAAGATAGGATCAAACAGACTTTGGGTGTGGTGTTTAATCCTTCCTGAGTTGGAGAGTAAGGCCAGCAGCCTATAATGGATTTAACTAATTCTCTTAATTGCAGCTTCATTTGCCTGATCTTTCTAAATGGTATTAATCTAGTGATTTGCAGAATAAGCACTTGGAAAAGACTTACCAAAATCACGGGAGGATCTCAAAGATACATTTCTCCTCTTAGATTTTTTTCAGTGGGAGAAGAGATTTCATTGTCAATGCAAATTCTATTAATTTGGCCAAGTGTTCACAGTCTGTGTTGGTATAAAATAAGAATTTAAAATGTCATTAACAAATTCAACCCTTAGAATCAACATTGGCAATGACAAATTCTGCAAGACTCCTAATTAGTCATTTATAGATTAAATATTTTTCAAAGACAAAACTGCAGCACTTCACTCTCGTTTCCATGCTGGGTCCTGAAGCACTGCACACATTTCTGTGTCTCACAAGAGCACTCAGCAGAGACACGTCCCACATGTTGACAACCACACTGGGAGACAAGCAGATAATCCCATTTCTTTATCACCCTTTGCCTGGACAACAACAAATCTGCACAAGGAGCCTTTAGCTCTGAGCAAATTCCAGCTAAAAGAAGTTATAGATCATACCCTCAGGTTTTCCAGATCAGATCTGCCCTCTGCTCCCAGCACACACACCACTCAGGTGTTCAGCTCCCTCCTCCACCGAGCTTGCTGAGCCCAGCAGAGCTAAAGCAATTAAGAAAACCTTGAGATGCAGAGGTTAAACCTACTGCCAACAGTTCCCCTCCTTGGGCACAACGGAAAATTTCACCTCTGACAGCAGTCTGTTGGAGAAGAAGGCACTCAAGTGAGCTCAGGAGGAAAGAAGTGAAGCTGAGTGAGTGCCTTTGACTCGCCACAGGTGACTGGCTGTGCCAGCTCTGACTCCTGAGCCATTCTGGGTTAGATCCTGCACACCAGGAGCGCAGAGGGAGCTGCTCACCTGCTTGCCTGAAGCTCAGCAGCATCCTTGTGCTGTCACCCCTGCAAAGAACTGGCAGAATTCCCTCTGGCTCAGTGGGGCTGCACCCACCAGCCAAGTCCAGCTCTGCCGTGCCTTCAGCTCATGTCTTCTATCTTTTAATTACAAGCTAGGAATAAGATATATAAAAACCTTAATCAAACCCAAGGAACATGGGCTGTCCAGCCATGCACGTGGCCGTGCTGGCTTCAGGCAGGTTCACACCACCCAGTTTTTTTCCTTCCTATCGTTTGCTGCCTCCATTGCTGTGTTTTGCCTTCAGTTGGGCTGTAAGTTATTAGGAAAAATGTGTGTGTGGGGGGTTTCTGTATTTATACAGCACTGAACATTGAGAATCCAAGGGCCTGTCACCCTCCTCTACTATTAAAAATTAACAACAGTAATTATTGTATCCTCATTATCAAATCAAAGCAATAAGGCTGCTTCGAAGCTGCACATGCTGTTGCAAAGTGCACATGATATCCACGGCCCTTTTGCTGCTCTTAGCTAGCCACTAACTCACTTAATTTTGTGTAGTTTAGCACATTACAAGATTGTTCAGGAGTGCCATAAATGATGTCAGGCACCATCAGAAACCACTTCAGAAAATCATTGCCTGTAGCCAGATCAAAAGGTGAACACCTGGAAACTTGCAGTTCTGGGAAAGCAGAATAAATCTTTTTTTTTTTTCCCTCCATTCCACCCCCCCCCCCCCCCCTTCCTCTTGGAGATTTGTTTCTTTTTGCCTTAAAGAATTTGAAAGGTTTATTTACAGCTTTTCAAATGACCCCTAATCTATTTAGAAAAACATAGCATGGCAAATTCATCTCGGGTGTAACTCCATTTGTTGACTTAAGCAGACTTGTGCCAGAAGGGAGCCTGGCCCAGGAGTTTCTCTGCAGAGAAAAACAGCATTTGAATACAACACTTAATTGGCTTGTTGAGTCCCATCGCAGACTGTCCTGGAATATATTTATTAAAGGTAATTCTTTTATTTTGGTAAGATTGTATCAGCAACTGAAACTCCTGGTATTAGCTTTAAACCTTGTCTTGTTCCCCAGGCTTTGCTGCTTGAGGCTGATAATTTTCACAGCACCTGACAACGTTTAAAGAGACATTGTATTATGCAGTTGAGTGAAATCTAAGACCATAAATAACTGGGAAAGTTGCTTATTTTGTCAGTTATCAGCAATATAATTAATTACAATCCATCAGGGTCAACTTTCAGGAAGTAATATAAAAAGTTGTTTACCGTGGAACTGCAGAATTTAAAGATGTGCTGGGAGCCTGCTGCAAAGACACACAGACTCCCTAAGTAATATTAAAATTTTTTCTGCTATAGATAATTTAATCAAAACATAATTGGTTTGATTAAGCTTACAAATTGCTGGCATTCTTCTCTTGACCAGGTTTATATATTAATTCATTATTTTTATAGGGATTATTTTTCTCAGCAAGTACCAAAAAATCAATATTTTTAGGAACATACAAACCCCAGAAAAAGAGTCTGGGGCACAAACAGCCCTACCAAAAACAGTAGCTGCCCTTTTTCATATGACACTGCTCTAAGTACAGAGCATGAATTTGGCTGTAAGAGCTCTCCCCATATGTTGTATTTGGAGCAGGGGCACTGGGGTGAGTGGAAGGACACTGGGGGAAAGGACTGGCAAAAAGGACAAGGAAAAGAGCCAAAGCAGAGAGCAGGGGGGAAATGAGGGAGGGGGAAATCCAGAGATGTTCTGAGAGCAGAACACAGCAAGTGCAGTGGGGGGTCGAGACAGGGCCAGACCATCAGCAGAAAACTGCCCCTGTTCCCCACAGGCTGGAGGATGGATACAATGGTTTGGGATGAATCCTCCCCTCCTGTCCCAGGAAACAAACCTTGGTAAAAAAACCAGTGATGAAGTCAGCAGAAAATTGGTGAATAACTCCTGCATAGTTTGGAAGAAGCAGTTGCTTTGCCTTCGTTTGGATGTTAATGATGTGATTGTGTCGAGTTTTTGGTTTTCTTACCTACAAAAAAAATCCGTACAGTTTTAATTATTTTACAGTAAATGGGCTCACTTTAAAGAGTAGCATTTTGTGTAGGTTTCAGAAGACTCCCATCCCTTTTTTCTGACTTTAACACACAAATGTGAGAGTTGTGCTCACTGTGCTGCCCTGGCCTCACACTGTGACTTCGGTCATCACAGTTTAACGATGTATAAGAAAATCCCGAGGCCACAGAGCTCAAGCAAACACACCTCAAGCTGCACTGATGGGGAC
This sequence comes from Pipra filicauda, assembly GCF_003945595.2. Taxonomy (NCBI): domain Eukaryota; kingdom Metazoa; phylum Chordata; class Aves; order Passeriformes; family Pipridae; genus Pipra; species Pipra filicauda. The sequence goes on along the minus strand of NW_024104687.1, from coordinate 499,511 downwards.
AGCACCACGAGGGAAATTTGTTTCAAGAATGAAAAATGACCTTCCATGTGCGAGAAAACTGATTTTCAGAAAAAGAATTTATAAAACAGAACCTTTAATGAGGCATCCAAACAATATTTTTACAAACCAACTTGTTGCTGAAGAAGCTGGCTGGGTGTATGCACATGCATTGCTGCTAAAACTAATTAGTTTACTACATATGCAAATAAATATGTATTATTAGCAACTAGTTGTGCTAATAATTAAGCCAGAACAAAAATACTAAATTAATAAAAAAAAAAAAAGTAGTATTCTGTAGAATTCTGGTTTCAATTATCCCAGCAACTTGACTTTATAGACCATGAGGGAGAAAAAATTTTATTTTCCTCATACAAAACAACAGCAGGTAATTTAAAAGCAACAAATATAAACAGTGTCAAACCCCAAGCAATTATTTGAGATCAAGTAAATGAAATTCCCAGCTTATTTCTCTATCTGATCCCGTGTCACTGGGATTTTAAAATTGACTTCATGAGAGCATTGTCTGTAGTAACAGTGATATTACAGACACTATTTTGAGCTGAAATTACCAAGTCTGATAACTTTTGGGTTCGCTCTGGTGAGCTCCCCTGTATGAATCACACTTACAGTCCTTCCTCTGCTTCCAGGTTACAAATGAGAAACTTAAGCTGAAGAGAAACATTTATATGTTTGATGTTAACTGTAATAACAACTCTATTCAGTCAGAGCTCTTAAACCTTTTAACAAAGCAGACACTTGACACAAAGTTTTTATTTTATCTTCATAATATTTGTATCTCCCAAAAGTTTGAAGTGATAAATCTGAATATAGAGTAATATTTCTCAGGATTTGCCATGCAGTTTGTACTCATTAATGTTGCATAATAAATAGATGTTTTAAATATTTGTTCGTAGAGGTCTTTCCTTGAACTTAAGCGTAAGTTATCTAAACAGTTGAAAAAAGATTTATAGTTATGAAGAGGCCTATATGTCAAGCAAAGTTTTATGATATGTTCCATAATAAATTAGCAATAAATGGATACAGGTGACTGTGGAATTTATGGCCTTTAATGTTTTAATGCTTCACTAAAGAAAAACCTATTATTAAGGTCCTAAAGGGTAATACAGGAATACCATCTACAAATTGTCAAATTAAATAGTTGTTGCCAGGTATTTGAACAGTGGAATGTTTTGGCTTGACCAGCAACGGGGGTAGACAGCAAAGAAAGCAAGACTAGATCATTTCAGAAGTACAGCTGAAGATTTCATCCTGCAAACCTCACACTCTGGAAGCCATGGCCCTGATCCTGACCCAGCTCTCATGGAAACCCCTGTAATTAGCAGGGAATCTGAGTCTCCTCGAGGTCCCGAATTACCCAGACAGGTAAAGGCTGGAGGATCCAAAAATGGATCCCTTTGGCCAGGGAGTGGCCAAAAGCCAGTGAATGGAGCCTTGCCTGGCAGAGACCTTTCCAAATGTTTCTGTCCACATGCAAACTGTTGTATGAATCCAAGAAATAACACACTGGGCAAAAGAAATGGATTTCACTGTCCTAACACTGTGACCTCAGGTAGAACTGCAAAGTGCCCTAAAGCACACTGGGCCAAATGCCAATCTGCTGCTGCTGCAGATCCCTGTGAACCCCTTCTACTGACATCTCTGGAGTGGTTAAACACCCATCAAATGACAAAAAACGTGGGTAAAGCTGGTGAGAATCCAACCAGAATATAAACCAAACCTTTGTGTCAGAACAGGGATGGTATTTGGGGAGGCAAAGGGAGAGAGATTTGTCTTTGAAGGGAAAGCAAGACCTGGCAGTAAGGAGTTAAGATCCCAAAGCCATTTGGCAGTGCTGCCCGAGAAACAGCCCCCCCAGGGATGCAGCAGAGACCCAAACCCCCTGAAAATAACTTTTTAAGATTAAGCATATCCAAGCCATTAGCAGGATGTCTGCACGTTAACACATCAGCACAGAGATAGGGCCAGGGGGAGGGGGAAGAGTTATGCAAAAGTGCTCTGTGACTGCCATTGGGGCAGTTCATCTCTAAAAGGAAACACATGTTATACAATCCTCTGCCTAATAGGGTTGGACAGTAATTAAAAAATATCTTTTATTTGGAGAGCTGGGTCTTGAAACTACCAACTTGCATCATTAATCTTTTTGATCTACTGCAAAGTTCTGCAGCAAAGGTCAGCGAGCAGGAGCTCTGCCATTTGTGGAGGGACAAGCACACTGATGGGACAGGGAACTGCAAAGCAGAGGGAGTACTTACACAGAGTCATCGATGAACTGGGGGTTGGAAATGGACTGGAGGGTAACCATCACCTCATCACTTCTAAACCACCAGCAGCTCCTCAGAAACAAAAGTCAGGTGAGGCAATTGCTCAGTGAAACTGTTTGAATGGAATGGGAAGCAGGAAGAGGGCTGAGGGGAAGGTATCATTGTTCTCAGGCTGCCTTGTTCTGCTCCTCAGAGATGGCAGAGCAAAATCTACTGTAAAATGAGTTCAAGCTTCAAGTTATCCATGTTGACAGTGCCATAACAGTTAAAGCAGCAAACCCAACGCTGCACCCTGTCCCCTCAGCACTAGCACTGGTCTGCCCCACCAGTGGTTTCATTAGTCCCACCAGTTGGGAAATCATCTGCTCTAAAGCACCTTGATAGCCTCTCCCAGTAAAATGGAATCCACAGAGTGGTACTGCCAGGATAACCAGGCAGAGTTTGTGGGCAGGGGAAAATCCATCCATTCCCAGAACAGCCACCAAATAACTGTTCCACAGCAGAGCCTGGAATGGAGCAGTGACTTTGCCAGCCTCTAACACTGTCCTGGAAGATGTATCAGATTGAGCCCTGCTGCCATTCCATTGATCTCCAGCATTGTTTCAGTAAAGAGAGGAGCTCTCCACTGCAGATAGCTGGGATAATCATTAATTAACCCATTAGTCTCACTCACTCCACAGTGCCCTCCTGCCATGCTTCACTGGCATCACATCACTAGATGTTTTTCCTTATTTTGAATAAGGGCTAAGAATCTCTCTTTAGGACTTTTTTAGATTTTGGGGTGTTTTTAGAAAGAGTTTGATGAACACCTGTGATTTCATCTGGAAATTGTTTTTTATCCTCATGCTGTGAGGAACTAACTCCCAGATCACGCCCTATCCACGTGTCCCTCAGATGTGGTCTTGTGCTGGGTTGGGGGGTGGGTGGGTTTTTTTCCCCACTATGAGCTTATCTGACCTGAGCAAGGACTGCTGCAGGTGAGTTGCAAAGTTATCTGCTGCTCAGATCAAGCTCAGACACCATCTACAGGTCTGACCTCTGCTTCCCAGAGCCTCCTGTGGTGCTCTGTCCAGAGGGACAGCAGCCTGTGCTTCCCAGGGAAGGTTCCTTCGCCCCCAGGGAGCATTAATGGCTACAGCAGGGTCTAATAGTATGGAAACTCTAAGCTTTTATTTGCCATTCAACACTTGCCCTACAAATTCTGTATCACTGTAAAAGATAGATTATTGAGTAAAGATCCCAGGACAGAACAAACTGAGGTGATTGTGTGAGCTAAGGATTAATTTAGCTTGACATGTGTCCCCAGATCTGGCTCTAGGGTGTAATATCACCTTTCTGTTGTCTCTGAAGTACTTCCACTCAGGAAATACAGGGAAAGACACCCTCAGATATTTTTTTTTTAATCCTTGGATGGCACAAGTTAGCAGACTCAGATCTTTGTATCCCTCTAAGGTTAATAGTGTTTTTATGCCTGACTTCAGTAGCTGTGATGAAGAGTCTACACACAGAAATACTCTGGAAAGGCCAGTTCACAAGAACACCCAGCTTCTGGTGACAGCACAAATAAAACAACCCTTGTGCAAAGACAGTTGATATCTTCTAAATAAAAAGATAATAAAAATAAGACAGATGTGCTGGTTCAAACCAACTTTGATTTAATTTACATAGTTAGCTAACATATTTGTGCAAATGAGATAAAAAACTGCACAACTATTTCACAACAGGTAAAGTTCTTCATTATGACCACAGACTCCTAAATAATGATTTGCAGGCTTTTCTGCCTCTAGCTACTATTCCAATATGATAAATCTTTAAACATATTATACAGCTATGTTTCTTGAGGTTTCAAACGTATGGATATTTTAATGGCATCTACAGTAGTGTTTAAATTAGTATAAAGAAATAAAATTTATGGATTTCAGATGCTTCTTCGTTTAGAAGCAGACTGAAAAAAAAAAGTGAGGAAGTGATAGGTATAATGCACCCCAATTGCTTTGCATTTGGGATTTTCAAACATGTTTAAACCATTGGAATCTATTTATGCAGTCAGACGTATTTCAAAGACCTTTAAAGAGTCTTTCTTCATGCAGATGCTGTGCATTGGGAATGGGTGTGAACCAAAGTCCTACTTTGGATGTGCCTCTTCCAGTTTGTGGCTCTGCATCACAACCTGAATTTTGCAGCTGAGGTCCCTCCCTGTTATGGCCAGGACTGAATATTCCTGTAACACATGTAAGGCATCATTTAAAGTATTAAAATTATGTAAAAGTAAAGACAAAGAAATTAAGATGGGGATTTTTCACTAAGGGACAAGACAGGACTACACAAAATCAGAAATATATTGTGAGAAGAGGTTAAGCCTACTAGAGGGACAGCAGATGCTGAGATCAGTGTCAGAAAGAGTTGCTGTAAGAGATGGTCCACATACCAGACTGATGAAGAAGAAAAAAAAGAAAAAAAGGGGTGTGTCAGTTGGTATGAGTTTAGACATTTCAGGAGTTTCTGGAGAGTCTGCACGGCAAAAAAAGGGTCAACACTGTTGGAAAAAAAATAAATAAAACAAGGCAGAAAAGCGAATAAATCAGCTTCAAGATCTGTGAAGTTAGTGATCCTTTCCACATGCTCAGAAGGGCTTCCTAAGAAGTAGAGTGTCTTCTGATGTTGAAAGAGAAACACAAATAAAAGCACCAATAGCTATGACTGAATCTCCATAAAATGTACAGGTACATTAGCACACACAGTTTCAATACAAAGCAATAGTCTAAGATGCCTGGGCTACTGTCTGACTTCCTGGGTTAATTTATTTAAAGTCTATTGTTTCATGTTAAGTATTTCCATAATAATAATAGAGTGTTATGTTTGGAGGTTTTTTCTTCTTGTGTCCTAAAGGTATGCAGCAAGCTGAGTTTTCTATCCAAATGTTTGTGTCTCATTTGATATTGGCTTAGTGGCTACTTTCCCAAATACAACAAGGCCCAGCTCAACAGCATTTCTACTGTGATTTATCTAACAGCCAACTTCAGGGCCATTTCTTCTTCTTTTTTCTTTCTCTGACAATACTTTCTTGTCCTTTTTTTTTTTCTTTATTTCAACTAAAGAGGCTCTCAGGGAAAAAGGAAAAAAAAGAAAAGGAAGTTATGTTAACGAAATTGTCTGATTCCCTTTTAAAGATACAGGTATAATCTTTTACTAACATGCCTGTTGCAAATTCAGGCATGCAGGATCAAAATTCAAAATCATTATCACTTTCAAAATTAAAACAAATATGTAAAAATCTCTAGAACACAGATTTCTGTCACAGCAGAGAACACCACACCTTGAAACCAACAGCTGAGTTCATATAGAGCTGAAATTCCACCTCTAAAGGTTTTACTTCTCTGAGACTGAAGTCAGACTATATATTCTTGCCCTCTGTCATTTGACAGAGGAATGTGCTGAGCCCCCTAACATTTGCACTGCCTGTCTTGCTGACATCGTTAAGAGAACCTACTGCCTTGTAAAAATGGAACTACACGTGTTTCATAAAAATCGATATAAAAATAACAACACCGGGGTACTTACATCTTTCTGGAACAATTGAATTCTGAAACAAGCATCTCTGGTTCTTCCTCCTGCAAATGGATCAAATTACATTTCACTAGGTAATAAAGTGTGGTACAATAGCCTGCCCAATCTGTTTTCATCTTGTCTCGGACAAAGTTTCAGATCTACTCCCTCATTATTCACCCTAATGGGGCTGCTTTGGCATATATTGAATGTTAGCACTCTCTGTGGAAGCTGCAGAGGTTAACTGCTCCTAACAGGCCCTTTCCTTCCTTTCTGGCCATGTTTTCCCCATGAATAATAGAAAAACCAGAACTGAATGTCCCAATACCCCAGAATGAAGGTGCTGGTACAGACCACAGCAAAGAAAAAATGGTAGCAATTTTTTTGTCCTAGTCCTTGATCACCCCAATGGAACTCAGTCCATACCTGGAAGTATTTTGAAATGTATCAGGGAAGGAACCTACTTTTGCCAAAATGCTTGCAGAATTGAAGGTCCACATTATTAAGCACTATTATCATTCCTTATTCACTTTATTGATAGTGTTTGCATGATTGTGGCTCTCCATGAGAAAAAAAAGCACTGTCAGAGTCTGAACTGGAGATGTTACACCCTCCACTCCATTACCATTTCAGAGGAGAAAAAAAAAATCTTTTCTAAATACAGATGAACTAATTTAATGTTAACTGTGAGCTAAATAATGGTCGTTGTAGTCCTGTAGGTGGTTCTGCTGCAGGAAGTTAAAAACAAACTTACTTTTAAAAACAGAAGCCTGAAAAACATATGTATATAATTTCTAGGCTCTACAGCAAGGAATTACACCAATTGCTAATCAGGCACCAAAATGAATACACCGTTGATACGGTTGAAATGTTTTCTTTGCTCTTGTTTTGTGCCATAATATTTTTCTAGTCCCTGCACTCAAAGTAGATACATCACATTTTGATGTAGTCAGGCTCTTTTCAAGGTGTGAAATTGGTAAGTACCAACACCAAAGGAAAAAAATTCTTTTAATACTGCGCTGTGCCACTTGAAGGAGTATTACCCTCTGGCTTTGAGCCAGCAAACTCCAGTGAGAACTATTTTATAGCACATGACTATAATAAAAGATATTTAAACATGGCCTAACAATGGATTAAACTAGTAAGACATAGTTTGTGTTAGATCCCAAGGATGAATATCAAAAATAGAGGCAATAGTTTTGAAACAACAGCCAGCAGTGAAAAGTTTACTTCTAATGTAAACCAGACAGTCCCCAAAATAATTTGTGGTTTATTTAATTCTTACCGTTCATCTTGTGTTCTTTTGAGTAAGCTAAAGTAAGACACCCGCATAAAAACACCAGCTGGTTTAGATTTGGATTCTGGATCTCTAGTGAGCTGAAAAACTGTAATCTGCATCTGCAAGGGTGGGGAGGGGCTTTTGTAAACAGGGAAAATAAGGATTTGCTGCAGGGAGGAGGGGCAGTTTATGAGAAGGTGTGTTTTGGGAGAAGAGAGAAAAACCAACCTCGTTAATATATTATAATAAATTACTGTTTTGTCATTATCTGGTTCTATTTGCACAAACATCAATGGCATGTGAGCCCTGAAAAAGAACGTTTCATTGCCTTTAATACGCACTGCAGTGTGCACCCATACAAAATCATTACTGTAACAAAACCAGCTGCGGGTAATAGAAAGCAAATGATTTACAATGTTACTATAAGAAACTACTTTATTTCATATTATCATAAAAAGAACAGCACTGAAAATTTGCATGACAAACGCAAGAATCCAGGAAATTCCAAATCTAATTCATTTTTAGGTTTTAATAGGTATTAACTTACGGAGGTGAATTGTTAAGCACATTTCTTGAACAATATTTCCAGAGAGTTTAGCTGCAATATTGGAACTCATATTTAGTGAAATGTGAACCAGCCCTACAGAAGAAGAAAATGCATAAGCCTTGAATTCACTGCTGGAGTTAAAAAAAGCATATTTATTTTTATCACCATGCTATGGTTGAAGGTTTGGGTCTGTCAAGGATCTCTCAAGTCCTTAGGTCTTCAGTCCTCTGAACAAAGACTGCTGGATTAGATGCTCTTTTAAAATTTCAGTTCTGTTACCAACCTGCACAGTCACTGTTTTCAACTGTTGTGAAATTTTAACAAATAAACATGAGCAGTTTCAAACCCAAATTCTGCCTGGTCGTTGGAGCAGCTGGGATACTCTGCTGATTCAGCAGATTGGGAAGGATCAGATCCCAGCTCTGTCTCACCCAAGTCATGAACCAAGGTTCTGTTGTGTCCTGGAAGGTGAGCCTATTGTATTCAACTATCCAAGGAGATAACAGCTGTTACCAAAAAGGTGGCAGGCATGTAAAACAAAAACCGAACTCTTGAACAAATGGAGCTTTATAAGACCCAGGCAGAACTCAAACAAATGTTCAATGAAAGTCACTTTTATGGCTTTACTTCGGTTTATCACAAGGCAGTAATAAATGTGTCTCATTAAAAGCCAGTAAAAGAACACCACCTATTGCTGTAACTGCAGATATAGCAGATCTGGAATAGTTACCTAAAGACCCTCATTTCCTAGCATTTAATGCTTCCCTGTCCAAATAAACTAGCCTTCTATGGATTTAAAGACTGTTGGATGCTAAAAGCAGCAGCTGTTCCTGGGAAAACGACACTTTGAAAGCCCTGTTTCTTTCTCAAGGTGAAGTTAGAGGAAGGGTGAATGAACATGGAACTCTCCCTGGTGAAAAAAAAATTGCCAGAGGAGAACATGCCAACAGCAAAACAAGCAATCCCCCCAGCCTGGCTGCAGTGTTAGTGTTTGGCCTCAGCTTTATTGCTCAGCGGGTCAAATTCATCCCTGGTGAAACGGCAGTTCCCATGGGGAAGCTGCAAGAACACTCTGAAACCTCCTGGCACCTGTCAAGAAAGGGGGATGTGAAAGCGGGGGGAGGAACTGGCATGTAGAAGCTGGGATTAAGGGTGGGAGCCACCACATAAAAGGTTATTCTTGTTCTCGTTGTTAGAACTTTTTTATTGCGCGGAATTTACATACATGCTTATTAAGTGGTTTAAAAAAGAAGCCTGACAGATATTAAACAGCATGCCACACTCTTTATGCTGCTGCCATACAGATGTGTCCAAAGCATAAACAGACTTACAGTCAGCACTTGATTGCTCTATGGGAGAGTATCTCTGCAGTAAATTTCTCCAAACTTTTCAGGACAATTAACTTGAGAATTGGAAACTTTTTTTTTCCCCTCCCAGATTTGATCCTTTGCTTGATCTCTCGCTGCTTTCCAATTATGCAGGAAAAATATATAGTAAGGTTTTAATACCCTAGATTGAATTTCCTAAACCTAAGCTAGCAGCAGAATTACTGGGCCAGGGATTCTGGCACAAGAAGTACAGCTGTGTGTGAGCTGGTGGGAAAACTACTGGAATATCATGACTAGTCTTGGTGTTCACACTTCAAAGAAGCCATGGAAAATTGAAAATAGATCAGAAAAGAATGATTTCAAGATCTGGAGTATCTGCCTTTTAGGGATAGATGTTTGCAACCTAATCTGTTTACTTTATCAAAAGAAAGCTTAAGAGACTTGATCGATATATTAATATCTACATGTGGAGCAGATTTGTAATGGCTCCGTATTTAGCATATAAAAATTAATCAAGACAGAGAAGCTGGAAATGGTCAAGTTCTGATTATAGATAAAGTAGATAGAATTATTAACAGTGTGGTTAAGTAGTCATCAGGAAAACTTCTACAAAAGGATTGTGGGTTCCTCACCCCAGAAGCTTTTCAGTCCAGACTGGATGGCTCTCGGACACAAGGAGAGCTGTGAACTGGGCTGGGTGCAGGTTTCCCAGGCAAGGCATCCCAGCCAGGGCAAATCTGTTAATCATGTGATCCCTATGGCCATGGATGTGCTGGGGCAGGTCTTATTCAGCTGAGCTAACTGGCAAAATCCACATGAGTACAGGAACCACAGTCAGACCTACCTGAGGAGTCCTGCCTGCACAGCCACACTGATATCTGGGAAGCCCTGCCACCTGCACTTGGCTTGGTGATCAGCTCCCTCTTTCCTGATACCCTCCATGTCCTTGCTTTCCTGTAGAAAATACAAAAATGGAGCCAGGTAATCTGCTTGGTCCAATTCCACTAGTGCCATGCACGAACCAACTGCTCTAATCTTTCTTCTACCTCTTTACCTCTTTTTTTTTTCACGGACACTCAAAATTTCAGACTTGCTACTGGATAGAAAAGTCTGAAATAATGTCTTCTTTGGGAACATATACTAGATACTTAAATGTTGAAGTGAATCTCTGTCTCTGTAATGTAAGTAATTCCAGAAGTCATGTCTTGGCTGGGGTGATATTTAAGTCAGTACCTACAACTGCCTGTGAGTTTTGCTGAGTAAAGGTTATTTGCACAGTAATGTTACTCTTGGGCCTGTTCAGTCAGCACTCTCCAGGCATTACCATGCTGCTCAAACTCAGCAATGGTGCAATTATCAGTTTCTGTGATATCCTGATATTGTCACTAGCAATGGAAGGACTCGGGTAGTGGCAGGACATTGCACAAAAGACCCATAGATAAATAAATAGCAAGAATATCTGATTGCCAAAGTGAAGCATCCAATCCCACAGCCTTTTCTATCACTGGAAATGAAGGTGGACATGCTGTTACAGCAATTGGGGGAGAGAAAAAATGAGACTGAGCAACAGCAAAGAAACAAAGGAGAAGCTGAAGGAAAACAAAATATGGAGATGATTTAAAATCACTTGTGAGACCTGTGCCTGCTAATGCATTTTTTCAAATGATTATGACTTACAGAAAATACATTCAGACATCTTCTTCTCATTAGAAACACTGAGTTGAAAAAGATATAACCAGTATCCCAGTGTGTTCCTCTAACATGAGCTTTTGAACCACAGCTACGAAGTTGAATCCAACACTGATATGCCTTAATATCATATGTTGCTGGATGATGAGACATCTGTGTTCTGACATGGACAATCCCATTCACCCCAACAGCAGCGAGAGTGTTCCTAGAGAACAATTGCTGATGTGTTAGCATGGTTTCTATCTTTCCATTGAGGCTAGTATGCTCCATCTTTGAGTTCTTAATTTTCTGGCAGATGGGAATTTCAAAAGAGCTGCTGTAGAGAGCTTTTACTGTTATTTACTGCTTTTTCACAGTTAGACAGACAGTGCTGTCAAACACCGATGGAAAAAGCGAGAGGGACATTGGTTTAAGCCATGAAGCTGCAGTGAAAACCCTAAGGTAGGGACAAATCACTTTTTTTAAAACCAGGTCCATTTAAAGTGGTGGGTGAAGAAGCTCAGAGGGTGATGTCTGTATTACAACACTGTCAGTGTTGACTTTTTTAATAAGGTTTAACCAGAAAGAGCTCCAGCTGCAAACTTTTGGAAGCAAAGACAAAGGAGCGTGAAAAACAAAGCAAAAAGAGGTTGTGACACCAGGTAACTGTTCTCATTTTCATTTACTCAGACTCCAAAACCACCCAAATCTGACGCCTCGCTTTGCTTCCATGTGCACGTGCACTTCCTGAGCACAATCCTAAAGCAACAGTGGCCAAAGTGACAGAAGAGCCTCAGTAGATTACCAGTGTAGGGGAGAGGCCTTCAGAGCTGCAAATAATAATCAGAGACTAAATTCTGCTCTCTGTCACACTGGAGAAAATTCAAAGTAATTACCCCACTGACTGCAGTGGAGTGATCCTAGATTTATATTACTGTAAATGACAGCAAAAATTGGACCCAGTATAGAGATAATTTATCTAAGGCCCTAAGTATAGTTAGCTGCACAATTCAATCTGTAAATAATGCCTCTAATGCACATATGGCTAATTTACATCCAGAGTATGAGAACATATCCAGTGCTGATTTCCAGGATGCTTGAAGCACTAGGCAGTGCCAAAATAAATCTGCAGTATTCCCATAGCCCTCACAATCCTTCCAACTTATGGTGTTGGGAAGAAGATGCACTACAGATATTTTGGAAAAGTGAAATTCTATCTGCTACATTACTAGTTATTGGATAATTCTTACCAAAAGGCCATAGAAGGCTGTCAAGCAGCACTCCATGTCTATTTGCTCTGCAAGCTCTCTCCTCTCAAAAAGTTGTTTTTATCTAATTTGTCTCTTACTGGGAGCAGAATTCTAGGAGCAGCTTGAGTTTTCTAAGAATAAACCACACTTCAATGAAAGGAAGGCTTTAAGTAACATTGGAGAAGAGTGCTTGGAGTACATACATTTAACACCCATAAAACTTAACTACAGCGATTTAATTGAGATTCCTTCAGTAATCACATATTTGTCTTAAGACCTTGATGAAGCCAAATTCAAATTTATATTGCTAGGAGGCAAACCTGATATAAAAATCCAAAGTATTCAGCATCTTGGCAAAAGAAAAAAATTCTGCCAAAATACGAAATATTGTTCTGGGGCTTTATATCAGCTTTGCAATGTGGGGTGAAGGGTTAGAAAATCCATGTCTTGGTTTATCAGGGCTTGAAAGGAGACATGCGCAACAAACACATCAATCCTTCTTCCTTCATTCATTAAATATTTTATTTTATGTTATTTAATTGTTTGTTTGGTTGGGGTTTTTCTCTGTATCACCAGGGAAGAAGAGTTCTCCTGTTACAAACAGGCAGGAGGTGTTGAGACCCTGCAGTGAACTGCAGATTAATCACGGCTGGCTCAGGGCTGCAGGTGGATTCCATTAGACCCTTCAACAGCAGAAGAGACACAGAGTAGTCCTCTGCTAGAAGAAAAATCCCTGGGAATAAAGTCTGGGGGCAGCTATGCCTGGGAAAAAGTCTTGGGAACAAGCAGGAAGTTTAAGTGTGTTGTTTTAGTTAAGAAGACCAAACTTCAGTGAGGACTTTTTGCTCATTTCAAGGCATACACTGTGCTTTAGGGTGGGTTGGTATTTTACCCACTTGCTGCTAACTTATTACATAAACCAGTGATATAAATACAACAATTTAATCTTTTTAAAGATAATTCCCTTTTGTCTGTCTTCATAGGCAGCCTACTGATGTTGAATGTGTAGGTCCTGTAAAGCCCTCTGAGGTCCCAGAGAGGGAGAACCAGCAGAGAAGTTCAGAACTTCCACTGAAAGAACTTCTTTTAGGACATAATTTTATGTTATTTGCTGAGATTCTCCTTAATAGAGTTGATAACTTTGGAGAATTTGTGAGATCTCTGAGATCCTTGGAGACCCCATAAAGAATAAATGACCTAGAGAATAAATTCAGGAGTTATTTAAACCCAGGAAAAAACACCTCTGAAGAAGCCTTATACTCAGACATTGATAAAAATCTCTATTTTTTCCCCCCCTGGTTCATTAGGAAACCAGAAAGAAGGTCATAATTTTGAAATTGTTTGTTTCTATTATTAATGTTTCTTAGGTTCTGTCAAGCACAAAAAAATACTATTCTCTGCAGAGATGACAAAATTATCCTCAGCTCTTCCTCTATTACTCATGTCCCTTTCCAATGCATAGAAGTTATTTGTGACCTTCAAGCACTGGACATGGACCGAAAACGAGAAGAGAATGTGCATATTTAAGTCTAAAAATAGATGTGATATAGCTGATTTCCATTTCAATGTAACTCTTCAGTTTGAGCCCCAAATTTGTGTTTCTGTGATTTTTGAACTTTTTGGTACTTCTCTATGGGTCAGCCTGGAGGTTTCCATGAAGTCTTAGGAGAGCCAAGGGCAAACCTGGATCTAGCCCTTGGAGTTCAGCTTTGGAAGAGTTTGGTGTGGCTGGGGCTGTCCCCTGGGGAGGTGTTGCTGAGGACAGTCTGGATCCTACGGGTGTAGGGCAGGGTGATGGCCCTTCAGTGTGCCTGAGGGATGGCCATGGCAGGTTAGAAGTGCTCAAGGGCTTTGACAGAAGAGCACAATGGTTTGCCTGCTTGCAGTTTGTGTAAAAGGTGCTGAGAACTAGGTGTTTTCATCTTTTTAGAAGACTCAATTGAAACCTAACCCAGACAGCTGACTAACATCTTGAGACACAGGCAGTTCGGGTCAAATCTGGATGACTGGCAAGTTTAATTATAGTATTTGATGACTGTTTTACAGCATTTAAGCCTCTTTGAACTTCACAATGGATGAGAGCATTGAAAGGCTGTGAAACACGTTCAGCTAAAAATGAACAAAAAAGATGATGCTTGCAACACTGTCAGTGGTACCTGGCATTTATTTGAAGTCTGATATTGCACAGAGTACTCCCCTGTCTTTGACTCCAGAACAATGGATAATTCTGTGGGGTTTGTCCTGATTTCAAGCCCTCACTCTGATCTTCAAAGATGTATTTCCTTTGCTGTCTCTTGTATGACCCTGTTCATTGCAGTAGTGCAAGACAGACAGGTGAAGAGTGAGGCAGAAGAGACAAAAATTGCCTGCTGAGCAGAGGGTAGGATGATCCCATAGCTGGCTAGAGAGAACAGTGGCACACCAGAAATGATGCTGGCAGGACCTGAGAGCTCAGGACCACTGAGGTGTGCGTAGGACTTCCAAAAGCTATCAGAGAACATTCAGCCCTAGTGATGAGGCCAAAGGTCTGCTCCCTCTGAGGAGATGTTCCCTAAGAGTGAATGTGAAAGGTAAAAGAAAGCCCCCAGAGCAGGACAGTGGCCTAAGTCACCCAGCCTCAGAAAACCTGGAACATTTTGGGATGTAACACTTGGGCTCATAACACAAATTTAATGAATATCAATCCAGCTTTTTACATCCAAATGCTCCCAACTTAATGAATGTTTCTCCAACCAAAAAAACAGTAGCTTGGGAAAAACCTCCTAATTCACAGTGGTGGGTTTGAGCCCAGCTATTTGATTTCTGCAGTCAATTAATGCTGGTGAATTCCTGAAGAAATCACTAATTGAAAAAATAACGACAGCTGAGATAAAGCAAGCTAACAGGCAACAATGTGCAGTCTCAAAAATTTCATAGTCTTTCTGGAAAACATGCAGCCTGGACAGTTGCAACAGCTAGTGAAAGTTAGTCAGCCAGGCAGAAAGCAGAAGTTTGTCACATGTCTAGACAAAACCAGCCTGTTCCTCCCAACGATGTAACGTTCAAAGCAAACACATCGCCTGAGATCTGCCAACAAAGAATTAGTCAGCAAATAATTTCTAAGAAAAGATAGCATTTTCATTAAAAAAAATAACAAAATGTTTCCTACTTCATAAACAGAAACCAGGGAGAAATTAAATCAACAAATTATCTGCTACAGTTTACCACTAGAAGAACAACTGCTCTGATCCTCTTTAGCAAGTACACAACTGGAAATGAGAAGCAGAACGTGGAACCAAAATATTTTCTTGCATTTTCTTTCGCAAGGGCAGGCACAATATCAAAGCCTATCAGATATACTGGGGGGTTAGGAGGGAGAACTGAGAGCTTATTACAAATTGCTGAAATTGAAAAAAATCCACCATAATTCTTGGAATTCCCTCTTTAAAAAACAATGTTGATCTCCTGGGTCAGAACTGACTGGAAGAACATGTAATAGAGACAGACAGCACACGTGAGGTTTCAGGCTTTGTATCAAACATACACCATAGACATAGCACAGATATCCACTGTTCTGCAATAAACAATCAGTTTTCAAACTCACTCTCATCATTACCTACAAGCAGATGTAGTGCTGGAGTAGACACCAGGAGCAAAGGACAGCTATTGCAAATCAGAAATGCAGAAACAGTTTTCCTAGGCTGGAGACTCCAGTTTGGATGGCTTTCTCTTCCTCAGCAAGAATTCTGGGCTGGCTTTTCTCCCCCGGCTTCCCCCAGCTACACAGGTAGTGGCAGAACAAAGAAAAGGGACAAGGCAGAGAACAGTACAGGAGCTCCCAGCCACCCCTAGGGAGAAATCCTTTTTACCACAATGTAGCATTCGAGGGAGCTACGTATGAGTGCAAACTCCAAATGTAATGTTTTGAGCTCAAAATCCTCCAGAAGAAACCAAGGACTAGAAAATTCGTGACAGGGTATCCCCAGAGTGAGTGGGCTTGGACAGAAAACACGATACAGCAATAAGAGTGAGTTTAAGAGATTATTATTACAGACCAACAGTGGATATCTATGGTGTAATGAAGGAATGGTGCAGTCTTGTAACCAAAGTGTTGCCTAGAAAATAAAATGGATTTTCTAGTGTGATATTCCCTAAATCATGGACAGTGATGAGCAAAACCTACAGTGCATGCAGGCACTGAGCAGTAGTGGTGGCTTAGTGAATGGGAGTCTGAGTCATTTCTGGATTAATGCTCTAACATAGTGCCAGGGGACACTGTGTTGCTGGAGATATCATTATTTCTCTGAGATATTTTGTCATTTATATTGCATGTTTCATTCCAGAAGATGACAATTACTCTATTCCAAAGAGGACAAAACCAAAAGGCCAGCTTACAGCTTGACCCTGGAGGGGTATAAGAGGGAATAAAATATATCTGGTGCACCTTTGAGCAGAATTTTTTATGAAGCAGAATGGTGGAGGAGTTGAAAGGGCATTTCCCCAATGCCTGCTCCACCACCTGAGCAGGGAGGAGAGACATGAGAAAGGCTCCACATTCCTCTTCTCACATGGCAGATTGCGCACAAGGAGTAGAGAACTATTAATCTGTTTATTTTTGAAAGCAGAAAAGGAAGATTGGGTATTGTATTGATATATTGTCTGCAGAGGTGCAAAAGTTCTTCCACCTTCCCCTCTTCAGCTGCCTGCATATGTTTTGCAGTCAGCTGCTGTTTAGGAAGAAGACAATTGTATGAAATTAGAGAACACTAATAAAGCACAAATCCTGCCTGTTATAAAATCTCATAAAATTTTCCTAAGACACAGCATGCAAGACATGATGTTTGACTTAAATTTCTGATTAAAGAAATACATTCTGCCTACCTAAAATTCATTTCTTGTTTTGATTTGTTGAGTGCATCATGCTTGGTTTCTATTTAGTGCAATGAAGAATGTTGTATTAAAACAGAACTTGTATGTGGTAAAATTCACTTAAGAAATATTCTGATGTACTTATGTCTCTCTGGTTTCCAACAAGAACCCCGTGGCTTTCCCCCATGGCCTAAGTTTCCTGCAGAGCACTGTCACCATAATCCCTTCTGGCTCTTCCACCCTGAAATGCTGCTGCTCTTTTCCCAAGCACAGCAGCTCACCCTGGAAGCTTGGCAGTGAAACATTTGGGAAAGATACCTGAGGACGTGGGAGAGTGGCAGCTGCAGAGTAGGGGAAGGGATTTTCAGGTGAGGAGGATGGTGATTTATCCCAGGGAACTGATGTGCTGCCCTAATTGGCCATTAGCATTACAAACCAAGGCAGATAACCATAGCATTTATAACTCTTTCAGAAATTACTACCCCCGATAACCCATTTACATGTTTTTGTCTAAATACGGTCCCAAGACACGTTCTGAAGTTACTATTTGCAACTGGACCATCTATTTTCCAATATCAACAAAAATCACATACAACACGGAAAAAAATTGCCAGCACTGTCTCAGGTGTCCCAGCGTGCACAGCTGTCATTCCCAGCCAAAATCCAAGGGCCAATGAAGCTGTTATTGAAATTGTGCACAGAGGTAACGTGAGCTGGGACCCAGGCTGATGACTGTGTGTTGACTGGTGATCCCCTGCCTGTTCTGACCCTGCACAATAACTCGCTCAGTATTAAGAATTGTGGGCAGCATCATACTTTACTTTCTCTAATGGCCTTCAGCTTTAACTTTTTAATTTCCTGTAGGTCTCAGCAGTACAAGGTGGTCTCCCAAGCTTTTCGTTGCTCGCTAACCTGTGAGCTGCGGACTGGGGACTCATGAGCGAGGGGTGGCAGATGAAGTATTATCTGACTTGGCTGCTGGTTTCCCTGCTTGTTATGGTTTGCAGGGGTGGGATACACAGCCTTGCAACCCTAATGCTCTCCTTTTTTTTTTTTTTTTTTTTTTTTTTTTAGAAACAAAGTTAATACCAGTGACTCCACTTTCAGGTGTGCATGTAAACACACAAGTCTCCATCCTCTCCATCAACAATATTATGTGTTCTCAAAACATCTTTTATTGTATTTTTTTTACCTTTTATTGCTGTATTTTTAATATTTTATTATTGCATTTTTTATCTTTTATTATTGTATTTTATATTAATATTCATTAATATATTATTGTATTTTATATTAATCTTCATGAATATATTTTATATTAATCTTCATTGACATATTTTCGTATTTTATTATTTTCACTTTCTCGTTGAAATCCATGAGAATTGCCAGGGTGGGTGGACGGGATGGAAAATGCAGACATCCCGGAGCGGCTGGCAGCAGGATGGGCTCACCAAAACCCCCGGTCCGTGGCCGCCCCCGAGCCGCTGCTATTAAATAATAACAAAAGTAGATGTCTTCATTCAGGCTCCCTCCCCTCGGCAGCTCCTGCAGGGCTCTCTGCCCGCTCCAGAAACAAAAATAGCGATGCATTAATTACCGGGCCGGGGCTGTGAGCCGGGAGGGGCCCCGGGAGCCCAGCGCTGCCTCCGGCCGGGGGAGCCCGGCCCGGCCCTGCCCGCGGGCGGTGCTCGGTGCTGGGTGCCCGGGGCGCGGCGGGGAGGGGCAGGAGGGGAGGGAAGCGGAGGAGGGGGCGAACCCTGCCCTCTGCCCTCTGACCGCCGCCCGCAGCATGGGGAAGGCGGAAGCGGCGGAGCCGGCCCGGCAGGCCGGGCGGCGGCGGGGGGGCAGCGCGGCGAGCGGCTGAGCGCGGACGGACGGACGGACGGACGGACGGAGGGACAGAGGGACGGACGGGAGGGAGGGCAGCCCGGCAGCGAGCCCCCCGCCGGCCCCGAGCCGCGACGGGCAGGGACAGCGGCCGCCGGCCCCGCGGCGGAGCGGCCGCGCCCGGGGGATGCCCTGGGGTCTGCGGGGCCGGGCCGGCGGCAGAGGCAGCGGCAGAGGCGGGCAGGGCGAGGCCGCGGGCGGGCCCGGAGCGGCTGCGGGGGAACCCCGGCCATGGAGCCGCGGGGGGGGCTGCGGGGCAAGGGGGGGACCCGCGGGCTGGGCAGGGACACCCGCGGCCAGCAGCGCTAGGGGAGCGCCGGCAGAGCCCCTGACAGGTGTCCCCGCCGTAAGTGCCCTTAGGCGGCCGCTCCGGGGCTGACGGGCTCTGTTTGTTGCTGCTGCTGCGATCTTCAGCGATGATGCTGGCAGAGCAAGCCCAGAAGTGGTTCCCAACTCACGTGCAAGTTACGGTCCTTCAAGCCAAAGGTCTGAAGCCCAAAGGTAAAAATGGCAGCAACGATGCCTACACCATCATCCAGCTGGGCAAGGAGAAGTACTCCACCTCGGTGGCAGAGAAGACCCTGGACCCCGTCTGGAAGGAAGAGGCCTCCTTCGAGCTCCCTGGATTACTCATGCAGGAGAATCCAGAAAAATACATCCTGTACCTGATTGTCATGCACAGGTCGCTGGTGGGGCTGGACAGGTTTTTGGGACAGGTGGCCATAAGCCTGAATGATATATTTGAAGACAAGCAAAGGCGGAAAACAGAGTAAGTGATGGTTGGCTTTCTTTCACTGTAATTTGTATGCCTTGTACGGTTGCACTTGGGGAGGGTGGGAAATAGCCTGACCATCAGCGTACTTTGAAATTAAATCAGAACAGTTCTCTGTGAAATGCTGTGGTCAAACCCCTTAACGTACACAGTTATGTCATTATGGCCTGACCTCTTCCAGAGAAGTTTACTGTAATCACAGTGGTTACCCTGTACAGGGAGGGAGTGTCAGTAACATTAACTTTTTTGACAAATTCTTGTGTGTAACATGAACTCATCACAGTCTGTTTTTCTAAGGATTTTTCTTTATATTCTGCACAGGGCCATATCCCCATTCAACTCCTATCTCAGTCTGCGCCATGCATGAGACTCAGATGTCCTCAAAGCCTTGTGTTGTTCTCTTTAAAATTGTTTTCTTTCAGTTGCTGCAACCAAGCGTCTTTATAAATATTTTATATTTATGTTTTAGTGGTCAATGAACTGTGACTTAATGAAGGCTTACCACAACAGCACAGTGCTTTGCTGATCCTGATTAATCTTAGGCCGTGATCGTGCAGGCTGCACTGTACAGCAGGCCTCAACAGAGAAGACTGAAGAGAAATGTCAGCTGTTGCTGTAGCTTCCATCACTACCTACATAAACCTTTGTCAAATGAAATTGCTGCTTGCCAGCAAATTCAGACACTGGAATGCAAAAAAAAAAAAAATTAAAAAAAAAGCATCATAGCAGTTAAGCTGAACTGTAAACTTATCTAATTCTCTAGGTTTTTCAACTAAATAGGAAAGTTGTTATAATTCCTAGTAAGGACGTAGTCGCACAAAGATGTCTGGTACCTGTGTAATTTATCCTCCAAAGTCTATGGGAATAAACTGTAGGTATGAGTGTCCTGCAGGCATGGCTGGGACTGCACGGTTTGGGTTTGTTTTAGTTGTGCTTGTCCCACAGAAGTTGTCTGGGAACACGTGGAGACCTCCAGGTGAGGTCTGTGTAGGCAGCGGTGTACGAACACTGACAGATCTTTCTGCAGGGGTTAAGAACTTCCTGCTCCAGATGGTTTTCCTCCTCCAGTGTATCTTCAGTAGAACAGAAAGGCTCTGTAGAAAAATCTCAGCTGTTAAAGCCTGGTATTCATAATGGTGGTGGGTCTGCGGTGAGGTGCTGGACTTGGCATCAAAGTGACTAAAAGATTGGCATCACTTTTCTGTCACTGACTGTGCTGGGGTGTGAACTCACAGGAGGATGGAAAGGTGGAAATCCATGCAGCAACGCCAGCCAGGTCTTGTTCATCAGACAACTGTTTCTGCAGAGACCACCTCAAACCCTGGTCCTGCTTCTGTGCAGTGGCTGAGGTTGAAGGAGCACCAAAGACAAGTCAAAGCTGTCTTTGCCCTGGTGTTTGTTTGTTTGCATTTGTAAACTACATATTTAGCAAAACAGGATGTTAACAAACCATATAATAGGAAAGAAGAGGCCCATGCTGAATATCTTGTGACTTCATTGTCTGGAGTATTATGCTTTTTAATTGCTTATCACTTTAGGGACAAACCAGTTATCTTGATGCAATACGTGGTAATGCCTGTAGCCTTAGGGTCTTAATTTCTATTTATACTTGATTCAAGAAGTTTCAGTGCTCTTTAGACATGCATCTTAAAAATTCTTTAGTCATTAGTTGTAATTATCTTGCAAGTCAGTAGGTGACTGCCTTAGTTGCAACACCTAGATGCTCTACAGAAAAAAAGGGGAATGAATGAGGAAGGAATGCTACTAAATGTAAAGGCTATAAATATAGGTAGAAATATATATTCAGAAATTGGAGGGAAATATGTAATTATTCATGTGTTACTGTGAGTAACAAAACCTAGAAAAAGAACCATAGGCTCTTGCACCAATTTTGGCAAAAATAGTATTGGAGACTTGCAAAATTATTCCAGAAATTTTTGAGTGGGGTCATTAACATAGTCCTTGTGATAGTTAAACAAAACATTCAGATCTCTGCACTACTCATATATGAAGTTATGCAGGGCTTCCTAGGTGTTCTTTATTTTTTCATTCCTTTCTCTAAGTGTGAGAGAGGAGCTCCTGCTATGGGGAGGTGCAGCAGTTCTCCCAGAGCTGGGATCCCCAGGGCTCCCCGGGACACCCGCACGTTCCTCGAGCTGGACTGTGCAGTGTGGGGCTGGGGGGGGACTTTTACAAACAGCCTGAGTCCTTTCTTCAGGAGTTACTTGGGCATTTAAGATTGCAAATCTTATTAAAAGTTGATGGGTGTTAGGCTTCTAGAGCCGAACAGCCGTACTTGTAAAAGTCTTATGTAAGTGTAAAAGTGTGGCTGGTGGGGGTTTTGGCAGCGTGTACTCGCTTAGCGCCGATTTAAATTCTTATGAGGAAGGAGCCACTGAAAGTCCAGTTTTCCCGTTGGTGTCTTTAGGTGCTTAGAAACCTCAAGAATGTCCTTTCTGAAACTCACTTTTGAAAAAAAAAAATAACTCTGAGCGCTGAGGTGCATGGACGTTTTGGAAGTTTTCACGGCTGTGTGCTCGCGCTGTTGCTGTCCCCTCTGAGCGTTACGTGGACATGTGGGTGCGGGGTTGGGACGTGTGTGCAGGAGGGCAAACTTACGAGAATATATTTGCAAATGTGATCTCCAACAAAGCACTCTTTTTTTGTTTTCCTTTTATTAAATCCTTTTTGATACAAAATATTTCTAGTCCTGTGTTGGCAGTAAACTGAGGGTAATATATTTGGACCTGAAGGCCTTCTAGCTGTGACTGTGGTGTGGGAACTGAGACACCCAGTGCCTTTCCCGACCAAGTCCAGAGCCTTTGTAACCAAAGTTTTCTGAGGGTTGAAAGCTATATTCATTGTTTCAGAAACACTAATCTGTTTTATTAAGCAATGTTTTTACTTTCAAATATGTTCAACAGGCTTGTGCTGTTATTAAATCCAGAGTTATTTTCTTATGTTGATGTAACCTTAACATTTCTTGCTTTGTTTGGGGATGAATGAGATCCAGTTATTTGATGAAGTGTCTATTGGTAATATTTCTACTTTTTAATATATTTAATAGCTTCCTCTTTCCAACACAGCTGTACATATGGTGCTGTAGGAGACAGACTCAAGAGTCACCAGGGTATTGCAAAAAAGATATTTAATATTCTGCACAATGCTGAACCCTGTCAGCAATTCCCTAGTGCTTTTTTAGTAAGGAGGTATGAGAAGTGAAGGCTACCAGCTGATTTTGAATTCCTAGGAAGACCACGGGGTGTGTGACATTTGGCTTTTTGTATATTTTTTTGATTTAATATTTTATAATTTGGAAGAAATAAATTTCAAAAGTCACTGCGGATTTGGGAACATTATGTTAGGGAAAAATAATCCTTTTTTTTGCCTGTATAGCTTTTTTTTGTTATTCGTCACATCTTAAGAAACATACTCGCTGCATTAAAGTTTTCAGGCAGAGGCCTCATGATAGGATTTGCACATCTTGTGTTCTAATAAACTTGCTCTGGCTCAAGAGCTAATGAAACAAAGCCCTCTATTTACTACAGCTCCTAGTGAAAGTTTTGTGTGCACCTCGGTGCAGTGGTGCAGTGTCCTTTTCCTGCTGAAACTGGTGATTTTGGGAAGTATTAAAAATAAGTATTCCTGGAACAGTGAGATCCAGATGCGGCTCAGATGGGCCCTGACTAGGTCTGTTCCAGAGGCTTCATCCAAAGCATCTGCAGGATCCCAGGTCGTGTTCTTGCCGTCTCAGTGCGGAGATGCCCATCACCCTGTGCACGTTTGTGAGTTGGTAATTGGAAATGGACAGGGACTTCCCACTTCTGCTCTTTTCTCAGAGCTGAAAACTAGGCTGCAGATGTGGAGAGATTTTAGTGAGGTTTGTCAGCAGTTCAGAAAGCTTGGGAGATACTGCTTGACTGGAAGCGTGTTTAGCATAAGTTTTCAAATGTTACATTTCTGACGTGACTTTTATTTCTTGCAGTGGCGTCGTGTGAGTTTTTTAATTCATCCTGAGAAATACATGACAGGTTTTGTGGTCTGCTCTTGCAAAATAAATATACCTCTTCTACTCTTGCATTTGAAATGTAAATTATGAGCAACAAATGTGCTGTTTTAAAGCATGTGTGCTTTTTTGTAGTAATTTCAGTTCAGTTATAATTCATAGTTGCCTTAATGCTGCTGATAATGACTGCACAGCATCAAAACAAATTTTTGAATTACCATGGAATAAAAAAATACTCATTTACTGACATGTCTTAATTTATTGAAGTATTTTCCAGTCGTTTTTCATAATGGCCGTGCTTAGGTTTTTTTCACCTGCGGGCTAAGAGAACACAGCAAGAGAAGAACAAATTTCTGTTAGCTTTCACCATGATGTTACTTATTTCATCAGCTTTTGCTTCATCCTTGTTACTAATTCCACTCTGTTTATTGTCCATTCCTTTATTAGCTTTCCTGGACAGCTAATTTTATTGTATGTTCAGCTGATTTAAGATGCAGCTCTTGTCTGGAATGTTATAAATTTGAGGAGGCAGGAGATACAGAGTTACTATTTCTTATGGAAATGTCGGAGGAGACATCTTTTATTTGTGATTTAATTCCTCTTCTCCCCGGCGTCTGTAATACCTCAACAACACCCCCCTACACACACACTCACAAATTGCAGCACTCTTGTTAAAAACAATGCTTATTTGAGCACAGTGAAGGAATCTTGGCCTCATCTAAGAGACTTCTCTACTTACATTGATCATAAAAAATAGTCAGAACCAGCTTCTCAGCAAGCAAATAGAAAGAACTAAGGACTGACCACAGTCACTGCCCTGTGTTATAGGCACTTACTCCTCAGTGCTGCTGAGCTTCCTGAAAGATATCCAAACTGTGCGTCTTCCTCCAGATTAATGTGAATTCTTTCCTGGCAGCCTCCTGCTTGGATATGAACAGGTTCCATCTTCAGCTGCCTCTTCTCTGTCCTCTCTCTCAACTGTGGCAGCATAGGCAAGAGGAGGCACTGGAGTAGGTGGCTTCAAATACAGCTTGAATTATGAACAAGCAAACAACTGGTAAATTGTTAGTATGTTAATAATATTTCTACAAAATATAGCATACTATTATGTACTAATTTTTAGTCTTAAATTTAGGTAAAACCAGAAAAATGCATTTTAAGTGATAAATCTCAGTAGCAGTGGAATTAGCAGGCTGTAACAGAAAAAGTCAAAATGTTGTGGTTGAAGCAAGAGAAGAATCTTGTTCCACTCGAGTCAAAAGTGGGAAAAGTAGTGACTGAGAAATTTGTTAAAGGCACAGAAATAAAGAGGAGCCTGGAGATTCCATATGAGTAGTTTTGTGGCACCAGTCAGTAAATGTAAAAAAAAATGAAGGAAGGTTAGTAGTGAGGAACAGAAGAGAAAATGGTTATGGGAGAAAAGAAAAACTTCTGCCCAGTTGTAGCTTTATGGAATTATAGTGATATTTTCAAATTATCTGGTAATATTCCCAGCATTTACATTTTGACAACAAATGCATGCACATCCTCTGAGTAAGTCATAGTTCTGAGTCAGAGTCTAAGTGCCATCTGGATGGAAATGCTTCCCCATTGTCTGTGCACACACACACTGAAATAACTGGCCTTAACTCTCATACCTGCGGTTATTTTGTTTCTAAAATAAAAATATTCGCATGTAGCCTTTAGCCAAAATCAGAAGTAAACTAAGACCACTTTCATTACTGTGATTGCAGTCGATGTTGGCTGACTCCATAGTGAGGGTGTTGTGATGTCTGTCAGTTCCCATATGTTTTGTGGTGTTACAATGTCACTCTGTAATATTTATTTTAAACTCTTACTTTGAATATGTCGTTTCACTTGGCTTCCAGAAAGTAATAGTATTCATCTTTGTGAGTGTCATCACTTATTTTAATAAATAATCTGTTTTCTTCTTAATTTCCCCTCATGCACAATGTCTGTGCTCAGCCCCTTGCCTTAATTTTCCTACTTGCTGACTTTTGGGGCTGTCTCTCAGTGTGGTATCAGAATGATTTATCACAAAACATACTTCTGCATTTTTCAAAGTGCATATGCTGCTAATGAAAATGTCAGTTGTGGGCTGTGGGTGCTGGTTTTTTTTTATCAATTAGCTGTGGACATTTGTGTTAGTGGGGTTTTCTGAAGCAAGTTTCTTCAGTGTGCCTGGGTTGATAGTAGTCATCTGAGATGGAGAAGTACTTCTTGCCTGTGACGGTAATGGACACGTTCTGTCACTGGCATTCTGATGATCTTCTATAGGTTTAGAAGTATTTGCTGCTATAGAAAATTCCCCTCATTCCTGTGTAGCAGATGAAAGGTGTTTAGGTCAGGATGCTGATGTGTAAAATCAAGGTTAGAAGCCTTGCAGATGCTGTGACGATTATGGGGCTTTTTGAAATACTCCTTCAATAATTTGTGAATTAAAATAAAGACTTTGCAAAATTTTTGGGTGCAAACTAATGCTTCCAGCAAAACAAAACTACATCAGCTCAATAGATAATTATTGAGTGGAGTGAAGGCAGAGCAGTGTATTTGAGAAGCAGGGAAATGAGTGAGAAAATTCCTTCAATACTTTCCAGCTTTGGTACTGGCAAGAAGACGGAGTCAGGAGATCATCTGTCATGCACAGGTTGAATGTTCTGGCTGGAAGACTTATGATTCCTGTTGGAATTGGTAGACAAGTTACCCAGTGATTTTGGAGGCAGTTAAACTATATAATTAAAATGTAATTGAAATTATGTAGTGGTTTTTCTTACCCATGCTGTTACTGTTTTTCTTACCCACACTGTCAGCCTGTGCTGGTCCCTGTTACATGGTGAGTAGAATAGGCTGAGTGATGCTTCTTCAAAGGAAAGAGAGGGATGTGACTTGGAACTGTCAAATTCCATGGCAGATTTGGGGGACAAATTAAATTAAAAAGGGGGAGGCAAAAAACCAGTTGAAGAAAATGTGTTGGAAATGTCAGTACATTTGTAGATCACTAGCTATTTAAATGGAATAGGCAGGCCAGAATTTTGTAACTTGCTCATTTATAGTAGCTTATTTCAGTTTTCTCCTTCACTCTTCCTGCCTGTCTTTAGTAAGGTAAAGGGTTCATTGCTGCTAATACTGCACAATTTACTTTATGGTATGCAGAAGATGGTTATTGTCTTTGCTAGAAAAAAAGGGAGTTTGCTTTTTCCACCCCTGATTGTAGATATGGCCAAACCCAGGGGATTTTATCATGATTAGAAAGTAGCCATGTTTCTTCAGTTAAAAGTTTAGCTTTTCAGGACTGCCTGGTCAGCAGGATTTTTCCTATTCAGCCTTGAATGTTGATCATCTCTTTGCATGTTCAAAAATTGTCAGCATACAGAGTGGCAATTATGTAAAAGTAAAAATGATCAGAACCCCGTGCAAGGCAGGCAAAGCCCATCAGCGCACTCAAAAACAGATGAGAGAAAGAAGCAAGGGTTGTTCTGATGGAAGCCATAGGGAAAAATCCGAAATTAGGGGGTGTATGGAGGACATTGCCCTACAGAACATTGGAAGGTGAGAGCAAGAAGTATGAATGTGATTCAGAAGGCAATAGGGCTTCCTTTGAAGTTGGGAAAATTTGCCAGACTTTGTACAAGGTCTGTTTAAATAAAGACTGTCTGCAAGACTGGATGTAATATTTGGTTATTAAATAAAAGGGCATCTGCTCTCATAAAAGCCACCCTGTTTTGTTCATGTGTGTTATTGGCTATTTTCCTACTTTGTACAGACTTTCTATAGAATCAGCTCGTGGCAGCCTGACAAATGGAGCATTTACTGTGGCTAAAAGTACTGTAAACAAAACCAAAATAGCAAGTTTTATTGGCTTTTATAATACATTACAATTTCTTAAATTGGCAGTGGTATAGTGGAATTTGGTATTTTAGGACCGAAATGTTGTTATCTGCAAACAGCGGACTTCATTTTCCAGTTCTTTTGTCTGTTACACACAGTGCTGCTTTTTCTGTTTGTTGCTCACGCCCATGTGTTGTCAAAACAGATTCTAATAAGAAACATTTACAGGCTCAGTTGCTCCTTCACGTGCAGCTCCACACAAATGCATTGCCTGCATTTGTTCTCATCTGTTTAAAAAAGTAATTAGTTGCCTTTGAATTGGAGGGAAATCATGATTCGAGTCTGCTTCTCATATTGTCTTGTTATGAGCTGAAGCATATGGAACCTTCATTATAACTAAAACAAGATAAACTCTCCAAGGTAACAAAGAAACCTCCTTGAAATGCCTGTGAAAATTAAATATCTGTCTTTTATACAATGATCTGATCCAGCAATCGTTATTCAAATAGAAATTCCACTGAAGTCCAGAGGAATTTTGCTGGAGTAAAAGAGTTAGTGATTGAATTCTGTTGGAGTCAGCAGCAGTGTTGAACCTGGTCCCAGCAGGTACGAGGCTCAGTCCCGTGTGCTGTTCTGGTGTCTTCCGTGGGTAAGGAGAGTTCCTTTGTCTTCCCAGCTGAACTTGTTTTTAGTGGTGAAGAAGAGGTGAATTTCAAAATATTAAGTGGAGGTATTGCTGTTAGCAGGTGAGTACTGGCAGTGGCACAGAGTGTTTGGTGATTGATGATAAGAATGCCAATAATTGAGTTAAATTAATTTTTAAAATAAGATACTTTCTTCCACACAGCAAAAACTTAAGAATTTGTGTCTTGATATTGTTGTAAAACAAGTTAACAAGTGTCATACACCAGTTTCAAGCTTTGGTAGTTCCTAAGTAGGAACATATGAAAATTCAGCAGTCTGATCAGAGGTACAGTATTAATGTTTAAGACCCGTGAGGAGAGGGGAAGAGGGAATAAGGGAATGTTTTGTTACAGTGTAGGCCGAGCCATTAAATTTAAATGTCAAAAAGTGAGGTCCTCTCTGCCTATTAAGTCTCTTGAAATACTCATGAGCCTTATTTGTAGTTATGTGTATATTTAATGTCTGTCTAAGGAATCATGGGAGCACTTTCTCAGTTACAGGGTGACTTTGGGTTTGAGCTTTTCTCTGCACAGACAGCATCTCTCTGAGCAAGGGCTTGCCCATTATGGCTGTGTATTTTTTCTTATTTTTTTAAGAAAAAATGTGAACAGATTTTCTTTTAAAGGAGAGTTTTAAAGAAAGTAGGCTGTCTTGTCTTCCCATTTTTGCAGTATTATATAGCACAAAAAAACTTACTTGTGGTTCTGTTGTGTGTGTTTTCTGTAATGAGTCTATAGATGACTTAGAGTGTTTCTGGAATCAGTTACCAAAGAAGTGAAATGTTATTAACTAAAAGGAAAAACAATCCATCTTCTTCAGACACATATTTCAGGTTTTGCATTTCATTTAAAATGCATAAATGAAGTTACCTCACAACAGAAGAAAAACTTTCTTCCTAAAGGTTTAATTATCCTCCTACTGGTTTGAACTTCTGGGTCTACTGGTCTGGATTCATGTTGTTCAGTGCCAGGACAGAGGAGGTCTGATATATCTTAATTATTCTGGTTCAGTATGAAACCTAAAATCTCGTGGACATCACAAAGCAACAAAAAAAGGCTTAATACTCTCTATCCTCATGTTATTTCTTTAGTGTGTCATTTTTAGAAGTATTTTCTCAACTCAAATAACAGTATCTCTGCCTGAAAATTTTATTTCGGCTGTCACCTTTAAAAATATTTATGAAATCTGAAAGGAAATGGAGGGTTATTTTTCTCCTTTCCTGACCTTGTTTTCTATATTTGACAGGACTGAATAATGTATGAATAACTCTGCAATCAGTTTTGCATCTGTGCCGATAGGCAATTTAATTTCTTGGTCTCCAATTCAGGAGTTACTTCCTCATGGTGATGAGCTACTCTGTTAATCTGTGTGCATACAATTCTCCTGGCAGTGGGTTTAGAGCATTCCTTTGGAGCTGCTGGATCTGAAATATGCCCTCGTGCCCCTTTTGAAATAGGGAAGGGCTGTTGGTGATGGTTGTGGAGAAGGGATCATCTGGGTCATTCATTTGGGTGAAGCTGTGGAGGGGAGATTGAGCCAAAATTCTGCAGATGCTTCCATGGGACAATGGAGCACAATCGAGGATGAATAAGACACTTGGATAATGATAAAGCTTTAGTTGGACCTGGCAAGGAAGCACACTTGGCTTTTTGAAGCAGATGATCACACCTTTGATCTCTTTTCAAGGAGTGGGGATTTACATCACGGTTCCAAAGCCTGTGGAAATATTTCTGAAGTTAATCCTGCTGGTGACCTGCAAAGGAGAGGATGGCTGTAGATGCACCTCTGTGCTCACAGCTCTGCACCTCATGCTCCTGGAGTTGCTGTCAGCATCCCTGGGGATGCAGTTGCAGAACTGAAGTGGTAGTTGGCTGTTCAGAGGTCTCAGACATCTCTTTGCTCATGCAGTTGACAGAAATCTTAACCAGCGGTCAGAAGGAAGGGGTAGAGGGGAAAACGTTTGCTACTGTGTAAACCTGAGCAAAACCAAAGGAGAAAAGGTTACCAGATGAGGGAGTTGCCACATTAATATACGTCATATTAATGTACATTAATACACATCACTGATAAATATAGAACACTTGAAAACTATCAAGTGTTCTTTTAAATAGCAAAATAAAATGTAGCTGCATTTATCATTAATATGAGGTACAAATTCTCCTTCACAAGCAGATGTGAGCCCATTAGCTTTGATGAAGTTTAGTAAGCTTCCAGGGTTGGTGTTGGTTTTCAAAGCAGGTGAACACTGTAAAGAGCTCCCTACTTGCTTAGTTATTTTCTGTTGCAAAAACAAATATAAACAAAGAAGCTTTTCAGTACAGGAATAATTGAATCTTGATACAGGATTTGGGTTTTCATCTTTCAGATTATACTGACCCGATGCATTAACCCACTAACCAGAGTTTCATGAGTAACCTCCAGAACACACAACTGAATTTGCTCTTTTTCTCCTTTAAGGTGGTTTCCCCTAGAGTCCAGACAAGGGAAGAGAACTAAAGACAGAGGAGAAATAAAGGTCAATATTCAGTTTATGAGGAATAACATGACAGCAAGTATGTTTGATTTGTCAATGAAGGACAAAACCAAATCCCCTTTTGCTAAACTAAAAGACAAAATGAAGGGTCGGAAAAACGATGGGACGTTTTCGGACACATCCTCTGCAATCATCCCAAGTACTCACATACCTGATGCAAACATAGAGCTGTGTAGTGGGGAAGTACAGATGAAAACCAAACCAAAAAAACCTTTCCTTTTGGGGCCTCAGAGGTTGTCCTCAGCTCACTCGATGTCGGATCTGACGGGCCCGCACGTCTCCTCCGAGAAGGTGAAACCCGGCACCGTTGGCTACTCCCACCTCTTCAGGCGCCAGCTGGAGTCCTTTGGCTCCGTGGATGAAGGGGGTGAGTAAAACTCATGGCCATTACAAGCACAGTTCCCTGTATTAGGGCATTCAAAATCTGTTTCTTCAGTTCATGAAGCAATACAAGGCCAAAAAGTAAATAAATATTGCTGACCTATTTTTTTTTACTTCCTTTAGTTGGTGGTAGCTCATCATTCCTACTTCTGCGCATAAGAAATGACTTATTTTGTGAAAATATATGAGAATTTAGCTTTTCTTTTTCTTATGTTCTCATTTGAGAGTATATTGTAGTGAAGCATTGCATTCTGGGACTGTAGGCAAAATAGCACCTTGTGAGAAAAAAGTTTAATTAAAAAGTTGAAAACTATCACCAATTTTTAAATGTGATTTATACAAAGAACTGAAAATACTTTGCTGTGTTCAAAGTTATTATGCAGCAATAGACTACTATCTCTTTCTGGAATGGCACACTAGTCATAGCTGTCCTCTCTGTAGAACTTAGTTTTCACACAGGAAACAAAAATTTCCTGTAGTATCTATCTATAAACATTTCTGAACCACAAAGTCAAGCTGTTAATTTATTTTTTTTTTAAATAGCTTAGTTACTCATCAGAATTTTGAACTGACACTCCATTGCAGAGCTCCTAGATCTGAGCTAAACTGGGTTTTCTGCATGTCATAAACTGTGATACTGTGTCTGTTGATAATATACTAATGACAGATTGTTTGCAGGGAGTCTAAAATCTCCACACAGAAGGACATTAAGTGTTGATACTTCTAAAATGAACCAGCTTGACAGCACGGTTGATGAAGCTGCACTTGAAGCACAAAATGACCCATTTACCAATGTGAGTGCTTCGTTACCCCAAAAATTCGCCACACTGCCAAGACAGAAGAACCCGTTTGAGGAGAGCCCAGCAACGTGGGATCAGAACATAAGTCTGTTCTCCAAACCCGGGGAAATCAGGAAAGAACTTAAGAAAGAGAAAAAGGAGAAAGTTAGTCTTTTTGAAAGAGTGACTGGAAAAAAAGATGGCAAGAGGTCAGATAAACTCAGCAATGGGGGATCAGACAGTTCCACTGACCTGAAATCGCCCGGGGTGGCCGGTGAAGCTCATCAGGAGAGTTTTGATTATGAGCCAACTAATCCCTTTGTGACGAACTTCAAGCCCACAAGCATGTTGCCATCTTCAAGGTAGGCTTCAGTCTGATATCTTCAACATGTGATATAAATGTGAGGTGTTGAGGAACACCATCTTTGTGCTTCATATGCCTTTATATCATTGCTTGTCTGTTTCTGAGTAAGAGTTATAAACTTTTTATATAATTTTCTTCATTTTGAAGTGACTTTTTATTACTATTTATTACTGGTTTTATTACTATTTATTTTATATGTACTGTGAATGTTCTTGGGTACTTGCATCTGTGGAAGACCTTGTTTGTGCTTCAGAATGGATTCTTCCTGAAAGTCTTCTGCTTTCACTGAACACTTACTGCTAATTATTGCATTGCCCTAAGTCAGGCTTTTAGAGGGAAAAATTTCAAATCTAAGGGAAGGATGAAATGAAATAAATAAAAGAGCAAAGAAAATGTGGGTAGTGAAAACAAATCCTGTGGATGTCACTGTGTGAGGGGAAAAAAGAGTATTTAGGTTCTATATGTTAGAGTACAAGAATTAAATACCATTTTATTTCTAACTGGGGACATCCACATGGCCACCCACCTCTCCTGAATTCATTTGGCTTTCTGTGGATGGAAATCCTTGCACAAGGCAGCAGTTTGGGGGTTGAGCAGAATGAATTAAGTCCCCAGGGCTGATAAGAAACTTTGATTTAAATAATCCACTTTAATCTTTGTTTGTCTATCAACACTTTACTTGGTGTCCTTAAGAAAAAAAAGTGTATAACCCACAGTTAGATTTCTTTCTGGCCTTTGTTTACTAGTGAGGAAGATACACTCTCTGTCTCTCTGTCTCTCTGTCCACACACCCTCACATATACTGTTCACAATAGATAAATGTTTAAGAAGTTAAATAATTAACTTTTATTCATTTGCATTTTTTAATTGTATATTGTATATTAATGTCCTTGTTTTTTCAAGGTAATGATTAATTTCTATTTAAGGACTTAAATTTGGTAGAAAATGCATTTAAAATTAAAATGCTCCAAACTGTAATCTTAAGATTGGAAAATAAATCACTGTTTTAAATGGAAAACATGTTCTAACAAATTTTCCTTCTCCTGTGTATTAATTCCTTAATTAATTACATGGGAGTAGTTTCTTAAAAAGAAATAAAAACTGGTTTCTTGTTATCTTGTTCTTTAAGATTTTAGAACAGGGTGATCTTATTGTATCTGAACTCAGTTTTATTCGTAGGTTAGAATGCATGCACTCCTGATTTAACCTTAGAGTAATTTTCTTAACAAAACTAATGGTGGATGTGAATTTGATAAATGGGCTGAACTGGAACTGCTGTAGAAAAGATTCAGTTGTTAGAAGCTCACACAGACTTCAATGAATTATCTTCTTAGTGTCTTCTGTGAGTCAAGGCAGTTCCTAGTGTCTGCAATAACATGTTTACAGGCAGTTCTGGAATATTAGTTATTTAATAAAGGCTTTCTCTGGATTAGAGGAAGGTTAGGTTGTAGCTTGGTTTGTCAGAAGTTAAACTTCCGTTTAAATAAGCTGCTTTAAAGAGAAATAATTTAAATAACAATTAAAACTACATAGCATTTAATTTTTTTAAAATGAAACACTGTATTCAGGCAGATGCTAGATATAAGCAGTGAAATCTTTTGAAGTTCTTGAATGCAGCAAATCTTGATAAATATAAATGTTTAATGGTAATCATGATGGACTTCTTTTTCTTTATTTTGTAATTAAAAAGCTCATCACAGTGCCCATTCAGAAGGACTCTAGTCATTTGTTTCCTTCTTTGTATGAGAGTCTCTTTTACTAGTTCTTGACTTTTATGTAAACATAAACTTTTGATAAAACAAATAGATATTATTTTATTTTCAAAAAGAAAAAAATAAACATTTTGACCTTTTCTACAAGACAGCTATTATGGAATAGTATCTAGCGTGCAATAAGTTGAGTTAGAAACTCTTGATTTTTATGTGTTCCATTATTATGTTCTGTGCAAACCTTTTAGACTTAGTTTACTTTCTTTCAAATGTATCTTGTGCAATTATTTTCTTTTGAAGTAGAAACTAATACAAAATGTGCATATTTAATAAGTTTACAGTTTGAGTTTACCTTTTATCTGTGGAGGATTTGTCAAAGAGAGTCCCATTTTTAATTTTTTCGAACTAGTAATACTGTAAGAAAGAATTGCATGAATCTGTGGGCACAAAATACATGAGGCTGGGTAATGAATTCAGTATGCAGAAAGCATGGACAGGGAATTTAGACACTGAGTTGGTTTTTATTTACTCAACATGCTGTTAAGCTCTTCTGGATGGATCCCATTTCTGCAAGCAAATGAGGCAGTGTGTTGTTATTAAGGTGTGTCCCAGATCAGTGTTCTGCTGCGGGGAGGTGTTTGCTCTGCACTTGGATCTCCCAATTAACCCCACTTAGCTTTGGTGTGAGGGATGGAACAGTCCTGGGGCTGTGAGCTGGGTTCCTGCCTGATGAAATTCAGCTGGAAGGTGGGTCCCAGGAGCACACTGGAACCACAGAAGGACAGTCAGTCTGTGGGACCAGGCTGGAGATAAAGCAAAGTGGAAGGAAAAAGAAAATAAACAAACCACAACAACTCTTCCTCCAAAAAAAAACCTTGACCCAAACCAACTCGTCCCTGTGTGTGGTGTGGGTGTGACCTCTCAGCAGTGATGGGGCTGTGCCTGTGAACTTGGTGGGAGGCTCTGCAGTGACTTTGGGGAGCTCTGGGTCCGGTCCTAATGACCAAGTCCATCCTAATGAACTGTGGTTGGTAACGTTACTGAGCAGGAAATTGTGGAGAACATCAGTGCTGGGTGGGTGAGCTGCAGACAGAGCTGCTGAACAGCCCTTCACCCAGCCCATCCTTCCTTCTAGCTGGGTGTATGCATACTCTGTCACTAATTACTCTGATGTACTAATCTTCATTCTTTCAATTAGTAAATCTGCCACGTGTTTCTCAGCTGATGATACAGAAAATGTAGAAGTGGTTCAGCAACAGTTACGGGATTTATTTTTTTCTAAAAGCAGGTGTCTCAGGATTATTTGAAAATCATTATTTATTTTTGTTACTATTATTTATTATTTTTATTTCAAGGAGGTTTAAGAAGTATTTTGGAAAAGCAAAACAAAACCTGCTCGGTTTGTATGTAATTCTAGTTATCAGGAAATCACAAAATATGGACCATCGATTTCTGTTAATCTCTGACCTGGCAAAGGCTTTTTCTTTGGCTTTTCTTTGACAGATCTAAATCACTTAGATCTGTAAAATGGGGATGATATTTTGTTACCCCCTGCAAATGCTGAGTGGATAAATTAGTATTTTTTAACGTTTTTATAGATATTGTATTGCAGTATTACATAAGTGTTAAGATTGAGGGGTT
This sequence comes from Pipra filicauda, assembly GCF_003945595.2. Classification (NCBI taxonomy): domain Eukaryota; kingdom Metazoa; phylum Chordata; class Aves; order Passeriformes; family Pipridae; genus Pipra; species Pipra filicauda. Next base: position 464,182 of record NW_024104687.1, on the reverse strand, counting down.
ATATTGTTGGGTGTAGGCGTAATACAGATATTTATGAGCTGACTTCCTGACAATTTAAAAATGCAGGAGTCTCATAGTGAAACAAAAAATGCTATTTTAGCAAATATTACAAAATCTGTTAGTTCCAGAGGTTTTATATCATACAGCCAGTGAAGAATTTTTAAGCAAACAATATGTCCAGTGTTCTTCAGGCCAGCATTTACCAAGGACAGCTTTGTCTTCCTACTTCTTAATCCACTGCTTTGAAACTTTGACCTAATATTGCCTTAAATTGAATTCATTCTTACAATCACTGCTATTGTCATGGCTCTCAAGAGGTTAATTTGCAGTCAGAAGCCACGTGGATTTTGTATTGAACACAGTTAAAGAAACTGAGGGTCCTCCTGGAAAACAAAGGTTGTTTTGTGCCACAACCAAACCTTGCGCATCATTTTTCTGAAATTGTTTTTGTTTAGGAAAATACATGACACCACACTACAGGCTAATAAACTGATGTGCAAATTTCTCAATTTACACCACTTGACAAGTGCTAAAAGAAAAGCATCTTTAATTTTAATGTGTTATTAGGACCTTTTTAGAGAGATTGTACAAGTTATTAACAAGGTCCTCTGAGACAGGAGACGGGTAATTAACAAGACCTACAGAAAGAGAGTTTAGGTAATTAATGAGATCTTAGGCACTGGACACAGGGAGACAAACAGGCCAATATTTAAAGCTGACAGGTTGTTACTCGTCTGATCCAATTGCAGATCTGGGAAGCTGGATTGATAGGTGTTTGGGAGCTTTCTACTAAACACTGTATATAATGTTATATACATAATTATGTATATAAAATACATACACATATACAAACAAGATAAGTGTGTGTCTGTATATACATATATATGTATGCACAGATAGGGAGAAGCATTAAAAAACCCCTTCTAAAATATGACTTCTGTTAAACTTCAGAGAAAAGAAGATAAAGCTTGTGCCTACGTACAAATTACAGTTTATCTCAATTTCTGACAGCAGGATGTTACATTCTAACCAGTGTGGAAGATGGGATAGTGGAGGAGAAAGAAACCTGTGTCTTGCTGGGATTCACTGTAACAATTATGAACCATGCTCATATTTATAACAGTCCCTGGTCAATTGGAGCATAAATTATAAAAACACTACTTAATATTATTTTCTGTGTTCTCTTACTGCTTGAGCGTTGTATAAAATTTGCAGCTCAAAAAGAAAAAAACCAGCAACCCAACCCTTAAGCTCTTTCTGCTTTGTCATTTCTGAATGTGGTTATTTTCTTCAGCCTTGTGCTCTCCTCACATGTGGCTGTTGGAGCTGCCTGCCTCTCCAGTGGCACTGTTCCAAAGAGTTTCATTCTTCCTCATGGAGGAATATTCGAAATCAGCAATGTCGCTGCACTGGGACAAGTTCATTATTAGGCTGGTTAAAAAACAAATGAGGTGCCATGAAAACACGAGGCTCTTGGTAAGAGCAGTGTGTTTGGATCCTGTTGAGTTTAAAGAACAGCTGATGTCTGCTCCATTTCCACAGACATTCACATTTTGTGTGTGTGATGGTCAGCCAGCCACAGAAGCTTTGCCAAATCGTGCTGTTCCCCTGCCTGGGTCACTGCTTGAGCTGAATTAGCAGGTGCCTGTCCCTACTCAACTGTAAAGTAAAACCTGTTCCCTTAAACCACACTGAAGGTCAGTTATTAGTGCAATAACTCCAACATCATCAAAGAGAACTGACTGTTAAATGGGTTCAATCCTATGTAGTTACTGGCCACAGCTCCATTGGAATGACCCCCAAAAGTTGCCTGATCAGAGCACAGGGTTGTAATGGTTGTATATTTATTTGCCAAATAGATCATCCAGTGTACAGTACAGTTCACTATTTCTAATTTTCACATGCCTTTTTGGGAAATGTTCTTCTCTCACGAGTTTATTACTGTGCTTGCTGTAGTAATAAAGTCTGTTCTGACATTTTGGCATATTTATGTCTCTGTTGGTCAAAAAACAACATCAGGTGAATTATGCTATTTTCAGAATTTTGTTTCCTCTATCAGTGTTAGCATGTCTTATTTTAAGAGCAATGCACTTCTGCATTGCTTTTCTTGAAATGAATGTATTTTTTTCAGTTCTCTATGGAAGTTAGACTAGACTTTAGTCAGTCTGATCTCTAGTCAAGGTAAAATATTGATGGACTATGCCAGTGCTTCAACTGTACTGTAGACTGTTAATATTTGTTAATTCAGCATGGTAAAGCTGTCAGTAGAGTATTATTTCAACAAAAGAAATACCTTGCTGGTACATGAGAGGTAAAGGGATATTACAAAGCAAGCAGAAGCCATGCAGGGATTCTTGGTCTGTCCTGCCAGGTCTGTTACCATCTGGTTTAGAAAGATCACTGCATGTGATGAGAGAAGAATGAAATCTTTTGCAGAGCTCCTACAAAGCAATGGGCACAGCATTTGAGGCATTACTAAGGGGGGTTGGAGCAATCAGTTCTTGCAGAGGCATTGTAGAAATACTTAGTATTAATCTTGACTTTTCAGAGTCTTCATCAGAAATCACTCCTAATTAGTTGACTGTTTTGGGAATACCAATAGGAAAGTTCATCCTGCTGGCTGCATGAAGAGATTTTTTCAAGCTTTCACTGTCTGTTGGTGCACATTAAGGCACATGAAATCTTTTTTGAGAGCACACATGAGGCACGTTATCTTTCCCAAGGGAAAATGCATGGCCTGTTCTATCTTATTTTACAAAAGAATAATTAATAGTTATACCCAGTTTATTAATATGTGTAGAAGCTATGTAAAGATGATGAACAATTTTTTTTTTCTGTTTCTTTATAAGAGCTAAAAATTAGTTCTATTTTTTTAATAATTTAAAAATGGTTCTGGAAGTTTCAGTATAAAATTTTACTTTAGGGTTGTTTGTTTTTTTGGGTTTTTTCTTTTTGTTGACTTACAGATCTCCAATAATAGGGCCTTCTAGTGAAGATGCTGGCACAACTTTTAGTATGACAGTTCTTTAGTGGTCTCTAGAGAATAAAATTTCATTAGCTTTTTTAGCCATAGCACAACTGCTTCGTAAAAGAAAGAATTTTTATATATTTAAAAATAATAACTTTTAATGTAAAACTGTTGTTGCTTGTTTCCTGAAACTGTAATTATAAGTCAGCTGAGTACACTTTATGAGATCACTTTTAATTTTAGAATGTCTTGTGAGTCCTGAATAACAAATGAATTTGCACTAGTAGTGTGTCCAGCAGTGTGCAAGTGCAAGTGTTATTGTTTTAAAATACTACTTGTATTTTGGCAGGAGAAGTCCAGCATTCTGGTAGGGCTCATGCAGGCAGCAGTGCCAGACAGCTCAGGTTTGGTCACCAGCCTGTTGTGGATCCCAGTTCATGTGTGTTGTCAGAACAAAGGCAAAATTCTGTTAAATTCTTCAAGGTGAATTAACTGAAAGTTTTTGTGCTTCTGTGTAGCTGCATTGTGGTTTTGCTGCTCTAAATTTGAAATACACGTGAGCCCCAAGAGAAGAGGCTGCTCCCCTGAAGGGTGTGTTGTTCAGGGCCAGGGTGGAGCTTTGTGTTCTGAGACTGGAACTTCATCTCGTGCAACTTCTTCATCTCAGGGAACTTCTTCATCTCAGGGAACCTTCTGCCCCCTTTGAAGGGCAGCAGTGTGCTCCTGAACAGACCACTTCCAAAGGAGTCTATGGAAAGAATATGTAGCTTGAAAACAAATGATTTGCAAGAAAAGTAAGCAGAGTTCAGGTTTTTCGGTCCGTTTTCTTCACTCTTGGTATCAGGCTTTATAGGAATATTAAGAAAACAGAGTGATAGCAACAAAACCTGATACTCTTCTTGTGTTCCTCTGGACACAAGCTCCAAAAGGCCATGGAAGGTGGCTTGACAGCAGAACAATTTATGGAGTGCAGTCTGTGAAGTGATGTTCCCCAGAATCTAATTGCAAAATAAGTGGTAATGTGCTTATTCTGTACTTATTTGGCTGCCAGACATGACAGTCATTCCATCTCAGAATATAAAGTGAGGTCTGCAGTGCCAGGCACAGCAGGCCAACAATATTCTGTGGAAGGCTAAGTTTCTGAATTTCATTAACTGTAGCTGATTTTATTCGTTTCTTTTGGTTTGGGTTTTTTTTTTTTAGTGCATTAGTAATAGCTTAAATGGCATCCTAATAATTTAAGGTTTTGATATATGTTGTGAGAATCCAAAGAAAAATACATAGGCACTGTAGTTAAGAATCAGTCCAAAGACCAAGAAGTAGGAATAGGAACATATTTCAACTCTAATGGAAAATGAATATGGTAGAGCTTTGTTAATTACCTGTGTGCATTCATTCCATATTAAAGGAAAAAACCTGAAACCTGGGCTTATTATGGGTATTTTACAGAGTATTAACATAGATTTCAATACTTTGAATAGTGATGATTAATGTAAATATCCTAATTTTAATTTCTAATAGTATACAGTGCAACGATCACATAACTAATAGGAATAGCAAAAGATAAGTAAAAAGCTTTTGCTCCTTAAGAAAATACACTTTCCATGGAGCATAATTTAGGAGTCTGATTCCCATTCATTATGTTGTCAGAGTAAATGGTTCAGGCACTAAAATGTTTGAATCAGTTATAGGAAAGATTTCATAAAGATTGTTTTAATCTCTAGGCATTCAGAAGCTAAATATTTAAGCAGCCACTAGACCTAATGTTTGAATTTTTAACTACCATTAAACTTCAAAAGACAAAATTACAAGCTGCACTCATAAACCTGAACTTGTGATACATCCCAAACTCAACTCCACTGAGTTGCAGTTTCTATACAAACCATAAATTATCAACAGGCAGTGTGAGTATTTAACTACCAGTAAAAATAGGTGTTATTAAAAAAAAAGTAAAGTTTCATGTAATTCTAATGAAATGTATTTAAATAGGGAAAACAGCAATAAAGTATAAAACAATATGCTTGCTATGGTTATGAAAGAGTAATCCAAAACACTCTGCAGAATCAGCACTGCAGTATGTCTCTCTCCATTATTAGTTTATACTATTTTTATTTCTCATTGCTTTCACCCCTCAGGAACATGGTGATAGGAAAGGGTTCTCATCTCAGATGAGCTAAAATTGACATCCAAGTTAATAAAACCCTAGAAATTCAAACAAACTTTACTATTCAGGGAAAAAATGTAAAGAAAAAGTTATATCCAAAGCAATAAAATAATGGATATGATTTAATCTGGTAAAAATATGTGTTATAAAATAACTGCTAAGGAAATTAATGGATTTCCCAGATGAGTGAGATGAGACTAATTGCTGTGCTAGGCTGGAGAAGTCTGTTCTACCTGTAGTGGGGTAAGGCTGGTGTAGAAGTTGGGTGTCTTGCTTGATCCCACTGGAGCTGATGTTTAATCTGTGCCCGTGGGATTTACATCCCTTTTAGTAGTTTCTGGTTGTCTCGAGGGTGATCCAAGTGTATGAAAGTTTCTTGTGTTAAAAATGGTTCAGGGGCCTGGGCCATCACCTTGGGGCACGTGAGACTCCCCGGGGTGAGAGGGGGAGTTCAGTGCTGTCTGGGCAGGTGGAAGGGTGGAAGATTACTTGATTCCTTGAGGAAGGCTACAGGAGCAAGAAGGTGGATGGTCTCTATTCAGGGAGCAGGAAGAGGAGTAGTTTAGTCAGTGTGTGTGGGTTAGAAGGTATGTCCAGGGAGGAGGTGTTGGATGTGCCAAGACCTGGAGTTACACACGGGGTTACAGGTGATGAGCCAGGGAAACCCAGGCTGACTGCAGTTCTCAGAGTGAGTTGGCAGAAAGGCTGTTTCTTGGGAAAGAAACATTATTTTACTTGTAAACTGAGCAAATTTAGTTTGGGCATAATTGAGAAAAAATAATGACAGAATCCTGCAATGCTAGATTTTTACAATCCCCGTTCACAGTAAGCTGCACTCAAAAGAACCCCAAAAACAAAAAGATACTTTTTCCCTAGCTGTGAACATATGAACTTCTTCCATAGCAGAGGTTCCCCACCAGTTTATCAACCCCTGGGGAAAAAAAGAGGAATGGGACTATAACTGGTACTATCACTATGAACTAGGACTGTAACACAGGGAAAACTGACGTTGTTTTTTATAGTTGCTTAGATCAGTGATTTCAGAATGCTCTTAGGAAGTTAAGATAATGGCTGCTTGAAGGAGGCTTGTGATGGTTGTACAGCATGTGGGCTGTAGTCCTAGAGGCATGTTTTCTGTAATTATTGCCAGTAATCGAGTGAGAATGGTGACTTCAGGGGTGTATTATTATGATGAAATTTAAATTAAAAAATAAACGCTCTCATTAATTTCAGTGCACCAAGCAGACAACTCCCCCAACTTAAATGCATTCGTAATTTTACAGTGATTTCTTTTGAGGGGACAGTGAAATATGGGTGCAGTGGTGGGAGTCTGCATCTGCTCACACTCACCTCGGGCAGGGAGCACTGGCAGGAAACCCCGCAGGGCTCAGCGAGGCCAACGAGCTCCCACCTTACTGAACAGACACTTTGGTTTAAAAAAATGTTCTGTGCAATCTCAGCACCTGTTTCTTCCTTGAGAAGCGTTATATTTTCCACATATCTCTTTAAAATATGAGTAAGAGTATTCATGGGGTTTGGGGGTTTTATTGGGGAATATTTTAATAGTTTTTCATTTTTTGCAAGCGTATTCAAATTTCTTCATGTGAAATACGCAGATGTGCTCTCTTGGAACTGCATTTGTGATGTCCACAATGTTACAGAAATGATTGCAGGTTTTTTACTGCTTAAAAAAAAAATTTAGTCCATATTGCCAGTGATTTATATTTGTAATTTTCAAACAGTACCTTTTCATAATCAGAACCAATGCTTTCCTTTTAAGCTGCTGCTATGCAAAAGAGTCCTAGGACTTATTTCACAGAAACTATAAAGTCATTCAAGGCAGTGAAAGATCTTGCTTTTTTGACCTTTCAGAAAGTCACTCAGTTGAGCAGTCAGACCGTATTATTGTATATCTTGTCTAACATGAGGAAACAGTCCCCAAAGAAAGATATCCCAAATTAACGCCACACTTGGTTAAATAGAGACATTCTTGGTTTTCAGCAGGCTAATTCAGTGCAGTTCAGCTCACCCAGTGCTTTGTGCTGGGATCAGGGAAGGCAGCCCTCAATGGAGGGAGTTCATCCCGGGTTTGACACGTCGGTGAGGGGCTGAAAGGAGGTCTGGGAGGGAGAGTCCTGCCTTTGGGCTTGAGACAATACCCCGGGAAAGAGGCCCCTCATTCACAACTGGGCTCCAGCAAACGAGGCAGACTGCTGGGGAGCACTGGGACAAACAGGTACAATGGGAATTAGCCACAACTTGACTCGGCAGACACCTCTTGATTTCTGGTTGCGGCTGTTCTTGTAATCCAGTCCCTGTCTGATCCCTCAGCCCAGCAGATGGTTCACGGGATTTCGGTATGGGCAAAAGACTGCCTGCTTTGGAAATGAAAAATATTGTACAGAATAAAAGAAATGTAAAAAAAAAAAAAAAAAAGAACTCATAATATAAACAAAAATTCTTTACAGAAAAAAATCATGGTTTATATTTTACATCGTTTCAGTTTGTAAATTTTTGTCCCTTCCGCTTTTACACCGTGAAATATATGGCTTATAAATTCAGATAACAAAGAGTGATGAGCAGTCACAAAATTCACGTTCTGTACTTTAACCTATCTTTAAAATTTATTTTAAAAAAGTCTGGACATATTTTTGTCACTCTCAGTCAATAAATATCACCCTCACAGCCAGTACATGCAGTCTAACGAAATAGTAGATGCTGTGAGGTGAAAGAATGATGTCTGCTCTGTTGCTACCAAGTTAATAGTGTTTGTGAGCCATATCCAGATTTTGAACACACTTTCAGAGCATGTTTTCTGTCCAAACTTTCTGCAGCAAGTCCATCAGAACATAGCAACACTCATTTTTGAAGATACTTGCTAATAATGACACCAACCTGAGAGACCAGTGGACAGTTTCTTAACCCTGACACTTAGACAGTGGCTGCTTTTATCAGTATCAACAACCTCAGGAAATAGCTTTGCTTTTTGGATATGTAGGATAAAAAGAACTGATTATTTACTCAGTTTTAGGTGTTGCTGACAGAGGGTTGCTTTTCAGCTCTGACTTAAGCTGGTGATCTCACTGGAATTTCCACGGGACCTTTCTCCTCTCAGAGCTGCCATGAAAGCTGGGAATACATGTTAGTCTGCAGGGTTTGGTGGTTGTTTTTCAGCAGTCTCATCCCAGGGACCTGTTTCTGGGATATTTCATTTAAAGTATCACTTTTTGCTTAGAACCTTAAGCTAAGTCTAGATACAAGAGGAGAGACAGGGAAGCCCAATCCCTGATAGCCTTTCTAGCATTTCTTAATTATTTATTCAGATTTTATGACAAAAAGAACTTGAAAAATACCAAAAATTTTGAGCAAGGAGTACATTAAAACTTCCTTTCATTTTGAATATTTTCTCTTCCTGAGTTCAACAAATCAAGAACATAAATCATATTAAATATTTTATAGCTATATACCTAATTCAGTACTGTCTTCTAGTAGATGTTTTGGTCAAATAAGTGTGCACTACTAATATTTGTTTGTTTTGGGTTTTTTTCCCACACAGTTTTCATATGAATCCTTCTGGCATTGAGGATCTCAGGAAAAAATCGGTGAGTTATGAATGTTATGGAAAGACATCAGTAAATGCCAGCTAATTGGTGCTTGACACAATATAACCTTATATTCTTTTTTAACCTCCTATACGGAAATGTTGGGGTTTTTTTCTTTCTCTTTTGACATACCCTGAAAATCTAATTAGAAAATCACAGGCTTAATGGAAATTTGGGAATAAAGAAGAATTTTACACTCAATACACAGAGTACCTGTGATGTGATGATGAGGAAGGAAAAATTTAGGTCTTTGCACAAAAAGTAGGAAAAACGGGAACCAAACTGTTTCTTTGGGGGTGCTTTAGGTGACTAATCTAGAGAAGTAATGGTCAGGTGAGGAACTCTGCATTAGGCAGTGGTGTGTTGATTGACCAAACAGGAATTTACTGTCACTTCGATCAGAGACTTGAGGACAGTCTGTAGATGGCAAATCAAAATGGAAATAATGAGCTGATATATGATAGGATTAACAATACACATAATACATGAACAGCCTCTCAGAAAGCACTAAAAAATAGAAATACTAAAAGATATTATTCCAAGTGCTCTTCGTTCTCAGAGTACCAAGAAAAAATTGTGTACGAAGAAAAGACAAAAAAAGGCATAGGCAGTGTCTTTGTTTGAAGGAAAATGTGGTCTTACTGGGGTTTGTTCTCTGAATAGATGAAATCTTTATAAGTGGGTTTGTTTTCAATCTTTAAAATATATAGAAAACAAGGTTCACAAGCAAATATGGCTTTGTACTGTTTGTTTTTTGCTGGTTTATGTAAATGATTTGTCATAACAATTGATGTTATTGTAAATGCCCAAGTTTTTATAATGTGAGTTACTGGTGGGAGATGTCAGAGTATTTGAAGGCTGCCTTTGATCAGATAGTAAACTGAATTCTACCAGGCAGTTACTTAATCTCTGACAAAAAGCGACATCAAAAAAATTGATTTAACTTAGCAGCCATTGTCTGTAAAGTAACCATAATTACAGTTTCTATGTGCTTGCAAATGTACGACTGCAAATCATGTAATTTATTGCTGGTAAAAGCATCAGTTTAATTCTTTTAAGAAATAAGATGTGAGTTGTTTTATTTAAAGGATTTAAAGGTGATAAAAGAAATCCTTGATGATTTTTCCTTTGGAATACCAGCTATCCTAAATGTCAGTCGCAGGATTATGAGGTGGCGCTCATTTAATACAAAATACAAATGAGGTGGGGAAGAAATTATATCTCAACCATAGTTTTGAATGAAACCATTTGATTTTTTTTGAAATATTCAAGATTGCTTTCTAAGGTGTTTGAAGTAATTTATTATTAGGTTCTGCAGTAATAGCCCTCACCAAGTTATTATTTTTCTTCCTTGTGCATATTATTTAGTAATTATGTTTGTATGTCTTCCACTGTGATGCCAACACCTGTCTGTGAAAGCAGTGTTTAAATGGGAGCAGTAGCCAGTTGAAAGGGCAGCGTGAGCTCTTTAAGGCCTAATTAAGAACTGAAAGGAAGATGAAGTAAGTAGGACAAAAGATGTGAAAGTAGCTTAGATGATATTCCCAGAGCAGAATTCCTCATTAGAACAATGAAGAGATGATCAGAGATTGCCTGGCCTTCATTTTATCTAATGCCATTTCCTCTGCCTGGCAGTGTGTACCCCAATAGCACTTTGTAGATGAGACAATAACTTGCATATCTTGTTCTTTAGAATCCTTTTTTTTTCTTAATAATTCATTATAAGATTAATGTTTTGCATTAAAATTGTTTTTTTTGTAAGGACATAGGTGTTCCTTATACATTTAAATATCATCTATTGGCTCAAATTGAACGTTTAAAACCTTCTTAATTTGAACAGTTATTTATTTCTAAGTACTGCTGTACTTTAAATAGAATTTTCTTGCATAATTAATGTGATAAGTTATTCTCCCCAAAAGATGTGCATGGAGCATGAATATGATACAACATCTTTAAAACATATGTATTACACAAACTTTTCAAGTAAACTTGATAGAATAATTAAAGACATCATTGCATCTTAATTCCTGCTCCTTTGCCAAATCAAAAAATTAGGCAAACTTTGTAGTTCAGACATGTAAGTGTTAATGATATCTTTTCCAATGTGTACAAAAATTTAGTAGCCTAAGGAGAAAATTTTACCTCCTTCTTGTAGAAGAAAATCTGTTAAAAATATGGCCAAAAGGTGATTTTTCTCTTCTATACTTGTTGGAAGTCAATTCCTAACGAATTTATAGATTTCATCAGGTTAACAATTTTAATAAAGTGGGAGCTACTGATTACTTACAGTCCTGTGACTTGGTAAGTTTGAAATACTGAATACACGTACATAAACATGATATGAATTAAATGGAGGGAAAAACCTTTAAAAGCACGTATTTTTGAGAACTGCTGCTAGAATATAATTGATGGAGAGAGGCTGATCTGTTGCACTTCAGCCTATTTGCAGAGCACCATCACTTTTAATTGGGTGTATTTGAAAACTTTGGCCATCTGCGTGTTTGAATGGTTTGACATATGCCAGTGTGCAAATATGGAGCTGTATGGAAGGAAAGGGAGTGGAGCATGGAAAAGGAATGGATATGACTTTATTATGCACTGTGCTTCTTAGCTGTGCAAGCTTTATATTTTTTAATGCTTCTACTGTAAATAAAAACTGTCTTGTGTTCTTCTGCCCTGTTAGAGCTGCAGGGCTTTTTAGGTTCCATATCTTCTAAATGTTTCCATTTCTGGATGAGACAAAACTTGCTGCTTAGCATGTCTAGCAGCGCTAATACTTCTGTAAACCAGCTCTCACAATCTTTTTTCAGTTCTACATTTCAAAATTGTTCATTGTCTGGTTACGTAAGGTCACAGCTAATTCTTGACCCAGAATAAGACATTCAGGTTTTTATAGTGGTTTGGATCACACGTTGCCCTTTGTTAAGAGGACTGACTTGTCCATCTCTGCTAATACCTGCACTTACTGAGTCATCAGAAATCATTACAGAAATAATGTTCCCTGCTGCTTAATTCTGGGCCCCTCCTGCTTTATGGCAAGCGAGGAGCAAGCAAGGTCTTTTATAAGCACACATTTCTGGTTTCAGTGCTCGGGTGAAAATAAGATGCAGCCTTTTACCTTCACCTGAAATTAAAAATTGGAAGTTTTATTACGTGATTCAGAAACCAAGGCCTGGAGAACCACTGATGACTAAAAATAGAATATGAAAGACAGATGAGGGCTGATGCCATTTAGGGCTGAGTAAGGGCTTTGCTGTGATGTGCTCCCAAAGCGAGAACTCGGGGAAGTTACAGCAGGACTTGAATTCTCAGGGCTCTTCTCTTGTTCTTCTGTAATAAAGGTTACCACAGAGTTGGTTTCCCAAAATGGGCCTGCCATTCTTGTGGTCGCTGCTCATATGGTCATTAACTGTGGGTACACCTCACTGAGAAGAATATTCTTCTCTGAGATGACAGTGTGGGATTCATCCATTGAGCTGTGCAGCCTGTCCCTGGTGTCTGCTCCAGTGGGGTGTGGCAGGGAAAAGATCTGGAGCAAATGGAGGTGTGTTGTCTGAAAGGAGCTGCTTCTGTCAAGAGCTGCACATGAGAAATGTATGAAAAGCAACAACCCATCAATTTGCTGAACTCTTTAATAAAATCTGGTGTTTTTTCTAACCTTCCCTGCAGGAAGGAAACCCTTTCGATGCCACTGCTGGATACCGGAACCTCACCTACGAGGAGGTTCTGCAGGAGCTGGTGAAACATAAAGAGCAGCTGAAGAAGAAGGACACCCATATCCGTGAACTGGAGGACTACATTGACAACCTTCTGGTGCGAGTGATGGAGGAGACCCCCAGCATCCTCAGGGTGCCATACGAACCTTCTCGCAAAGCTGGGAAGTTTTCCAAAAGCTGAGACAGCGGGGCTTGCTGGTACTTCCTGCTGAATGCTTTAGTGGAAGGAAATCACACTTCAAGATTTTGGCTTCTCTTCATTCCTTTTCTCCTAAGAAATTCCAGGAATCGCCTTCCAGGGAGAAGGGGCAGTGGCGTGGGGTTTTTCTTTTGTTTTTTGTACTCCAAACACTAGCAGGGACTGCCAGAAGTTATACTCTGTTAAATTACCTGAGGAACTTTTTTTTTTTCTTTTTGAAAACACCTTTAGGTCCCGAATACTTAAAATAGAGTTAATAATACACATTAAATATGTCCATGGAGTTTATATACATAGTGTTCCCCATGTGGCAGTTTCAACTGGGAAGCCTGTGCTGTTATGGGTGTTTTCTTGAATGATTATTGGTATTAGGCAAATGTATCTATTCTTTTATTACAGCATGCCACCAAGACCACTGTTTTCAGGCCAGTGTAGTAGTATTCTGCTAAAGCTAAGTGTGGTTTATTGCAGTGGAGTGTAGAGGCTGACAGTGATGCACAATCTTTGCAGAGTAAATGCTGTATTCTATACAATGTGCTTCTTCTATAACAATGTAAAAGAACCTGTGCCACTTCTGTACTGGCATATGCTGGAACCAGTTATTTTACACATAAATGCTGAATTTTGTGTGTAATGAGTGAACTTTGGTGGCGAGCTCATGACATAAGGTTGTTTTGAGGATCTTTTTGTATGAAGTTGCTGCATGCCTTTTTATGTGTTAAAGTCCTTTGAACAGTGTTAATAGAGTCAGAAGTAGGACTGGAGAGAAGTATGGAATAAAAATACGAATACTTTTGTTCAGTCAAAGTCTACTGCAATGAAAATGTAGCAGAAATGGAGAGGCTGACTTAAATAGACACGATAATTCAAAAAATGTAGAACTGACTCAATGTAAAGTTGAGTTTTACATGATATATGTCTTAACTTTTTAAATCTTATGACAATGAAGTATATGCCTTTAGAAATAGGCCATGTTGCTTAAACACATATAGAGTACTTAGACCTTTCATTAAAATATCTGTATCCGTGTAAATAGTTCTAAAAGTCAGTTTTCATTGAGGCAAGTGAAAGAAGAATGTAGTAAATATCTTCCTGATCATTTAATAATTGTTCGTGGAATGACATGAAAATGGTATCTGTTATTCAATGAATTGGCAAAATATAGTGATGTACATGTAATGGGGAAATACTGTAGGAGAAGAATCCTCAAAATATTGTCAGAAGGAGATTTTAATTTTAATTTCCTTAATAAGAATCTCAGTTGGATTGTCTGTTGCTGTGAAACAGTAAGATAATATTAACAAAAAAGTACAGAGAATATTTTTGATCTGGGTTTAAGAAAACTGTCTTTTCCTTTTCTTTTTCTTTACTTGATCTGTTTTTTATTTTCTTACAGCACCATGAAATGGTTGTTGATGAGGTGACAAAAAAGCTTGAAATTAAATTCCAATTTTTTGTTGTTGTTGTAAAAGACTTAAATATACTTTCATTTTTAAAACTGCAAAAATTGGTAATATGTTGAATAATCATAAGTGAAAAAGTTGTGTCTGAATGCCTTTGACGCCGTTAGTATTGTATGGCAGCACAGAATTCTTCCTGTTAGGGAGAAAGCTTCTTTGTACAAATATTCTCAGATTTCATTTACCTGTTTGGGGCTTTTTCTCCTTTATTTTCTTCTTTTATTTAGCAGCTACCTCCCACCCCCCTAGTGCTGTCCCTGAAATCTGTGCAGCCTGAGTGTTCCAGCCCTGCCCACATGCAGAGCTCTGCGCTCAGATGGTGGAGCAGAGACCTGCTCACACATCAGGCACTTTCCCTTTGTCAACCTGAGGAATTATCAAGCTGGGTACCTCATAAACCACATGAATGTTCTTTTTGACCCACTGAAGATCCAAATGACTGTAAATTTGTTGTAATGTACTCCAAGTGCCAAAGGTTCTGTGCTGGGTTATGGTACGTTTGCTGTTGGAACTTAGGTTTTACACTCAATTAGATTTTCATTTCCTAATTACACCAAGATGTATTTCAGTTACTCAGTATTTCCATAAAAATTCTCAAGCATTTTCAAATGCTTGGCCCAAGCAAGTGGGTTTCTCATGTTGATGGGGAAGTGTTGTGCAATTGTTTGGAATTCCACAGTCATTTTCAGCTAACTGGTATGAGACCATCTCTAGTATCTGCACTGCTTACATCAGACACACCAGTGGGGATTAACAAATCAACTAACCACAGAATGTGCTCCAATGACTTTTCACGTGCAAGCCAACTTATAATTATTAAAATGAAACTCTACTATATTTAGCACCTCTGAAATCACTTCTTTTAGAATGTAAATGTAGAATATCAAACTGCATAATTGACTAAAAGCAGATCATTTGACATATTTGCATACCAAGAACGATAAGCAGATTAAAGGTAGCGAAAAGATCAATTTTTGTGCATTAGTGAAGAAATTTAGTGAAGCTTTCAGTGTACCATCTAGTCGGTATCTGATCTGCATGTTGAATAAAAGCACCTTTTGTTTCTAACAGAAAGAGGGGAGAATGACAAATGCAATTTAGGAAAAGGTAAAATTATTTAGGGAGGCAGAATGGGACATTTACAACTATGAAAATATTTTTGTGGAGTTCTTTTAGGTAAAGATATAGGCTGCTTTTGGAGGAATTCTTGAAAGATTATATACACATTTTCTGTTTAGTTTCTATATTTTGAGATTATTTTTGAAAAGCGTCTTCACCCTACACGTGTTTTTTGAATCATGCAGCTTTCAAAACAAAAGATTTCATACAGAGTAATTTATATGTTGAAAACAAAGAAAGTTCTGTTTCTCCCATAGAATAAGATTGTCAACTTTCTTACACATCATTTTAAAACCATAATAACTTGCTACTTATAGTCAGTTTTTCTTGCCCTCTAAAATGTAGGAATGAAAATTTTTAACATCTCCATATTATTTTGATATTTTCTCTCAAAAATTAGCATAGGAGTTCATCCATGCATGCACTATACTTTGAAATTATCCTTTGAAACAGCTCTGCTCGTAGCCATGTGTTTTGGTTACTTTAAAGGACAAATATGAAGGCCATACTTTATTGTTGTAAGCAAGAAATTTAAACTTTTTGCCATTCAAGAAGGTTGTTTTATGTTTATGTATGTTACCCCTTGCTGCTGTATTTTATGTTTAGCTTGGTTTTCCACCTACTAATGAATGTAGCATTCTCCCTAGATTATCCATAACTACATTTATTGCTGTTGGCTCTGTGTCAAGAACTATTTGTAGTTTTCCAGCTGTGAAAAATGTTGCCTTGCATTTAGAAAGGTTTCATGATTTGGGGACCTAATGAAAATCATGCTCATTAGCTCCTAGTCTGCATTTCTTTCTGCCCAGGATGCCCTTTCCTTGGTGCATCTTGACAGGAGCAGAACTGCTGTCTTAATGTGTTTACTGCTGCACTGGAGGGTTATTTACACTTCCAGCTTTAAAGAAAGATTGTTGTCCTACATCAGCTGTGTAAAGTGAGCTCATGCTTTCTGCTCTTTCTGTCCCCATTGCTGCTGTAGGTTTGGTAGAGGCTTTCCCAGGGGGGATGTTTAAAGCAGGGTGACCAGCTTGCTCTCCTTGAAGTACTTGGTGAAGGATTCTAGTGCTGCTGTGTTGGGGATGCTGGATGTAAGGGGCTGTCAGCACTTTCAGCAGGAAACCCTGTTTTCAGGGATCTGTAACTTAAAAATGTAGATACAGCCACTGGAAGTACTTAATATGCAATAGGTAGCACTTTAATGTGTCTGTGAAGGGTTTGGAGGTCTCCTAAAGAGCGGTGGGCATTCGCTGTGTCTTTTATAATTTCTGTCTTGAAGAAGCCACTGTATGTTACAAGTGGTAAAGCCATTCCTGTTCATCCTAGAAGCTTCCAGATGTCCTGTATTACAATGTACTATAAAAAGCTGAAATCCAGGTTCTATAGCAAGTCTGTGAAAGATACGAACATTACTTATGACTTAAGGGTTTATTTTGTCTCGTGCAATCAATGGTAGTTTGTCTACATTTAATAATGGTACAGAATCATAACTATATGCACTTATGAGAACTATAAACTTAGAATGCATGAAAAACTTTATTTTTGTTTCATTATTGCAAGTTCAGATCCTTTTAATTTGATTAAAATGTTATCTTAATATTTTAATTTTTGTTCATTAAATAAATATTGCATGTCTAACACTAATAAAGCACCACAATGCACTACCACAGTATTTCTTGAATTGTGATATTAATCTGTGTTATGCAAAGCATGTAAGTCCTAAGCTGTGCTTAAGTGTGTGTTTGTAAGAGCCACGCTGTTAAGGCTCTCAGACCACAGAGAGGGGTGTTTCCTTAAGGACAGCTCCAAATGAATATCCCAGATGTTTGCAGGGTAGCCACTAAAAAAACTCCATATTCTTAAATGTACTAATCTTGTATTATCTTTTTTCATATTGTGTCTGCAATCCTTTTAAATGCACTATTCCTGTGATTCCCTGGGTGTGTAAATATTACCAGGAGATCTTTGGCACTGCAGGCCAGAACTGCATTTAGCATGAGGACAAGCACTTCAAATTTCGATATGGAAAACATGACACATATTTCTCTTCATACTTGACAGAAAAAACCCGGCCAGAATGACGGAAAACTCGAGCATCCTCCACCCCTGCCCTGCCCCGTAGGTATTTTTTTCAATGTGCCCACAAGTTTTTCAACAGAAAAACTTTTCCCAGAAAAAATAGGCTTTTGCCTGTCTTCTTTTCCTCTTCTGTGAAGCAGCAATATAAGAGCCCAACGTGGCTAAATAGCCTCCAGTTTCCCCAGCATGGAGTTAGTTTTTGAGTTTTTATTATTAACCGTCTTGACCCCCTAATAAAGGTTTTCAAGGATATTTTAAATACAGTTTAGCAGTTAAAAAACTCTTGAAATTAGATGTGTCATTAAAGACAATTCTCTCTCCGGTCACATTTATAAAAATATTTTTTATGGAGCCGTAAATATTTACTCTGAAAATCAGGATTTCATTTCCATATTTTAAGTTGTTTAATTTGTTTTTATGGGAGTGTTGTGCAAGTTCTGACTGCAGCTCACTTGGGATACATTGCCCTTTTGTGTAACACTGGGCATGCTTGTAAAGTTATAAATAATGATGATGAAAAACAAATCTCATCTCTTATTCTGCATTAATGAATTAAGTGTTGGATTATTTTGCTGGATTGTTTTGTAATAGTGCCATTTTATGAGAGATGGGAATAAGACTATCTGCTAAAGTGAGCTGTTTTCTCTTGTCTGTACTTATTGAGTAATGACAACAGAAGGCTGCCACACTGAGTCCAGCCCAACCTGGAGACTGTGGGGCATTGATTGTGTAATGCTTATATAAATATCAGTATATTCAGTGCTGGAAGCCAGTGGCTATTACATGGGGATTATTGCAATGTATTTATAATGTGTTTTAACAGCATTTAGTAATGTAGATCAGTCTGATAAATGGATGATGATTTAGGACAGAAAAGTACCCTATGTGGCTAAACACTGACATGTTTATACTTTAAAAGTAAGCTGCTTATGAAGGTTTTAGGGGCATGCAACATTTAAATGAAGCTGAATATTAAAAAGGGGGAAAACTTTGTGGGATGTTTTCTTGTTTCAGCCTGAACAGTGTCTGCTGTGTGACATACAGAGAGTGAGTAGAAGCAGCACTGGGGAGATTCCACTGTTGAGAACCATAAAAACCACCATCAACAAGAAGTTAGTAGGGCTGGGAGTCTGGTTTTAGGGGATCTATTTGCCTGGCATGTGCCAGGTTCTTTTTTTAACAGGAAGAGTTAACCCAGCATCCTTTCCCAGCAAGATCAGTGTCAGGGTGAACCCCCCCCCACCCCAAAGGTGGTCGTTTAGCAGGAGGGGGAGTTCCCAAAGTGCCAGGGATGTGGGGCAGGTGTCAGGCAGGAGCATAAGGCTTCAGCCACCTGCCACTTCTGCTTTTATAGCCCCCCTGACATTAGTATTGATTTCAGGGATTAAGCAAACCACTGTCCTAGGAAAGTCAGGAAGTGTCAGAGGAAATTTGGGGGTTGCAGCACGTGGCTGGCCAGATTGCTCTGCTGTTCCTTGAGGTAGGTGTCTGGCTCGGGAGTCACCACAATGTGTCACATCACCCCCTTCTCTGAATCATTCATTTGGGGCCTTCTTAGGTGGTGAACGTCTCCTTCTCCGATAACTTGCTGCTTACATTATGAATTCCTTGAAAACTGACTCCCTGGGACATCTTTACAGGAGACATCAAGGGTCTCCATTTAAATTTAATGAATATTATGTAATTTGCCAAGGACTTCTACAATACAGTAAGAAAATCTGCCTCTTTGAGACCAGAGCTTTGCCAAAATAATGGCAGCTTAATGGCATCCTTTGGAAGCAACTGCTGACTCTCAGTCTATGAGTATTTTCCATTTCTTAATAAAATGTTTTCCCATTAAAGCAGCTTATTTCATTAGTTTATAATTCATAGCTTAAACATGCTTATATTTTGCTAATTGTAGATTACTTAGTGCTTATTTTTAAGGAACACTGAAGCACAAAATACAAAATGTCAGGGGTTTTTTTAAACGAAAAGTCTTGCCTTGTGCATAGCAATTGCATTTGGATAAGCATTTTTAAATATGCTATTTTTAAAGAGTTTTTACATGCTATTTCAAACTAAATAATTAAACATCTAAAGCAAGAAACAATTTGAAGTGTTCATGCAATTTATAGCTTTAGTTCCTTTATGGATACATGCTCGAATATTTTGTAGTTATGATTCAAAAGCTACCACAGTTACATATTTTAAATTGCAATCGTGTGATTCCAAATTATTCTTTTCCAAAGTACACAAATCCAAAGTATCTGATACACTCTTTTGTGTTTTGTAAAAGTCAAAAGTGAGCTCTGGGAGAAGTAAAGTCTTCCTAAGAAGTTGTCCAAGCCTTTGTGTTGAAGTGCAGTGCAGAGAGCTGTGGCTGTGCAGCCTCAGGCACTCCTTTATCCAACAGCCTGACATCAAATCTGCCTGATTTCTTTCTAGCTGGGGGACAGGAGGATAGGAATCAGTTTGCAGCAGGTGCTGGGTGCTGCTTGTAAGGACCGAGTTAAAAGATGTTCCTGCTGTGCGAGATGTGCTCTTGGCTTTTTGGTGTTTGTGAACTGTATTGCATGTGAATACCAGCCTCACATGTTTCCAGGGTCAGATATAGAAAACTTCCTGTTTTCTTATATTTTTCACATTAAAAAAACTTGTGTAAATTTTATTGTTGGTGGCCAGATTATATTTGGCTACAATACATGTAACATTTCACTTGATTAATGTTACTGCTATTTGAGACCCTCGTGTAATTGGCCTCATAATCCTCACACAGAATACTGTGAAATAGTGTGAATTTGAAGCTGAGAGACTGATGAAAGGAACATCCGTCAATAGTGGGGAGAAATAAAATAATCCTAATTAAAACCAAAAGAATTGTGTGATCTGAATTAAGATTCAGCTGGTGGATACTTAATCTGTATTTTTTCTGGTAAGTATTTTTATTGTAACTTTCTGGTATAATTGCTTTGGAAAAAACCTCATCCTTTGTGTTTCATGGTATAAACTTTACTGGCTCTCTCTAAACCAAATACTGAATTAAGGACTTGGGCTTAACCTTTGTTTCATTGGACGTGATTTCAGAGGGGTTAAGCAGCTTTTTATTGCTGGAGCTGATGACGACAGTTATATTTGCTAACAGGGTCAGAGCTGTTCTTTTCTCTGTCTCAGGGTTTTCTGTGTGGTTCTGAGTTCTGAACATTTCACCACAGTCTATTTCGAGCACGATTTAGAACTCGTTCCAGTTCCCTTCACTCTTACGCACGCCGACGTGTTGGACTGCTCCAGAGACTGGCTCTGCTCTCACCATATTTGGAGGCTGTTCCTCTGCTTTGCTCTTGGGCTGTTCTGGAAGGGAATTACGTCTAAAGTAACAAATGAAATATGTGCCGGGAGCCGACTGCCAAAACCGGCACCAAAGCCAGTTTCTGAAGAGCTCACTGGAAAACTATCCTGAACTTTGGGAGGGTGACTCAAAACCACACTCTAAATAGAGCAAACCACAGCAAAATGAACGCCAAGGGAGAAGGGATTTCTTGAATAAGGTGTGTGTCCCTCTGAGAGCAGACAGTCCCTTCAGTCTGAGGGAAGAGGAAGCCAATAAGCAGATGAATTTCCAAGTGCAGATCAGTCAGGGTGGGTTGGTCAGCGTGTTCTGGGGCTGCAGGCTCACAGACCTTTGCAGTTCCTGTTTGGGCTCACTGCACACAAGTGTGTTAGTCAAAGAGCATTCAGACTAGAAGGTGACATTTTGTTGATCACGTCATATGGGGCATCATTAAGTTGTTTGAAAAGTTGCCAAGTTTGAGGATATGTTCTGTTAAATACACTCAGTGTCTTCCTCATCTCACTTAAAACTATGAGAACATTCAGCTTCGTTTCATTAGTTTTAGGCAGTTCACCTGAATAAAGAGGCCACATTTTTCCCTGAATCCTTCAGAGGAAGGTGTAGACTTGCAGAAGGCAGCTGCTGTAACTGAGGGGATGGCTGTACCTTGTGGTTGAGGGGGTGTTAAAAAAAGCTGGCATTGGAGAAAAGAGAGTTCTGTGAAAAACCAAAGCCTCTCTCACAATCACAGGATCTCTCAAACTCACAAGGCTTTAAGTTGTTCAGAAATAGCTGGAGAAAACCATCCAGCGGTGATGGTCTTTAGCAATTGGGAGTTGTAAAGAGAAACAGGAATTTTAGAAGGAGAGGAAGTAAAAGCTTTTAGACAGTGACTGTGTTAATGTTGATCAAATGCTAATACATGAGGTAGCTGGAGAAGGGAACAGCAGCTCTCTTAGAATATAAAAGGTGCAGAATGAGCTTGTTGAGTTTTCCAGTGGCAGACAGGAGAAGCAATAACTGCTTCCTTCCAGGAGGCAATAACTGCCTGGCCGTGGTGAGCATCACACGTCAGGAGTGTGTGAGATGCTGTGAACACAAACAGCAGCAGATTTATCAGGTTTTCCTAGTGCCTGGAAAAAAGCACACAAATTGCCCTCCAGAGTAAATTGCTTGAAGTACAAGCTTTTGATTTTATTTATTTATTTGTTTATTTATTTGTTACCCGAAGGGCATTGGGAGATACACAAAATATTAAATTTTTTACTTCTTTATTTGATTCTACCTTCGACTTGTCTTGGAAAGAAAAATCGTGGATTTTAATCTGACTAAAGGGTAACAGAGTTGGTGGTTTGTTCAGACTGACACGGAAGCAAAGAGTGATGCAGTTATAAAGGGGGGATGTCAGGCTGGTGGAGTTATTTTTACAATTAAAATCTTTCAGTGAAGGTTGGTGTTCTGCCAGGAATGCTTCTGGCCATCTCCTGGGACAACACTTCCCTCCATAAATCCCCACAGGGAGCAGCTGACATTCCAGCTTGGGAAGTGTTACTGGCCAGCTGAAATAACCACTGACTGCAGGCCCAGATACAAAGTGGTGCTTTTTCTGAGAAGGCAATGAGTTCTCATTAGAGCACTTTCAAAGATACTGAGTGATAAGATCATCACATCCTAAAATTTGCAGCATTTCATCCTTTTCTCGTTGCTGACCTAGGACTGGTGCTTGGACAGCCTGAAAACCTTGGAGCAGTCAGTTCTCAGCCCTTGCAGTTTGCACAGTAGCAGATCTCACGTGACATGTGGGTTATTGTCACCCTTTTCCTGCTGTCCCTAATGGCACCACTGTGTGTTAGATCAGCTTGTGTCACAGAAACACAGAAGGGTTGGGTTGGAAGGGACCTCAAAGATCACCTTGTTCCAACTTGCCACCAGCCCAGGTTGCTCAGAGCCCCGTCCAGCCTGGCCTTGGACACTTCCAGGGATGGAGCAGCCACAGCTTCTCTGGGCAACCTGTGCCAGGGCCTCCCCACCCTCACAGGAGAGAATTTCTTCCCAATACCTCATCTATCAACCCTCTCAACTGCTGGAGATTAATTATTGCGACTGCTGGAAAACTGCCCCTCCCTGCTTCCCACAGGTATAAAATGTGTTCATTTTGATGTGGCCCTGGAGTTTACACTGCCTGGTGCTTCCTGTGAGAAAAGCTGGCAGCATATCTGCTAAGAAACATGAATCTCTTTTTCTCAGACCATTTCTCATGAGCAGCAAAACTCAGGAGGCTCAGTCCTGTTCAAATTTATTTTTTTATTTGTCTCCAGACCCTTACTAAGTATCAAGCCGTCAAATTCCTAATAAGTGTAATTATTTTTTTCAAACTTTGAAATTAATGCAAAAATTTGGCATTATACCAGGTCAAAATGAGCTTAAAAGGCTACTAAATCCCAATATTAACAGCTAGTCCCAGTCTGCCCTTGTTTTAATGACTATCTTAGATCCAGGGCAGTGGACCCTTATCCCACCTGTTTTCAAAGCAGCAATTTGCTTTGCTGACATAGAGGAAAAATTAGGACTAAATATAAATCCTGGTCCTTGGGAATTAAATATTTTGGCTTGTCTGATATTAAAGTTGCACAAAAAGTGAAGTGTTTGTAGCCCAGGATTTTGGGGATTTGGCAATAGCATCAATCTCTTTCTTTGTGAGTCTTTTTCTTCTGGCACACAGCTAAGCACTTGAAGACACTGATTGCACAGCTTCAGTTCTGGATATAAGCTTTTTCTTCAGCTATTGAAATACTTTCTTACCTATTGGTGCACCTGTACTTAAAATTTGGCTTCAAATAAGTATAGAGCATGCACTTTGGCAAGTTGTAAAAATTAGTTGTAGAATAATAACAAGTAAAATGGCATCCTGCCCAAGCATGTTGTATTTTCATTACTAATATAATAGCTCATTGAAATTATTTTCCAGATACAGCTCTGTATATTTAAGCCTGTATCTGAATAGCTGTGCTTTTAAATCAAGAGTCAAGTAGCTACTTTGTATGCTCTGCTTATCTTAAATAGAGTTTGATTTAAAACATTTATCTTCCCCGGTATCATCTCCCGTGTCAAAGCACATTTAAATCATGCTCTGTTCCTAATATCACTTGTGTTTAAAATGGTATCCAAGTACAGAAAAGTTGGATGATTGCTCTGTTGTTTGTCCACTTTGCAGTTATTAGCTGCTCTCTCATTGTTTTCAATATCACTGGAGCTGAGAAGGAGAAGCTTCAGCAAAGTAAACTTTTAAAAATTAAAGCCAAGGTCAGACTCCAGGGTTGGCAACACTAGAAGACTGCAATTTAAGATGAGTCCAATTATGCAAAATCATGTGTTGAGTTACAGCCTCGAGTCTCCTTTGGGATCTGGGAGGTTGCCTGGGTAAAAATATCAGGAATTTCAGGAGGGGTTTTCTTTTGTTTCTCCCTTTATCTTGACAGAGAATGATGCAATTCTGGCGGTGTTTGTGGGTTTTAGGTAACTCAGAGGGAAAACTGTTATTCCAGGGGTGTTTAGTCAGTGAAGGCAGCAGACCCAGCACAAGGCTTTGGAGATATTGGGCACCTCGTTGCATTTTATTGCTCTGCACTTGTAGAACATTTAAACAACACCTCTGAATCCACAAAAAAATCAGTTGAGGCACAGCAAGTGACCCAGGAAAGCAGAGCAGATTTTACTGTTTATGTTCTTGATATTTAAACCAAGCACCATCACAGCTAGGTGGTTTTTTATAAGATCTTAACTTTCCCTCATTTTTTCTTTATCTTTTCCTTCCAATAATTGGAAAGCACAAGCATGCAGTGGTGCCAAATGTTGACTCCCAGCAAGGCTGCAATGAAGGGATCAGACTCGGTTTGCTTGGATGATTTGTGTGGAAGTTAGGATAATTAGTTTGCCAAAAAAGTCTATTTTACTTCTCTTTTTCTGGGCAAAAGAACATCATGTGCTATGCTTTTAAAGTACTTATCCCCAAGCCAAAACACAGATAGAGATATTTTGTCGTCTTCCTACTTCAGAAAACATCAAAAGTTACCACTGTTACATTTTCTCAAATTCTCTGTGAATCTGAGGGGTAAGGTTTCATCATTTTGATCATTTGTATGAAAGCATTCTTAATAAGAGAAACAGAGAGATTATGTTCAATAAAACCAGAAACACAATTCTGAATATGTTTTAACAAGTTTTTGCATTGATAAACAAAACTACTGGGTATTTTTTTCAATCACTCAGACACAAAAAAAGCACTTACTAAAGAATTTGTACAGTGCTCAGGGCAAGTTACAGCTGGATCCTCTTAAAAACCTCAATCTTTTCTAATAAATGACTCATAAAACCAGTGTAGCCATGAAGTTTTTCAGAAAATATATGTAATTAAAAGGGATTTTCACCATTTGAACAAATAGTAAGTTATTGTAAATATCTTCTTTAAGTATGAGGAGAAAACCCCACGTGTTGCTTTTGCAGAGCATTTCTCCTTCGAGCAGCCCAGAGACTGAGTTTCAAACCTGACCAATTTACTGCAGTAATTGTTCAAATGTTTTTGACAGTGATACTTCCTCCTGAACAGGGCCAAGGCACCTGGGAGGAGTGTCCTGTGCATCTCTGTGAGTCCTCCTGAGCCAAACAGCCTCCCCTTCCTGATGCATTTGGAAATATTGCTGAAATTCCATGGAGTCATTGGCAAGGGAAGTAAATTCAAACCCTGACTCCTCCTGCCACCCTCCAGGATCTGCTCTCATCTTTAGGTGTTCTTTAGCCCCCAAGACATCTCCTCTGTCTCCCACAGCTGGCAGGTGAACTCCTGGATTAAGCTTTTCCCTGCATCAGGAGCTTTTCCCTGCATCAGGATCTGCCACGCTGGAAGCACTTTCCTCTCCTACCTGTGTATCCCTCTGGATTGGGGGACTGGCTGGGGAGGCATCAGGAAAAGCTGCCACTGAGAAGATAATGACACAGCCTTGGAGAGGAGAAAAAGTTAAATTTAAGCATCTTGTCTTCTTTATGTCCATTCTAGCAGAAACAGTGTGTGCAAGAAGGGCATTAGCAAGTCTAACCAACAAAGCTGAATTATTTCTTCACACCCAGAGCACTGGGGGGAAAGAAACTCCCAGTTAATTTTAAAGATGCCTGGTGACTCACTGGGATGGGATGTCTATCCTGGAATAATTCAGGTTGGAAGGGCCCTCGGATTGGATCATCTAGTCCAGCTTCCAACACCTTCAGGCAACATCACCTTTCCAGGAAATCTGTGTAATTAAACAGTTTCTTCACAGGAATGTAACCAGCTCTTGTGGTTTTTTGTATCTCAAAATACAGAATTGCACTGGGTAACATCTTTGGAGAGGTAAAAACAAACAAGTAAAAGCCTGTTGTAATCCACAATTCTTCTACATTGCCCTATTTATGCTAACAGGACTATGTTTGTCAGCAATGGGAATGGGATTAGGTCATCTTCTAGTCAGCTGATTGATCTGATAATAATGGATTTGAACTCAGAACCTCCCAGAGATGTGTAAAAGTAAGTATTGCCTCTGTGCTGTTGTTAGAAGTGACTCCTGCTTCTAGAAATCTAAAAGAAAACTTTAGTAAAATCTAATATGGACTATAATAACAAGTAATATTGGGATTTATGGTTTTGTTCTGATAAAAAATACTCAAGCAATATTAGCAGCAAAATTATTATTGTAGCAATAAGGACAATCACAAGCTTTATAGAAAATTATTGTAATAGTGTATAATTATGTATTCTTCAGGGGCCATGTTAGAAAGGGCCAGCTTGTAAAAAGGATAAAATTGTATCTAAATATCCTGTCAAATGAAGTTCTCATAGGGAAAAACTACCTAGGTCCTCTAAATAGATTTAGTTGTAGAATACAACATGGGATAATCAGTCTATTGTTTTACCTACTGATAATAGAGAGATCAAAATTAGAATAGTTTGGGGAATAATTTAAAGTGTTTTGAGGTTCCCACAACATTGGTGTTTACCCAGAGGTCAGAGGAAGTAAAGGGAGCTGAGCTGATAGAACTGAAATAACGTGTGTTTGAACCAAAGTGGATGAGTAAATCCAAGAAGCAAGTTGGACAATCATGTTCTGGTATCCATAAAGCTCTGGAGTTTAGCAGTGCACTCCTTAAACTGGCAAAAATCACAGTCAGATAAAAACTATATCAGAATAACATTACTGAATTTCTATGAACCAACCTCCAAATTTGAAGCACAGATATTGATAGCAAGGTCTGTGTGTGGCACAGGGAAGGTGTGAGAGCTAATGAGTTTAAGGAGGTGAAATGGGAAATTCTGCAACAGGCACAGAAATGAAAGACTGGGAGCTTTGCACTCTGGGAGGACTGAGGTTTCTCCAGCCCAATCCTCTGGTGAGAATGGAGATGTGCCATTAGAGGTTTGCAATAAAGCCAAGATTTAAAGCTGATTTAAGCCCAAATATAAATATTTAATTTAACTAATATTAATAAGCAAGGAGAACAACTTTAAAGCTGCCATAACTTTGTCTTAAATTTGCTTACATATAGGCCACACTTTATCTTGTATCTATTATTTAAGATCTTGTATAGATTTGTTTCTATTTGCATTTATTGTGGGTTGGATTATGGTTGTATCCTCATTTGTGTAGAAATTATAATTCCAATGGATAAAAATCTAGGAATTAATCTTGATGCTACTGAAATAAATTATCTTGAGTAGGCTAGATACATAAGAAAACAATATAAATTCATCTAAATTCAGTTACTAAACAAAGGGAATATTGTATTTAATTAGAAAATTGAATGGATTTACTTACATTCATCCTTATCCTTCATAATTTTAGAGACGATAAATTTCTCCCTCTTACACTGTATTGTTATACACAGACAGAAAGAAGAAAATAACATCTCTTCCATTTTTTGATTTCTGTTGATTATTTTCCAGCTTTTTTTTAAGGATGAACTAATTACTAATCAGAACTAATGGCCTAAAGTAAAGTGATACAGGGTTAGGCTGGAACTTGTACCTTACCTTTGAAATCCCAAGTCACTGGGCTGAAGCAAAACTCCTGGTTCAGAAAGGCATATTTTCACACACAAAAAAAGCAAAACCAAACAGAAAATAACAAATCTTCTGAAATGGACTTTATTATTTGGGTTTGATGGATTTAGCTTTTTTTTTTTTTCTAAGGAAGACTTAGAAAATAACTGCACTTAATGTGCAGTAATTAAAAACTGGAGGATTTACTGTGGTGCTGCAAGGTCTGGTAAGGGCTCATGCCAAACAGAGTTCCAACTGCAGCTGCTCTGGTTCCTTGGAGCTGCTGGAGTTGGGAAGAACTCCCAAGTTTCACAGTCTGGGTTTTGTGAAGTGTATTATCCCAAATGGGTCAGTCTGGAAGTCCCCACAGTGAGATCTCATTGTGTTTGGGGTCTGCAGAGGTTGGGAGTCAGTCCCACACTCAGTGAGGTCACACCATAAATGGATATGGACCAGATCTGTCACACTGAGCCAACAATGACCTTCCTCTGCGTGGCTGTGCCTTCCCTTTCTGAACTCCATTACCAAGATATCTGTTTCTTAAGCCCTAGAAAGTGCTTTTCTTGGGAAAAATCCCTCAGCCTGTCAATTTTTCAACCAGTGATTATAAGGAGTCATGGTAAATCCTGCAAACTACAGTGAGACTAATCCTGGGAGAGAAAGACCTGTGCAAGTGTCAAGAGCACACAGGTACCCAGTTTTTCCAAAGAAATGAAAGTTTATTTAAGTATTTAAATAATACATGAATATTGAAAAAGGTGCACCAGTAAGTTTAGAGAAGTTCTTTGCATTACATTTCCTGAGAAACTGTTGGGCAGATTTCCATCCGAATTTATCATCACATACACAATTACTGCAGTTGAGAAAATTGCTGTTTGATGTATAAAGGAGGGAATTGTTCTTCTGAAAGCAAGATATTGTAGGGCTTGGCAGTTGTTCTGTGAGGGTTTATGGACTGTGAATGTCCTACAATGTTCTCCTGTACCAGGACTCGAAGTGTTGATGCATCTCTGAATGAATCTTGTAAACAGTGGTCCCATGGGTGCACTCCAATTGTGGAGCCTTTGTTACAGCAAAGGGAATAAAGGTTTTGATAATCCAGTGACATAAATGCAGTCTGTAGCATGAAAATGACACCACTTCTGTTTCTCTAGATCCACTTTGGTGTTACCACACACTTCATATGTGCTTATAGAGTTTTTTACACTCACTGACATATGTGGAAAAGTTTTTTTGCAATACACTGCAGACCATACATTGATGCAAGTGAATTTAAGGACAGTAGGAAATATTTAAGCTGGTATTTTAATTTATTGGGCCAAAGTAAGGTGTAGACTCCACTCAGCTAGACTCTTCTCTGTAATTAAAATGCTTCTGTAGTTTCTTTTAAAAATGGAAGTGATACTGGCCTTTTTAAAATTTTATTTTAATGAAGGGAAAGAGGAATGTGAGGAGGATAAAAAGCACATTAGTGACTAGAGGCCTTGGCCAAGCCATAGGAAATTCAGGTTCTCTGTCCTGTTCTGCATGACTGTGCTGGAGTCCAAACCATCTGCTTCCCAGGAAGATGCTTTTGCCACTGGCTGTCACAGTGCTGGGCACAAGGACACTCCACTGGTGTGGCTGCAGAAAGCACACAAAGGACAGGGCTGGTGAAGGCAGGAGGCACAATCTGAGCTCTCTAGCGCACTGAACCCTCAGAGGGTGGTGGGGCTGGGCTATAGGCTTTGAGGGAGTTTTGGTGTTGAAAATGTAAGTGCATATGTGACCTGAGGAGTCACAGTGCTGTACCTGAGTGCCTGCATTTCACTCTGTTCTTCCTTTTTGTGCTTGCATCCTTTGGCAGGTGATGGCTTTGGCCATTTGCCACAAATCCTGCAGAAAGCTGTAATGAGGAAGGGAACTGAACCAAAGCCACTGTCTTTCAGGCTGGGGACATAATTAGCAAATCATCCTCTGGCCCTGCTGTTGTGTTCTGGGTGATCCCTGTGAAGAGGATCAGGTTTGTTTGTAAGTTATCCCTTCCACGACAGATCACAGGACTCTGCAATGGAGAACTCTAAAAGGCTTAATTAGGACCCACTGGGGTGACCAAGCAGCTATTTACAAATAGGTGTGGGAAAACTCTGCAGGTCCAGCAGGGCAGAGAAGCCTGTGGGGACACTGACAGCTGTCTTGGGGTGGTTACAGCCATGTGGACTGGGAGAAGGGAAAACCACCCCAAATGTGCTCCACAGTCTGAGTCACCTGCCTGGAGAGTCGTCCTCTCCCAGTGTGACAGTCTTCAGTTACACATCACCCATTTCCTTGTCCTGCAAAATCACTTCTTTGTTCATCCATCAGTCCAAACTGACCATGGGCTCTGAGCTCCCACATCCTCTGCTGAGGCACTGGCACCAGTTCATCTGGCTTGGAGGTTGTAAAATAGTTAACAAGTAAGAAACATAGTGAGACAGTTGAGGGCCTGTAAGTGTCTCTGAGAAATGAGTCTTTAAAGCTCATCTCCTCCTGCCAACAGAGAAGGGCAGGGCAAGAACAAGAGGTATAATTTCAGCTCTTAATGTGAGCACAGTACATCCTCTGGAAAAAATCAGATGAGAATAATAAGGCAACCCTAATTTTGTTATTTTTCAGCTTTGAAACACTTGACTTTATAAACTTATATTCTTAACATTTCTAAATCCATAATTTGATATAATTTTACCATAGGGCTATTTTCTACTGGCACTGGGAGAAATTATGGGCTCAGTCTAATGCAGGTGGATAATCTTACACGAGTCACACGAGAGTAAGCAACCGTATTAACAAATTTAAGAGTAATGATGCTGTTCCTTGGTGTTCCAACAGGCATCGAGGTGTCAGTAAGGTTGGGAATCTCATGATATATGCTCTGGAACAGCCTGTTCTTACAGTCTTTAGAGGCATGAGCTGGCAGGCATATATTTGCCTGCGGTGCTTTGTGCCGGAGCGATGAGCTTTGTCAGGCCCTCCTCAAACCTCTGGGTGCTGCCCCTGGGAGACTCTTCCCTGCTTGGAGTGGAGGTGCAGCACCCAGTCGTGCTCTGCTGCATTCCAGGAGTGCTGCCCCAGCCCAAAATAGAAAACCCTAACAACCAGGGGTGAGAACTTTGTTTTGTAAATCAAAGAAAAGTGTTAGTTACAAAGCTGCAGGAGGCCACAGAAAAATAGTTATTTATCCTGGATCATAAAAAAATTATACACACAGTTCAAAGAGTGCAGATTATAAATAGGTAAGCTTTAGATCAGATTCTGTTCTTCACATCAAGACATTCAGTGCAAGCCCAAGCAACGCTGACAAAAGCTGTATTGCTCTGTAGTTCCTCTGATTGAAGGGCTCACACTTTGGACTCAGTTACCTATAGCTAACATGGATCTAAGCTATATTCTTGGAGCTGACCCTCATATTTGCAAAAAGTTCAGATGAGCTCTGGCCTTAAATGTGGCCCCCAGCTCCCATCTCACTCTCCAGCTGCAGTGAACACACCTTCTGAGTTTCCCTGTGCCTTTGCAGTTGGACAACTTCAGAAGATAAAAAGTTAATATGATACAAATTTAGGGCCACATGCTCGTACTGTGAAGGCAGGTTAATCAGCCTCCTGACATCCCCTATTTCCCCTGGCAAGTAAAGACATTATGCTTCAATCACATCAACTTTTTTTTACACTGCCCTCCAGAAAGATTTGGAAAAGATAAACATTTCCCATAACACTTTTTCCCCCCTGACTTGCATCAGCTATATATGATTTATCTTTTAATGTGTTAAGGCCAGCTCAGTACTCCCTGCCCAAGATAATCTCTCATTGACTCCACTGGGAGATTTTCCCATGGCAAGAACATTAAACAGAGCACAGATTTTATTTTATTTTTAATGTGCTCCTGACAAATTTTTTAATTATTTATCTCTTTTTTTCATTTCTGTCTAAATGATGCAGTAGAGATAATTTACTGGGATATATTTGCCACACTATTGTTTCAGCCACGCTTTAACACCTGCCATGGATGATAAATAGATAGCCTGGCCACTGGTGTAAATTATGGGAGTGCAAGTATTGCATTAGACTTCCTAAAACATTGTCAGCCACCAATTGCTTAATGGTACCCAGAGTGAATAGGACATTAACAGTATTATTGTGGCCAGTAGGGAATGTACAATTGAATGTAGGGCAGGTATTTGCATCACAGGTGTGTGATATGCCAGGCACAGGTATATCATGAAATGTGATTCTTTCTGCTGTGCTTTGCTTCTAAATTTATTTTTTTTATGGTGGTCTTTGTGCATAGGGACCGAGTTCAGTAATTTTTGGTTGGCAACATTGCTGTTATCAGTTATTTTCTCTTCATTCACTTTGGCATTCCAATATTTTCTTCAAATCCATCCTTTTTTGCTACAAAGGCACTATGGCAGTGACTTGGTTTAAGAAATTGAAAACCTACATAAACCTTGTCTTAATATTGTGGACTTGGAAGGTAAAAAGCTTTACACTCTTCTTTTTGTGCTGTGGAGACAGCCCTAAATTTTATCATGTATTTGCTGACTTAAGTTCCACTCTTGAAAAAGCTTGTATTTATGAATACATTTAGTAACAAAAAAAAGTACTTATGAAATCGATGCTGCTATTTTGCTATTAAACAGGCTTGGAAAATGAGGTCCTGCATTAAGACACTATAGAGAAATTAGATTTTCATTGGCAATGTTCTTTTATTCTACTCATCATGTTTACTGTCATAATTAAATGCTTTATTGGAAAACATTTTTTGTTTATTTCTTGGAAATAAGTTTTGATTTTTTTTTTTTGTACGACATGATCAATTTAAAACAGTTCCCCTGATGATTTTATGAGGCCTTTGAATCTTTTTTCCTCGTTCTGTGCAGTTACTGACATGTAACCAACTGCAGGATCAAAAGATGGTTTTGCTTATGGCCCGTGTTGTGAAGCAGAGTGACATTGTCCTCTCCATGTTTTCACTGGGATGCTCAGAACTTGCATCTCCCAACTCATGACAGTTCCAGTGTGAGCTTTGCCATCCAGTGATATTTAATATGAGGAGTGGGGTGATGGCTTTGTTTTCCTCTGGGCTAAACAGAGAATCAGGGAAGTATGTGACTGAGGAGGCAAAGTATTGGAGAGGCTGTGTCATTGCTGCCTTCCTTAGTTCCCTCTGGTGTCCTGGAGAGGACTGGGGGCAGCAGGACAGCCCATGGAGAGGCTGTGACACCTCTGTTTGCCATGGGGGGCCAGTCATGCTGATGAGACTGGTTTTTCAGCTCTCAGTGCCAGCCAGCTGGAACCCTGAGGGAAGGACATGCCTTGTTTGGCCTTGTCTGGTTTTGGTGTGTCAGACCCATTTTGGGGATGCACGGGGGGCTGGCAGGTGTCTCCCCACCTCCCAGTCCCTGTGCTGCCCTGATGTTTGGCACAGGGTGTGATGGCCCTGCAGTCATTGACTGCCCTGGTGCTGCATTGCTTTCAAAGCTGCAGAGAATGTTTCAGGGTGGACTTTCACGCCTGCTTTCATAAATTAGGATGTCTTAAACAAATAAACCCTGAGATCCAGTGCCACAGCTGAGCCTGAATCTCCATCCAGACCGGCCAGGTTGCAAAGCCCTGCTGTGGAACCGACCCTGCACCACTGCACAGCT
Source organism: Pipra filicauda (assembly GCF_003945595.2). Lineage (NCBI taxonomy): Eukaryota > Metazoa > Chordata > Aves > Passeriformes > Pipridae > Pipra > Pipra filicauda. The sequence continues at coordinate 430,837 of NW_024104687.1, read as the reverse complement.
CCAAAGCACAAAGTCCAGAGTCTCCCCTGGCTCCACTTGCTCCACTTGTGTTTTATTTGTATTTTCATTATCCCCACATCCCACTTTCTTAGTAGCAGAAATGGTTACCCTGCCTTAGAAACTGTGGGGCCAGGTGTAGTTTCTGAAGAACAGCCAGGAAAAGCAGAGGAGGCCAATCCTTAGCATTGTCTGCCACGGTAAGAGACCTTAGTAATGGAAACAAGGTAACAAGCAAAAATAGATTAACGTCTACAGGCTTCAAATCCAAAACAGTAAATTTGTCCCTGGGTTGATGGGTTTCCAGGCATCTTCTGGCTAGAGTGTGTTTTTCCACAGCTTGGTACCTCCACAGGTGTGGGAAGCTCATCTACACATTGGTTGTATTTCTGACCTGCTCAGTAACAGCTCCTCTCCCTTTGTTGTGTCAACCCTGAGTACGCTCAAGTGTTAGGAACACAGGCAAGGCAAAGTGCAGAAGGAATTAAAATCGTGTTTCAGATTGCTGCCACTGTATTTCCTTCATTCTCAGTCATTCCCATGAAGGAGGTGGTTTCTAGAAACATTTCTGCTCTGTGCCTGCACTCATTGCAATGCAGACTGAAAGCCTCTGCATAAACAATCAATCTGACTCCTCTGCATCAGGCACCCTTTTGATAGATGCTGCTGTAGCAACTTGTTTGCACAAGGTGAAGACCTATCACTTAGAAACATTTACTGGATATATTTACATATAATTCTGCATTCTCCCAAGACCTGTTGGCAGCATTAAGTTATTCCACAATGTCAGCTGTTACAAGGTTGGAGTTTCTTGGCTCTTCAGTGTTGCACAGAAACAAAGCACTTGCAGACACTTTGCCATTTGGCTGTAATGTTGCTTTCCATTTAACAAAAAAAGCATTTCTGGGATGTCATGTGAGCCCCAGTGTCAGATTTCGGAGCGATTAGACCCCTGGCACAGGTAGATCTAAAACTGTTGCTACCCCTGGTGTGTGCTAAACCTTCAGTAAGGTCTTTGATGTTCTACCTGAGCGCTTACAAACTGTTGCCACCTCAGTCTGTCAGCATTTTTGATGTTCCACAATGTGAAAACGATAACTCCATATCATTAGCAACCTGTTGCTGTTCAGAGATAAAAGCCAGTGATGGTAGAAGCACTGTTAAAAGCCACACAGTTATCTCAGAGACATCTATGTGAGTTGTCCTGTGCACAAGGATTTGTCTTACCACCATTAAAATAATTAATCAGCAAAATGGTATGTTAATGAGGGCTCTGGAGATGCCTAGATGGGTCCATAAAAATGATCCTTTATACCTAGGGCCTCCAAAGTAATTCTGTTGGCTTCAGTTGCATTTATTCTTGACAGCATGCGTGAACACAATCAGAAGCAGATCCATAAAACTGAGGGGAAGTATCATATGAATGAATGATTTTTTAGAATGATTGTTAGATTATTCTGAGGGAGAAAAAAATGTGGAAACTGCAAAATATTGCAAAAATTAGCTGTGTCACTAAGAACTAAATTAGGGCAGTGGTTGCAACTGAATCATCTGTCACTGAAATGTATGCAGGCCTGGATGATAGCTGGGGAAAGAAAAACCCCCTAAATGTTGATAGGAAAGTGCTTGGAAGCGAAGTGCTTAGTAACAATCAGAAGAGATGACAGATTGTATTATTGCACAACAATAAGTCTTCAAGGTATTAGAGGTATCAATTTACAGCACTTTCTATACCATCATTACCTGCCACAGTCTGACTCTAATCACAGCAATAGAAACCAGGGGAGCTCCATGGGTGTTTGTGACTTTCTCTGAATATTTATGAAGGTTATAAATGAAATCAGAATCTTGCTCTCTGTTCTTAGCCCATCTGTATAACCATGAAGGCCAAATGAAGCTTTTAGTCATTATACTTAATTGGATGAATGGCCTTCAAAGCTGTCAATAAGTGGTGTGTTCACAGCAAGGTAATTAATAACGCTATTTCCTTTTGGAAGACATATCATTAGCCATTATTTCTCGAGATACAACACTGATGTCTTTATTCAAAGAGGTAATTGCAGGTTACCCACCAATTCCCCACCAGTGACATCATCTTTGCAAACTGAATCTCACAATCTGTCACTTCTGAATCCATAATTAGGATATTTTTCTAATGACAAGTGAATGTTATTGAAAGAAATACCTACTTTGTCGTTGCAGGAGTGAGCACAGCCATGCTGGAGAGTGAGGGGCTTGGAACACAAATAAGCCTGTGAGTTGTTAGACTGAACATCTGGGGCCTTCAGAATGACTGTATTGAAGGAACCAGCAAAAGTCACAAAGGCAGACCCTCAGCTGTACCAGAGCCAGTGTGCCACCAACAATTTTGATGGTGCACTTTTAACAGGCATGCCAGAAAAGATTCTCTGCTGCAGAATTTATTTACTAATTCAGAGTATTTTATAATAACTGACAAAGAGATTCTGTTTGATTACCCCTGCTCAGAAAATATGTACTACACAGAATAAATGTCCCTTCCACCTCTTAATTAGCTAATATCCTATGCAGTGTACCTGATTTCTGACCCTATTCTGGGAGGTCAGAAACACGGATAGCAATGGGATACTTTTATTTGTCTATCCTATTTTAAAATGTAAGTGTACTAATAGCAAGAATCCTTCACCAAGAGGTGAACAGCTCTTGGTAGTGTTGTAAAGCTATACAGGTAAATTACTATCTATTTATGTCAGTGTGAAATCCTGAAGTACAGCCATAGTTTTCAGCTATTTCAGAGAATTACTTCTCTTCCCCTTGCTCTAGCCATTTGAGTTTTTCAGTATCTTGGGAATTTTGTGAAGGTATAAGTGACAGCATGGTTTAAGCACTGACTTTGATCTGAACACTTCAAACAAATACACTCTGCAAGTGTTTGTCACAAACCCAAAATTCTGGCAGGAGCTGGAACTCTTTCTGCATCCAAACCCAGGTGTTTGATTCTGGTTTTGTATCCACACCTCACCAGCAGCAGGAACATATTTTACATGGCTTCTGCTTCCCTGCTCCTTGCTGCTGGTTTGACCTGAGTCCCCTTTCACGTCATCCTCCTCCTGCCTCTGGGCCCTTCCCTCTCCAGCCACCCTTGGCTGGGATGGGGCAGTGGGGATGTGCCTGGGGCTGGTTCCATGGACCTGCCCCAGCTGAACCAACTGCTGCAGTGCCACATGGGGCTAAGGAAATGAGGAGAGCCCCTGTGCAGTGTGTGTTTGCCACACCCTGGGCACAGCAGCCCCTGAGCTCTGCTGGGTGAGCACATGGCCAGGGTGTGCTGGGGCTGCAGGGCAACAGCAGCATCTCACGCACTGTCCAGCTGCAGGGCAGTGCCAGGAGCTGTTTCATATTGCCTTTTACCTCTAAATTCTGCTCTTAAACTGATCTTCTATCTGCACCCAACTATCCACATGTTTTGGAAGTGAGCTGGCCTTCAGCTGACCCTCATTGAACTCGTGTGCTCCCAGGTATTCGTGGTGCAGATGGAGGGTTGCAAAGGACTTCACACAGAGGGCCAGCAGCACGGCTAACCACCAAGCAGACTCAGGAAAAATCATCTGGAATATGTCCTGAGCAAAAATAGTGTTGATGGCCTTAGTATTCTTGACCCAGGATAGGAAGATTATTCCTTATTTCACCTGTATTGCTTTGCAATACTAACAGGAGCTGTCAGAAGGCTGTAATGTAGTGGAAACTGGAGTTTCTTTCTTGGTGGTTTAAAGATATGGTGTTAAGCAGCTTCTCCTGGTAAAATATTTTAACCAGTGACATAATTTCCTTCAAATAACTGTCATTTTCAAACCTAATAAAAGTGAGAGCTTTATGGCCTGTATTAACTTCAACAGCCCTTTGGAGAATGTCTGACATTTTATGAATACTTATTGTCTGGTTTTTCTACCTGCTCTTAAATAATGAAAAATCTAACACCTGGAAACAAGTAACTACGTTGAGAAGGAAGATCTAACACCTAGTGCTGCCTGGAATATCAGGCACCAGAATTTCTCATTTGTAAACAATGTTATTCTTACAGGGCTTGCAGGTATCAGGAAATCTTTATCTCAAAGCTGCTGCAGGAAATGTTCAGGCTTCGGAGGGTGGGTGCACTATGACTGATGACACACTGAAAAAATTCACCTTCCTATGCTGGAAATTTAGGTCTTGAAAAGCCATAGGCAGCATGGTTGCAAATGGCTCTTGCAGAAGTACAGTGTGAAAGATTGCATGAAATTCTCTCATGGGAATGAAGTGGTATTTCAAATATAATACAATAAAAATTGAGTTCAGTGTCTGATCTCCTTTTCCTTAGGTGACTGTATTTGCTATCTAACTTGCTATGTGGAAAAGATGACACTTTTCTTTCCCCCAACAATTTCATCTCTCTTTAATCTTCTCTTTTCTTTTCTGTTAGTTTTTTTTTCCCTTGCAAACATACCAGTGTAGTATTTACCTATTTAAAAATCTAGGGAGAATTCCAGAGCATGACTACATTTAAAAAGCAGCATTTAGAATACAACTTCTCAATTTATGAAGCAGAAGGAAGGCGGATTTTTTTCTATGCTAATTACTCCAATGTATGACAAATTTTAACACACACTTGCAGAACAATTAAGACATAATTATTGAGAAGTGAAAGTCTGGCAATAATACTTCTTTGAATTTTGCATTTTAAATACACAGAGTTGAATCCTGGAAATCTTTCTTTGGTAGAAATACTTGTGTGATAAAAGGCAGTTCAATAAATGTCCCTTTATCCAAAAGCCTTTCCCAGATGACAGGGCAGATAAAATGATCGAGCCCAGAAGTGTTTTATTTGCAAGACTCAAGTGCCTGTTGAATGAGGGTGGGTTTGCACAGCTGTGCTGACAGTCACTGCAGCCTGTGCTGACCTGGGGAGGTGGAACATGAAGCACAGAGCACATCTGGGTTCAGGGAGAGGGGGATATGTTCCTTCCAGTTGTGCCCCACTCCTGGAGGCACAGCCAGTCCTTGTAGGACTTGTTCTTCCATTTCTGCACTGGGACTGGTGCACATCACAGACAGAAGGAGGGACCAAGGCTCTCATGATGCCCTGTCTCGTGTTTTTGCCCAGCTGAATGAGCAGGATCACAGCAGGACTGTGGTACCTTCTCTGCAGAAGGCTTGGCATTTGGGGCAGCTGATTTGGGAAGCCCTTCCAGATTCCTGAGACAGAGCCTGTTATGGGGCAGTAGAGCTCTGCCATGATGTACTGCTGAGTTATTCTGGCATGATGCGATGAATTCTTGATAAAGAACCTCAAGGATTGTCTCAAAAGCAAGGTACAGTAACACAGAACAAAGCCTTTTGCCAGTCACAAGGCTTCTCACAAGACTAAGTACCAGGGACCACGCCCTCCCCTCCAAACTACAAACATCTTTGTTCTCCTGCTGTCCCTTGGCCAAAGCTGTGTTTCAGCCCTGCTTCTGTGGCCATTAAATCAGTCAGGAAATCCTACTCAGCCTCACAGGAGAGGAGCTGGGCATTATTGCTCAATAGCACACACAGCTGAAAACACTGGCCCCAGGCACTGGGGTGAAGCAACTGGATGGCTGTTTTGCACAATCTCTGTGCCTGCAGATGGCTTGGAGCAACAGTAGCTGGCCCAGGACAGGCATGATTTGTGCCTGATCTGGCTATAAACATATCAGTAGAAGGAGTTATTAATGATCACAACCCATAATTATCAGCAATCTGCTGGATGCTCAGTCCATTGATTATATCCAAGAACCTCTTGGAAAGGTGTAAGGCATGGGCACAGCCACTGTTGCATAATGAAATAATTATGTAATGAACGTGTAATTATGGAATGCATAAATAACCTTAAATGTTGCCAAATGTTAACTGTAGGAAGCACTAGAGGGCAGATTATAATCCCTGCTGGGTACTTTCCTGCTGGCTGCCTGTGTCACAAGTAGGCAACAGCTCTCAGCAGCCTCGTGTCCTGCAGGCAGGTGGGGAACAGAGGGAGACAACCCTCAGCCCTGCCCAGCACAGCCAGCAGCAAACAGGGAGGGGGACACAGAGGAGCAGTCCAAGTCATGTAGATGTTGCATGCTTCTGTTGAAACAAAGGGACAACACTGACTTCGGGCAGAAAACTACTTTATTGCTGTTTCTGGAATTATATGAATGTGATTTTTTACCTTGTTTCTAATTTATGGCACAATCAAAGCTCCGATGGAATAATAAGACTATTTGTGATAGTATGGCTAATTGTGTGCCAGAATGTTTGCAGGATCAAGGCTTTTATGATTATTTTATAAGCTCACTGGTATTTAATATGCATCATATCCCCCCCTTTGTGGTTTTTTTTTGTCCTTTCAGAGTTCATGCAAATGTGTATATTAGTGTAAATTTTCCCCAGTAGCAAGTTAGAAGATATTACATTTTAAGCTTACTTGAAGTCCATACCCCACATCTAGACTTGGTTTTAGTGTTATCATAAAGCCAACCTACCTACCCACATCCAGGACAACCATGGGGGATCTGCTGTGTGCTGTTTAACTTAAACAAGCCAAAAAAAGAGCTGAATGAAGCTGGAGATCAAGACAGTTCTTGTCTTTTCCTCCCCACCGTGGCATACTGATAAAATCAGGAACGTTTCAATCCTTTGGATTTTTAAAGTAGAGAGAGACTAAATATAGACATGGAGGCCTCTGGCTCAACCTGCTGACCCTGAACCAAGTGACTGCAGGTTCCACTGACAAGAGCCCCATTGTCCTTTGCATTAATCAAACCCACTGAGCCAGGTAAATCTTTAAACAACATGAATGGGCAGCATTTTGAGAAAGTAAAATAATTCACCAGGCTTTGGATGTGTTTCTCTTTAATTAGTTTGATGAGCACAAAGTCTGAAGCCTTGTCAAACACCCAGTATTAACTTCTGATGCTGACCTAGAAAAGGAGTATTGCAGAGGGAAGAGGATGGGCAGGTGAAGCTAACTGAATAAGAGATCTTTTTTGTTAAGGCCTCTTGCCAGATGAAAAGAATCATTACCACAATGATACTTCTAATTATACTGTCATTAGGGTACTAGTGCAGGTTCCCGTGGTGCGTGAAGCTTTCCCTCTTTCAACAATGTGACCCAAAAAGGGTAAAATACAGGTATTAACCCTTTCACTGGAAATAAAGCTGAATATTTAGGCAAGCTAAAAGAACACATTTTGGGTTACAGTCAAGTCATAATATCTCTGAGGTTTCAGGCAAAATCACAAGGGTTTGGTTTTGTTTTTTATTAATTTAAATAGTAATCAATATTGAAGAGTAAATTATCTGGCCACTGTGCATTCTTGCCAGAGGCCAGAGATGAAGAAAGGATGATGTGTGTTTCTCAAGGTAGCCAGAAGGGAAAGGAAATGTGCTTTATTGTTGATCTAATTGTCACGTCTGAGTGGAAAATGTGAGGTGAAGTTTGTGGCATTAAGTTGTTGTCCAAAGCATTGAAAAGGAGCCAAGTGCAGATAAGGCACTGGGCTGCAGACAGCAGTGGTGCTCAAGGTCACCTTCAACTCAAGAAGCAGCTGTTTAATCTGTGAAGTGAAAAGTACTTGCATTTTTTTATTACTTGCAAGCTGCAGATGATGCTATAACACAACCTCAAGACTGTGTTGGAGGACTGGACATTCAACTCCTGTATCTGAAATAGATGCAAAATCACCAGCATGCCTGCAGCTACAGCCTGAGGTCTAAAAACTGTGTTTTATTAGATGTTCTCCTAAGAAACCTCCTATGTAGTGCCTGAACAGTCCTAGACATTGGCTCACAGGTCCAAGATGACTCAGCACCCCTGTCTAAAACTGACCTGGAGAGGAGCACCATTGCCTTGCTCTGTCCAGCCACACAGTGGATTTACTGTCCTGGATGGACTTTGGTTCACGTTTTGTTCTTCAGGAGCAGACGGTGGGACTATGGCCTGTTCTGGCAGTATGAAAAAAATCATGTCATCTTCATGGTTTGAGGGGCAGGGGACTTGAACCTTCTGGGTTCCAGGTGTACAGATTTACTAAAGCATGAGGCAGGAGCTCTGCCCCCAGGGGCATCTGACTCTGGGGGGTGTCCCAGACAGGGGCACAAAATGGAGCTGTGCACTGGAGACCCAAAATTAGAAGCCCATCACCAAAGAAAATGGAGAGACACATGGAGGAAGGAGACTTGGAGCTCTGGATCATGCCCAAGGCTTGAATGTTGGGATGAAGTGACAGTCGTTCCGTGGAAGGAACTGAGCAAGGCCAGTGGGTCAGACTAACAGAAACCACAACAGCAAACACCTACAGGCAAAAGGAGAACGGGCAGCTAGGAGGGGAGATACATTTCCCCAAAGTGGGGGGGAAAGCACTATTCCTGTATCTCTGTATTTTGAAGGACTGACTTTTTTGTGCTGCTCAGCCAGTGATGCTGCAGTCCCACGATACAGCTCGTGGCAGTTCCAAGTGAGGATGTGGCTGGGGAGGTTTTGTGAAGCCCAAAAGCTTTTCTTTGATGACTAAGTAGTTATTAGCTCCTTTGAGACCGAGTGCCATTTGGATAATTGGTGAGTGGACTGTGACCTGAAGTACTGATAAACTGGAGGGAAATAATTCAAAATTCTTTTCAGTTTTACTCCATACTGCTTTTGTTTCATGTTCACAAAACTCAATCTAAAACATGAATCATTATTTTCATAAGAGAAGTCATAATTGGCATAATTTGAAGGAAAAAAGTAGTAACACTTGCTAATATGGGCAGAATTCAATTAATAAAACACCAAACCACATACTGTGGCTGATTTGTTTCTAAAATATTCTCTCCTCTACTTTAATAGGCAAATATATTGTCTGTTGTGGTCAGTCTTTTCAAAAGACAGGAGGATTTATCCTTTTTTTTTTTTTAATCTTTGCCATTATCCACAATTTGAAAACAGAGGGCCCAGACCTTTATGCCTGAAACTGGTGGGAGTTCTGTCTAAAATCATGTGTGGCTTCATGTATGGTCACAGAGCAGTACTGATCCAAGTGATGCTGCAGCCCTACATGGCATGTGCAGAAAAAAGACCTTTTCACAGAATGTTAAAAGAAAAGAAGCCAGTAAACTTGCTCCAGCCTTTAACAGGATGAGGAACACCTCCAGTGAGCAAAGGAGGCAGCTGGATCTGTCACTGCCATTGCTGAGAAGATTTTCTGAGCCTGCAGAGCTCACAGGTCCTGTCTCGGTCATGCTGACCTTGGGGGTTTCCTGTGAGGGTGTAGCTACACATCCTTTTCAACCCCATAAGCTGCTCTGTCCATAGGAATGATCCCTCCACTCTTAGGGAAAACAACTGCATTGGCAAAGGCCTGGGGTCGTGCAGGGGTCCCAGAGCTCACTCCTTTGGACTGGCACAGGAATGTTCATGGCCAGCAGGTCTCTGAGCAGCAGAAGGCAGTGCAGTGGGAGAGAACATCATCATCATCATGGCTATGCAACAAACAAACGTGGGAGAGAACACGCTGCAGTCAAAAATGCCAGCTGCAATAAAATCCCTGCTCTTTTACCACGAGAGACAGTGTCCAGTGTAACCCTACACTGTGCAGCCTTTGGGACAGGGTGGAGGGGGGAATGGCTGGTTAGCACATGGAATACTGTCCGGATCAGCTGTTAGCTGGGTCTAACCCACCCTTTAACTGGATCTAACTTAACCTCTGTCCTCTCTTGCACCAAAACCTTGGGCAGATACACATTTCCAGCTGAGCTTCACAGTTCAACACAGGCCTTTGTAAAGGACCACAAGGTGAGATGCTCATGTCACATCACTTATTTTTTGTATAGTATAAGCCAATACAGTCTTTAAGAAGACCTTTTAGAATCAATTTTTCTTTTTAAACTTGGAGTGGTGCTCAGTTATTTTAAAGTACTTGAAAATCTTTTCACTTACCAGTTACTGTTCTTTTTGGAAGCAAAGCAATTGTTGTGGGTAGCCCTGAAAACACAGCATTCATTGATCTCCACCTGATCCCTGGGCAGGATCCTGCTCTGTGACACAGCCAGGTTTGCTTGGCCCCTTCTGCTCCCTCCTCACTGCTTTCTAGTGATGGACCTTGATCCTGCTCTGGAATAAAACAGCAGTCCTGGGGACTTAGTGAGGCAATGCCACCCTTGGGAAAGGAGGGGAAATTGTGGGTGAGTACTTTGAGAGATGAGCAGCACCCTGAGATAGCCTGAGCTGGTCTTTTGTTGATTTTATTTTAATATTTGTTTGTGAAGTGAAATCACTTGATGAAATAAAGTTGCAGTTTACTTTAAATACATCCTCACTGGAAGAGTGCCTCACCCTTAACTTAAGGCATGATAAAACATCTCAGTCCATACCTCCTGAAAAATCTCTTTTTATTCATTTTTAATCACATTGGAGTACAAAGAAAATTTTTTTCTGATATGTATCTTATGCTCTCACCAGATCTAGCCTTCAGTAAACTGATTCCCAAGTGCAGGAATCGTAATCCTGCATTCACCATGAACCCCAAAATGACCTCAGTTATTACCTGTCCAGTCATTTGTTCCTGTTTAGTCAGTAAGTGGAAAATGTTTACAAATTTCTTAGACAATGTTCCTCTCTTTCAACATTTAGAGGGCCTCTGTTGTATATAATCTTTCCAGAAGAGTTTAACAAAGAGCACTCAGATTTTTTTGATTTCTATATAACACCTATTCTACCAATGCTTATAGATTTTTAGGTGATTTTACTCTAAGTTTATGAGTGAAAAGGAGATATGAAACTTATTTCTGATATAATTAGAAACCTAAAATGTAAGTTTGCTCACTGAAAACTATATCTTGGAGTTCTTTTGCAATACAAGTTAATTAACTGGATTTAGATATTTGCAAGATGATATATTTAATGGGATTACTGCTCATATAATGTTCTCAGTGACTGATTTGGAATCTAAGCTTAGGCAACAGAATACTGAATTTCCAGCTCTTTGAGAGTTAATGTTGTGTTAAAGAAAAGTACAATTTGAACCTCATTGTCGATGAATAGGGAAGTTATGCTGGTGAAATGGAGCCGGGCCCTACAAGGGCTGCACGAGGCAGATGCATGAGCAGGAGTGCAGGGAGGGACATTCCTGCAGGCGCTCGGGGGACAGGGATACCCACACCTGAACCCCGGGCAAGTTCAAGGCAACTGCAGATCCCAGCCGAACATAATGGCCCTTTATTCGGGCCCTGGCTCCCAGGTAGGAGCAATTAGAAGCTTTGGTCTGCGGGCTTAAAAGTAAATACTCGTGTTTTCATTTATGTTTAGGATGAAAATGAAGACATCTGCCTTCTCTGCCTGCTCCTGTCCTGGTTTGCAACTACGGGTACTTTAGTCTTTCAAAATATTGTCTTTATGAAAAAAAAAATGGGGGAAGTTAAATGATACCTTGCTCTGGGAAAAAAATACAGTAGCCCTGACAAAGGATATTTCCTTGTGCCAATATATCCCCCATTAGTGTCTATCTTCTTTTTAAGGCAAATACATTCCTGTGTGTCAGTTCGGCTCAACACAATGTTAGAGCTTCGCTCCCAGCACAGGATTTCTCTAATGAATATGATAATTTAAATCTCATGATCAGAGTACTACTTTTAAAAGAAATTTGAACATTTTTTTGTTTAAATGCTATTAAGTGTTTCAATATTAGCTCAGCCAAATAACTATTAGATTGGGGAATTTATATTCTCACTTTAGTGGATGGCTGTGCAGTTCTACAGCTCTTCTATATTGTAATATTTTTTAAAAGTAATACATAAGTGAAATGATAATTCATGTTTAACCAGCATAGATTTTAAAATTTAACCAGTGTTCAAAAGCTGCAATGAATTCAAATATCTCAACATTTTTATTGGTGAGACTAATTTTAACTTTAAGCTTTGCTAAAATGAAGAAAAATCCCACAAAGAGAAGGAGATACATACCTGCATGCATCTTCCCAAAATCAGAGCTCAAATTCCGCTGCAAATGATACTGTTGTTTGGTTGGGGTTTTTTTTCCACCAGTTTTAGTTTATTTACATATTTTGCCTTTAACATAAAAGCCTTGGTTTGGATGGGATCATGTGCTCTGGTCAGAGGGTTTCAGGGACACAGATGGGAAACAGAGTGAGTTTTACCTGCACGAGAGAAGTCAAAAGTGAGCTGTCAGAGTTGTGCCAAGGCAACCTTGAATTCTAGTATTTTACATGATTGTTATAAGTATTTCATTCTGGGTATTTTAGTACTTGAATAAACAGCTCTTATTAAGCTAAATTTAGATCTGTTCTGTTTATGAATGCATAAAAATATCCCTGTTTATTTTTCATGATTTGTCTGTAGTCAAGACAACTGTAAAATGTGCCCTACAGTACAGGGCAATCACTAAATAAACCACAATAGATTAATAACTTACAGAAACCTCACAAAATATTCCCAGCTCATATATTTGTGATCCTAAAATACGATATTCTGTGATTTACCAGTAAGGGAATTTGAATTGTGCCTTTATATCCTTGTCCTGCAGCATGGTGTTCTTATTGCTAGCTGGAGTTTTCGGAGATGCAAACCCAGATACTGTTTTTCCTGACTGAACAGCAATGCCACTGTCTGAGGGGGAATTCCTGAGCTGAGAAAGAGGGTTTTCTCAGTTCTTCAATTTGTCTTCAATTTATCCTGTGCATATCATCACTGCAGCACCACAGGAAAAGCTGATCACTCAACAGCTTTCTGCCAAGTGTCAGAGGGGCTCCGTGAGTTTACCAAGTCAGGTTTTTGTAACACCGGGCTTTCATTTTCAGGATTTTTCAAATCACAACTGATCATGGCAATAGCAGGCAGATGAATACAGCAATCTTGGATATCCAGGACTGGCCCTGGCAGGGACACCATGGAGCACAGGGAAGATTTCAGGGAGACTGGGATCGATGAACCAGCTGCCACTGTCAGGGGCTCTGAACCAGCCATCAGGGGGCTTTACTTCTGCTCTCACCATATGGAATTAATGTGTTCTCCAGGGTGAAGTTACAGGCACAGCCAGCAGGGAGATGGAGAACTAATGCTTGGAAAAGGAGGTGGTTTGATCAGGGCATGTGAATGAAGAAGGCCAAGGATGGCAGAGGTGATTTAACAGTGTGGATACTGGATGGGCTTGGGGAGCTTCAGTCAGCTGAGACTGACACAGTTGTTTGTGTAGAGTTATAATAGCAGCAAAAAACATATTGCAATTAAGTTGAATAGTCTGTTGTTAAAGAGAAATGTGAAATGACACCAGGCTGGAGGAAGGCTGAAGGACCTGCACAAGAGACGCTCGATCAGAACACACCATTTGTCAGAACTGAAACACTGCAAAGTCAGGTGTTGCCAGAATGTCTGAAAATGTTTTGACAGTATGAAAATATATCTTTTGGAATGAACTGATGATGCAGTTTTGACTTTTCAATCCAGCTCTTGATTTATTTTTTTTCAGTATTCTGTTCAACTGCAGGTTAAACTGAAGGTAAGTGTAGCAAAACATCTCTACCTAAATTAGTGTAGTTTTTCTCCAGTTGCAGAAAGAACAGTAGTTTCAAGCTTATCTTGACAGATGCATTTTACAACTTTCTTCTATCTTACATCTTCTATCCCCAGATAAGTGAGAAAAATGCAAAATTGTACTATTGTAAAGGCAATATCTGAAAGCACACAAAAAAGTGTACTGCTTTATTAATCAAAGTATAATTTAATTCTGTACTAATAGCAGTTTAGAAAACACAAAATGAAGCTGGAGCATTTGTTAAATTATCATCCATTACACATATTAATTGACAGTGCACTCCAGAATTAATTGATATGAACGTGGGATGTGGCAGGTATGGCAGCCAGCAATGCTCTTCTCTGAGCAGAGGGAACATGCAGTGCTGGTGCAAGATGACAGCATTCCCGGGCTCCTCAGTGAGTGGGAGGAATTGTTTTTCATATGTATCATTTACCCTCATAAAGAGCTACTGGAGATCCCTGGATCAGGCCTGGCAGCCTTCAGGTATTCGCTGTCTCCATTTCAGCCCAAATATAACATGCAGATGGGGGAGTTCATTAGGAATGCGTTTGGCAGCCCTGGGCAACCAGCTTTTCCCAAAATGAGAGCCTGAGGAAAGCTGTTTTCATCTTCCCAAGCCACTGGCCTTATGGACTTCAGCACAAATAAGTTTCCAAATAATGAATCTGCAGTTCAGTTTCTGGCCAAAGCAAACGAGCACACGTTAACTCATTCAGAAAGGAGATGAAAAGCTCACATTCAGGATGCATTAATCTGAAAACAAGTGTACTTTTGTGTCTGGGGAGTATTATTTTCATTGCCATCAATTTAGAACATAGATAGACTGTGATTCTAGCTTCACTATCAGGTTGCCCCGCAGGCTGAGACCCCTCCCCAGGCCACTCTATTTAATTTAGACTAATCTAAAGCTAAGTGAAACTTTGTACCCTCTCTGATTTCTCCCTATGATGGGGAACACTCTGATTTCCCCTTCCCCAGTGACCTGCTCGGAGTGACTGGGGGAAAGGGGGAAGGAGAGGTACTCAGGAAAATGACCCCCAGGTAAGAGGAATTGTTATTTGTGGCAGCTGACAGCCTATTAACTGATGGATGGCAAAAGTGTTCAACACTTCTTTCCCTAGGAGTTGTTTTTGGTTTGAATTTTCCTTTGCTTTTACACTATCCCTTCGAAGGTAGCCTTGAGTACATGAATTTTTCAATGCATTGCACGTACAGACAGAGATAAATCTCCCATGGAGCAGGATGAAATCCTGCTTATGCTGCTCTTACACATTTCTTGTGCTCCTCCATTTGCAGTGCAATTTGATGGGGCAGGAACTGGGCTCTGTATTTCTCATGTTGGTTTCTCGTGGATTTCTTTTTTTCCCCTGAAATAAAATTGTCCGTGAACTGCAGGAAGCAGGCAATAAAAGAGGTCCCTGACTCCCCCAGGCAGATGCACTGAGGACATTGTGCATCCCTCATTCTCGACCTGTTTTTGGAAGGTTGTAGTGCTGAAAGGGGAGAAGGGGTCTGTGTGTCTGTGGTGACTTTGGGTGGTACAGAGCTGAGCCCTCACGCTCATGAAAGGTGCAGTGAGCAGGGTATGGGGATGTCTCACACTTGTGCACACAGAGTGGGATACAATAAATTTTACATCATTTGCAAGCTTTTTTTTCTAGAAAATTTTCATTTACCACAGCTGTACAACTCCTTGTGAGATTTAGTGATGCCAATATCTACGTGAGAACCTGTTTGGGGCAGCATCTGATGTCCAGATGACTTTGGTGACTTTGCTACATCTTTCCTTCTCATCCTTTGAAATTTGCAGATTCATCCAGAGAAGTCTCCCTGACAGAGTCTTTCTATAATTGTCAATAATTGGGGTTGGTTTGTTTGCTTTTTTTCTTTGGTTGGGATTTTTTGTTTTGTTTTGCAACCTGCCACAATTACTTTCCATGGACAGGCTGAGTGAAGAAAAGAGATTCTGCCCAGTGATGATTCTCAACTGGCAAGTACTCACTCAGCAAGCAACACATAAAGATTCAGGCTATCACTTGGTTTGGGCTCTCAACTTCTTATTCAAAGAAGTAAGGAGGTGCAACTGCCTGTGACTCTTAATCTTTTACAAAGCCAAATTTTGGGAATCTGCTCAGAGGCAAGAAAAAAATGATATGCAGCAGTATTAATTTTAAATGTGTTAATTAGTAAATCTTGATTACTCTGTCAATAACCAATGAATAAAATATAATGAACAAGAAATGAAGGCCAGCCCGAGAAGTGCTTGAAAAATATCTTAAAACTGAAATGTTTAATACTTAGAATGGAACAGTGTGAAATTATTCAACAAGTCTTAAAAAGTACTGTAAAGTATCAAAATTTTCCTGAAGCCTTTGGCTTCAGTGTTTCCATGCAAAAGCCATTAGATGTGATAAAATTATTAAACTTATTCGTCATAATTGACCTTAGGTCTTAGAGGGGGAGGTATGTTAAGGAAAGAGAGGTCCTAAATTTACCTCCTGGGTGCTGCTGGGCTTGATTATGTTTCTCATAAACAATTGTGGGGTTTCTGATTTGGAGTTGCAATGAAGAAAAAAAAACACACACACAAAAAAAAAAAAAAAAAAAAAACAAAACAAAAAAAAACAGAAAAAAGAAATCTTATTTTTGTCTGGTGACAAGACTTTTATGTGTGTGAAGCTGCCAAACTGGAGCCAGGGTCGGAACTCTCGAGGGGCTGAATATTGAGCAAAAGAGAGAAATGAAACAGCTGAGTTACTACACTGAGAACCATATGTGCTGCATTTACACATTTACCAACAGTCAGAAGATTTTCTGATACGTAGCTGCTCTCTTGAAAATTCTGTCCGTGGCTGTCTGGAGTTGCACCATATCTGCAAGAGCCATTTTGGCTTCTCAGGTAAATTATACAGAGTTGCAAAGAAGTTTATAAATTTATCCCTTAGATGGAAACCTCTTTGGAGGAACTTTATCAGCCTAATGGGTGAATAAGAAGCTGTTTGAAAACTGTTTGCATGTACATGCCCAGGACAGCAAAGCAGCCTTTCTAAAGTTGAGTATTTTTTATTATCCTTAACATTAAAAATACAAGAAATTATCTTGAAACAACATCAGTGTTGTTGCACTGTAAAGCTAAGAAATTCTAAGTTATGGCTGACACTGATTCTAACTGATGTAGCTGACAGCTCTTACTCTAAGCAATCACTTCACCACTACCACCTCAATTATTTGAAATCTTTTAATTCAGTGAATAATGTGTGCTTAAATTAATCAGGCATGCTACCCTGACAAACCCTCCTGCCTGTCCTCTCCACTCCTGCAGAAGTCAACGGGACCAAACAGTCCTTCTGTCTTTTCCATGGCAGAAACCATAAATATTTTCTCCAAATCCAAGAGAATGAGCTGGGTTTAATAGTGGTGTGTTTGAAGGGATTTTGGCCCTTTATCCTTTTGATGGAGAGTTCTGCATGGTGGTAGGAAATAACTAGGATTGCTTAATTCTTCACCCATTTTTTTTTTCCCAGGTATATCTATTTGATCAGCTTTTCATATTTAAACACACAGCATATGTTTTATGTTGAGAGAAAACTGCATTATTAAATGATGGCAGAAGAAAACTAGAAAAAAGGGTAAAAACAGATATCTTTGAACTGTGCTGCAGAGAGTATGACAGAGAATGCCTGTAAATACACTCAGAAACGAGTCTGTCTAAAAGGTGCACGGGGGGTTGATGGAAACATTGCTGATACCAAAGGAAATGTTCACTTTGACTTTGGGCAAACACTGGAACAGGTACCAGAGCACCAGCCCCAGCTTCCATCCTCCTGTGCCCCCACCCTACTGCCCTGTTCCCTCCTCTCTCACTGACCTCTCTCTGCAGGTCAGGATGACAGAGGAACCTTCTCTAATCGTGGCCCATCTCATTCCAGATGGACAGTTATGTGTTGTTTCTGTGTTCTTCCTATCTATCCTTTCTACTTTTCTTTCAGGTAGCTCCATTTGTTGCTATCACGTGTTTTTTTCCCATAAATATTCTCTTTCAGCTCTTGATACCTCTTTTTGTTACCAGAGTCCCACATTCTGCCCCTTCTCACAGTAATCTCCTGACCTTCAGGTAATATCCAGCACTAAAATAGATGAAGTCCTTTCTCTCTCCTCAGCCAGCACCCAGTTTCCAGCCCTGCTAATGTTATATGCCTGGGGTCAAGCTGAGATGAGTTCCACAGAAAAGATATTTCTTTCTCTTTGGTAACTTAAGATAGAAATAGAGAGCCAGGGGTACAATAATTGAAGAATTGAAGCTCTTCATGTAACAAACCCAGTTTGACTGTGAGGAGCACAAGGTAACCTTCTTGCATTTTGTCAGAGATTCAGAAGTATCCTGAAAGGTTGAAAATTGTGCTTCTACAATCAGAGTCTTAAAACACAAGCAGTTGACTTTTTTTCTTTTTCTTTTTTCTTTTTTTTTTCTTTGCTGTCTGTGTGACATGCAAGGGTGCAAATAAATGAAAACTGAGCTCGAGGGCTCAATGGCACGACACTACTTCTTGCTTTTAATGCTATTGAAATTAAAACCCAGGAACAAGCTACAGCAGAAAGGTCTGAAGCTCACCATTTCGTGTCTACAAACACCAGAGCTCCCTTGAGGGTGGAATTTTCACCACGTGAGAAATCTTGGAATTTTAAAACTCAAACGTTTGGCCACTGAAACACTGTGACTGGGGAAAGCCACCTCTGTTAAAAATGCCTGTCCTGGCACTGCTGACTTCCACCCAGATGTGGGGCTGTACCTGCTTTCAGCCAAACTCTGTGTCCAAAGTCATTTTCTTTCACCATGAAACAAAAATTATGCTCCATGCAAACCAAAGGACTTCTGCCAGTCACATCACCAGAGGATCAGGTCCACGTGTATTTACATCTCCTTTGCCATTTCAAATAATCCAAAAGTTCAGATCTATCCACGGGAAAATTTCATTTAAAAGTCTGACACCAGCCTTACATCATTTTTTTGCTTGAATAGATTTTTTAAAGTCAAATAATATGTTTTACCATTTTAGATGAAATTCCAGCTGCTGTGATGAGAGAGGACAGTGACAGTCACATGAGGAAAACCTCCTTGGCTGCCTTGCTCATCAAGCTGTTCCACAATGATAGCAAGTACCACCATGACAGCTCCGAGTGGAAGATGTATCCATGTGTCACAACTGGTGGTGTGTTAGTAAATACCATATGCATGTTGGTTTTTATTTCCTAAGAAGGTCTAAGGGGAAGGAAAGTGTTTGATGGGAATGATGTTTAGTCCTGAACTTGACCTCACATTGTGGAGGAAAGAAAATTAAAGCTCACCTAAACACAGAGGAAATGCAGCCAATCACAGCTGAAGGATTAGTAAAAAGTGTTAAAAATATTATATGAAAGTTTTAATTACACAGAAAAATTATAAAATGCCCAGTAATTACAGTATATTGATTCCATTTTTTTTCTTGAAATGCTAAAACTATTTCAACACACACAGAATCAATAAACATAATTAAAATATGAGCTCATCAAAACAGTAATTAAATGTACTTAACAGCTTTTGTGGCTTTTCTCCATATGGTTACTGTGGGAGTGTGAATCTGGCTTGCTAGATAAATGTAACAAAATAAAGTGAAAGCCTGGGAAAAGATTACTGTGGTATCATAAGCAAATACAATAAAGTCTAGCTCTATAATAAGTTCCAATAAATCAAAAAGTTGACAAAGGAAGCAGTGTTTACAATTATTAGAGAGAAATTCTGGATGTTTTATATTTTTATGGGATTAACACTATCATGGACTTAATATAGAAGCCAAATCAAATCTTGTCTTCCATCATTTAAAGCTGTTCTACCAGAAGACTTTCTGTTCAATTAGAGGTTTTTGGGAGCGTCCTGGGCTCGCTGGTGTTGGTGACAAATCCCTTGACAGCTGTCACTCAGGGGGCACTTCAGCTCCTGGACCTAATGCAGCTGCTTTGAGCTGCCCTTTGGAGCAGCAAGTCTCTCCCCAGAGATCAGATAAAGCAGGTGAGTGCCAAGCAGGATTAAATGAGGTGCTCAAAGTGGAGTGTGGGAGTGCTGCTCCACCCCTCTGCCCTCCTGCTCCCTGGGCACACGGGCAGTGCAGTGGATAACACAGGGAAACCCATGGGCAGTGCCATGGATAACACAGGAAATCCATGGGCAGTGCCGTGGATAACACAGGGAAACCCATGGGCAGTGCCATGGATAACACAGGGAAACCCATGGGCAGTGCCATGGATAACACAGGAAGCCCATGGGCAGTGCCATGGATAACACAGGAAGCCCATGGGCAGTGCCATGGATAACACAGGAAGCCCATGGGCATGGATGCCATGGATAACCCATGGGCAGTGCCATGGATAACACAGGAAATCCATGGGCAGTGCCATGGATAACACAGGAAGCCCATGGGCAGTGCCATGGATAACACAGGAAACCCATGGGCAGTGCCATGGATAACACAGGAAGCCCATGGGCAGTGCCATGGATAACACAGGAAACCCATGGGCAGTGCCATGGATAACACAGGAAATCCATGGGCAGTGCCATGGATAACACAGGAAGCCCATGGGCAGTGCCATGGATAACACAGGAAGCCCATGGGCAGTGCCGTGGATAACACAGGAAATCCATGGGCAGTGCCATGGATAACACAGGAAGCCCATGGGCAGTGCCATGGATAACACAGGAAGCCCATGGGCAGTGCCATGGATAACACAGGAAGCCCATGGGCAGTGCTTTCCAAACCCAGTGATGCCCAGTCTCAGTGAGTTTCTGCAGGAAGCACTGTGAGCACCCCTGGGCTCCTCAGCTCCTCCTCCTCTCCTGCCTTTCCTGGAGTCCTCCCATCCCTCTCTGCCATGTCCTTTGAGGCCCCTGGGAATTCTGGCATTGCAGTGCCATTTCTGCATCACTGCTGGGACAGGCACATGCAGATCACATGCAGTGCATGTGTCTGATGTGTAAAACATTTGCAGAGATGCTGAGGACACCCCCACCACCAAGGTACATATTGGGTAGCAAAAAAACAGTGTGATGATGTGGTGACACTCTATAAATGTAAAATAAAAAAGTGAGATAGATGTATTATTCTACTGCCCAATGCACAGCCAGTATTGATGACATTGGCTGTATAAATAAAGTTAATTCTGCCTCTTGTTTTCCCTAACCACCTCTTGACCTAAAAAACCAGCAGACCTCACACCTTAGTGTTTTAAAAATTGAACATTTATTTTAGAAGCCTTGTTTAAATCCACTCCCAAGTCCCTAAAGCCAGCTAAACTCAGTGGAAGGAATAAGACATTGTGTTACAATTTCTTACATGTTTTTCCAAAAACAATCACTGGGGCTTTTTCTCAGGCCTCACCACACAATGTGGGCACTTCTCTGTCACCCATGGGCTGAGAAAAGGAAATGCTTTAAAACTGTGAAGCAGAGCAAAAAGGTTAATAATGCTTTTGAGTCAGTAATTCCTTTAAGATACCACCAGATTTGGTAGCCAAAGAGGTGTTGTTAAGGAGGGAATCCTGTTCCAGCTGTAAATACCCTGTCTCCATCTTCCTCCCAGAACAAGACACTGGGAACAGCAACCTGGGACACAGCAGATCTCAACCCCCACCCCATTTTTAAGTGCTAGCACCCTTCAGGAGGGCAGGAAGACGTGACTGCTGGTCTTTTTGTTGCCATCAGTCCTCTCTCACTTACAAGATTTCTTTCCATCTTTGTCACTATTTACAGATGTTAAAACAAAAATATTTTCTTTTTTTTAATGATTCATCATTTTTTTCCTTGCCACTGAAAGCAAGTAATCTTTCTATAAACAGGACATGGGCCATAACTCATTAAATTCCAATTCCACTCACCTTTTTAAAGCTGCACATAGGATTTGGATTGTGGGAATTGAATTAGTGGTGTTCTCCAACAAGAGAATTACATTGTATTAAATTCCTTTACTTTCTTCATGTGAGCTAATGAAAAGGCCACCTTTTTTTTTCAAAGGTAACTAGTTAGCCAATTGCTCCAAAGATGCAGATGGAAGCATACAGCTCTCACCAGACAAGTATTTACATAAACCCTAAATCCTTCAAAATCCTATTTTCAAAATAAAGCAGCAGGTCTATTGACTGCTGTTAAAAAATTAGTCAATATGCTTCTGCCTTTAGCCAACTTTAGAAAATCTGAGCTACTACTTTTACACGCGAAAAACGGGCTACAATAACCTGGTACTGGGCCTTCATCTAAATGGTTTCCTACTTTTAACTGAATGTGACATCCTATTGCCTCTTCTGCATGGTACTACAAATTTATTAGACTCTGCATCCAGTTTCCTCATCTTGTATTATGTTGCCAAGTAGGAGACAAAATGTCTAGTAATTAAGGCTGCTTTTAAAGTTTAAGATGGCCTTTTAAAAGGCCAAGATTGAAATGGAAGATTGAAGACAAAAATATCTTTTAAGAAAATGATTAAAAGAAAAAAAAAGGTTTATTTTAGACTTGGCCTGAATATTGGATTACAATGGATTTAAAATATTCAGCAAGGCAATAATAGCTAGGAAACAAATATCTGGCAAATTAGGCACTGCAATCCATAGCAGGGAGCTTCATCACCCTTAGAAATAAGTTTTGTATGCACATTGATTTTATTTTGGTCCTGAACCAGCCAGCTGGATGTAAGACTGATGCCTTTCAGAAATATATATTGCCATAGGAAAATCAGTTTAATGGTTTGTGCCCTCTGAGTGTGGATGAACAAGAAGTAAATTTCACTAAAAAGTTAAATTAAAAAAAGACTGACCAAACAACAAACAACCCTGCACTGTTAGTGCCTCCTGGGAGGGACACAGTAAGGTCAGGCCAAGCTCCTGCCTTTAGCCATTCATAGTTGTGCTGAATCCTGCACAGCCCCTGCTGCCATGGGCTGGGGGTGGGCCCTTCCCTGCAGAGGGTGCAGATGTTCTGCCTACAGGGTGCTGTGCTCAGTTAGGCCAGGCTTTAGGAATCCTAATTCAGGCATCTCATGGTGCCTCTTCTGACAGCCCGAAAAGAACCTGCTTAGGCATTTCCAAGCACTATGGCTCAAAGCAAAACAAGTATTCTGTGTTGTTAAAACACTGAATTGTTTCATTTTCGCTGGAAGACTGAAACCCAACTCTTTTATTTCCAACAAACTATTTTAGAGGGGAAAAAATAATAATGTATCAATAAAGCTCTAACATTTGGAAAAAGTGTAGTGAATAAATATGGAACATTCGTGTCTTATGAACTTGAGCACACATGTGTAGCTAAACATGGGACTGAGTTTTGATGCTGGAGCTCTTGCAGCAGAGCCTGCTCTCCCCAGAATCCACACAAACCTGGGCAGGGTCACCAGATCCTGCTCTCCCCAACATCCACACAAACATGTGCAGGGTCCCCAGATCCTGCTCTCCCCAGCATCCACACAAACATGTGCAGGGTCCCCAGATCCTGCTCTCCCCAACATCCACACAAACCTGGGCAGCTCCCCAGATCCTGCTCTCCCCAGCATCCACACAAACATGTGCAGGGTCCCCAGATCCTGCTCTCCCCAGCATCCACACAAACATGTGCAGGGTCCCCAGATCCTGCTCTCCCCAGCATCCACACAAACATGTGCAGGGTCCCCAGATCCTGCTCTCCCCAGCATCCACACAAACATGTACAGGGTCCCCAGATCCTGCTCTCCCCAACATCCACACAAACATGTGCAGGGTCCCCAGATCCTGCTCTCCCCAACATCCACACAAACATGTGCTCCTCCACGCATGGCTGGGCCCACTGGCGTCAAAGACACTACTCATGGGAGTAAAGTTACTCATGCATTTAAGTGCTTACTGGATCCGAGCCAAAATCTTAATCTTTTCCATTTAATACCCTTTTCCTAAACTGATAACAGTCTCCAAGTTTTCGGTATCATGTGCAGCAGTTTAAATAATGTAGAACCAAAGGGAAAAAAAGTGAAATGACAGTATTGTAATTTAAGGAGTATCGTGAGATAAACAGCATAGCACAGGCACAGTTTTAATAGCAGGCAGTAGTTATCTGCAGGGCAGCTGGATGTTACTGCTCTGAAGGCAACTCATGTCTCTCAAGGTCTGAAAAAGCCAAGCAGGGAGGAGGGGCAGCTCCAAAAAGGCAGGTACAAAATACCTTGAAAAGCCAAGCGTTACAGGGCACATATCTGAATGACAGGGCTTGAACAAAACTTGTGCTGCTCTTGAAACTCAGAACAACAGGGAAAAAACATTAACAGAAAGTGTACAGAACTTTGGCAACAAATCTATAAATATGATTTTGACTGCTGAGGGTTTTGTAATTATTTTGATTTTCCATCAGCACTGATTTTCCAACCTCTTCTAGTTCTTGTACTACTCTTCTTATGATCTTACCTTACCTTTTCTTGTAGATGAGCTCTGAATGACCCTGCTGACTTCCATTAGAGGTGTTTCATTCTTTTTTCCATTAGGTCCCAAAAAGGATATTACATGTGCAAGATGATATTCCATTGCATGGAAGGTGTTTGGTTGGGTGTCATTATTTATGTAAACACTGTTCCCATGCACGTTAGAGTAGACAAAGAGTACAGTAGGTTTATATGGGTTTTATTTTGTCTTGACTTCACCAGAGAAGATGTGGAAGAGCTGCTCTCTGTGGTGTGAGTAAGACTTGGTTAGGAGCTGAAAAGCTTCCCTGCCCTTCAGGAGTGGGAGTGTTTATAACCCCATCTTGCAGCTTTCAAGGATCTCACAGTCACACCTGGCTGTTTCTACAAACAAAGACCATGAATTTCACTAGATATTTTCTTTGAGAGGAATCTAGGCAAGGACAGATTTGATGGGCTCAGAGAAATCTCTCTGCAGTAACAGAGATGGAGTTTCATAAGGACTCATGGCTCTTTGCCCAGAAATGTTTCACTGATGTAGCCCAGACTGGGACTTTTCTCAAAGGAAAAAGAGCAGGAGCAAACAGAGGGGGAGGAGATAGAGAAGAAAAGGGGGGGATGGGGAAATCTAGTCCTCTTTGAATTTTTTCTTGAGAATCAAGTTGGTTGTCTGTGGGTTTTACTCAAGGAGGAAAGGGGGAAAGTAAGAAATGAAAGTAAGATGCTGGCTGAAATCATAATAACAGTTTTGAAATTTTAGAATCATTATTCAACTGCATTAAGAGTAATGCTACATCTTTGGGTGGAAAGAACTCGAGTAGGTATATTTTGAACATGTGTGAGTTGTATGAAAATATTGAGATCTCTAAAACAAAATATTGATATCTCGCCTGTTAAAAATACATTTGTTCTTGTGCTGCAGAGTTTTCAAGCAGATTAGCTGACTAATTCTTGCACAGTCCCATCCTAAAGCATCATAGCAGAGCATATGTGTGTGAGCAGCTTCTCTCTGAACAAAAACAAAGCTAGTGAAGTCTGAGGATAGTGCAAGTACCTATGTGAGGAAAAATATGGTTAAAAAAAGACCATGGAGATGAGAATTTCCACAATCATGGAGAAAGGAATGGGTGAACACCCCAGCAGAATAGGTGTGGTGGAAATAGTCTCTGGAGGTAAATTCTAACAATGTGCCATGTTACTGCACAAGCCAAAGTGGATTTAAGTCAACAATATCTCTACTAGATTTGGTGCTAGAAAAGGGAAACAATTGGTATAAATATGGGAATTCAACACCAGAAGTAAAACACTGACCTAATCAGTGAAATGAACATCCAAATCAGTCTACATGCTAAAGCTTTAAGGGTCTGGCATATCAAACAGAGCATGAATATCTTCAGGAATATGCCAAAAGCTAATTGGTTTAAGAAATCTGGCTGTATACAGAGACCATTACTCATAGATATCACGTTTTTCTGCTGCACAAAATATCTTCAGTGCTCATGGTGTCTGCTCAAGGAAAAGTTTATTTTCATTCAGTCTTTTCTTTCCCCCTGACCTCAAAGGACTAATTAACAAAGTATTAGCATGTTTCTAAAATATGACTGAATTCATCTTCTTAAGAAAGTGTACTGAAGAATGTACCCTATTATTAGAAATGACAGGATGTATATAGGGCCATATGTTTTCAAAGGGTTTTCTGTCAGTGTTAATCAAAACGTTGGAGAACTTATGAACGTACTGAGCAGCACGTCAACCATATGGATAATATCTTCCCTTTAATAGTGAGAATTTGAATTAATAATAAACACTAGAGAATAACCTAAAATGAGACAGAAAAAACAATATTAAGGCCAGCGAAGGCATAATACCACATCAGCCTGAAGACTCCTGGGTATTTTAAAAAACATTCTATTGTATCTTAAATCTTGGTCATGGAACTACATCCATTAATTTTTCTTAGTTTAGCTTGGAAAGGTAACCCCAAAGATGCAGTTTATTTTCCCTGGGTTTTGTACAGGACAGAGTTTGGCTCTTACAGCATGCTATAACATGCATCAGCATCACATGCTTGTCTGACTGCAAAAGGAGATTCATTATCCCAGACTATTTGTTACTGAAAAGGCACCAGAGCACTTGTTTGGTGACACAGACATGCACGAATCATTTCATGGGCTATACAAACAGCTGCAGGAAAAAATCTGAGTCTTTCTAAGTCCTCTAACCTGGAAAATGGATTGAGACTACTTGTTATGAATGAACTTCTGAGGGTTCAACTTCCCAAACTTACCTGCTTTTGGAGATGATGTGCTCTCTGAACTAAATGCTGAGAAACCTGCTTGAGAGAACATTATTATTGTAAGTGCACTTACATACTTCTACATCACTGACAGGAGCATATGAGACATAAATCCACCAAAAATGAAAAAAAACCCATACAGTTATTAGGTGAAGTAAGAAGTCCTGGCTTTGTGCTCTCAGTTACCTGTAAGCCCACAAACACATGCATTACAACTGACTTTTACAAAAATCCAGCCCTTTTGGCTGGAGGCAGATCTGCAGGGGGTGGGTGGCTGACCCCTGACCAGGACAGGGCTCTGTTCCCTGCTCTGCTACACGGGAACGTTCCCTCCACACCATGGGAACTGTGTCCCTGCACCTTGGCAAGGCTCAGAGCTGCTGTTCCCTGCTCTGCTACACGGGAACGTTCCCTCCACACCATGGGAACTGTGTCCCTGCACCTTGGCAAGGCTCAGAGCTGCTGGGTGCCACTGAACAGCAATGCCACACACACAGGGCACTAATTCATTCACCAGCAGACACCAGGATGGTCCAAGCCTGTTATCCCAGTGGCTCCAGAGCCCAGCCTTGCTCCCTGCCCCCCTCTGCTTCCAGAGGCTGCACCTCTGTCTCTGCTGGCAACAGGATCACAGTCTTTCTTACTGCCTGATCTCAGCTGGGCAGGTTTTATTTTCACAGATACCAGCCCTGGTTTATTTTCTCCGTAGTTAAATACAAAGTTACATTTAGATCTTTGACTACTCGCACTGAGACATAAAGCCTCGAGCTGCTGATAAGCACAATCCAGCCTCGCCTGGGTGAAAACCTGAATCTTCCAGCAGAGATAGGGAAGAGAGGAAATACAACTTCAAGTTTCTGGAGCTGTAAATTGAGATATCCCTATTATAGAGTGATGGGTTTTATTTGTAGCTGTCCATCTACTCTCTGGTGAGACCCCGCCCGACTACTGTGTCCTGCTCCCGAGCCCCAGCTGGGAAGGGTGGGGACCTGCTGGAGTGAGTCCAGAGGAGGTCACAGGGCTGGTCAGAGGGCTGGAGCTACGGACACAGGCTGAGAGTGTTGGGGTTGTTCAGCCTGGAGAAAATGAAGGCTCCAAGAAGACCCTATAGCACCTTCCAGTACCTAGAGGGGCTCCAAGGGAGATGGAGAGGGACTTTTGACAAGGGAGTGGAATAATAGGACAAGGGAGAATGTCTTCAAAGTGACAGAGAGAAGGTTTAGATAACATATTAGGAAGAAATTCTTCGTTTTGAGGATGTGCCAGTTAAAGCACTGGCACAGTTTGTCTTGAGAAGCTGTGGACACTTCATCCTCGAGGGTACAAGGCCAGGCTGACTGGGCTTTGAAGAACCTGGTCTAGTGGAAGGTGTCCCTGCCCGTGACTGGGGGCTTTGGACCAGATGGTCTTTAAGGGTCCTTCCAACCCAAATCATCCTGTGATCCTGTGCATCAGTTCCCAGCTAAGGAGTACTTTCCCCAAACATTACTTTTCTATTTTCCCCTGGAGTCAATTCCAGCTTTCCAGCTTCCCTTTCTGAAGCTGGTTGAAAAGCACATTATTATGGATAGCACCTTCTGACTGGTACATATTCTTACACCTGCTTTTAACTGTGTTTTTGAAGTAACCACAGAGAAACCTGCTCCTTGTTCACCCTCCCTTCCTCCCTGTGCTACTTCATCAGCTCCTGTAATTTTTGTGCCAGTATTCTGCTACTCAATAGCCTGTGACTCTCCTGCAGATCTCAGGGGAGTTACTCCTGCACCTTGGAACAAGTATCCACCTGCAATTTATTTTTAAAAAATATATATCAGCTTGATTTTTCTTTCCCTGTTTCAGATGAAGATTAAGGACTGGGACCCCTGCACATGATGTGCCAAAAGTCTGTATTTATATGAAACCTCCCTTACCTACCAGCAAGGTGTAGAGGAAATGCAGGCTCTGCCTGCCCTGCTGAGGACACCACACCTGCAGGGGAAAGCTGCTGGAGTGACTTTAATTTTAAAGCTGGTTGACAGGGCACTGTCCCACCACAGTGCAATGCAGCTGCCTGCCCAGCTCTGAGAGCCTTCTGCAGCAACACTGTTCTGTTTGTGGCCAAAGGTTTGAGGTTCCCAGGCCACCCGCTCTTTTTCTTGTGCACTCATCTTCCACCAAACATCACAAACTACAGCCTCTCTTTCTGGAGGAGCAACATTTTCCTCCTCCACACGTTCCATTGTTTTCAGACAGTCATATAATTGTGGAATAGTTTGGGTTGGAAGGGACCTTTAAAGGTCACCTGGTCCAACCTCCCCTGCCGTGGGCAGGGACATCTTCAATTGGACCAGGTTACTGAGAGCCCCATCCAAACTGATCTTGAACACTTTCAGGAATCTGGCATCCACCACCTCTCAGGACAAACTATGCCAATGTTTTAATACCCTCATTGCCTCTATACCTAAGTTTTAATTTCTAGGCACAAAATTCAAAGGTCTTTCTTACTTCTTCAGGACACACCTGCCTGGTTCTGCATATGTTGGGCAGCAAGCACAGCCAGCAGCTCCCTCTGAACACTGTCCTGATCCAGGCCAGCATCCCTGCTTGGTGAGAGCCTTTGGCTGCTCTCACTGGGCTGCATAACTTTGGGTGGAGATTCTGTACAACTTCTGCATCTTCCCAGATTCCCTGTTCTCTGCTGTGTCCCATGAGCCCTGAAATACTTGAAATACTTTACTCCTGCCACACAAACTATAAGAAAGAGTCCCAAAACTGGCATGTAGCTCCCAGCAGCCTTCTGTCAAGCAGATGTTCAGCTGTAGGAGTGTTGTGTGAAGCATTGTACTGATACTGAAACTGATTCCTCTTGCCTGCAAATCACAAGAGGAGGTGTTAAAACCTAAATAAATAAATAAAATATAAGCACTAGCTGAAAGAGAGAAGGGGTGGGGGAAGGAAAGATGCTTGTTAAAACTTCCAGGCACCCTGGCAATTAGTCTCAGGAAGGCATAATCCTGATGAGCTTTCACATCTGCTGTTACATTTGGTACGTAGTGTTTGTTAGCATTTTACTCCATCTGCTTCTATACAGTCTCCATCAGCTGAAGGAGGATATGGTTACCCCAGTCATTAAATGTTGATGATCTCTGTTGTTTGTGGTAGGTATCTGTTACATTAACTGTTACTTTTCCTCCTCACATTTGGAAATAATGCCTTTTCCCTCACTAGCATCCAGGCATTTGCCAATAATAATAAAATTACATCTCTTTATGAAGATGTTGACACCAACATGACTTACAAGTTCTGTAAAATATCTTAGTTAGTCTAAGTGGAATAAACAAATTCTTTCCAGTGTGATATTCAAATCTTTAAATGCATTAACTTCTAGGATTTACCTTGTTAGAAGGGATATCTCTTCTCTTATTCTTCTAAAAGGAAATAATATGCTTTCATTTTCTTTAAAGCCATTTAGTTATAGATTTAAGTGGATAAATAAATTTGACATTCTTTGCCTTTCCATTTCTCCTTTGCCACCAATGCCAAATGGACTGTGAAAAAGAGAATTAGTTCATTATCCCAAGATATTCATGAAGTTCTCTAAGCTTCCGATTCTTGGACCACAGGTCATTAGCAATCATTAATTTTTAAAGCTGTGGATGATGTCTTGGGAAGCAGATATGATATGAAATAAACAGGTCTGTTCCTGTGCTACTGGGATGGAGGCTGGGAAGAGGTAAAGCAGAATTTTAGGTATGCAGAGACCTCTAACACAAACCAGGACAGTCCTCGCCTTCAGGCAGCTGTGCTGCTGCAAGGCACAACCCAGGGGAGGAGGGTCAGCTCTGCTGACTCCAAAGACAGGCTGTGTTCTTCTGCATCCTTCCACCTCTGCACTCCAAGCAGCCACACAGTGAGGGTTATCTTTTGGTCAGCTTTTGTCCAGTCCCATCCTGGTCAGAGAGAGCTTGTGTCTGTCTGCAGCAGTCCTGCAGGCTGATACATTCATTGCCCCAAGCACTTTTTGCCACTTTGAGTGTAGAACATTTTGTGGTTTTCCTTTCTCCTTCCTGAGAAATGCACACCTCCCTCCACATTTAAGAGTTAAACACTCCTGCACTACCCCAATAGTGACTTTCCTTTTGATGTTTCCATCTAATGATTAACCCACACATGTAGTGCTCCCAACCCCAGGAGAGATGGGAGAGCTCAGGATTGTTTGAATGCTGACTGGGATGTCTGTGTTAACAGTCAAACCATATGTCCTCCTAAAAGTAGGATGTTGATTGCGACCTCGGAAGAATCAAGCCTGCTTATGGCAAATATATGGAATTGATTAAATGAACAAATAACCCTATTATTTAGTTTTGCATAAAAATATGTGGGACCCAGGTCAAAGATAATCCCTAATTTTTCTATGCATAATAGATTCCAAAGTGTAAACACTTCCAGTAGTATGAACCAGACTAGATGCTTTAAGTCAACAGTCAAAGGTGCGAGTGTAAACTCAGAAATATTGATAATGTTTGTGAATAACTTCAGACTAAATTATACTGGAGTTCCCAAGCTGATATGAGAGCTTCTGTTGTTTTAATACTCCAGTGTCTGTTATATGCATGAGTTCAAAGACTGACCATGGTTTCTCTAATATCTGGTACCTTTGCTTAATTTTGTCTCTTTCTGTGTCAGAATAGCCTAATTTATCGAGGAGCTGCAGCAATATTTCCTTCAGCCCCAACTCAGGCATCCTGAATTTTGTGACTGTGATCTTTTCTGTCCTTGATTTTCTTCAGTTTTTGTCTTTGGGGCAGAGGTTCTGGACCACAATGATTAGAGTCTGCAGGTCTGAGCTCTCCTGTTCTCCACAGCTCCGTGCTGGACAACACATGGAGAGGAAGGTCCTGCTCACAAGTGCTCCCAGGGTGGGACTGGGGGGCAGCAGGGGTACAGGAGGTTAAAGCACCTTCCTAAAAATACAAGTGACTGTCTTGTCTGAAAACACAGAGCAGGCACAGTGACACACTGCTTGTTGTGGCTGGCATTGTATTTGCTCTTGTTTTGCTCCAGGTGCCACAGTCTGAATCATGAATAAAACGTGAAACTTTGATTTTGGTATGAGGCCATTAAGAGATCTTCAGTGAAATTCTCCATTTCCTGTGTGGATTATGAACATAACACGTGTAAGACTAGCAGAACACCTCAAAATTACCCTGCTTGGATGAATTTTGTTGCTAAGCCCCACGTGCTGCGAATGGCCTTCATCCCCAGACCCCATCGTGCTCTGCTGCATCTGAGACACAAATTCAAGCTTCCCATCTGCTTCCTGTGTGTGCACTGATCTCCAGCTCAGCCCTCAGTGCTGGGTTTGATGAAGTTCAGGTTTGAATGCTGAACAAAGCAGCTCCTCACAGTTGGATGTTTCTCTGCTGCGTGCACAGGGTGGGGAGCAGTGCATCTGGTGCTGCACAGGAAGCAGACCCTGCCTGGTGACACACAGCCTCACAGTCCTGAGCCTGCAGAGTGCAACCCAATGTGTCTGTGATCTGGGAGGGATCCAGAGGCCACTGGAACCACTGGGAGCCTTTCCATTGGCTTTGGCTGCTTTTTAGATCAGCTCCATAATCCAGGACTGCCTCTGCTCATCAGGGCAGAATACAGGAGCTGCAGAGGTCAAGAGCATCACTCACTCTGAAAATAGAAGTAACTCCAACTACGAGGCACAACACAACGTAAATGATGCCTGACTGAGTGAGGAGGGAAGAGGAGCAACTTCACTCCCCATTACATTGGGACTTAAGAAAGGGCAAGAATTTGCTGCATCCTAAACATTTATCATAGCAAATGATAGTGAGAGAGAGAATTGGTGCTCAAAGATTTGGATTGACTGACAAACAGCTATTTTGTTTTTTTGGTTATTTAGGAGTTTGTTTAAATTCAGTGATTAAACATGATTTCATTTCTGTCGTCATCTTCATTATAACTCTAATTTAATACATGAAAATATAATCATTATTTTCAGCATACATTCGGGTGTTTTATTCTATGAAATGCTCTAAATAGCATACTTGTCCCATATTTTGTATTTGGTCTAGTTTTTTTGCAGCATCTCCTAGCAAATTATGGTATGGTGTTTGGTCTGAAAAATTATATAATTCAAATTATGTATTTACAGTTCCACAAAATATGCACTGTGTGCTTCACAAACAACAACAACAACAACAACAAAAAAACAAACAAAAAAAAAAGGCAACCAAAAAAAAAGAGGACAGAATCTAGAGTAATAGCTGAGAAACTCCTTTGGCTATGAGCAAAAATAAGCTAAGCTTTGATAAATTAACTCAGCCACTCCTCCCCCAAAGATAGGATGTGTACTTACATAAATACAATTTGTGTGTGTGAAATACAACTCAATGTGTTTGTGAGATGGGTCAGACCCCAAACCCACTGGAGACAATGTGAGAATGTACTGCCCCATATTTTATGCGTACAACTATGTAGGTGTGTGCTGTGTAGGTGTGTGGGTGTGGGAGTGTCCTGCCTGTGCCCACATACACAGATACACTGTATTTTGCATTTTTGTACGCACACAGTTTGTCCAAAGGCCTGTGTGATGTCACTGCAGAATATTTAAGCTTTGTTCCCTTTAACCTACAGCCTGATGCACATGGAGCCTGTTTGCCACGCTGCCTGGTGGAGAGAGGGAAATGTGGAAGTTATCAGTTTGGTGGGAGGTGATTTGTGCTCTGATGGGGAGAGGGGATGGGTGATTCCAAGTGAGACCACTTAAAGTCCTCCAGGGAAGGGGACATGTCAGGAAGTCACTACCTTGTTTGTTTTCCTTTTTTAGAAGTAAAGCCTGAAGGAATCACATCACCTTGAAGCCACTGCATGGTCACGAAACGCAGCTGAAAACCCCTCAGGTCCCTCAGGGAGCACCTGGCTGTGGAACAAACTGCAGGCTTTCCATCAGCCCCAGGAGACTGCAAAAAGCCCAGTAAGTGACCCCTGCAGCAAAGATTTGCCTTGGTTCTCCTTTGCCCCCATATCACTTACACTTCACACACGCTGTTGTTCCCATCACCTGTGTCATTGTACCTGCCTTCTAACCTCAGGTTTTAGTTCTGCAGAGGCTGTCAGGGGGCAGTCAGCACACAGAGGTGGTGTGAGCTTACAGCAGCTTGGCTGCTCTGTGCTAACTCCCCACGGGGACACTTTCTGGGCGTGTTTGGGCCCCTCTGCAGGCAGCAGCTTGGGGGCTGAGTACAATGCCTTGTGTCAGTGGGCACCCAAGGGTTGGTGTGGAGCCACCAGTCTGCACCCTAGAAAGTAATTACCTTTGTGGACAGAGGACAAACTGAGAGTAATATCACCTCAGTTAGTTACACAGAATTTTTAACCTTGTCTTTCTCAGTTTTTTTAAGCAGATAGCCCAGAAATGAGGATACAGGTTAGTGGAGTGTTTCTTTATCACCAGGGAGTCATCGCTTGAAGCAAACTTTGCCTGATTCCATGGCATACCCGGGAGTTACCCAGGAGCTGGCCACATATAACCCATCTGTTGTTCTCTGCTTCAAAAAATACATTTAAAATGCAGCTGAGTAAGTGAGTCAGAAGGACGGGAATTGCATGAGTCTGGAAACTTCTGCTGATTCTAGTTATTTACTTTTTTAGTGGTGATCTTAAACTTGAGAGCTAAATTACTGTTAGATATAATAGCTTATGGTGCAAAAAGACAATGAATTTTCTGAGAGAGTGAAAATTTTGTGTTATAAATAGGCTTTCCTAGGTGGGAGGATGTAATATCCAGTATGAGATACTAAAAAGCCATTGATGCATTCTTTGTTGTGTTATCCTGCACATAAATCACCAGGGCTCCAAACACAACACATTAGAAGTTAAGAATAGTTCTAATCAATAATTCACTGTGTTACTGATAGTTTTTGTAGTGCAGACTTAATCCTTTGAAGTTGTGTATTTAAGCCATTTGAATACATATAACAACCTGTCTAATAATCAGTCTGCACAGAGGGTAAAAACCCACTGCTGTGACCTTCCCATCCTTCAGGTGCCAGACAGCTCTGCTGGGAGAGCACTGGGTCTGCTGGAGATGCTGGATGTGAGGAACAAGCCCCAGGTGAGGCCCCTGAGCAAGGCTGAGCACCTGAATGGGTTTTGGTAGCGTTTTACCCATTGCCACGGGGAAGGGTGAACAGCCAGGCTGCCCTGCTGTGTATTTGTTGCAAGATGAAGGAGATCTCAGTGTGGCATTTGGGGTTCTGTCTGTGCAGGTGTCTGGAGGAGTGAGAATGCCTGGCACTGGTAGGAAGGGAGGTGCAGTTTGTTTGGCTGAGCTCCCCTTGTAGCAGGGGGTAGTAGATGGAGGCACCAGCCATCACTGCCTCAGAGCTGCACTGTTTTCAATATGCAATTATACCATCCCTAAAGGTAAATAGAAGGTTTGTCTGTGAGAAATATTTCTGTGAAATAGTTTGCAGCTGAAAAGATAACACTATTCCCTGCCTCCTACTTGCCTGTACAATTTTAATTATGTCAGGGAATCTCTCCTATTTTATATTCCATATATATTTATGGAATAAGCTGTTGGCAAATAGGACATTATTTCAAATAATTTAATGTATTTATTAAAAGAGATTACAAATCTATCCAGGCTATAGTCATTGCACTTAGGGCAACTATTATGGCTATATTATTGTTCCATTTATTTCAAAATAACTTTGGCAAGGACTGCTCCCTCGTGAACAGGGTAAGAAAGAGACTTTTTGTCTGATGATCTGCCCTCCTGCGTGGCAGAGGGCCATGCTGTCCCCTTTTCCTCCCTACCCCTGTCCAGATAACCACACTCCCGAGATTCAGAGTAGGGTCCTGGCAGAAGAGGAAAAGCCTGATACACCCTGGCTTGGTGGTTTTATTTGTGGTGCTCTATAATAGCCCACAGCAGAACACAGACACAGAAACAGCCCCGGAGATGGAGTCACTGAGGAGCTGCTGAAGGACACGGGGGTACCTGTGGTTCCCTTGAGGTCAGATGGAGGAATCCAAGGATGCCAAAAAGATGTGCCTCCAGCATTTTCTACACCTTGCACAATTAGAGGAGTCTCTCAGAGATTCTCCTTCACAGCAGAGACACAATTCACCCCAAACACACTCGACTGGTGTTGACACAGGTCAATTCACCCCTGGGACACCAGGGGCATTTCTCACAGCATGATGGTGGTTGCAGATATCTCACATTTACCTGCTTGTACTTAGATTCTTGTTGTTTTAGAATGGGGGTCCTGTAACTCCCTTCAGGTGGTCTGCAGAAGATGATGAAGAAAGACTGGGCTCCTCAGTGGGTTTAACTTCACAAAAAGAGTCCAAACATTCAAATGTCTGGACATTTGAATGTCTGACAAATGTCTGGCTCTGCAAAGCAGGGAAGGCAGAGAACTGATGCACACACTTGCAGTTGCAGAGCTACAGCAGGAGCAGTGGAAGAAAAAAACCTCATTCTGACACCCCAGCCATATGAGTGCTAGATGAAGAGGTGGGAGCCTGTTGTTATTTCTGCAGCATTTTGACTCCATTGGTGAAAACAGAGCTGTCATTCCTAATGTGCAAACCCCAAAAACCAGCTTACATGAACTGCTGCTCACATAATTAGAGGTACCTCACCAGTGATACAGGTACATCTACCTGGGAGAGGGTAAGAGAGAGAACTGTGTCCATTGTTCAACGAGTGCAAAACACTGTTCAAAGGACAGTAAGGGAATCCTGTGTCTTCAAAAACCAAAGGATCAATGTGAACAGTACCTGGAGTGTCTCTAGAGCAGTTCCCAAAGCATCCCATGCTGAAGTACTGCAATGACTGAGGTATCATTTGCTGCTTAATCAGTATCTACAGCTTTCTAGTATTTTTTCGCTGCTGTAACATGGCGTGGTCAAACCAATTATTGCATGTACCACATTTATTTATATGCAATAGATTCTGGGTAATAAGCTCATGAATTGATACATATCTGAAGAAAAGCATGGGTTGAGTAAGGCCCACATGTATGGAATGAATAATCCATGGCACTGCTGTAGCTGTGTCCCTGAGTGCCACACTCCAGGGTCACTGCATCCACAGCCATCACAGCCTCTCTCTCTTTCACAGGGCACAGCCCCAGCCCTGTGAGCCCTTACACACCCACTCACATGCTTACACCTCCACTGGTTTCACTGGACTAATTAAGGTCATACAATTAATCATCTTCATAACTGTTAGTAGCATTCTAGCTCTAACAATATTTTGGGTGCTTCCTACCTTCCCAAATTGCTGCTCGTTTGCCATCACGTAACCCATCACATATTTTATAGGTTTCCAACCTTTGAGCACAATGGATTAGGAAGGAGGTTAATTATGCATAAGATAGAAAGATTTATGTAAATATAAAACCAATATAATGTATTATTTACACACAGCCTGTACTTATCCTAAGTAACTTCTAGAGAAATCTGGGCTATCATGAATAGCTCTCACCTTCTCTCTGAATCTTAGTCCAGAAAAGATTGGAAGGCTCTGGCTACCTTAAATTGCTGCTAATATTTTCTAGACTAGAGCCTATTTGTATAAGAACATAACTCAACACAGATGGACAACAAATAGGATAAATCTCTCTCATTTATTACATTTGCCAGGCGATCAAAGGTGGCTAACTAGACATTTTCCTCATTGGTTGTTTGCATTAGATATGCATATCTTCTTTCTTGCAGAGCCATTTCCGAATATATTTGCAAGGCTATTGATGTCCATTACTTCACTTAAATATAGATCAGAAATACTGACAAATATTTTCATTCAAAGAGTTTGATCATTTTCAGATTACTCTCCATGCTAGTAATTAACCTCAGTCAACACCCTTCCATAGCACTTTCAAACACAGTTCCTAGCAAACATAAAGTTTCATAAATATGTACTAAATAACCTTAAAGCCCTTTATGAATAATTATGAGTTTTTAAGTTTTTGTGAATCTGCATATTAATTCCATTCCATAAATAATACATGAAGCAAAAATCCAGCTTGTTTGGTGTCTGGGGACAGAGGAAGAAAAGGAGGGGATAATTATCTATTTAATGTGGGAAAATACTTAACCTGAAAGATTATCTTCAAAACTGATGACTCCATAGGTTTGTACATATGTGTGTGTACAAACACACATGTATAAAAAATATATGTATGAAGCTGTGTGTAGCTGCAGGCACAGCTGAGATGTGCATCCTCTCTGACAGAATGCTCTCGTTTGAAGCGTGTTATGCTTCTGTCCCTGCTGTGCCATGCTGAGCTCTGCAAGAGAAAAGCAACGTGAGGAGCTCAGCCTCCACACAGTCCCTCTTTTTGTAAATGTACATTCCCCCAAAGGTAGAAAATTAATGAGAGGCTGCTGACTAAAATTACTACATTTTGCCTTCTGTGGGACATTATGGATTTAAAAGATAAGAGAGAGTGCAGCAAGTCCAAAAACAATTTCATTTCATTAATCCCTTAAGTGCCTCGGGATGAGCAGCCCATGTCCAGCAAAGGTGATGTCACACCAGCTTTGAATGCCTCCTGCACGTCACCCCAGCACAGTCCTGCAGCCCTGGGTGCTCTGCTTCCCAGCTCGGGATGGAAGGCATCCAATGAAAAGATGGAGTGGGAATGATATATGGCTGAATGGTCTTAGACTGACGCTTCCTGGATGCACACTGACAGTAATGGGAAACGTAAGGGGTGTGCAGAGCCAGCTCCCAGCTGAGGCAGGGCTGCAGGCTTGTTTTATTTCAGCTGCAGTTTACAGTAAAGAAAAGGTATTTTCTGTTCCAATGTGGGGTGTTGGTTTTTTTTTTTTCCGCATAACAAAATGGTCACTATTATTTTAATAAACAGAACTCAAGAAGAAACAAAATGTTTGCCTTTCTCACAGAAGTGTAACTGTGTATATTTGGTAGAAGTGTATCAATTGCTGCATCTTTTATAGCAGTGATTGTTAAAGAGTATAAACACAGTAAGATTTTTCAGATAAAGTACAGGAAATGTGGCTGGAAAATCAAAACAGATTTTGGGCACCTGAAACAGAATTTGCATGTGTGAGACACTGTCAGTACCCCCCTGGCATTGTAGCCTTTTGAGACAAAATAACCGCATTCAAATTTTATGTATTTAAATAAAGAACTCCATTTTGTTTTTTCCATACTAATCCACCTGCAAAATTAAAGCAGTTTTCACTTTTCCTTTCAAGTCCTTCAGATCTGTTTCATTTCATGGTCCTGCTCAGTGGCTGGTTTGAAGCACGAGAGGCAGTTTTCAAACACTGTTAGTTAAATGAGCCACTAAATAGCAAACCTGTTCTCTCGGTTTAACAATGACAAAAAGCAGCAGCACCTCTGGAGGAATGGCTCGTTTTGCAGCGTGGGGGGCAGAGATGGTGGCCAGGAAGGTGGATTGCACAGCGAGGGATGGGAGCTGGCAGCAAAAGCGGGTGACCAACAGCCTCAAAGGACTTGTACAAGTGTATTACAGCTGAAGGGACGTCGCAGTCCGTGGATGAGTCCTCCTATAAAGCCCTGCCCCTCTTTCCCCAGGCAGGAGCATCCTCCAGGCAGCATCAGAAGTGCCCTTGGCAGCTGGGTGACCCTGCTCAGTGAAAAGAGCAGTGCCAGTGCTCTCTACCCCTCGCTCCGAGCGCCCTGTGGTAGCAAAGCTCTGCCGTTCAACCTGTTCAAACCTATTGAATCAGCTTGACTCGTGCGGTCAGCAATAAAAGCGATTATGGGAGTGGCTGAGCCACCACACTGGAAAGGTTGATAACCTCTGGCTGGAGAGCGGTGAGAAACAGGGGGATGTGGCCCGTCCTGCAGCCACAGGAGGCGTGTGCGCGCAGAGGAAAGCACCACACCTCCCTCTCACACCAGCCCTTGCTTTCGTGTGCACATGCAAGGAGCAGAGCAAAAAGCACCCCACGGAAGTGGTTCAGTCAAAAGTTCGACCTGAAGCTGCTCCAAAATTTTCTGTGAGCGAGGGAGGGACTTGTGGAAGTTTTAGTGGTGCTGTGGCTCCTCCCTGAAAGCCCGTTAATTAATCATAAAGGCTCAGCTGGAAATAGTTTCTTTGAAAAAAAAATTGGAGCAACCCAAATTTGTTTTCTATTAGACATGGGACACAGATTTGAATGAAGTCTTTTAAAGGCCAGTATCACAGTTTTTTGGAAATCTGTCTCCCTTGTAAACTGAGAGGTCATTAGGAAATTGTAAAAAAATTAGGAAATTTTAAAAAAGAAACCAGCCCATAGAATATTTAATTAAGGTTGTTGTGTCTCATGGAAGGCAAGACTTCTTGTCTCTGAAATTCTTTACGTGGATACAAACCTGTTGATGAGAATTAGCAGCTAATTCTTATGTGTGCTGGACCCTTAAATTCATAGATTTTAGTATGAACTCAGGAGCAGCCTACGTTATTGGTTAAACTGTTTTCATCTCAAACCCACACCGAATCCCCAACAAAAATAGTAGGCCAGATGCCCAGACTGCAGCTAGAGACCCTCATTAGGCATCATTTGCATCCTATTAACCACTGAGCTGTGGGTCATTCGCTGCCTGTCAACCATTCAAGTCATTTCTTTTGTGTTAATTAGTAGAGAAATAAGGAGTTAATGAAGATCTTATGATCTGCGATGATTCATCTTTGTTGTTTCAAACGAATCCCTGCTCTCTGAGCACTCCAATGAGCTCCTACACACCAAATAATAGAGAACTAGTCAGAGGGAGCTTACGGCGGCCTTTGGAGTGTTGTTCTCCAGGGACCTTTTGCATGGTGGGCTTTGTTAGCTAAAGATTAGAAGGAGTTAATTGCTTCAAGATTGCTAGCAGATTAGGTTACAGGGTGTGTTGTATCTATGTAAGCATATGTCAGGTCTAGTTAAAAGATAGAAGATGCTTATTTTAATAAAAGTATGCAAGAAAGAATTAATTTGTCATTACAGTGAAAACCTTATTTCTACTCTTAATTTGAGCACTGGCAGATAAATGCAGTGCTGGTTCTGCTTTGCTTTCCTTCTCGAAATGGGAGAGCAGAGCTCTCTGAGGACTGCATGGCTTCCCAGTCTTTCCCTGGACGTGCCAGCCCTGTTTGAGGAGGGAGTGGCAGGGTTGGACTGCTCAGGGTGCTGCTGCTCACATCTCCTAGGGCTCCTCTTCCTCTCTCTCAGAGGGGATGAGGGCTCATGAGCTGACTGAGTGGTTTGTTAACCCTGCTCCCTGGAAAATTGCTTTTCCTGGGATGCAGGAAAATCCCATGGCCTGCCCTCCCAAACCCCCGGGAGCTGAAGCCTCACATCCCTCCTGCTGGGGTGGAACCATCACTTCCAGGGGCTCTGATCTGCTCTGGCTCCAGCACAGAGGACAAACTCAGGTTTGCCCTTCCTTTAGTGAGCACTGCTCCCTGTCACTCCAGGGAGCTGCTGCTGCCAGACCTTTCCCAGGTAGATGCTGCTGGTCCTAGAGATGCCTGGAAACTCCTTTTATTCAGACTCAACTTCAAATTAACAAACCAACAAAATAAACCCCCCCACAAGCCCTTGCCCAAAACAATTTCCTCAAGGCTTAAAGAAGAAATTGTTCTACATCCACACCAGCTCTGATACTCAGGAGTATTTATTTTCTCAATGGGCAAATAAAGTTGACAGTTTTATTTTTTTATCTCATATTTGCTTCCTCTGGAGCAGAAACAATGGCTCAGGAACCAAGCTGGCATGGCTGGAAATGTTAATGCACCTTCTCCCTCCATTGCCTTGCTGCAGGCTGCCACTTCCAACAGCAGGAACACTGGAATATGCACAGACCTTCATAATCTCTGACCTGAATATACACTGAAGTAAACCAAAAATATAATATTCTGGGCTGTAAACCAAAGTAGGTCAATAAAGAACAGCATCTTGATGTGGAGGACAGCTGCTGCTTCCCTTGCCCTGCTGGCAAGGACTGCTGGGGAGGGGCTGAGGTGCTCCAGGTATTGGCCACCTTGTACAGAGGCTCTGCTGAACTTCCCAGCAACATTCTGAGTTCCCACAATGGGAGTACATGGACCAAGGGCATCAGGAGCTGCTTGAGGACCAGAGATAACTGCTCCTCATCTTCCTTCCTGCTCAATCTGGGACTGGAACTTCAGCTCTTCTAGGAAACTTCCTTCTATTGAATTGAAAAAATCCAAAACCTAACTGAAATTAATTATTTAGGTTTGCCAAATATTTTGAAAAGTTTTTATTTAGACCTTTTTCCCCCCTGTACGTCTATCAGGTGGAAAATAAAATTAATTATTTGTTCAGTGCTATATTAAAGTGTCTGTGAATGATGAGGTGTGTTTTAGCAATGAACAATGTCCTAAAACAGCCCATGATCTGTCTGAAAAGCACACCACTCACTCTCCTCTGGTCTGACTCTCATAGTGCTTCAGTCAGAAATGGCCATTCTCTTCTCTGTGAAGAAATGCTCTGCAAATTGCAAAGATACATCTGGTGAGCACGTTTTTATATAGTACTGTGAAAATTGTATATTTTTATATGGTATAATTGTAAAATTACAAATATACAATCGTATATTGTATAATTCATGTCTTTGTGGCTGAAATTAAAAAAAAAAAAAAATAAAAAAAAAGGTTAGATATTTGGCTCCTCCTAGTTTTTTTCCTGATTTGACGGGTGAAGGCCCGGGGGGGAGGAGGCAGGAGAGCCGCAGGGCTCAGTGCCATCCCCCAGGGCTCGCAGAGTCCCTGGCAGTGCCCGGCAGTGGGAGGGTGGAGGCAGCAGCAGGCACTGCGGGGACCGAGCCATGCCAGTCCCGGCACGGGATCCTCTCTGACCCGGGACAAGGAGATGGCCTGGGACGCTTTTCCTGGGCTGGGGCAGCAGCCCCGGTGAGGCTCTGCAGCAGCCAGGAGATCACTCCCTGGCGGGTTCATTATGTCCCGCTCCCTCTCAGCTTTAATTGCTCTAAATGACAGAGGTTTCACACCACTCAGCTCATACGGGCGAAAAAATCCTACCTTGCCCCTACACAGGAGAGGGGAAAAGGGAGGCCAGTGCGAGTGACAAGGGAAAGGCAGCTGTGGTTCTCGTGTGACTTCAGAGGGCTGGAGAAGGTGGGAATGTACTTGTGGGCAGATCAGGCATTGGAGGAATCAGGGAGGGGATGGGGTGGGATTGGGGATGGAGCTGCCAACACGCAGTCCAGCTCCTCTTCAAACCACCACAGACAGAGCCCAGCAAGTGCAGGGCCACTCTGGGAGCATCCCCTGAAGTCTAGCCCGGGTTTCACTGCCTGCAGGGGCACAGTGACAGCGAGAGCGATTTTTTTCCTTCTCCTGCGACATCAGTCAGAAAGAGACGCCTTTTGTGTGGGGGCAGGAGTGGGGGAAGAGGCAGAGAGAGAGAAGAGGGAAAAAAAAAATAAGCAGAAGTAATTTATTCGGGATCTTTGAGAGGATAATAGCCAATTATTTGTTTATAACACTGGTTAAATTTTCATTAGGCAGATTAATGGAATATCATGTACTGTCAACATTGGACTGAGGGGTGGTCTGTAAGAGATAAACGGGCAAACAGTCGATGTGTCTCCCTGAGTAAATTAGTTTTTGCTTTCCTGTTTTTCATATGAAAATGGAAAGGTGGACAAGGTGGTGCATTTTAAAACGGGTCTCAAGATGGGCCAAATCAGTTAAATATGAAAGCAATTCTCGTAATAAATACATTATAATAACTTAGCATCGTGCCTATCATTTTGATTTCATGAAAGTCTGGGATAATGTAGATTTTTAACCTGCTCTCTTAATACACATTTCCTCTTCCTGAACTTCGGCGTTTCTTGCTGTGAGGTGAAAGCATATTACTTTTTTTTGCCTGATTTTTCTGTGTAATCTGTTCAGTATTACAGCTGGTAAGTGCTAGAGGCTCACAGCTCTTTCTTGTGAATTCTGGTATTATCATACTGGATAGCATGAGCAGTCCCCTCTAAGTACTGCATTATCAGCATCAGAACCCCTGAGTGGTTATGGTTGCATATCCTCCTCTTTTGAAGTCAGAATATTTCTTAACATATTAGTCTGGGATTTTCAGACAAGGCACGGAGAGGCAGACACCCGAATTTCTGTGGGAGTCAGGCCCCTGAGTCCACTTAACCTCTTGGAAAATCTCCAGGCATTTCCTAGAAGAGCCTCAGCACCTCAGTTTGACTCCAAGCTCTGCTCTGCCTCTCTCCTGTGTGGGCAGCTGGGGAAGAGAGATCCCCTCCAGGGAGCTCTGCAGGACACAGCAGGTTTAAAGCAGCCCCAAGACAGTTCAGTCAGACTTGACCACTAATAGTGAGCACAAAAATGGCCTCTTACTATTAGGGATGGCAAAATATTAATTTCTGATTAATTAATTTCTGCCATGTTATTATGGCAGTGCCTCATAGGTTTCTGTTTAGGGATGGCACTTGGGGACATTTCTCTTTTAGGTGACAATCTGCCCGATTTTTTGAGGCTGTGTAATGCTTCTAGGAATAATGTTCATTCTTACACTTCTTAGAATTGCAATTTTAATATCCACCTCTAGAAAAATGATCTGATTCTTTGTTTACAAAATCCCCAAGCACTTACATAACACATTAATAGAAATTCTTAAATGTAGGGAAGCGACAACTTGTGCTTCTCACGTGCTGCCCTGCCCTTACCAAAACACCTGTGAAGAAAACAGCTGAGATCCTTGGGTTGGATTTTGCTTCTTCTATATACCCAGATGCCCTGATCCTGCAGGGTTTTCACTTTTAACAGGGACAAAGGTAAAAATCAAGGCATACTTAGGAATTTCATTTTTCTTGTTTGTTTGTTTTTAAACAAGGACGTGACCATTTGATTATGTCAGAAAGTTACAATAGATGCAGACATATTTTAAAATGTAGACTTAATTTTAAGATTAAATGCTCTGACGAAATTAAATTGAATCAAAACAAAAGCAGAGTGGCTAATGAAATATTTGTCTTGAACATGAAACTGGTTTTGTCAATATCAAGGCATCTCTGAAAAAAAATCCCAGCATTTTACAAGGAATGTTACTCTGGAAAAAAAAGAATCAGCAAATGTGACAGTGCTGAAAAACATGCATTTCTAAGAAGTGGTTTTTTTCCTGATAAGACTGAACCCACTGTGATAACCCACTCATTTCTAGTGGCTCTATTTCCCCTTGACCACTTTAAATCTTGCCTACTTCCAGGAAGAAGCCTTTAATTATATCCGTGTCTAAGTGGTGTAAATGAGATCAGAACAGATCCCTGACAGCAACGCCCCATGACCTGTGCCAAGTGCTGCCAGGAAGTGGATTCTCTAGTTTCTGTTGTATTTTTGGCTGAGGGTCGTGGCTGTGCTGCAGGTTGTGATCTCTGCTGGCACCTTTAAGGAGTTAAAATGTTTGCTAGCAAAGTTATGGATGCCTGTAATGAATGGGATTATCTGTACCACTCATCAGTGCAGAAAGAATAGCACTAATAATGCAAGTAAATTCTCATCTTGCAGATGTTTTTCTGTTTCATCTTGGAA
This sequence comes from Pipra filicauda, assembly GCF_003945595.2. Taxonomy (NCBI): domain Eukaryota; kingdom Metazoa; phylum Chordata; class Aves; order Passeriformes; family Pipridae; genus Pipra; species Pipra filicauda. Next base: position 385,990 of record NW_024104687.1, on the reverse strand, counting down.
GTGAATCTGTGCACTCATAAATCTTGCTTTGGTTTAAAACCAAAGAAAGAATTAGTATTCTAGCAAGTCCTCTCCACAGAATGACATTCATCATTTTCAATGTAAATGAAATGTTGCAAGAACAGATAGGCTCGTGTTTTCTTGTATGAATTTTAAAGATATGTGAATTTTGGAGGGGGGGGGGGGGAAGAGAATTGGTATGTACTTGTTTTTAAATGCTGTAAAATATGAAGCCCAACCTGCAGACAATTCCCAGGAGTCATGGTGGCAACAAGCAAAGGTGTCACTCCAAAACTGCCAGCAGCAGTTCTGTTACAGTTCCATCAAAGAGAAATACTTGCTAAGAAAGGAATTAATTCTCTCCCTGTATCCAGAGATTCTCCACTGATGTGAATGGAAGGTATGCACATAAGTATATGGAGGTATTTTTTCCCTAACAAATAGTCCATATGATAAGCTCATAAGGGTTTTGTGGAATATTTATCTTTCCCTTGCTTGCTGTGAGCCAGACTTCTCTCACAAGGGATATAATTAGCAAAAGCATCAAAGCAGACATATTTTTAGCAAAAATCCCTCATTTCCATGACATTCTTCCAACACCTTCCATTCTGGGGGGGAAAAAAAAGAAAAACACTTTAAAATCCCACCCATAACGATGAGACTAAATGTGAGATTCAATTTGTGCACACAGATATCTGCCATTTCAGAGGATGGCAGATTTCCACCTCCTTAAATGAACTGGTCTGCTTTCACTGAAGGACTAATGAAGTCTGACCCCCTATTAACTATAAAAGGAGCCTCAGTTTAGTTGGGGTTTTTAATCATGTTAATGCAATTTATCTACTGCATAGGGAGACTAATCTCCACATTTCCATACATTAGTTAAAATGAGGTGGTCTCTATACCATTTTGGGATTAGTCAATGTACTAGAGCCTTCCCTTTTTCCTTGGATGTAATTTTTTCCTTTCAGGCCATCCTCATTAGTGCCCCTTACCTGTAGTGCTGAAAATAACCAGCAACAAACTGTATGGTAGCTGAGGCTTTTAAAGGAGACTAAATCAGTTAGGCTCTCAAATCCCATCAAAGGACAGTTGTGCTTGGTCCCTTCCAAATCCCTCTGGAAATTCCAACATTAATTTGTTCAAAAGGATCAAATATGTCCTGTAAAACAAGAGCCTCAGTGGCTGCTCTGGTGGCAGAACAGAAAGAATAAAGTTACTCTCCAGCGTGTCCCAGAACACCTTCCTTTGGAAGTGGCCTCCTGAGATCTCCTGGGGTGCTATCATACATTAGTTTCACATAAAACCACTGATAATATCCTGAGACTCACAGATATGATCTCTCCTTCCAGTTCTATTCAAGCCTCTGGCAGCAAAATTTGGCCAACTCAGTTTTAAATACAACACCTAGAATGTTAACAAAATATGTTTCACGGGGCTGGTAAAGTGGCTGCTTTTTATTTCAAAGCTGTTGACTTCAAAGGCTGCTTGGATTGTGTGTGTGTGTGTTTTCTTTTAAAAATCTTCATACTGTTTCTGTCTTTTTTTCTCACTATCAAATAGATCATTACATTTTCAACACTTAAGGACAAAAATTCTTTTCTCAGATCTGCGTGGCAGATCTTGACAGTAATATTCAGCTCTTCCCCACATGCAGGGAACTCCTGTTGACATCAAGGAGAGGAAAGGAGACATGTGCAGGTAGGTCTGAAGGGAATGCCAGCACTGAGCCCCCCTGGCCAAGGTCTGCTGGGGAATCTGACCCCCATTTCCCAAACACCCCACAGCCCTGGCATTTTAGCACCCGGGTTCCCTCACGTTTCCAGCAGCTGATCTTGAGGAGCCACTGAACACTTGCTGATGCCATCTGCACCCAGAATGGCAGTGTTGGGGCCGTGCTGACACTCCCTCACATTCAGCTGCACGTTCTTCCCCTGTTGCCAGGGTTATTTCTGAGGAACAGCAGACTCGATTCCCCCCATCACCCAGGCAGTTGGCTGTGCATTTAGGAACAACCTCCTGCTTTTGCTTGCCTCTCTGAGCACTGAGTACTGTGCTGTGTGCTTGCCATGAACCTCAGCACCGGGCAGATCATGTTTGGGGCCGTGTAACTTCCTATCCCACAGCCCATGGAGAACACAAACTCCATAGCAAGTGTCAGTGGATGGCCAAGGAATGGAATGTTTGCTTGTTGATTGGTTGTATTTGGACTTCTGGGGGGGGTTCACTTCATCTTTATTATTACTATTTATTATTACTAACAAAGTATTTGTAAAACAGAAGAGACTCGTACAGACAGCTGCTTGTTACAGTTCAAAGTGCCAGGAGGCTGATGCTGCTCTCCACTGACATGTAAGGCTTTGTTTCAATTCTCTTCCAAATTTTACACCATGAATGTATTTCCAGAACTTTTCTTGGCATCTTTTTTTCCCCCTATATCTTCAGACAATGAAAACAAACATAATGCCAAAAAAGGTCAAGTATGAAAAGGAATGGTTCAGTCATGTTAAAATGTCTTCCCCCCAAACCCCAGCTACCATGGAGAAGGATTAGCCATTTAAATGGGAAGATTTAAAAAAAAAAAAAAAAGAAAAGCTGTTAGGATAGGTTTGTTCCTTCACTTCTCATTTCAATCTTCCATTGTGTATGTTTAATGAATAGCACAAGGAGGGTGAATAAGTTAAATAAGGCAAATAAGGCCATGGTTAACCTAACTAGTTATATGATTAATTCTTTGCTCTATCTGTTTTACTCACATGGGAGTGTTTGTGTGCATGTTATGAAACATATATCCAAAATTGGTGGTTCAGCTATTTAAAGTTGTAAGGTTTTTATATATATAAATGTACATCTGTTTTCAAACAGAGCAGCTCAAAGGGAATCTTGCTGAGAACAAAATTCAGACCAAGATCCAGGGTGATGGAGAATCAGTCCTTAAAAAAACAGAGGCTTTTATAATGCTGGTACAAACATTTCTCAGACAGACCCTAAGTGACCTCTGTATGTGACTCTAGTGAAGAATAACTGCCCAGAACTTTGCCCTTGGTGGCACCATCTCTCCAGTGCAGCCATCCCCTCAGGATGGGTTTGCCCAGGGTCTCTCTGCATGTTAAAGGGAGAAGAGAGAAGAGCACACTCAAAGTTCATCCAGAGCTATCCTCCAGTGAACAAAACCCTCTCTGAAGCTTTGCAAGAACCACTCCTGAGCAACAGCTCTGCACCAGAGCTGCTGTCCTGCCAGGAGAAGTGTAAAATCACAGATGGGCTTCCATCCCTCAGAGGACATGTAAGAGCAAACATAATATTGCATTTCCTGTACACATGTGTGCAGCCCCCCCAGCCCACAGCCCAACCAGAGAGGAGTGAAGGGGCCTTGAGACACAGCCAGTGCTGACTGACCCCCTACATTCAGTCTCTTAGTTTGCTCCCGTGTGAGATGTTTGACTGCACTGATTCCCTCCCACAGTCAGCTACAAGCACATATGGAAGGTGATTGTCATCTTCAGCCCATCAGAGGGTGATTCAGCCCATCAGAGGGTGATTCAGCTCTCTGTCCCTCCCCTGGCTGGGAAAGATCCTGGGATGGTTTTACTGCTCGGTTCAGATCCCAGTTTCTAAAGGGAGATGAATCCCAGCGATGCTGAAGAGGTGCAGCCCTTGTTAACCAAGAGGAAATATGGGTGGGAGTGAGGGTGTGGAGTAAACAACAATCCTTTAGGAGACTCCTCATCCCTGCTGCTGCTTACTGGTCTGGGATTGATACACAGGAGCTTGGTTCAAAAATTCAAAATTTGAAGAACACTTTTGGTGGGATGCAGGGCCTTGTGCTGCTCCCTCCTGGCACAAGCAATGTTTTTACCACCAAACCAGCTTTCAGCACCTGTACCAGGGGTTCCAGTTCTGCTGGAATACTTCTTCAGTTGTTCCACAAAACTCACTGGTCTACAATAAAAAGAAAATAACAGAGTGAATACAAGTGTTACGTGAGTAAATGTGCCTGAAGTGTCAGACGATGACTGTTGGCTATTTATTTCCTTTGCTCTCATGCCATAGAACCAATTTGGACTGTCCTTTGTCTCTGCCTTGCAGTCTCTGCAGTTCCTAAAAACCTGCTTATATTCCCTCCACACAGGTTTAAATAGGGATGTTGAATGGACACCACCTATAATGATTTCACATGGATCTTTTGCAAACCTTGCCACAGCAGACAGCAAAGTAGGAGCATCAGGATATTTAGTCTATTAAACTGCTTAGGGGAAAAAAAAAAAAAGTCAAATCCTTACATTAATATTTGTGTAAACAGAGGGAGGAAACTCAAGGTGTGTAATTCAAACATATAATAAGTTTTTCTGTCTTTTTGCTGGATTATGGGAAGATTCGTGATAACCTGTGACCATCCAAAAGTGTTTGAAGAGAATATCTGACCCTCAGCAAGGAAACATTTTCCCAGACTTGCCAAATGATATATACAAAAGAAACATATTCCTGTGTGCTCCAAATCTGTGTATGTCTTTCAAAAGAGACTGGTTTGAATTCCAAATTTTTAATGGTACCTAATGATCTATTTTTATAGAAACTTACAAAACATTAGTAGCAAAAGAACCCTGACCTGATGGGTTTTTCTTCCAAATTAGTTATGGAATGATACCTTTGTCTTCACCCCATCCTCTCTTTTCTCTGCGTGCTCGTGACAAGTTAACAAGGAAGATTGATATCTTCTTATGTTTTAGAGAAGACATGAAAACTTATCCAAACTTTGCATCCCTAACTTTCAGAATACCAGCAGGAACAAATATGATGTTACTCTTGGTGCTGGCTGAGCGTTGCTGAGCTGTGCTGGCACTCACTGACATCCCTTCCCAGGGGAGCATACAGGACTCTCAGTCCCTGAGGTTACTGTTCCTATTTTAATTTTGGAACTTGGGTGTATTTTTTATTGTTATTGTTGCCTGTCAGGGCTTTTCAGAAACACACACCCACCCCAGAACTTTAGGATCAAATGGAGAACTGAATAAATCAATGTATTATTGAAGATGGATTAAGACTGTTTCCGGCAGAGTAATCTCCTCTCACGGTGCATCTGTTGAGGAGGACTCTGTTATTCTTCTGGGCATCTTTTAGGTGTATTAATTAGTACCAGCTGTAACTGCTTCAACTCAGAGAGCTGCTGAAAGGAGCCCTCCCCGAATTTGGGCAGCCCTGGGGGTGAAGGTGCTCTCCCCCCAGGGGAGCAGGAGGAGGAGTGTGCTGGGAGGATCAAACACTCTCTGTGACTGCAGGCTGGGATGTGAGGGGGGATGTGGCCATAACCCCTTTCCTGACATCCATGCTATCAGCCCATATTAAAGCACACATTACCTCTAAGCTTAAGTAATGCCGTTTTTCATGTTAACGTTTCATGCATTTCATGTTTAATTTAAGGCTGTTATGAACCAGAGTGATAATCAGCCAGAGTTCTTGAATTGTTCTTGAACTGTTGCAATAGTAAAATATTACAGGACTATTTCAACTTGGCCAGATACTATCTTCCTTCATACAGCTGGTACTGCCTTTTCATTCTGCAGCAAAGTGTCTGAGGTCAGGGAGTAGTGCCTTCCTCTTTGTCTGGTCTCTATTAGCTCTCTCTGGAAAAAGTTGTCCTCTAACAGATTTTTTCCCCCAGCATGCCTTTTTGGGACTGATCCTTTAAATTTCCCAGAAACAAGCTGCTACAGCTTTTGAATGAACTTGCTGCTATTTGCTCTCACTCTCTCCCTTTTCCAGCTGGTAAGTGTTAACTCACATTGCCTTTCCTTGCAGGTTTTCATTTCTTATTCCTGGGAAGTACATTTTCACATGGGGGGAAAAAGAAAAATCCCATAAGTCCCAGCAAATCCATTTAAACGCAGATGTAGCCATTTTACGGTTGTTGCTATGACAGTTTGGCAAAGGTTATGCACACTGTGAAACCCATCTTCTGAGGGGAGAGAGACAGAGAGAGCCATGTGTGAGGAAAGGCGGAAGGAAGGTGGAACCCAGCCTCATCCAGGCTGTTTGTTTGGTAGGGAAGGGAGAACGTGGAAGGAAACTCTGCCCACCGTGACATCTCTTCCACTGCGCCCTCAGCACATAAATGGAGCTCAGGACCAGTGAGATTACAGAAAAAGAAGATTGGTTGTGGGAATGGGAAGATGAAAATATGGTGGGTTTTTTGTTTTTCCTGGTTATTCAAGCAGAATTTAGCCCGGACTGGTAGAGAAGCAGTACAAGTCCACCAGAAAACGTGTCCTGTCTGAAAGTGGTGTGGTTTAACCTGTGTGATGCTGCACGTGGCTCAACCCTTAATGTAGACAGGGACATGGCATGTTTAAAAATAGCTTTTGTGTCTCATAGCACTGTTAACAAACCTTATTCATTAAGAGTAAAGCCATATTTAGAGAACTATGTAGAGAACAGGGGTAACCCCTGCTCGTTAATCCATTTTCTGTCATGAAGTATCTGTCAGTGTAAACAAAGCCCAAGAGGAGCCAGGTGCCCCTTTCAGAATTCCTAGGGAAGCACCATTCATATCTTAAGAAATCTTCACTGAAAACCAAAAGTGATATTCAGCAATTAAAAAAAATACTCAGTAAAAAAGTCTGTTTAAGAGTCACAAAGGTAAAGTAGATGTGCTTCAAGCTCATTGCAATAAACACAATTTACTATGACTGGTTTTTTTCTGTGGAACAGGTGTGTTAATTTTTTACTCTTAAAATGGATTTATGTGAAATCTCATCTTGATATAGTAACAATTAAAATGTGAGTTGGGGCCAAATTAAATGTTTGGTTAATTTTTTTAAGCTTCCTTAGGGAATAGTCTCTGAATATAAATTTATCTGAGCTGTTATTTACAATACAATAAATACTTAAATACAGAGAATAAATGTGCGTTCCTTGTTTAAATTAAGTTATTCCAGGCCCAAATTGGTCCCAGTATGCTTTAAGTTATTCTTAACACAATCAGAATATCAGAAGTCTTTTTTAGCAGCATTCGTCTCATAAACGGACAATTTTGATACTGTGGGATTTATAATTACTTTGTACATTTCATATATAGAGAGCACAAAAGATCCAAATGCAGCAATTCCTTTGATAGCCTATTATGCCTGAATTCCCTATCACATGTTGTTAGGGAAATTTATCTTATGTGGTAGATTTTTAAATTACATTTACAAAATATACAAACACCAAACGTGTCTGTAGCTTAAAAACAAAGATAAACTAAGGAACACACATTTAAAGACAATTACAATCATTTTGAACGGTGTTTGACAGTATTTCAGGATACTTAGCCTGGGATTAGTCCTTTCCCTGAGAGGGCAGCATTGCTTTGCCCCAGTGCAAGAGTTTGAACTGCCTGCCCTGAGAAACACAGCACAGCCCCCACTCAACGTGATGATGCAGTGATGATGCTTTAAAGTGTATTTAAAGTGACTTGGAAAATTGCAGTGAGAGGGAGGGGCATCCCCTTTACAGCTGCCATCCATTGCTCACCAAACTCTCGTGGTCCTTCTGGTCCCTGAACCCACCCGTGTCCCTGTGCCCTCTCCAGCATCCCAGGGCCGGGTGGACAGCCCAGGGGAGGCAGGACATCTTTCTCCTCCTGCCTGGGAGGAACATTTTCAGCACCTCAAACTCCCCACCACCCCTTGGCATCCTTTCCCACCCGGATGTGCTGAGCAATGGAAAGGAACAGAGGAATCACCTGATTGCTGAGAGGTGAAGAGATGCTGTTACCCAGCCTTGGTGTCACAAACAAATCTCCTCCAAAAGCACTTTTGGGACTGTTGGGTCTAGGGGGGACCAGGATCACCTTACCCCAAGTCCCCTCTGGTGTGACTCTCACCCTGGTAAGAGAGGAGGCCAGAGGGGGTGGTGTGGGGAGCAGAGGTGGTACCTGCCCCACAGGTGTGGCCCTGCATCCCTGCCTGTGCCCCTGCCCAGCACTATCACTCCTCTCAAAGGCAGCACAGCTCCAGGCAAATCTGCTCTGCAGACTGTTTCCATCCTGTGTTCCCCATGGTTCTGGCTCTGTCTGTGCCTTGTAGATAGAGTAACTGTGCAGCTTGTAAAGATTTGTTTGCTCTACCACCCCCTCCCCCTACTCACTCCTTCAGTCAGGGACTGGGAGAAGCCCTTGGGTGTTACAGGTACCAGGGAACAGTCACACCCCAAAGGCATCAGTGTGCCAGATCCTCCAGCAGGACTGGGCACGACACCCCATCCTCCTGGTGGTGAGCTCCTACAAAGGACCAGGCCACGGGAAGTCAGGGGGAAGTCCAGACATCCAAGGGCTGCGTGTTCCTGATGTTCAGTCATTGGGGGGCCCAGCTGAGATAAAGAGTGATGGAGAAACAGCCAGTACCTGGCTGGCACTTCCACACATTACCATTGCAGAAATGTTTACTAACAATAAATAGTAATAATGAGATTTTATTACTTCCTGACTCCTGGTCTTACCTACAGTCCCCCAAGAAAAACAGCCCTGCATCTTGGAAGAGCTCCAGTGGGAAGCACAGCACAGCTGCCGAGCAGAGGGTCCCTCAGAGCCCATCACCTGCTGTACCAACCTCCTCAGTGGCTTGCACTGAGCACAGGCTCCAGTTTAATGCAGCCATTCTCCAACTTCTCACGCTCCAGCTGTCCGAAAAGAAGCTGAAAAAATCCCTCCTGTCTCTCCCAGTGCACACTTGCCCAGCAGCTGTATTTCCCTGAGGTCCCCGGGCTCGGAGAGCACGTCACGGCAGAACTGGACCTACAGTCTGAAACTGTTCTGTGGGAACCAGGCTGCTCCCCCACTGTCAGCTCTCTGCAAAACTAATTTCTTTTTTTGTTTTTTCCTGCCTGACTTCTCCCACTTTTTTTTTTTTCCCTCAAACACACAGTCCTGCAAAATGTGCATTTTTTTTTGTTACCACAAGGGGTTTCTCACCCAGCCAGTGAAAGGATGAACACCAAAGCGTGGGTTTGGAGTTGTTCTTTAGAAAATTGCCTCACACACACACCTCCTGGTACTCAGCTCCCCTAGTTGCTCTACACCAGGACTTCTGCTGGCAGAGATTTGGAACTAGACTGTGGCCCACCATGTCTGGGAGGTCAGATCCTCTACGTGTGCCCGTGTTGGTTTTGCAGAGGGAGTTTCAGTGAACAGGTCAGCAGACAGATCCTTTCTTCTTGCAGCAGGGGAGGAATGGGAAGCTGGAGAACTGCAGTTCTCAAGGTTGATACCTTGTTATGCCAAGTTGGAGCACAGAGTAAATTTCTTACAGCCGAGTTATAAACCCCCTGAAAATAGGTTTTATTATGGAAATGCAAACACAACCATGGTTATAGCAACATGAAAGGCTCTGCTGTAATAATGCTTAGATCCAACTCTTTGTGCACAATTGGCATAGAAAAGTATTTGATTTTTGTCGGTTTTTTGCTGGTACATGTCAGTGTCACTTCACAGTTGGTCTCTGTTTATAATGAAATGCATAAAAATTGTTAGTAATCCTCATTTATAGCTGAGGTCTGAGAAGCACCATCTCAGACATTCCTTTACCTATCAAACATGGCTAAAACAGCTATTGACATTTGGAACCACTATTCCTGGAAGGAAAGATGTGGTGTTCACAGTTAACTAAGCAGGATGTCTACTGAGTTTAGACTCTCACACTGTAAAGCATTAGGCTGTCTGAGCAAGCTTTGCTAATCAGTTTGTTTCAGACAAGAAGGAAGAAAAAGAGAGGAGAAGAGGAGGAAATCATGAAGGGAATCAGTCTGAGACACTCTGCTTCGCTGTAAGTTCAAATGCTCTGCATATTTTCAGAATCCTGAGATTTCCCTAAAAAATACCTTCATGCTTATATTTCTGTTTCTCAGCTAAAAATAAGAAGGAAAAAAAAATTTACTCCTACACTTTCCACCATTTAAAGGAAGTCAGGCTCTTATGGAAAGCCATGGTCTATGCTGATCTTTGGGGGGGGGGGGACACGATCCAAATTCTAACAAGGAAATATCTTGCAAATCAGAGTTAAAAAACACTGTCCTCAATATTTTTAGCACATTGTGTTGAGTTGCCCTGCCCTAAAATCTCCAAATGTAGCAATTTCATTTCTGTGGACGGACAGTGTTTCTAAAGGGCCATGTTTTGTTTAAATTACTCACATGACTAGTTCTGCTCAGTTCAGAGCCTTGAGCCCCACTGTGAGAGTCAGGTCATCGCTGTTCAGCCACATCTTCACCTTGAAAGCAGTCCCTCACCTGTGCCAATCGGTTTTCCTAAAGCATTTTTAATGATCAGAAGCATGAATATCTATTTCAAGGCTCAGCCACATCCTTGCCATTCTGACATTCTTCCCCCCCAGTTTCTCTGTAGCAACTTAAGCAAATTTATTTTTGACTCCCATTATTCTGGCACCTCAGTTCACTGAGCATCAGCATTCCAAAATTACTTAATAGAATACTTAAAGATAACTTTTGTGTGTTTGTTCCTAATCTGAATATCCCTTCCACTCTGTGGGTTAATTAATGATTACATGTAAATTAAATAACTTCATATGGCCAGTTTACAGATGAGGTAGTTTGGGATGTCCCAGAACAATGGAGAAGATTCTGAAAAACCTAAAAAAAAAAAAAGTGAAAATATACCCTTTTGAGATTTCAAATATCTTTCCCTCCCTCCCACCCCCCATACACCTCAGGATGTATCTCCAGCTGGAAAAAGCCAGGCAAGTGCCATGTGTTTGTAATACATATATAACTGTATTGGCTCTTCTGCTGCTATTGTGGTGCTCTTGGACATACTCTGCATAAAACATAAACCTCTATAGAGGAACATAAAGTTTAAATGTAAACTTTGTGGTGAGATCATATTTCCCAGGCAAATTTAGATTACCTTTTCATTTTGATGCTCTGCTTCCATATGAGCTGTCTGGGAACAACTACTAAATTTTATCCAGTTTTTAGAAGTATTTACAGTATTATTACCTTGCATATACTTTGGCTGGACCAAGAGGCATCATTATCTTAGTCTCCTGATTGGAGAGAGGAAAAGTGAGGTCTCACGTTTTCAGGAGGGACTGACCTTTACTGGGTATGAGATGTACAGCTACAGTGGAGTTAAAAATCTGGACGGGCATCTGGCCCTCAATCAGCCTCACTCAAAGCTGTTTACAGAGGCTCAGAGGAATTTCCAGCAGTCTTTTCACACGCAGATAGTTTGTAATAGTTTGTTGTTTGCGATCCTGTTTTGTGTATTCCTCAGTTTCCAATGATCTGTTGTGACAGTGCTTAAAGGACTCGTGAGTGATCCTCTGCAGGCAGCTCAATGAACAGCACATTGCTGGGAGCAAAGGTATTTGTGCTGTTCTTTCACTGACTTTTATTTGACTTTACAACTGTGCTATTTAACATGCAGATTCTTTTTCTTCTTATTTTTTTTTAATTGGAGTAACCGTCTCTGTCAATTATTGAACCCTCTCAAAGGAAGGTGATAATGTGGAGCCTAAGTGGGAACAGCATTTTATTTGGTGTTGGAAGCCTTGTCTGCTTGTGATCTGCAGGGATTTGTCTATTACAGACTTGTTTGGGGTTTTTTTAGCTTTCCATTATTTGACTCATGTCAGTGGTGGATCAATTAATATTTGTCTGAAAAGTTTCCATCAAAATTGTCCTTTTTTCTTCATTCCTAACATTTTCTAGACACTCAGCCAGTCTGTTTCCTGATTTTTATAGCCTACTTTATTGCTATTTGCCTAAGAACCTGTCATTTTTTTCTGATGCTTATTGGTGGCTGATCATTTTTAATTTATTGCCACTTCCTTGTTTTTTCATCCTCTTTGCTGACGTGGTTCTGGCTGGAGTTACAAGCACACAACCAGCAACACAGTTAGGGAGTACTTTGTCTGCTGGCTAACCAAAGACTGTCCCTTCAAGTGATTAATAGATGAAATATAGAAAGTGTAGCATTTCAAAGTTGCCAAAACTTGTGGAATATTTTACAATTCAGTGGAGTCATCTGTTTAACAGCCCCTGTTTTGTTTTGTATATTACTCTCCCATACATATGCTTTTGGTTTTGAATCTTTATTGGTTTTGTCCTTTATTTCCACTCTTTTCTTTAGTACAGACACATAGGAAATCATAACTGAAATAATATTCATATTTTGGTGTATGGTGTGAATAGAAGCAAATATTCTGTTTCCATCTGAGAAGCAGACCAGGAAAAAAAAATAATAAATTTGTATCAGACCTGGTGCAGGGGTGTTTAAAATGGAAGCAGGATCAAGTCTTCAACATTTTTAATACAAGAAATAGGTTAGGCCTGGGAAGAAAAAACAAATACAACTAACTGAAATATCCTTGTAGTGAATTATTATCAAATCCTTGAAGCTGTTTAGCCCATTACATTCCCAGGTAAAACTCCCCCATGGGATTTTAATGTGTATTTATTTGTTTTGTTTTTAAGATATATATTTGGAATTTTGAAAATTATGGATCAAAATCTGATTTATGCAGAATATTAAATTTATACTATTGAAGCTGGGAGTAAAACCTGGACCATAGTTTGTAAACCCTAAAATGTTTTTGGCACTTTTAGAGGAAGCACAGAATGACTGTTTAAAATTTATTTCCTTTTAGCCTCATCACTGCATGTCATCAGTTAGCAAATATCCTCTAGTGCTATTAGTAGCTAAGGGAAACATGTATTTTAAGGCTTTATTTCAGTGGGGTGGGGGGAGTGTGGGGGTAAAAATTCACAAAAACAGTGCTTTCAGAGATGGTAAAAACTGTAATTAGTGGTTCAGGGGTTTTTAATCCCATTTCAAAGGAAAAACTATATCCATGTAAAAATATATGAATATGCAGAAGAATAAATTGCATCAGCTGTATGGCAAGACATCACCTTTCAGTGCACTGCAAAGGGTAATATCCATAACTGAATTATGAAACTATGTAATTAGCTCCAAAACCAGTAAATAAACTTTGCACTCTGCGAGGTAACAAATGCTCGTTGTGCCAGCCAATGCCAGGAAGGACGGAGGTAGCGGGTGAGTGCTGAGATATTGGCCAAACTCCTCAGCTCAGCAATAGTTTTAACATAGAAATGAGGGCCAGGAAGGGGACGTTGGGATGCTCAGCAGACATCTGCTGAGATGCTTTCTTGTCTTGGGGCCTTAAAACTTGCCTCTCCTGCTGCTCCAGTCCTGGGGCACATTTGAACTGGTGGCAGGAGTTCTCCTGGCTGCTGGACACAGCAGGGATGCAGGTGACTCATTCACACAGGAGAAAATACAACCCACGGCCACAACAATGGCCAGGGCTTGGGGATCAGATGGAAAGGAGGAAAGGAGAAAGAAAAGATTGCCTCATCCATTCTCAGAGCGACTTTATCACTTATCATCTAAGGAAGGAAAGTTGCTTGGCTCTCAATAACTTTAATCACAGGGTTTCACAGGTGTTTTTCTTGAATCCACAGCCCCTAGAGTCACGTGGTTGTGTCCCAGTCTTATTGACATTGAACTTTCCCTAAAACCAGCAAACCTAGAACTCTGAACATTAAAAGCCTCAAACACAGAAAAATAAAGGATTCCTAAGTTTGTTATTAAAAAAAAAAGAATGAAGGGCCTGACTCACAACATTCATAGTGCAAAGGAGAGGACTCTTTCCAAATGCCTGGTATGCTCATACTCACCTGATCCAGAGGGCACAGAACCCAAGTATGTGAGCTGCAGTGGCCAAAACATCACAGCTGCTAAAGCATGAAGCCCATCTCTGAAACATCTTCTCTCCACTGCTCCCACTTTCCCTCCTGTCTGGCACTGGTGGAACATCTTTGCACCACACTGGCCGAGTTCCTCCTCCCTGGGCTGTGCTGAGACACGAGCAAGGTGGGCCCTTGGCTCATTTGAGATGCCCACGGTGAAATACCTTTGTCCAGAGCTGCTGCCTTGTCCCTGCACCTCTGGATGTCTCACTGAACACCTTCCTGTGCTGAGGAGAACGAGAGGTTTGTGCCATACAACACAAAGAACAGCAAATTGTCTGTCAAGTTGGTGTTTCTCCTCCCCATAACTCCTGTCTTTGGTTTAGATTGCAAGACATGCTGGATGTGAGAGAAGCACCAAGCACTGTAATGGTTTGGTACAGTAAATAAGCTTAAATGTACTGAAGGGAACAAAGCTTAGTTAAAGGGAGGCTTTTCAAACCTATAAGCTTTGCTGCCAAGAGCATATGCCTTTAAAAAGAAAAAAAAAATTACCACCACCCCCCCCAAAAAAGTAAACAACCAAAACAAAAACCAAACCAAACCACTTAAGAAAAAAAGGTTAACACAGGATCTTATGTCAGCCAGCCTCAGCCAGAGCTCTGGGTATGGAATGGGGCAGGACAGACCCCGAGCTTTTCAGTATTTGAAAGCAGGTGTGCATACTTCTGGCTGGCACTCTGTGTTTGTTCCTCTCTAGAAAAAAAAATCTTATTAAATCCTTTTAAACATTTCAAAGCAGCTGGGTAGATTTGACCATCTTTCTCCAACCCCCTGCTTTTATTTAAAAATTAAAAAAAACTCCAACCTGAACTCTTCCAATCTCCCCAAGGAAATTAACTACAAAAAAACTATGTTAATGGAACATTAAAGTTGTAATGTAAAACCATAAAAGTCAGGAAATTCAAAGTTAGGTCTCCCATGGTACCTCTAAGTCTGTCACCTCACGCACAGGCAGTTCAGTGGGACCCTGAGAAATGCACAGTTGGGGTAAATACAAGTACCTGGCTGACTGCTCAGGTGTTCTGTCTTTATTCCTGAGCTGGCTGTTGCTGGGAGCCTTGCTCGGGTGCTGCACTATGTGCTCAGTGCAACACTCAGAGCTCCCAGAGCAGCACCACTGTGCAGGCAGGGGCAGCCCGTGCTTGTCTGAACTTAAAAGCAGCAGAGATGCACAAATTTGTATTTCTTTTATGTGTAACTTTAGCCCCAGGTTAGTTAATCTCGTGCAGCAGCCGTACAAGAGCTGCAGTTTTGTTTGGGCAGGAGATCAAGTTCTTCATAGAAAGATTTTAGAAGGAAGGAAGAAAAAAAGAAGGAGAAGAAAAAGGAGGAGGAGGAACTGGGGCAGCTGTGCACGAGCGATGGCAGATACCTTATTCTGTGATTCTGTAAAAATAATATTGGAGCGATAGCATTTATGAGGGGGATTTATAGGACAATTTTGCAGCCCACATGTGTATAAGAGTCACCAAAGCAATTCATATCAAGGAAAGAGGGCAACACATTTCAGCAAAGCAATTTTTAACAAATATCCTTCCCGATATGCAATATATATATT
This sequence comes from Pipra filicauda, assembly GCF_003945595.2. NCBI lineage: Eukaryota > Metazoa > Chordata > Aves > Passeriformes > Pipridae > Pipra > Pipra filicauda. The sequence goes on along the minus strand of NW_024104687.1, from coordinate 370,662 downwards.
TATATAATCGAAGGGCTGTGCACAATAAACCAAGCAGATCGGTATCTTTCCCCAGTTTTGCCTTTTGACACCTCCTCGGTCCCGAGCACGAACAATGAGCTGCCACTCAATAAGCACAACTGACCAGAAGAATCAAAACAATTCTTGGAAAAAAATTAAGTTATCATTCATTAGCTCTCTATCATTTGGCCACCAGTAGGCTGCAGGATATGAGGGCCATTTAATTAGGCCCTGCACTACTCTCTGGTGTGAAAAAGGCTCTCAAAAGCTTTGATTCCCCACAGCTTCACAGCAGGAAGTTGTTGGCGATAATTGACACAGGATTTCCTTGTTAACCAGCAGCAGACATGCTGGATTAAAGCGACAGAGATCTAGAGAAGAAAGTGAAAAGAGATAAGAAGCTCGGAAAGACTTCTGCTTATTTTGCACTTGAGGATGATGAGCAAATAGCAATAACAAACTGGAGTGCTGCTCCCTGTGAGTAAGGCCTCCACTTATCAGACCCATTTCAGCTTGGCTGATCAAAGATTGACTTCCCTTAAAATAACATAGGCCTGGGGTTTGTTAGTTTATTAAGCTGCAGGTTTTATGAATTATCGCAGTTTTAAAGATGGATTGCAGTTTATGTGAAGGAGTAGAGGATTATCAGGTTTTCATCTAAACAATTATAAAATATCACAGCTGAAAGCTTACTTGCAAATGACATCATTTTCTCCTGCAAACTAAACAGGTCATTGTATGCCTTCATATAAGCAAGTGCACACATACAGTAAAATTAACTCTGCAGCTGAGATGATAGCCCAGTCAAATCTGTATTTTAACCTCCAGAATGCATGCAGGCCCCACATTCCCTTATGCTGTTCCAAAGGTAATTGTATTTAATTTTTGACCAGGACCTTTTAGGTCTAGTTACGTTGAGGAAAGGAAAGAGAGAAATGGTCTATTGAAATCTTTCTTTAAATGTGGTCATGATAAATGGTACTGAAACAGATCCACATGAGCATAGTTAAATGAAATGTCCACTTTAGAGTAGAGACAATTATTGGATATCACTTAATAACTTAACCTTACAACAGCACATGTGGCATTAATAAAGAACTGAGAGTAATAAAAGCTACTACTACTGCTATGCTCAGTGCATGCAGGCAGGTGTGTGTATGTGTGGGTAGGAGCCAGGGGGAAACCAGGACATTTGGGGGGCAGGAGAAGGGGAAGGACAGAGGACCAAGGCAGGAGAATGAGGTGGACAGGGAGAGGCAGGTGCAGTCAGGGCTGGGGCACTGGCAGGCAGGGGCAGTACCTGCTATCCTGAGCCATAACCTGCAACTCTGCTGGCTGCCTGTGAGCTCCCTCATCCCACCTCCCTGTCCTCCGAGCCCTCCAGGGAACTGCACAGTCCTGGGTCACCAATGGGGTTACCCTAAACCCCAAATGAATGTCCAGGGTGTATTCCCTCTGCTGGGAAAGGGGACAGGCTGTGTGAGTGTTGCTTGTCCAGGATCCTGCAGCTAAACTGTGCCTGGAAATATCTACAGGGTGGAGAGAATCAGGAAAAAGCTGTCCATGGGGGTACATGTTACACCTAAAACTTCAAGAGCCTTAGGTAGTTTTGGCTGGAAAGCAGCAGTTCAACTGTGTGAAACAGTGGAGGTATCAGTAATGATTTTTATTCCAGTGCAGATACTGCTGTTAGTAACTTCTTAAAACAATAGCAAAACACTGCCCACCTCTGACCTTTGTTTTAAGGTCTCGAATAACTCCTTTCAACCACTGTAACAGGTTCTGAGCCCAGAAACTTCTCCTCTTGCAACTGAAGCCAGGAGAGCAGGAAAACAAACATAAAACCAGTTTCAACAATGTTTTAAAATCCTAAAAGGCCAGCAGTGTTCTCTGCAATGAATGTAGCACGTGCACCATGGAGAACTGCCTCATAGCAGTTTCAGCACCGTTTGGGTTCACCATTGACTTCAGCACATCTAAGTAATACCACTGTCCTCCTGGAGACTCCATCTTAAGGTCCTAGGCAATTCCATAAACAATCTTATAGTCTAATGTTTTTCTTAGGAGTATTTAAAGTGCTAGCAATGAATTATTATTTATTTTAGAGCAGCTTCTCCCAGCATGACTAGACTGGTAAAATGTTTTCAAAATTGCATCTTCTCCTTCCTGAAGTTACCACTCTGCTCAAAGAAGTGATACAAAGCCCAGACAACCAGCTGTGCACATTGGACACCAGTGACACTGCTCAGGTTATGATCATCCTTGGTGTCTTTTCAGCCTTAGCGTTCTTTTTTCATGACAATGAATTACGTTTTGCAAAGTGGTGGACTGTTGTGATGGAGATTATAATGTAAACTGATGAATTAAAGACTGCTTATGTTAGACTTAGGTGGGCATTCACTGGAGATGGACTGGAACCAGAGACCTGGTTATCACCAACCCTTATTTCAGTCGGAAAACCAAAACCCAGATCCACACTTCTCATCTGCTTTGAATCTCTGTGGTGAACTCCATTAAAGTTTGAGGTTAGAAGACCTCAGACTCCACTGACAGAACTCCTCCCTTACAGTTCTCTGTATCTATAGCCCCTGGATAAGTGGAGTTGAAAATCTCTCTCTTAATTATGTAGTTTGCTAAGTCCTTTTAATTTCCTTTCTGACCTGCTTCATAATTCCACCCATCATGCTTACCTCTGCTCAGCTGGTTGTACATGAACTAGTCATCATGTTCTCCTACTTCCTAAGGGCCTGAGACAAATCTTGCTGTAACCATGGCCAGGCTCCCTGTTGGGTCGTGTGCCATGCTGCTCTGTCCCACCCCCACAGACACAGGGAATGGAAACCAGGGAGGCTCTGGCTCAGCCCTTCAGGGGGTCTGTGCAGCCTGTTCTCACTCTGCCCAGAGCACACAGAGCTGCAGGCAAACACGCTGCACCCGTGAGAAGGATTAGTGCCATTGGATGTCCTGGTGTAGGAGTTATTTCTTGTTTGGAAATATAGAATGTCTTCATATTTTCAAAAAAAAAAAGCCAGTTTTGCTCATTTTGAAGACAGAAATATGGGTTTAGTGAGTTTCTTGCTATTTTTAATATTTATTTCTATTGATAATTCTTGCAGATTTTATTGGTAAAGAACTGAATTTCATTACAATTAAATTTCTTTGAGTTCCTTTAGTTCCAGAGTTGAATGTGTTTTTTTCAAAGCTAGCATTACTGCTGTGGACATATAAACAGAATGACAAACTTTCATTTTTTTTTACGTAATGTAAACCAAGACTCTATTCTATTTTACTTCTGACACAGAGAATTGAGATTTGTGGTCAACTAGTAACCAGCTTCAAGGACTAATTCACCTTAATGCTAGCAAAAGAGTTTGTTAATTTTCCTGGGAAAGAAGGTTTCTTTAATTCACATATCTACATATGGTAGATATGATTCTTTCATTTGCTATGGCATTTGATAAAATCCTACTTTTATAAATGATGCATCTGCTTTTAATGTCTTAAATCCTGTGATTGAATAGACAAATCTTCCCCCTTGTCTTGTTTTTTTTTAATATTTAAAAGGCCTCACTGCCTTAAAACATACATCAAGCAACATTGTAATAGAGAAATACACTTTTAAGACAAAGTGACAGATTTACATATCTGTGTGATGTGACTCTCTTGACAACCAATAAATGCATTATATTGATGAAGTGAATATGTTCTCTATCTGGTCATTTTCAACTGGAAACTAATAACCAGCATCACCGTATCAGGCATGCAATAACCTGGGTTAAAACTGGGTTCATCAAATAAATCACTCAGGAATTTTTCTATTTCTTTCCCAAGACACGTTGCACATCTGCTTAGTGAAAGGAGGAAAGAAGCAATATTTCTTTGATCAAAGTCTTTTTTAATATCCTTGTATCTGTCCTTTGGGAATGCTATCTCTGGACTTGGGCCGGGGAGAGACGCTCAGCATCTCCTGAGAGGTGCTAAGCACCCTTTTACTGCCAGCAGGCTGCAGCAGGAATATTCTGTTCCTCACAAGATAGGGCTCCTTCAGAACAGTTGCTGATGCTACATTGCTTTCTAATGACCCAGGGAACGACAGAAATTAAAAATTTCTGAAAAACAAAACACAAGGTGTTTTTAACGAGTCCCAGTTTATATCAACAGCTTTCGGGAGTAAAAAAAAAAAAAAAAAATAAAAAAATTCTTAGGCTGAAAAGAATACTGCATTAAATTTACCCCAAGCCTCTATCTCATGGACATGAAACACCTATACACATGTAGAGATCTCTGAGAAACACTTTGAAAAGCTACGTTGTGCTTTTAACTTTTTATAAAGTCTTATTAATATCATTTAGAGTAGCCATGTGGCTGGCTTCCTGCCTGGCCTCTTTTACTGTGGACTTGGCAGTTGTTATCCCGAGCCCCACACATGTGCAGGGGGGGCTGAGTGTGGGCAGCAGCCCCTTCCCTGAGCCAGCTGGCTTTTGTCATACTGCAAACGGGCACCCCCAGTGCCTGATCCCACAGGATACACATCTCCGCTGGAATTCCCGGGCTCCACTCGAGGCTGGGCCTGGCACAGGCAGGTCAGAGTCTTTTTCCAGCCAGGATGACTGCAGAAATGTATGGGCAACGGGGAAGTTTTAATCTGCTTCTGCTTCTGGTGGAGCCACTGAGAGCTGGGGCAGGACTGGAGGGTTTGCAGGATCAAGCTGTTAAAGTGCAGCCCCTCCCACACTTCTGGCTGGGGATGTGGGGCTGTTCCTCGGCTGGGTGGCAACAGACATAAAAGTGGCATCCACAGCCCAGCCTTGCTCTGGTTTTGGGTCAGAAACATTGTTGAAAACATACAATAAGCAACGAAGCTGATGAAGGGCATAGTGAAACTCCAAATAAACAGCTTTCCCACTGATTTCATAAAGAATGTTACAGAGAGGGCTCAAGTAGTCAAGTCCAAATACTAAGAGGAAGGGCTAAATCTAGGACAAAAAAAAAAAAAGGAAAGGAATCTGCATTTTTATGAGTTGTAGCAGCTGTAGGTACTACAGTTGTACGTTCACTTCATTGAAGTGAAGAGTGAGTAGTTCTTCCTTCAGCCTTCTTCCCCATGGATATGCAGTGATGTAATTAGGCATCGATGAGCTTTAGTTTTTTAGACCCCTCAGGTGTGCACACGTGGTGTACATTCCTTCCTTCTGTGCTCACCACTGGTTTTGATTCTTCTCAAATATTCACATACACACCAGTACTACTTTTACAGCAATAGAGAATATATAAATGCCTTGGAAAAGTGTAATCTCTGTTCAAGTCAAACCTGGTCTAGCGGAAGGTGTCCCTTGTTGGAACAAGATGACCTTTAAGGTCCCTTCCCAACCCAGGCCATTCTGTGATTATGTGAAACATATCCCACGGGGAGTGGCTGAGGGAACTGGAGTTGTTTGGTCTGGAGAAAAGGAGACTCAGGGGAGACCTCATTGCTACAGTTACCTGAAAGAGGCTGCAGTGAGGTGAGGCTCAGTCTGCTCTGCCATGTCCCGAGTGAAAGGACAAGAGAAAACGGCCTTAGGTTGCACCAGGGGAGGCTCATATTAGATATTAGGAAAGAAAAATCACTGAAAGAGTTTTTAGGCTTTGGGTTGCCCAGGGTGGTGATGGAGTCGCTGTCTCTGGAAGGGTTCTTGGATGTGGCACTTGGGGATAAGGTTTAGAGGTGGTTGTGGTGATGCTGGGTTTTCATGGGTGGACTAAATTATCTTGAAGGTCTCCTTCCAACCTCGATGACTTTCTGATTCTGTGAAAAGGTGGTGATAACACAAAGAAGGGAGAATGGTAGCCACACTGTTTTTCTTTACCTGGAGCTTGCTGGCTGGTAAATGTGGCAGAGAAGGACCTGGAGGTGCCTCAAAGAACAGCCTTTCAGCCTGGACCCCCTCTACCTATCCCTGCTGTCACAGAAGAGGCAAAGCTCTGCAGGAAGCCCAGTCAAGTCTGCTGAAGATTCCTGGGTTTCTGCAATTTACTGTCCTTTTTGTGGTGGGGCAGGACAATATGGACACAAACTGGAAAAAGAATTTGGTTAGGAGTTGGTTTCACATGCTTAAGGGCAAATACTCAAATCTAACTTTTAAATTGGACAGTATGGACTTGGTGTCACTGTTCTTGCCTGCTCCCCAGGCACTGCCTGAGAATCAGGTCTCTCATGCAAACTACAGTGAGATGTGTTAGAGGCCCAACTCTATATTTCTAGGCAGGGCCTCTGGCCACAGAGCCGCCCCACATTTTTCATTATAAAGCACCATTTCCATCAGCTGCACAGGTAGACTTTTTTTCCACTTTGTGCACTTTACTTGGGCTTGGATTTTTGGGCAAGACTACTGCAGAAAATATTTGACAGGGATTTCTTTCCATAGTAAAGGACGTGTCACCTGCAATTCTGTATAAATCTGTGTCCATTCAGCCTTGGCATAGCTGTAAACCTCTTGGCTCTTGCTGCCAGAGTCTTGTTAGTACTTCAATTTGCACCAAGAATGCCCCCTTCCCAAATAGCATCTCACATGCAGCTGGATCCTCTTAGAAAATAAGGAGAATACTGTAAGGAGAAGGGAAGGTGTTAGGGGACAGAGACAGACAGACCTTTAAACACATTTCTGCCAGATCCTGCCTTTGTATATAGGAATAAAACTGCAGAACTACTCTGTTGGCAATAAATAGGTGGGAAACCCACCTGCTAAGCTGAGTTCTCAGCCCTCTCTTAAGGCTGCACCATAGAGGGGATAACAATCTACTAGTTCTGTTTATTGTTCTAGTTACAGAATTGACAAAACATAAAATCTAAAATCAAAGTAAATCAACTCAGCTGGTATATGTAATAATATATATAGGATTCAAACAATACATAAGAAACAGTACAGTTACAAAAGAAAAAATTCCAGTAACCTATATTTTCAGTTAAACATTACTTAAATGAGAGCATTTTAAAGACAGTGTAATTTTCCAAATAAACTGTTAGATAACATGTCCAAGGAAAAGCAGACACAAACTTCAGGAAATGTGTGTATGATCATGAATTCTGTCTTGCATTTGTACATGAGTGTCATGCCTGTTCACCTGAAAATGTATCACTTAAGGAAGCCATATGGAAGTGTAAGAGGTTCAGGTGAGTAGGTTGGAATTATTTGTGATACCATGTTTACTACCACAACATGAAATTCAGCATGGTGCTCACTAGATTTTCACCCCATCTAAGATCTGAAGTTAAATCCCAGTGCTCCTGATTCCACAGGGCTTCTGTCTTTGTTCAGGAGATAAGTGGGATTGAAAAGCTCCTGACAACTTGACGTGGGCCCAGCAGCTCTGATTAATTTCACTCAAAGATTTCCTTACATGGGTGTCATACAACTTTTAAAAAGTCATTTGCTACCAAAAAAAAGAAGAGGTACAGGATCACTGAATTATCATCACATTTAACAGAAAAGGAGAAAAACCCACTTATTCTGCCCTGGAAGTAAAAGGTGGTTTGGATGCAGGTCTGCAAGGGTGAGGTCACTGCAGGTCTGTGGATCTCCCTTCCTCCAGAGCAGGAGTGATGAGGAGGAGAGCTCAGAGGGATGGACCCTGGCTCAAGGTCCCCTTCTCCCAGAGCTCCTCCAGCAGCAAGGAGGGAGCAGCAGCGGGTGGAGATGTCTCTGAGGAGCAGTGGCTCCCCAGGCAATGGGGCAGATGGAGAGTGTGCAGTTCTCACTGTGTTAGAGCTGCACCTGAAATCACAGATATCATCTTACCTACTGAAACTCTGAATTCTGAACTGCAGTTCCATGAGAACTGAAAAAAGGGGAATGTTTGCCTACCTTTTGATGGCAACATCTCGTGACAGAGGCAGCTTTTGCCAGTGCTCTGAGCTAATGTTGTATTTATTAAAAACTGGTAGTTGTGCTAGTAGCTTGCTTTGTTTTTTAACTCCTAAACATGAAAAGCAAATGTGAATCAACCTCTTTAAATTAAATATGAGAAACAATTACATTTTGACAGTTTAATTGCATTCTTCCTCCAACATGGCATTCTAAACAAGATACCACATGTATTTAGCATGCTGATTATATTTTTAGATTGTTTTGCAATTAAGAAAGTATCCCTAAAAGAGATAAAATAATTGGCTGACTAAATCACTATTTCTTGAGGGAACAATATTAAGAAATGAATGTTGAATGGCTATATCCATAATAATTAGCTTTTAAATCACTGCTTAAAGGTTTTAGGTTTTAGCCTTCAAAATTGTATCTGTCATTCAATTTGCTGCATATTATTCAACTTTGCTTATGTAAAAAAAAAAAGGAAAAGATCCAACCATTGCCAACAAAACAGCCTTTAGTGTAACTGGCAGAATCTCAGGACTTTCAATGGCAAAAACACCCAGACACCCAAAATGTCTTTCTTTAGGACTCTCTTAGTCTATATTTCTGATAGTCATTGTGCTATTGATGTTGTAAATAGAAAAAAAAGGATACTAACTTATTTCAAAATCACTGACTATTTGTGTACATTCCAGCTTCCCTAGAGTACTGGGTGACCTTCACGTTGCTTTTATTATTTTGCATAAAATGCTTTCTTACTTTTCTTGATAAAAAATTAAAGATTACATACCAAACATTGTCATGAGTTTTGTTATTCCTCAACAGTTGATGCGATGGGATGGTGGGATCTGAGTTGGAAAAAGAACACCTCCATTACCCAGGTTAAAGCTGCCTCTCATTGACAATCTTCTGAAATTTCCTTTTAAAAATAAAATAATCTATTTAAAAGAGGGATGTTGGAATCAAAAATTCAATTCTGTTGAAAAAACCCCCTGTGTTTATAATTATCATTTCAACCCACGACCATGTGCCAAACATCTTTTTTTATTTTTACAGTATATTTTTGTTTGACTTTTCGTACCAACAACGAACTAAAAACACATCTCAACTTCTTCCAGTGGAGGCAATGCAAGTTTTTATTCTGAGCCTTTTCTATGTATATCTGTGCAAAGCCAAGCCAGTATTCAGAGAAGACACACAGTAGGCTCATGATTCACAACAAGACCATATGGAATTTGCTGGAACTTGATTTTAAGATACCAAATAAAATTGTATTTAGGAGCAGAAAAGTGAGAGGCTGAACTGCAGCTGAGTCTGAAGCAACATTGTTAAGACCTTTCATTAGGAATATAAAGTCCAACCTGCTCGAGATGCTCTTTAAGGTACATTGATTTCATACATTTCCTACTGAGGTGCACACAAAAATATGTGGGTAGGGATGCCAGTAGTTCACAGATGAACGATTTGTAAGGGGAAAGAGAGGTTAGCCCAGCCATCTGGGTCAAAGTGAAGACATGCTGGTGAGAAGCAGAGTGCAACAATGCTGGATGGGCTAACCAGCTGAAAATATTCCCAGGCCCCAGCAGCAGTGCTAGTGCAGAGAGGGCTTGTCTTGGCAGCTTTAAGAACAGGACCAGGTAGGCAGGGAGAGAGAACTGGGATTGCCCAGCAGACACAGCTGGAATAAGCACACAGACATTTCAACACACAAACTCACAGCATCACTCTTTACTTATTCTTCTGTAAAAGGCCTGAGAATGCATGAGCCACGCTGGTTGTTGAAATAAATGCCTTTGAGTATTATAGTGCAATGTAATTCTATAAAATAACTGGCAAATATAGGGTAATAAGAGATCTTTATTTAGTGCACAGTCCCAAGTAGAAGGTCCCAAAGAAAAAACAGGGTAAAAAGGTGTACCTCATCATGTACAGGAAATTATTTCAAAACTGTTTCCAAAACTGGGATTCAGAAAGAAATAAGTGGTGGCAAGACATAGCCATGAACCCTTTCCAGCCAGCGTTCCTGAACTGTGAAAATCACGAAGACAGTCGTGATAGGAGCCTGACAAGGCTGCACTCCTTGTACATGTTTCTGGCTTTTCAACAGCACCATGGATATCCAGCACAGGATATTGCTTCCCCACAGACCCTGCCACGCTTGAGATGATGGGTCTGTGTTTTACAGGCTGAGAGCTGACCTATCTCCTTTTTAAGTCAATGGCTGTTTCCTGATTGTAGATTGTTAAAACCAGTACCAACATCACAGTGGCTGGAGTTGGAATAATTACACCCAAATGAGCTTTTAGGTAACAGGTTTTGATAGCAGCTTATCAATAGCTGACAGCTGGTGTATTGATAGAGAGGAGCTGAGCAAAGGTAGCTCCTTATATGCCAGCTGCTAAGTGACAGCACAGACACCTAATTCAATGGAGTTACAGCCACCAAACCTCAAAGTCATCTCATCCCTTGTGCTGCTCCAGCCTTGCTGGCCTTTCAGCCAGGTTACCAGGTTGCATGAGATGAGCAATGGCCCTAAAATCTTCATGCAGGGATGCAGAAACTCATCAGGCAGCGAGTGCAGTGGAAGACAGAGGAGTAAGGAAGAAAGAGAGAATTCCTTGTTTCAGCAACAACAAAGTGTTTAAGAGCTCAGCAATCCCTCCTTCACGCTGCCTGAGTTGTATCCAGTGCAACACACATTCCAAGTCAGAAGGCATTATTTTTGTTGAAAGATGGGAGTATAGACAGGAGAGCTGCAGGTTCAATTCATGTCAGTGGCTGAAGAGACTTCTGTGCCTTACCTTCTCCCAGCAGCCATTGGTGCCACTTGCACAATTTTGTAAGGACAGTGGTCACTCCTAACGTGTCACTTGCTAATGGCCTGTCCCTACCAAAAGAAACAAAGCTGAGCCAGGTATTTGTGAACGCATTTAGCTGAGTTTGGCCAGGAGGGGAAGATCAGCCATTTGTCACAAATCTGCCTGTATATCTGATAACTGTGGTCAGTGAGCCTTGTGCTCCCGAGAGCCTGCTGACCCCCTCCAGACAGCAGCATCAGACAAAACTCTGATGTGGTTCAGATGAGCTACTTACACCATATATATAGAAGCAGTGATGGGCAGAACTGCTTAAAAATCAGGTTCCAACCATTTCTGGGACACTCAGTAAAACAGGTTGATTGATGGACAGATTTATTTCTTATGACAAATAGCCAAAATTCCTAAACCAGATCCCAGCACTTCAAGAGTCCTGTCACCAAGATCCCTCTGTGGACTGGAGGCAGCCTAGGTAAGATTTCTATCTCTGTGCATTGTCTACAGAACCAGGCAACCAGTTTCTTAGCACAGGTGTTTAAGGTAAGGACCTAAAAGAAGTGGGAATGAGCCACTCAGAGATAGAGGAACAGCAAGCTGGTGCCTTCACAGACATACACCTTTCTGCTGCAACAATCAAACTGGACACATTTATGGATCTGTAGCATGTTGCTGAGATTCCTTCCCCAGCTGTCTTAATTCAACAGGTCTGATCCAACCTAGATACATTGATGAAAAAGAGAAAGACATGGGGAACGTCTAGTTTGGACTTCAACAACAGTCAGGTTTTGGCACAGGGGACAGATTTCAAATGAACACAAATTGGTGAGCTACAAATTTAGAAAGGGGGCAAACTATTTAGATTCAGGCCAGATATTTTGGGGAAAACAGACCAAAAGTAATATCTATTCTAAGGAAAAATACTGATAAACTCTGGAATTACAGGCCGGCTCTTTCTTCTTTTTCCTTACGGTCTGGAGTATGCTTTGTAGCTCATCATATTTTTGGCTTCTGGCACATATTTTATTAACTTCCATTATGTACAGAAACAAAACAGACCACTATTTTAAAAAAAAATGTTGTGAGTACAAAAAGAAATATAATGGCATATTCAAAGAGTAATTAAAGACTCTCTTATGAGATTTAAAAGCTGAGAAGAGTTTGAAAGACTTTCACACACAAAATATTATACAAAAATTATATGAAGCCATTTGCATCCACATTTGTGAGCCATGTGACTTCCCCTGAGATTTAGTTTGGCTTCTCCATTTAAAGCACTACAGATACTGAAAACTGAGGACTAAAATCTTGGCTTGCTATCAAACCCAAATTTCAGTTTAGATGATGCAGGAGCAACCAACAGAATGGGACCTCACTTAAGTCATTCCAGCCTGCTCAATTACTGTCACCATTAGAAGTTGCTTCATGTGCCAAAACCCTTTAAGGCCAACCCAGCCTGATAAAGATGCCTGCAAAGCTGAGAAGCTGCAAAACTCTCAGCATACTCTGCATAGGTTGGATGATGTCAGGGTTGAAAGATATCCAGGAACACAGCTTTGGTTTTTTTCTGTCCTTGCTGTTCTAGAGATCTGGTCTTATCTGACATACTTGTAAGTGACACACAGACAGCAAAAAACATGATCATGTGATATGTTGTCAAGTGCCTTGTGATCATGGAGCTGGACTACCAGCAAGGCAAACCCTGACAGCTGCTGGATTGGGGTTGGATTGGACAGCTGCTCCTGTTATTCTTTCATAGTGAGCATTTTGCTGCACACAAAAAGCCCTATCTGCTCCTCAGGTGTAATACTGGCTAAAGATGTTCTGCAGAATACACAAGAGAATCTACAATAATTTTAGCCATGTCCTGTGAAAGAAATGTGTCCAAGGGAAAGGCCTATTTTTAGATTGTCACTGTTTCATGGACATTAATGAAAAAGGTGGAGAGGCTGCTCAGAAGTTTCTTTGCTTCCCCTGTGCACAGCAGAAATGGGCATCACAGCAGCTCTAAAAACTTCTCTGCTGCAACAAGTGTAGATCAACAGGAAAAAGTCGTAGCTAGAAGAAAATGATCCACAGAAGTTACAGGTGGGTATTTTTGTAACTATCAAAAAAGCGCCTTAAAAGTAGTCAGGTGGTGAATGAATGCAGGTTAAATGGTTATTAAGTTGAGCTTCCCTAAAAAACACAGTTTGTAGCTATAGCTGAATGAAACTTGCTGTGAAATCTGCAGAAACACTGAAAGCTGATTTCTCACCATGCTGAGGTTCAGTTTCCAGGTCAAATTGTGACCTGATGTAAACGGAGTTTTCATGAAGTAAATGGGCCTCTGGCCCATCCCTGCTAAAGGTTGGGTCTAATATTTGTTGTTAACAAAATTTCCAAATCTACAGGTCTTTTAAATGAACATGCACCTTGCCCCTAACAAAATCTAACAATTATATTTCTGCAAACTCACTGAAAACTACCTTTCTTAGGGTGGTTTTCACCTGAAACCTTTTGTGGTTTCCATAATATTTTTGACTGAGATTTAGGGAACAACTTAAGAATTAAAGTGGGAGCTTAAAAGGGCAGAAAACCACAAGAACTAAAAATAAAAATCCATATATAACCAGGTATGAAGCCAGATGATAACCTCAGACCAGCAGATGGTGAAATACCTGGAGGCTCCTGACCCTGTGCCACCCAAGCCCCTGTCTCCATCCCACCCATGTCTTCATACTGCTGGTGGGGTTTGGAGTGTATTGACTGACCCAGGTATTTCTGTAAGATTTTTCTCCACCTCCTACCTACAGCTGATGGGAAGTCATTAAAAGATGTGACACAAGACTTTATCTGGATGGTGTGGTGAGAGGGCCACTGGTTTTCCTCCTGTCCCTCCCCAGCATGCAGATGCAGGGCCCAAACCTGAAAGCACATTACGTAAACAAAGAATGTACATAAATATACATAAATAAAATCATAGAATGATTTGGATTGGAAGAGCCTTAATGATCATCTAGTTTCAACCCTCCTGCCATGGGCAGGGACAGCTTCCATTAGATAATGTTGCTTAAAACCCTATCCAGCCTGGCCTTGAACACATGCCCCAGGGATGGAACAGCCACAACTTCTGTGAGCAACCTGCTCCTGTAGCTCACCACCCTCACAGGAAAGAATTTCCTCCTAATGTCCAACCTAAATCCTCCCTCCTTCAGTTTAAAACCATTCCCCCTCGTCCTATCACTGCATGCCCTTGCAAAAAGTCCCCATAGAAATAAATTATCTTTTCATATAAAAATCTTCTAAAGCCCGTTTTCAGAAGAGTAATAGAACTGCCAGTCCAACACCTGCAGGGTTGGAAATAATTTACTTAGCCTCACTGACTTTAGGGCAGGTTCTTCACTTGATAGATGGCCCAATTAAACATCTGTTAATCACATTATCTCATCCCGAGGTGGAATACCTGGTTCTGCAATCCCATCTCTGTGCCAGATAGCATCGGCTGGCCCCAGGATAGCAGGGGGATCCCAGTGGGGCCCCCAGGAGGTGGCCGGGGCGCAGAGCCCGCCCGGGGCAGGGCTGGGGGGCTGTGCCTCCCTCCCCCTGCACAACCTCCCCGTAACCTCGCTCCTCAGCCCTCCTGTACATTTTAGGCCTTGATAATAAAGCAACATCTGCAAACTTACAAGTGCTTTACTCGAGTTAATTGAGTAAATTGAAGCAAGCTGCGGGGCAGGGGTGATCTATGATCCCAGGTTGCGGGCCGGGAAGGGAGACAACAGATTTACTGCAAAGACAGTGGGCGGCCTTTTGTTCGGGCCCTGGTTCACGGGAAGTTTGAGGTCACGAGGGATTAAAATATCTTCAGAAACAAATGGAATAATTTGGCTGAAATATAAGGCACGCAGTGCCAGCTCATGCCAGGAAACCAGGGGTGATTTATGTGCCTTCAATCCAACACATTTTTCTGATATCTGCCCCATTAGGTTGAATTTATAGATTTATATTTTTTTTTTAAGAGTATGTATCCTCGTCTCTCGTTTTCTGACATGTTTGTGTTCTGGGGAGCAGTTCCAAGGATTGCAAAATAAATAAAAGGGCGCATTAGCTTGCGTTCACAAGGGCAGGGGCCTGCTGGTTTTGCATCTCAGGGGGGAAAAAAAAAGCAAACCAAAAAAAAAAAAAGGGAAAGAGAGCAAACCAAAACAAACTCCCAACCTCCCATTTACTACACTTGTTTGGGAATTACTTATTAAAAAAGACATTAAACAGGTAATGCTCTTTCTCCTATAATCTGTACAAGTCATTAAGTTTAAGCACAATTCGCCACCTTGAAGCAATTGGATACATTGTAATTTGTTTTATGGTCTCACAGATGCAAGGTATTTGCCGAGCTATAAATACATAAAAGTGGTTTATACGAGCAGCCCGTGCCCGGTGTGAGCTGGGAAGGGAGAGCCTCTCCTGGTTTCCCTGTTCCCATGCACACACGGACACACATGCGCCCGGGCTCGCGCCCCGTGTCTGTTTATTTTTATTTTATTTTTTACTTTTTTTTTTTTTTTTTAAAAGCCTGGCTCATTTTTAGCGGGATATATTGTCCCTTTTGTAGTTTCTCTGCCGCTTTATTAAATCCCAAATTCCTTACAAAACTGTACCATTTTAATAACCCAAATCCACGCGGGCCGTAAAGCTGTCGAAACGTCCCTCGCGCCCGCCGTGATCAGCTGCACTGATACCATCAGCCCTGATTAGCCAGGGCCGCTCACGCCACCGGCTTTTATTGCAAGTGTCACTTACATTTTTGACAGTTTTACAAGGCTTAATGGCTTTGTATTAAATACATTGTGTTTCGAGGAGACTGACAGTTGAGGGTATCTTGTAAATACGGTGCCGCGGCATTTCCTCGCGAGCAATGAGGCATCCAGCGTTTCTGTTGTGAGCAGGGGCACTGCACCAAAAACAAAAGTTCACCCCAGCCAAAGCTGAAGTCCAAGTATCAAGAAAAAAAAAAAAAAGCTATGAAAAAATATTTTCTTTTGTCTTTTTTTTTAATATATGCATCAAGCCACATATGTCTTGTAACACAGTCAAACGTAGTGCAGCAAAAGCATCAGCAAAAACTGCAACACCTGAGGCACCTTCTCCACAGAAATTATTGGGAAAACGCTCTTGCAAAAGTTTCCTACAAAACCCTGGTTTATTGTTTGGTTTTCTTACAAATAAAAAGCATTGCCATGGGGTATTAAAGTATTTCTGAACTTCTTTACCAAGTTGGTGTCTATTTTCAATCTCATGAAAAAACGTTGCCTAAACTGATCATTTCTCACATGTTTTGTTCAGAAATGGGGTTGAAATTCACACCATTAAATCTGCTTGGACTTTAGGGTTCTTTTGGGCTTAAGATAGAGATGATCAGAAGGAAGCATCTCATACTTTGAATGGCAGTAACTTTAAAATCAAAATCAAAATCTCTACTTTTGGTTATAGGCCAGTTATTTCAGAAATTAAAATGAATCCCCCAACCTGAGAATCACCTTGACACAGATAAGCATTTTCACAACAAATTCAAGAGCAGACTGACCACTTAAGACCTGTGCATTGTGTAAGTTTTTGCCCCCTCAGAGTATCCACTTACACATGTAATAGTTCTCTGACTGATTAAATTTGTACAACCTGTTATTTACTATATGAATCAGGTTATCAATCCCAGACGTATTTCATTCACTGCTGTTCCTGTGCCAATTTCTCAACAAATGGCACAAGTATCCCTTATCATTTACACACACAGGTTTTATTATTTTGATTATATCAGGATAATAAAACTGGTACTGTTTCTTTATAGTACAGCCTTTTCTTTATGTGGTGACCAGTATGAATTTACTCACACCAGTAGAAATTCTCCCATTACTAGGAAGGAATGCTTTTGCTACTACAGCAGAAGACACACTAGAGATTATCTATTTAAGTTAAAAAAAATGAACAGTGGCAAAATAGTACTCTCAAATGAAATTCTAAAACCAGCATAAAAAAAATTACTTCATCCTAGGCTTTAAATATCAAAAGATTGATGTTGCTTCTTTCTCCAGCTTGATGTGAGTAAAATATTAGAAATGTTCTAATGCTTTTTGAGTGTAAAGTTCCTTAAAGTCTAAATTCATTAAGAAAAAAGTAATTCAATATATGATCACTCACCATCTTTTCTGGTATCAGGGAGCAGTAAAGGACCTGGTATCTGGTTTTACTATAAACACACACACATTAGTTTCAACTTTAGATAGTTTCTAGAGCTGATTTTGGCATGTCCCTGTATTTATTACCATGGAATTTTCAACCACCATACTGATTACTTAAAAGAGAGTCAGCCATTTGACTCTATGTACATCATTTCAGTGATGTCTGTAACCCACATGCAGATGATCTGCTGAACAGATAGTTCCCAATGCAAAAGTGCTGCAAGTGGCCATAGAAATTATCCCCAAATGCTGTCAAAGTACAAGATCAAGACAGGTATTTGGGATAAATCATGGTAGAGTACATCCGGTAAAATAAATCGGTCGTTGCTTGCCCAGTGGAGCTTGCAGGCTGTTGTGTCTGCTGTTCCTTCCTTCCAGGCTGTGCTTGCTCCTAGGAGTAACCACAGAAAGGCTGAATGTAATTTTTGTTGTTCTTGAAGGCTCTCTCCTTGCATCACACACTCCATGGGACCTGCCAGAGCTCATCCCCTTCCCAAGGTGTCTCCTCCCCCGCCAGACCCTAAACCCTCTTGGGTGGCCCATGGGACCCCGAGGAACCATTCCCAGGACTGTGTTGCTCTTCCCCCCATCCCACCTCTGCTGGCACGTTGCTGCTGTGGCTGAGGGACCCCTCCTGTGGGCTGACACCCAGACAGTCCCTGCTCCAGCTGCACAACCCAGAGCCAGCGCCCTCGGCCCTGCTGCCCCAGCAGCAGGTTGTGGGGATGGGCTGTTCTGTATTAAAGTTTGGAAATGAAAGTGAAAGCACATGTGAGACCTGCTGAACAGAACAGAAGAGCTGGAGACTTAGCTGTATGCCAGAAGCCACAACCAGATAGAAATCACAGGTTAGTCAGGAAATTACTTGCATTTAATTTGGGGCCGTGTCTCCTGGGAGGAGGCTGCCCTTTTCCTGTTGTGCAGAGATGTTGCCCCTGGGTATAATTTGCCTTTTTCATAAGCAAGGGTGCTATCTCCTCCTTCCTCAAAGAGACCTTTCAAAGCCAGCTGAGGAGAATCAAATGTGGCACATTAGCAACAGGACAATGGCAAAGTCATTATAAATTGACTTCCTTACTGTGAGCTGCAGTAATCTGGATGTATTACTAGCATGATTCTGCAATAAAACTGAAGCAACCAGTTCCTCAACTAGAATTAAAAACACCTTCTCCCAACTTCAGAGAGGTAAGGAGTGCTCCCATCCTCTGGGGATGAGGTGAGGAGCCCGGCAGATAAGGATTCTGCTCCTTATGTGTGTGCTGAAGGGAAGGGTCCTTTCCAAGCAGGCGTGGACATGGCCAGAGCACGGACATGGCCACAGCATGTAGACCACTCTGTGAGGTTCAGAAGAAGGAGCAGACTCATCAGAGCTCCCTCCACACTGCAGTGAGAGGTGGCAGCACCGCTGCCACGTTCCCAATTCCCTCCTAAAAGGAGCCTCCCTCAGTGATTGAGGAGATCATCTCTGACAACTGGAACTTAGAGCTGGAGAAAAAGCTGATGCACTGCTCTGGCTCCCAAATTTCCCAAGTGCTGCAGTCAGCAAGGCTGCATGTGCCAATGGCTCCTCAGCAGAGCCAGGGCTGGGGAAGCCATCTCTGAACCAGCTGGGATGCTGTGAGGTAAAGCATCTGCCAGTTTTCCCCCTTGTATTTTCTCCCTCACACCTTCCACACAAACAATGGCAACTTTTACAAGCATGTGTCTGCCATAAAATGAGGACTCACTAAAAAAAATGTTTCATTCAAAGCAAAGAGGTTTTTAAAGGTGCATTTTCTGCAGGGCAAGGGGTTTTTTAAGAGTTCTTGGCTCTTGCATCCAAAGAATTCATTAAAAATGTTACTCTGGATCAAATGAACAAATTTTTGATTTGGTTACGAGTTTTCCCCTCTTCTTAACTTAAATTCAAAAATTAATGCTTGTGCTCAAGCAAAATTACTATCCCTATTCAAGATGTTTTGGTAGCAGATATATATTCTCGATATCATTTCTTATGACCAGTTATTCAGTGTCAGCAACTTCGTATTTTGCAGCTTTTTGACAATTATTGACTCTCAGTGTCCCTTGCATGGAGCACCCCTCCTGTACATCAGCTGTGCATGAGGCACATGCAGAGTTCATTTGCTGGAAAAGCCAAATCTGAAAAGTCTGACACTAACACATCCCTCTTCATAAACTGTGATAAGATTCCATATGATCATCCCTTTAGCAAAACATGAGCAGGATTAGTCACATGGGGCTCCAAAATTAGTGACTCACATCCCATTTGCAATGGTTATTTTTTCTTAAGCTTTCCAGTAGCGCTGATTTTGGGCACCAGCTCTCTCCATTTTGCACAACCTGAGCCATCCAGCAGCTCAGCCTCGTGGACACAGCATGTCCACCCCAAAGCACCAGTGTTCCTCTGTTCCCAGGACGTGGCAGAGCATCAGTAAATAGCAAAGTAATGAAATAAATTGAACAGAAGCAAACAAAACAAACCCACCAGTTCAGGAACCGCAGCCTGGCCTGCACTGAAGGGGTTAATGAATTCCAGTTTGGTATAAGTTTGGGTAACTAGGACTTTCCCATGGCAATAAAAGTTCATATTAAACTCAGGTCTTGGTTCCTCAGGCCTCACACAATCTCTTTTTCAAGCAAAACTCTGGGATGCTGGTGGGAGTTTTGCCCCAGAGGTGTGGTGAGGAGAGCCCTTGGTTGGGGTGACCCTGTCTCAGGGGACAGAGATTCTCTGCCAGCTCCAGGTGCAGGATCAGACCTACCCTGGGCTTCCAGGGCTGGGCTCGGGTAACTCGAGCCAGATAGGCTGGGAAGAAAAACGTACTCCTTATATTTCACAAGTTCTGCTTTTCACATATGCTTAAGACAATCTATTTACAATATTAAAACAATGTAAACCATAAAAATAGTTTAGTGGGCTACCAAAAGATTGAGTTAAGCCCTCATCTAATTAAAAATATCCCACTAGCTGTGAATCTGTAGGGGCAATTTAAAATAATTCTGGAAAGTATTGTCTCCTGGGGTTATAATGTGGAGTTTTTATTTTCTTTTTCTTTTTTTGCCTTTACTATTTCTGTCCTTTTCTGGCTTTGTTCTGTTTAAAGGGTGAATTAACATCTGACTGTAGGCTTCGGCTTTGGCTTGCTTTTAATACCATATACTGTCGCTTCTATTAAAAAGGGAAAAAAGAAGTTTCCAATGTTTTTTTTATTTTTCCCCCTTTGTCTACAACGTGTGTAAAGAAAAGTGACCGAAAGGAGAGGTTAAGAATAGTTCCTTTTTTCAAATCTATGTTGATTGAATTAAAATGTTTGAATTTTATTGAACAGGGAAAAGGAGATTTTTAAAAGCCTATCTGTAGCCCCCTATAAAAGCATTTTTTTTAATAAAACTTCTGTTTAAAAAGTATGTTATTAGCAGTATATCCTGTGCTGCATATTAATAAAACAATGGAATTTTGTATTTCTTTTTCTCATAAATTACATAATTCAAACCTTGAAACACCTTTAATGAACACTGACTCGGCATGTGGCACTTAATAAAACTGGGCTAAACTCGTTTTCTGCCTGACAGGCTACCAGTGGAGAATGTGCCCTACAAGTAAATGATTAAGAGGCAGAAATCTTTTCTGGACTACTATTAAACACTTCAAAGATTTTCAAAGTCAGATAAAATGAAAAGCAAATGTGTTTCACTGCCTCTCAAATACCTCAAATGTTTTAGCAGGTGCAAGCAATGAAACCTTCTGTAGTGACAGCACTTTAGGGTCTGCAAAGTGCACCCTACTGAATTATGGGAATGCAGGGCTTACTTCATAAAAATTCATGATTTTAGATGAGGGGAGATGCATGTCCTTAATACCCATCTACACATGTAGCGCAGAAGGAGAGTCCCTTTGTGTCTCCCGGTGTCACAGGCGTGTCTTAACCCTCGCTGGAGCTGCTGGACTGTTTCATGTCGAGTTCCAGAGCCTTTAACCCTTGCAAGCTTTGCCTTTATTTTAACCTCTCTGCAGAGGAGCAGACAGACAGTCCATCCTCTGTGCTGTTTGTGCTCCAGCAGATATTCCAGTGTGAGAGAAGAAAGTGCAGCCAGCGGGCAGGAGCTGCCCCTGGAGCCTGGCTGAGCTGGCAGCACGTCCTGGCACAGCTCTCCCAGTGTCCCAACCACCCTGCTCAGCCTCCCCGGGGCTCAGTGCCCCATGCCCTGGGGCAGCAGTGCCATTTCCTGCCCCATGGTGTGCTCCATGGGCTCGATGCCCCAGAGCCTGCGGGCATTAAGGCCACAGGGCTGCCAGTCTGGCTGCATTTTTACATGGCACTCGCAGTCTAAGACAACTGAGGAAATTTCCTCAGTATTAATTTTTCTGGCATATAGAGGAAAGTCTACACATATTAAATAGTTGTTTTGCTTTGAACTTTCTCTTCTAGAAAACTGTAGATGAAAGTGGGGCTTATAAAAGCAAAGATAGGTACCATCTGGGCAGGTGCTGGTAACTGCTCTCAGGCCCTGCCAATTTACCAGACCATATCCCTCAATCTGAGTCCTGAATTTGGATTCAGAAGGATTTTATCAGAGGGTTGCATGGGTTTCGAGAGCAGGACCAATAGTCTCTTGTGCAAGTTTGTTGCATTTCCTCTGATTGTGCTTGACTTCAACATTTAACTGACAAATATTTTGTCGAGGATTAATAAATGACTAATACAAACTAAACATACTGTGGACCGTAATGTTATGGGCTATACTTAATCAGAGAAAAAGCAGGATAAAAAACCTGGGAAGACAGTTTTAAAACCTGGTAGGACAGTTTTAAGCAAACTATTGTTGAATTCTTCCATGATTCTGTACCTATTAGAAGATGTCAGGTATCAATTCTTTATATATTCTCTTAAAATGCAATGTAAATATGTTTTATTTACTGGCACCCTAAATGGGATTGTGTAGCATCACTTTCTCCTGAGCTGCTGAGGGTATTTCCCTGGCTACACTGCAGCCCTGCTGTGCCCAGCCTGGCTGCAGGGTGTCTGTCCTGCCCCAGCAGGCTCTGAGGAGGTGGCTGCACACCTTGCACATGGCCCAGGGGCTCAGCAATGAAAGGCCTGAGTGTATTCACTGACCCCATAATAAATCCAAACCCTGAGCTATTGCAAACAAAATACTGCACAGAAAAAGGGACCTGCAGTAAGTGCCAATACAAGAGGGGAAGATCATAGATTTAATAAAATCTCATTATCCCACTCCTCAGCATCCTTGGAATCTATTTACCTTTGTGTCAAAGTGCTAAGTGAAGTGTCCAGCATTACCTCCCTGATGAATAATAACAGGCATGATTAACTTTAAAACCCCACTAACATAACTACATGCAAAGAATTGCACTTACCACAGTGTTGTGGAGAAAATCTTTTCATGACCAACAGCTTGACATTCGGGGCTTTGTTTCCCACAGCAGCTGCATCTTCACTTTTTCACGCCAATATCTGATTTCCTGTGGGTAGATGGAGTGATAGTAATTCTTCTGCTAGGATGTCTGTGAGTGCATAAATGGGAGGACGTGTAGTAAAATCCTGTTGTGAGCACAAGTGTATTTAGTTGTGCAATAATAGAACCACACGAATGATCCCATATTAAAATAAATTCACAGAGCCTGACATTATGGAAGCTGAGAACAAATGTTTCGCCATGTAATACATAAAGAATATTCATATAATATATAAAATAATCCAGATCAACTGAAAATATTTATGGGCCAGCCATGCAGCTGGTGTAAATCAGCACAGCTCCACTGAAGTCAGTGGAGCGACACCAGTTTTGGGAGTAGGAAGATTTGGCACCCAAGTAATTTGGATTTTCAGCAAGAAAGCCCAGAGCTACTTCTCCTGTGGATTTGATGATTGAACCTCTGTTTAAAAGGTTGTGTTTTGAAATTCTGACTCGAGAAAATCGTATATTACAGTTTAGGTTTTGAACAGCTTTTGCTGGCTGTGGAAACATTTAATTCATCACAGTTGGCACCGCGTATTATCTGAGATAGTGTAATGGAAACTTTGAGGGACTGACGAGGTTTGTAACATTTTACATGTGTATTTACCCTTTCTGGTTTTTAATATAGGAACAGGATTGCAGGGCATTAGACTTTGACCCATATCCTGTTACATTTGGGAACAGCCTCTTCACCGGTGTCCAAGAGCTCTGGGTCATTCTGTTGGTCAGCCAGACATGTATGTGTATATCTCATGTATTGTCCATATTTATTTTGTGAGATGGGAAAAATTAACATGCCTACCATTTACTGAGATGTTTGCACATGAACATTACATCACACATTTAAATAAATACAGATGCATTTATTTCAGCATGTGGATATCCAGACGTCTGTGCTTGCCTGGCATACATCTGGATAACTGAAGCATACGATTTCCACTTGTTTATAACTCCTTTCTTTCTGAACCAATTTTTTTTCCAACTTATCCAAGCCCACATTTCTCACTGGAGATTACTTGCCAAGTTTGAACTGTTTTCAGTTACCCTAGCACAAGTTTAACATCTGAAACAATTCTTTAAGCATGCTCTAAACCAACCATATGGATTTTTACCAAACTTTCCAAAAGCTACAAAAGTATCAGCCTAAAGGAGTAATTTTTTCTTCTGGAAACTCATAAAGGGGCTTAGAAAGGAAGTACCTCTTTAACTAGCAAGGAACACTCAACTACCAAAGAATTATTTTCAAGAAGGTCTGAAAGTCTGTTTCTGGTCAAACACATGTCCTGCTCTGTCTTCTTCTGTTGGGTTGGGTAAATTCTGAGTTCGGTCCTTACACGTGGAAGATCCCTAAGAGTGTTATTTAAAGCTTATGTTGAAACTATAAGCTGGAATTTGTTCTCAGCTTTTCCCACAGTCTCCAAAAGGACTTTCTACCGGGGAGACCCTACCAGTAAGTTCTGTGGTGTGTCCAGTTGTGGTTCTGAAGGAATAAGGTTAGGACACACGGGCTTCTAGCCTGGTTGAAATTTGGAATGAGAAATCAGATCTGCCATGGCTCTGAATTCCCTCCTTGGTGTTATGGGCTGGCACAATGGTATCTTGCAGCATGGCAGGTAAAAAGCAGTTTGTGTTCAGGCTCATCTAACAGGGAAAGTGCAAGCAGAGGGTCCTGAGCAAGGTAAGCCTGTTAACTCAGGCCCATCTGCTAGGTCCTGACAGAAGCAATGTAGATAAATCCCATGTGGTATGTTCTTATTCCAACAGGCTTCAGGTGTTGAATTTTTGGAGCTCTCTTTTCTTTTAAGATATGAGACTCTTTTATAAAGCAGTAGAAATTAGGTTCCCTCTCTGTGACAGCAGCAGAAGTGCAAAGTCATTTGGAAGTGGTGGCAAAGAACACTTTATAACCACACACCAAAAGTCACTGAGCAGGAGGAAGGATGGCCCACAGTTTCCTCCTGTTGAAATGTACCCTAAGCTGGTGATGTCCAAGCAAGGTAGCACCTCAGGGCTCTGCTCTCTGCACAGCTTCTGCAGGCTTTGCTTTTGTGAGCTTTGAGTTGTCAGTGTTCCCATGAGAAACCCCACACCCAGCAAGTGCAATGGCAGGAGTAAGCGGGATTTTGAGGACATAGGTGACAGTGAAACACTACCCTGGTTTTCCTCCCCATTTAGTCATGCCTTTCATTCCACCCTCGCTTGCAGGTGACATGAATTTGATTATCCCAGCTGCTCAACCACCCAATGAAAAACAGCAGCTCCCATCCAGAAGCAAATCAGCATGAAATCAGAGAGTTGACAGTGGTTTCTCAGAAACTCCCTTTAATGTAGTTACACTGTGGACTGGGTTACCTATTCAAACCAGGCTGAACTCACACATCTGACCCAGCCCAGCATCACTGTGTTTGCCTTCAACCCATCCAGTCCTTTAATGTCTTCAGATTACAGTTGTGGTGGGAGGGAAACCCGAGGTGTTTAACAAATACTATTATTTTATAAGCTCCTGTTAAATAGTTAGACAAATATTCTGTAATCCTTCAGGCTCATCTTAGGTCAACCACGTAGTTAATGAACAATGATAACAAATGAGTAAGTTGAAATTGAAGCTTTGGGGAAAATGCCCCATCTCTTCCTCACACGCCTGTGTGCACATATGCAGAGAATCTGTTAAGCATTTACATTTTAGTTTAAACTTTCTTGCCACACTCAAGAAAAATAAATTTGCTGCTTCCAATAAGAGGATTGAAACCAAAGGGCATTTAATCTTTTATGATCAACAATAATATTTAAATGCTAGAATATATTAAATCTACTTATAGCAATCCCTCATTACACAAGCTGTGTTTTCTTCCCTAATGAACTGCATGTTTAAAAATACAGTGTTACAAAAATGTTTGTAAAAATCTGCTTTACTTTTCAAATGTTTCACAGTAACTGCAGGCGTTTCACATTTTTTACAATTCAAGCTTTAAAATTATGCAAATATGTCTTAGCTGAAACACAGAATTCCTGCATTTGGAATTACAATACAAGAGCAGAGCAGTGACTGTTTTTCTATAACCATTCTTTCTCACCAAAGGCTAAAATTTATGGCAAAGTATGCAAGTACAATGTTAGGGAGACACCAGATATTCTGTCTTATTGCACTGATTAAACAGAATACCTAGAAAATGTAAATGACTGGATTTCCATGCTAGTATTGTAATGATTAGTTCTTGTTTTATACCACGCTCAAAAGAATGACAGGCACCACATAGAAGAAGAAATACAAGCCTCTGTCATGAATATCTTACAGAAGACCCAGTCCTACAGATGCAGGTTGAAATTGTTCAGCTTTGTTCAGGTGAGTCCCTTCAAGCATTACCTTCCCAAAAAAACCTGCGTGTAGATCCTGACAGCAGAAACAGGACAGAAGCCTGTGGGGTCATCATTTTAGAAGAGTTTTTTTGCCTTGCTTTTAAATACTTCCTTCTTCATATCTGCATATTGAGTTGGTATCCTTTTGTGCAGATGGGGTGATTTTTTTCCCTAGAATTGTGTAGGATTTTAGGCACCAAAACCATTGCCATCTTCCTGTCATCTTTTCATTGTCCGGAGACAAAGCCCCGTGCAGCCCTGGAGAAATTTAAGGGACCTATTTCTCAGTGAGGTCCCGAGGCAGTAAGGTGCTTAGCATCAGATAGGACGGGGACCCCAGACAGAACCTATTCTGCTTTTCAGTGGCCTCGAGGGATGCACTTTGCCTGAAATTCATTCCAGCCCAAGATTGTGAACATAGCGGACAATAGATGGATTGGTGTAAAACTATCCCAGATAACTGCTCAGACATCTTCCCTCTGTCAGTGAAATTTGCCATGATGTGTTCAAAGCCAAGAGGCATTATTTGTGCTGTCCTGGATCTGTTAAGGAATGGCAGGGGGAGGACAGAGATACTTACGGATTTAAAAGCAGAGAGAACTCCATGAAAGAGATAAAAGGAGTCAAATGCACAAACCCTATTTGAAGTCCTTAAAGCATAAGAAAAGAAAGTATTAGACTTACCACATAGGGAGAGCTGGAATTTGTGTAGCTCTGGCCCCTGTGAACTGTAGCTGCTATTTTAGGGGTGGTCTGAATGTTTGAAAAGCTAGCCTGAATTCACAAAACTTTTCCCTAGTACTTATAATGTGCTTTTTTTCTATAAAAGTTGACTCTTTCTGTTATTGTTGTTTTTATGAACTGCATCCTTGCTGATGTATCTGTTGTCACGTTAGAGAGAGCAGAGAACTCTTCGGAAGATGAGAAATAGAAGGGAGTGAAATATATTTTATACTGGAGCTCTCTGCACCTAGAAATGTTTTGCCATCAAGCCACCACTCCAGGTCTTGGACAGCAATGTTTGACTAATAATTTTCCCTGCAAGTACTCTCTGCATCTTTACAACCTCCTCTTTCATAATGTGGTTCAACGGTCAAAGCTTCCTTCTACTACCTTTTTCCCACTTTCTCTCAAGGCAAAACTAAGCCCAATACAGATGAAGTCAGTTTTGAAAAGCAATGGCTTCAGGTGAGTTTAGCCTTTGGTATCAAATATTTCTCCTTTATTCAGTGTATGTAACATTTAAAAGATCTTTTTTTTTTAGTTAATATCTACACTAAGGGCTACACAACACTATTGTTCATTTCAGGATGCCAGCAGTATAGATCAGGGAAGAGCTCAAACGTATTGTTTGCTGAGCTGCCTTTCAGAGCCTTAACCCTACTATTGTATAATAAGGCAAATCCAAATGACTCTGTTCCCTGGACTTTGAAACATTTTGCTGGCTATCTGACGATAAGACGCTGACCAAGTAGATTCTGAGTGTTTCCTATCTCCTGTCAGCTACAAATATGTTGAGGAAAGATCTTTTATTTGCAGTTTGTCAACTATACTGTGGGTACCAGACCACAGTGTTGGGAAATCTCTTCAGATGAAAATAGGAGATAACAGAGGGTTGCTCAGAATTTTCAGACACCCTGAATATTCACATATCTCTCATCCAGTTTCTCAAGTCCTTGCTAGAAGTTTATTAAGAGGATGATAGGAATGAGTGTGTCTCTAATTGTGAGAAGGGTGGCAGTGTGACCACCTTTTGAGACAAAAATCAGCATCTATGTCCTTCATGCCTTTTAGTATTGCATAGATAAAGAGCCAAATTCACAAAGTTCAATTCCAAAACAGAACAACAACCAGTTCCTAAGAAAATTCACACTGATATCTTGTTCACCATCACCTTTCATCTGCCTGTTTCATAACAATACCATCCTATATGTGCACTTTTGTATGGAGTTGGGAACAATGATATTCCTTTGCCCCTGTACTGACTGTGTAAGGCTGAGTGTTTGGCTCCCAGAATTACTGGCTCAACACTGCACACAAGTTCTCCCTCAGGACTCCGAGTTTAGTCATTCTTTGCCTTGTCAGAAGCTCTTCTCTGTAGAGTTATCTTAAAAAAAAATAACAGGTGGCTTGCATCCAGTGATGGGCATGGTGAATCTCTTGGATGTAATATCTGTGACTCACTGGTATCTTTGATATCATCCAAAGAATGCAGTTATCCTTAGTGCTCACAGTTGCTGTTATTATTTCCAATATGCCACAAGGAAGCACTGATATTATAAAGCCACGTTGTTCAGATGTTAGAGATGCATAGAGGTTAATTCTTAACAATGACAAAATTATAAGCAAAATGGGTTTTTTATGGATTTCTGGACTTGAAATGGGGTCTGGGAGTATAATGTCATTCCTCAACCAGTGTAAACAACTTAAACAAAAATCTGTGCATGCTGTGGTGGCTCCTGCCATAAAGGAAGTGAAGCAGCATTGTTAACTGCACTTCTCCTGATGTACCATGTAAGCCCTTTCCTGAATCTCAAGCAACACATTTATATATGTATTTCTATATTCATAACTCCACAGCAGTATTTAAAAGCAAATGTGCATAGAAAAGCAGACACATCAGGAAGTATGATAAGTCTGCTGCTGGAAAGAATTTCTGGTGAAGACCATTTGTTGTACTTGGGAGATTTTGCAAAATCTTTTTCTAACATTTTTCCCACCAACCACTCTGTTCACTGTCCAGGCTATCTAAGCAATAGTCTGCAAAATAATTGTGAAAGTTGTTTTGATAGCAATCGAGTTGGCTGAGTATTTCTCTAAAGCACAGATCTCTCAATAATTCAAGTACAGGCAACACAAGAAAAGCCAAGGGAAAGCTTTAGCTGCTTTCTTACAGCACATAACTGAACAGATAGAAAGATGTGCTTCTGTACATGCTCATTTATACCTTAGTTTCTTCACTGATATCTAGTCATATTGCATCCAGGATGTGTAGAAACTATTTTCAATGAGTAACCCAAGATCAAGTAATTTTTAGAAGAGAGAATTCTCTTTGATTTCCAGGAATGTGAGGTTCACAGGCAGGTCTTGGTTCTGAAGCTCCCTCCTTCCTTGAGTGGCTGCAGTGGAACCCCGTGTGTCCTCACCCAGGTGGTGTCAGGAACCAGAGCTGTGGTCACAGGGATAGCTGAGCAGCCTTCCTTACAGGGATAGCTGAGCAACCTTCCTTACAGGGATAGCTGAGCAGCCTTCCTTACAGGGATAGCTGAGCAGGCTTCCTTACAGGGATAGCTGAGCAGGCTTCCTTACAGGGATAGCTGAGCAGCCTTCCTTACAGGGATAACAGAGCAACCTTCCTTACAGGGATAGCTGAGCAGCCTTCCTTACAGGGATAACTGAGCAGCCTTCCTTACAGGGATAGCTGAGCAGCCTTCCTTACAGGGATAACAGAGCAGCCTTCCTTACAGGGATAGCTGAGCAGCCTTCCTTACAGGGATAGCTGAGCAGCCTTCCTTACAGGGATAGCTGAGCAGGCTTCCTTACAGGGATAGCTGAGCAGCCTTCCTTACAGGGATAGCTGAGCAGCCTTCCTTACAGGGATAACTGAGCAGGCTTCCTTACAGGGATAACTGAGCAGGCTTCCTTACAGGGATAGCTGAGCAGCCTTCCTTACAGGGATAGCTGAGCAGCCTTCCTTACAGGGATAGCTGAGCAGCCTTCCTTACAGGCATCCACTGCAAGTTGCAACCCTGTTTCCTGCCTTTACCAGAGACTGTATTGTCTGGAAGTCAATGGACAGGGACAACAGCAAATAAACATTATATCCAAGGAAATCTGCCACATAAGCTTTTTGAAATTCAATCTCACAGTGTTTTTCTGATGTGAGTAAGTGCTACTCAACAGGTATCACAAGCCAAGCTCAAGTCTTTGCCCTTTTAGTTTCCAGGAGCAGGATCAATAAAAGGCTCTGCAAAACACTAGATTATGGGCTGAGCAGGCTGGATGCAGAAGCCAAATTAACAACCTGCCATGGTGTAGAAAGCTGCAGATTTGCTCTGATGAATGGAGCTCATAGTAATTATTTTTTTTTCGGAGTGCGAATTGAAACATTATTGTACAACTATTAGTTTCCAGGAAAAAAATGTAATTGCTTCTAGATGCTGCTCGCTGTTTTCAAGAGCTCTTTAACCTTTAACTTTTTCAGTACAAAGGAAGCCTTGCTGTGCAGTGAATCTAACAAGACCATCATTTATAGTTGGCAGAGTTCATTAGTCAGTCGTAACAGTTTAATTATTAGCATTTTAATGCATGAGTGTTTAACTAGACAGAACAACAGTCTTTTAGGTACAGCTTGAGACTTTTTAAAAGAAAATGAACTAATTGGTGCTGTTGTTTATACTGTGGCTCAAATTAGACAACTAAAATTCAAGAAATTTAGAGTCAGATTTTGTCACTCATTAAATTAACATTATATTTGATGGCCTTTTCAGTACATTTCAACTTTAATGAAAATATTTCTCTTTATAGAAATAAAAACTCTTTCGTCTTTTGTGTCTTGAAAAAGAGTTGTGGTGAACTGGGCAAAGCCAATTTCTTCAGTTCAGTCCCTGCCTCAGAGACTTCTTTTACTTTAAGTTGAATTCTCTTCAAGCTATCTCTGCTTCAGAATGGGTAATGAAGCTACAGTGTCCACCATGAGACATATTGCTACCTATCTGAGGTAAATGAATAGTTTAAAAATGAAAAAACTACCTATATTTTACAAAGACTAATTTTTAAAAATTTGATTAAACTGTATTCATCAGTCCATTTTTCCTTTCTTGGAAAAGGTTTGGTGAAAATTTTCTTCTCTACAATTTAAAATAATTCCTTAGCATGTTTTTTTCTATATTATTTCTATTATTTATTTAATACCTGTAGGAACCTATTTTTCCCCTTTTTTTATGGATTGCTGGAAATAAGAGTTGTGTGGGAGCTAGAGGTCTGAGTGGGAACAGGTAGGATTGCTTGGGAGATCAAAAGGAGGGAATTAAAAAATTGTGGATGTTTATCAGAACAGCGCTTCCGGCCCCTCAAAGAACCTCATTTCTAATTGTGGACCAAAAGAAAACACGTGAACGTGGATTATCTTTGTTATCTGGGCATGGCAGGTTAATGGTGCTGGCACAACAGGCACTAGGAAATCCTGTGGGGCTGTGTCATCCCACGGGAACAGTGCCACCAAACAGTGGCACAGCCTCTCTGTGGATTTACAGGGGGCATATGTGGAGGGGTAACTTCTATCGGTCCTTTTCAACCTCTGCTGCACTGTCACCAACAAACAAGGCATGACACAGTTCCCTCCTTTCAGCCCCCTTTGTTCTGCTTTCCCTCTGATCCTTCCTTCCTCCCTTCCCATCCACCCCTCTCCCCATCCACGATGTCCTTCATGGATTACAGCAAGGCATGGGCTAACAAGGCACAGGAGCATTTTGGTGGGTGAGAGGGAAGTGTGCAGATAGATTGGCTGGTTATTGTTTTAACTCCTGGAGTGCCAAACTGGTTTGGATTAGTGGCCCTACCTACCCTTGCACATGCCGTGGTTTGGCCCCTGAGGAATCTGCATGGACAGCATGTCTTACCCCGAGGGCAGTGACTGGCTTCTGCAAATTATGGGGTGTGCTAAGTACTGGTAAATTAGAGGGTTTCAGGAGCTGACCCCTCAGGTACTTCTTCTCCATGGTCTGACAGGTGATGGTACACGGCTCAGAAAGTTCTGCAGACTCTCAGTGGTCCTGTGGGGCGACGCTACCGGCAAATCATTTTTTGTAAGATTTCCTGATAAACTGACTGTCTCTCTGCAGCATTCCTGTGTTTTTTGGATGATGAAATGTGTTGCAACAAGACTGAAGTATCATTTGAAAACTGTCCCTTCTTGCAATTTATTGCAGACAGAAGTGTTCATCATATTTACAGCATTCAATTAGAAGCTCCAGGTTTCACGGAAGGAAGGAATACCTATTCAGTTGGAGTGTGTAATGACACCTATCCAGTTTCACGGGCATTTTATTAGAACTCCTTAATTTCAGCAGGATATTTATAATCAGAAATAAACATTTGCTGTGGAAATGCCTTTTCCTCCACATTTCCAGACACAACGTGTCTTTAGTCAGACAAAGGGCTTTTATTTTCAAGAAATGGTATTTCAGAGCTGGAAATGCCAGCTCCCTGGTGCTGAGATGCAGTTTCTGGAAGTCTCTTCCAGATGTGAAGCTTTAAGGAATTAAGTTATATTGGGAAAATGGATTATCCCTCGTGGAGGGCATTTTATCACCTCGTTAGGTTTAGGAAGCCCAGGTGATAGAAAAGAGTGGAAGAAGGAAATGTTTGTACAAAACGCTTCAAATCACAAAACAGGAAAAGTCTGCCAGATAATATACTCATACCACTGTATAGTCTGTCTCTACATTACTGTATGATTAATATGTTATCACTTAATCAAATGATTGTATAAAGAAGAACAAAAAGACCAGCAAACCTGGGTTTTTGCTGTACAGTATGCTGAGAGAGCCACTAGGCAAATAGCAATGTTCTGGTGGCAGATTGACTCCCCACCACCAGCCAGCTTCCTGACAAAGGAATGCCACCTGAGCTCTTGGACGGGCATCTTTACACTATTTCTGCAGTTGGTTTTCTTGATTTCTGCTTCCCCTGTCCATCTGATCATTCTTTGCCTGTATGTGTGTGTGTGTGTGAGAGAGAGAGAGAGGCAGAGAGAGAGAAAGGAGAGTGTGTTTTGTACATATCATCAGATTTGAGCTTGCCCTCTGAGGATATCAGTGCCCTAATTAGCACAGCAGTATTATGCAAAAGGTAGAAGCATTTCTGGTTCCCTTTAGTCACAGAGAGCTTGCTTATCCTACACACTCTTGTCTCAGAACAAGGGAAGTTTGTTCCTGGTGTAGCTGGTTGGTGTCCCCTCCCTGTGAACGGGACACTCGTTCCTCTTGGGAATTCCTCTCGAGCTTTGAATAAAGTGGCAGCCTGGTTTTCTATAACCCTGTTTACGTCTGTGTCATTGTTTGTTTGCTGCTGGAGTCAAGGCTACAGGTAACACATTAAAAGCAGCCCCTGGTGCACAGAGACTCGTAAAACACACTGCTTGGCTGTAGTTTTTACCTGTATGCAAGGGAGAGCTGTGGGTGTTTGTCTGTGTTGGAGCTCCAGATGTTAAAACATGGTTAAAAGCTCATTGGGATTGTAATGGAAAGTGCTCAGGAATCACAAAATGTCAAATGTTCATTTATAAATCCAGCCTTCTTTAAAATATGAATACCAGTGTAAGCAGCTTTTAACTACATAGCCAGGATCTGTCTTTCCCAGATGTGCCATGTGAGGGAGAGTAACTGTGTGCACACGTAGAGCTGTGCTGGCTGGGACAGCATATATTAAACCCCTTTTTCTTACCCATAAATAGAGACAATTCCAAACCAAACCCCTAGCTTCAAGCTAGCTACAGACCTTAGGGAATTCAAAATCAGAATCTGGATTTGGATCTGAATTTAGCAGCTTAGGCCCATCTGCAATAAATACATACAGGATGAAATGTAGATAACTGAGATATAAGGCTATATAGACTTCAAAGTGCCTCTGATAAAATCATGATAACCACAAGAAAGAAATGGTGTGTGATCTCAGATGAGATATCCCCAAGATGTCTATACAGCTTAATTTTCCCACATTGTGTCCTTTTATCTTCAATGGATAAAAGGTGAATTATTATTATTATAGGCAGTGGAGTAGTAACGCCTGTTATTCAGGTTGTCTAACACTTTCCATTGTTCCCCCTCAGAGTCACTTGCTTATAACTTTTGCAGACTTTAACCTTTGGAGCTGAAGTTTCCCATAGCTGGTGTTTGCCTGGGGTTGAATTCGACAGAGAACAGGTATTCTGCTTTCCACACTGCAGCAACAGTGCTGGCAATAAATCATGTCAACATTTGCTTCTGCATTTGTGAAGTGTCATTTTAAGCTAGCTGGAGAGAGGACAAGGGAGAAAGCAAACAGACAACTTTAAAAGGCTGCACCATCACACTCGGCTTATCGAAAGAGTGATCATGTTAAACCTCAAACGACAGAGTCAGACAGCAGGTGGGTGGGAGATGAAGGAGGGAATGGCATTTTTCACATGATGGCACCTGTGCTTTGCCTCTCATAAGAACAACCCCTGCCTCAATAGAGTAATCCACCTGCTCTAATATCTGCAGGATTCGGTTTCCACATAGCAATACAAAAAAATAAAAGAGGTCTAAGCCTGAGAAATCTGCACAGCCTGAGAGCTGTCCCACATTCCCCACCCAATCAGCAGATAGGAGCTGTGCTCAACCAACCTGCCATGCTAGCTGATAATTATTGTTGTATTAATTGGTGCTGTCCAGACTAGACAGAATGTAAAAGATCCCACTGTGTCCAATAATTAATGTTTTTCCCCTCACTGCAATGTCATTAAGAAGGGGTTCCTCCAAGAAACAAGTAATTGGATGGTTCAGCTTCATTAGGGCATTTTTAGATAAGGTTTGGTCTAGAGACATATAGGAAAGCTTATTATGTTTACTTAGACTGTATTATCTATTGCTAATGTGTTATACTGATTTTGTATCTCCCACATTCTCAGGGATTGTAGTGATAAAAGGAATGCACAAATTATGATTTAAATTAACAGAAATACTGCCTTTAATTTAGTTACATTGAAATGATGAACAAAATGCCATCTCGAAATAAATATCACCAGCATCCTATAAATCTCCCCTTTTCTCAGACACGCAAAGCTATTGTCACAGTAAGACAAAAGTCAGATTTTACTAATTAGAGATGAGCATAGTGGAGCACTCTTGTTTTGGCAATTATCTGAGCAGCTTTGGAAGCTGGAATGTGTAAATCTGGTTTTGGAAATAACTTTGAAAAGAAGACTAAGGGGCTTTTTCAGGGGTATCACTTACGTGGTCATGTATGACTTTATTATTCTGCAAAGATGCCTTGGGAATCTGACTCACATGAAAACTTGATATGCCAGTGAGCTGTAGACCAGGATGTGGCGGATTTACACAGGAAACATATATGGCTACTCAAAACAGCTCTGTTTTACCACAAAGGAGCTTTGCACATGCTTTGCAAGGATTTTATGTGGGAGCTTAGTCTCGAACACAGCACAGAGCCAGTTTTTCACAACCCAAAGTTACTCCTGTTAAATTTTTTTTAGAGCAACTTAGCCAAACTGGTCCCAGTCACAGCTGCATCCTTCTTAATCTCATCACAAGACACAGATCTCCCACTAGGAAATGATAATCCACAGTTTAGTGTCTGTATTATGCTTAGTGCAAACACAAGAGACCGCATTCATCACAAAGTAATTCTCTAAATATGAGAGATCTTGTTACAACAGGGATGCCCTTGGCCCAGAGGGTGTCAGATAGTGAGAGGGACTCATCACGCCGTGCTAAATAAAAGCAAAGAAAAACATCGTCAGGGGACGTATCAGAGACCTGGAGGATTTCTCTTGGTCCTTGTGAAGTTATTGTGTGGGTCAGCATTCTCAGTGAGTTCTAGTTGTGCAAGGGATACAGAACCAGAACCCCATCTCAAGTATTTACAAACCTAGAGCCGTTCCATTAGCTTCTCACTGTGGCACACAAAAAAAGAACTTGCTTCCTCCCTCCCTGCCAGATAGGTCTTTGCCAAGAATCCTGCAGATTGACAGCTCTGTGCAAACTGCTGCCATCAGTACTATTTTAAAAACAAGAATTCTTATAAACAACATGCAGGACTTGCCCAGACAAACGTCTAAACCCGTCACAGTAGGTTCATCTCCCGCAGAAGTGAACACAGCTCCAGGAAAGTCACCACGGCATGATTTTCTGCAGTAACAGGGTATGATTTTAGCTATCGTATTTCATCAGTTTAAATTATCTTAAAAAGGAACACAGCTTTGTTTCCTGTGCACAGCCTGCCCCAAAGCCTCTGGACCCCTGTGTGCTGCAGGATAGTGCCGAGGAAATCACGTGTAATTCTGCTGCAGTCGGGGGTGTTACACCAGCACAAATCACAGCACAATAACGTCCCTGGTGTCTCAGGTTCCTCAATAAGATTCAAGAAAGTAAATTCTATTAACATGTGTAGAAATGTGTCTTTCTCATAATGATATGACTATAAACTTTTGTACTTGAGAACGGTAGCAGAGAGACCCCTCAGAAGCCAGATATTGATAGCTCGCTCTGTGTTTAAAGATGTCAACAGAATACAATGGTTCTCAGCATCCCTATTAGTTATCTTTAGTAAGAGAGAAGAAGATTTAAAGTAGGGGAATGAGGTTTGCAATGTAACAAGATAAAGTCATCTTCTGCAGTCTAGAGGATTTCTTTAATCTTATTTTTAGAGAAGAGCTGAGGAGCTTTTGCAAAACCGGCTTGTTTGGATTCAATTCCTATTTTATCTCATCCATGAAAGTTTAGAGTTGAAGCGGGAAACAGATAAAAGTTTTGAGCAAACTGAGGTGGTTTTACATTGCTCTCATCAACCTTCTTAATCAGGTTTTGCTTTTGTAAAACCAGTTTTAATCCAGATCTCTCCTTATCCAGTCTACCAGAACAAGAGGGATGCTTACAAAAGTTTGAAATTAAGGGACATTTTTTTTAATGGTAATATATTGTCTTCTAGCTTACATCTAGAAAATTGTTGACTTTTTTTTTCATTGACAGTAGAAGGGGCTTATAGTCATAAGCAAAAATATTTTATTTCAATTATTTCATGAGGAAATTTCTCCAAAAATTAATTTTGCCCAGGGAGAATTTCAGCATTGGACAAGGCCCTCTTGTACTTTACAGGATTTTTTTAATATTTCAACCAATATGAATACTTTGAATCCAAACAAGAAAGGTAATTTTCAAGAATCAGAAGCTAGTCTGCATTCTACTTTTCAGGCCCGTGATCTTAATAAACAGACAAACTTCTCTGTATCCAGAGTGAGTTTATGTATCAATAGGCATACACAGGAGCAGTGGGGATAAGAAGTAAAATATTTTCTTTTTAGTTGTATAGAATACAATCAGGACTCTCTTTTTTCCTCTTCCAACATGATATAAAAGATTTATCACTGAAAGTCTCTGCTAGGAACATCTTCTTGCGTGATGGAATTGGTTATCTGCTCTAAAATATGCAACAGTCCAATCAACAGGGGGAAATAGAAATCCCTTCAGGTAAGTTTTTCTAAATTGACAGTTTCTGCTTACCATTGCACTGGTTCTCTGTGAACAGAATCCCAAGCCCCCAGAGCTGTCAAAGAACCACCAAACTTCTCCATTTCTCAGTAGCTGAATGAAACATGAAAGTTGATAGATTTTGCTGCAGTCATTCACCATGGCCTTTGATCAAGAAAAACGTTTCCCTTGTGTGTCCCCTCCTTCTCTTCAGGGAGAAACAGGTAAATCAACACTCATCCTTCCAGATTGCTTTGCATTATCTGATTCATTCGATACTGCCAAATATTTTTGTCTTGTCTCCAAAAAGCTCCTGGGGAGAAACGTTACAGTCCTGAAGGACCTCAGGCCGTTTCTGAAAGCCTGAGCATTCTTAGCATTTGTTCCTACATCCCTAAAGTTCCTGCAGGCAAAGATTTACAAGCTCTGTCCTTTGCCTGATATTGTTCAACAAGGAAGCTGCTGGAAGAACAAGAAAGACAGAGTGGTTTAAAGTGCCAGGAGTTAGAAGGTTATACCTACTTGTACATCTCCCTGCTATCAGAGCCAGCATCTCACAGATCTGTCAGTGCTCAGCTGCAGTGAACATGTGGAGTCCCATCGAGGGGAACGCCCTGGCTGACAGCCAGGGGAGGGGGTGCTTGGGAAGGCTTGGTCCCTGATGGTCAGGGGGCTTTGAGCTGCAAAGTCAGCCTTGGAGCAGATTCAGCGTGCTTGCATGGCTCGTGGAGTGATGGCCAAAATCAGCTGCCTCTGCACCAGCCCCAGGGGTGTGATCCACTTGGATCCTGCCACAGTGATTCAGAAGCAGATGAGCTCCAGACAATATTGCTATAATTTGTAGAGAGGAATAAAACCACAAATGCTGGTAAGAACCATAATTCAGCAGTCTGTTTGCTTAACAGTAAAGGTCAGCTCTCCACACCAGGGGCACATAGGAGTCCAGTTTAGATTCTGCCTTTTCTATTCAAAATTAGATGCCCTTAATTCTTCATAAAAGCATTACCTTCACTGCCAACGGACTCATCCAAAAGTATCAATCAAGCAAAAATTTAAAACCCCAGAAGTAATGAAGTGATTTCTCACAGATTTTTTTATTGCTATTCCTCTCCTTACATACTTGGGGTGCTCTCTAGCACTGCCCACAGGGTACCTGCACCAGCTCAATCCTACAGCATGGCTCATTAAGTGCTCTAAACCCAGAAAGCCTGTGTAAACAGTTCTCCTTTTATCTCTGCTGTGTTGAGCTCCTGTATTACCACAAGGAAAATGCGTTTTGATTACCAATGGAATACATGATTGTCCAGCATTTGCTATTGTTTGTTGCAGCTTAAACTGAAACCCTTCTACAGCAATCACACAGCCAGACTGAGTGCTTTGAGAATTTGTTTGAAAACAAATCCTCTGTGCCTCGGGCAATCTGGACACCGACACCCACCGTTAGGAGAATAGAAAGAAACTTAGGAGGGAACATCTCCCGGTGCTCACTGCCAGCCCTTGAATTACTGGGAAGGCATTCCTACAGAAAGGGCCTCCAGTCAAGGCAGTGAATGGAAGAGCTGCCTCCAGAAAAATCAATTCTGTGTGGTAAGAACCCAGTGCCTCTGTTCTGGAGGCCTTCCTTCTTTGAAGCTGAAAAATCAAATGAAGCTTCAAAACTTCATCTCATCTCTAAATTGTCATAAATCTTATTTGTGCTATGAAAGGAAACAAAGTAGACTGAATGGATAATCAATTGGCTGATGTGCTCTGGAAGTCTTGCAGCTTCTGAGTACAAGGAAAATCCCTTCCCTTGTCTCCAGAAGGTACTTTATTTTTTTGCATTGCTCGGGGTGCTCCCAGTTTTCACAAAGAAGGGAATATCACATGCTGATACTTGTGGAATCATTTTTATTTACACATGACTAGATTGGAAAACGAGCCAGCTTTATTTCAAGAGAATAGGCAACACCATGAGGAAAAAGAAAGCAAGGATAAAACCCACACTGATTGCAAATACAATAACTGATACACAGGCATACACACAAAAAGGAAATTGAAGAATGGAATCTGACCCTCCTTGAAATGTAAACTGTATACAGATTTACTTCTAAAAATGAACAGATGTTTCTGAGATTAGGGGAAACTACTGTATAAAACCTCTGCTGGGTGCCTAATATTTTAGATTCCACAGCCCACGGTTCCTTGAAGTCCAAGTTTCAAACACTCCATTTTCTAATGACCTGTGAAACTGTCCAAAAGAAGCATAACTTGCTGCATCTCTCCAGGTCCTGATCTTATATTTAATCATCATTATCAGAGATCACTTGCTGGCATGAGACCCACTGCTGTGTCTTCTCGTTCTGTAACATTGCGTAACTTCATCACTGGCAGCCCTGGAAGGAAGACAAGCCTGGGTGATAAATAGCACACGTTTCCTCCAGCAAAATATGCACAGTCAAATTCTTCATGAGACATCAAACAAGACTGCAGTGAATGCACGTTGCTACACTGATGTAATTTTTTTTAA
Source organism: Pipra filicauda (assembly GCF_003945595.2). NCBI lineage: Eukaryota > Metazoa > Chordata > Aves > Passeriformes > Pipridae > Pipra > Pipra filicauda. Next base: position 331,206 of record NW_024104687.1, on the reverse strand, counting down.
AGTGTTGTCTGCAAAGGGCAAAGAAACTCCAGAAGGAATCATGCAAGGTTTTACCTCCTCCCACCTTTTGAATGGCTGGGAGCTGGAGTCTTAAACCCCTGACTGGCTCACTGGTAAAGAGGGCTTATAATACATTTTACTCATTTCATACATATCCAGTGCCTGAGAGAGGCACTTCAGTGTGAATGTTACATCTGCTGCTCAGTCCTCAAGTACCCACTCAGGGCCATGAAAGTACTTGATGAATTTGGGGGTTTTTAAGGGCTATTTCCAAATAGAGCATTATTATAGGACCTTTCAACTACAATGCCTGCTTGAAAAGGTTTCAAATAGTGAAATCTATGTTCTATTGACGTGCCAAGGGACTTGGAAGATAGCTGTGGGGATGACTGCACCTTTGTGTTTACTCAGTGCCTGCTGATCCAGCAGCCAGTAACGTAACTGGAGCTGTACAAGGTGTGTGCTCTGTCTCATGCTGTGATGTGAAACTGCTGCTTTCCAAACCACCAGAAGTAGCAGAACATACTGGTCTCATCTTCAAAACAGCTCTGCCTTCACAGAACTGCAAAATTCAGTCAGCCTTCCACAGTTCCATCCCTAGCACCTTTCAGAGCAGGACAAAACACGTGCTTATCCAGATACATGTAAATATAAACATATTTTACATGTATATATCTATGCACACAAAAGAGGAGTCATGCTGTTTTCGTGAGCAGGCTTACTCAAAATGTTGTGGGGGTTTTTAATTGAATGAAACAAGCCAATTTGGGAGTTATTAAAAGCAATTTAGAATTCTTCATACACCTCAACTGTGTAGTACTGACTCCAAAGCATGTCAGCTGTGCCTGGGAAATGTGTTTGTAATATTGATGCAACAACACTGCCCACTTTTGTGGTGGCTAATGAAGAGATAAGCCACGAAAGAAGTCCAGTGCTCCATGGACTTCTGCAAAAACTGAACTGGGAATCTCTGATGAGTCCAGAAGAGGCAAAAGAGATACTTCTCCATTTAAACATCTCCTTTTTACCATAGCTGATTTCTGAACAGTAACTGAGTTTTGCATCATATTTATAACACTGTTGAATGTTTTTTTATCTAAAGTCTCTATGACAAGTTGATACTGTTATTAAATAACACAGTTTCATGATAATATAAGTATTTACTGGTTTATATAGATAAATAATTTCACTTCCCTGTATATTTTTCTCTGAATAAGATCTTTAGCTAGAATTATTACACTGAAGAATTATTGTACTGAAGCTGAGACACCAGCTGAAAACTGGGTGGTCCTTAATACACAGAATTAATAGAGCTACACATGTGAGCCAAAGACCACAAAAGCGTCTTCAAAACTTCAGATTACTTCAAAACTTCAAATTACTTCAAGGAGGCTTGGATCAGGCCAGAAACTGATGGATAGAACTTAGTCTCAAATTATTTTAGAGATTTATTATTTTAGAGACTTATTCAAATTATTTTAGAGACTTATTCACCCTCCTTTTTTTCTCCTAGGACTCTTTGAAATCTGTACATAGTTAAAAAAATAGAGCCAGAAAATAAAAATCATGAATGAAAGAGTGTTTGGGGTATTTAGAAATCAAAACAGTGGTTTAAAACATACATAAGTACAAAGAGCACCTGGGCACATCCATAATACAAGGCAGGTGTCTAATGAAAATTATAGTGTTGCTAATTTACTCTGAAGCTTCTTGTCTATTTATAGCCTTCAAAGCACCTCCATTGTGAAGATGGGAAGCACCACGGTTTGATTACCTTTTATGTGCATTACATATGTAGTGCAAAATGATGTAATTGCTTGATTGTTCCTATTAGACTTTTACAATATATATATATAAACAGTATGGCATTATACATAAATCTAACAGGCAAAACAATTGACATTAAAGCCTTTGTGTGAATTCACAAATGAATCCAAAGCAAAGGTGGTGCCAACTGTCTCCCAGTGTGATTTCCACTCTCCATCCTGCACCTGGTATTTTACAGGCAGGGGCAAACTGGGTGATGTTTGCAAATGCCCCAAAGGCTCAGAGAGCTCCCCCTGCTCCCAGCGCGCTCTCTGCTCTCAGAAACCAGCAATTAACTTCAGGGGGCTCCTGAAGTGTGGGGGATCCTTGAGATGTGCCATGTGTTGACATTCTCTGGCTGATCTAAACAGCCTCCCGTCACCGAGGAGGGTATGTTTGCTATTTGAATTATTTAGGAGCTTGTTAGGTGAATTATAAAGCAGCACTTTGCAGCATTAGTCTGATATTGTCTGATCTTCAATTGATTAGGTAGGCTTCCTGGATTACCTGCAAAGGTTTGGATAAAACAATACAGATTCTGGCAATTTGTGTGCAGAGCTGGAGTTTCAAGCCATATTCACCAAAAGGTGGGGAAAGAAGTTTTCTCTTAGCATTTCTTCTAAAAACACTAGGCTGCTGTACTTTTTACACACAAACTGGCAAAGTAGGTTTGTCTGGAGATGTCCAAGGGCAACAGAGGAAGTGATTCATTCATTGAATTTAAGAAGCAGCAATATTTTTATGAGTTTTAGCAAGTATTTGTGCGGTGAGAGTTTATGTGGGGGAAAAAAATGGCAAAGTCTTGCACGTGGCAAGGACTAAGGAAGAGATAAAAACAAAGCATATTGGATTTGCACAGGAGGAAACCATCAGGCCTAAGATGGAGTCAAACAAAGGTAGTGGATGATAAATGAGATGATGTGGAAGAAAGCGTTAATGCAAGAGGAAAAGAAACACAGAGGGGGAAGAGACAAAGGAGCAAATCTAAGACAAGATGCAAAGAAAGGTTGAAAAAAATATAAAATAAAGGAAAAACACAGAGCAATATTTTCAAAAGATTTGAGAGTAACCCATAAAGCCTCACAGAGCTTAAGCAGTTCCTGCTTCTTTTTTCTTTCTCACTGCTTTGTTAGTTCTGTGCTACCGGCCATCACTTCTAACAAAAAATGTCAGAATATTGGCTCACTATAAACATAATTAGCAGATTTAATGCTTCTGCCACTGCAGGGAAGAACAAGAAATCTCTGATCTTTTCTGACTGGTCGTTTAGTGAAGCACAGGAATGAAATGTGTCAGTCTTTCAGGATGGGGATGAGAGGCTGGCCATGAGCTGGCTGTGTGTGCTCACAGCTCAGTTGTACCCCGGGCTGCATGCAGAGCAGTGTGGGCAGCAGGGCAAGGGAGGGGGTTCTGCCCCTCCACTCCTCTCTCATGAGACCCCCACTGCAGAGCTGCCTCCAGCCATGCTGGTCCTCAGCACAGGAAGGACATGGAGCTGCTGGAGTGAGCCCAGAGGGGCACCAGGATGATCAGAGGGATGGAGCACATCCTGTGAAGAAAGGCTGAGAAAAGTGAGTTTTTCAGCCTGGAAAAGAGAAATCTTCAGGGTGACCTAATTGGGGCCTTTCAATACCTGAAGGGAGCCTACGAGAGATGGGGTGAGAGTTTTTGCAAGGGCATGTAGTGACAGAATAAGGGGCAATGGGTTTAGACTGAAAGACAGTAGGTTTAGATGAGGAAGAAATTCTTTCCTGCAAGGGTGGGGAGGCCCTGGCACAGGTTGCCCAGAGAAGCTGTGGCTGTCCCACCCCTGGAAGTGTCCAAGGCCAGGCTGGATGGAGCTTGGAGCAACCTGGGCTAGTGGAAGGTGCCCCTGCCCAGGGCAGGAGATTGGAATATGATCATTAAGGTCCCTCCCAACCCAAACCATTCTATGATTCCATGATTCTGTTAATGGATGTAGCTCCCATTAAAAGCCACACTTGCATTTATTTTAAAAAATGAGGCACAGTCAAGTAGCACTTCCTTGGACCCTGTGATGGTCACATTTTGAGATCATCACACAGTACATATCTCAAGATTACATGGGACTGTATGTACCCCTATATGCACTATATGTACATGGGACTGTGACTTCCACCCAGTGAGATGCTGGGTCCAAGCAAACTCTAGTGAACAGAAATTGGGTAATAAAAATGTGTTACCTGGCAGAACAAGATACTTTTCTTTGTGATTGATTTTTTTTTGGGGGGGCGGGGGGGGCAAACAGTGAAGAAATATGGCAAAGGGACAAAGCTCTGCAACATTGCTGAGAGGAGCTTGCAGAGCTGTGGAGGTTGCTACCCTGACCACAGGATGAGCACACACATTCCTGTGAATTAAGGAGACAACTTTCTTTCCAGTTGCAGACCAGTACAAACTCTGTAAATCCTGCAAACAAACCTGGCTTCTTTATCCTGAGCCAGATTCAGCATCTTTCCTGAACCTACAACCCACTAAAGTCAACCTTCAAACAAATTCTCCTTTTAAAGCTGTAAAAAGCCTCACATCATGCTCCATAATCAACAAGGATGAGCAACCCAGACAAACAGTTATATGGCTTTTAGTCTCATCCCAAAACACCAGAGGCTCCGTTTCCATGTGCTGTGCCAGGCGAAGTGCTCAGGGTTGGTCCTGTGGACCCCCAGGGCACGCTGGTGGCAGCTGCCCTCCTCCCACCGAGCAGCATCAGGGCTTAAACTTTATGCACCAAGGCTTTCCTATTGTTTCTTTGTATGGCCAAACCCAGGAGGGTGCTGGGGACACCCCTGCCCACCCTGGAGCGCTGTGGTCATGTAAGAGCTCGGCCCCCAGCCCCCCCAGTCCGGTTGGATGTCACCCACCCTCACCTCACACGGGGAGAGGGAAGGGCCAGAGCCCTGTGCTCCTTTGCACAGCAACACGTATCCATCTGCTGATCTCTGCAGAACGGAATTGTGAGCATCACTGTCCCACCTTTGCTCAGCTGGGAGTGTCACTGTCCCACCTTTGCTCAGTTGGAGTGTCACTGTCCCACCTTTGCTCAGTTGGAGTGTCACTGTCCCACCTTTGCTCAGCTGGGAGTGTCACTGTCCCACCTTTGCTCAGTTGGAGTGTCACTGTCCCACCTTTTGCTCAGCTGGGAGTGTCACTGTCCCATCTTTGCTCAGCTGGGAGTGTCACTGTCCCATCTTTGCTCAGCTGGAGGTCACTGTCCCACCTCTGCTCACAGTCTTTGTCCCACACTCAGTTGGAGTGTCACTGTCCCACCTCTGCTCAGTTGGAGTGTCACTGTCCCACCTCTGCTCAGTTGGAGTGTCACTGTCCCACCTCTGCTCAGTTGGAGTGTCACTGTCCCACCTCTGCTCAGTTGGAGTGTCACTGTCCCACCTCTGCTCAGTTGGAGTGTCACTGTCCCACCTCTGCTCAGTTGGAGTGTCACTGTCCCACCTTTGCTCAGTTGGAGTGTCACTGTCCCACCTCTGCTCAGTTGGAGTGTCACTGTCCCACCTCTGCTCAGTTGGAGTGTCACTGTCCCACCTCTGCTCGGTGCTGGTGCTGCCGGCGAGGGGAGCGAGGCAGGGGGGTCTGGAGTGGTGGTGTTACAGGAGAGGGAATGAAATAAAGCACAGTAGTGCAGAACTCCATCAGTTTATAACACTCACTGAATTACAACCAGCAGCCTTAAATTAACAGGGTGTAAATAATTGCATGCTACTCCTTTCGTGTGTCCGCGCGTTTTTTCCCAGCAATTATTTATTTTTCTCTCTTCCCTACTGCTCTGAATGCAGTTATTGACAAGTAACAAGGTATGGATTGTTATTGCGGGTTTTTTTGTCATAAATCCCTGTAGACATTTACTTAGCATGAATTAAATCACAATCATGTGTCATTTATTTTGCATAAAATGAGACATAAGTAGTCTTAATCATATAGCTGTAGAAAGAACAACCACACCATTGTTTCCCATATTTGAACAATAATTCTATATTTAAACTTAAATATTATAATTAGCAGCTTTGTTTGCCTTGCTTAGAAGTAAGATAGGTAAGATTGACAACTCACTTTTGACACCAGACATTAGATTTAATAAGCATAATTTTCATTTATTTAAGTCTAGACTGATTTTTTATCAATGTATTTATTGTAGAAAGCAAATGTACATAAAGAAAGTTGGCATATTTGTGAAGAAAGCTGAAATGACTTTTATGTGTTGCTTTGTCCAACTGATAAAATACCTACTGGCACAAAAATACCTATAACGAGCTGAAATCACACCAAACTGTAATTGACATGTGATTTTAAAAAATGCTCAAAGTAATAATATACTATCTCCTAAGTAAAGATTCTTCTGTTCACTCTTTATCCATTTCCAAGAATCTTTTTGTCATGTAAATTTGCATTGATTAGTTTTTAATTTGAGTTTCTAAAAATGTGCTCTGAATACTTAATTCTGGCAAAAGTACATATTTTTTCTTTTTTTTTTTTTTTTTTTGCTAACATTAATAACAATAATTGGAGCCCACAAATGGAAATCCTTGATGGATATTTTTTGTCATACACACAAACTGCGCTGCTTCGAGGATCTTTAGTTGTGCTGAAAGACTTCTATTAGTTACCTATGCTGGTAAATGTAAATTTCCAGGGAAAAAGGAATACAGGTATTTAAGTCCCAGACCTTCTCTGCTAGACCAAAAATCCCAGTGTGACACACGAGTGAGTGGTAATTTAGCCCGAGGTCTGATCTGTGACCGCGAGGAGTGAAAGCCCTTTGCTGGCACAGAGAGGCTGCTCTGGGAGAGGAAGGGTCGGGCTCTGCAGAGGGAAGGGCATTTCCTGACACTCAGGAGCCAAAACCTGATGTGGAGGAGCTGTTTGTCCAGCAAAAGTGGACCTGAAAGCGAGGTGGGCTTTGCTGCTGCTCCCTTGAAGGGCTTTGCAAAGCCAAGAGCTGCCCCATCAGTCACAGAGAGGGGACGTCTGGGCAAAAGGTGCCTGTTCAGCTGCAAATAAAATCACTGACAGCATAGTGTGCTTCCAAAATTAACAGCAAATCTGGAGAGAGAAACTGCCATCAGACGAGAGAGGCAAGGGGCAATAAGCTAAATAAAAAGCTGTAAGCTTTGAGTCTCAGCAAGCAAAAAAAAAAAAAAGGTTAAATAAATTAGTATTTTAGGAAAGTATAGAATACAGATATTTGTGTAAAGTTTGAGGTTTTCTCCAACCATACCTTATAAACACAGCTTTAAGGTTTTGTTATTTCTATTTAAGATGTTAGAAGACACTTCACAAAGAATACTTGGTTTTGATGTATTTTTTAAAATCAAGGTAGACAATTAATTTCCTCTTTCTGGACATCCAAAACCTCATTTGTTTTTTATAAAATTACATTCGTCGCTGTAAATTTTATTGTTCTTACATTACTTTTGAAGCAAGCTTTTCATTTCTTTCCTCCTTTAAAGCAAAAGCATATCAAATATTACAGTATAAGCATAAAAACAAATGTTTGAAATAATCTAAAGATTAAACTTTATTTTTCTTAGTTGATTGTATTATTTGAACAGTAATATTTTCAAAAAAAAATTATTCATCTGCCTGATGAAAGAAAGTACCTGATACATATTTTTATTCAAATATTACTCCCGTGGAATATTGGCAACATTTTATGTTTTAGCCTAAGCTACAAATTCCTTCAGAACAAATCAAATGTCTTTAAAGAATATTTCCGTTTGAAAAGGAATTAAGCTTTCCTGAAAGAATTTTAAAGGTTGTGATATTCGCAGTCTGATAAAGCAGCACCTTTAATGAAATTCTAATTAGCAATTTCATGCACTTTGCTATTAGTCATATCAGATTAGTGCACATTTTCACAGCCTTCCTTTAATTAAGTGCACTTATTCCAAGTTTCAAACACTTTCCTTATAAGATGAAAACTGTGCTGAAACGTTATTTAGTAAACAGCAGACGTGTGAAAGTAGAGGTGGGGATCCATGGGCTGAGGGACACTTCCAGACCGTCCCCAGATGTGCACACACGGTTGTGGCTCCGCAGCTGCCTCGGGGGCTTTGTTTGCTCCTGGTTGTTTGTGTGCCTTTTGCACGTGCCTTTAGGAAGAGCAGAGAGGTGGAGTCCGGTTTTTCGAAAGGCTCCGGAGGTGCTGGGAAGTTTGGAGTGGCTGACTCGTGTGCACGTTTCAGATTCAGACAAGAAAAACTACATTTGTGCTTTAAAAATTCCGAGAGTGCAGCTGCAGCACCCGGCCCTGCTCCCCTGGGCATCACCTCCCGTCACTGTCACAGCAGAGGGTAAACCCAGCACGTGGACCACTGCCTTACCCACCCAAACCATCAACATTCCCACACACTGTAGTGGAATAGGTTAGGCCTTATCTCTCGTGTAAGGATATTGCATTGCAAAGGCAAGTACTTCTAGAACACTGTACGTAACACTCATCTCTCTGCAAGCTGATTAACTCATGGTCAGCCTTGTAAAAGGTGAGAGATTACCAACACAGCATTAATTCTCAGAACACCTTGTTTTGCATGATAGGAGCAACACAGGGAGTGATTTAACACACATAATGATAAGCAAGTCTATTATGTGCCTGCAGATAAAGAATATAACGCATTTCTTCCGCTTTCTGCAACGCGTAGCAATAAAAACACCAACGTGATCGTTTTTCACATTTTCCTTAGTTTTTTTATATATGTGAGTGTTTTCTCATTTTCCAGAGCACGACATTTTATGTTGGTTTTAAATGCTCCTTCCCAAGCACTGCTCCTCAGGTCTGTCATGTTCCCGGATTTGCATTTTATTGTATTAGGTAATTGCACATGTTTTTAAACACGTTCTCTTGCTGATGTCATTCATTCAGACTGTAACATTTCTGACATATTTAGGTAGTCCCCCAGGCCTCATAGCCCTCTTAGCAGGGTCCTTTCAGTGAGGGGTGTTTGCTTTATGATTACTGACTGACATCTCAATAACTTGGAACATATTGAGCAGTGCATATCTAGTGAGCAGCTTTTTTAAATGCATGGTCCACTTTGTCAAGTCATGTGTGAGCCATAATTTAGGCTAATAATTACCAGACATGAATGCTATGAAACATTGATGTCTACACTTTTTTTCCCCCTTAAGTACTGAATTTTAATACATTCAGAAAAGGTTTTCCTAAGGCCAAGATAAGCCCCCCCAAAAGCTCATATGGAAGCACTTTAAAAGTGATAAATGATTTGGAATCTACACTGTCTACTGATGTACGTCTCAGGAAAGAAAATTAGAGCTAACAGGTGTTAGATAGGGAATGGTGAAGCATTTTAATAGAATTGTCAAAATGTTTGTCCCAGATGCTGACACTAATGCATGCAACAAGAAATGTAATGCTGCACTGCCATTAAATGATTGCTTGTTTAAATTTCAAGTGGATGGCAGGAGATCCTAACTTTGTGCACTCTTTCTCTGTACAGGCCATCCGTCCTGTGCTTTCCTCTGTGATTTGCATCAAAGTGTAATGGTTATATGGCTCACGTCTGCATGCTTTAAATAATCCATGCCTGTCAAATTTCATTTTTTCCTCTCAGATCAGAACCATCATAACCCCTTCTCTGCCAGCCTTGAAGTCACTACAAATATATTTGTACATTTGAGGGAAAATAGTTTAAATACTGTGAGTTAAGGGGTAATTAATCTTTGAATTATTTTCTTACTTCAAATGTGTTTACTAAGTAATCTGCATGAACTTGTAATTATTATGTATTTGTGAGGTATTTTCCATGTAATCACAAAGTAGTTACTTGGTCATATGCATCCTGTAAATTATAATGATACTGGGGGAAGGGATACAAGGAGGGGAGCTCTGCTGCCTATGTTAAAAAGCTTTTCCAGAAATCTTTGGAATTCTCCTCCGTGAGGGAGCCTGAAAAGGCGGGAAAAGCACGTCCTTTAGAGATTACTGTGATTTCTGCCAACAAAAGAGATTCAATATCCATGTACAGTTCGGCTGGGTGAGGGGGTAGAGGGGGGCACAGATAGTGACATTTTTCTAATATCTCTTGTTTTAACAGTAAATCATTAATTTAAAAGTTGCTGTTATTTTTCAGAGGAATCGCAGCAGTTTACAGGCTGCTGAAAGCTCAGCATCCATTCATGCCTCAAAGACAAAAGGGAGATTTCTCTGTCTAATCTTTGCAGAAGCCTAAATAGGATGTAGCCTGTAGTCAGCCCATCTCGGGCTGTAATCTTGTCAGAGCTCAGCACACATGCTTAGGCGTGTTCTCACACACACAGCACTGCAGCCCCACGCTAATAAAGCCATTTCCCCGGCGTGGCTGAAAGCAAGTGAGCAAGCTGGGTGCTTATTGCCATTTTAAAATACCTGGGAGACTGTAAACATGCATTTGGACAAATGAACTGGTTGGAGGTGAGCACTACAGCGGGGCAGGTTAGAGATGTGAGAGGAAGAGCCTTGGATATCCTGTCACAGGGGAAACCTCCTGTGCTAGAAGAGCAGGGCTGGTTCATCCATAACTGGCATCTTATCTCTCCACAGAGCCCTTGGTAAAAAACCAGTGTCTCTTTGGAAGCTTTTCCTTACAGATGAGATATAAAAGCAGCGCCTGCCTAACCACTTATACACACTTAATAATCCCGCAGTGCTTTCCAAAAGAGGAAAATATTAACCCAGGCACCACAACAATATTCTGCTTATTTATAACCCTCATACAATTCAAATTGAATCTGGTGTAATGTTATTTTTGACTTCCTGACCCAAATTTGTTCATGTGTGTGTAGCTCTGAGCTGTTAAGCAGGTGATTGCTCCGGTCCAACAGTAGATCCATCTCTCTGGTGCCTTGGAAGAGATTCCTTAGGCTGTGTTTCAGTGAGCCTCTCCTGGAAAACGTGCCGTATGTAAAACCACTGGCTGAGCACGACACAGGGCCATTTTTACGGTACACACACATCCTTAGTTTCCTGTGGCTGCATCATTGCCAGAGCCTGCAGATGGAGAGAGGCTCTCAAATCCCTCTGTTGGTAAAAAGGCGAAAGTGCTCCAGGAATATTTTCCTCTCCTTTTCTCTCTCCCCACAGCTCCCTTAGGCAGTGTCCAGCGTCTGTGCGATTGCAGAGTGCGTTGCTCTGTGTGCCAGAGCCGGGAAACGCACTCTCATTTCACAAACAAACGCTCGGGACCTGAAGGGTCTCTTGGTTCCCGTCCTGTCCTGGGAGAGCCCCAGTGGCAGGGACTGTCACCTGCTGGAGCTGCAGCATTGTGGAGAGGGGTCCCCTCAGACCTTGCCTGCTCTGCAAATTATCGGAGCCAAAAAACCTGTAGGTGAGGCAGAAGAGATGGCTCACTGGGGGCTGCACAAACATCGCCCTGGACACACCCCAGTGGCAAGTGGGGCTCGGTGTTGGGGGTGATGTGGGGGGGATTCCTGTAGCAGCTGTACTGGGGCAACCAGAAATAAGACTCTGGAAGGTAAAGTTACTGGAAGAGCAGACTGTCTCACCTGCTTTCTGCTCCTCTTTCTACTGCAGTGCCCCCTGAGCATGTCATGGCCTTCCCCTGCTCGTGGATTATTTCAGTGCATGAAAACAAGGACATTCATCCGAGAAGGCCACCTGAGGATGGGGCATCTGGTGTACCCAGATTTCAGGTTAAAGGCTGAAGCAAATTTAGTGACTAGTCAAGTAAAGCTTGTGCCATGCTTGAATCAGCCCTCCTTGCTCTCACCAACCACCTGGGACAGGGCTGCTCCTAAAACTCCAGGAGAACAAGCCACTTACCAGCTCTGCACTTGCCCTTGTGATGTGCTGCAGGGCTGAACAGAACAGAAAGTCTGCATCTGCTGGGGCGTGGCATCTGCTAGGCACCTATTTCTCATTTCCTCATCAGCACTGTGGTAGAGTCACTTCAGTGGGCATGGCATGAAATATCTTGTCATCATTCCTCCAGAAAGTAGCATGGTCCTCCCCAGCCTCTGGTCCCAAGCAGTTATAGGAGTCTGCTTGCTGTCACATGATTGTGTGAAATTAAATGAGCTCCAACTTCCATTTATGAGTTTTTACAAGCAATGATACGGTGAAAGATTGCTTGAAAACTGTGCCCACACATTTCTGTTTCTGACTGTCCTAACAAGCAGCCATAAGATGTTTTTAAATGCATGTTTTACAATACAATGCTGGGCTTGTACATTTTATTTCAGTGTCAGTGCATTTTAGAAACTCTTTTTTGTGTGGTTTTTGCAGCCAATTATTATTTCCATGATTTTTTTTACCTTTGTTATTACAAAGGTGTAGCTCTTGATACAATAAATGCAGAACTGAGCCCAGGCAGAGTCAGATTTTGGATCCAACAAGCCCGTTGATGTGAAGTTCCACAGTCAATTGGTTCTGGTAGGGAGAACTGTTGGATGACAGTGAGAAATTGTCATGTCTCTCTGAAAGAGCAGTCTCACTGGGACTTGGGACTATAATCATGCTGGAGAACCTCAAGATTATACTGCTAAAGAAGCAGAGGAAGCCTTGTTTTCATTTCTGCTCCAGAACCAATTCAAAACATTGGAAATTTTTCACAAACATAAAGGGAGAAGTAGGAAAGCACAAACAAGGTGTACAAGATTCGAACCTTTTGATCAGTTCATCACACTTGTTAGAGTTTTGAATTTTATTTTTTTTTTAAATTTCAATGCCTAATACACAAGGGTTGAATAAAATGTCTTTGGGAAATCATAATACTTCTAAGTTCAAAAGATTTTCTAGGAATGCTCCAATCCAGTACTTCACAGTGGCTGTGTAAATAACCTGTGAAGCTTTTACACTTGAAGGAAACAGCCTACTGTCACAGAAGAATGTTACCTCAGACCCTCTCCCCCTGCATTGTGCTCTAACAGAGGGATGTTTCTATACAGGGTTTCCCTTCCCCTAAGTGCTGCTATGGATGATTCTGGTAGACCTTGATCACTCCCTGCAGCCCCCTGTATCAAGGAAGCACAGTTATTTGGTTCCCTCTCAAACTGTGCTGGAGACCATGTCAAATTGCCCCAAAGAAGTAAAAAAAAAAAAAAAAACCCAAGGGCATGGAAAGATGCAATGCAGTCCATACACATTGCCCATCCACTGAGCACCCTCATCATGCAGGTGAAAAATCCACATCTTCCCATGATTGACCCCATAGCTCTGACCTTCAGACTAAAGTTGGTAGGGATATTCATCAGCAGGACTAAGAGCAGGAGGTGCAGCACCAGGACTGAGCTCAGCTGCCTCCAGTGGCAGTGGGGAACACCCAGACCAGCTCCATTTAGTTGATGACCCACCAGCAATACCCCCGTAGCCTGTGACAGGCAGCTTGCCCCTCCATTAGCAGGCAGCAGTGGTGTGAGTTCCAGTTTCACGGCTGCTTTTACCACTGATAACAGCCGGGGGGGGGAATTGCTGGTTAACTGGAGCCCATCTGACACACTAACCTTTATAGCTGTTGATGGGGTCAGCTGGGAACATTTCTGAGGGTCTGTCCCTCCCTGAGAACTGATGACATGTGGGGGGTTTATTCACAGGGAAAACTAAACACTGTTGGATGAGTGAAAGAAAAGGTGATTAGGTGTGACGAGACATCCTTCTCCAGACAGGCAGATCATCAGGGGAAACTCGGTGACCCCAGAGGCCATGAGAATATATCCGAAGTGTCTCTGCCTGTGATGGAGAAGCCATGGAGCTGGGCTGACCCCGAGCTGCTGCAGCAGGAGCTGTGTGCTGGCCGAGGAGCGCTGCCCTGGTCCCCCTGGTGCAGCAGCAGTGCTGCTCCCTGGCCGGAGCTGAGCCAGCCCTCTCCCAGCCCCTCTCCTCTGTGCCTGCCCTGCCCCGGGATCGCTCCCTGCTCCCCGCCCAGGAGCGTGCTCCGGAGCCTCGCGGCCGAGCAGCATTTCACCCAGGCAATATTTCTTGCTCAGAGCAGCCTCTCTCCCCGCAGCATCGCCACTTTGCCGGCATCGAATGCTTTTCATTAAACACCAGGAACAGATTTTGTGTCGGCTCGAGCCCACGCTCTCGGTGCCATTCATCACCACACATACCTAATATATTCTGCAAACCCCCGGTTCTCCTGCTTTCTGCCTTCTGAGGCATTTCTGAAATCAAATAAAGATATTACACCCCTGTTTACTTTAAAACATGTATTTTTTTCAAAGCAAATGCGTTCTGTGTTTTAAGTAAGATACCACCGTGTATTTATGGGAGTTTAATAAGTTCTTCCATTAATAACATAGACAAACTAATTTACCAGAACGTGTCTGTTTTAAACTTTGGGAACAAAGAGTGGGAGTATGAAAATCAATCTTTCCTTTGTACTTGAGCCACTGACCCATTAAAGCTTTGAAGATCATTTCTTTAAGAAATTGTGAGGAGTTATTTAACTACAAACAGCAGCTACCTTCCCATTCCAGCTGCGTAATCAACCGTAATAAATTAGAGGAGAAAAAATAAAGGTTCGCTCCACTTTTTTTTTATAACTAAAAATTCTTAATAGTAGTTTGACAAATCGGCCCAGAGCAGAAAGAAACCAGCATTCTTCCTGAGATTGCTGTTTAGCACAAGTTAAAACGTTGCTTAGAAGGTATTTTTTATCTTTAATTATGGTTCAAAAACGTTCTTAGTTGTCCAGGCTTAATTATTGAACTCAAATTAATTTTAAAAGTTACCCATCACTAGAAAAAGTTAGCAAATCCACGAACTACAACACTGTTAAGGGCTGCATGTATGAAAACATAGAGCAATTCCTTTTTTGTTTGAAATATGAACTCATGATGGTATAATTTATTGTTAGTTATCATTAATGACTATTTCACAGTTTAATGATGATAATATGCTCAGTTATGTAAGAGTGGAAATTTAAAATAATCTTCATCTTAAACTGCTTAAGCAATCTACATGCTAAACAATTATAATGATGTTCTAGTTATCAGAAATTCAATGGAAAAAAAATCTGTGTGGAACGTCACTAAAACCTGTTTGTAAAAGGCAGGAAAATGACAGCCTTTAAAAAAAATCTCTCATACAGATAATGTAAAGATGACTTTTAAAAAATACCTCTGTTGATTCAATGTTGATGGGCTCTACTTATGATAAATACACAAGTGTTTTCAAAGGCTTCAGATGACCTGAAGCAGCATTAGCATCTTGCTGGAGGAGTACAGTGCTCAGAGATAGAGTATAGGAGGTTAACCCTACAGCATTTCCCAATTCCCAGACTGGAAAAAACACATGAGAGGGGTAAAACTCAGATTATTTTTTTTCCCTCTGCTTTTCTGAAGTGTTTTTACCGAATCTACCAGGTTTTTGCCCTTCCCAAACATGCACATCAGAAGTTCCTTCCCCTGCCTGCACAAGATGTGCAGGAAGAGCTTGTAAGAGAAAGAGAGCTTAATAATTAATTTGCCATTTTATACTATAGAATATACTGCAATTCACATTTCCAGAGAGGTTTTGGCACAAAATGTACCACAGTTTATAGCAGGGAGTTCAGCTACTGTGCCAGACACAGTCACTGCCTACACAGCACATGGACTGGTAACTCACTGCTTATTCATCTGCACAAGATTAGGGGCAGTTCTAGGCAAATTTGAAGTCATTTGCTGCCTTTTTTTTGCCCTCAAAGTGCCCAAAATTTAAGATTCCATTACCATATTAAGTAATGTATACCTCAGTCAGTTTTATTTCAATTAAAATTACAACTTGATTCCTATTTTTATATATACCTACATATGAATTTCAGAGCACTTGTATTTGCTCATCAAACAGATCTGTTTATTAGTCTGAGAGATACTCAGTCCAACTACATCAAGGCAGGTCTTTAGAAGGTTATTCTTTGTAGAAGTACCCAAAAAGGCATATCCTGAGTAGGTGTTAGTGCTTCATGTGGATCAAGGTCCAAGTTCCAAGGTCCAGTTCCTCAGGGATATTTAGAGAAGTATATTTTATTGATTGAAGGATTAAGTTGCTTTGAGGATCTGATCTGAAATCCTCAGCTTCACAGACTTCAGAGAAATGATGCCATTTATTACTGCTCTGGGTCAAGTTCCTGCCTCCAGGGCCAGCTTTGACCAGCTCAGTGTTCCCCATCCAGGCCAACCACACCTGGAATTCTCATGAGAACAGCCTCTCCCAAAGCATTTCACTGATTTATCTTACTGGACCTGGTTGAACATATCTGATTGAATCTTATTAATTATTAATTTTTTACTGCTTTTGGCTAAACAAGCTTCTTGAACTTGGTCAGAAGAGTCTGGGCACACAACACTCAGACAACAGGTGGCCTGTGAACTCTTAACTTTCTCCTGTTTGCTAGCCATTATTCACAATATATACATCAGTCACCCTGGAGCAGGTGTCCACCCCAGCAGTAGAAAGCACCATCTTCAGCAGGAGTTCAGTGGAATTCCATGGAATTTCATTTGGAAGTAAGGAAAGCCCCTGCAGACCCAACAACCCCTCAGAGTGTCCATTTGAGAATGCACACGAGACCTTGGCACCAAAGGCCTGTTGGTGACCAGTGTGTGTGCACTGAAGGTAAGTACTGGGAGCCAGACAAACCCACTTTGAGTTTTCCAAGATAATAATTCCTTATGGTTAATGAAAACTGGGGATTCCCAGCATTGCCAAAAACAAGTGTCCTGATTACCCAGCCCTTAGACACAGGTTATTTTATCTCAAAAGTTTGCACAAATCTATATTTTCAAAATCTATTTTGTTCTGGTTTCTCAAAAACAAGAAAGGGGAGAGGGCAATACCCAGTGGAGACATTTTAGCATAGTCAGATGCTGAAAATAGGAAAAGGTTCAGTTAGTGAAGTTAAGAAAATTTCTTCCCTTCAATAATACCAGATATGAGAAAGTGCCAGAAAAAAGCATAAAATATGGTGGATAGGAGTTTCAAGAGCACCTAAGTCACTGAAGAGCTCAGAACCCCTGGACATACAAACCTGACTCCCTGAGACGCTTGGGAATAAAAGGCCATGGTAGAAACATCTTTGTTCTCCTTGTTTCCATCACTGATAAATTAATCACATGCTAAAAAAAAAAAAATCACCTTTAGAGTTCCTTTCTTTTGAAATCAGTGTAATTTCTCTTAAAGTACCCTTCTGATTTAGCTGGAATGCAGTTCATCATTAGAAGAACATCTTTTTGTGTCAATTTGTAATGTACCACGAGCTCTGCCCCAGCAACTGTGTCAACATATTCTTCACCAACGGAGATCATGAAATACAGACAGCAATAGTGTTAAAAAACAAGCTTTTAGATCCATTTTACTTTGTTGCAACACTGCTTTGCAGATACTGAATTAGAGCCCATTTAAACCATTCAAGCATATAATCAAATTTCAGTAATGAGTTATTAATTAAGCAGGGGCATCCAATTCTGTGCTAACTGCCTCATAAACAATCGACAGGAGATTTGTGAATTTTGACTTCCTGACACTATTAAACAAATCAATATTAGGTTTCAGACACAGCAATTCAGACAGTTTTCCCTGTTATTTGGCAATCGTCTGCCTGGAATACTAATGAAAGAATTAAGAGCTGTAGATTTTGCATGTGTTCCATCAAAAAGATCCTTATCTGTGGGGAATTGGGGCCTGATTTGCATGGCAGAAGACTTTGCTTTTGTAGGTACAATTTTTCTCAATATGTCACTCATTAGTATTTATAAACTACAGAGCAGTGAAGCCTTCAGCCCCTATTCATAATGAACAGTCATATCCCTGCTGGAGATACAACTGAACAAAGCTGTTTATTTATTTATTTATTTAGTGGCCCTTTTCCTTCTATAGCTAACCTAACCCACAGAAAACTTGCATCTAAGGAAATCTCTGAGCAACTTACATTTAGTTTATTTTTTTGAGAGGGAATATATATATGTGTCCATTTATATACATATATACACATGCATGTAGATACACAATTACTTGATTAACAATCAGCTGTGTGAGAAGCATATTTATTTATGTGCAGCGATTCAGTGCCTAAAAATCACTTTTCAGTATCTTTCATAGATTTTTTTTTTCTTTCACTCTGCCTCCTCTCAAAATGAATTCAGGCCCCAGTTGAGGCAAGCTCTGGAGCTGCGCAGGGGCTCTGGTGTTTTGCTGACTGAGGGATTAGTGCTGTGCAAAGTGCTGGGTTGGCAGGACTGTGGGATGGGGTCCGGAGGGCGAGGACAGCACTGACGCCTCCTCCTCCGGCCGCCCTTTGCTGCTGGAACCGGGTTGAACTTCACCCAGGGATAAGTGAGTGTTTAGTTTCCCTAATCACCTGGTCTTTGGCCCCCTAATGAAGAAGCCAGCACCTGTTGAGGTAATGGCTTTGGTGAGGAGGGTTATCTGGCTGCTGGGAACTGGGCTGAGGCGGCACGTGTCCGGTTCTCGGGGTGCTCAAGGTGTGCTTATCCCAGGGGTTTGGATGGTTTTGCTGGGAGTTTCTGGTTGGTCCCCCCAGAATCAGCTGAAGCAAAAGTATGATCGAACCCTTGACCTAAAATTTCTCCTCCGCTCATATCTGTGATTGAATATTCTGCAAAAATTTTCACTCAGAGGCTCTACAGAAGGCTGTTTTCTCACACCTGCTTTCTGTTCCCCAGGCTGTAAATACATTATTCCTTAATTTCTGTATCTCCATCTCAGTCCCAGATGCAAGAAAAATACAGAAAGGTATACTAGACTTAAAATGAAGTTAATATTTTTGTTACATACACCTCAGTTTCTAACACAAAAAGAGTCCCTTGCCAACGGAAACGCTGAATCTTGTTTGGTTAGCAAAATTTGTGCTGTATGTACATAAACAAGTATCCAACAATTTAAAGGATAAAAGCCTCACTAGCACAGAAATCAGAGTGAAAATAGGTCAGAGACCAAGGCTTTGGAAAACAACATTGGCGGGTAATGATAAAAGTGCTGTGGAGTGATCAGCTCCAAAGTGGGTCAGGACTGTCTGCAGGAACAATCTCCAACATTATTTCTCCTGTAGAGTGCTAATGTGCAAGCTCTACCACAGGACCCCCTTCTTCTGCAGGCAGAGGATAAAAGGTTGCCTGTGCCCCAAATAACTCCTCATCAAATACACAAATAAATCCTAATGGATGCACACAGTCAGAAAACCTCGTCAGAGGACAACACTGGGAAATTAATCTGCCTCCTAAATGGCAGGGGAATGTGGGACTGAATGCATCTCAGGTCTGAGTTTTGTTTTATTTAGCTTTTCTACCAGCCTCTCTCTCCCATTATTTCCTTCTCTCTAGGATCTTAAGACATCTAACTCATTAAAAATCTTCTTTTTAATTATCTGCCAGGAAAAAAATTAGCATAATTAGGGACATTGAAATTTAGATTAACAACCAACCTAATACATGGCACTGCTTCCAAGAAGAGAACATTTCTTTTAAATCATCATAGACTACTCAAAGGTTTCATTTTGGTTTCTGTCTAGATTTCTGTTCAATATAGCCCTAAGAACATATTTCAATGCATTGAACACATCACTTGATCTGTTCAGCAGCATGCTTTGGGGTTTTTTCATAGAATCAGAGAATCATAGAATGGTTTGGGTTGGAAGGGACCTTAAAGATCATCCAGTCCCACCCCCTGCTATGGGCAGGGACACCTTCCACTAGCCCAGGTTGCTCCAAACCCCGTCCAACCTGGCCTTGGACACTTCCAGGGATCCAGGAGCAGCCACAGCTTCTCTGGGCAACCTGGGCCAGTGTTTTTGTTGTGTTCAGCCCCTCTTTAAACCACTTGCCCAAACACTGTTCCCTGTCCTGGGATCCATTTGTAAAAGGACAACAATATGAAATGCAAGTAGGTCTGAGCTTTTTGGAACTGGTGGATGTAATGTTCCCTTAAATATTAACCTTCATCCCCCCAGCAAAGGATGCTGAATCCCAGTGCTGCTGGCAGGACACAGAATTCACAGGCTCCCTGTGCCACAGCACTGGAAAGACTGGGTGTCAGGTGCTGAACTGCAGGCAGTCTGAGCACCTCAAAATGCTACCAAACATATAAAATAAATAAGCCTGGCATAAATAAGATAGGAAAGCATGTTTTCTTATCTCACTTCTAAAAACAAAGAGGTATGTTCTTTGTTTGGCTTAGACACAAAAGAAGTGATTTCCTGAGCTCTGTGTGTTCCCTTCTTGCCTCTTTTTCAACGATCCCTTGGAAATGGTGAAGTCACTGGTCAGTTCAAGCTCACCTGCCAGAAGAGTAGAGCTGACATGGAGAGTATGTTCTGGCAGCTGAGGATCCATCCAGAGCATGCAGCCTGTGCAGGTTGGATGCTGACCAGTCTGAACACCAGGGTTGTGCTGGTGGGGTTTCCCTTTTGTAGGAGACACCACAAAAAACTATGGAAAAAGCACCACCATGGACTGGCTGAGGGTTCTTTTGCTGCCATTGCAACCAGTAAAATAGATGGTTTTGTTCTGTTATGCCACGCTTCTGACAGTGGTAGTGTGATAAATGCCCTGAAAATCCAGTGACAATCTGATCCAGAACCGGCCCAGACCTTCTCTGTGTGTCTGATCTGCACCCATTCAGTGAGGTCTGGCACTTCTGGGTGTCCAGAAACCCTCCATCAACACAATTCCCCAAGCAGCAGAGCCAAAACACCCTTGGCATTGTCTCAGTGAATCCCCACTCCAGAGCCCCACACCAGGGAAGGGTTCAGCAGATGCACATTCCCCACAGATGCCCCATGATCCACAGGGCTGAGCTCAACCCACAGTCACAAATCTTAGAGGAAACCAGGTTTCATCAGCTCTGCTGCTTTGCTTTTAAGGTGAGAATATCCCTTCAGTGTGGAAGTAATATGAAGCCTGAATAAATTAAAAATGGGAGCTATGTTACACGTTACTGTCATTTAATTAACATCTCATAATGTGTTGCTTAAGGAATCAAGGCTCTATCAGGATAAAGCCTATAAGCATTTTCTCTGTTTAATCAAAAATGTAGATCACATCACATTTTATTTCTTAAAAAAATTACACACTTATTGAAAAAGCTGTGATTAAATTTTATATTAAGAGCCATTTCTCTGAATTAATTCTCCTCCTAAAAATTCAGTGTCAAAGAGGAACATGGAAATTAGTGTATAAAATTTGGAAATCTGCAAGGATGGATGGATGGGTTCATTTGACTTTATTAAATTTCATTCATTGTACCCTGATAATGACTTGACAGTATTTATCCCTATAACACTCTATGTGAGTTTATTCTGACATTGCAGTTTGGGTTAGTCACCTCTTCTTAGACAACCTAGTGTAAGAAATTCTTTGTAGGTTTGTTATCTTTTTTTTTTTCTTTTTTCTTTTTTTAAATCAATGGTGGATTTGAATTATTTGGACTGAAATTGTGTGTGCTATGTGCCTGCTTCTAGTTAATAACCTATTCATTCCAGTCATCACCACTCAGATCAGAGGGAGGGCAAGGATGCTCTCATATGTTTTGGAGCACAGCATGAAATTTGGATAAAGTGAGGGGAAGGAAGCGCAGGATCTTTTACAGTCCTTGAGAGAGGACCAGACCACAGGCCTCTCCTGTATGTCTCACTATTGAGAGTTTGGCTCAGGCTCGTTGAAATTCAAGATATAACATTCAGAGCCACAAGGAAAAGGAGAAAGAAACACATGATGCAAACTCAGAGATAGAGACTTTGGAAAAGATGTTGAGGATGAAAGCACAGTGTTAAAACCAAGGTGACTGAGGAAGAAACATGGATTTGACAACTTCTGGATTTTTTTTTTCTTTTTTAACTTTAATAATAAGAAAATGAATGTCAAGAAGCTGTGTTGCAATATGAAGTAAATGGTGTTGGAATATGAAGTAAATGTAAGCATTCTAATGTTGAGAAATGTCAGGATTAAAGTTGCCTGGGAGGAGTAGTATTAAGTGCACAGATAGAACAATATGATCTTTAACTAAGGAATTCCTTTAACAAGGAATGAGGCAGGAAGAGGAGCAATGGTTGTAGGCTTAACACAAGTGAGGAACCCAGGGAAGTGTCATGCTCTCCTCATTGTCCTCCACAACATCTCCACAGGATGCTGGACTAAAAAGCTTTAGTTGTGTAAGTTGGTCACTGTGTGTTTCTGAGTGCCTAATATGGAATGAAGCCCAACCTTCCAAACTGCAGAGCACACTTACCTGGAGCTGGGATAAAGAGGAGCTGTGCTTCAGGCATGTCATGTAATTCTGGTGCCTTCTGGAAACACAGACTTCTGGACTGGTAACCAAAGTTAATGGACTTTGGCAATTCAGTTCAAATTTCCTCTCACAGTTTCACTCTGCAAATAATTTCGTTGAGGTTTGTGAAGCAATTACCGAGCAGAGCAAACAGAAAGGCCACAGACTCACCTCCAAGGACATTCATCAGTCACTTCTCAGAGGAAAATTGGAATGGGAACAGTAAATTAGGTATGGAACCTATGATCAATAAGCAAAATATAGTAGTTAATATGTGCCCTGAATAAGGCCAGAGGCTTATGAAAAAAGAATAGTGTGTGACTATGTAATTACAGGCTGTACCACCACAGGCATGCACAAGGGGCTTCTGAGAACTTGATGACAACCCTCCTATCACCCTTTCACATGCAGGAGGAGTTGCTGTGTGATCTCATAAGAGCTGGGTAATGCCCCTCCTGCTCGAAGGGGCCCCAAGGGTCAGGCCAATGCACTGGTGATGCTGCAGTTCCTGTTTTCTGATGCTGCCTTTGCCTGTATGGCATCAATGGCAAAATTATGTGCCACACAGCTTCACCTGGGTAAGGGGGGTGAGCTGCTTTTATCACCCTCTTCACTGAAAGGAAAGGACAAGTTGGCCTGAAACACATATTGGAAGGCCAGGCAGATCATTTTCGAAAGGCTTAATTAGACTATATTAATCTGAATGTGTAGGAGTTGTGAATTACCTTATTAAGCCATAAAGTGTGATTAAACTGCATTCAACTTCTGCCCTTTACCTGGCCAGACAGTACAGAACAACATGAATTATCTCACAGTAGTTCTGCATATATACTGTGGACTACTGATGTCTACTATATAATAGAAACAATAATCAGAATAAAGAAAAAGAGGCCTCTAGTGTAAAAAAACCTATGCTTGCTTTAGCTGATTTCTTTTGTTCAAATAAATTAACCAGTTCCACAGGCCTTGCCTTTGGGTATCGTGTAAGCTTTTCTTGAAACCCAGTCCAGGCACAAACAAGAGGCTTGAAACTTAAATTATGGGGAAACAGCCATTCTTATAGGTAGAAAATAATCAATCTTCTCAATGTTCACACCTCTTTTGAAGGCTCACTGGCATTCCCTCTGAGCTGTGTGGTGCACAGGTATAGCTATAGGTAGGTGTTGTGCCTGCAGCTAAAGAAACAGAGATCTCCTTTGTGAGCTCCCTTAGAAAGAGACTGTGAGGGGCCTGGGGGCTCCACTGGTCCTTAACAAAATATACTAATAATATAACTATTGCAAAGGTACCAAAATTCATTACAGATAAATAGCTGGCTAAATAGGTTCAGTCAAATGAGAAAAAAATATGGAATATATCCCATGAATTGCCTTAGCCTGCACAATGTCTATACTCCTATGTGTTTTATATTTATTTTTAGGCACCCATGAACTGAGGTTTAGGAAGAAAAGAGAGAAAGAGAATCCAGTATTCTGTGGGGCTAGGGGAAGAAAGTTTATAAACAATAATAATGGTTGTGTGCAATGGATGCAAGCTTGGAAGCCTTGCAAAGGTCTCATTTCATATTCACTGACCACATATCAGAGCCCACAGTCCTGGTAGCTGTAGTTTTAGTTTAGAAGTTACTGAAGGAATTAATCAATTTGGTGATCACATCTGACAGAGGGACAGAAGTCACTTAATTCCTCTCCAGTTTTTTATGCTTTTGATATCATATCTCATTTTCAGCACGAATGGAGAACTCCATTGATTTAAAGACCACTGTGCTTTAATTTACAACAGATGAAGCTCAGATCATCAGATACCCACATTTGCAGCAATCACTAAATTTGTTTAGTTGGTGGCTGCCTTTCTAGACATTGGCAGGCTCAGCATGTAAGCACATGGAGAGTACGGATTTTTGAGTGCTTAGCCATTACTTTAATGCTAAACCTTGGGCTGGGCTGCCTGCACAGAGAGGGACAGTGTTCAGGTGGAGTGGAACCAAATTGTGTATTTGTGCTTCCATCTGCACGTGTCCACCCACACACAGTGCAGTAGAATAATAGGGAGCCAAACCCTATGGATTGGCTCCTATGGAAAGAGTAACATTACACAGCACTGGGTAAGATGCTCCGTTCCAGAACTGTAACCAGTTTCCCTATAAAAGAGCAGTTGTTGCTTTTCAGCATTTAATTGCCAATTTACTAGCACTTGGGTATACCTGTGGGCACTCAGGGCTGTTTTGGACAGCTCTGGACCATAATGGCTTCTATTCAAATATCTAAAACCAATGGACTGGCAAATACAAAGCGAGTCAAGCTACCACACTTCAAACAAGACCTGGACATACAGGATGACCCCCAAAAGCAATGTATCATTGTTCTAACAGTGACAAACCTTCTCCTGGGTCAATCAGAGATCTGTTTGTTCTAGGCCAGGCTGGATTGGGTTTTGAGCAACCTGGTCTAGGGGAAGGTGTCCCTGCTCATAAAATGGCTTTGAAAACCGAGAAAGAGACTCAAGAAACAGTCAGATATCTCAAGAGGATAGTCTTAAAATTCAAGCTGTTCTAGATCTCCCAATAACTGATTCTTCAAAGTAAACCTCCAACTTCAGTTACAGAGTTATGCTTCTTATAACATTATTTACATAGCAGTACAAATGTGGGCAAGGTTTTGCAGATGACTAAAGATAAACTCCTTAGAGAGGAGGTAGTTTAAGTCTAAGCAACAATCAGTACAAATTCAGCCTTTCTATAGCTAATGACAGTTTTTAAATGAATATCTCATTTGAAAAAAGGATGATGGTAAACCACCCTGGTTATTGAATTTTGTTGATAGCATTCTCCTCTCATACTGGAGGAGTGTGCACATGCATTAAAATGTTTGGAATATTCTGGCTTACCCAGCTCTGACACAGCATTCGACTCGCCAGGAATGTTATGCTTTGCATGAGAAAGGAGCATCTTTTGTGGAGCTTCAGATATTGCCTTGTTTTAACAACATTTGCAGAAACAAATCCTGATAACGATCACGCCTGATTGTGCATGAATAACTGCACTTTTCACGCTTTCCTGGGAGTCTGGGAAAGGAAGAGGATGATCACAGCTGAACGAGAGAGACATCCACCCTTGTGTTCTGCAGGAATTACGGGCATCAGCCACATGGCTTATGTGTGCACAGCAGGACACAGGTACAGCAGAGACAACAAAGTCCCAAACTGTGATTAGAAAGATGAATTTTCCACTACCTGCCTAATCCTGGAAGTACCTGAACCCTTGAGGTGCCTCGCAGTTGAACTCAGTCCCTCTAGCCCATGCTGAACTCAGATATGGCTGCAAAAAAGCTTTGTGTTCCCTGGTGTTTACAGTGGCTGAGTCAGCTGCCTCCTCACAGCAGATTTTTTACACTAGCCTGATGGTCAGGGAGGGCAGCTCAGGTCCAGCTCCCAGGGTTTTGTACAGTCCTATTGAGTGAGACCTTGCTGTGAACCACGGGGGCTGAGGGCAGCACCAAAGTGACAGTCCCTCCTGAGGGGTGTGTGCCCAGCCAACCATGCTCTCTCTGCCTCATCTTCGTGTGCAAAAGTGTGCAAGAAGTTGTGCCAAAATCACTTTTGCTCATCTTTGTGCGTGGTTCTGCCCTGGCAGCTTCATCTCAGCCTAAAGCCGGACAGGAAAAGCACTTTTGGGGCTGGCTGGATGTCAACTCCCACACCTGAGGAGATCATATGGAAATGCATTTGTCTGTGCAGCCATCACACAACCTCTGGTTACACTGGTCTGAAAAAAATAAAGGTCCTTTCACTTCTGGTAAAGTCTGCTTGAGAATTGAGACCTATTAGGCTGTGGCAATACAGCTGATGTTGTGCCTCAAGGTATGAAAGTAGAAGCAGATTTCCAAGGGCAGAGGGGAGTTAGTCTCCCAGCAGCATTTAACTTCTCATAGGATATGAGGACTAGCTTCTAACATGCCTTGGAATAGCATCCTCTTTGGTATTGTTTATTTGACTCATGCCCCTTTCAGGAAAAAGGAAAACAATTCTGATCATTTAGAAAAACGTAATTCTAAATGGATTCTGAAGTTTTACTAAGCATCAAACTTTAATAGAAAAATCATATTACTTTACAGTATTTCTTGAGACTGTATCAATTCCAGACTCCTTGCCCTCGTACCATAGCCCTGGAAAACTGTTCACAAATGTTAAAATAATTTGGCAGAAATCAGTGAAGTGAGGATGAAACAGAGCAGTGTTGGGCTGGGGGGTGTCTGCCACAGCTCCCATCTCCCTCTTGCTCTCACATGTGGCTCACGAGTAGCATTTGGCTCTGAGATTTGTTAGACTTTTCAGCACAGTAGTAGAGTGAACATTAATTGGGCTAATTATTGTGAGCTACAATTTAACTCAGTAATCAAACCCATAAACCAAGCATTATCAAGTTTATAAACACAGCATGCCCAAGTGCACTCAGTGATAATGAACTTGCTGAGTCAGATTGTTCCCTTCCCATTGTTTATAATGTCAGAAAGTGACTTGGACTGTCTTGCATTTAGTATTTTCCACTGCTGTATTACATGCAGAAGAAAAATTGGCAATACTTGGGAACAGAATCCTCAATGAGTTCATTTTTTTACCATAAAGCAGAACCTTCATTTTTTGCTTGCATGTTTTAACTCTGCAAGGCGAGGTAGTTTTAACTTCTACTCTACTGGCAATGAAACATTCCATTGCTTTGTGTACCTCAGTCCCTCCCTCATAATCATCTTTGGGTAAGACAAACAAGAATCTGGTATCTACAAAACTTCATTTCTACAGATCCAGAAAATTATGGCCTCTTTTACATAGGTCAAATGTTGTGCCAACAGAAGCAGGGCTGACTTCCTAACATTGTTGTATTAACATACCTCAGTTTTAGCCTGGGGGAGAGGGAAATGATGTTGTTTGGAATGAGATGGTAATTTACTTTCCATGCTTTCTCAGTCCTAAGGCATCTTTTCAGGATGAGACAGCCAGCTGTGTAAATTGAAATTGGTGAACAATTGTCCACTGGAGGCTCTAACATCTGAAAAGCAGAGTTATACGCTCTTCTCCATCCATGTAGAATGTGGTGTTTTCATTTTACAGGGATAAGGGATTTACTGTTAAATTAATGGACATTTCAAACTGCAGTGGCAACACATGTTGCCGCCTGCATTACTGGGAAATAAGTTGCATCTGTTCGAGTTATCACTTGGAAAGAAAAGCTTCCGGTGTCTGTGTGATGGCACAAGAGAATAACACTTTCTGCCCCTGTGCCAGGGGAAATGAGGTCACAGGCCCTCGCCACACGCCTTGCAAGTGGATATCTCGTGTACAAGTTGGGACAGGCATTCAATTGGTTCTGCTTCAACGTCTGATTTTTGTTTTCATTAACATCTGCACTCTTGCGTGGCCCGAAGCGTTTTGTCCCTTTTACAGCCTTCTTTGGTAAAGCTGTGGAAAGCTGATCTCAAATTCACATTCATGGCCCTGGATTTTCAGGTCATTCCTCACAGCAAAGGCTCCATTCTGCTGCTTTTCTCCCGAAGTGACACCTCTACCCCCATGGATATCCTCGCCTTCACGGCCTATCTTCACATCAGTGTTTTTAATTCTACTTGGCTAAGTCATGACATCAGTCTCCAGAGTAACTTAGGCCTAAGTGCTTCTTGACCAAAAGGATTAGAAAGCTACCAAGCTACAAGCCACACAGCTCTGAGGATTAATGGGAATTTGCCCTACACACCACAAAAAGCTGTAGTGTAGTCTGCATACACTCCTCAAGGTTTAAGTGTGATGGTACACTATGATTCCTAAGCTTATTCCCTATCCTCCTAAGCTGAGAACAGGATAAGTAACGTCTTGTTCTTTTGCAGCAAGTCAGTGCATTTTGCAGAGAGTAATTCTAGTGATTATAAATATACAACTGAGGAAAAGTTTAAAAAACAAACAAACAAACAAACAAACAAACAAAAAAAACTTTGATACAAATGTCTTAATCTGCATGGCAAGACAACTTGGTAGAAATCCCAGTGGTGCTACCCCTGATGCAGTTGTACATTTACAAGCTGTTGGTATGACAGGAGTGTATTGAATGTAGGTGAAAAATAAGGGAAAATAATTGTGGGGCCAAATAACTCACGCTCTTCAATCATTATGAGAAGCAGCACAGATGTGATAGTGAGTCAGCTCCTCTTTCCCTTCAGAGAAGTAGAATCACAGAATCAGAAAATCATTTATGCTGGAAGAGCCCTCCAAGATCATCAGCTCCAGCCCTTAACCCAGCACTGCCAAGCCCATCACTAAACCACGTCCCCAAGTGCCACATCCACACATTTTTTAAATCCCTCCAGGGATGGTGACTCCACCACTTCCCTGGATGGCCTGTTCCAACACCAGACCACTCTTCTAGTGAATAAACTTTTCCTAATATCCAATCTAAACCTCCCCTGGTACGATTTGAAGCCATTTCCTCTCATCCTGTCCCTCATTCCCTGGGAGCAGAGCCTGACCCCCACCTGGTTCCAATCTCCTGTCAGGGAGTTATAGAGAGTGATGAGGTCCCCCCGAGCCTTCTTTTCTCCAGGTTGAGCCCCCCCAGCTCCCTCAGATGCTCCTCACTGAATTTGTGCTTCAGACCCTTCACCAGCTTCCTCTGATTTCTTCTTTTCTGCATGTCTACGTGTGGCAAAGCTGAAGGGTACATTTTTCAGGCCAGACTAGAAGGAACTTGCACTGAAAAGAGATAAATTTTGCTATGAACCACACTTTCCTACAAAAGTATTTCTTTTAAAGTAATCACTGAAGCAGTTCAGAACTTCTGCTCCAGCTCAGGGTAAGCAAGCACTGCTCCACAGGCATGTTCACAACTCATTTTAACCTGACCATAAATGTTTATTTTTTCCCTCCTCTTTTTTTTTTTTTGCCTTTCTGTGTTTGAGAAAAGACCATGTGATAACACTGTTACCCTGCCAATCAGAAAACAGGTCCTCTTTTCCTATTTAGGCATGGTAGGAGGTCATTCTGAGGAGTAAAAGATAGGTTATATCCCCAAGACCTAGCAAAGCATTGGAAAATAACACCCATACATTGGAAAATTCTTTCAAGTATCAGTAAAAATGATAAATCCTAATTTTCTCAGGCTTAATCCTGCAATACATTTTGTACACATAACCTCCAAGGTCAAAGGAAGATAAAAGACCTGGAAAAATACCCTAAGTCCGTCACATACCTCATTGTTTATTCCTTCTTCGATAAAGGAGTTTCAAGAAGCAAAAACATATAATTAAGACTTAACTGATGCTCCTATAATAACTGCTTTTGATTTAGGAGATAAAATTAAATTAGCAGATAAGCTCTTTTATTTCTGCTCAGCCACTAGCATATTCACATCGGGTGTAACTCGTCCCTTTAAAAGGCACAGTCACAAAAACAAAGTGGAAGGCAGTCACTTATTAATCTATGTTTTTGTGTAGCTATCTGGAAACTCTGCTTTGCTGTCATTACTTAAAACTCATAAACAAGACACTGTGATTCTTGAGACTGGAATTCATGGGAATTGTCTAAACAAAACATATTCACTCCTCTTATGTGTAACCAAATGCATAAATGTTGTTGTCTTTTTATTCCTTACAGATGGTTTGTATCTCCAGAGATTTATAGAAGAATTCATAAATTGGCATCACTGGTATGTAAGAAATGTGAGGCAGGCTCTGCTCCCATTGTTCCCTGACTGTGAACCTGCCGCTGGCTGAAAGGGTTTGCTTAAAATATCAAACCCAGGGCACAGCTCCAGTGTGGCCACAGCACAGAGCCTCCCCTCTTTGGGGACTCCTCAGGACTAAATATACAGCTTGATAATTAAGAATTGTCATTCCTTTGGTCGTCTGTTTCTACACCATTTCAGCCTCCTGGCCTGACAGGAGACACTGATTAAATAACTCCAAGGGATGATTGTAACCAAATGCTCTGATGAGTGAACCCTCCAAGAGCTCCAAAATCGTGAGTGAGCCGGTGCACTTGTCATCAGGAGCTGCCTGTTCACCCGACAACGACCTGTCAAATTGACTTGTTAGCGTGGCTGATAGCACTCCTGCCTTTGCCCTGCTCACAGAAGAGAGGGAACATCCCAGATGCTTCTGAATATCTTAGGAAGAGCATCAGGGAAAAAAAAGTTATTCTACTTTCACTGAAGGTTTGTGGAAAGGTTGGGAATTGAATCCAGATTGCCTGATTGCTTATATGGGGCCTTCTGCACGAGACCAGCCCCTCTTTTGAAGCTGGATGTTCTGGTCTTTCTCTGTTTGACAGTCCTTTCCCTTGCTCTCATTTGTCTTTTGGATGTGCTGAGCGGCTCATGTGAGGATTGCTAAAATCACAGTGCACAGGATTTTATCAGATATGATTTTTTTAAAACCCGTGCTGCATATATGCCATATCACACAGGTACAATGGAAATGCATATTCTACTTTAGGAGCAGACTAATAGGAGACTTCCTGTAGGAAACTCACCTCTGGAAGAGCAGCAGAATTTATCCAGGCAAAACCAAAAGAAAGTTAGTTCTGAGAAACTCCCAAGACATGTATTATACACCACTGTGGTGTCATAGTGCTTTCCCTGCAGAATTAATGATTATATCTTTCACACATTTCCTCCTCCTTGAACAAATCCAGCAGCAAAGTGGAGAAAGGGATGTAAACTCAGCTTTTTTTTTCAAGAATTAGAGGGACATTCAATACTGTGCGAATCATTTACAGGAAAATTATCTTCTGAGAGAAGACAATCCTGATATATTTTCCAAAAATGTTTAAAATTTAGATTTACCTGATTTTTTAAATGAATTTTCCCCCATAAATCTGACCTCTTAAAAAGCACTGTCCCCAGATCTCAGATGCTTTATGATTTGTTTTGTCTCCAAAGAGGTGCATTTACCAAAATGATTCCTAGATACTTGTTGACCTTACACTCTGCATGACTGTGGGATGATTTGTTAAGACTTTAGGAGATGAGGACCACAGCCTTAAACTGGACTGGACTGGACAGTGACCTCATAGATGTGAAGGGCCATAGGGATCATGGCCTGGAGCAGGATAAATACCCATTTCGTGCACGGCCAAAGACCATAATCCATCCTGGATACAGAACATACCTGGATTTCTGGGGCCAAGGAGGTGGGATGTCATGTTCTCACACTCTCCTGGTGGAACAGCACTTGTCTGGGCACGGGAAGGTACCAGGCATTCCAGGTCCAAAGAGAAGTCAAGGCAGATCCAAAGACTTCACTCTCCTTGGACCTCACACATGTCCAAGACGAGGCAGAAACAGCCTTCAGTTTTCTCACTTTGTTTGGCACTGCTGGAGCTTAAAGATTATTTTTGTGCTGGATTCACTGGTTCTTCACAGACACCGATATTTTAGCTGTGGCAACACTTGCAACAGTCAAGAATCCCCTTTAATTGAGACAGTCCAAGAATTAAGAGGCATGTGAGCAGCTGTGAGGGAGTCCACGGGACCAAAAAAGAGCCAAAGCCCAGTTTCACCTGTGAGATGCCAGGGAGCAGGGATGGAGCCTGATCTACGAGGAGGCACAAACTCCACACGGGAGGATGAGAAGGAAGAGCCTCGGGGGAACCTTTGATGAGAGAAAACAATCTAGACATAAATAAAGACTTCAATGGATTTGTCCCTTCATTATTTTGGAGCCTGCTCCAAAGCTCCTTTAAGTCAATAGGAGAACTCCAGCTGGGGTTTAGGTGAGGAACTGAGGGTGCAATTTTGCACACAGCTCATGTCACTTGGGAATATTTCTGTGTTGTGGGAAATATGCTTGTTAAAGCACTGAGCTGATACTGAGAAGCATTCAGCTATTATAGGATACACTTTCATTGAGTTACTTGTTGCTGTCCAATAAAGTAAAATATAGGAAACCCTTTAGTGTTTCATCAAATTCTTGCTCATTTCAAAGAGGACCAATATTTCTGTGTCTGGCTCACATATTAAAAACTTTCCCTGCATATTAAGTTTCATTTTTTTGGTCACAGGCTTAGCTTCAGATCTTTCTATGACTTTTACTAGGGGCTATTTTTGAAGGATTCAAGTCTGTTTTGCCAGTATAACCTTCAATTTCTAATGAGTGTTATTTCAAAAGAGACTTCTCCACTGGTAGGTAACAGAAAATAAAGTTACCTTGAAATTTAATAAGCCTTATTTACTCTGTATCTACTAATAAATCCCATCATACATCCTGCTTTCTAAAATGCTAGAGGTTATGATCTCTTCCTATTTGGCATTCAGAAGTTAAAGAAACATTTAATTATTTCACTTGGGGGAATCAGAGTTGGTTTTTTTTTACCTTTTGATTTTTCATTTGTATGGCCACAGTTTCATTTGTGATAGTAACATTGTTACTATCACCAATTTTAAGAAATATTTTTTAAAAAAACTGTATTTATTCTTCCTTTCCAGTCAAACATTCTTCTTCCAGTATTATGGTGATATAATCATATTTTCATCATAACACACAGATGTTTTATTCACTCTTCACTTCCCATTTCTTCAAGGCCCAGTACAAACCTAATTACAATTTTTACAAAGGCTTTCCTTGAACATTAGTAGATTTTAGATAAGGAACAAAGCGTGCCATAAATTCACATACATATGCATTGTGTCTGTATGTGTGTCTGTATGAATCACTTGCAAACTGTGTTAGATTTCTTGCTAAATGTACACTGCTACAATTACATATTCCTTTTCACAATACATGTATATGTGCTGCAATAGCCCCTTCACACCAACAAGCTTTTTTAAATCAATGGCAGATATAAATCTGTATCTACAGTTCCAGTGACCCAAATACGTTGCTGTCATCCCCAGCAGGGGCTTTTGTTATAACAGACCTTCTGGTTGTATTTTTAACATTCAAATATGTTATAATAATTGCCCTGCAATACCTGGGAGACAATTGAAATGAAATAAGCACGTGGAATTCTGTGGTATGAAATATTTCTCCCCTTGATCTACAGGGATCCCTTTAGTGCTGTTTTACTGTCAAGAAATACATAAGCAGCTTCATCAGTTTAAGGAAATTTTTTTAATTTTTAAATTAAGCAAATTGGGTATCTTTGGAGAGGTTCTGAAAATGCATATGAAGAACTAATTAAAAGGTCGTTTACAAAAAATAACAATCAGTATTTGACAAATTATTTTCCGTTCATTACTGCAACTTGAACTATTTTATTTTCTTAAAAATAGAAAAAATGCTTCAGCCCAAAGTTTCTCCTTCCCCCTTACATCACTAGTTAGATATTAAATATATTAGGCACATTAAAATGTAAACATCGACACACAGAACCTTTCTCTTTTGATCATTTTAAATTTCACTATTAGTACTTTAATTTTCCTTACTCTGTGTGTGTGTGTATGAGCATATGAGTGCATGCATGTGCCTCTGATCTGGCTTATACACTGTACTAAATTGTTCAGTAAATACTCTGCAGCAGGATAAGGTCTAACTGGAAGAAAATTGTTGTGAGTTACAGGAAATTAAAAAATTCCTGCAATACCAACCCACTACTCAAAGTCAATCTGTGGTATCCCACAATCCACTTGGCTCTGAAGTCAAGCCAGAATGATTTTTGAAGAGTAATTTCAAGCCTTATAAAGGGTCACATCATGTATTAAAGCCATATTTGCTCCTGTGTTTTGTAAATTTTGAACTCATTACTAAACCTTTGTCTCTCATGCTGTACGTCTGGCTCTGAACTCTCCTTCATCAATCTGATCCTTAAAACTCCTGCAAAAACAGCCAACACATTTTGCATGTGAAAAAGTGGTAAAACATAAATACTTACAATCTCAAGGTGCCAGCATTTAAGGAAGGCTCTAAGAAGCTTGTCTTTTTTTGGTACTTTAGATAGGAAAAGCTCAAGCAAGAGGTTGTCCAAAGCTGCTATTTTCTGACCACCTTTGGGAAGTGCTGAGTGCCCTCAACTCCTGTTGACTTCACAAGAGATTAAGAGAGCTCAGCACCTCCCAGTATCAGTCCCACGGATCTATATCTATATCTATACACATGCACACACATACATATATATATGTATATATATAAAACAAACTGCTAACAAATAGGGGATCACCTACCCTTCTTCTTGCCCAAATTCCTTGTGAAAGGATCAGACCCGAGGTTAGAGGTAAAACCATATGCAATTTACAATAAGCAAAACGTGTCTATAAACAAAAAAAAATTGGAAATCTGGGAATCATTTGTACAGGGAGTGCTGGCAAAGTGCAGGCACATGTGTACAAACAGTGCAGCACCTCCACAGATTTCAACAGTTCCATTTCTGAAGCTGCTACACTGAGCCTTTATCATAACCTGGGGCTGAGAAACAACACACTGTTAAAGACAAGGGGTTTAGTCCCACAGCACATTCAGAGCTGGGGTGGGACTGCACGTCTTAAAACCCAACAAAGCTGTGTGCACAACTTGGGCTTTGATTCTTCCAAGCTCTTTTCTCCTGAAGCAAATGGTCATTGATCTGCTCTCACTCAAGGCTACCCACAGCATTTCATTATGTGCCTACATCACATATTTACACTGACTGCTCTAAATTCCTCCTGTTTTCCCTGAATACTTTCTTTTTATCATGATAATAGTCCTGGAGCGAATCAACTAAAGAATTTGGAGCAATCTAAACAGGGATTCAAGGAAAATATCCAGTAAAGTGTTTGCAAAATTAGAATGAGCTGCAGCTTGGGCAGGGCAGGACACATGATGAGCCACATGGGAAACCCCCCATCCTGTGGCTTTCACTGTCTCTGTGCCATGGATGGCCCAGCCAGGTCTGACAGGAGTGGGCAGAGAGAAGGATGTGCTTTGGCCCTGCTTGCTGCCCCGTGGAACACATTGTTGAGGTCAGAGCTTGTCAGATAGTCAGCAGAGGAACACCCACTCCTGCTCTGGAAGGCGCACAGACTTTCTTGACCTGTCAGGATGTGCTGGAACAGCTGCACAGGCACCAGCTGGGTCTGGATGAAGCTCTGAGCTCTGCTGATGCTCCAACATCTCTACATGCACTAGGCCAGCAGATAAAGACATGTACTCCCCGTGCATGTGCTGCCCTTTCTCGAGCCCTTCAAGCTCCCAGAAACCACGGAGACTTGGTCCAGTGGAAAACAACAAACAAAGGCAAGAAGGTAAAGACAAACAGGACAGAAAAACAAGAGGAGAGGATTTTTAAAATGTCCAACAGGGCAATGAGATGGAGGCAAGAAGCATCAACTCCTGTGCTTCAGCACTGGGAAGTGATTTCAGTGTTGTGAAGAGTTGGTGAAATGGCTGCGATACCACCCTGAGACTTGTGGGTCCTTGAGTCAATTCCTTTTCCTGCCATGGATGCCCTGGACAGCTCACTTCAGCTACAGCTCCACTGAAGAGCTGACTCTCCTTGTGGGAGGATGGCTTGGCTGCTCAGTGGCCCTCAAGCTGCCCTGGAGAGTTGGAGTTCCTCAGCTGCAACAAATGCAGCAGCCCAGTGAAGTTGGTTCCTTCAGAAATCAGATGGCTGGGAAGGTTCTAAAGATGTCTCAAGGAAGAAAATACACAGTCAGTTTGGATTAAAAATCAGACCTTCACACTGATCTACACAGGAAAATAAGGATCTCCAAATCTTCCACAAATTACACACTTATTTCTCTACACATCCTCTTCTACCTCATCTTTCCTGAAAAAATAGGGAAACCAAATGGGGTAGAATGTAATTGTTATTCTCTCTTTGTACACTGAACATCCATTCAGGACATGGTAATAGCTGTCTCACAGGAGCAGTTTTAGGATATTCTGTAGTGGCACTTACATATTGTGGAGATGGGTACTGTAGGAAACGCAAATTATATTCATAGAAAGAAACTTATTTAAATATTTGCACAACTGATTCAGATGTGATTTCCTCCAATGAATATTGGGTGCAAAAAGAAGAGCAAAAATTGACATGGAAAAAAATGGCAGTTTGCAACGGGACAGTGGCAGCTCTACCATAACTGTGGTTAGGATTGTTTCCATTATAAACCCAGGTTTCCACTCCCACTGCTACAAATTACAATAAAATATTTTCAGCTTCAGATATGGCATATATGGCCTCAGGCCAGGAAATTGTTTGGGCAAATTTTAGGTCATATGTCAGACATCAAATATTGTTTTTGAAAGTGAGTCACAGTTTGTCTATTTCTATTCTCACTATTTGGTCACACCAGAAATAGCTGCTGTACCACGGGGCTGATCCAGAAAACATAAAAATATATTCCTGCACCTAAGATCAAGTCAGATATGAAAATCTTTTCATCATATTTTAAATTTCCATCTTATGACAAGTTCAGAAATACAAGATCGATTAATACATAAATCGTCGAGATTTACAGCTAATGGGAAATTTGCCATGCTGATGAGGTATATGAAGATCAATTTTATCAGAAATGCCAGTCTGTAGATCAGTGATATCACTACAATTCATGTCTGTCTCAAGGCTGATGGAGGGGGGACTGTCTTTGGGTAACTGTTTGAAAGAGCATGAGAAAATGACAGTCACATCTTTAAAACCACAGTTCATGTATGTAAACTACTGGGTGTATTAGCACTGGCAAAAAGGCAGTTTGGCTCTCTTCTGGGCCATGCATATAGAAATGTTTGTCCTCCTCAGTCAGATGTCTGATGGCAGCATATTGAATTATATTCATGAACAGCCTTGAGCCAAAGGATTGAACAGCCTTGGAGGCTGGGTCTCTGTGGGAGCTTTCAAAGAAGCCTGTCCAGTTCAAAACCAGTGACTTTTGGACAAAATACTGGCCTCTATTGACATTAATGAGAATATTCCCCCTGAGTCCATCCAGCCCAGCACCTGCTGCCAGTCTGGCTGTGCCTGCACTCCGTGGTTGTGTCCTCACCCTGCAGCCTGGCCCTGCTGCTGAGCACTGTGTCCATCTGCTCCCTGGGGGGCAGAGGAACCTTGGGCTGGGCCTTTTGTTTTGGAGAAATTCGTGCACAGGGACAGAAAGAGCTTCAGCAAAGTCCAGTGGATGTTCTGGATCAGGACAGCTGGGAGGTCAGCACTGGATACAGCTCCAGAAAGCGTGTCCAGGGCTGACGGTCCTGAAGGACATTCAGGGTTTCCAGGTTTTCATTCTACATTAAATGTGTTTCCTCCTTCTCATGAAACTAAACTCTAGAGAGGAGTAGATTTATATAAATCCTATCTCTGCCCCAATCTAAGAACTTGTATACTATAGCTTTTTTCTTTAAAAGAATTCCTCTTTTTAATAGTCCTGTGGGTCATCGTGTAATTCAATGAACTTTAAGCATGACCATGGAGAAGGATTCATGACCAAAGTTAAATTTTTCTTCACAGTGGAACATATGCATATCATCATGTGGAATTTGGGCATTGCTATAGTGACTAACATATTTGTGGTACTGCTCCTCCAGGAATTTGATTCCTAGCAATATAAGATCAGGTTCATTTGATGTTTATATTGAATTTTGCCATTGGTTTTGCCATAATGGAGTAGCTTTTGATAATCCATTATACAGTTTCTGGAAAGTATTCAATGCTAAAATATCTTTTTATTAAGCTAATGAAAATCACTAGCCTGATATATAGAGATGCAATTATGAAATCCACCTTGGAATAGCTTAACATCTTTCATTTCATCCTGGTAAAATCACAGTGCAGCCATAATTTATATAGGAGTCATCCTTTTAAAGGGTTGTGACTGAATGTTTTAGGTTAGCTCTAAGTTTTGGTAATACCTTAAGGAAGTCCCAAATGCAAACTGATTTTTAATACTAAAGTACCAAGCTTCCAAAGAATCATTAAGAGTTCTTTAAAAAAAAAAAAAGCAATCAAATTAATATATAACAAAATCATGACATTTGTATATGAAATGTGAAGACACATAACTGGTCAACATCCAATTTTCAAAAGCCATTAGAAAAAAATCCCTGATTTTATCTTACTGAAGATAATATAGAAGTCTGTACTGTGAGGCAAGTTTGACAATACACAGAGATGTATTCTTTCTCATTTGTCTTTTATAAGTAGCCTTTTGTAATAACTTAATACTCAGCTTCATTGGAATCATGGACTACAGGTTTTGATGCCAAACCCTGGAAATTAGTTCAGCTGAAGATGAGTTTGATCAAAATTCCCATTGGACTTCAGAGACACAGGAATTTAGTCCTAGGTTAAAGCACCATCAGAACAAAAGATGCTGGAAACATGCTGGGATCCAAATTCCAAAAGCACTCCATACTGCCCTTTTGGGGATGCAGAATTTACAGTGTTGACTCACCAACTGGAGCATAACCTAAGCTCCTGTCACCTGATTCCTTCATTCTTTCACATTTTAGGTGCATGGAACTGGCATAATCCAAGGTTTGAAGCCAAATAGAGTCACACACTCAGCAACACATCACACAAACCTCTGTATGATTAAATGGGGTAGCCACCTCCTCCTGCTTTCTGATGGCTATTTATGGTTCTCTCACCAGCCCTGCCATGGCAACCATGATACCAAGGAGCACAAGGTGTCTGCTTGTCCCCTGCATACCAAAAAAACCAGAATAAATTAGATTTTCTGACACTTTGTTCAAGGTAAGGAGTCAGGGATAGATTTTTTATTTTCCACTTAAGTCTTCTCATGAAAAAATGTCTTTGAAAAAGCCAAACTTACTGAAACATCTTCCAAAATGACAGTTTGGGTGGTTTCATACTTGAAACCACTTTTAATTACACAATTTCCTTCAATTTTTGAAAAATAAGTGTTGAAATTCAGTATGAAAAACCTCATGCGCATCCAGAATAATTGTGTCCCATCCGGCCAAGAGAAATACTTTTATCCATGAAGTTTGTTTTTTCAATTTCTCAGAATTTCAGATAAAAAGTACTCAGAATACCCTTTTATTTACACGGTTTTGAAACAATAATTTTGGCTTGTTTGTTCTGGAGTTACCAGCAAGCCAAGAAAGCAGCCTTGTTCTTGGTGATCCCCTCCCTGTGAGATGGCAGCGTGAGAGGGAAGCTGCTGCTGTGCAGTGGGAGAGAGGAGAAATCAGAGGGCAAGACAGAAATTAAAGATAAGGAGTCAGAAGCTCGGAGAGAGGAAGGAGCCAAGGTCTAGGCAAGGAACAGGGAGCAAGACATTTGTGCTGGGGCTCTGCCTCCTGCTGAACTGGTGGGGTGCAGCCAAGGAATCCTGTGCAGGATGATGGCACCAGCTCGGAGCCCAGAGGCAAAGAGTGAACAGTAGTAGAGAGTCCCCAGCTGCAATTACAGCTGACAGCACATCACTTTTAAACAGGGTTTGGATCTGGAGAATAGAGAGATGTTCAATTTTTCAACAAGGCAAAATTCCATGGAAAGCAGATATTGCTGGGGGCAGAGGGGGTAGAGAAATTACAGGGACATCATTCAACCAGATCCAGCTTTCTGTCAAGAACAACCTTGCTGGAAGATCTTCAGTCAATCCCGTTTGGGGCATATTATTAAACTTCAAACTGCACATTCGTTAAATTTTTGCATTCCCTTCTCCCTGTTTAATGCAGAGCTCAGTTAAACCTGTATTCCTCTAAAATATATGTGTGTTCTAAGAGTAAGTAGGAAGGGGTGGGTTTAACCTCAAGGTAGAGCTGGGCTTTAATATGAAAGGAGTCAGAGTCTGTGACTGGGTTACAACAGTTATAATGGGTAACAAGTATGCTGACAGATTATGTTCATGCCTATATTTGGATAAGATTACAGAATAAAATTACCATTGAATAAATCATAAATAAATATATAAATACTATTTTCCTCCTTACACAGTTTTTCAGCCTGTAAGCAATGTTTTTATTTGCACAGAAATATCTTCCACCTGTACATTTAAAGAGATTTCAGCAGCCAGATAATGCCTCTCCTGTTCCTGAGTTTTAGATGTGAGATCACAGTGCAGTAAGTTAGCACAGACTAATTTGGTGGAGGGAGAAATCTCTATTTCCCAGTTGATGTGTTCACCTTCCAGTTGACACTTCTTAGTGCTTCATCTCCTGACAGAACCAAGTGGTCTCCTTATGTGTGCATTCTCCAGGACCTCACCAGCTGGACCACTACCACTTTTTCTGAAAGCTGGGAAGTAGACAATACCAGGACATTTTTAATTGCAACCTCTAAAAGATAAAGTCTCCTTGTCCAATAGCTTTACCACCCTAAAACCAGACATTCACCCACCTAGATCTCTGCACAGGTTTTGGACCTCCCTGCTGTCTAAATGCTGGTGGAGGATCCCAGGGGTGCTCATCAGGAGCTGGTAGCCACAACCAAGACACTCTGCAAAGCCAAGTCCTTCCATACTGTGAAAATTAGAATTAGTCTTTGACTTCTAGCACCAGTTCAG
Organism: Pipra filicauda; assembly: GCF_003945595.2. Lineage (NCBI taxonomy): Eukaryota > Metazoa > Chordata > Aves > Passeriformes > Pipridae > Pipra > Pipra filicauda. The sequence goes on along the minus strand of NW_024104687.1, from coordinate 290,731 downwards.
AGTCCAGATTTTTTGAGGAGGGTACAGAGAGCATTAAGGATGTCACTAATGTCTGTATCAAGACTTGGAGGGGTAAGAGATACCTCTTGAAAGCTGAGATCTCTTCTGAGCACAAACAAGAGCCACAAGCTGCAGAAATACCAGCATGGATTTATGGCCTCACAACTGTGGGGATCTGAGCTGCTATTTGTGTCTGCATTGCAAGTGGGGTAAACTGCTACAAGACATGGGAAGGTTTTTATTTGGAACTGACTGATTCAGCCACCCCAGGTAGAAGTAAATTGGTAGTTGCTGAGCTCTCCACAGTCCACCTCTTCAGATTCATAACAGAGCAGAGAAATGCCAAAGTTTAAATTCTGTTCTTGCCTTTTCTTCCCCACTTCCTGATATATCCAGACCAACTCTTCTCCATGAGGATCTGCCTTCGGTGTTATAGACTCAAATGCCAAACTGTTAAGTGGAATCCAGGCCTCACCCAAATGCATTTCCCTTGTAGTGTGAGCAGAGCCCTCTTTGAGCACATGGGTTGCAGGACAGGTAGTGAAAACCATTTCCCAGCCTAGTGTCTCTGCTCTGGAGCTGGTGTGTTGTGTCACAGAGTTTTATCACAACACTGCAACAGGTGCAGCTCACAATTTTCTGTCAAGAAATTTCATCTCCTACAAAGCATAAAGTCTTGGCACCAGGCAAAACTCTTTCCAAGGGAATATTGTATAGCATGCACATGGAAAGGCATCAAGAGAGTAAACACCAATCAGGGAAAAGGCTAACAACACTGTTAATTCCTAAAGTTCCAAGTAATCATCACCAAAGTCTGTTTATTCAACCGTGGAATTTGTGTGCAACCACAAGGGATATAAAATGGAATTGAAATCTGAGGAAGGGCTTGACAAGGCAGAGCTACTTTGGTCATTCCAGCAGAGATATCAGTGCACTGTGATTGACATGGTGTAGCAGCACTTCCATGCATGACACTACTGAATGTCTTTCTAGGTTTCTCTTTGCCTCTTTAAATTAACTCACACAACTCTTGTGCTGAACCAGGTCACAGAACAATGTCATGTATTCAGAAAAAAGGGCTGTCTGAAGAGGAGAACTGTGGAGCTTGTCACCTGGCCCTGCAGAGATGGAGAACTGAGAACACACTGCAAATTCTCTTATCTTTCACCAGCAGTCAGAATGCCCTGGGAGAGTGCACAGAGAGAGGCATTGAACAGGAGTGTCCAGTCTCCATTCTCTGTGGTGGTACCAGCTATGGGGAGGGCAGCTCACACTCAAGCAGAGAAAACATCTTAAAAGAGAAGTGAGCAAAGACCATCAGTGAGCTCCTAGAGCCTCTGTACCTCACCTGGTAAGCCTTCACACCTGGGATCTACACCAGTTTCTCCCTGCCTGACAAATGGGGGAAGGAACAGTGGGAGCTGTGCAGGGAATGGGACACGAGCCCCACCCTCCAGGTCCTCACCTTGGAGTCAGACATGCAGAGCCTAGTAGAAATCTGCAGACAGCTAAAATGAACACAGCAGCTTCAGGGAAGGAAAATGAAGAATGAACAAGCTTCCAACATCCATCTCACAACACCACCAAGTTTTTCTTGCATTACCTCCCCAGAAAGCGTGGACACCGAGAGCAGGGCTCCCATCCCAGCAGAGCTCAGCTCCTTCCCCACGGGACAGCCTCAGACCTGGCAAATGGCACCTTCTGTGGGAACCCTCTGACCCTTCCCTCAGCCAGTCCCTGGGGCAGGGGCAGGGCAGGGCAGGGCTGTGCTGGGCCATGGGCAGGGCAGGGCTGGCAGAGCCCGGGGCTGTGGTCCAGTGCCCACAGGAGGGTGGTTACAGGCTGTTTGTCCCGTATCACTCATCGGGGGTGGTAGGAAAGGGCAGACACTATTAGTTTGGAGGCAGAGTTGTGCCAGCACCCCTGCACAGCTCTCAGATCAGGTGTCTGGCAGCTCAGAGGGCTGGCAGAGGACACGGACTGTCTGCAAACAACCCGAGCTGGAAACAAGTGTGAGCGTTTGCAAAGCATCAAAACATGGACACTCTTGACTCTTGTTGATTTTGGTTCTGTTGGTTTTGTTTTTACACCATTGCACTGCTCATTTTAAACTTCTGAATTTTTTAATGGCTTCTGTTGATTCCAAAGTTTGCATAACTTCCCTATCTGTGAAAGTTTTGATGTCTACACTTTTCCAGTATCTATTTTTCCTGTTATATCCTATTAGAGTAAAGTTTGTAATGAAAAGCTGAGAACAAAAACTCCACAAAAGCACAATTCCTAACCATGGAAACACATTTCTCAACTGCAGATGTGTATAATGTGTGGAAACTTTAGAGTAATACTACCTGGGAAATCTTGGGGTTTGGACTCACTTATACAATATAATAAAACATTAGGTATCACAAGTTCAAGCTGAATACAATTTTATCCAAAATCATTGACTTTCATTTCTGTCCATACAGTATTTCTTATGAAAAGTTTTATGACATGTTTCTTGAAAATACATTGGGATTCCAAGATGTGTTCCATTACTTATTTATCTATTCCTCTATTTTCAAGAAAAATTCTTATTTCTAATTTATTTCTCTCCTCTGAATCAGTAATATCAATGCAAGTTTAACTCAATCTTACTGAAAACAATACAATTGTCACACATATATATATATATATGCTGAACCAAAATCACATCTGTAAGTTCATTGACTTCTATAGAGAGCTGCCTTTGATCCAGAGAAACAGAGGCAAGATGAATCATTCCAGCAGCCCGTGGGCTGTGAAGGGTTAACCAGTGACATCACTGCCAACAGCTGAGGACTGCTCTTACAGAATCAGCTGCTTCAAAATTGGTGTGTTTAAAAGCCAGTTTACAGGCTGCCCTGTAGCTTTTGGAGAAGGTGGAGGGGGGAAGAAATAAGAGGTTTTATAGTGCTTCACTTGCCTTTGATCCTGTGGTTTAGGGTGTGTTTGCTAAAGAAATCAATTTCTTTTGATTTAAAACAAAAAGTAGGGTTAAACTCATGCCTGATGTACCTCTTATGGAGTTACACCAGTGATTAATATTTTAGGGCAATGGCACAAGCTATTTTAAGTGCTGTGCTTTCTTTCAAGCACCTCTGACTGTATATATGAAATTCTAGAGTAGCATAAACTAAACAATATAAGGAGTTGTAAATGCAGTATGTGAAAACAGCATTAGAATCCAGTGACACAAAAAAGGATGTTCTAGTCAGGAATGGGTCTCACAGACTTCAGGACAGAAAGATGTCACCACCACTGAGAAGGTCTTTTTCATAAGGGTAACAGGGAAAAAATTAGAAAAGGCACAGTAAAGGCACAGATGATGGGATGCTGTTTTTACGACTCTGGAAAACATCCAGAACTTAAGTTGAGGAATATATTGAGCTTTCTGTGGTGCGTGGATGGATCCCTGTGAAGTGTAACCTGTGCTCCTGCTGCTCATGTGCAGTGGATTTCCAAGGGAACTCTGGAGACACCACGAGATTATTTTCTGGACTCAAAGCAGATTTGCAGTTTGAGAGGTGTCTAAATGAAACATGGGAGAAGCACTCCTATACTGGATGCTCTCCTGATATTAAGAAATACCTTTTAAACAGCTCATCTTCCCTCCAGTACTAGTCTTTTACTCCTCCAATACTAATCTTTGACTGGGAGAATCATGCCTTAGGGACTACTGCTGTTTTTACAAAGCATTTTATTGTGTTTCCTTGAGGTTTAATAAGTGAAGCTGCTATAGGTTGTGTGATGCAGTGCACCTGAAGGATATTTTAAAACCAAATCACATCTCTTCTTATCTCCTTCCTGTATCAAATTAGACAACTGAAAGTACTCCTCTTTCCGTGAGTATTAGAGATGGGATGTTTGGTGTTCTGATGGTATAAGTTTTTAGAAAGGCAATTCTGTAAAATACATATAATTAGAACCAGCAGTATTCTTTTGGAAGAGAAATAGGTCTGGGTAGAGTTCTTTAGAAAAATCAATCTGCATTCACCAGCAATTCCAAAGAATTTTTTTCATTTTATCAACTTTTTCAAGCAATAAATCATCGTTACTTTATATTACTTTACATAAAGATAACTTAAACTCTGGCTGATCGACAACTTTCTTATTCAGCCTTTGACATCAATTATCTATTATCTATTCTTCTGTCAATATCTGCTGTCTAAATCTCATGCAAAAGAATTACACCTTTAGAGAGGAAAAAGTGCCTTTACTAACTATCCAACATTTGAATGACTACATTTATTCAGTGTTCAATAGGACTGGGCAAATAATTTAATCAGCACAAAGCCACCCCAAATTTGTTGGAGTTAATGAGTTTTTTCAAGTCAAAACTTGAATATCTTTACTGTTCCCTTGGGAAGCAGGGTTCCTGAGCAGGAAGGTCTCTGACATGAATCTTCCCATCTCTCCCAAGGCTGCTTTGCAGGAGAGAGGAAATCCCTGGGATATGGTCCTGTCCCTTGCAAATGCCCAGCTGCTGTTCCAGCCCCTTGGAAGCCCAGCCAGCTGGATAAGCAGGCTGGAGGCTGCTGCAGTTGAGGCCAATAGTGTGTGTGGTGTAATGTCTGCAGAGAATCACAGCCTCTGGCACAAAGACTTCTCAGAAAAGCAAAGCTCCAAAATGTTCAGGCCCTTGTGGACACTGGATGGGTTGGGCAAAGGGCAAGAGGAGCACAAACAGCCACTGCCAGGGCTGGACAGGGCTCAGCCTGAGCACCTGGGGCATTTGGGGAGACCTCTGAGCCTCACCAGGCTTTGGCCAACTCTCTCAAGTGCTCTCCTGGTTCTGGTTACGTGGATGAGATCAGGGCTGTGTTCTGCTCTGGGCTCTGGGCTGGCACAGCCCCCTGGAAATGGCAGTGGGACAGCCCAAGCTGAATTACACACAGTGGGATGGGGTTCAACACAATATTTGAGGGAAACCACTTCACTAATGTACTAATGCACCAAAGTACTAGTAAAGGCAACTGTGGGATGGGCTGAAGTGACATGATGGGAGCAGTTCAGGTCTATTGAGCATATAACATCCATTTAAGAGGACCAAATAACTGCCTATCTTTCTATATGAGAAGATAAGGAAGAGCTTTTTGGCCTTTGGAACATTAATAATGCTGCACAGTGAAAGAGGACACATGTTCAAGGTGGAGCTGAGGCTCATACTCAAATTTCTAACACTTTTTTTCTTAAAGATTTTTCTTTAAAAAATTAAAGTACTTTTTTTTTGGTTTTAAAGATGAAATATCATTCATGTCTCTATTCCTTATTTCTTAAACATCCACAGACCAGGCTGAGTTGTTTCAGGTTGTTCAGGTTGTTTCAGGTGCTCAGCACCAGGTTTATTTTTGTCAGGGAAACAGAAACCTGCCAGCAAATTCTCAATTAGAGCAGCCACCACTCCTCATAGCTTTCCTTTGGGATGATGCTGGCTCAGGTCAGAGTGTCCCAGCTTTGTCACTGAGTGTTTTAAAGCATACTCCAATTATAATTGTCTCTAGTGTTATTGTTTCCACTTTATTTTCCAGCACTGTTATTTGAACAGTGATGTGCTTCCATAAATCTGGAAGGACAGAAATTGGCAACTTGGATTTTGCACGAGTGTCTCATAAAATAACAAAGGTGAAAGCCATCAAAAGCCCAGGCACAGACCTCAACAAATGTTGAAATAGGATACATTAGGATCCTTTGGCAGCCATTTAAAGAAGGGCCATTGTGATTTGCAGCAAGACAAGTCTACCTTTTCAAGTTATTTTGGTTCCCACAGGAGTATCCAACTGGCTGTGCTGCAGACCAGGAGCTCCACTCTGCACTCTGGTGACGTTGTCCTGCCAGCAGAGCACGAAGGGCCTGCTGAGCTACTTTTCCACTGTGTCCAGCTGTGGTCACCAAGTCCAACCAGAGTGCTGCCAAGGTGGAAAAATGGCAGGAAGAAATTCTCCTGGATGCTGGGACACTTGTTCCATACCCCAGATGCAGGGACTGGGGGCAGCAAGCACTGTCTGTGCATCCTCCTGCCACAGCAGGGGAATTCTCATCTGTGCCAGGTTTTGGATCTGAGGCAGTCCCTGCCAGAAAGGTGGGTTTTCCCTGGTTTATTCATGAAGCTGATGTAATCTTTGCCTTTCTCAGGATGTTAGTGAAGACAGCATTAATGCTAATAAAGGACCATTGGGAATTCATTCCCCGTGGCATGGATACATGTTTACTGCCAACTCTCCTTTCTCAAGGGCCACAGCAAGTTCTCACTGCCTCCCCTTCAGACCATGTAGTAACCAACACCTTAAACAGGTCTGTTCTCTGGGTATTGCACATATTTCTATGAGGAGAAAGCACAAATTTTCTAGGACAGAACTGTTTCTTCTCTGTCTGCAGCAGTTATGAGCTGGTCTCTGGTCTTCGCTGAGTCCTTCAAGTGCTAATGAATAAAATTATGAAGAGATATTAGCTAATATTATCAGAAGTCTGGCAAGAAACTCCCTTCACAATGCCTGTCAGAATTTTGAAATTCACTCCCCTCCAGCCTTTACAATGTCCTGACTTTGAGACAGGAAACCCCATTAATTGCTGTGCAAATATCCAGGGTCATGTTCCGGCTCTTGTATTTCTCATGGCAGGTTAGACCTAAATTTTATGTTGCTGTCAAACATTCTGCAGTTTTCTGGAGACACTTGTTCCACGTCTTTGAAGAATTTTCAATATAGATTTTTACCAAATTTAATACAGAATATTTACTAATATGACAGTATCATAATCTCTGTACTATTTTTTTTGCTAGTATGTTCAGTTTAGTATGCACAGTTTGGCATTTTTCAGGTCACAGTATGTCAGCTTGTTGCCTTGAGTCAGCACAGCTTAAAATGGTCAGAAGAGCCAGTGCTGGATTGGGTTCTACTCCTGGTCATTACTCAGTTAAAAGCTGAGATCTTGAGTCAAAATTAGCAGGAGGGTGATTTCATGGGAAATGCTGCAAACACAGAACACAGACACAAATTTACACACCTCTCCATTGTTCCTCAGTGATTTGCTTCTTAAAAACCCCCTGGTAACCATGAACAGGAGAGCCCATCCTTGAGACTCAGCTCTGTCCTGTTTTCACAACAGCAGCCAGATCCTGAAAGGAATAGCTGGGAATTAAAGTTCTTTCAGAAAACTAAACCCCCTGTCAATTCTAATATTTGCTACCAGCTCAGAAATAGCATTCTGTGATATTTTTTCAGAATTTTTTGCTTCTGTTCACAGAAGGAAGGTTTGTGTTTCACAGAGACACACTCTCTAAAAGCAGAAGAGCTCCCCACAAAGCAAGCTGGTTTGTGCTTTGATGGGGGATGGCTTTGTTTCTTTCACATTTTTTCTTCTAAATATTCACCTGATCATAATATCCAAGTCAAGAAAAGGCAAAAATAATCTCAATCCCTGGGAATAAGATTAGTGGTTGTTTACCTGTGAGTTTTCTTCTAATGGATGACAGGAATGAAAAGCCTCATTGTTCAAAAGCAGATAAATAAAACCTCTTCTGCTGTAGACATTGCAAGAGTATCTGTATCTATATACTGTACAGAACTCTGCCATTAGCTAATAATAGCATTAACAGTTCAGAAGGAAAAAAAAGTCTCTAATACTTAGTCTTAGCAGCTGATAATGTAAAATAGGGTGGCATTTGGAAGCATAGGATGATGCCAGTCCCTGGGGAGAGAAAGGTGTTAACTTCTAATAGCTTTTCAGTAATAGCCAAGCATCTGCAGTCCACCATAAAAAAGGGTTTTTAAAAATTAATAGAGCTGAATGTGCTTCACACTGAGGAGAATGCCAGATTAATAAGCGCATTAAGGACCGCTTTGGATTGGAAATAATTATGGAAGATGACAAGGAGCAGAGGTGGCATTGGTGGTGCTTTCAGGAATGCATTTTAAAAAGCAGTTTAAAGAGCCTTCAGATGTTGGTATTATCCTGCGTGACCAAATTAAGAGCAAATGAGAAAAGTTTATCTGGCATTTTGGAGTATTGAAAGGGCTTAGTGTTATAAATTATACAGTATGAGGATAGGCAGTGGTGAGTAAATTCATGTTAAACATTATTGGCAGTTTAAATAGCAACTGCTTTATAAAGCACTAAATATTTTAATTTGGAAGTGAAAGTGTATTCACTCTCCTTCCAAAAAAGCATGTTTGACTTATTTATTTGCCAGCACAATCATTAGACAGTTTGTCACTGATGAAATGGTGAATATTGTCCCCAGCAGGCTGTTGTAAATGTAGAATAATAGAGGTGGGTTATAGGTTTGGAATTGATTTAGAGCTCCACTGATGAAAAAGTTGAAGCCACAATGACATCTCAGTGTTCAGCTGGGACCAGGCCGTGTGCATCCAAGGCTGTTTCCAGGTGGGCCTCGTGTTCATCAACATTTCATTGTCTGGTTTCAGCTCCTCTTTTACTACCTGCTCTTTCAGCCCTTGCAGGGCAATATCTTCACACCGTGGTCCTTGGGGTTATTGACGCAAAGCAAGTCAGACTCGGGCTCTTGATGGTGATAGCACAGCCCAGGGTTCCAAGTTTCAGTGATTCTGGGGCAGAGCAAGGCCTTTGTGGGTACAGCAGAGCTGCTGCAGTCCCACCTGCTGGGGGTTGGCACAAGGATGCTCACCCCTGGGCTGCCCAAGGCAGACCACGGTGCTGCCACAGCAACCACAGCAGCAACAAAGTGCCATTTCATGTCTGTGTGATGATCATTTCCCCTAAACACAAATACAAAAATGAAAAAAATGAAAGGCTTTTACCAGAAGACAAAAGTCTGTGCAAACTTCCAAATTGGTTTTAAGACTTTTTCCTCTCAGTCTAAATGTGTGTGGCTTTTTTCTTTTACCTGATTAGGTATTTTCAAGAAGTTACAAAAAAGAACACCGTTAATATCCAATTTTCTAATAATTACTTTCAGAAAAAGCAAAACCAATGCTGAAATATCTTCTAGGTGAGTGATACTTGTAAAGAGGCAAACCCCACAATTATAACAGCATCTTCCATTAAACAGTTCTAAGTACTGTATATGCAACATGCTGGAGACTCATTATTTCAAATCCAACTTCTCAAAGATTTATTTTTCTTTTGAAACAATTTCTGACAGCTTTTGATCTTCTAAACTGAAAAAAAATCAAAGAAATCTGTTTCTCTGGCATATTAATAGCAAAGGAATTTCTGGATGCTGCAAAGTAGGAACTGAATATAATAGCATCTCAGTTTTATTCATCTTCAAAGAAAACCAAATATATTTTTGAGACTAAAAAAATAGGATACCCTACAGATTTTGAAGGGATGGGATAAACCTCTTTTCACAAGAAAAGATGACAAGAAATTCATCTTGAAGGACGTTCACTATGCCTCTGTCCATTTAATACATTTACAAGCCAGCTGCCATGAGTTAATCTGGCTTTTACATCAGAAGCAATATTATTTTATAATTTGGGGCTCATATGCCTAAGAGATTTTTTCTGTTACGAAATTCTTTGGATATTGTAGATCAACCTGCCACCAGACATGACACCAGCATACACTGTTGTCTAAAATTAATTCAAGGGGTTCATTAAAAATTATCCTGTAAAAGTTACATAAAGGCGCCTCAAAATCCTTCATTTGTGGCTTCCTCACTGCAGATCCTTGCAGGTGTAAAAATGAAATAATAGCAGTTGATTAAACAATTCTCAGGTGTGTGTGTTGTGTGTGCATGTGTATTTCTGTATGACTACAATAAAACTAATAAACAGTCGAAGTCTTAGGAAATAAGTACTTTAAACCCCTCATTTTACAAAGGTTCATAAATTTTGGTAATCTCTTGGAGTTTTTGTACAGCTGACTGGTTGAAATATTCTCTTTCCCTAATACCATCCTGCTGGCTGAGCAGGTCCAAACCATCCATCACACAGCCCTGAGCTTAGCTCTGGCTGCCACAGGGAATTGCAATCCTTGGGAATTGTGGTACTTACAGTGCCAGGCTTGTCAAGAGGAGGTCAAAGTGATATCACAAAGAAGCTGCTGGCCACTAAAAATCAGTTGGGTATGCCAATTGCCAGAGATAAATTATACAAAAATACCCCCCAAAAAAAGATAATTTAGGCTGTAAACAGTGAAGGGAGGCTGGACAATGCAATGGAACCACCAACTGCTGCGACAGGGCTGGAAAACCCTTGGATGGAAACTGCTTGTTCACACATCCCAGGGAATGTCATGGAAATCAGAAACACGGGCATGGCATCAGCATCCAAAAAGGACAAAGTAGGGAGTTATGCACAATAATGCACATGAAGTGAATTGTGCAGCCTGCAGCCACTCTGCCAGTGCAGAGGATTTTATCTGTGCTCACCAGCTCAATGGCACATCTTCCCATGTTTAACAGAGGCAGTCTGTGGATGGAACAAATACCTTGTCTTTAATTGTATAAATAAAAGGGTTGATTTTATCTTAAGTAACAGAAAGCATCAAACCTTGATAGAAATGCTTACCTGGGGTAAATTGCCATCGTTTATTTATCTGTGGCAAATTACGCCTGGTTGGATTCAAAGAATTCCAGAGCTGGCACTGCCTCAGCATGATCAGGCTTGAAGTCACAGTGGAGGTTGTCACAGTAAAATGATGACATTTGAAAGGTCATGTTTTAAGAAAAAGCAAAAACAGATATTTTTAAAATCACAATTAGGGGAAAACAAACAAACGAACAAACAAAAATGAACATTTGACTCAGCCTGAAATGGTTTCCAAATTCACACAAACCACTGCCAGTTATGCTTTCTCATGTCTTGTTTTTCTCCAGAAAGTCACTTTCTAAGAATCAGTTTTAAAAAAAAATGCATTATCTTATGGCAGGCACCTACACCACACTACAGCCTTTAAATCAGCCCCTCTGCAGAAGTACTTCTGACACTGGTTTGCTGGGTTTCATTACAGAAAGAAATGCAGCTCACAAATTATGAAGCACAGAAACATGGGGTGGTATAAGAACATTGCTACCTTCAATCCAGAGATCCGAGGCAGTGAAATTTATACTGGAAGTTAAAGTACAGAAATTCATGTGAGAATATATTTGAGCAATGGTTTTTGTAGAACAACACTAAATTTCCCTGAATCACACAGCATGATTAAAATAAGAAGGAACTACGCTGTCAGGTCTTTACTTTGATGCAGATATTTTAAAATATTCTAAGGTTATAGTTTCACAGTCTTTGTCATGAAGCTGCAGAAGATAGATTTAAATTTTTCTCTGAGTTTAGAACTGGGATTTCTGTTTGGAGCTTCTTCTGACTTCACCAAAAATTCTCTCTCTATGTAGGATTGGTAACAAGCATTGCTAAATAAATTAGTTTCTTGGAAGTTCACACAGCTCTAAAGATATAAAATCCTTCCCAAAAACTTGGCTTAAAAAGAAGAAATAGGAACAGAAAAGTGAAATGTATTCTACCAAGAGTTTGAATATGGTCTCCAATTAGATTATTGGTAGATTCTCAGAAACAAGCTATTTGTTCACTGGTCTTCATTTTCTAATTAATCTGGAGGAACTATTCCCTGCACTGACACAATTTATTAACTGGAATTCTATGGCTGGAGGAATGTGACAGTGAAGACCCTCCACAAATCCACAAGGCATTAAAAATGCAGTAACCATTTATGAAGTCTAGAAAGTCCCTATAGGATTTCTGTTCTTCATAAAAAGCCAGGAAGGTTGGAGATTTACAGACTATAATAACTCACCTCAGACTGGGAAAAACTGGGAAATAACCTGCTTTGATATGGAATAAATCAGGAGCTGTATCCATGAAATCTGATGGTGAACCAGCAACTTTTACAAAATGCAGAAACTTAGTCAGCATCATCTCATACAATTATTTGTAAATGCTAATGCAGAGAACCTGGTTTTCTTGACTCTACCTTGAACTTTTTCTATTTGTAAATTCTTTGGAGCAGGACTGACAGCTCCTCTGTCTTTGTACAAGGCCTAACTAATTTTTCATTTGGTTTGCAGTCATGACCACGGTGTCAACAAGGATAAAATGTTTCAAAACTTATTTAATATTATTTCATTAAAGTATTGGCAGAGGTGGCACAAGACTCAAGGTACACATGCCAAGCAAAAATAAGCATCTCCATATTTCCAGTGTGTTTGAATAAAATTGTGTAAATTAAAGCCCATTCTTGACATAAAGAGAAACAAGGTGGCAGTAATAGTTTTTATTAAATTTTAATTAATTGACCAAAAATTTGACTGCTGTAGTTCAGTTATTGTTCAGAATCAGAGAGGTTAAAGTGAGTGTCCCAAGCTTTGAAGTTACACCAGACTTGACACTTGGTTCAAAAGAAGGCAGACAGTTGTTCTGTGTCTGTATTTCGGATGATGAGCTCTGTGCTATAAAGAAAGATATACTGAGTCACACAAGCAAATGTATTCTCTTTAACAATCACATAGAAAGAACTAAACAAAAAAGAGGGAGAAAAATAACAGTTATGCTTGTGACTACTTAATCTCATCAGATTTGTATTATACATCAATAATGCCTGTGTATAGAATATGAAAAAGTTCATGCACTGAGTAAACTTCAGCTTTTACTTCAAAATCTACAGTGTTACAAGTTTTGTCTTAATATTCTACGTAATTAGTCTGTGTGGATTTGTTTTACATAGGAGTATAAAATAGTATTAGTAGTATTTCTGAAATTGCATTGAAAAAAATAAGTAGCTTTTCTTGCTCTTTTTTTTGTAACAAATCAGTTTACACAAGGACTGTGCCTAACTGCAACAAAGGAGGTATAGAAGAATAGGAGAACTGTGACTTTTTCCTTCAGTTTTCAACTGGCATCTGTGTACAGTAAAACTGACAGCTCCATCTGAAGGACCTACCCTGAACTGGAAAATTATCTGGTTTTAATAGAGTTCTTCTGAATTTTATGGAATTACTGTCAAGTAAATAGTTCCTACTTAAAAAACCCTCTTGTGGGATCTTGCAAACATGAACTAAAGTGATATGGTTTCTGGTAAAATTAAATCTCTCCCACCTCTGGGCCAGTATTTCTGGCCAGATGGGATACACCAGTGTGTTAAATGAATGCAAATGTTCATTGACAGATGGACCAAAACAAGGGGAAATTTTGATGCATTTTAAAGGATGAGATCAATGTCACAAGTTGGCCAAGAAGTAATTAGGGAGAGGACCCCATTTCTGACAGCAGTAAAGAAAATGAAGAGCAGTTGTGTGTTCATGCCTCTGAGCACGTGTGTGTGTGTGTGTGTGTGTGTGTGTGTGTGTTCTAGACCTGGAGTCAGAGTCAAAAATACCCAAAAGAGGAGGATACCTGAGGCAATCACAAGTTCTGCTGACTCTGAGTCCCACACATCCTGAACCTCTTCTAGCTCCCCAACAGTCTGACCCAGAACTGAGATCCCAAAACTTCTCCCAGCCCCAAATCCAATGGGTTTCAATTCTCCTGTCCCCAAGGCCTAAAGTATCCCATTTTAGAAGAGTTAACTTTCTCCTCACTAATTCAGACCTTTATCCCAATCTCCTTCAATGCATAAAATCTTGGTTTCTTTCTAAATTGACACTACCCTGACCAGAAATGTATCAGGCAAATATCTGAAGGTAGGAAAGAAAAACACATCCAGAAATAGGAAGGTGGTTCCAGGCAAGGGTCAGGAAAAAATCTGAAATGGCTAAATCTGGTCAGCATCTCCTCTCTCTGTGATTTGTGCTGATGTCACGAGCCACGTCAGTCATCTGTAGGACCAGTCAATGGAAATGAGGTCTCTGGCTGAGTGCCTTGCCCACAGCACACCCAGAAGCAGATTTAACAGTGTGAGTGCAGTATGGGAAGCAACCATGCAGGATGTACATAAGTGTTCCTGTGCTCTCTACTAGGAAAATCCTCAGTCAGGTCTCCACAGCTCCCTGCCAACAGGGTAGTTGTAAGGAAATCATAGGGAGCAAAGGGACATGATCTAGAGCTGGAAGCATGAGAGGGATCGATGGGTCAGAACTAGCAGAGATGTCCTCTAACATTTTTCCATTCTTCACAACACCAGCTCCTTCACCCCTGCTGAACAAGACAGCCTCCCAGTCACATCCAGAGGGATCTGACTGAAACCACAGAGATTCCACATGAACAGTGAGGATCTGTGCTCCACCACATTCCGGGTGTGGTCCCTGAGTCAGAGGGACTGCTGCCAAGGGGGCTCAGAAAGGTGACCAAGAAATACACTTTCCATAGGGAAAGCTTAGAATGGAGAGGTACAAAAGAGTCCACATCTAAAGACAGCCTGTGGCACTGGCAAGCTCTTAAGCTACTCAGAAGTGTCTGCCCTAAAGTTTTCAAGTATTTCCAAAAGCTGCATCAAACTCTGAGCTGAGTGGGAAGCCAAGCAAAGCAAGGCCAGATGCAAGTGCATTAACATCATCCTGCTTCTGTTGCTGTCCTCTTGCTTCCAGGCTCAGCTGCATATGGAGCACCTGGGTGTTCATAACACTTAAATTCTATTAAATCTGTTCATTTGTGCTGTTTTCAGACTGGCACTGATGGGAGGTGGGGGAGAAGAGGACATTCCCTCAGCACCCATGTTGTATTGGCCACAGCACAATATTTTACAGCAGTATGACCAGTTTTCCACCAGTCACATGGTTCCTCTTCCAGACTGGCTGCTGTTTCAGGCATGGCACTGGGTCTGTAACTTTAGATAAAAAGTTTGAAGCCTGAGCTCAAACACAAATGCAAGGTGAAAAAATGCTTTGGTATCATTCAGTAATAATAAATTGTCAACACATACCAAATGTAGGTAGGCAGGTGAAGGCTTTATGACTCGATCTCCCAGAAGGAAGCCAAAAACAAACCTGTAACAACCTGGAAAAGAGGTAGTGTAGATACAACGCAGGTTCGGGTGAAATTAATTCAGATTAAGTCGTGTCTTGTGTTACAGAGTCTTCTTACAATCCAGTGATCATCTTTACTAGCTTGAATCATTCCGAAGAGAAAAGAGCATTAAGTCAGCAACCTAACAATGAAAAAAGGAAAGTATCTCTCTGGCCACTTAAGTGAATGCTCTAATCTTTAAAGTGTCTTTTCATTTGAGTTACCCCATTGCTGAAGCCAGAAAGTTTTGCTTTGTCACAGGAGACTTGTTTGTGCCTGCAAGATAAAACAGACTGTCGGCAAAGCTGAATGGGAAGTCAGGCAAGAAACATGATTTAATACCTCCTGCAGACAACACCACACTCACTGGATTCAGCAAATACATCAAGATGTTCAAAACAAGCTTCTACTTTTCTGCTGCCACTGTTGCTGTCACCAGGTGCCTGTGCAGTGATGAGCATCTCAAAGGGAGGTGCTGGGAGATGTTCTGTTCTGTCCCTGCTTACCAAGTGGTCAGCTTGAAGCTGGTCAATGCATTTAAAGTTACAAGGAAATTATGTGAAGTGTGGGAAGTACATCGAGGTTTACAGAGATGGTGCACACTGACTGACAGGACATTGGCTTTCTTGATAGGACACTTCTTCAAAGCAGCTCATAATGATCACTGGAAACATCACAGTAGTCACATGGAAGCTCTAGCAGCCAACACAAAAAGCATCCTGGATGATTTTATCAGAGCTTTACCAGTAGAGTCATGTCTATTTTCAGATCTATGTAATGAAATGATTGGCAAACATGTGAGGAATGGTTGTCAAAGAGCAAAGTACTTACTTAGTGCTTTGAACTCCAAAAATTTCTTTCATGATGATCCATTTGAACATTGTCTTGAAATCTAAGCATGGCTTTGCTGGATTGTTTTCTCTCTCGTTGTTTTCATTCCTAAATGATTTCAGCTTACATTTGGAAGCAAAGAGACTAATGGCTTTGAATATGCATGCTAGAACTGAGATATCAAAAAAAAAATCAGTTTTGAATTCAAATAAGGGTTGCCCTTCATCATTTTTTGGCTCACAGTGATATAAGAAGTGAAGCAGAGGAGCACTTCTTAGTGTTGAAATGTCATTTTCCCTAATGCTTCCTTGCAGTGAGTGCAGGGAGTGATTAGATCAGAAATGGCAGTGCTGCTCTGGCTGCTACAGAGAAACAACAAACTGCTTGAATTACCCAGCAAAGAGGACCTGGTGGTTGAATCCAAGCAAGACCCTCTTACCTGATTACAGTAAAAAGGGAAGAAAGAGAGCCCTGGCTTGCAGAGTACCTTGTATTCTGGATGCCATTCACAACTGTAGACTGCCATGAAGCTGGTTTTCAGTACAGTGTTAGTGAAAATATATTGTCATTATAAAATGGATGTGAAAAGAGAACTGTATTTAAAACAGTCATCCATCCTATCACTTTCTCTCTGCCAAAAAACAACCTCAACCATCTCCAGTTATAAGTACACAGAGGTGTACCATTTTCTCCATTGTTTTAACAACCAGTGTAACTGTTTTGACTTAAAATAGTTCATTACTGGTGTATTACAAATCAGTTTATGTAAATAATGTTTCTCCAAATTCCATATGTCTAAGGAATGATAAAACACTAAAGGTTCAAAGAGCTTTTGTCAGATGAAGAACTTACCCTGGAATAGGTCCACTTGTTTTGAAGACTTTATTAGGAAAAGGAATTCTGATCAACATCAAGGCTCACAAAGCTTCCAAAGTGGGTTTTTCTGGCTTTTGGAGATTAAGACATCAACTTTAGTATACCCATCTGAGAAAAGCATCTATTTAGTCTCGTATGTACATTTTGTTACATTTGTATTTGAGAAGCACATCAACACCTTCATGTGTGAAGCACCAGGGAAGGAGATGCTACAATGGACAAGAGAAACTGGGAGCTGAAACAATCTGGATCAGAATCTCATCCCTTTCATTCTTCACCCAAATTCCTGTTATTTGCAGACTCCTAAGCAAGGAAAATATTTAGAAATACTTACCAAAGCTGTAATTAAAAAGTTCTACTCTCTAGTCATTTAAGCTATCGTTTAATTCATACTAACTGTAATTTTGAGGCAAAGCAAAGCATTTTTTTCTTGGTGTATGGAAGCTTAATAAACCAGGTAATGATGGAAATACTCTGCCTCCTGTTTTAAATAAATTGTTGAGGAACAATGTTATCCTGAAACCTGAACACTCACGTTAAAGGGGAGAGCAAATTTCATTACGTGATCCCTCTATTTATTTTAATCTGCTCATTCCTGGAAAAAAAAATGAATGAGAATTTAAACACACACAGCAGTTTTACAAGGAGCAACTTTTTTTTCTAATTATGTATTCTTTACTTATTAATCAGTGCTACAATTTCCTGTGACATTTAACACAGACACAAGCTATTTTCATTCCAAAAGTTAGCAGTTCACTGTATCCTATACACATGGCACAAGCATTGCAAATGTAAATAAATGTAGGCGTCTGGGTTTTAACCACTGCTCTGAGAGAAACGTCTTTTTTAATGTGGTGTAACTTGCAATCACACTGAATGTCATCACAGCTTTTGAGAGTGGGCAAGTCTTCATTCAATCTTAATTTTTCACTGAAAAAAATCTTGGCATCTGTGCAAAAATAATGAAGTCCATAGAAGAGGAAAGAGAGGAATGTAGCTAATAATCCTATTTATGTTCTTACGCACTACATTTCATTTACTAGAAATAGCATGACTAAATTCTAATAAATAAATATACTAATTGGTCATTGGAAATGCAAATTTCAACGACAATCTTTAATGCAGTATAATAAAACCCATTACAAGCACCAGCTTTGTAGATGCTTTGATTGTAAATAAGAGATTAGTTTAAATTCAGATGTGCTGTACAGGTTGGCATAATTTCAGGTAGCAGTGGATTTAGGCTGCTTGCCAATCTGTGGGAAGAGCAGATATATTAATACCTGCACTGTTTCTACTCTCATATGCTCACTCTGAGTATTTGCTATCTGCTACCTTAAATTACATTGAGTGGCAGGCATAAATATGGGTTTCGCCTTCCAGTTTCTTGCAGATCAATTTTCTTATTTTTAGTAGATTCTGTGGGACCACTTGTCCCAGAGCTTGCTTTAGTTTGTCATCATGACCTGTCTGGATGGCCCCAGGACAAGCCACCTTCTCCCTGGAAATGAGAGCTAATTTCAGTGGCATTCCCTTGCGCTGGGATAGCACAAACATTGCCTTCACCATCCTGCATTTTCTGTGGTACCATCCAGCCCAATTCCCATGAAATCAAGAAGCAAATTTCTCCCTTGGCAAATCTGCAGATGGTCTCAGCTATCCCAGCTGTGTGCCAGTTTACATTGGCCAAAGATCTGTTCCCTGCCTAACGACTGGAATTCCCACTGGGAGAGGAGATCTGTGTGACACCACTCGGGTGGACAAAGATCTCGGTCCTACACAGTGCAAGACAGTAGAAGTTTTGTCCCCAGTGCCAGGGGAAGCAAATCAAACACCTAATTTTGGACAGGACCACAACACTGCTGTCTATAGTAATGACCCTCACTAAGCTTTACTGGCTTTAGGAAGGACTTTTATCCTTTTGGGCTGTATTTTCACGTCTCCAAACTTACTCAAGCAACCATGGGAGAAGAGCATCTTACAGAGGTGTTAAAAAAGCTGCCTTGTTTGCCTGAACACTGGCAGTTTATCAGATGGTTCTAGAGCCCTTGGAGCTTTCCCAGCCTCAGCCACCCATCCTCCCGAGATGAAGAATTCAGCTGACACTTGGGGAAACATAACTGATGGATTTTGCAAGCCACACCTTCCGGGACTCTTAGAGCACGTGAGAGCCTGAGCTCTAAATCCCGAATGTATCCACTTCAGTTGTTTATACCTCAGCATTAAACAAAAGATGTGCAGCTGACTCTAAACCACCGGGCTGTGAGGAGCTAACCAGAGTGACCACACGGTGCTACCACGGGTTTCCTTTCCAATCCCCTCACCTTAATTGCTATCTCACATACCCACTTGTTGCATCCTGCCTTAAATTACTTGTAAATTCTTTGGCACTGGGAATGTTTCCAGTTCTGCTTTAGCATACCCCCAAGCAAGGCAGTCTGAGTAGGGCCCGAGGGATTTTTGTAATAGGAATAATTAGTACTGAAATTGGGATGCTTTGGCCTGAAGGGGAAAAGCCACAACAGGGAATTTGATTGAAGTGTCTAAAATGAAGTCTGTTTTCAGAAAACAAAAAATGCCCAGAGTGGCATCTCATGATATAACACAGTGACAGATCTTTTTGATGTACCAAGGAAGCACAATACCTGAGGTAGACAGTTTTGGCATGTGCTGCAAAGACTTTGGGGCAAGACACTCCTTCTTTTCTTAAATAGCAGACAAGCTACCTTCTTTACCTTGAATTTTCCTCAGATTCCTTGGTGGCATACATATTTCAGTAGGAATTTTCATAGCCAAGTTCCCATAAAAATCCTGGCACCTTGAGAAAATCCCAATCTGTGCACCCAGAATTTTCCTCTCTCTACCTTGAAACGACAGTAGACCTTCCACAACACCCCAGGTAGTGAAAAGAGCACCATTTTAGCAACTTTTTGAGATTATCCAGGTTATTTTTTCACAGGAAGGAATGGGAAGTTTTAGTTGGCTTGTGGTAAACTTTGGCACCTGTGGGATACAGAGGACAGGCTCCAGTTTTTCAGACCCTGGACACTTGTGTTTAGTGCTTTCCTCATAACCCACTGCAGGCTGACCCACACTCCTGTATTTTATAAACTGAATAGTGTGTGGATGGTTGCATGGTTTGGTTAATCACCTAGAGCTCCCTGAAGGGCTTTTTTCATTCTGCAGCACTGTCTTTAGCAATCCAAAGATCTTCGTACAAATGTATCAATTATCTATTAAAAGAGTACTTGACTGTGGTACAACAGATCCAGAGACCCCAATTCCTCATTCCTGGAGGCAAACCAAGCTGTACACACCTCAGTGAAGTCCTGCCTCCTTACACTGCTGCTATGTTTGACTGTCAGCCCTCAACTGCCATTAATAAATTATCTTAATGATTGTTTTTAGCTCAGACAATAACTTGAAAATTTCCTGAACACGTGCACACACAAAATTGCCGTGAGGTTTTACATTTTGATCTTTCATTTCTCGTGTCCTGTTGGATGGCCCACATCAATTATTCATTCCTAGCCTTGCTATGTCCCTTTCTCTTAGCTCTGAGCTGCTGATGTCAAAGGATGAGATGTGGTTGAGCCCTGCTGTGCACAGGAGGACCCTCTGGGGCTGCTTCCATTCCACTCCCTGCCACTGCAACCTGCTGCCTTTGTGCAAAGAATTCAGTTTGGGGCTGCAGCAGCCAGACCAGGCACTTCCAAGGTAGTGCCATATTAATGATCATAAAACACACTTCCTGACTCTGTCCCAGGAGACCTTTTCAGAGCTGTTTTATGAGAGGCGAGGGAGATCTGTTAATGAGTGAAGTAATTGTTACCTGTGGGCACAGATTTAGAACGACTTCATGCTTCAGACTCCAGGAGCGTAAATGTCTTTGTTACAACTATGTTGTGTGCAGCAAACAAAAGGGATGCTCACAGAATTAGAGATATGCATGTTAGGATGCATAATGCATATTTTTTTTACATTCAGAAAAAAAATCTCTGAGATAAACAGAAGATCTGGTATCATAAGCTCTTGTAACCAGAAAAAAAAAAAAAGTGGAGTAATTTTCCATATAATGAGCATGATGAAATCTACAACATATTGTTTATTTACAAGCATACACAAAATTGAACTACATTTCTTGTTTAATTTACAGTTTTAAACAGAAGGACAATATCAGATCCTGATACCACAGTGCTAATTTAGGATGTGCTCACTTTTGTTTTGTTTCCAATATTTAATTCTTAGTGTAATCTTGTGTGCTGATCTGGTATATTTATATAGTTACAAATGTATTCTTGAGATGATATTATGTAATTATAGCATAATCTGTTTCAATATACCCTTTTCACACAAGGCCAGCAGCATAAAAGACTCATAAATTCCAGTGGCCACATGGTCACCTTGTGAGACAGTCTTCTGAGTTTTTTGGGATTCCTCAGGGAGTTTGGTAGTGCCCCTGCTCCATCCCTGGGTGAGCTGGATGACAGAAGGCATATCAGTGTTGTGGGTAGCATGGCTTGTACTACTTCTATTCTCAATTTCCACAGTCCTTAGGGGGCAAATATAACTCCAAGGAGGTCTTAAAGTTGCTTTTACTCAGGAGCCAGGTGATACCTGAACATACAGAGAAGCCACGAAGTTCGGAGGTAGCTCAGAAGAATGGGAGCCAGGATCTGCCACCCAAAATCCCATAAAGAGAGGGGGAAAAGTAGATTGACAAGAATTCTTGCTTTTCTTTTTACCTTCTCCCTGTGATTAAGGGGCTTTACTGAAATGATGTGGTTATAGCAAAATGTTGTAACACTTATGAGACCCTGGCACAGGTTGTCCAGAGAAGCTGTGGATGTGTTCAAGGCCAGGTTGGACAGAGCTTATCTTCTGGTGGTTTGAATAGTTTAATTATGATTCAAAAGGATCACCTTTAGGCACAGATGGCCACTACAGTCCTCCTGGGGTATCCAGTGGGCAGAACACAAGGAGATGAGTGAGGAAAAGATATAGTATATTCAGACCAAATGTCTTCAAAAGTTAGTGATAATTATCTAAAAAGATTTTAAAAATAGCTGATGTGCTTAAGTGTTGTGGCTTACAGTTCATTATAAGCACAGGTGAAGGTCTGAAGGGCTCTGGGTACCTGCTGGCAGGCACTCACTGGTTACAGTAGTAAAGACAGGTAAGGAGGTCAGTGAAGGTGCATCTCAATGGAATCAAAGAGCAAAAAAGATTTCTGTTTGCAAAGGGAAGATGACTAAAATAACACCCAGAAAACAGATATAATGGATATCAGAATGTCATCCAAAGTAGCAAGAAAGGTAATTACCAGGTTCATGTCACACAGGAAACACAGGGTCTAAATTTTTATTTTTGTTAGAGCTCAACTCTAAAAAAAAAAAACCCTGTAATCTGTGAGATTCTACCCCAACAGTTGCATTTTGCTGCTTCGTGGATTTCTGACAAGTTGATGTAAGAGAATTCTGGACTGGTTTATGGCCAGGTGTACAATAAACATAAAAGATTTTTTCAGTGCTCTTTAATACAAAATACATGCTCAGCTAATGTATCCTTGGTATAAAACCACTGCAATCAGGTATTGTCCAATAAATCAACTTGACTTTGCAATCTCCAGTTGTGCCATTGATATTGAACTGACCTAAACTGGATCTCATCTGACCAGCTACTTCACTTTCTGGAAGGTTTTCCCTCCTCAAACAGTATTTCTTTTTTTTGTTGTGGAGTTTGCATTTTATACTGGGGGAAAAAAAAAACAACCCAAACACCAAAAACCCAGAGCCAGCTGGGTCCCATATATCTGTTTACTGAAAAGGTGAAATTATGCCAGCCTTGATAAAACTGCTCGTGGGGTTGTGCTCTGGAGTCTTCAGAAGTGCAGATCACAGTGAGTACTTGGATAAAGCTTCAATCCTTTCAAATGAGAACCACCACCTATACTGTGAGAAAACTTTTAAAGCATTTTCATTCCTCAAGTCACAGATCATCACTTATGGGCTTTTGTAAACTCTATTACACATTTAGCTGCAGTTTCAGTACCTAAATAGGATGAATATATAGCTTCACTTCTCCCATCTGTTTATTTTATATTCCTTGTTTTGGATTTACATCACAACCACTTGTCTCAAATAGGAATTAAACTTTTTTTTTTCCACCCAAAGAAAGGTATGAATTCCTGAATGACAATTTGGCATGCACACTTCAGGGAAACACTGCATGACTTTTCACATGATTTGCATTAACCTTTCATCAAAAATGAGATCCTACTGCATAAGAGCAGCAGAAAGTAAATGATGGTCTCCAGAAACTGAGGTCTTTTTTTTTTATCTGATTGGAGAAATGGAGAATTACATTATTATTTGATTTTTTTCACTCCCTCCTTTTCATATGTTAAGAATAGGTAGCTGTCTGGAGTAACAGGAAAAAGCTGAACATCTGCATCAGTTTAGGGGGGGTGGATTCATGGGGATTGAGCTGGTCAGGGACCCTCTCTCCTCACATCAAATAAAATCTAGGATTCTGGTGGGAGAAGGGTTAAATTTTATAGCTTTTCCCTGTGAACCATTTTGTCCACCAGCCTGCACACAATCAGGAGTGAGGAGATACAAGATATGTTCTTGCCTGTTGGACTCAACACCAGCATCACTGGCTAAAACCTACAGTATTGTCATGCAGAAATCCAGATTAAATAATGGTATTGGTCCCTCCTGGCCTAAAAGTCCATGAATATATGCCCCATATAGCCAGTTCCAAATGAAGATCATGTACCGTGTAATTTTCAGAGGGATTGGAGCCATGGCAAGAGTGGGACAAGAATAGCATCAAATAAAGGTAAATATTCCTGAAATCTGCATGCTATTATTTCTACCCAGAAAAAGGGTCTGCAGGTCCAGGATGGTGGTGGTGGGAAAGAACATCTGGTGGCTGGAAGGTAACCAGAAATAAGGAACATATGGGAAAAGGGCTGTGGAGAGGTGGGGATGGGGTTGTTTCCACTCCCCTGTGCCATGATGCCTAACCCCAGACTTAGCAGGGGCCACTGAGTGAGTCTGTGTGGTTGCCAGTGCTTTGTGGAGCATTAGTGGTGCTTGGTTTTGTTTCTAAGGAGAATTACAGTCTGTTACCATATTAAATATGGGGTTTGTCTGTGTGCAGGGGGGTGTGTGTTTCTCCCCTGCTTTAAGACATTTCCAGCTTCAGAAGAAATTTTCAGATTCAGAAAGGGTGGGAGAGCCAAAGAAATGTGATTTGTTTGTCTACATTATCTGGGAACTACACGGCTTGCTGTTTCCTAGGGTAAGCTCTATAATTTGATTGCAGATCTATATTTAAATGTGGGAGAGAGTCTAAAGGGGACCTGACACCTCCACTGTAAAAACTCAGATAATACAGACTTCAGGAGTTTCGAGTCCAAGGTATTTACATATTGATGTTTTCCAGCCCTGGTGCAAGCAATCTGACAGCACAGGATTTGCCACCAAACGACTGTTTGGTTTGGGGGTTTTTCAACTCTCATTTAAGTGCGAATTCCTAGATATCTGAATTTACAAAGGCAGGTCCACTGGATTTCCATTTGCATATTTTTGGCAGCAGTCCACCTCATTAATGCAGGAGAGAATCAGCCAATATTGTAAGAAAAACACATATGACACTCAAGGGAATTAGAAATATATTGTTAATTTGACGGAGTGTTAATAGGCCC
The DNA here is from genome assembly GCF_003945595.2 of Pipra filicauda. Taxonomy (NCBI): domain Eukaryota; kingdom Metazoa; phylum Chordata; class Aves; order Passeriformes; family Pipridae; genus Pipra; species Pipra filicauda. The sequence goes on along the minus strand of NW_024104687.1, from coordinate 266,413 downwards.
CCTAATGTCACCAGTTTTTCCTAACAGTTGTCTGCAATGTTTATTTCTTGTTGGACCAACAAAATCGTGGTTCACATTATAGACACGAGCTTGGTGACTGTGGCTCTTTAAGAGAGATGTGTTCTTCAGGGGGTTTTCAGCATTTAGTTCTCCTCTTCATTTTAATCAAAGAAAAGTCTCCAAGTCAAAGGAGGGAGGAAATCAAACTCTAACTTAAATCTCTCATGTAGAAGCAGATATTATTTTTGAATGATGCCTCCTGAGAAACTTTTCATTGACCTCTAAAGCAGAAAGGCTGCAATGGAGCTGTTATCAGGTTTAACTTTTGTGACCCACAGCTGAAATCATTGTAGACTGGTGGCTACAGGGAGATTAAATTCAGAATGTCCTGTAAGCTGAAAGAAATATGAATCTAAGCAGCACTCTTTAGGAAGCATTAAAGAGTGTGTATAGAAACTTAAAATTCCCCTGTGTTAAGTTACTTGGTATTCCTTTTCCATTCCTGGTAGATTTATGAAGGACTACACCATTATTTTTGACCTTTTCCTACTAAGGGCTGGGGGGTTACAAGTTTTGCTCTGGTAATTACCTATCAGTCTAACAAAGTAACCTTAATTAATGGGATTTTTTCATCCCATATGTAGGAATGGGGCATGGTGTGAACACATGTTATTATGATTTAACACCTTGCTCAGATCTCCTGTATAGCCTTTGTTTTCTGCTGTCACCACTGTAATTAGGCAGCAGAGGTGCAATGTATTCAGATTTTTGTCAATACCTGCCCAAAGCTCTAAATGCATGTGTGGTAGAGAGGCAGGCTAATATGCCAAGAGAAGCTCTAATGGCCACTGCAGACAGCCAAGCTCACTGCTGGGAGCTCTCTCTGCTGCACAGCCCTTGCTCATGTGATCACTGCTTTCATCAAGATGGATTATTGCTTAGAGAGAGCAGGTTTTTAATCTTTCATTTTAAAGCAAATCTGTTTTATCTTCCCTCAACCTGACTTTTGATTAGAAGGGGTTCAGAAGTGCTGCAGACAATACCAGTGTCACATAATCTGTGGATTTCCCGTTCAACCTGCCCTGATTAACCAGCTCCAGCATGTGCAATTCCCCAGCAGGCAATCCCGTGCATCCCTGCCTGCTTCCTCCCTCCTGCTGCACCCCCAGTGCTCCAGGACCTGGGAAAACATTTTCTTGCTGAACACAAGGGAGAACGTGTTCCCTCCTTCCCTGTCCTTACACATCAGGGTCACAGGTATTTCGTGTGAATGTCACAGGAGGCAAATGAAATTAATCTGTACAACTAAGTGTTGCTAGAAATACCCATTAGATAAAAGAGTGGTGGGCACAAAGTTTCCTAAAATGTTTGAGTACCTTCTCATTTGTTTCTTGTCTAGCAAAGAGATCTCAGTCCCCAGAGAATTTCTCCTCCTGATCCCAAGAGCAAAATGTATTCACTCAGAGATTAAAAACCATGCTCTATGATACAGGTAACAAATCACATCTCTCAGACATTGACCGTCAAATAATTTCAATGAAATCTTTTCACCAAAGGAGAAAAGCATCGCAAAAGATCTTTTCGATGAAATGGGAATATTTTTTTTTAAGTCTGCCAGGAGACAGAAAGCAGGAAAAAAGGCAAATTTGGCTGAATAAGTTATTTATTGTCAACAATATGATGTCACCTGCTTTCTTCCTCAAGCTTATTCTGTTCAGCAGATACTCTTACCATATGAGAGACCTGCTTTCATTATCATGTACACTTCTCCCACAATGTTTTGTTTGGTACTGTCAGCAACACTTTACAACTGCTGCAACAGTGAATAACTTATTTCTGAGGATCCCCACTGCAATTTTGGTTGTGATAAAACAGCAGTTGTGCACAGGGATGTTTGCGAGCTACCAGCTTCTAAAAGAACTTTTCTTATCTCTGGCTCTGTTTTTACAACCTCATAGGAAACCTCCCTCCAAGCCACCTCGGGATACAGTTCATTAAATTGTGTACATAATGAAGAGCCATCTGGGAGGGGAGGGGTGGTGCTACAACACGGAGTAGGAGTAGGGATGGAGAACACACAGAATGTGTATGGTAGGGGAGGGAGGAAAAAGGAAAAAAGATGTTTATGGGAATCTAAGCACTAAGAAAATATGAATTATTGCAAAGGCATATATTAGGTTTTAAATTAATGTGAACAGTTCCTTCCATTGAGGTCCATGGGACTTATTGAAAATAAAGTAGTAATTAAGATGAACTAGAGTACACATTGTGCAAATATGCCAAGAAATCACATAAAGTGGGTAGTTAAAAGTAGGCATTCAATTGACTTGTCTTTTTGTCCTAATTAGAGATGAAAAAGAAGTACTGCAAGGGCAATCCATCCTATCAAAGAAATCTAAAACATTTCAATGAATTGCACCTTGTTCTTCACTGCTGACTGTGATGGTCATGTAGGAGTCCAGATTCCAGCCAGACAAACAGCTCAGAGGAAAATGTCTCTGTTTCAAGCAGCTGAAACTTGGTGAGAGGAACTTCACCCCATGTACATGCACCCTCCATCCAAGTCAGAAGAAAAAACAGCAACAGAGGGAATAAACAAAATTTTGTCTTAATGAAAGACATACCCTCATCTGAGTCTCTGTAGTATTCATTTTTTGTGATATAATGTTTGTGCTGCTCAGTAACTGACTGAAAAGTGAAAACTCTTTATACTGTGAATCATCCTTTAATGTAATTAAAATTATCATGGTTAACAAAGTTAACCAGAGTTTACTAAATGCTTCTCTAGCTGTGTCTTTCAGTTATAATATGTAACATAAAAATATTAAAAGCCATCTATCCCAGGGGTACACGTCATTCTTTGCTAGATTCAAAGAGTCAATGTTCTGTAAATCTCTACTTCACATATTTTTGACTAAGGAAGGCACTGTGATAATGTCTCAGGTTATTGTGTGGATATAGCCCTGTTAAAGGATGTTACAGGATGCTTTAACAAAATAAATGTATCAACAAACCTACATTATGTTTAAAACTCAAGGCTTAGTTGCTGATTCCTGGGCAAGTGGCAAAGTATTTATTTTCCCCAACAGGCTTTCTTGACAGAAAGGAAGATACATGGCTGAAAACTGCACAGGAGGACAGATTTTCACACCTTTGTACCTGTATAAGTTGTCTGTATATAACAGAACTTCAAAAATATATTCATTTTTATGTACATTTCTATGGTATCCACCATAAAATATTCCAATCCTGTGTGCAAACTAATGCTCTCCTAGGCATGGCTCAATCCTTACTCTGATTTCTACCAGTGCAACATTGACTTCAATGTGCTTATTTCAGATTTTCACTAAAGGAATTGAAATTGGAGGCAGACTTCTCTTTGAGCAGCACTCAGCATTATGCAGTTCAGCAGAATTTACTGTTTCTATTAGCACTTATTCAAAGTTGGCCACAAGTGTCAAATGAAGCTCCCATTTACAGAAATCAAGGTACTTAATTAAAATCTTACCAATAAAAAAGGGATTTTCCATTGTGTAATTGGAAGTCCAGATACTTAATCCTACTTAAAAATAACAAGTGCTCACACTTTTAAATCAAGAAGTGCCCTTTTTATTTTACTTTCAATGGTGTGTGAACAGTAAGCTCCCTATGGTTTTAACCACTAAATTCTTATAATTTAAATGTTTTTGAACTTCTGGTGAATGTTCATATTTGTTTTTGACTTTGAATTTTATTATGTCATTTATGCTGTGATGTTCCCCAGAGCCTTGTCAGGGTAGGGAAGTTTCCTTTAGAAATCAAGTTTTCCTCAGCATTAATAAAAGAAAGTAGGTTGTATTTTTTTAAATTAGTGTTGAGGAATATCTAATTTGCCAAGTCACTTGAACCAGCAGTTCAGGGTCAAATCCAAAGGGTTGGACACTGCTTTTCTGCTGGACCATCCAAGGCAAACAGTGAGTTAGAGGATGTGTAAAACTGATTTGGAGTCTGTGTAACAGCAGCTGTATAGCATCGTGGAGAACCTCTCCTATACAGACTTGGGGCTCTTTTTTTACAGGGAGAATCTGCATCCCATGGCCCAGTTTGACAGATGGAGAGATGGGGTGCAGAGGATGGGGTGACGTGTATCTCAGCTGGTCCAGCAGGACAGTGGCAGGTCTCTGTGAAGCCCCCACTGCCACATCCAGCAGGTCAGGCTACCTAAAAAATAAGTTGTCATGGCCTCAGACCCCACAGCTCCCTTTCAGGAAGCAGACAAAACACTGAGAGGTCAATCCTGAACGTGGAAGACACATCTCTTGAACCAACACATCTTTTTGACCAGCAGGAGCTTCAAGTGTAGAAAGACCAGCCCAACACTGTGTCACAGCAATGACACCATTCATTTCCAAACTGACAGCCAGGAGTGTGCCCACTGAGTTTCTCTAGGTGCTATAGCAACCTATGAAATGATCAGGAAAGTATTTACTTAGGCATTGTTTAAACAGGACCCTCTGGGAACTCTTTTTAATACAAGCAGAAACTAAGAGAGAACCTATCCAATTTGGCAGGGTCCTGTGCAGGGACTGGTGTGTGCTTACATGTTCAAATTAAATTGCCTTTCTGCTTGTTCTGCATACCAGGCAAGTCATGAGTTATTGTCTTAGAGTAATTTTATCTGCAGTTTCAGATCACTGTGCTATGCTGGATTACCATGGACAGAGTTTTTTTAATTGCTGATGAAGAGCAGGTGGAACACAGGAGTCTTGTAACATTCACCTTCTTGCATCTGAAGGCACTACCGACCTGTGAGGTTCCTCTTTGTAGAGAGCTTCTCCTCTCCAGGCATCACCATGGGGTTTGGCAGAGGGACATGCCATCTGGCAGGCTCTGGGAGGGTTTGAGATCTGCCAGGCCTCCTTTTGCCAGGGAAGAAAACTGATCCAAGATTTAAAGGAGTCAATTGAGAGTGTTCCTATGGATTCAGAGAGCTTTGGAGCAAGCCTAGGTCAGAGATGATGCATCTCAGTGAAGCATTTCTAAGCAGTAAGTGTGGCTTCGTACCCACTAAACATAGAAACCAGTTTGGTTCCTCTGGGTTAAATTCAAAAGGCTGGCAGAAACCACTGAGGTGTCTTGTCCTTTCTCTCAGGGGCTTAGATTTTTAATATAATCAGGACATTCCACCTGACCTGGGAACAGGAACACACAGCTGAGTGCAATTGTGGGGAACTCAGACACTTGTGCAGCCCCTGATTGCTCCTTTGTGGGACAGGGAACAATCCCAGGCTGAAGCTGCTCTGCTGGGCTGCCCTGGGAGCCAGGCTGTGTGCACAGGGACTCCTGCTCTGGGGACCTGTCTGCATTGAGCCCAGATGTCCATGGTTGCCTACAACAGCCAGCGCTGGTCTCAGTGACCACAAAACTCTTCTAGACCCGTTTATTCTCCTGCTGACACACAGACTCTGCCCTAGTGACCTCTGTTACCAGTGGCAGTGGGAATGAGGCACTGTACATCTTCCAAAGCCTGGGCAGCAGCACAGGTTAACCAACAGTGTGATCTGTCTCTCAGAGAAACAAACTGTTAGAGGTATGATTTCAGGGCTTTGGAAATGTCCAGTGCTGTTTGCCATGGAGATATTTGTTCAATTTTTAGTTATTCTCACAATATTACGTATTACCACTCAAAACCCTCTTCATTCTCTATACCTCCTCTGCAGAGTTCCACATACTGCAATAACCTAGAGACTTCACCAAAAGAGAAACTGTGGGAGTCCTTGTCAACTGCCCAGAGCAAAGGCACTTAAATACAGTGCCTGTTTTCACACTCCTTTCGAAAGGATGGACAGTCATCCACAGGGATCACCAAACTTCTGTAAGGTTTCAGGTCTCGTAGAGATGCTTAACTCTCCTGAAATCAGGCAGCATTAAGCCCTGAGTCAAAGCCCCTTTTCCTATCCAGAAGCCAAGCTGTGTGCAGTGTTCTTAGTCCCAAAGCCCACTGCAAGAGGAGGCTGTTTACAACAGACACAACACAAACCAGAACCACCATTTAGCTGATAGGATCAAAACTGCCAATATAAGAATAACTGTCGTGCTCTTATTCTAATTATTATCCACTTTCTCTGGTTTTCTCCAGAGATTTGAGACTTGTTTGCTGCAGCCGACATATCTATTATTAATCTTTAGGTAGTTAGTAGAATAATTTGCAGCATTCATTAACAAGTTTCACCTTATGGATTACTAAAAAGCATCTATGTTTTGCTAATGAGCCCCAGTAGTGCAATACTTTACATATTTTATAGTCAGACAATTATGTGATGTCTTGTTTTTATAGTCAATCTGAAAATAAATTGTTTCAGACATAAAGATAGTCGCTAACATGAGAGTAGTTAGCACTGGGAAATCTTGCCTCCTGAGTTGTTGAGTTATAACTGTGAAAAGATGACACATTTCTCAAGCATTCTTTTATTATTTCTAAAATCCTACAGCTCACAAAAAATGCCTGTTATTCACACTTAGGATAAAGCATAATGAATGCAAAGAAAAAGAAGCCAGGGAATTTCAGAAACAAACTGTTCCTCCATGGAATGTTTTTTTTTTTTTTTTACTTTGTTTTTAAAACAGGTTCCATCTGAAAACAATACAGGTATTTAACACTTGCCTATTCAAGGTGACAATAAAACCAGTGTTTCATCTATAAGTAGCTGGTGAAATCATTTAGCCCTCAAAAATGGCAGCATTTTGTATTAAGCATATATTTATTTGAAGTGGTTATCTTCATAAAGTCAAGACATTCACCAATTTGCATAAGTGAAGGATTCACCCATTTTGTCTCACGTTCAGCCAAGAAAAGGTATTTACTTCAATTCCAAGGTGTCTTTGAGAAATAACACATTGTTCTTTTGTTTTCCCTGTTACTCTAGGTTTCTCATTTCTGCCTTTTGTCTTTGTCCTTTAAAAATATTAGTAAAGCAAATCCATCACAAGTGGTGGTGTCTGGCACTGGCCTGTCTGTGAGTCTCAGCACAGCTCTGGAGGGACCACCTTGAGGCACATGGGAATAATTCCCTCTCAGTGCCCATTAACTCTTTAGCCTCTCCTTTGGGACTGCAACAGGGGGGCCAATTAATGTCAGTGGTCGTGGTGGTTCCTGTGCCCGGGACACCTGCCCGGAGGAGCTGAGCAGGGATGCCCAGCTGGGGCAGGGCAGCCCCTGTCTGTGATAATCTCCCAGGGGATGAGGCAGCACTGACTCAGCACAAATGTCATCCATTACCCACACGAGAGGGACGGGAGCTGGAGTTCCAGCAGAGCGAAGACTCTGCAGCACAGCTCGGTTCTGCTGTGATCTTTCCCTCTTTCCATGATGTGTCTCTTGCAGCAGGGTTGATATTCTCTGTTCTCTTCTTTGCAAACTGATAGGAATCGATGCTTCATTGCTAGCTGCTTCTTACCCAGCTTTGCAGCCCGGCAGGTAGAGACCAAGCCAGCGCAAAAGAAGAAAAAAGGCAAAAAAACATGCTTCTATTCTGTGTAAAACCAGCTAGAGAACAAGTTCTGCAACAAGTGAAACATCTGAGTTTTTGCCTCAAGCTTGTTAGGCTTTCCTGATGACAAGGTCAAATTATTTAGACTGAATCATCCTTAAAAATAACTCATTGCCCACCACTGCTCCACACAGCAGGGAGTGGGTGGTGTCCTTCCCATCACCACAGATCAGCCTTCCTGTGCACTGCAGAGTGAATTTATTTAGAAAAATAAACCCCCCAAACCCAGCAAAGTCCCCCAAACCCTTCAGCAGCTCCCCAGCAGGCTGGTAGTTAACACTGTCCACGATGCCCTGAGCAACAACGTGCTGAGCTCAATGCCCTGAGCCCTTCCTGCTGAGCCTGCTGGAGCCCCAGCTGATCCACAAGGATTTGTGTTGGGCAGCACCACAGTCTGGCAGTAGGATCGTTTTCCTCCCCTTTGCTGTCAGTTCCCTTTGTCAGTGTTCATGGTGACTCCTTTTACTACTATTTTGCTTTTATTTTGTTTGCTTCGTCACCAAAAATCATTTGGGGGAAAAAAATTGGAAAATAAGGAAAAAAAAGAGGGAATTAAGTATTCGATTTAAAAATGTAAAATGAGAGTGGGTAATCTCACTTAGGTTTTCTGACAAGCAAAATATTTTAAATAACTATGGTGTCAATAGATAATGAATGTTTGCATGAGGTGGTAACGTCTTTGAGAAGCACACTCACAAATGAAATATGACTCGTCCATTTCTCTCCAACTCTCACTTCTCTAGCACAGTAACTGTGGAGACAGATGCAAGTTATTTCAGTAGTGCTTCTTCTATACCTCCATAAAAGTGGGCTAGAAATATACTGTAATTGCTGTACGTTACATTTCTTCAAATGTTTTGTAGCTTATTAAAAAGAGAGCAGAGAGTTAATCAGAAAACATCTCCTGTCAGCTTCCACTCTCCTCAGCTCCCCATGTCGCATCATCAACCACACCCTGTGGAGACTGGGAATAACTACCCATACATTGGGTTTTCAAAATCCATCTTTTGGCAGCTAATTCTGAGGTTAAATATGGCAAATTATATTAGCTGGTTTATGAGTGAACCTTGGGCTTTCCCCAGCCAGGCTCGTGCACCCCGTCCTGCCTGCAGACCACACTCGGGTTTCCCTTTCTGCCTCACGTGTTTATATATTTCCCCTTTCTTTCTCCCAGATGTAAACACTCACTGATTTTCACTGGAATAATATTTGGCCTCTTTCCTTGATTTTCAGTGGAGCTGCTGTTAAAATTAATTGGTCCCCTGGGACCAACAACATTTGCTGATACCACCAATAACCTGTTACACACAGAAGTGGATTCTGCCCACCCAGGGGAATAATTAGGGAGAAAATTCAGTGTGGAAAACTTCATGGAGCGTTTTTTACTCTTTTCCTCACTGGCATGGGCTTTACTAGGAAATTGTCCTATAGTCCTGACACACTGATGAACTGATTTGTGTGCCTGAATTGCTGTTACAGTGTCTGGACCCATTGCCAACCAGTTCACTGAGGTCTTATGTTGTGCCACAGTGCGAGATGGACAATTTCCTTCCTTTCTTCTGACATGTCCAGCTATTCCTCAGTTTTACTCTGTTTTTAAACTGGCCCCGTCACCTTGGAATCTGAATCACCCATCTGCCAGTAAGCTACGAAAACTGCAGAGTGCAATTAGTTGTGCAGTGTAATTAGTGTATTTTCCAGGAATTCTGAGTCATGTCTTTCCAATATTCTGCAGCGAGAATTACAGAGGTGTTTCAGGCTTAGGTGTTCATGGGAATGAGATTCCTTTTGTGAGAAGCTCCTGAAAACATTAAAGGCTGTTCAGAGCAAAATTAAATTATGTCGAGATATTATGATGGATTTGAGAACTGATGCTGAATTGCACACATATAGGCACATAATTGTACACACTGGAATAAAAAAGAATAAAAAGAAATTTCTTAACATTAAAATTTGATTGTAAGCATAGCAGGGCAATGTCTTTATCTTACAAATTTAGATATCATTGAAACCCTGAAAAAACATGGAATAGGTGCCAAATGTCTGATATTTTAATTACCTCTCATATCCCTGGAGATCTTCCCCATGCACAGTGTGAAGTTCAGGGCTGGGCTTTGTGCAGGTGAATGTGCAGGCACATCCCTTCTTTGACAAACAGAATTTTCCCGGGATCAGAAAACTGCAGGCAACCCGGAGAAGTTTTCACCTGAGCTCCCATCTCCTCTCCCTTTGATTTCAGACTCCCAGCAAATGACAGTGGCCACCCAAACACCCACTTTTCCTTGGCAGGGGTGTGTTGCCGGCCCGGCAGCCCGGCGGCACAGTTGGTGTTTGTGTTTGTGTTTGTTCTGCACGGCCTGCGATGCTCCGAGTGCTGAGCTCTGCACACTCACCCGTGCATAACCAGGGTTTTTCTCATTTAGCCACTGCCCTGCACTCTGGCTGGGGGGGTGTTATTTGCGTAATCACTGCCCAGGTACAGGCGGTGTGTGCATCCCCTGCTCTGGCAATCAGCCCCTGCTCACCCAATCAGGGATTTGCATAATCCCCTCGCAGCTCCTTCCCAGCAGCTTCACTCTGGATATGCAAAGCTCTCCATTCTCGTTGGCTGCTGCAATCCCTCTGTGCCGAATGGCTTCTGTGCTGCTTCATTTTTCATGTGTTTTCCAGCAATACATTTCTTTTGCTCCTGATGCCCTTTCCCGTAAAGAACAGAGGAAACACACTGAAATCTTCACACAGATTGGTTTCTCCAGTGACTTCCTCTTTCATTCCCTTTGGATCTTACCTCTCAATTTTGCAGTTGAGGTTGAGGGACGTGGTTCTGCCCCTCTAACCTGCTCTCACGAGACCCCACCTGGAGTACTGTGTCCAGCTCTGGGCTCCTCAGCACAGGACAGACACGGACCTGTTGGAGCAGGTTCAGAGGAGTGCTGTGACCGTGGTCAGAGGGGTGGAGCACCTCTCCCACGAGGAAAGCCTGAGAGAGCTGGCATTGCTCATCTAGGGAAGAGAAGGCCCTGGGGAGACCTTAGACCACCTTCCAGTACCTGAAGGGGGCCAATAAGTAAGATGGGGACAAGGCTTTTAGCAGGGGCCATTGCAAAAGGACAAGGGATAATGGTTTTAAACTAAGAGAGGGTCAATTTAAATTAGATATAAGGGAGATGTTTTTTACAGTGGTGGTGGTAAAACACTGGAACAGGTTGTCCAGAGAAGTGGTGGATGTCCCGTCCCTGGAAACATTCAAAGTCAGGTTGGATGGGGCTCTGAGCAACCTGGTCTAGTTGAAGATGTTCCTGATCTTTGCATGGGGGTTTGGACTAGATGACATTTAAAGATCCCTTCCAACCTATGCCATTCTACTATTCTATGATTCAATGACCTTCCCTGCCCTCTCATCCCACCCAGGCAAGGTTCCCAGGCAATCTGTCCCGGTTGTGTTTCCACCAGGAGATCCAGGCCCCATTTTCCACTTGACCTTTGCAAGCTGACAGGTGCAGCCAGGCCTGGTCCTTTCCAGAGGAAGAAGGGGGGAACACAAAAGAACTTACGAATGGATGGATCACCTGCAGAGATACTGATCCCAAACACCTCACTGTGCTTAATCTGTAGCCTTTCCTCCACTGGTCCTGGCCTTTCTGATCTTGGAGCAGTGACTCCAATGTGTTTTCAGGGCAATGCAATGTATAAAAGCAGCTAACATGAGCTCCACAACACCAGTGTCCCTCGTGTATCCCATTGATATCACTGTATGTTCCATAGCTATGAAATTCAGCAGCAGAATCCTGACTTCATCCAGTGAAATACCAGCAAGCAGTAGAAGCACACTGCACAAAAGCAGCAGTGAGTGGGGCTGATTTGCCCTTCAAATCCTTCTAAATGAGGATGTGCAACTTCTTTGCTTGCAATGTGTTGTAGCATTGAACAAGAAAATCACATATAATGAGTGCATGGTGAATCATCAGTCTCAGAAATAAGGTTGGTTACAAACACCAGCATTATCAGAATGTTGAGGTCAACCTTCAACCTGGAAAAAACATTTAAAACCTCAAGATAATTACTTTGTTTCATAAAAAAGCAAATGGCATTAACTTCAACTGCTAATGGAGTAAAAGGTTCTCCGAGTCTGACTTCTGAAGTCACAGATTATTTGTGATATACAACACCTCTTCCGAGACCTTTAGAGGAAATAACCTTTGGAATGATGTATGGCACAGCCTGATAGTCTAAGAGGAGTCTTTTGCTGACCAGTCAAATAGTCGTGCTCTCAGATTCCCCACATTTTATGATGTCACAGAGTACAGTAATCCATAAATCTTCAGTAAGTGCCTACTTATCTCTAAAACACCTCTACACATTGTTGACGTTTTTGTAGAACTGTAAATTCTTAGTAGTTACAGGTATTTTAATGTTTCTACAGCTCAGATATTTACTGGTCTGCCTTAGGAAGAAATATGCTCAAGGCAAAATTTTTACTTTATTGCTGTCTGTAATAGGCAGATATTTTTCTTGCAAGGGATTTCCTGCAATAAATACCATTGTCATTCTTACGACTGAAGTTGTTGGCTTGAAACACCTTGTCCTGAAATACTGCCTCTCCAAGCCATTATTATATAATTACTACAGCTTTTGACCCAGTTACACAAAACATCCAGGGTGCAGTTCTTTTCGGTATTCCCAAGGAAAGGAAAGAACAAAGGGGAAATATTTATTTTTCAGGTGAAAAATGGTTAACTTAGAATTCCCGGGAGACAGGTACAAACCCCCCCTGAGCTGTGTCTGAGGCCATGTGTGCTTTGTAGCCCCAGCAAACACCTGTGTTAGCAGTGGAGAACAATTGCAAAAAAAAAAAAAACCACAGTAGAAATGATCCAATTCCCATTAAACCTGTCAAAGCACAGGGTGCCAAAGGAGTTGCTCGAGGTGCTGGGGGGGTGTCACAGACTGAGGAGACTTTGTTACTGCCTGTGAGCTCCACTGTGAGGCACAAAGAACTGAGAGGGTTGAGAGGATGGGCTCAAGGAGACCACTGCCTGCCATCCTCAGCCATGTGGTGCTGCAGGGGCAGGAGCAGAACTGGCCACCACAGGAGCTCTTTCCTGTTGGATTTGTGGAAACACAAGGAAAAGGAAGGGGAAGGTTCAGGGGAGGTAGTCTGGCAAAAGCAGCAGCCACGTGCAGCCCCTTTCAGGTGTGCCCCCAGCAGTACATGCAGCCCATGTCTGGCTGCTGAGGTTGAACAACTCTGCTCCCCATCACAGAGCTGTCCAAAACCAAGAGCTCAAAATGCCTTCTGCACAGAGGAACACGGCTGGCATCACCACAGGGAGGCCTGGCATAATCTCTCTCTGAGAAACAGAAGCCTACAGATGCAAAATTACTTTAATATGTCCTTTGAAAAATCAAAAAATTTACGGTTAAGGTGAGTTGTGGCAGATGAAACTCATTCTTTGACCATTATGAACTGTTGTTCTCTTGCTCCATTGCATATTTGCCTCAATACCAATTAGACTATTCTAATACAATACTTAAGAATATTACATTTTTAAATGCAAAAATGTTTTATTAGTGTGCCAGACCTCATTGCAGTCGTGCAGTTTACTTTGTTTTTTAAAAAATTTCTTTTTTGCCTCTGAATTATGATCTTCCTTTACATGCAATCAAAAGTTTTCTTTCTCATTTGAGTGCTGCAGCTTCCTGTTTGCAAGCACCAGAACTCACGCTCTTTAAACTACAGTTGTTATTAATAAAGGTCTCAATGACTGACAAATCCCTACTTCATGCCTCTTTATTTTACCCATGGGAGCTAGTTAAGCTGTATTGTTTGATTTGTATATATTGATGTTCTGATAGCACTGGCCACTTCTGTTTCAGTTGGAGTGGAAATACATTCCTTGTTGGCTCCTTATTAAACATTTCTTGGCTAATTTTTGTGTCCACTCAGAATCTCTTATTTTCAAACTACTTAAGCATTGCTCTAATTTTTTGTAGTTTTCTAATCTCCTGTAGTCCTCTGTGTGTAGGAAGGAAAATAGCTCCCTTATTTATGTCTGATTCTCCCTTAACTTGCCCAGTTCTTCCAAGAAAGTCTCTGTATAATTACCGTGCCACTAAACCATCGTTCCACAATTCCTTAGAAATATACTTCTTATCTCCCTTGGAAGTAAATCACAGTTTAATCACCTGCCAAAGCCGGTATTAAGTGTCCAATTAAAAACCAAACCTTTGCAGCTTATCACTTTATGCTGTAAGGAACAGGTGCATTTTTAGGTGAGTCCTGGGCCAATTTCTATTGAATTATCTGGTAGGACTCTCACTGACTTCAGAGGGTGTGCAATGAGGCAGATGGAGGAGGATTTCTTCGGAGCAAGGACCTGTTGGATGACTCCTGAGCTCGGATAACTCCCCCAAGGCTCATTGAAGCCTGCAGGTCCAAATTCCCAAGGATCTAGCCCTATTACATTCCTCAGCCATACAGCTGTGATTTTGCACATTAAGCAGAACTGGAAAGAAACATCATTAGGAAAAGCTGCAGGAATAGCTGGGGAATCCCTGAGGGGCACATCCTAAACAAATGTCTCCGTCCCTGGCCCAGGATTCCTAGCTCTGTTCTGAGACAGTGAACAGTTGTCACTGTGCACCCAGAGATGATGTTGCTGCCATTGCCTGGCTGATAAATTTGGCAGAAAGTTTGTCCTGGTTACACCACTGTGACTGGCCCATTATTCGTGAGTATGGACTGCCAGCACAGTTTTGTGCAAATTACACTCAGATACTGTCCCAAGAAAATATTCAGCCCATGTTGTTGGGCATTTAGGAGGGTTTATGCTGGAAAGTTGCTGTGTATCCCATCATTCTACAGTCGTATTTACCTTGCTCTTACTTGCCCGTGTTTGAAGTCTGATCCCTGCCTGGTGCAGCAGAGCTGCACCGGTTCTTTTTCAGGGAAGCTCTGTATCCAGGGAGGTAACCAGCTGGGTTTGCTCTTTATCAAACTTCAAGTATTCCATCACTCTGCACAGAGAGACATTATATAACTCACACTTGTGCTGTCCTAGCTCTGTGTCCGTGGCAGATTCACATGCAAAGCTCTGTGCAGCACGTGGGAAGTGCAGCATCTCCTGTGAGTCCTTCCTGGCCACAAACCCCAGTCCAGCCAGCTCCAGCACCACACCCCAATGGTTCTGAGCAGTATTAACAACCCAGACAGCCTCCAGAGACTCTCTTCTTTTCCTGCACGTTGTATTTCTGTGGTGCTGAATAACCAACTGCATGCTCTCTTCTTTCCACATATCTCCACTCTTTAATCTCTTGGGTGATCTTCAAACATGATGTAGGACAAAAGGTAGTTTTTCCACATCCACAAAAGGTGTCATTCCATAAACAAGCCATTTTGTCATAGGATAGTGCAAAAGATATTCATACTCACTTAGTCAATGTCCTAAGGGTATGTCACAGCACAGAAGTCTGTTATTGAACGGAAAACTTTGATTCTTCTGATTCATTCCCCCACTACAATGTACAAAGACCTTCCCAGTGGATGTTGTTGCAAGTGGATATATCTGGGCCAGGCCTTGAAGATCCTGCCTAAGGAAAACTCCTGCTGAACTCAAGCCCTGGGTGAGAAGTGAAGTCAGACCCTCTAAGTTTGTTCAAATAAATCAGGGCTGATTATCAGTGAGTGGTGAAATTGCCTTTTTTACACAATGATATGTACACGTTTGGCTGTTTGAGTTTTTGTAGTTACATTCATTTCAGTCGTCTTGTTAAATGAAAAACAGATGCCACAATCAAGTATTAGAGCTCACAAAGATGGATTTACACATTTCTTTTACTGAGTGTTTTTTATCAATAATACACATGAAAAGGGTCTGGGAAGTTTTATTACATTAATTTAGCCACCATAAATCAGCACAGAATATAAAACTCATTTAAATTACCACCTTAGGGCCAACATAGGAATGATGAAGTGTTATGTTCCAACCCTTACCACAGATTGGGTGACAATCCTCTTTTTAAACATTGGTGATCATGAGTCCAGTAATGGACTTTGTGACTTTCCTTCTGCTCGTCCAAAGCAGAGAGCAAAGCAGAGGCAGCCCTGGTGCAAAGCACATCGATGGTGCTGTGTCAGCAGCCCCTGCCATGGCCAGGGCAGAGCAGAGGAGCTGTGATGTGCACAATACTCTGTGTTTGCTCAGCCTTAGAGCAGCTCATGCTTTTGCCTGGGACAGTCAGGGGGTTTCCCAGCTGGGGTGGGATCATCTGGAAGAGTCTTCATGCAAAAGGGATTGGAATTGCTGGGATGGAGCCAGAAGGACAGACATAACCCATGGGTGAGTGTGTGCCACTGGTCCTCCCCACCTGTTTCTCTCCAGACAGGGTGGGATCTACTGCAGCCCCTGCCTGCAAAATCAGGCCTTGGTTCATGGCACTATAGCTGTAGCTGTAGGTCTCAAGCACTGACAGCCCTGGTTCCATCCCTGCTCTGCTAGCCAAGCTAATGCAGCCACAGATGCTTTCCTGATCCAACCACAGCTTGCATCCCTCATCTCAGGCCTGCTTTACAGGAATCCCATTCAGCTGCATAATTACTGCCATGCTCAGACAGTTGTATAATTTCCTCCTGTGAATTAATAATAATAATAATTTTAAAAATTCGCTGTTGTTGGGATTTTGCACCGCTATTAATTGCTTGCTCCCTTGGCCTTCCTATGGAGATGGTCACCAATCATGTCAAGCAGAAAATTCTTGTTTTGTTTGAATATTGTCATATGTCTCCTAAGGCTCCTATTGAGACCACCAGTTTGTTCCAGAGAGGACATGTTCAATAACTATCAGATGATCATGAGTAACTGGTTTGTGCAGTCAAGTTAGTGGTCTAGAAGTGAAAGGATTTATTTTTCTGTTTGCTTTTTTAATCTCAACATCAACCCTCAGAGCCAGAGTTATCCCATTTTTGTCTCTCCATCGAGCTGTGGTTATACTGATTCGTCAAGATGGTTTGACATTCTTTTCCCTCGTCCTTTGAGGCCAGAGGCTTCTTTGTTCTTTAATATTTTCCTCTCCTTAGTGTATTTTAGGATGATTCTCTAACCCTGTCTTGTTAAACCTAATTGGACAGGACCTTAATCGAGGTGACTACATCAAATGTCATGTTTTCCTCTTCTCTGACCAGTACTGTAGCCACTTCCAGGAGTTATTCTTTTGGAGAAACTATTTCTTAGGAAGTATAAATGTTTGGAAAACAAATTAGCTCCAAATGTGACTAGCCACTCACCCATAAGTCATTATTTGCCTTTTTTCCCAGGCTTTGTTTCTTGTACCAGTCAAAGGAAAGCTAAAAACAAAATATATTAAATGTTTTCGCAACGTAACATCAAAGACTATAATTTTGTTCATTCACATAATTTAAACAAGATCAGACAAAGTGAATACTTGGAAGGGACCCATTCTAAACTCACAGGAAACCTAAGTATTTCAGGAACCGATGGTGTCTGTTCAAGATGGGCAGTTGGTGCTGAAGAGATGCCACAGTGTGGTTTTCAGACAAAATTGTGAAAAATTAATCAGTTTGAATAGATCCAGTCAAAATAAGGGAACATTTTGTGCACCAGATTTATGGTTTTGGTCAGAAGAAGTGAGATTCATTGAGCACAACATATCTTTTGAAAGCGCTTTTAAGTGGGAACTCGGTGCTTTCCAATCACTGAATGTTGTTCATGTATGTTGTTTTTTCCACTGGCTCTTCTTTAAACTGAAATGCAAAGCTCTTTTCTTGATCCCATGATACTTTTCAAAGTATTAAGTACACAGCTGAAGAAATATGCACCACGAACTAATTAGCCAGTGAAAACAAGCCTCTTTTCCTGCTTGTGAATTGTCTCAGCAGAATGTGTCTTCTACAAGCATGGAAGCTTACAAATCCTGACACTTTGCTCATTTACCACGATAACATGGAAAGACAAGAATCTTTTGATTCAAAAGAAGAATGAGGCTGGAGCTGAGGGCTCCCCCAAACCTTTCTAAGGACATTCAAAGCCCACAGTGACACTCTGTCCTCCTCCTGTGCTGGGGACACAACCAGAGGCAGCTGCTCAAGCCCAGCAAGCCCTCTCGGGCCACGGGGCTGTGTTCCATTAGTGTGAGAGCAAGTCAGAGAGACAACTGCAGGCTCTTTGTCATGTCCAACAGGCTCATCAAATCAAACATGTTACATCCGCTGCTCTGGTGTCCTGGTGAGTTGTTACGTCATCCAGAAGGGAAAAATATTCACATTTGGATCCTCCAGACGCAAACCCAGGAGCTTATTAGTGAAACAGTGTTTGAAGACCTTGAATCACATTCTGTTGTGTGTTCTAACAATTGCCCAGTTGCACATCATACAACTTCAGTCTTGAGTTTCTTCACTTAAACGCCTTTGCACTGCTCATGAAAATTGCTCTTTGAAGCAATTGCTCTGTTAAGGCTAAATAAATGCCTAATTGCATTTCAGTAATGTATATTTCTCCAAAACAGTTTTTAAAAACACTCACAGATAAACTCATTGCCATTTAAACCGTGTCTAAAACATGAGTTTTTATTCAGGGTGAAATCCTGGCCCCAATGAAATCAATGGGATTTTTGCCATTGGCTTCAGTGGGGCCAAGATTTCTCCCTTGATGCACATGATATATTTTTCCTGACATTTAGAATGATGAAACAGCCCTGGTTCTGATTAGCCCAGGGTATAAATAGTATCAGTCAACTAGAGCAAAATTCAAATCAAACCTCAGGCATCTTTGCTGATGCCGCTTTGTTTTGCAGAGCTGTGTGCTCACAGAGAGACCCAAATGTCCCTTTGGAGTCAAGGACTTCATCTGAACCCTTTCCCTGGACTTACATTTAATTGTAAATCAATACATGGGGAGAAAAGGGTTAGTAATCATGGAGGCATCCAGTCATATGTCTTGTGACATACATTTCTCCAGCGTGAATTCTTCATTAAAAGAACCCTTGATGTCTCACAGCTTGTTACCAAATTGGGCCTTGACTCTTAATATAATTTAGATGTGTTTAAAATATGCTTCTAAGAAAAGCTGCCTCCACACTTATGAAAACTATATTCCATAATATTAGGCCGAAATCTACTGTTTGTTTTGACAAGTTTTATTTTTTAATATCTTATGAATATGTTTTAACCTGTTGCTTTATGTTCGAATCAGCAATATTGCAGGAGGAAAACAACATATCTTGTCTTCTGAGACCATTCGATAAATTGCTTACACATTGAGCAGCATAAAAAAATTATTTCTAACCTTTCCCTAAAATTTGGATTCCTTTTTTTAGACAAAAGGAGAAAAAAATAGGAGAGTCTCATTGGAAAGCAAAACTAATGGCAGAGATGAAGAGATGTTAAATCTAGGGGGGATCGTTGCAATCCTGTCATTTACTTTACAGAGTTAATCCACAGTTTCCAGGGTCTAACTGTGGAGTTTCCCTGGCCCACCCAATGCTGTCCATAGAGGATCTTCCAGATGGCTCCGGCGTGGATGGGGACTCACCAAAGGGGAGCAGTTCTCCAGGAGTGGGGAGGCAGTGGCACAGCCCCACCACTCCTCTTGCCTCTGCCCGGCTCCCTCTTGTCGCTGCCCCTTGGTTATCTGCTCTGCAGCACACATGGGGCTGGCATAGTTCAAGAGCCATGATAGAGAATAAGGACCTGTTATTCGCCTGCTATTCAGGCAAAACTCCCACTGGCATCTCTGAGCCCTTAAATAGTACAGCATGTTGCAAGTGGAATTGTTTATTGTGTTCAGTCAGAGCCGGCTACAGCCAGCTCTCACTACTGACTCAACTACGAAATCTCGCCCTCCTGTCATCCCACACTGCAATGCTCACTGGGCCCAGTTCTGTTTCCACTTAAGGGTTGGCAAAAATGGAGTCAAAACTTCTCTACCATCATCTTCTTCTTCTGAACCCGGGCACTGTTGAAAAACAGTGAGAGAGCCTGAAAGATGAAGGCAGCAGATGAGATGCTGTGTTGGTGCAAAAGGCAGTGTGATTTACACAGCCATAGCAGCAAGGGATGACTTGAGCCTAGCATCTGCTTTTACTGCAGCTCATCCCTCTGAAATACAGCACACCAGAACCTTGGAGTAGCTCAAGGTGAATATTGACAGCAGTATTTGGTCTCTAGTGGGCCAAAGAGATAGACTGTCCCCTGCTCTCCTGCTTTGTGCTCCAGTCGCATCCAAGCAGAGCTCCTTGCTGTAGATTTACCCCCAAACACCAAACAGTGGCTGGAATTAGGAACTAGGTATTGGAATTAGGACCTAGGTATTGCTGCAATTTACTTGGCTTTATAAATTCCCCTTGCAGCCTTAGTCCCACGTACCACTTGGGAATGCTGCACGCAGCAGGTTGTTTTCTCATTTTAGCAGTGTTAAAATTCTCCTGGTATCTCTTTCTTGCTAAGTGCAGGTAGATACACACTCTTGAGTGAATAGGATATGCTCCACTTGAGAAGTGTAGAAGCAGGTCAGTAGACAACTTTCAAAAGGAACCATTTAGGATAATTACGCAGCACATACACACCAGCAAGAGTTTATTTTGTATTGGAAGGCATGTGGTTAGGGAAACAATAGCAGTTTTTTCCCTGGAGAATGTTAATTAAATTGAACACCCTGGAAAACTGAACTATTCTTACCACAAATCTATAAATCAAACTGTTCTGTTTGCTTAATATAATGCTTTGCTATTCTAGTCACACTGAAGTGGGCCAGCCACACAATGCCAAGATATTTCCATGATGAGCACATTAGAAACACTGATTGGCTATAGATCTTCTGGATGTGAGGCCAAACCCGTATCTCATTTGCTCCAGAATAACTAAGATCAAAATCTGGCCCACGCTGTTCAGATTAGTACATAAATAACACAAAAGGTTTGCGAGCTCTGTAGCAGATGCATTTTGTACTTGTTGTTTGTACTGGAGAAGTCCCTGGCAACTCCAGGAACATACAGGACTGTGCTGTGCTAGGTGTTGCACCAATACAGAGCAAAAGGATTTGTCTTTCTGGTTTGCCAAAGCAGCTTGGGAATACCTGTGAGCCAATATTCATCTCCCCAGCATGTCTTCCACCAGCAAGGGAGCATCCCTCCGTCCCTCCCTGACACAGGGCACAGCAGGAGGGCAGGCATTAGCAGGGGGCTCTGTTTGGTCCTGCCTTCTCAGAGGCTAAAGGGGCCCTTTTTTAAAGAGTTAGTCTAACTCTGAAGCTCATATTCCCAGATTTTATACCCAGGAGCCAGCCAAATTTTCATCTGGCATAAACCAGATTTCCCAGCCAGGCCGAGGCTGGCAGCTGGGGATTTGGCCAGCTCAGCAACAGTCCCTGAGAGCATCACCTGCAGCAGAACTCAGTGCTGTGGTGACTTCAGCTGCCACTCAGATCTGTGTCACAAGACACATCAAAATACACTGCACACATGGGGCAAACCTGGTAAAATATTTTCATGTTTTCTTGAGTGGGCTGTGACTCAGGTTCCCGTGGAAAACCCTTGTGTACAGTTGTTTCCCTTTACACAGGGAAATGTAGTTCTTCCTCACTGGAAGAAAGGTCATTTCAGTTCCAGCCTGCCAACTTGTTATGGACATCTCACTTAGATGCTGACTAGAGTTTAGGTAAGGAAAAGATCAGAAATGGAAGGTTCTGAAAGGAGCTTTGCATGCACTGAGGAAATTTGTTTGATATCTGGCTGTGTGTTCTGCAGAAGCAATGCACCTGAGGGAGCATGTGTCCCTGAGACAGTGGCAAGCTTTAGCAGCAGTCATGTACAGAGAAATGAAGGAGCCACAGCAACCTTCCCTTGGTAAATCACTTGCTGTACAAATCAGCAGTGGATCAGTATCTCCAGAAGAGGTTCCCCTTAAATGGAAATGGTCCAAGAGATGCATGACTGGTAACAATTCCTGTAGTCCATAGAAGATTTTCTGGGCCATGTTTGCAGCACAGTCTGTACCAGTCAGCAGCACAGAGATAAAGAGATTTAGCCTCAAATAGCCATGGAATTAAAAGGACATACATGTACCTTGGACACCTTAAACTCACCAGTGGCATCTCTGCTGTGCCAATAGCTGAAAGGGCTCTCACTGTGAGGTCACCTGCATGGTACCCCAGCAGTGAATGTAAAGGCTTCTACACCAGTCATGACACAAAGCAGTCTCATTTATCACAGTGTGCAAGTCCTGTTCATTCAAAAATCAAAAAGGTGACTCCTGCCTCCAGTCACTGCATGGCAGCTAAAAGTTTTGCACAGATTTCTGCATTCTTTTCCCAAGCAATGCTCAGTCATTGTCTTTCAATTGTACCTCATCCCTGGGCCAGAAGTGGAAGGGTTTCCAATATTTGACCTGATGGCTCCATTTGGAAGAGCAATCTTATCTTGAATTAATAATTCTGGTGACAGAGGATAGGCAGGAAAAGATAGATATTTTTTGCATCCCCCTAGAAAAGTAAGAACAAGTGACAGAGTGAAACAAGGGTTATTAATGTGTGCACAGCTCTTTCACAATTTACTGGCCTTCATTTGTAAGATAAAATGTAAAACCTGTATTTCTGTATTTTAGAGCATGTGCTCTAATCCTTAATATATAGCCCAAATATGCTACATATACCCACTGAAATGGTTTAGTTGCTACTGGATTTCAGGGGAGTTATTTTTAATTCTGTCATGTATGAATGTTTTGGGTTTTCTCACAAGATTTGCAGAAATATGTTATACTAAGGGAAAGGTCTGGTATAAATCAGAGTTGTTCAGCCAGACATCAGACACATCACAGGAAAAAACAAACACTTCTTTCATTCTCACTTCTGACCCTCCAACATAGTATTGTCCCTACTAACGAGCTGAACATTTTTGCTGATTTGTTATATGTAGCAAATATAGAAGCAATGAAAACCCATCTGTGTAATTTATTCATTGATTTGGACTTGAATCCAAGTGTGTTCTAAGTAGCTCTTGTCTGTGTGCATGTGTGTGAGAGAGAGAATAGTTCATCAGCAATGAAAAAGTCTTAAACTTACCTGCTTGAAATATTTATGAATAATGGAAAATAACCTGAATCTGCTTGTGTGTGACCCAGCAGCCATTTCAGAAATGGTTTAGTGTTGAGTAAGGGCCACTGGTCTCAGCCCTGTATTTGTGGTAAGACTAAAAGATCATTTTTTAGGGAGGTCTCCGGATAATCCTTTCCATTAAAAAAAAAATATCAGGGAAGGTTGCAAATCTGCAATTAAATAAAGCAAGCTCAAACACACTTTATATCTCCTGCTTAATGCTGAAAATATACATTGTGATGGTAGTTTTGTGCATCCTCTCTGATTGCAACTTTCTGTAAAACAACTTTAATTTTGGGACCATCACTCTTTCTACCCTGAGCTCTTCAAAACACTGCTGATCCCAAGTCACCTGTTAAAAACATGTTTTCCTTTAAGCTACTCAATCTGTCTCTTGTTTCAGAGGCAAAGTAACCTATAAAGGAGTTGTTTTTAAACAGTTGGTTTCAGCCTGTTTAAGTTTCTCTTTCACACCTCCAGCCACTGTGGATGTTTGGTTCAGGATCCGAGGGATGTACAAAGCTTCCCACATAAACAGTCCCACCTGTGTGAGCAGGAAAGCAGCTCTTTCCACACTTCACTATGAATGCTGGAGGGAGGTTTATGTGAGCAAAGTTTCTGGACAGGAACTGCAAATGCAGAGCTGCTGACCGGTGCTCCCTGCTCTGCAGAGACCCTCTGGTTCATACTTCCAACAGTCTGATGCCAAACCTTATGTGATCCAAATGAAGAAAGGGAAGAAAAAAGAAAACAAATTTTTTTAAAAAATGGGGGAACAAATTAAACCACGGACGATATATTACACTCAGCAAAAGGAGTAACAGTCTGATTGAACACAGACAGGGTTCTCCCAGAAATCCTGCTTTCCTGATGAGTGGAACTTTAACAAACTGAACAAGTCTGAGGTAAGTCAGACTTTCTCTCCATTCTGCAGATTTTTTTGTTTTTTTTTTTTTTTTTTTTTTTTTTCCCCTGAGTACTGGTGGCAACAGATGAACAGGTCACCGGACTGGGTCCGAGAACTGCAGCCATTTACCTCTCCTTTGCTTGTTGCGCTCCAGTCCGGTGGCATCATTTAACATGCACTTCTCTCCCAACCCCCAGCTGGTGACACCCAATAAACATCGGGAGTGATAGATAAGTCTGCCTGGGTACGGCCAGGGAGAAGGGGGGGCTCATCATTTCAGGGGTAAATGTCCTTTCCCCTTCCTTTTAGCTTCTTCTCCATCCAGGCGGCGTGACCAGGAGCCTGTAAAGCGGAGTGTCAGCCCCTCCGGCCATCCGTCCCGCTTAGCCGGGAGCGAGGGAGCCCCGGGGTCCCGGCCCCGCTTGCACGGGCTGTGAATCCCCGAGCCCGAGCCTCGGCTGCTCCCCTCAGACAGCAATTACGGCGGGAAACATCTGAATCAACACAGCATCATTTACTTACAGAACTGACAGCCCTTCCACTCGAACTGGTTTAAATTAGTCGACGCCACATTCTTTTCCTCCTGTGTGTTTTGTTTTCTCCCTTTTTTTTTCCCTTTAAAGAGGGATATATAATTGCAGTAATTGAACCAGCTGAATGCCGAACAGTCCGGCGGGGGAGAGGGAGAAGCCGCGGGCACGGCCGGAGCGGTGAGCGAGGGAGATGCGCTGCCCGCCGCCCGCGGGAGGCTGCGGGGGCTCCGCAGGCGCGGAGGGCCCCGGCACCCACCGGGACGGGCGGCGGGGCGGTCGTCGTGCGCCTCGGGCCCGCCCCGAGCATCCCCGGGGGAAGCAGGTCCGGAGCAGAGGGCCGGGGGGCCACCGGATCCCGCCGGCCTGGGCAGTGTTCCTTATCCGTGACTCCCTCACGGGAACTCACCTTCTGGACACGTGCAGGTGGAAAAGTGGGGACATTAAAACAAAGTAGAGACATGTATAAAGACAGAGCCCTTCGCTGGCATCAGGAATGATTAAACGGAGCAGCCCGCGAAACCTCCTGAATGAATATTTCATGTGAAATGCTGCGATCGCCCCTAAGGTACAAGAGCCCTCCTTAATTAAACCGGTGTAAATGTTGTCTTTTACTCCTTTTTCATTTAAGTCACGGGTAGGAACGGGGAGATTGCCCGAGTTTTACCCTTATACCCGAAAAAGGAGCATCCCCGTTCCGCGGGAGGGGGGACTTGGCCGTGGCTGCGGGTCCTGCTGCGCTGGGCGCATCCGCGGGGCCGGGCGCGGGGACAGGGACCCTGGGGCGATGCGGGAGCCGACGGCGAAGCTTAGGGGATGGTAGAGGAGGGTAGGGACCAGCTCTGCGCCCGCATCTGCCAGCCCGGAGTTCTGCCGCCCCGTACCTCCATCCTTTCCCCGCGGTCGTCCCAACAAGACTGGGACAAGAGAGGGTTGGCGGCTGGTGTCACACCCCGACTGCTGCCACCCAGTTTAAGGCCACCCCTCGCCTCTCTGACACCCTCGTGTCAGGGTGGAAAAGGAAGCAGAATGGCTTTTCCCGGCAGAGCGGCCCCCAAGACGCGCTTGTGCCCACCGACGGCCGGGGCCGGGGAAGGCCGATTCGGGGGCTGCGCCCCGCGCCCGGCAGCGGCGGGGAGGCTGCTGGGTCCCTGGTAGGTCCCTGCCGGGGCACCCGGGGCTGAGCCTCGGGGAAACTTTGATCTGCAGCTGCAGCGGTTTCCATGGCAATGCGCGGGGTGGCAGCGGGAGGGTGGTCCCCGCCACGTAAGGACACGGCTGCCCACCCCAGGCAGCCCCCCGAGTCCCTTCCTGCCTTCCCAAGGCCAGGATCGGGCACCTGGGAAGGAAAAACACCCACTGGGGAGAGGAAAGAGGCTCTGGCCGTGGGGCCGCCCTGCCCGGTGACGGTGTCGCTCTGGTGGCACCGCTCCCATCGCCCGCCAGGACCCTCCGCTTGGGCGAGCGGGGCTCTTTGGAGGTCGCCTTGACTCGCCAGGGAAAACCGACAGAACAGACCCACCCCAGCCTCTCGGGAGAGGTGGGAAGAGAGAGGATTTCCGACAACCCTTGACTCTCCTAAAGACAAATTGGCGTGAATTTCCCAGTCTGTCCGACACTGAACTCACGACCCTTCCCCTGCTCCTTCTGACAATGTCCCTGCGACGCTTTCGTTCCGTCCCACACCATGACCTTGGTTTCCCTATATACATGACATTTCCTTCCTTCCTTCTTTCCTTCCTTCCTTCCTTCCTTCCTTCCTTCTTTCCTTCCTTCCTTTCTCCCTTCCTCTCTTCCTACTTTCCTTCCTTCTTCTCTCTTTTTTCCTCTCTTTTCCCCTATCTCTTCCCTGCATTTTTTCATTCTTTATTTCTTTTTCTCTTGTTTTTTTTCCTCTCTGTTTCCTAATAGATTTTAGTCAGTGCTTTAGCGTCGATCTGCCTTCCTATTATTTTGCATTCCACGGGAATTAAAATAAAATAACGTTATTCTTATGAAAATACCTTTTCGCGGTTTATTTGAACAGCCGTTACTCTTCCAAATCATATCTTCCTCTTTCCTCCCTTTTCCGTGACTCTGAGCAGAGACATTTGGCAGCCCCCTGGGAAGCAAGTACGGTTCTGGTTTACAAACCGCTGCAAAAAGGAAACGTTCTTACCGGGACGAGAAGGGTGACACAGCAGATAACTCTCTGAAAAAGGTTTTATAATAATATTTGGATCCTAAACATCCCGTCACAGCAAACGTCTCTTCTCGACATACGTATGCGAAATAAAATAGCTGTAATAGTGTGGATTATAAACGAGATCACAGAAGAGTTTATCTGGGAATATCTCACTCTCGCAACCCACAAGAATGCACTTTCTTCCCTGCCTCTGATACCAACTTGCTGATCTAAAGATAAAATAACAGCCGTGGCTGTATTCCCCGGCCTTATGGAGAAAGTCAGGACTTTGAGCTTTCTGTGAACACGGTAAAACCACAAAAAGGTTGTTCAAATACTGATAAAGCTATGAGTGAAACCCCAAAAAACACGGAAATTCAGCAGCTTCTCACTACTCAGGCTGGGATCAGCTGCTGCTTCCAGACGTGCGGGACTTGACAGATGAGTTTCCACATCTTATCTGAATCTATTTGGGGCCAGGTCACCCATATTCATTCAGTCAACACTTTCACTCGGGAACTGAAATAGTTCCGAATTCCTCCGGCTTGTTTGTTGGTTTTTTTAAACCTCTTTTTTTTTTTTTTTTTTTTTTTTTTTTTTTTTTTTTTTTTTTTTTTTTTTTCATTTTTAAATAATTATAAAGTAAAAAAAAAAACAAACAACGTGGTGAACCCGATCATGGCTGCTCTTCTGGGCTGTTCCTTTCCTGCCCGGGAATCGCTGAAACTTTCCAGAGCTCCGTGTGTCAGGCGGGGGAGAGTGGAGCAGGGAAAGAGGAGACCACCTGTTTATCCTCTCCTTTCCAGGTAGAGGACTTTTAAAAAGGTAATCTCGAGCAAGAGTCTGGCTAAGAACATTGTTCTCTAGTGGGGCTGTCGGGGGACTTTCTACCCCCTTCAAGCCGCCAAGGAATGTTTTCAGGCAATTCAGGGGGCAGGAATATCCCCCGTGCCCACTTTATAGCCGGGCTGTAAACGCCTCGCGGAGGTTTGCTCACACTCAAATGGTTAATTAAGAAAACATTAAGGGTCCAGCTTAAACCAACAAAATCCAGGCAGCTCCGAGCCGAGTTCCCACTTGCCACACGAGCTGCGAGCCCCCTCCCCGCCCGGAGCCGCCGTCCCTCCATCCCTCACGAGGCTGCCCGACCTCCGCATCCTTCTGCTATGGGGCTGATGCTTCTCCTCTCATCCCCTTCCACGGGGAATCGCCACTCACAGCCTTGCCCGTTCCTTCTCTCACCCCCGTTCTGGACCAAATGCCGCAGGGACTCAATTCTTTTTGGAACCCCCTCCCCAGAATGTGAAAGAGCCCAGACCCCGGCGGGAGGGTGTCATGGGATCTGTGCGAGAGCAACGGGGAGGGGATGCCGTGGCCTCTGCCCGGCCGGTCCTCGCCACCCCGAGCGGAGGACCAGGGCTTTTCTACCTGTCCGGGATAACGGGATGGGTTTCTCCCTGTTTCCCAGGGATGGAGCAACCATGACCGAGAGGACTGTGTGCCTGAGAGTTCCTTTGCTTCCCCCAGCTCCTGCCTCTGCCTTCTCTCTTATTTAACTGTCCTAGGGGAAAAAATCGGCCAGTTTTCCTGTCTGTCCAGCCTTGGGGAAGGAAGCAGGATTAACGCGGGGTAGGCGACGTGAGGAGCATTGTCAGAAAAGCGTGGAGTTTGTTTTAAGACATCAAAAAGGAAGACAGAAAAGGATGGACACTACCTTCCAATACACTTTAGCTGGCTGGTGACAAAAACTCCGGGCATGCTCTGAATGCGTAATTGGTACCCCCAACTGAAAATTCCCTATCTAATTTGATATTTGGTGCTCAGCAGAAGCTAGCCTTCGTAAATAATATACAAAGTAAGAAACCTAATCCAGCAGGCTAGAATGTTTAATTCATCATTATGCGAGCTAATTGGAAGGTGATTATATGGTAATTGCTCATTAGTGGTGTATATTTATCGCTGTACCTTATGTCAAGGCCATGGGAATTGTGTAGAGTCTGTTCTCTCATTTCAAGGATCAGTTTCAGAAGCAGGAGCAAAGCGGACGAGATCAAGTTCTTCCTGACGTCAGGTCCAGCCGTGGGCGACGGAGAGCGGCACTATAAATGCTCTCCCGGAGCCCCCGCAGCAGCCGGGGCTCCAGCCAGGGCGTGCGGTGGACACGGGGTTCCCGAGGCAGCCGGGGCGAGCGGCCTCACGGTGGGGACAAGGAGGAGAAGGATGAGGAGGAGGCAGATCCCGCCTTCCCCGTTCCGGCCAGGGGAGCCACCTGCGAGGCGCACTGACCCCTTCGCGGGAGCGATGCCCGCAGCACCTCCCGCCCCGCGCCTTGCGGGAGACCCAGAGAACTGGGGCGGCCACGGCCCCCCCATCCCGGCAAGAGGGGTCCGAGGGGGCACCGGGGGGGTTCGCTCACAGCCGGCGGGTCGCCTTCCCTGCAACAGGCGCTAATTGCAAAAGGTCAATTAAAAGAGAACCAGGGAAGGTGATTAATGGTCCTTTCCGTTTCAAGAGTGGGCAACGGGTTGGGATTCCCCGGCTGCGAGTGTCCCACCAGGAGAGAGGCTGGCGAGGAGAGAGGTTACGGCTCGGGGTCAGGAGGTTCTCTAAACTCCCGCTTCCCCCTCGCAGCGGGACCCTTTGGAGAAATAAATCAATGGCCGTATTAGCTCCGAGCAGTTATGAACCGCTGATGTAGACGGGAGCAGGGGCTGGGAGGATCCTGTTCATCAGGGAATCCGGCCAGAGCTGCTCTGCCTGCTTCCTACCGGCTATGAGGAGCCTGGGTGCTAATTAGGGGGGACCGCTAATTTCCGCCGAGCCCTCACAGGTAACAGTGCGATCTATCAGAGGAGGAAGGTAAATAAACAGCGTTTAAACACAACAAAGCGAGGGCTCCGAAGGCCTCTGGCCTCATCACCCCGCTCCAGTTGCACAGAGAGGGGTGCGTGGGTGCGGGTTTGCGCCCGCGTGAGGGGTGCAAATCCCACCGGTGGGAAGTGACCCCGGCTGGGAGCCGCTAGCTTTGTCCGAAAGGAAAGGGTTAAAAGTCCAAGGCCGGCGGGGTCAGATCCTGGACACGGAGCCAGCAGAGCTGCCGAGGGTGGGGATCCGGCCCTCGCGGGGGCGGCACTGGCGGGAGCCCCCGGTGCTCGGGGCCGCTGCTGGGCGGTGACACCCTGAGAAGGGCCGGGGCCGGCGAGGGGCGGGGAGCGGGCTGCGCCGACCTTGGCCGGCAGACAGAGCCCGGTGATGGACGAGGCAAACCACGCGAAACCGGCGGGGCCGATTTGCCCGCGGAGGTGCGCGGGACAGCGCGCTCCGCCCCGCACCGCCCCGCACCGCCCCGCACCCGCGGAGCGCCCCGCGCAGCACTGCCGGGGGGGGCCCTGCTCGGCCTCCAGCCCCCTGCGCAGCACGGGGGTGCAGCGGCCCAAATCCCGGCCTCCGGAGGGACAGCCGGCCTCCGGCAGCCGTGCCCCGGCTTTCCTTCGAAAGAGCAGTAAAAATCCACCGGAGTCTGCAATTCGCCACCCGAATTCCACTTCCCCCTCCCCCACTCCTCTCAGTTATTTAATATAAAATGTATTTTTAAACACCCGCTCGGATAGCATCTCGCCAATATTTATATTTCCACGTTGCCTGGCATCCACTGTCCCACATTAGACTCTGCCTCTCTCTCCCTCTCTCTAATCCTGCCACTTTAAATAGATGAATTAATAAAGCAAATGAGGGTCTAATAAGCTGACTGTCCTGCCTATTGAGGCAGGGGGAGAGAGACTAGAAAGTGCGCCAAATTTGTTTGCAGTGGATCAAGGCTAGCCGCCTTTGCTTCACTTTCTTTATCTTAATTCCGACTTGAAAAGATATAATTATCTAGTTTGAACAGAGCTGCTATCAAATCCTTCTCTAGGCAAGGCAGGGGAGAGCTGGAGTGGATTGCAGTGTTCTGAGCCGCTTGGTGCAGCCGGAGATAGGGAGTAATGAAGTTGTGGAGTCCTGAGATACAAAGGGCATTAACCTCATTAGCATGAAACCTTTTCTTCTAACCATTGTGGGACCCTTTCAGACTCCTAATCCCCCCTATTTTCAAAGCTGGGTTTGTAATAAAGCTTTTAGGGTTTTTTTTCAAAGCTAATGGCATTCTCTGAAGATTTTATTGCTGTTACGCTACATAGGACGCTTAATTTTTTTCCCTCTCTCCCTCTCTTCCCTCACGGTTAAAAAAAGAAAAAAAAAAAAAAAGAAAAAGAAAAAGGGTGGAGGGAGAAGTATATGGTTCCTGCCGAAATAAGGCTTTTATCAAGATGGGAAACAATTTCTAGAAAGGCCCAAGACTGCTGTTCGACCGCAATCCTTTTACTGTTTGCCCATTTGCCCGGGTTTGAAGTGGAGCGCAAGCCAGCTTGGGTGAGTTCAGGGGAAATGTGCATCCTGTTGGTTTCCAGATCTGCATCATCAGCTGTTCGAGGAGGGGAGAGATGCAACGAGAAGTTTACCTTGGGAATAGCTCTACTAAATAATTAGCCTAGGTTTAAATGGAAGGGACTGCATTGCGACATGCGTCCTAACCCTGACTGGGCCTCTCTCGTATTTGTAGCACTAGTGAATGGAAAGTCACCGGGACTGTATAAGAACCGATGCTAAAAAAAAATAAGATCGGATTTAAAAAAAAAAAATTAAATTTACATAGTACCCGATAGAGCCAACACGTGCACAGAATGTCTAATCTTAACTTTCCAAGGCAGTATGTTTAACAAAGCTCGTATTTTTGCGATGCATTGTAACTTCGCCTTATCACAGTGTAAAGGGTAGTCAGATTGTCCTAAATTATGTCCAACTAGCCCCCCTGGATCCACGGATTAAGAGATTAAAGGAGACCACTGGGCAATGCCTCCTCTTTCCCCTTCATATTCCTGGTATGATAATTGCCTAAACTGATTTGCACTTTCACAAAAGCTTGCAGGATTCTTTGTAGCTCGAACAGAGCAGACGAGGTTTCTCTATCAATGGAAATAAAACTGATTAATGCAGTCTATCAGGCTAAAGAGCAAATGAAGCATGAAAAAACAACTGTGTACCCCCAGAAAACCAGCTAGTTTCCTCAAGGACCCAGAGCAACTTTTTTTTTTCTTTCCCCCACGTCTTTAATGTCAGAGTTTTACTCTGTGCCCAGGATCGCTCCCTGAGAGCGGCGGGGAGAACAGCAGCTGGGGCACAGCCCCTGCTCACAGGACCTGTTCCTCACCGCAGCGACCTGGCCAGGGGATGATAAACACGGGGGGGGGCGGAATAAAAAACACCCTGTCGCTATTAAAACACATATTTTTGCAAAGGAAAGCCCCTCTGAGCGGAGCGCGGCTGCTGCGGACCGGTTTCACCGTTACGAGCCGGTTCACACTTCGGATTCTAACCAGGGAAGGGTTTTTCGCTGGGGGTGTTCTTTTCGTTTGTTTTTGTTGGGGTTTTTTTTTCAGGTATTTATTTACATCAAGCGGGACTCCGCGGCGTATTTTTAGAGGTCTATTTACCAGCCGGCGAATACATTAAGAAAATGCGCCTATGGCCGCAGGAATGCGCGGCGCGGCCGCGGGAGCGCAGGCTCCGACCGCAGGGGTTCAGCAGCGAAAAACAAGGCGGTGTGGGGGGAAAATACTGATTCCTGAGAAATTTGGGGGTGAAGCGGAAAAGATATTGCTTAAAAATTTAGGGCATATTGATAAATCTTTATTGACAAAATATTGACAATGACATACTTCTTGGAAGTATATAGTGTGTTAGAATTCTAACAAATTAAACACGAAACACAAAAATATTTACATTCTGGTATAGGAGACATGAAGGAAACATTTGTAACTTTTTCTTAGTAGCTCTATGATTTCGGAATATTATAAGGTCAGTGCTTGAAAATTGCCCCAATGAAAATGGCCATTAGAAAAAAAAAAATCAATCTGCGATTTTAAGTCCCTTTTCTCTGGATCCTCCCAGCCTAGAAGGTGTCCTCACCGCCAAAACTGGTCGCTGGGTTTGCGCTTTATTAATCTTAAAAAATAATCGTCATCCGGTTTTGCAATGGGGATACGATGGGGGGTGGAGGGGGGCTAATTTAATTTGAATTTTTTTTTTTGCAGCAAAAGTTATGACCAACCCCCACCCCCCCCCCCTCCCCGCCTTTCCCTCCCGTCCCTCCCCTCCCCACCGTGTTTGTCCATCCGGAAGGAACACTATGCCTTGTTACTGCTACTTCATTTAGCTTTCACAAACACTTTGACGCCAGAAGTTATCATAAAATGGTTACAGACTGCACATTTCTCGTAAAATAAAATTAAAAAGCACACGGAACCGGTCTTAAAGGGAAAAAAAATTACAATTAATTTCTGTCTTTAGGAACTGGAGTAATGTTTTCGCTTTTTTTTTTTTTTTTTTTTTTTTTTCTTTTTTTGCCCAGACGGCTTTACACATGCAATTCAAGTTTCTGAAACAGGTGTGGGGTTTGGCTGCTTATGGAAATTTCTCTTTCAAAGACGGAAAAAACTGTGAAGTGCAAAATGTCCAGTAAGGTGGTAATTTTTCTGATTTGGATGGGGGGGGCGGCTTCTCTTTTTTTTTTTTTTAAAACATTTTTTTCTATATATTTTTAAATTTTTTTGACGTTATGCTTTTAAAAGTGGACTGCGATAAACGGAATACCTGTCAATCACTTCGTCCCGCTGTTTTGGCTCTGATTGACAGATCCCCCTTGCCAGAGCGGTGCCGGCAGTGTCACAGTTCGGACCCCTCGCTGTCTGCCCCTCGCTCGCTCCCAGCTCCCTCCCAGACGGGAATCGTGTTTTGATGAAGATCTCCGTGTCCTTCCCCGCACCGCCACGCCGGGGGGGGTGAGCCTTTAACACTTTCGGTTAGTGGGGTGCTTGGCTTTGAAAAGTCCCAAAGAGCCAGTTCTTAATCGTCCGACGTGACGTCGATTTCCTCTGGACTGGCCTGTTTGGTGGCGATTCTCCACCGGTTGATGTGATGAGTCCCTTTTTTCTTCTGTTGTGAGTCTGAACCTTCCTCTTCCAACTTTTGCCGCTTGAACTTTGTCCGTCTGTTCTGAAACCATACTTTTACCTGAGGGAGGAAAGGCACCGGGCGTTAGTCCGATGCCTGCTGCGCTGGCCCTGGCGCGGGGCTCCGGGTGCCCCCGGGCCGTGCCCTGCCCGGGCCGTGCCCTGCCCGCACCGCGCTCTGCCCGCACCGCGTCCTCACCGCTCCGTGCCCTGCTCTCACCGCTGCCCAGCCTGGAGCGGGCCGAGCAGAGACGAGGCCCGCCTGCCTCCTAACCCCCTCGGGAAAGGCCCGGACAGGCTGTCCCACGCCCGCCGGCCGCTCCAGAGCACCCACGTGTGCAGGACCGGGCAGCACGGCCGGGGGATGCACCGGGCGCGCACCGGGCGCGGAGCTCCCGCGTACGAGCGGCCCCGAGCAATGCCCCGGTGCCCCACGCGGGGAGAACACGGCGTGGCCGTGGGCTGTCACCGCCACGGGCCCGCTCCCGTTCCCCGCGCTCGGCGAGCTGTGCCGCGGCCCAGGGGCTGCGGGGCGGGAGGCAGGGCCGGCTGCGGGGCGCTCACCTGCCCGCACGGCCCGGCCCGGCCCGGCGGGTCAAAGCAGACCGAGGGCCTCATCCATTCCAGGATGGGGCTGAGGGCCGGCCGTACGAGATCTTTTCCTCTTGGAAAAGCGCATAAAATGTAAGAAAATAGCCCCGAGTAGAAAAACGTCCGTCGCTCCCCGCAACATCTCCCCGGGACACGCCGTCCAGGAGCGATCGTAGCGCCGCGAAACCTGTAAGTGCCATCGCAAATATCCCTCTCATTTTGTTCAGCGCGAGTACATCTGACTGAACCATCCGGCAGCTGACTTCAGTGCTTTAATTACAGATAGTATTGATCTCTGAGCTATCTCCAGAGCTGGCCACACTCCATGTAGCGTCCAAAGGTAAACACTTTTTTTTTAAAGCAGTTTAAACTCTGGTTCTATCTGAAAGTGCCTGATAAAGGCCTCAGCAAGGGGGGGGTGAAGAGAACTGGAGCATTTTAATAAGCTGGTTTAACCCGCTTCGCTGCCTCTTCAGAACAGAGACCTGACTGGCCGGACACACATCTCTGCTGCATTTTCATATTCTCCAAAAGTCCCCCATTAAAAAGCTGAGCGGGGAACAAGGGGTGAGTTTAATTTGCTTTTAGTTTGCTAATTGAAGGGGAGGACGGTTCATTTCTGCGCGCTGATCTCCCAAAAGGGAGCTCATTTGTAGGGGACTGGGGGTTTGACATCCGGACAAAAGACCCCAACCAGCTTCGGAATCAAGCAGCACAAAGACCACCTTAAATACAGCTTTCCAGTAGAAATAAGCCTGTGACCGGTCCCTTGTTCGGGGAACCTCATAAAAGTGGCGATCCCTTTTTATTGTTTTGTTAGGGAGACATTTTAAAACAAAAGCTCCAACCTCTTTATTGCTTCCCCCACGAAAAGGAGTTAAGAAAAAAAAAAAGTGTTACAACTTAATCCGCCCAGAGAACGCTGTGTTTACTGGGAACTTTGAACTAGGCTGCGGCTGGGTATTTTGGCTTTTTTTTTTTTTTTTTTTTTTTTTCCACATACTGTAGCAGAGACAATCCCCATCTGGAATCCTGTCTCCGCGAGTCTCCTGGAAGGGCACAAAACAAAAGCCCGACACAACAACAACAACAACAACAACCACCACCAACCCTCCAAACTCCAGCTTTTCTTCCGGCGGGGAGAAAACCGCGTGAAAAACGCCCTCACAGCGGGCCCGCCGTCCGTGGGTCCCCCGCCGTCGGGGGGAGCCCGTGCCCGCCCCCGCCGCAGCC
Source organism: Pipra filicauda (assembly GCF_003945595.2). Taxonomy (NCBI): domain Eukaryota; kingdom Metazoa; phylum Chordata; class Aves; order Passeriformes; family Pipridae; genus Pipra; species Pipra filicauda. The sequence continues at coordinate 231,306 of NW_024104687.1, read as the reverse complement.
CTTGGCCGGTTCCGCGCTGCCCCAGAGCGCCCGACCTCGGTACCTGCGAGACCCTCGCCCCGGGACGACCGGAGCGGGAACCTCGCTGATCGTCCCGCCAGATACACGACACAAACAGGCTCCGGTGCGGCTCTGGCCCGCAGCCAGTCGGCGGGAGGGGGGAAGGAGGGCGGGGGAGGGGGGGATTCCTCGTTAATAATTTCTCTGCTTTTATTTTTCATCTTTCTGTCCTCCTGAACCGGCTCCTCACATCCCCTCTGCCTGACGCGGGGCTAGAAACGAGTGGAAAATCATCCAAGAAACTGTGTTTCTGCCGTAGGGTCCAAAGAGGGGGGTTCTTCCCCCTCCCCCCCATTTGTTTTGGTGGCTTTTCCCCCCAATATCAAACTACTTCTTGAGGGTCGGAGCAGCCCCGCAGCAAAACGGCCGGACCCGCAGACCGCGGACCTCGCCACTCCCTCCCCGCTCGGGCCCGGGCTCCCATCGGGGCTGCCCGGGGGACCCCAAATCCTGCTCCAGCGCTGCGGCTTCCCACGGCCGGCCGAGGCACCGCGACCCTCGGCACAAGCGGTGGAATCACGAACGGGAAAGGATTTTACAACACCCAGGCGAGGGGGGACCCCTCTCTCCGCTCCACCGGCTGGGGACCGAAGGCCTAAACACCCCTAGAATTTGCCCGTATTTTTTGCTCGAATCTCGGCCCTGCCGGGTGGGTTTTCCAAAGGAGATGCCGGTACTTTCACTTTCCCAACTGTCCGTTCCATGTTTCCCCCTTACCTGAGTTTCTGTGAGGCTGAGGCTGTGTGCCAGCTGTTTTCTCTCCGCTCCTACTACATAATGGTTCTTCTCAAAGGCATGTTCCAGTCTCAGTAATTGGGATGGGGAGAAAGCTGTACGGATCCGTTTGGGTTTCCTGGCCAGTGCATTGTGCAATAGGAAGCTCTCCGGGCTGGTTTCATTCCCTGGGCAACAGGGTAAAACAGAGATTAGCAAAACACCTTTCCCAAATGCACTCGACAGGACTTTCTAGCACAAGAAATTTTTTTTCTCCCACCGTTATCCGCAGGAGAAATCCGACTATGGTTTCTTTTTTATTTTTCAACCCTTTTTTGGTATTGAATTTTCTTTTGATAAATAAGTGGAGGGGAATGATAAATGAGCGGGGGAAGGAGAGGACTGGGAGAAATTAAAATTCTAAAACCCAACCTGGGGAGGACTACAGAAAAAAAAAAAATAAAAAAATAAAAGAAAAGAAAAAAATGGAAAGAATTGGCCAGAGCCCGGCTGCGGTGTCTGCGGCTTCATCCCGTGGCTGCCCCCCCTTCCCCTCGACCACCGGCAGCCTCACATCTTTCCGTATTTGTTTGTTGTTCTCATCTTCCCGCCGCGGTCAGCTGGGGAGCGGCGCTCGGGACGCCCTGGCCGAGCCCCCCGAGACGCCTTGGCCGCCCACCGGCCTCCGGGAGCCGCCCGCCCGCTCCCCCGGCCTGTCTGCGCTTCCCTCCCCCAAAACTTCGGCCGGGGCCTTTCTCCCTCTGCTTCCCTCCGTCCTGCCGGTGTGTTGCCCAGAGCGGGGCTCCCACCGCCGCCGTTCCCGGCCCACTGCCCACTCCACGGTGCCTCGGCGGCGACGGGAACCGGCGTGGAAATAAAGAGCCAAACTTCGGAGAGGCCACAGAGCGGCCATCCCATCTCATCTTATCCCATCCCATCCCTGCCGGCCCGCATCGGAGCGGGGGAAGGAGCGGGGGGTGGGTTAGTTGGGGCTTTTCGGTGGGCATCTCCCTCCAGGGTGTCCCTGTGCCGCTCCTCCGGGTCGGCCCTTCCAAGGTGGGAAAGGCACCGAAGGGCTCTCGCTGTAAGTGCATTAAAAATCGTTGGAGAAGGAGGGTGTGTTTGAAATCAGACTGTGGTTCAACACCAGGACATTTCCGCCTTTCATCTAGACCTCGTTACCAATCGCCTGGTGGCTGCGACAAATAATTTGGTGAGCGAAACCTGTAATTTTATTCTCAGAGGGTAATAATCCATTTTGCCTCAGACCGCCTGGGTTCAGAGAGAGTGGCTCCTTTTCCAACCCGGCTGCAGCGGCCCGGCTGCAGAAGGCCGGGGAAAATGCAACATGCAGGTGGTTTGTTTTCGTTCCGAAATAATAAATAAAAATACAAAGAAAATAAAAAAAAGCAGATAGATCCCTCCGAGTGGAGGTTGATTTTTTTGTTTGTTTGTTGTTTGGTTTGTCTATAACGAAAGAGGCAGGAGCTGGATCCATTACGGGAGAAATCAGCTCACCCTTCGGGGAAGACGCTGCTGGTTATAAAGGGTTAAACAAGGGGGATTTTATTGATTGTCCGCCATTGGATTCGGTTATTTCCCTTCAGCCGGGTATTAATCGCCGTGCATTTGGAGCCCCTCGCTGCCCACACGGTCGGGATCGCCCTCCCTGCGCCTTCCCCGGCTATCCTCCGCAGCCCCATCTCCCCGTGCTGCTCCGGTGCTGGGATTATTTCCCCCCTCACATTCCCCTTCTTCTTTCTCTGAGATTCGCTTCATTTCTCCCCCTCCAACAAGGGCAGCGGTCGGACTTGGGGCCGTGGCGGGGGCTTCCTGCGGCCCCGCAGCTCGGCCCCGCAGCCCGGTGGACACCGCCGCCTTCCCGGGGGAACCTCAGCCTCAGCACCTCTCCATTCCCCGCTCTGCGGGGCCGCTTCCTTCTGTAGCTTTTAACACACCGGAACAAAAAATATCCACCTTTTCCCCTGCTTTTAATGGGGGCAGAAAGCTGACGAAGTCCCAGCCGGCCTTGCCTTCCCGTTTGCCCCCCTCTTCACGAGAAACCAAAACAAACCGGCAAAAAGCAGCAAAACAAAACGAAGCCCAAGCCCCTCGTCTCTGACAGCTCATCAAGTTTGGCGGAGGGGGAGACAGGGACAAAAGACCCCGGGCCCGGTCGAGCCGAGCCCGCGGCTCCGGGCAAGGGCCGCCCGCCCACCGCAGTCCCCCAAAATCCGCACGGCGGGGCCGGCCGGGAGCTCCGGGAGGGTGGATCGCAGGGAGAGTGGATCGGAGGGAGAAGAAAAGTTGCACGTACCTTGAAACCTGTGGCCCAGATACCGGTACCGGTGTATTAGCCACGGGTAGAAGGTGGAGGGGTCCCTTTGCTGCGAGGCGAAGAGCGGGTGCGTGGAGTGCGAAGCAGGCAGCGGGTGGGCGGCCAGGGCGTGAGGAGGGGGCACGGGATGGACCGGCACGGCCGGGTTAGGCGGGTGGGAGACGGCCTCTGCAAAGACCAAGTCCGGGTTGGAGTAGACCCCCCTGCCAGTGGAGTGGAAGCCGTTGAGAAAAGGGTTCATCGGGCTGGAATTGGCATAGCTGAGCGCCGCCGGCCGGATAGGATCCTCGGAGCGAGACGCGGGCAAGGGGCTGTCTTTGGCCACCAGCGACTCGATGGTGAAACACCGCTTGGGTGTGGGCTGAAACATGCTGCCGCGACGAGAATCCCCGACCCAATCTCTGCCCGTCTCTCTCTGGTGCGCGGGAGACGATCCGGGGAAGTTTGCAGCAGGGAGTGACTTGAGGAGGGATAGATACACACATAAATAGACAGGGGCTGGAGGAAAAGGAGGCAGCGGCAGCCAGCGGTACCCAAAAGGGAGACACACACGCACCACGCACACACACACAAAAAAAGTTGCTGGGAGAAGTTTCCCTCCTGCAAGGAAAAGGCGGTCGTCCCCCCCTCCCCCCCTAAGTCCAAAGACAATCCATGGATGTGATCGGCCCCTTCACAAGTTGTGCAAACGATTTGTTAGTTCATGAGCCTAATTAGTGCTGGGATCACATAAACAGCTTCCTCTGAAGCCTGGTAAATGGCTTGATGATTGGTCGCTATTACTCGCCTTGAGGTTGAAGGGGGAGACTCTTTAAAGTGCGTCAGAGGGGAGGCGAGCGCCGGGCAGCGCCATCGGAAGGGATGGAGCCGCGGATCGGAGTGCGGCGGGAGCGCGCCCGCCACGCGGGGGGAGCGCGGCGCCCCGCGCAGCCGCCCCCGCCCCGCCGCCATCCCCGCCCCGCTCCGCTCCGCGCCCCTCCGCCGCCGCGCTGCCCTCCCTCCCTCCCCTGCCGCCGCTCCGAGACCAAGGTAGGCGGACGGGGGTCGGGGGGGGGGGGCTCAGCGGGCAGGGGGTGCAGGGCGCCGCATCTCCTAGAGGGGGCTCGGGGGGGTTTGGGCTCCTCGGCCAGCGTGACGCCCCTCTCCCTGCCGCCTCTCGGGGGCTCTCGGCCCGGCGAGGTTACCTTGATCCGCCCCGGGGTGTCAGGGAGAGATGCCCCGCTTGGGAAAGATTTCGTCCCGGTGAGAAAACGGGTCGTCCTCCTCCTCCTCCGAACTTATTTCCTCCCCCCGGGCTGCCCCGCGCTGCCCGCCCCGCGCGGCGCGGAGCACAAAGCGCAGGGCGGCTGCATCGCGCAGGGCTGGGACACGCCGGGCGCTCGCAGACGGGACAGGGGATCACGTCTCCGGTTCCAGCCTTGTCCGTATTTTCGCGTTTACCTTTGGGTCCGGAGATGATTTTAGGGCTGAGTTCTCCTCCTCTCATTGGCTGGGGCTGCAGAATAATTATGATCACATCCTAATACTCTTGGCTGGTGCTTACTGTTTATTGGTAGTTAAGGATCTATTATCTATTCATCAGCCTCCCATTTTTGCCAATTACATTCTTCTAAAGTGAAGTACCAGCAGGTATTTTGCACATTTACAATTAATGATAAAAAAAATCTGGCGTGCTTTAAATCTATTACGCCGCTGTGTAATTTATCTTAAAGATGCGGAATTGCTAATGTAAATTAATGTTTCTGTTGAACCAAGGGATGGGGGGAGTCTTAAAACCAGTCTAGCGTTTCTTTCCTTCGTTCCCGGACCTTGTTTTCTATTTTCTTTCCACTTTATACACAAAGAATCCGTTACTTCGCCGCATTAAAATATGCTAAAAAATAAATCGCCGCCTGAACGGTCCTCGCTTGTTTCCACTAAAGGGCGAGATGAATTCTATTCGCGTTCCCTGCTTTCTACTAAAAGCATCTGTTCGCAGCTTGCCGATATTTTTAACAAAATACCAAATCGACGGGCTAAATATAAGTGACAAAACAGCGTTGGGCACGCAAGGATGCGGCTGTTCTTGCGCCTTTGTTCGGGGCCGTGTTTCCCTTTGTGTACCCCGCGCTGTGTGCACTTTGTGGGGGGAGAAGTTCACTTCATGTAGGAAATGTAAATCTGATCTCCAGGCGTGGGGCGGCTGTACGTATAGACATCCGTACCCACACGTGCATACGAGAGCAGAGCAGAGTGAGAGAGAGCTTTATACGGCGTAACTCAAGTCTTTGGACAGATTTTGCAGCGAAGTGCCATTCTCTCAGGTCTCACACGTTTGGAAAAACCTCTGCAGCCCGAAGACACCCGGGACGCAGAGCTCCGACCCCGCTGAGTTGAGAGTGTCGAGCAAGGGAGAGAAGGATTTGTCTGTAGCCCCACTCGTATCCCTCGTGAATTGCTAATATCTTAACTTTTTAAGTCCCCTCACCCTTTCTCCGCAAAACTTTTTTCTCCTCAACCGGCAGTAACTACGGCTCTTCTCGCAAAGCTCGGGGGTTATGGACACGAGCAAGGCTGAGAAAGTGCCCTAAATACGACGGGTGTTTGAAGTGCTGATTTCGACTGGGCTCTTGGTTCCAGAACACTGAAAATGAAAAAAGACAAGAGAAACTTATTCTTCTCCTAGGAAGAGCCGTGTTCTGCATCTGCGTATTTACACTTCTCCGGGACTGAAGAATGAATCTGAACTGGAAAAACTTCAACTCCTTTTTTTTACTTCTTTTTTTTTTTTTTTTTTCCAGACATCCTGACATAATCACGGGGCTCCTTTGAAAACTGCATCAAGCAATTTAGCAGTTGGGGAGGGAGGAATTATATCCGTTTGAAAAGAAACCTCACACATGCAGAGAGGGAATAACTCTCCAAAACGCTCGGTAAATTTCCCTCGACCGTCTTTACCGCCGAGGAAATATCCTCCAGCCTAAAATCCCTTTCCGAAGGGGCGTCCCGTTGCTCTGGAGCCGAGCGGAGGAGGCTACAGCTGCAGCGAGGAGCTCTCCACGGCAAAGTCCCATTTCGTTCGGGAGCGCGGGTGATCTCGGCCGCAGCACCCTGGAGGTCCCTGTGCAGCCCCAAATCCCGCACGCTCTCTGTGCTCTGTACACACATACACATATCTGCGTGTGTGTGTGTGCGTGTGCGCGGGGATACACACACGCAGAAAAATCCCAAGCAGGGCCTGGAGAGAGCACAAGCTATCTCTGGATTTTGTCAGAGATAAAACAGGCCGGGGACAGTCAGAACAAAAACCAAGGGGACTCGGGATGGGATTGCCCAGAATTTTCCTCTTCTCCCTAAATTTTCGCATCATTCTCCCACTCGTCGCCGTGGCCATTTCTCTGGGGTGTCTCCCGCACAACCCCCGGCCTCTCCTAGCCCGGCCGCGGCCGCTGAGCTCCAGCCCGGCCTGCCCCGGGAACACCTCCCGAAGCCCCTCTCTTGAACTTTTCCTGCCCAAGGTCTTGACAGGCTGCTCTCGCTGTCCTCTAGGCGTCTACATGGAGAAAATCTGGCAGGGGCTTCCTTCCCAGAAATCCCCGATCTGCTCCAAGCGCACTGAGAGGCAGCCTCTCTCGGAGGGAGGGGTGCGCTACGTTCGCAGTCAGATTACATGGCTGGCCTCATAGGCACTAGCTCCGGATTTCCAAACTAATATTCATCCCTTAAAAGACGAAGAAAATGAGAGGAAGGTCTCAGACGCGGGAGACCTCGGGGTAAGACGGTTGTTCAGGGGCTGAACCAGGCTGAACTTTCTCGGGTATGAGGGTGGAGGTGAGGCAAGTTTCAGACTCCCCTTAAGTTTCTTTTCAAGGCAGAATCCGTCTCCCTCTTCTCTCTCCCATCCCAGGGATTCGTGACCACAGCGGGGAGGAGACGTGACCCAGGCAGGTCGTGTCTGGAGGGGGGCTGACTGACTTAAAGGAGAGGGTGAAATGCCTAATTTAATTCTTTTCCGGACGCCCTAAACCCCCGTCAGTGTGTCTGAGCGTGCTGCGAGCCCTTCATAGGAGTGCAGTCCTCGGCGGGAGGGACGGGATCCCGGGCCGCCAAGTGCCGAGACGAGCGGGGCTCCCAGGAGCTGGGCCGGGATGGGGGGCTCCGGGAGAGCCCGGGCTCGGGCACCTCGGCCTCTGCCGAGCAGGTGGATCCCATCCGAGGAGGTGTCGCAGGCAGGCCTGGCTCCCCCGAGCACCCGGAGCCTCGCGTGGACGGGGCCTCTCCCCCCACTCAGCCGGGGATCCAGAGCTACACGGGGGGCTTCCCACGGGTCTCCCCAAAGAGAAGACGGGCCCAGAAACCCTCACCCCTCTATTTCGGTCCTGCACAGCCGGGCCAGCGGTGGTGCCGCCGGGGGCCCGTCTCAGAGGCGGGGGACAGGGACTAGGACCGGGAAAAGGCCTTGCTGCCCGGGTTCCTCTCTCCGGCCCCGGAACAGCGAACATGGACCACCATTTGGGGTTTTTTTCTTTTCGACGCTAATTCAGAGTCCCTTCCTCCCTCTCTCCGAACCACCCCGCCTTGGGCGCTGCACGGCCCGGCCCGCCGTGGTTCCGCGCAGCTACTTCCATCCCGGAGGTGTCAGACTCGCGGTTCCAAAATGACGTTAGTTAGCACGGGACACCCGTAGCCTCCCCGGGTTTACACGAGAAGCCCTGACCCTCACCCAGCCGTGCCGGACTCCGGCTCTTCTTAAACGCCAACACGTGCGGGGGAAGCGGGAGGAAACACCCGGAGCTGCGGGCGGGCGCGGTGAGCAGCGCGGGACCGGGAGGCCCCGAGGAGCATCCTCTCTCCCGCCGCTCCCTTCTCGGTCCATCCCGATCCCACCCCAGTCCTATTCCTGTCCATCTTGGCCCATCCCTGTCCATCCCGCTCCATCGCGGGCCCATCCCGGTCCATCCTGGTCCCATCCCTGTCCATCCCTGTTCATCCCGGTCCACCCCGGGCCCATCCCAGTCCATCCCTGTTCTTCCCGGTTCATCCCGGTCCATCCCTGTTCTTCCCGGTTCATCCCTGTCCATTCCTGTCCCATCCCAGGCCCATCTCGGTTCATCCCTGTCCATCCTTGTTTATCCCAGTTCATCCCTGTCCATTCCTGTCCCATCCCAGGCTCATGCTGGTCCATCCCGGTCCCATCCCTGTCCATCCCAGTCCATTCCGGTCCCATCCCTGTCCCATTCCGGTCCCATCCCTGTCCATCCCGGTCCATTCCGGTCCCATCCCTGTCCATCCCGGTCCCATCCCTGTCCCATTCCGGTCCCATCCCTGTCCATCCCTGTCCATCCCTGTCCCATCCCGGTCCATCCCTGTCCATCCCGGTCCCATCCCGGTCTATCCCTGTCCCATCCCTGTCCATCCCTGTCCCATCCCGGTCCAGCCCTGTCCATCCCTGTCCATCCCTGTCCCATCCCGGTCTATCCCGGTCCATCCCGCAGCGCATCCGCGGGGCGGCAGCGCCCCCTGCCGGCCGCCGCAGCGCTCCCCCCGCCCCGCGGCCCCGCCGGCCCCGGGACCCTCCGGTCCCGTCAAAAAGCTGAAAGGCCGCTCAAAATGTCTCCTAATAAAATTAATAAAGTCCTAAAGGGCTTGTTGGGTTTTTTTGGGGTTTTTTTGAGGGGCGCGGAGAAACCTCCCCGCGCGTGTGTTTGTGAACACGCGTTCGTGCACACGCGCTCTAAATCTCCCCCCAGTGCGATACCCGCTGGCAGAGCACTTAGTTTAAGCGCAGCTTTTGGACTACCCGCCGTTCAGACCAGTTGCGCTCCTGAAATCTGTCCCTCAGGGGCAGCCGCCGGAACAGCGCCCAAACTCTGGATCCAGCCCCTGCGCTTGTTTTCACACCTCCTTCGAAATCGTGGCTTGCGACACGCCGTGTACGGCAACTTCTCGCAGTCGTGGGTGGTGCGATACGGACGAGAGGCGCTAGAAAAGGCGCCTGCCTTTCCCGCCCGCCCGGCGGGTTGACCTGCTCCATCCCGAAGGAACTGTCCCGTGGTGGCTCCCGTGGCCTCGGAAATGCTGGGGGTGTCGGCGGTGCGGTGCCGCACGCCGGTGAGTTACTGCAGGTTTCCAGCAGTCGGATGCTGAATTCGCAGACACAGCGGCTTTGCCCGGCAGCAGCTACCTGGGGAACCGCTGAAACTGTGGGTTTCTGAGGGCCCGTGTCTGCCACGAGGGCTCTCCCTAGAGGAAAACTCGTCAGACTTAAAAAAAAAAATAATTAACGAGGCAGAGCTGCAGGCCAGGCAGGGGCTGCAGGTGTCCCCACTCCAGACATCCCACGGGAAAACGCTCGTTGTCCCGTATGGGAGCGAAGAGGTGCCCGAGCTTCCCCTGACGTGGAGGTTGCGTGGGAAGAGCGTGCGGGAGATGCTTTTCCACCTGGTGCTTGTTTTTCTTGGTGGAAGTCAATGCACACCAAAACAGAAACTCGCTGCCCACGGCTGTCGGGACGTTCGCTGCCCGGGAGCGCGCAGCGTTCGCCTCCCTTCGCGAAGCTGATTTATCTCCCCGGCTCTGGTCTTCTCGCTCCCCGTCCCATCTCAGACCCCAGTTAGCGTTCCCCGTCAGAACCTTGCTTTCCTTCTGCAGCCGGCAAGAAGGCGCGGGGATGCCGCCCTGCCCGGGTGCCGGCAGGTCCCACCGGAGCCCCAGTGCTGGCCAGGGCCGGAGCGGCGGGAGAGAGCCCGCCCGAGGAGGGGGCTGTGGTCACAAACTTCCCTAAACTTTCCTCTGGACTGAGCGCACCGCTGTCCGTACGGGGATGGGGAAGAGGGAAGAAGCAAACTAAAACATGTCTTCAAAAGCAGCCCCGTTTTTTCTGAGCGAAACTAGAAAATCACACTACCATTTACCACTACTTCTGTTCCGCACTTTTTGGTACCACTGGAATACTTTCCGTTTCTCGTTCAGACATTCAGTTTTATGAATTATTCAACTTTAACTTGCTCCTAGAGGGCTCGATCTCGAGGACCCGCCTAACTTTGCTTTGCATTTCACGAAGGATTTTTCTGGGCAACGAGTCGTCGCTATTTTCAGCTGCTTTCACCTGGCTTGGAGAGAGCCTTGAAGAAAGTTAGCTCTGCTGAGAGTTAACTGCATCTCCTCCATGTTCGGGCCCTTTTTGTGTGTGTGTGTGTATGTGTCCACTCTCGTCCATCGTTTGGGGAAATTCGAGCTTGCAAAAGAGTAGAGGGGTTTTTGGGGTGATTCCCTCTGCACGATACCCGCGCCCCCCGCCTCTCCATCCACCCGAGATATCTATGTCCTGGTGACTCTCATGAGGTTGAAGGAGTTTGCAGTGAGAGACACTGAATAACTCCCAAATAATTCTCCGAGTTTCTAAAATTTAGAGGCTAAATTTTAGCACACTGAAGTGTCATTAAGAATACTAAATAATACTTATTTTAAAACATGCATCTTTTTCCGAGGACTTCAAGTGCATAATTGCTTGCAGTGGCATCTTGGAATAGGAATATAAGTATCCAGGTTTGAAAGGCATAACCTCTACTGAATTCCTTTACTTGCTGATGTGTTCCCAAATATTGAAGCTCATATGTGTGCACTGTGGAAGTTATATCGAGTGTAATAAAACAGAGCTCCTAAAGCAAAATCAGCGGTTTACGTAGGTGTTTCAGTCCCCCGAAGCTCGGTGTTCCTTTTTTAACATGCATAATGTATGTCAAATATACACGTGGGGGCTTTTGCTTAAACTGGGTGTGTGATTCCATCGGGCTGCCGCTCCGTTACGTTGCTCCCATATAACAATTTTTGCCCTAGATTAGTTGCGAACTAAGGGCGCTTTTACAGACTAATTTTTCGTCTTTCTTTCTTTCCTGGAACGAAAAAAAAAAAATAAGGGAAAAGCTTGTTTCGGAGTTTTAGAAAACTTCACCTCAGTGCAGCGCACAGATGAGAGAATACCTGGGCAGAGGTGCTGCCTTTCCCCCGCTGGCCATTCCTCTGGGAGAACGCGGATCGCTCATCGCTTGTCCGGCTCTTTTCGCCGCAGGAACACCGGGAAAGGTCAGGCTGCTGCGGGGAGTCCCCGCTCGGCGCCCGCCTCCGCGAACCCTGCTCCGCGGGCGGACACCGACCGCGCTGCTCGGTGAAACCCTGCGCAGCCGCCAGACCCCTCCGGCAGCACCGCACACTGCGGGCCGGTGTCAGGCAGGGCTGGAATAGCCCGTGCCAGGCACAGGAGTGCGAGCAGCGAGCGGGACGGCGGCAGCGCCTGCCCGGGCCGGGGCCCCGCGGCGGGGAGGGCACCTGGGGAGCTGCGGCGGCCTCGGCAGCCGGCCCCTCGCTCCTCTCTCTGGTCGTGCAGGCGGCAGGAATCGAAAGTGACCCTCTCTCCCGACTCCTACCACATTTGGGCTGTTTGGTGCTGCGATCCAACGAAAGTCTGAACTTGAGGGATAATTTTCTCCATATGGGCGAGGGAGCGCGCACACGGCGGTTCTCTCAAAAAATCACCTACCTCCAATTATTTTTCACTTTCCACAGACAGTTACGGGGGAATAAATAAAATAAAAATTAAATGAAAGAAAAGGGGGGAAAAAGAGGGGGGGAAAAAAGATGATATAGTAAAGAAAGTGATATTTTTGACAGCAAGTCGGAGAAGGCAACCGGAGCCTCTCCGCGCACCGGTGAGGGGCAGGCGCAGTGCCGCCCGGAGCCCCGGCTGACCCGGAGAGGGGGTGCTCCCCATAGCCAAAGGCAAGGGATCGTGAAGGCAGAGCAGGAGATGGGTCCTCTTTGTGGGAAGAAGTGCGTGCGGCTGCGACGGGTCTGCTGCGCAGGCAGTGCCGCAGCAGAGCCGCTCTGCTGAAAATCTGCTCTGCAGCTTCCCCGCGCCCCAGCGCAGCGCAGCCAAGCCCCGGGCAGCGCTGCCCGCAGCTCCCCGCAACCTCCCGCACAGGCAGAGCAAAGAGCGGGCAGCGGAGGCACCGTGGCGGGCAAGGGCTGGGCGGTGGCGAGCGGGGCCGGAGGCAGGGAGGGAGGCCGCCTGGTCTCCGCTTCCCACCTTCCCGAGAGGTTAGCAGGGGTGAGCTTCTCCTTTCACTCCGTTTCCGAAGAAGGGAGCGGGGGAGGAAGAGGGTAAGCTTGCGGAGGGTTTGGGGAAGGTCGCAGCCGGGCCACAACGTGACATTGCGGAGAGGAGTCGAGCCGCTGTGGGGAAGAAATACGTGACCCCCACAGTCGGTGTAATGTATTTTTTATACAATTTTTTTCAGTGTTTAAGTGAAACTAGCAGATTTATTTGTAGTTCGCTCCTTCCAGCCCAACGAACAACCCCACGCATCCACAGGCGAGGATGTTTACGGAGGTGGGGATGGTACCTCGCCTGGTTCCCCGCTTGTACGGCGGGACCGAATTGCTCCACGAAGCGATCTTCCCAGCTTAGGACGCTTCCTTACAAACGAGCAAACCTGCTGTGTTTGTTTATCTGTTTGTTTGCAAGAGTTGCGCTGTTTTCCTGTTCGCAATCTGACCGCCGCAGAGAAACCCGCTCACGGCGATCGCCGCCGTGACGTTGAGTTAAGGAAATACTACAGGTGTAACTGCGGTGTTCGGGAATTAATTCTTCTTCCTTTCCCCCTCCTCCTTCCCGGAGTTATTTCCTAGCCTACCCAGATAGCTGGGAAAGGGTCCCACATACCCCGGAGCTGTAAATTGAGCGCTGAAATACTTGATCTCACTGATCTTTGGAGAATTAAATCTGGCCTCATTTTACAGGAGGAAGCGAAGTCAATCTCGGTGGTTTTGCGAAGAAAGGCTGTTATTTCCTAGAGGATAGGCGTTTAAGTTGTTAAATATTAGTTTTCAATTACGTATTGTTCTTTTAAAAATAATATTTATACATAGGTCCGTGAAGGTATTCAATTGAATTTTCAAGCCATCAGCTAACCATTCTTTACACGACTGATGGAAAATAGCCCATTGTACGAGCGCCTGGCTATGTTTCTTCAGCAGACGGCGCTTAAAGTGTTCACCATTGTCCCCCGCACCCTTCACCGAGGCCTCCGGGCAGCACCGGGCCCGGGGCTTCTCACGACCTCGGCTCCGCACGGGGGGGAGACGGGTGTCACAAATCTGGGCTGGAGGGTATGGGAGGGAGCAGGACGGGCTCTGACACCGTCGGGCAAAGCCATAGAGTGAAGAAACTAAAGAACAAGAACTAGCTATACGAATGAAAAATTCGTGATCGAACGCACCCGCGACCCTGGCGGTGGCTTCACTTCCCTCCCCTCCAAGCACCCCGCGACAGGCAGGCTGTGGGCGCCCCAGTCCTTGCGGGGCGCCGTGGGCGGCCGAGCTGGAGCCCAGCCCGGCTGCGGGGCCGGGGGTGCGTGACCAAGGCGGCATTGACGGCACATCCAGAGGGGGGTCCCCGCGGAACACCCCCCTCGCTGCCGCGGCGCCTCCCGCTCCGCTCCCCAGCACCCCCAGCTCTGGCCCTCGCACACAAACACCGCGGCCACTTGCCCGTTTGCAAAGACCTTGGACCGGGGGTTTTGGCCCCGCTGCCCCCACTCTCCCCACCTCAGAAGAGGCCAATTTGCAAAACCGCGCGATTCGCGCTCCCTCGGCCTCACCGTTCCCCGGGTCCGGGCCCTGCTCCCCCCTGCAGAGCCCCAGAGTCACAGGGAGGGGGGACCCGGGGGTCTCTCGTAGCGAGAGGGCTCCGACCAAACAGGTAAACACTCTTTAAACCAGTGGTACGGGCACTATGCGTTGGAGCCTCCTGGTCTGAAAGTCGAGTCTGTGGTTTGGAGGAGTTTGAGGGACTTATTTCGAGGTGTAAATATTTCTGTTCTCCAAAAATTGCAGAGTAGACTAAAATGAGCACATGCGGTTCAGCATCTGTTTAGCTGGACGCATCTCACAGAGGAATATTGACTTTTCACCTCCCCATCCTAAATGGGAAATAAAAAGAGGTTGGTGTCCTCTATCCTGTTTGCAATTGCCTATCCCAGGATTAAAGAGATCTCCATTTTACTGGCTGTCTTTCATTTAACTGTTTGGAGACCAGAGATGGAAAATATTTGCCAAGAAGAAAAGAATAGCTGCATGGGATCATTTGCAATTCAGTGTGAAAATATTCTACCAAACCCATTTGTATCCCAGTGCAGTTGAAAAAAATAGGGCATAGCCATCAACAGCCCATTCCACTCTGCTGGACAGCACGGAAAGTTTTAGACAACTAAATTCCTTATGGGAGACAGAAGCAAACAGCACAATCATGTCTTTGACTAAACTATGTGGCAGCTTTAATTGCTAGAGATGTTAGTACTAGCTAAAATATTACAGCTTTGGTAAATGGGAGACTTCCCATGGATGGTGAATCCTATAGCCCATATGGCCAGACACCAAGAGAAGCCTTAGCTTCAAGTGGCACTCTTGGAATTGCAGAGGAGTGAACTCTTGGAAGGAAGTCAGGATAAAGGCAGAGCCGTCCAACATAGCACACAGGGTGTGTGCTCGAGAGAAGCACATCCAGAAACAACTGCTTTTCAGATTGACGCTGACAAAGGAATGAGCATCACCTACGTTTAAACACCTTTTCATTGTCGCTGCCACCACGGGCAGAACATTTAATGTAAAAATACGCTTTGCAAAGCGTGAGCGGAGCTGACCACCCTCAAATCGCCCCCAGAGCCTTGGTTTACTTCTCGTGGAGAGCTCTGCCTAACGCTGGGAGCAAATCCCTTAGCCCCGAGTTCCCCGGGCCGCTCCTGCCGGTGCCCGTGCCGGGCTCGGGACGCAGATGGACAGTGCCCACTGGTGGCTGACCTCGCTTGGAGCAGAAGATGCAGAGAGTCCCTGTGGGGGAGGCCAGCCAGGACACTCTTGGAAAATACAGTGTTTGGCTTGTCCAGAGCTGATTCTTTCTTGTTTTGGACACCACAAAATGGACAGGAAAGGAGGAAGAGGGGAATTATGATCATCTGCACATCCACTCTGCGTTACAGTGTATGTGAACATCTAGGACACCAAAGGAACTCAGCCCTCATGAATCTCATCACTGCACTGTTCACTGCAGTCATGTACAGTTCAGTGGGTACTTCGGCATCTAAAAGCCTCCCTGGAGGAGACTTTGATTATGGACTGTTCATTTGCCTTGCAATAACATTTAGTGTACCCTGTCAAGGGCTAGGGATCAATTATGGCAGCTCTTCTTAAGTGCACAGATGACAATCCCTGGCACAGTAGTCTCAGGAAGAGGGCACAGCAAGTGTCTGTGCCTTGAACAAAGCCAGGAAACAAAGTATCAAGACTACAACAGGTAAGAAACAATAGGTTAGAAATGGTGAAGCTGAGGACAAAATGATACTCCTAACTCCAGAGTACTGATTATGAACTGTTTTCTGCTCTGGCCAGAGACAGTGGTAAAATGGTATCAGAATGCAAGATGAAACCTTATTGCATGGTGATGTAACAATTGTATTTAGCTTTCAAATAGCATTTCTCATCTGTTTTGTTTTTTATAAAGTCTTAAACATGTGCATCGTCATGCAACACTATGCATTATTTGGTATAGAGGCAGGATCATCAAAAAGGTCAAAAGCAGCTCAGGGGAGAAGCTGTAGAAGCAGAATGTGCAGCCACAGTGAAGGCATGAAGGCGTCTTGTGTGTTCAATTTAGGATTACATTGCAACACTTGCTCTCTAAGCTACTGTATCACTATCTCTATGAAAAATGCTTTGTGAATACTTCCTATAGAAAACTCCTTTCATACTTAGAACAATTAAATAGTTATCAAGCCACGTGAGCTCCAAGGAGGGAGCTTACTACCAAATTCCCTTTCTGACAATGATGCTCTATAAACCTGCATCTGTGGGCAAAGCAAAGGCAGAACACTGACTCCTCAGAGCAAATCAGTCACAACAGATGTATGTAGATTGGTATTTTTCTTGATTTTTCCAACTTTTTCGATAGATGATGATTCCTCATCTGTTATCCTTAGACTGGAGAGTCTCAGGCAAGGTGTGAGGAACTACAGCTCCAGTCACAGCTTCCTGCTTCACCTTAATCAAAACCTGCCAGTAGCCAGGGAAGCTCACTGACAGGTAAAGTGGGAAAGGTAAAGTGCTTCAGAGACTCCACCCTAGCCTTTCCCTTCAGCTGCACGAGGCTGGAGATTGCACCTTAACCAACAATGAGCTCCACCTCCAGTTCCAAGCATGATTCTTGCTGTCAGACATGTTCTGGAGAAGATGCAGAATGTCGTTGTTTCAGGGAGAGCTATTCCCTTAAGGCTGTACATTGGGCAACTTTCCTGAGCCATAAACATGCCCTGCAATTTAGACCAGAAACATTAGCAACTACCAAACAAAAACATGCAACACATGCAGGCAGGCAGAATTGCATAAATAACTGGTCAAGCCTCTGCTATGCAAATACTTCCAGTTAGGAAAAGCAGCACTATGTTACCTTCATAAAGTTCATTAAAAGCTTCCCTGGAGCTGTGTTTTTTACCCACAGCAGTCAGTTTTCAGGTCACTCACCATGTAACCTGCCAGAGATCCCTGGGCTCCAGCTGTATAATTTGGCATTGCTGTTTGCCAGGCAAGCAGACTCCGCGGCCAGAGACAGAAACACAGAACAAAACGATGGTCCCGGCCCCAGAGCACTTCCAGTCGTAATCTAAGATGCAAAAAAGAGAAGGAGAAAAAATAAAAAGGAAAAGAAAACAGCAGGTGGAGACAGGGAAGGGAAAAAAAAGGATGAGACAGGACTGATTAGTGTGATACTGAGCAGCCTCAACGTAACAGCTGCTATCTGGCATCGAATTCTTCACATAAGTGATGGCTGGATGGGGCCTAGAGGGAACTTGCCAGCACATTTTACCACATGAGCCATACGTTTTGTGTCACAACTGCCAAAAGCGCTTTGGGGTTGTAAGGATGGTTTGTGGTTGTGGCTTGGCAAAAAGTATAAGGAGGCAAGAGTGTGTGTCTTTCAACTGCACTGATATGCCAAGAATAAAGAAAAAAAATACACTGAGGCTCTCAAGTTCAGTCCCCATGACACTGTCATGAAAAGAAATGCTTATTTATTACAAGAGAGCAAATTTGTGAATCACAAAACCTAACCGTCAGCTTCAAGTGATGTGTAAGAATCAGCTTGGAAGTTTTCTTCCCCCCCCAGTCTATTCAAGCTGTAATTGCAGGCAAAGTCACCTCGGGCTGACTAGCAGCCCACACAGTGCTTGGCAAGCCTGATCTTTGAAGGGAGGCTGGGAGCAGCATTTGGGACCTCCTGGTTCCTGCAAGGAACTGCCAGATGTTCACAGGAGGTTGTCTCACTGTGAGGGTAGGAGCTGGACTGCCCCAGTTCTGTTGGGATTTTTTTGCTTGCATGTGTCTGGCACAATGCACACCTCATTTTGGAAACCTTGACCCATATTAGGTTACACTTCTAGCTAAGAACTAGTTCATGTCAGTTTGAAAACCACATACTTCAAAACATAATGTACTTTAACATTCTTTCGCTCCCCCCTGCCCCATGGCCTCTAATTTAGGAGGGTTTTAAGAGCATCATGTGCTCCAACTCTGAGCTGCTCCCAGGCATCTAAAAAAGTAATTGGAGTATTTAGACTTTAAATGGATTCTCTTTTCAATCTAAATGGTATCACACATCATAGATGTCAGTACGAGTGGCTGAAGAGAGATTAGAAATTCTCCTAAACAGTCTGGTAATTAAATCATTTATACATCCACATATTTGTTTGAAGAAGCTCTGACTGCCCCAGGCCTCATCTCCTCTGTGCTCCCACCACCTCGGAGTGTAGGGTAAAAAAACCCCATCCTGCCAGAAGGCTTTGGGTGTCAGTCCTGCTGTTGGCTGTTCATTTGGGATTTCTCAGGACTGTTCCCTGAAGGAATACTGCCTTCCCAGTGGAGACTCGCAACCCTGACTCTAGCCAGCAGCTGATGGAATTAGACACTAAAACCCTTCAGGATTCGTGCCTTCATCTTTTTATTCCTTGCATACAATATCTAGTGCCCATCAGCCATTGCAAATAGGAATATGGTAACCGATGGCTAAATTCTGCTTCAAGTTCAGACCCGAGAGCTGTTGTTATAATTAAGCCATATTAGTTACTTAACTTTTTAGTTCCTTTTTTTCTAAGCTCAAAAGTTTTTATCTTCTCTTAGAAGAGGCAAAACCAACAGCAGGGATGGCCTTGCTTCACACGGGGTGATGGCTGGTACCACTACACAAAGTGGCTGGAAGTGCACTTGCCTCTGCCCCTCAGGTGTCCCCTGCCTCTGGACACATTGTAACTGCAGGGAGATGACAGACAGCATCCCACTGCTCAGCATCACAGTGGGATCCTGCACATACACCCTTTGGAAAGTCTAACCTGTCAGTATTATAGCAAAGATATAATAAATAAAATCAATCCTTCATCTTTCTGCTTACCTAATTCTAGAACCACCTATTGATCTTAAAACAGTGCACTCCTAGAGAATTAATTACGAGTAGCCCAAATTATCTCTCTAATATTCTTACCTGCCAGCTTTGTTTTTTTTCTTTACTTTGCTTACAGAGGAGCTGCTGTAGGTATGTTCTCACTTTGTGGTAGCACAAATTTGGAGAGCTGTGTGCTGGGCCAATCCTGCTACAGAAACAGAGATAGGCCCTTCTCCTACTCCTTTCCTTCCAAAATGCAGCGAAAATATGAAGAGTCAATATGAAAGTTTTCATCTATTGTCATTGTACTCAGCCACGTGGAAATGGTGACAGCAGCTCTTTTGCTGACTGCACCCTTCTCATTACAGTAATTGCTACAATAACTCAGAATACACAATCTCAAACACACGTGCCCAAGGAGACCAAAGGATAATACAATTTTAAAGTCAAATCACATCAACTAAACCTTAGCAAACATTTTATCTTAAAATGTACTTTTTATCTACTTTGTTCCTATGCCTGTCCGGTCACTCTTCTGAACTCGCCAGAATGGGATGTTAACCCTAAACAATGACATCTCCTGGGGGGATTTTACATTCTGCAAGATCAGTTTCTCTGTGTTTGGGAAGGAGTGTGGTGACTCACAGTAGCCCAGTAACCAAGGGGAACCATGCAACATATACAGTGACTCCAGCAGGTTCCCCAAGGGCTCTTGTTCCACACCCTCCTCCACAGGGCACGGAGCAGCCACGAGCTACCAACCAGATTCCAGGGATTTCCTGTAAAACACTGAGCCTCTCAGTTGGCATGTCTGAGCCACCTGGGCTTGGGACGTGCACATCATCAAGGGGGAAATCCCTGCACTGGGAGTGCAGTTTAAACATTGCATTAATGTTTTTATACATTCCCCTCCTTTGTCCTGAGCTAATAGCCCCAAAGCAGTTGTGCTCACAGACCCCCAGACCCAAGTGGCTGGGCACATCAAACCATCTGTCTTTCAAGTGCCTGCAGCCTCTACGTTTGCTGTTTTTATTTGGGCTTTCAGAAAATGCTCTTCAGTTAACTGAATTACTTTCAGTTGTACACCTAAGATGGAAAAACGCAATATTAGGCATATCTGGCTCTCCATCCTTCAAGTAATATCCATATACACATTCCTTTGTCTTCCCAATCCCTGTTCATGATTCTGCTGGATTTTAAGCAAAGGACCTTGCGTATGGTAGCAGCACTCCATTGGTCACAATTCAAGGCAGCTGCAGATTTCTAAATTAAATACAATGTGGAAGCCCTTAAAAAAAACAGAGACGCTTGGACTTGTTAGTACAGAAGTGTTTGAGATTCCTTAAATATACACAACAGCTCATTCTCTGAGCTTCTGAAGCTTGCTGGAGGAAGCAGGGCTTGTCATTTAGTAGAGTAATTATAATGATTCATTATTATGATTATTAATTATAATCATATAATCACAGTAATGATTAATAATTACAGTCATTACTATTTATATTAGAAGAGATCCTAGAGGCCCCAGTCAGAAGAGGGGGCTCCACTGTTCTTCACATGGTAAGGACAGATGATCAGGGGCACTCTAATGGTGTGGGGACTGTGCTCAGGGCTCCAGAGCCTCCAGATCTGAGCACTGCCTTTGCATGATGCAACCTGCATAATGTGGGGGGTCAGCACAAGGGGTGTGATGTGCAGTCCTCCAGGAATGGGGAAAAGGCAGATGAGACCTTGAGGAGTGGCAACGGGACAATAACAGGGGAGCCATGAAGTGACAGTCAGAGCTTAGAGAATGCAGTGGTGCTGTTTGCAGAAGCACTACCTGGTTCTGTGCCCCTCGTGGTGCTGCACTGTGTGACAGCCCTGTGCTCTGGGGGACATGGGGTGCTGTGACAAGCACTGCCTAACTCCAGTGGTTTCCAAATCCTCAGCTCAGCCAGCTCAGGCAGATGTCCTTCTCCAGGTGGTTTCCTGCCCTGACTTGTGAAGGACTTACCCCCTTCTGCCCTTGCTTCTCCAGCACCCTCCTCTCACCTAAACAGAATTACAGGATGGTTTGGGTTGGAAGGGACTTTAAAGATCATCCAGTTCCAACCCACCTGCCACGGACAGGGACACCTTCCTCTAGACCAGATAGCTCAAAGCCCCATCCAGCCTGGTCTGGTACACTCCAGGCATGGGGCACCTACAGCTTATGTGGACAACCTGTGCAGGTGCCTCACCACCCTGACAGTAAAGAATTTCTTCCTAGTATCTAATCTAAATTTACCTGCTTTCAGTTTGAAGCCATTCCCTCTGTCCTATCACTACACATCCTTGTAAATAGTGCCTCTCCAGCTCTCTTGTAGCCCCCCTTTTAACTTTGATTTAAAATCAGGGCCTCTGAGATGTAAAAGTACCACCCATGCTTGGGTAAATGTTCATTATATCATATTATATCAAGGAGGGAACAACAGTCTATCTTGTCTGCCTAGCCCTGCCTGCAGTAATTGCTGAGCCCATGACCCTCTGCAGCATATTTTGTTCACTCCTGGAGTTTGCTCTTTGCAGCAGTGCATGCTAATGGGATAGTGTAGTATTGCATGCTTAGAAGCCTCCTGAAGCCAAGGTACTACCAAAATTAATGAGGCTAATCATAAGTCTAAAGATAAGTGTGTATGAAACTTTGCAAGATAAAGCCCTTGGTCTTTTGTTCTGCCTGCACATAAATTTCTGCTTTCTTGCCACCTTTTTGTACGTGTTTGGGTTTGAAGATGCAAAAGAAGGGAGCTCTGCATCCAGTGCTGTGATTTCTCTGTTCTTCTCCAGTCTTCTCCTAAACTCAGGTTTCCCTGTTCTTCTAGTCTAGTTCCAAATTTCTTGGTTAACCAGTAAAAGCTATTAGCATTATTCTATTTAGAGAATATACATATTCAGGACATATTCAATTAGCAAGCTCTGAGCCAGTCCAACTAAAAGAGCTTAAAAGGTGTCTATACAAGCTCCAGGGGCAGAATCAAGGAACACGGTCCTTTTGGAAAATGCATGAAAATCTATTACTTCAAAACCCAGGGAATATAAAAGATGGTGATGCTTTAAACACCTCCCCTCAACTGCCCCAAAGAGGGCAAAGCACAGGTGATCATCTTGTTATTATCAAACACTGAAAAGTCCATCTCTTATTGCACAGGCAGATCTGCTGCAAACTTCATTAGGAAAGTTAATTGAAGTGTATTTGGCATGTGCTCCATGACACAAAACAGAGGAGGAAACCAGGAGCAGCCCTGGAGGCATGTTGGTTCTTTCAGAAATGCAAGAAAAGGGACTGGCTGATGCTCGGGGACAGATGTCCTCGTGTCTGCAGGGCACTGATGCTGTTGGACAATGTGATGCAACTTTCAGAGGATTATTTTGGTACTGAAAAGCTTTACATCCTTAGGGATTCTTAGTAAAAACTTCCATGGAGGGAAAATCTGAGGCTAAAAAATGAAGTTTGGAAGTTACAAAGTTAAAGCTTCCCTATGATCCGGTCCTTGATGACGTGATCATACACACGTGTCAAACAAGGAGCAAGGCGGGGCTGGATCCCCCAAGTGAGTGAGTTATGGTGGAGCCTGGTCTGACTCACCCCAAAGGTTGGATGGTATGCACTCTATGAGACATGTGGCTGCACAGCAAACAATGAGCATAAAAATAAAAACTGAACAGCTGCCTCATTTGCTAAGCACGTCCATCTTGTACATTGAGCAAGCCTGGGTTCCTGTGGGGAGAAAAAAAAAAGTGTCTGATTGTATTAGCTATATATATCCACACTGCATGTGGATACATCAATATCAAATGCTTTATATGGCTGGGATATGTCCTGGGCTCCAGACAGATATAAGAAGAAAAGACATCCTAGAGAATATTGCATTTTTGGCAACATGTGCTGGCTCAAAGGAATTGTAAAGGAAGTAAATTAAACACTACTAAGAATGTGTATATTTACAGCACTTTTCATATAATGATCCCAAAACACCTCTCAAAAAATTAAGCCTCACAACATTGCTGTGATCTAAGCAATAAGCACCGTTTTTTTCTAATGGATGAAGTGGATCAGAAAAAGAGGAGGTAATTTAACCAGATCATCAAGAGCAAGAATGTCTGAATTTTAGACTCACATTTTAACTCTTAGACAAACTACCTTCTATGAAAACATGCAGGGAAGCTATTGATTTTTATGCTTCCTTGCCCTTCTCCAACAATCCAGCACAGTGCTCAGGCAGATGGTTAACTTAAGGCCATTGACTGTTGGCTTGTGTTTCTGAAAAAACCTTTTGGCATGAAGTACATACAGCTTTGAGGGGAAAAAAAAGCAGGTTTATAAGAGCATTGGTCATTTTACCAACTGTGCCTAGAATTTCCTGGACGTTATGAATGTTCAGCTGAATCCCCAGTGTCAGATTGTATTAGAAGACTGTCCTCAAAAAGGAACATTCCAAATTTCCGTGATCTTTGCCAGTTTCCAATGATTTGACGTTTATTTGAGCTGTTGTACAAAGTTTTCTGTTGAGTCAGATCATTCTGGACTAGCTGCTGGGACCACAGAGTGTCAGCAGAACATAACTCATCTGTGGCTGGTGGCAGCACAGTTTATTGGGTAGGTAATGCTTCTTCATGTCAAGATACACCACCAGGAAATTTGGTGGCTTTCATTTCCTGTCAAAACAGAAATTAAGCATTCTGTTGTCCCTTTTTTTGCTTGTTAGATCTCTTCAGGGGGAGAAGAAATATCTGTAGCATCTTTCTGGGGTGAGAGGAGGGAGGAAGAAGTAATATCATGATTTTAAAGAATGCCCCCAGCATGCTGTTTTCTGTATTGTCTGTGCTGCCTTGAGTTTTTATTGGCTTTTTGTCTTTTTACCTTTATGCTTCCTACATGTGCACACGCACCTGCTGGACCTCTGCCTTTTCAGTCTGCTCCTGAGGGAATTCCCTCAGACTGCACAAAGTGCTCATTCCAAACTCTTTTCCTTTATAATAGAAGAAATACCTGCCAAGATCACACCCGGGTTTTGTGGTAGGAACCACAGTTGCACAAAGCTTCCCTGGCTGCACAGTGAGACCAAGTCCTTAAGCCCACATGTGCTTTCTCTGAAAAGCTTCTTGCTCACCCATAAATGTAAAGTGAGAATTTTGGGTTGGTTGGTGGGTTTTTTTCTGGTTTTTTTTCGGGGGTTTTGTGAACTGTTCTCAAAAGTGACTGTGCATGGAGCTCCAATTAGCTTTTACCTCTGTAGATGGGGCATCTTGGCTTAAGATACAGCTTGCATTGAACTTAATTACTTAGATCTTAAGCTCTGCAAGGCACAGACCCTGTAGTACCTGGCAGTGCTGGAACTGGACTGAAGTTCCTCAGCAAGACCTCAAAGCAAATAATGAATGAAGCTGCATAAGAGCACATTGAGTAACTCATTCTAAATTGTGAGATGTTTGGACTGCAAATAAAGAAAGATATGTGGGATATAATCTGCTGCTGAGCTTTAGCACAATTCCTGTTAACTCTGAGCTTGACAGAGCCAGAACAAGAGCAGGCTACACATTTTGTTTCCATCCCTGACATTTACTAAGCACTGCAAGACTAAAACATTTTGAAGGTTATATCCATTGTCTTGCAGAACGAATGACAAATGTCAGTCCTTACACTCTTGCAAGATCTGAGCAGGAATAAGACAACTCTATAGACTGAGGCAAGTTTATTATTACAAATACCTTATTAAATCTAAATGGTAATGGCATTCCAATTAGCTCATTGTTAGGAATCTTTCGTGTTTGACTTTCATTTAGACTGATTACGGGAATAATGCAGACCCTGTATAAGTAATTGGCACAAAATAAAAGCGTTTGAGCTGCAAAAACCCTCCTAGAGGCTGTGCTCTTTAAAAAAAAATAAATAAAAGCTTCCTATCTTTCCCAGCTCATGAGCTCTCTCTGTTCACCATAATAATGAGACAACCCATTGAGCCTCCCGTGGGCCTGGTGGTATCAGAGCTCCCTTTTTACCTACCCCTCTCTTCTCAGGAGCTGTAGGGGGGCTCCTTCTCTTTTACTCTCCCCCATCCTATTCTCTGCTCCCTTCCTCACAAGCCTTGGCACTGTTTTATTGATCCTGCTCAACTGTGGATTCTTTCACACCCAGATCACAGGCTAGCCTGCATCTCTCCCACACCCTCCTCCTCCTCCAAACAGCCCTGCTGGTCTCTCCAAAGGAGCAGCTGGGAACATGCCTTTCTGTGTCCTGGCTCCCTGCCCCTTGGACAGAAAGGTGTTTCCTCTTGCAGCAGAGCTGGACAGAGACTGTCAGTGGCTTCTCACAGCAGTTTCCTGCCTGCCTCCTTCAGAGGAGAGCATAAAGAAAAGGACTTTTTCAACATTTTGCTGCAACCTGGGATGGAGATTTTCCATTCTTCCCCTGGTGGAAGGAGGTCTAGAGAAAGAGCACTCAGCAAGGAGTTACTCCTGCCATGAGGAGGGCCAGAGCACAGGCCTTGCAGAGCTCAGCCAGGCTGCTGAGTCCTGCTTTCCCCCATCAGTTAAGTTCCAGCTGGGCAAGGGTGCACCAAGCCTGGAGGACCTGGCTTACAACTAGGTGCAGGCTGAGGAGGAAACATGCCATTCCAAAAGACACTGGCTTCAGGGAAAGGCACTGAAAGCCACTGCCTGGAGCCCCAGATCTTTAGGTTAAGAGATGGAGCAGCACAAGATATTTGGTGAGAAAAGAGAAAGCCAAAAGCATCCATCTCTGCCAGACCTCCCTTCCTCCTTCTCCGACTGATCTGGTGCCAGCCCTGTTTCTGGGCACAGAGGCCCCAGTGAAATGTGCCATGTAGGAGAGTTTCTTGCTCTGTGGTCTGGGTGTGCAGCTCTGTCACACTCCGCTCTGTGCCAGGGCCAGCACGTGCCTCAGCCTCCTGCCCCTTGGCAGCCCATGGGGGTGAGGACACAGAGCTCTGGGACCCGAGATGTACTCCAGTCACTTCCTCAGCAGTGGGATCAGGCTGGAGCAGCTCTGGATCGCAGATCCTGGCAGTGCAGACACAGCATGTGTTTGCCGTATGCCGGCGCGCCAGGAGAGGCCTCTGGTGTGGGAAAGGCCAGCAGTTCCTACTTAGGAGTTCTGGTTCTGCAGGGCTCTGGAGGGTGAGCGAGGAGCATCGTGTAAGCAGCAACAGCAGCAGGGTTTTGGGAAAAGCTGGGGAAGTAGACAGGAACAGCAGGCAGCTGTGGAACAGCAGGTATCCAAAAGCTGGGACTAAACTCCTGAAAACTGGGCCAAGTCTGGCTGCTCTGAGGGGTGAACCCATGGCACAGAGGGGCTGGACTAACTGGACCGTGGAGCAGGGCCCAGAAAGGTTGTGAAATCCCCACTTTTAGAGGTTGTCAAGACTCAGATGAACAAATCCCTGAGCAACCTGGTCTGATTTCAGTGTTGACCTTAATCTGAGCTGGAGCTTAGACTGGAGATCTCCAGAGGTCCTTCTTGCCAGTAATTGTATGACTGAATATGGGTTAACAGCTATTTTGGTTTGTCCATTTGGTGAAAGTATCTTTTCTTTCTGGCAGTGCTGATCAAAGAATATCTTCCATTACTGAACTGAGAAACTCCCTGCTGGAGGGCACTGTCCTGGGGTGCTGGTGGTCCCCATGCTCACTGGACAACCAGCCTACAAATCTGCAGATCAGTTTGGTAGTTCTTTGCATTTGGTCTCCTGCAGTGTCTCCATAGGGTTGGGGACCATCTGCCTCGTAGTATACCCTCCTTCATTCCTCTTGCCTGTTATGGGCTGTTGGGTAATTCTCCTGATGAAATTAGGGAAGATTTACACGGATCTCCACAGGATGATCAGGAATTTCAAGTCTCTCTAGGCAGTGATGCTTAATGGACTCTTCATATTGTCTGGATCACAACCTTGTCAGGAATTAGTTGCCTCAAAAAAAAAAAAAAAAGAAAAGCAAATAATGAAGCAAGTGGCTCAAAAAGTTGTGACAGGTGAAATGATGACAAGAAATGGGCACACACCTAACTAAAGTGCATGGTTAAGCATGGGCTTAATTACTTTTCTAGACTGAATATGGGTACTTTCTTGAACTGAAAATGAAAATTTCTCCATAGCTGAAACACACAAACAGACCTATACAAGAGAGCCTGTATTGTGCAAATAAGAAATATTCTCAGGGATGGCTAAGTTTTAAATGAACTCTGATTTTTATGGGACTCTCTGAACCAGAAACCACGACAGAACTTGTAATACTAAGCTGGCAGTAATTTAGGCATTGCTGTATTGTCAGGCATATTTATCCTGCCTTTGTATTTGTACATGGGCTGTATTTACTTGTCACATTAAAATAACCAAGAATTCACTTTTGCACATTTGAGCCATTCTGATGAGGTAAGTGCAGATCAGAGCCTTGCTATCTCTCTGCAGTAATAAAGATGAAAAACCTGCTGACATCCCAAACAAGCTGTAAACCAGGTTGTTTAACAAAGTTTGTTTTCATGCTTAAAATCACTGTGTTGCCACTGCAAATCAGGAACTCTGACTTCAGGTGAAAGCTTGGATGTGTCAAAGTGATCAGTGACAATGGATCTGGAGGCTGTAACTGGCTTAATAGCTACAAAATTCTTCTGAATAACCCCACTTACCCTTCTGTCTATGAGGTTAACCAGAAAGGAAATTATGCAGAATAAATTTTGTCTGTTTAAAACCCATAAGCCTTACAAATTATATTTACATTTAATTAAAAAGTAGACACATTAGCTATTTTTTGCTGCACTTTTTTTTTTCATATTCTGCACTGGTTCAGAATTTCTCTGCAAGATGTTTAATGATAATCTTTTTATAAATAATAAGATAGTTAGACAGGGTTGTCTTTAACCCTACGTCTTGATTTGTAAGTTTAATCAGTTTCCAAACATATTATTAAGAATTGTGAACACACACAAGAAAAAAAAAAAAGGAGAGAGAACAAAGAATTGAGGTGCATTAATAGTACTCAGGAGGGATCCTGTTCCACCCACAGAGCTGGATGAATTCCTTGTGTAGCCCCTGAAATTTACCCTACTTATCTGTTTCAGAATTAAATCATCTCCTTATCTCAGCTGTATATCCCTACTGAACTCTTTATCACAGAATATATGCTCTGTCAACATCCTAAAAGTTATAGCCAGAGTGATTAGTGATTTTGGTATCTGGATTTTAACACAAAGCTACTCAGAATGAGTCTAATTTGGGTTGTGATTTCTTTGTTTATTCCATGCCTTCTGCTAAGAAGTATATTTAATGGAGGAAATAAAATAATTGGAGGCTGCTGAACATTAGATTCCCAAAGCTGGCAGGAATTTCAAGCACTGGTCAGGTACCAAGACAGATCTGTCCTCTTCATACACCAGTATGGACACAAGGTCTCCGGGGAAAAGGAAAGGACACATGAAACAAATCTCAAGGAGAACTTTTGGATTAGGAACAAAACCTCGTTCACAGGTGAAAGCAGCTCAGCAGGACACTGCTGTCCCTAAGCCCTGCATTGCTAAATTAGCACCATCTGAACCAAACTAGGCTTTTTTGGAATCAAGGTAACAAGAGTAGAGGATGTGAATGCATTGCTCATAACGAGCAAGCTCAAATGAGAAAGATGAGATAATCAGGCCAGGAGGAGGTGAAAGAGGGAATTCTGATGATTATAGTTATTTGGAAATCCAGCCGAGGGAGGATCCCTATGGCTGAGAAACATCTCCACACCTAGAATTTGTGGAGGATGAGGTTTTGGTGATGACTAGTCCTTTGATGTCTTTTCTTTCCCCCGCCTTTATCTAAGCTTCACTTGAGCCTGAACCAGCAGCTTGCTCCCAGGTGAGGTTAATTCCTGGATGCTGTGAGGAGCCACCAGCTGACTTCTTAAACCACTGTTTAATTAGCAGTGATATCACATTTTTCAGAATGGAAGCATGTACACAAAGGGCTGGAGTTATAAATTACACTAACAGAGGATAATCTACAGAGAGACAACAAGAAGATGTATTAATGCAGTGCCCAGACATGCCCACGTATTGTGCTTAAAGCTGTCCCAGTGATGAGTGTGTATGTGGGATATTTGACTAAAGGCTCACAGCAGAACACAAAATAAAGCAAATAGAAGGCAGAGGGAGGTAAAGAGGAAGGAAAAAATAAGGCTTAATTCCCCAAGACTTAATTCCCCAAGCCATCACCTGCAAATTCAGGCATCAATAGCTTTCCACTGAGGACACAGTTGCATTGTGCAAAAATTAGACAGGAGGTTTCCCTTCGTGTGGTGTCTTACAATACCATAAATACACAACATAGTTGTCTCACAGGCCAGAAGCCTGTACTGGTACCATGTACATACTTCACAATAAATAGATCCCAAATTTTAAGTAATTTAACATGAAGTCAAATTTAATTCTTTTTTTTTCTGCCTGTAGCTCCAGAGCTACTTTGAAAAAGCCAAACTAGCTGATCACTATGAAATGTATTGTTTTCTCCTGTGCTAAAGGAACTTCTTTTTAAATATCACATTTAGAAAAACACATCAAGTACTAACCCCACCCTCCTAACCCCCATCTTCCACTTGACAAAACCAGGACAGCTCAGAGTAAAGAGCCAATTAGAAAAACCAACCCAACCTGAACATTTTGTGTATGAAAACCATAGCTGAAAGGCTTGAGCAGCCCCAGGCCTGACACTGCTGCTCCTCTGTGGCAAAAGGTAATGAAGGGTGTGATGGGATCATCAAATCTTTCTTTGCACAAATCACAGCAAGGCCAGAGATTTGTGAAGGTTTGACCATTAAGTCAAACAAGGATATTTGGATAAGTTAGGATGACTCTAGTTGTTAGTAAACTAGGCACAAATCAAACTACTATTACTGAGGAAAACCAACATATTCGATGAGCAGTATTTTAACAGAATGGATCTTCAACAATGAAATATCCTGATGAGTACTTCTGAAGTT
The DNA here is from genome assembly GCF_003945595.2 of Pipra filicauda. NCBI lineage: Eukaryota > Metazoa > Chordata > Aves > Passeriformes > Pipridae > Pipra > Pipra filicauda. The sequence continues at coordinate 201,742 of NW_024104687.1, read as the reverse complement.
TCTGCCCTTTTCTCAGAAGAGTAAACACTGCATTATTGTGTTTTAGATAACCACAGAATCACAGGATCATTAAGGTTGGAAAAGACCTCTGAGATCATTGAGTCCAACCCATGACTGACTCAGCCCATGGCACTGAGTGCCACCTCCAGTCTTCCCTTAAACACCTCCAGGGACGGTGACTCCACCACCTCCCTGGGCAGCCCATTCCAATGTCTGATCACCCCTTCTGTGAAGAAATTCTTCCAAATGTCCAACCTAAACCTCCCCTGGCACGGCTTGGGACTGTGTCCTCTTGTCCTGTCACCAGTTGCCTGGCAGAAGAGGCCAATCCCCACCTGGCTACACCCTCCTGTCTGGTTGCCCAAATGCCCAGAGAAAAATGACACATTTTCCTCCCTTCTCATTTATGGCTCAAAGGTCCATCTATGTTTCCACAGCAAGTTATGAAACTGGAACTATCCTTATCATCCTTCCATCTGGAAAGGGTGGTCTGTCCAAAATCTTGAAAGAGCAGAGAGCAACCTGAGTGTCTTTGGGGATCCAACTGACTCATGAAGTGTTTGGCAGAGGAAGAGGTGGCACATGCCATATATGCCTGATGGACAACTGCCCATGGGACTTTCTCGGGGATGATACTAGTGGTGAGAAAAAATGCAATTGGGTGAGTCACAATTGGTGAGGAAGATCCAGATCATCGGAGGTGAATAACTCTGCTGGGCCCAGATCCTTGGAGCAGTACAGGTGTATAATGCCCACTGATTGCAGAGGGGTGAAGTGCTTTAACACCTTTCTCTGTGAATCAGAGAGGCCAGACTCCAACTTCTATAAAAAAAAAAATAAAATGTGACATTAGGATAGCCCAGAAGAGAGGAACAAGGAATGGTATGGGGTCACCAACTATAAATAACCAAGCAGAGCCCCAGCTTTGCCCAGGTCCTGCTGTACAGCTCACTGAAGTCAAGGAAAAGAGCCTTCACAATTTCAGTGATCAGCTGTGGAGCTTTAATCTTCACGTAAGTGGGCTGGAACACTGCCCATCTCCCGCCTCTTCCCAAGGGGAGGGAAAATCAGCCCAGAGATGTTAAGGCAAATTCATCCTTTGATTTAAAGAAGGTCTGGCCAGGCTGGCCCAAAGTGAGCCTCTGGTTATGTCAGCAGTTGCAGGTCAGTCAGCCTGTGGGAAGTGCAAACAACACCTTCGTCCATGTGCAAACCCTGCAGCAATGAAGGTGTCATTGGGGACTGCACAGCTGAGGCAGACCCCTCTTGCTGAGCCAGCGTAATTTGCCACATAATTTGGCATCACTTATAAAGATTAATTCATTAGTATTTATTATCATTGCTATTTAATACTACTCTCTGAATTGCAAGCAGGGGAGCTGAGGTTGTGGGCAACCTGCAGGCCAGTCAAATTCAAGAGGAGCAAGCTTCGTGACCCTATAGCTATTTCTCTCTGCTTTGCACAGAGTATTCCTGTCTGGCTGAGCAATATGTGGAGCTAGGGTGACAGCCTGTGGCAAAACAGAAGAATTTCAATATCTTAATCCTTTTGATTTCCACTTGCTTTTGATCTTTTCTCCACTTCCTGCCTGTCAGGCCAGACAAAGGTGGTCACGTTGTGGTTGCTACCATGACCTCTGCTTGGAAGGATGGGAATTGCCATCCTTTCTCCCTCTTCTTTCTCTCTACTCTCCTGGGAGTTTTCAGGTGCTGCATTAACTAAAAGCCCATTTGACAAGACGGTGTTGTTCCTGGCTGCACAACCAGAAGAAAATAATCTTGTGTGGGTCTTTTCAAGGATCACACCAGAGGGATGGCTGGTTGGCTCCTTTTGACTCTGAAAGAGGAGCAGTGGAACAGCCTCAATCTCAGTGCTGCCTTTCTTCATGTTTTGCTTCTGCCTGTTCCTCCTTCCAGGACACAGACCCTGACAGAGCTGTCTCACAGTGAGATCTTCCAGCTGTCAGGGCAAAAACCATCGAAGTCAAGGGCCAGGCAGGAGCTCTGCACTACTAATAACACTTTAGGCGTTTTTCATTCCCAAAATGTTTATACTGGGTCAGGGTTTTCTTCTTAGAACCACAGAATGGCTTTTGTTGGAAGGGACCTTAAAGAGCATTTAGTTCCAACCTCCCCACTGTGGACAGGACACCTTTCACCAGACCAGGTTGCTCAGAGCTCAATCTAGCCTGGCCTTGAACACTTCCAGGAATGGGGCAAATCCGCTGCTGCTTCTTTCTCTTTAGCAGTAGAGTTAAAAAAAAAAGTATATTCTCTTTATACTCTGCCCAAATTAATAAAATAAATTTTCTTTAAAGCAACATTAAATGAGTCACAGATGGTGTTGTCTTTTTACAGGTTGCAGAAATCACCCATTACAGTTCTTTTAATTTATCAGTGAGGCAAAATAAGATGGCCTCTTGCTCCCTTGGCAATAATAATCAGAAACAGTCTATTTGGAGCTTAATTTACCCCAAATATGTATTGATAGTTGCAATGAAGAATATGTGACCTCTTTGGGAGTCACCAGTGGATGGAAGGTGGATAGCTTTTATAAAACCACCTTTAATAAAAAAGAGTGTTATATTACTTATGTTTGGTGGGGCATTTAAGCATATGGTTTCCATATCAGGAGCGAAGATGGCAAACACATGCTTTACCTTCCGAAAAACCTTTCTTATACTCATCACTCCTTGCAAAAAGAAAGCTGGGAGGGATTATTTTATTTTATTTTTATTTTACAACTCTGATTATATGGAAGAGCCGAAGAAATTTCCCAAGGAACGCTAAGCTTGTGTCTCGTTTGCTTGTTGTTTCCCTGCTCTCACGAAGAGACGTGTTGGAATTCGTCCGTCGGCTCCTCGCGGTTACTCCCCGGTACCAGTGGGATCCCCAGGGAGGGGACCATGCCAGGCACGACTGAGGATCTGCTGCGGCTCCGCGGACACGGGCAGATCCCGGGGGGCGGCGCTGGGATTTCCGGAGGGGCAGATCCCGGAGGGGCAGATCCCGGAGGGGCAGATCCCGGAGGGGCAGATCCCCGCGGCTGGATCCGCTCCCCAGCGAGCCGCATGCCGGGAGCAGCATCCCCCGTATCCCGGTCCCTGCCCGCGGGGACATCCCGGGGCTCCGCCGCCCTGCCAGCGGGGCCGCTCGCCCCGTCGGTGGTAAATCTCGCTGTCCCCTCGCTTTTTCGTCACTCGCCTAATCCCGCGCCCCCCTTTCCTGCGCGCTAATTGCGAGCAGCTGCTGCGCGGCCCGAGCGCGCAGGGCAGAACAATGGCAGCAGCTGTTTCATTTCGCCTCGGGCCGCTTCCTGCTCGGCCCGCACCGGCCCTGCTGGGGCCAATTTATGGCCCGGGGTTGTTGCTGGTTTGTTGGTTCCCCCCCGTGACCCCGCTGTCCGCCGAGCAGGGGTTTGGAGGAGCGGCTCCGGCACCGGGATGCTCTGCCCACCGCCGGGCTGCGCGGAGGGGAGGGGGGCAAGGGGAGGGCAGGGATGCCGTGCCCCTGCAAAGGAAAACGATAACAAATGCCGAGGGGAAGAAAAAAAAACAAACCAACAACAAAACCCAACCCTAAGTAGAATAAACGAGCAGCACAACTGGGCTGCAGGAACACACACCCCTGGGGGGAGTGGGGTGGCCAGATGGGGCTGGCTGGTCACAGAATCATAAAATCATAGGATGGTTTGGGTTGGAAGGGACCTTAGAAATCACCTGGTTCCATCCTCCCTGCGGTAGGCAGGGACACCTTCCACCATCCCAGGTTGCTCCAAGCCCATCCAACCTGGCCTTGGACACTTCCAGTGGGGGGGCATCCATAGCCTCTCTGGGCAGCCTGTTCCTGTGTCTCACCACCCTCTCAGCAAGGAATTTCTTCCTAATATCTAACTAAAATCTACCCTCCTTCAGCACAGAGCCATTCCCCCATCATCCCCCATCACTGCCTGCCCTGGTGAAGAGCCCCACCCCAGCTTTCTCATGGACACTTTAGGTCAGCCAGGACCAAATCCAGCCACAGCCCCCAGAGAGCACAGCCTGCGGGGGGGGGGGTGGGGGGTGGTGGACTTTGGGGTGCTTTTAAGCAACAGCTCAGTCTCCTCATTCCTTATTTTCCTGTTCCAAAACAACCATTGCTGGGCAAGGGGAAGAAAATGGTCTCAGCACTTCTGGGCAGAGGGAGAATGATTTCAGGCTAAAACCTACAACTGTTCAGGGCCAGGACTGGGCCTTGTTAAACTGAGGGCTTATTTAAAGGCCTGGATCTGCCCAGAAGGTTTCTTTCAAGTCAGATACATACTCAGGATCTGCAGGATCAGCCCTTCACACTTCACCTTTTAACATGAATTCTTCCTTCCCTCCCTTCTGTTTTCTTCCCCCTGAGAAAGTGGCTGCATTCTTTCCCGAGTTAATTGTATCTTAGTGGCTTGGATAAGGCATATCTCATTAGAGGGGGAGAGAGATTTAATGTGAACTTCAAGCTGCCTTCTCTATGCTACGGAAAAGAAACCCCTAATCAGCACAGTATATATTTTGTATAATTGCTCTTTGTCATTCCCTCTTTCCTTGCTAATTAAAGCAAAAGAAAATGGTGGTGAAAGGTTCCAGTGTGTTTTTCTAGGACAAGAAAGACTAAAACTCTCTTTTGTTTATAAACACAAGGTATTTTAAAGGCCTGAAGAATCAGTTGTTTTCACAGGAACACTGCTGAAATTTATTATTATTTTTCTTTCGAGCCTGGCATTGAGCACATTTGCAGCTGAGGATCAGCTTTACAGTGGTAGGAATGACCACAGCTTGGTGGAGGTCACCCAGTCACCACCCAGCCTGTCACAGGGTCATGACAGGTGATGCTGCATGTCTGCTGGAAAGCATGGAACGAGATGTCTCCTCCTGCACTGTATGAAAGCCTCAAGACAGTTTAGAGTAAAATTCTCAGTTATGCTTGGTGAAATATTTTCTTTCACGGGTGAAAATTAAAGCAATAAAAAGTGAGTAAAGTGTAAACAGTAGCATGGATCTGCAGCTACTGCTGATTTTTCCCAGGATTGCCTAAGCAGGAAGGGAATGCTCCCTCCTCCCTTCAGGTTTGTGCATTTATTTAGTCATTTTTCTTGAGAGCATGTCCCTGCAGGGGAGATGCTACCAGGGCATCACTACCCATTCTCTGGGTGGGATCTCCTGCATCACAACACCAATACTTGGCATCCTTTTGAGATGTGTGAAAATCACTCTCAAAGTCTCCCATGGTACAAAAGAATAGCTGACAATGCCCAGGATTATCCAAGGGAAATGCATTGTAACATGCACTTCACGTGGCCCTGGTGTGAGAGGTGCCCAGGGTGAGATGTGTTCACAGCCCAGGGGCTGCAGCACAGTCTCTCCCTGCTGGGCTGTTGGTGCCCAGCACCCTCCCTGCAGCACACCCAGCTGGGCATGGCAGTCCCAGAGCCCAGCCCTGAGCCACCGTGCCCTGCCCTGGCCCATCACACCTCTGTGCTGGTGACATCAGAACCCCCTGGAAAACACCCAGTAGGGTATTCAGGGCTGCTGGTCACACCAGGGACCCAGAGGAACTAGCTGCTGACAGATTTATAGGCTTTAGTCCAATTAAAGTGCTGTTTATTGCCTTTAGAAGGGGCCTGATTGTTTCTAATTTTAGAATTCAGTTTGGGAAGTGACTAGCTTGGCAACGTGTTGGGAGTATGGGACCTGAAATTTTCCAATAGCACTACTGTTGTTATTAATTAATGAGTATTATTAATAATTATTTGGCCCTGGACATCATTCTTCCATGGCAGGGCAGGAATTCAGGACCCAATAAACAACAACAAGAAAATGACTTCTGCTGTGAAAGTGCTCAGCTTTGCTCCTCTCCAAATCACATATGCTTTGACCAGGACTGGATTGCTCTCCAATTTTTCCAAACACAGCCTATTGCTGTCCACCCTTCCTGCTGCTCTTCTTCCCAGCTTTACTATCAGCATGGCAACAGCCATCACTCAGCAAATCCCCTGTGGCAGTTCATGATAAAAGTAACCAAATGCATGGAGGTGTACATACCTGTGTATTTACACTGCACAGGAAGGAGGTGACCGTAGGTGGCCTCCAAAGGGACTCCCAAGGGTCATGCACCAGCTCAGGAGCTGCCAAGCCTGGTTTGGTGTGTGCAGTCAGAGTCTGAGCCTGTCACTCCTTGTCCCTGCACGGCTTCTCTTCTGGCTGCTCAATGTAGGCATTTTATTTATTCATGTTAAAAAGGGTAAGAAGTTTCAAGGAAAAAAAAAAGGTGCAGTGGTGTAAATAGTCATGTCTGTCTCTGTCCAGCTGTGTTGGCAACCTTGGATGAATAAGCAGTGCAGAAATAACAAATCTTGTTCGAGAACGATATTAGAGCTGGAATTGGGATGTATTAGTTCTGTTCACAGGTTGGTGCAGTTTTGATGTGTGACTGTGGTAAAGCCACTTGGATGTCAGCTTTCCTACTATCTAGAAAACCTGAGACACTATTACAAAACTCAGCTATTTATTTGTGAAGTGCTTTCAGAGCCTCTGGTGAAAGGTGCTGCATAGCTGCACGATTCCCTGGGGTTTATTAAACACACATTGATCACAATTTACCTAAGGCAATGACAGGTTTTACACAGGAGACCCAACCAAAACTCAGGATCCTCACGTTTCCAGATCCTGGAGAGGTCCACGTGCTGAGCTCAGACCCCAGGCTGAGTCATTGCAGGAGGCACAATGAAAACCACAAGTCCTCGTGCAAGCCTTGAAGTCTCAAGAAGACAGGGTTTAACCCCATCTCCTGCCTGCTTGTTCCTGATCTGCTCTAGGAATGTGGCATTCCAGAGGGGCAACAATGGATGTCACTGTCAAAACCCAGTGAGAGGTACCTTTCCTTCCCCTACCCTGAACCATCTGTGGTAATACTTTAGCTGGGGGCTGAAGGCACAGAAAAAGAAAAGATAAAAGAGAGCTTGAATCAACAGTGTCTTCTGTGGTAGCCAAGGTTTCAAAAATGCCCAAAGATCTCTTTAATTGCACACTGTTTGGGCCATGTGCCATACTTTTGTTACCTATCCATGTATTGGAGAAGTCACTGACATTCTGTTAAAAATATATTTTAGTGTTCAGCCAATCCAGGGGGTTTTTTAACAGAAAAAAAAATGGCTGAAATTATTAGATTTTTTTTTCCCCCAAATCATCCACCCTCCCCCAAGCAGAGGAAAATAGATTTTTTTTGATAAATATTTTTGGGTTCAATAAAATATAAATATCTGCTGAAATATATTTCAAGGCAATTTTTTGCCTATGGCTAATTTTTTTGGCTATGTCTAACATACAGTAACTCCTTAGGAACCTCTCTTCTGTAAACAGGATTATTACTAAAAAAATTAGAAGACTGTGAGAATGCCAGAAGGGGGAAATGTAATCTCACCACTTTCTTTTATCCTAGCCAGATCACTTCCTTGGGCTAACAGCCAGGAAGGTTAAAATGTGAATGGATCCTGCACAGACCACACCAGATGGAAAAGATCTGAGCTGGGCAAAAAGCTCTTTGTTGAAAGCTGTACTTTTAAGTGAAACATTTTCAGAGAGGTAGAGCATCAAGCAAAGGAGCACCTCCATCCTTTGGACATGTTTTTGTGCTACTTCGAAGGAACAGTTGTGAATTCTTACTTGTATTGTCATTGATGTTTATTCCTTCCAGCTCTCTCTCCAATGAGGTTTGGTCCCACAGAGCAGTGGATTCTCCTGGCAGGCTGGTGGAATTCCCTCTGTGCTATCCAGGGAAGTGCCTTCAGGTCAGCACTTGCACAGAGGTGTCTGTGCCTGCCCTCCCTCCAGGCTGTGGGCTGATTTTAGACAAGGTCTGTAGGGCCCTGGCACTGGCTGTCACATCTAGGTGGGCAGGGGGAGGGGGAGGCAGCAGTGATGCAGGAACAGCCTTCCTGGCAGCATCAGCAGCCCTGGCCTGGGAACCTCAGTAGGCTTTGGGGGTTTACAGGTGCTGAAAGTCAGTCTTAGGAATCCCTTAACACTCCCAAGCCAATGGCACCACTTGATGAAATGATAATTTTAGTATTAGTCAGATGAATATTAATACTCATAAGCTTCTTCCTAAGTAATTGTTAATATATGATATTATGCAAATAATAAATACGTTGAAGGAGTTTTCAAGGCTCTGCTACTGACTTTGTACTCTCGGGTGAATCTCTTACTTTCAAGTGTCTCTTACTTCCCCCTGATGAGTTATTGCTTTTACAGCCCTGCAAAAACATTAAGATGATGATCCACGATGGCAGGTTTCTTTGGGATTTCAGTGCCAGAGTCCAGCAGATTTTAAATGAACTCCATGGAAAAATGTTCCTCTGCATCAGGAAGAACAACACGTGGGCAAGTGAATGGATGCATGACTTGCTGTCCTGCTGTGCTGAGCTGTCCCTCAGGTGCCCTGGTGTCCCCTTGAGAGCAGGCGAGATCAACGCCAAGGGGCAAAGCAACAACACCCCATTTTCCAGGGGCAGAGGAAAGAAGTTCTGCTCCAGCAGCAGCAATTCACAGTCAACAGAAATATGGCAGTTGTTCAGCAGGTCACAGAGCATATTTTCAGATCAGCTGATTCCAACAGCCCTTTGCCAGTGAGGGTTTGGGGAGAATCCACTCTCTGGGCATGGCGTTAATGCAAAAAGCCTGTGCCATGCTCAAGTGAAAGAAGATGAATTCTGCTTCCCAGACACATCCCTGACATGGCCTAAGGTCCCAAATCGAATCCCTTTGTAATACTCAGTGGACAGAAGTGATCCCAAAGGCTGCTAACACACTGAAACTTTGGAGTAAAGATGTTTTAAGTAAAATCCAGGCTCCTTTTTCCTGATTAAAAAGGGTGGACCTGAAAACACAGAAGAGTTACAACTCATAGGAGTCATTTAAATCTGCAGCTGATTCTCCTGAGCCTTAATACGACACAAATCCTGCTGACAGGTGACTGTGGGCACAGAGCTGTCCCTGTCAGAACCAAATCTGGATTAGATACCAGTTCTTGTGTCAAATGCTTAGAAGCATTGCTTACCTAGGTCTCCCCACAGCCCTCAGGAAGCAGAAAAGCAAACCTGTTTCTGTCTCTTACAGAAGGGACTCCCTGGAGAGACAGTAAGTGTTTTCCTTGGAGCTGAAGCCCAAAGGCACATGGACATGCCTGGAGCAGCTCTGCACCCCTGGGCACCCAGGCAGGGTCTACCCAGGCCCTGCCCCTGCTCTGTGGGCACAGCAAAGCTGTCCAGAGGGCACAGCCATGCCCTTGGGATGCCCACACAGTGCAGGGTGTGGCCAGGGTTGGGTGTGTGCCTGGCCAGGAGAGCTGCTGTGGGAGGCTGGGCTTCAGCAGAGGGGAGCATCTCCCAGGGGGGTGATGGAGCACTGCCCCCTGAACTGGGAGTGAAGTTGCAAACTCTGGAGCTCTCGTGTTAAAGGAATACCCAACTCAGCTGGGCTTTGCAGGCTGACCAAGGCATCTGCACTGGTTTGGTTCATACAGCAAGCACCAAGCAATGCTGACATGCAGAAAGGTTCAGCTCACATTCTTGCTCTGTTGTCCAGTGAGCTGAAAATGTGGGAAGATTTCCGAGTGGAGTGGAAACTGAATTCTTTTTTATACATGGAAAAAACCCCATCTTTTGTGGGCAAGACCAAGATCTGATCAAATGAGAGGTACACTGTCTCTAGCCACGTTCAGCAGGACTTATGAAAACTGCTTTAAAAGGCTCACAAATACAATGTGGTTCTATCCATGTCCTCCTTTCCCAGGTGCCATCCACCTTCTCCAGAGTGTTTGGCTGCCCCCCCTTTCCTATGTGTGAAAGAAATGTGGCTCCATGGATCATGATCTGTTGGATGTCTCAGGCACTGATGAAATGAAAGCCTTATTGATTTTCTGCCTTTTTCTTTTTCTCTGAATATTAAATGCCAGGAAGATTGGTAAAGATTTCAGAAACACAAATTGACATTTGGCCTAATAAAACATTGTACACAGTTTTTCCTTTCTGCTTTGACTTGGCAGAAGATTGAGTGAAAGCTCAGAGAAGAAATATTCCATTTTTTCCTGCAGGAAGGCAGGAATCCATTAACATGCAGTGCTGGAGCACAATATCCTGATATGCCCTTTAAAATTAGTTCATAGAGACACAAAAGGGTGAGATACATTAAGACTAAATTCAGAAGTCACAAATGTTGTCATGGGAACAGCTCTCTCAAGCAAAATTTATTGTTGATTTATTGTTTTCATGTCATATACAACACACTCCTTTAAAGCTCCATCTGAGGAAAGCATGCAATCAGAAGAAAGTCTTGGACTTTTTCTTTTTTTTTTTTTTTGAGAAAAGTATCTTTCAAATATGGTAAAAATGTACCCTTCAGAAGGGAAATTAAGGCACAGTCCCAAACGTAATGCTCTTATTATTGAGCTCATCCCATGCATTTGGGGACTTTACTCTTTTCTCTTTAGAACATTCCAGTACTGGCAATTGTCAGAAATTGCCTCTCTGCTTTTTGGTTTGGGGCCATGTGGTGGATTGCCAGGTCCCCCCACCCCTTTGCACCCTGATTTCTCCACCCCAAGGGCTGAGTTGGCCCCCAGGCAGGTTTTTAGCTCTCTCTCCCCAGTGCCAGCTCAGTGTCCCCAGGGCCCCTGATGTGATGTCCCTGTGCTCCAGCCCAGTCCCTCAGAGACCTGCTGGGCTATGTCACCATTCTCCACCTCCTGAATAATGAGGAGGAGCTGTGGAAGTTGGTATTCCCTTGGCACCTTTCAAACTGGGATGTCTGAGTCTGACTGCAAGTGGTCATTTCCTGCTGTTAAAACAGCTGGGCTTCTGCAGGAGGTGTAAACTGAAATGTTATCAGCCTGATAACTCAAGGGCTCAAAACCTCCCATACTGCAATTCAGTCATGATGGCTCTCAGCAAGTTTCTGTGGCAAACTGGGGGAGAGAGAATGAAATTAAATTTCCTGATGAAACAAATGACAGAAGGCATTACAGTTTTATTCACTAAAACCATCCACTCCTCAGCTCTGGAAGCTGCCAGTTCATCCTGGAGCAGATGGCTGCCCTTGTGCAGGGCTTTGGCTCTGTGAGTTGGTGATACAGTTTCTACAGGCTTCAGACACAGCACTAACCAGGGCAGAACCCTGGAGGAGGAGAAAAGGCTTGAAGTAAAAAAAGGTGATGATTTTAATCTGCATAGTAGGAAATGGGCCAGTGCCATCCATGGCTTTGGGAAGATCTGTGGATCTTTACTTTGGATCTGGGGAAGTTGAGTTTAGACTCAAAAAGGAGCAGGAGTAGAAATTACAGCAGCAACAAGTAAGAAGCCCAATGGTTTTAAAGGAGCTGAGCTGTTCTGGCTGGAAAATAGAATTTAAATGTAATGACTGAAGAAAAAGGAAGGTCTCTCCTCTCACCCCAGATGAGCAAATGCAAGGAGTGCAGTGGGGGCAGGGACTGCAGTGAGATGTGGAGATTTCCTTCTACCATTTGCTTCTACCCAAAGGACTGGGGAGAAGAGACCCTGAATGCAGCCCTTGAAGGAGGGATCCAAGGGACTACTGCTGAAGTGATCCAGCTGCACTGCAGGGCTGTGAGAGTGAGTCCTGGTGCCTGCCTGGCTGAAGTGCCCAGTCACTGGAGGACACCAGGCCGGAGCATCTGCCAGGCTGGTTTGGGTTTGCTTTAAAAATAGGGCACAGACAGGAGTGTCAGAAGAAAAACTGCTTTTACTACTGTCTGCACCGAGCTAGCATATAAACAGCTCCTGGAACCCAGCAGAGGAAGGCTGTCAGCCTGGCAGAGCCTCGGTCAGACTTTCAGCTGATGTAAATCAGGAGGACTCCGTTATTAGCACTGAACTGGCTCGCAACAGCTGAGGCTCTCGCTGAGCCACTGAAGTGGTAAATAGTGCTGACAGCAAGTTGTGGCTTCAACAACCTTAAATGAACTCCATTAAGTGCTCGTTTCTGAAGAGAATGTTGTTGAAACCTGGAAATAAGTCTTTCAAAGGTTTAACATATTTGTCTGTTGTAGGGGGTTTATTTTGAAACCAGATGCACTGAGCAGCTCAGCATTGCTCCACATGGCAGGAGAGGCAGCATGCTAGGCATGGATCCTGCTCCCTCCTTCCTGCTGACACTGGAAGTAACCTCTGCAGAGTCAGTGTCATCACATTAGTGTCAGCGAGAGCAGAGGTAGGGCAGGCGTGCATAATTCCTTCCAGGGAGATGGAGATGATGACAGGCTAAAACCTATCTGAATAATTGAAAAATGTTGGTGATGTTGCATTCTTGGAAATAAAACTGGCACACGTTCTGCAGAGAACTCGGAGTGGCTGAAACAATTGATCATGACAGGGTTGAGTGAAGAAACGAAGCAGACTTTTGTGGGTTTGAGGGACTCACAGACAGCTTTAGTAAAAGACAGAGTGGGCAGGGGCAGAATCAGGCTGCGAAAATCTGGAGAGAGCAACGTAGCCTGAAGTTTGCCATGAGAATCAGGCAGGGGAGAGCTCAGGAGGTGGGTCTGGCCATGCCAGGAGCAGAGATAGGGCTTCATGCAAGAGATCATCCAAAGGGACTAACGTGCCACCCAGTTCACAGGCAGCAACAAATGCAAGCACCAGCCTCAGGTCAGAGCTAGCAGAGGGCTTTCCATGCCTTGATTTTTCAGGTGCTGTGTTGAGCTGTGCCTGTGTCACACCTTTAGAGGACTGTGCTTCACTGCAGTGCCCTCCTGCCTGAGCTGTGCTGAGGTGGTGCTGTCCTAGCCCTGGGAATGGGGTTCCCAGCCCTGCTCAGGGAGAGAGTTTGAGTTCAGCACCCACTGCCTGGAGTAGGTAGATGAAAGAGGGTGGTGGGAACAGAATGAACACCTCCACTGCCAGGAGAGGCTCAACCTCCTTCTCATGACCAGCAGCTCCAGGGCCCAGGGCAGGCTCTGTGGAGGCAGGCAGAGTTGCAAGGGTGTTGGCTGAGCAGCAGGGGCACAGTGAAGCATCCAGGCTTCCCAGGAAAGGAGATGAACCTTTAGCACAGGTCACTAATTGTACTTTCAAGGAGATGCCCACTGAAGAAGTTTTCTTAGAGGGTGAGTCTAACAAGATGTTACAGGTGACAATACAGGCTGGAAGGACAGAAGCAACAACGGTAAAAAGTAAAACAATGTCAGAATGAAGCACAAGAAAATGTTTGTGTTCAAGGTGTCTAGGTCTGGTGCTGAAGGATGTGGTTTAGTGGTGTAGGGGTCACAGTGACAGTGCTGGGTGGACAGTTGGACTGGATGATCTTGAAGGTCTCTTCCAACCCTGATGATTCTACGGCTCTATGAAAATGCCACAAGTCAGATAACAGGAGGTTTATTGACTTCTAATGCCCTGCTTGACTCCAGCGCTGACTCATTCAGTGCCACAGCCTTTAAGAAAGACATGGAAAAAGAAGCTGCCTGGAATCACAATAGCGTGGAGGGACGTGTTCCACCACCATAACAAGGCTCCTCATGAGCCCACATTCAATTCCTTGGCCAGATCCAGCAAAGGACAGAGGCATCTCCAAAATGAATTTCAATAGAATTCCAGAGAATTACAATGGAATTACACAACAGCACATAATATAAAATTTATTGGTTATTATGGCTTGTATTTGTGTGAATTCCAAAAAAACTCAGCTCAGTGTAAATATTCCAAAAGCCATTGGAGTCCAATCCCCTCCCTGCAAAAAAAAAAAGATCCACAAAACAAACAGGCACATATAAAGCTCTGGTCAGTGTATTGTTGTTTATTCATTCAACAACCCTTTACAACCCAGTGCCACCCAGACATGTTAACAACATCTTACTCAGAGAGGTTACACACTGACAGCAAGGCTGGAGAAAGCACAGCCCGTGAGCTCCAGGAGAGAGCAGGTGGCAGAGGAGGGTTCACTCACACTGCAGGATCTGCCAGACACTGGTTTTGCTCTGTTTGTGCCGTTCACAGCACAACTGTGGCCCTGGGCTCTTGGGCTTAACTGCAGCAGAGGCTGTAATCACCAATAACACAATAAGGTCTAAGATATTTTAAGGTTGGTTGTCTGGAGGAAATCATTAGGCAGCCTTCATGTGGCAGTGGGAACACATGCTCTGTATGCCTCAGATTGGGAGGTTTTCTGTTGAGTTCTCAAAGCTGTGGGTTTTCAACCGAAACATGCAATTAAAATGGCATGTCAATTATCTCTGTGTATGTTGATGCCATTTTTTCAGACTACAGACGGGTGTTGCTGGGGAATCATAAATATGTTTCATTTTTCACTCCTGCTTTCCACTGTATAAGGACAGAGACAGGCTTTGATTATGAAAGCCTGGTTTGGTTTTGTTTTGGTTTTTTCCCCCTGCCCCAATTTCTTGTTGACATGAACAGTCTTTGTCTTTTGTTTTCCCACGTTGCTGGAGGATAGTAGCAAAAACATTAATGGATTTGGATCAACAACACCACTTAAAGACTGTGAGAGGAGAAAAAAAGTCTCATCTTTCACTACTGAAGCCTAATACTAATTCACTAGTCCATCCATGGCACCAACTTTGCTGCCAACAGATGCTTCCAGAGGCAAATGAGCCACTAAAGAGTAAGATGTCTTTAACCTGATCAAATGAGACCAAAAAATAGATCAACTCATGCAGATTGCCATATCAGATCCCACCAAGGATCTTTGCCTTACTATCATGTAGCAAAGACCACCATGGGGGTATGTGTTGCACAGCAGAATAATTTTATCTCACTGCAGACAAGTACTACAGTTAAATGATTTTTGGTCACTTTCAGTGAATAAGAAATCAGAAAAAAAATAACATAGCAATCAAATAAAAAGTTCTAGACATCTGGTGAGCCTCCAAATGCAGGGTCCAGCATCCTATTAAAACCACAAAACAAAATAATATCAATTACAAGCTGCATGGATAATCAGTACTGAAATGTGATGCCTCGTAATCAGGGGGTCTTTTAAAAAGCCTTGGGAAAAAATAAAAGAAAGAAAGAAAAAACAGCAAGAGCAATACTTGGTACTTGGGAAGTTGAACTCCATTTCTGAAACCAGGCTTCCCAAAAGAAAGTGTTAGGTTGGTGTGAAGCAATAGAGTTTGTAGCACTTAGATTACCACTGAGATACAGGGACCTGTTTATTTAAGTGAATTCATGTAGTTTAGTGTATTTTCTATGCTCAAAGTAGGAGAATGAAGTACCCTATGAATGAAGTACCCTATTTAGAGAATACCCTTCAGTCCTGCAAACCTTCCTGACCACAGCTCTGGACAAAACCAGCAGCCACCCTAAAGCCAACACACTGGAGAGGCAGCTACTTCCCCAGATTCGAATAGTTTCAGAAAAGATAAAAACATCTGAGCAAACTGTCATTTTGCATTAAATTTTCCTTAGCAGAAGTGGATCATTTCCATACTAGAATACATTTTGGAATTTTTTAAACCTAAGAGCTTTACACAACTCTGAATCCCCTCCTGCAGCTCCAGCACATCCAGGTGCTGGGGTGATGTGTCAGCCTGGAGCTCCTATTCCCTTCCTGCCTGTCTTATCCTGGGTGCCACGGGAGAAGCTGGCACGTGGTGGCTCTCTGTGGATGAATGAGCACCGAGATGGGATGGAAACAGGGATGTTCTTGCCATCCAGTCAGCTCCTCAGAGCAGTGCTCTGGCACCCACATCCCCACACATGCCTGCTCCTTGAGTGCTGCATTTTCATTTGTGTGCCCCGACGTGACAGCTCCCTCTCAAGAGACTTCCTGCAGCTTGGTTTATTAACCTGAATTCAGCTGTGAGTCACTCGGGGCACAGGCAGCCACTGCTCCTTCCCCAGGCCAGGGGAGGAGAGCCCTGGTTTGCAGCTGAGCAAGAGGAGCCGTGCAGGGACTGTGGTGGAGGAAAACCTTCAGCTCCAGCAGCATCTCCCACAGACGACTGACTGTGCTCAGCCTATTCAGGGAAGTATTGGGGAAAATACCTAAGAGGATTTTTGCTTTCAGATTAAGTGATTTCTGGATGATTTTACCCATAGCAAATCAGCAGGGGGTGAGTTTAGCTGCATTTTGCCTACACCAGGGGAAGAGAGGCTCACTCTTCTGAAAATCATCCACTAAATTAACGAAGACATGAATCTACATTAGGCTGAACCTATTTAGCTTATTAAAGTCTCCTCTCTCAGATCATTTCCTTCTGTGTGTGTCTCTACATCACAGGCTCTTCTGTTTGTAATTTCCAAAGCTAAAAAACAAAAAGAGATTTTATCTTTTTTAGGGGTTACCCTCAGCTTTCAGCAGTCAGAAATGATATGTGCAGTAGTTCAGCCTAAAATCCCATATGAAGATTAAAGCCCCTGCTGTGTGCAGTTAATACAATAATGACGACTGTTACTGTACTCATCAAATATAATCTGAGGTGTGTGTCACTGTTAGCAAGGAAGAAAGAACCTAAATATGATGTCAATTTATGTTTTGCTCTGTTGCACTTATTACTGGAATCGTTGTTTCATAAACTTTTGGCTAGGACCATTCTTTCTCTCCTGAGAGAAATAAAATCTTTAGTCAGTGCCAGTTTCTTTGACTCCCATTGTTTTCACTGGCTTTGGGAACAGATCCTTATTTTCTCTTTATTTTTTAATTCTCTTTTACATCCTCCTATCTAATGAATAGTCTGATGCAAGAAATCAGCAAAGAAGGAAAACTGCACTGATGGAAAATAAGGAAGTTGTAAAAAATTAGAGGCCATTTCAGGAGAAAGCAGAAAAAATTTCTGTAGGATGAAGACACTCACTCTTCTTTTACTCTGAAAGACATTCAGAATCTTTCTGCTGTCATTGGGCTGAGGGTCCCCAATACCTCCTGCACAGCTTTTGTGCTGCTGAAACAGAAAAACAGGAAAAAAACCCGGGATTATATAAATGACACACATTCTGGTCTGCTGTCAGAAAAGCACCACTGAACTCCAGTACACCACTGAACTCCAGTACACCACTGAACTCTACTGCACCACCCAGTCATGACAGAGATTGATGGAATTTATGTCCATAACAAACTAGGTTCCTTCCAGAAATTTCTAGATGAAAAAATATGATGTTCTTTTGCATTCATTCAGCACCTGGTGTGCACTGGTTAGACAGAATTTAAAGATGAGCAATCCCAAATTCCCCAGCCCTGTAGGTTGGAGTGTGTGGAGAGCAGGCTCTGGCAGCAGGAGGCTGAGCACTGGCAGTGGCAGAGGGAGGTGCTCCAGCCCTGGGCAGTGCCCACCTCACCCCCAGGAACTGTGGGTGTCCCATGTCCTGCTGGCTGGGCTGTTCAGGAACTCGTGTGGGACCTCGTGGGGTCTCAGCACGGACCCACAGCTGTGGAGGAAGGTCCTTGGCTGCTCTCTTTCACAGCATTTTGTGTTTAGTGACCTTGCTTTGATAACTTGTTTTTCCTTTGCTTTTTTATTTTTCCTTTTTCCCAGCTGCACTTTTGTCAAATCCCAGTTTCTACATGAAGTTTTGCAGCAAACTGAATGAAAGCGCTCAGATAATCTATTTGTAACAAAATACTTTTCCTTTGCTTTAGTAAACTTAGTGCTTCCCTGTAAAAACAAACTCTTTAGTTATTCAGGTGTGACTAGTCACCATATTAAATCACCATATTACCTCCTCAGCGTAATAATACATTTATTTAAAATTACATTTTAGAATCACTCTTCTTTTGCTGACATTTAATTTTGTACGGGAGTAACACTATCATAAAAGAACCCAGGTGTAAAAATATTACATTTTTAGTAATTATGTACTGTCCATTACTACTAAAAACTAGTAAAACTATCTATATTTCTCAGAATTGACTGAAATTACTAAGTTTAAACATTTAAGAGGAATCATTTAAGAGCTATGTTGCAGCATAAATATGTGCCAGCTACACTTGACCACTTGCTGAGGTACTTCTTAAAGTCGAATTGAAGCTTTTGCAGAGGTAACCAGCATATTTTAACACTTTAATGTTAACATTGCTAAGATACAGGTCCATTCACTAGAGGAGAGCATGAGGCAGAGAGTCAAAGACAAACCTAGTTTTAGTGAATGCCATTCTGACAGGTTTGTATCTTTGGCTTTCAGATGTTGTTTTGGCCTCCCAGACGAAGCTCATGTTCCTCCAACAGGAACAGTTCCGACTGCAGAACCTGCGGTTCTTGTTGTTGGGGTCTTTTCTTCATGTTGATAACAATTCTAGCCTGGGCTGATAAATCTTCCCCAGCTGCCGTTAGAACCAACATGGTCCTCCTGCCTGACCAAAAAAAAAGTTTTTAATTTGGAGAAGCAGCCATACAGACATTCCTCCAAATAAAAGGGCTTAACTGACCTTTTTCCCAGCGAATTCTACTTCTGAATGCACATGCCCTTGTAGGGTCTGGTCCAAACATGTCAGAGTCCTCTGAGTGGACTCTTCTAATTGAGCATGAGACATATGTGAGCTGGATATTTAAACTGAGCAAATCCTTAAGTTGCTGTTCTGGTCCATGGAGCCAGAGAGCAGTAACCATGCACGCTGAGTCACCTGCTGCAGGTACCCGTTTCAGGGTGGGCTGACTCATTCCCTGGTTTCTCACAGTCTCACTCACTGGAGACTCTGTTTCTCCATGAATGGAAGAAGGCACGTAGCTGAACACCCACGAGTCACCCCGTTGTTAAACTCCACTGCCAAAGCACACAGGGATTAATTCCAGTCTGGTTTGCCATAGATTTGGGTTAGACTGAGGATCCTTCAAGTTCCATTATAAAAAGCCTCCAATATATCAAATTAAGACATAAAAGCCTTGTGGTGACCCACTTGAGATTTGGGAGAGCTGACCTCAGCAGTAGGTCTTACCAGGCAGGTGTCAAGGTCATTGGGTAATACGTGCTGTGATGAGAGTCTTTCTCCAGTTGTCAATGGAAAACATCAGGGAGTTGGTTCCATTCTAGCTCAGACCAGATCAGACCATTTTTACAATAGAAGTTTTCACAGGGTAGAAAATATTACTTCCCCTTTCATCACTCTGAGTATTGCAGAGGGCAGACAAAAAATCTGCACTTAACACCAGCTGACTGCATCTTGGCTTCTGTGCAATGGCCAGTGTTATCTTTTCCAGGCTGGCAAGAGTCACTTCATTCAGTTTTGGTGCTGTGGGGTTCAGACTCTGCTCTGTTATGTGTGATTTGGGCCATCACTGCTGTCTCAGAGCCCCAGCAGGGACAGAGCCTGCAGTGTGCTGAGCAGGTTAAACAGCTCAGAGTGGCCTCTGGGAGGGGAGAGCAGAGCTGAGGCTTTCTGACAGACCTGACCTGTAGTAAGGCTGCAACAGCAGCACTGTGTCGTGGTCCCACCTCCTTCTTCAGGCAGAGATGTGTGAGGTGAAGCAGAAGATCCACCCTGTTTTTCCTCCTTCCCTGATGCTCAGTGACCAGTGAGGCTCCCCAGGGATATCACAACTTTTCAACATGTTCTCACTATTTCTCTCCCTCCTGATTTTCTCTTCGCTGTTGGTATTTCAGCACATCTGGGTGTCTTAGGTTTCTCTTTATTTGAATATTGCTCTTATTTTTCTCCCTGATTTCTCTCAGAAATTTTCCACACGTTGTTATCTGTGACTCCCATCTCTGCCTCGTTGCCATTCTTTTTCCTGAGCTGAAAGTGGTTTTCATGGTGGTTTCTTCTGACATGTTTTTATCAGGCATTCTCCAGTAACATTCCTGCATTTGCCCATTTTTGCCCAAGGTTTTGTTTACCTTCTTTTTCTGCTCTGGGTCCACATGTTTTGGGGCTGTTGGATTTCTCCTAATTGCGAGGTTTGGGTATTTTTTTAAAGGGTTGGGGTTTTATGGGGTTTTATCTTGCTAAGATGTATGTTTCTCTTTCTTCCTGCATCGGACTGTTCATTTAAAAAACTTTCTTTTAATCAAATGAAAGGAATTAAAAATGAGGAGGGAAAGCCCAAGAATATAAATTCCAGTCTTCTTTCTACCACAAGGAACCAAGAATTCTTTCTATTTAAGACAGTCACAGATTTTATCATTGTGACTGGTTTCCATTAACTTTGTAAGTAGAAAGACATTTAGTAAAGTTGAAAGCTGTCTCCTACACGATGACAGACTTTGCCTGTTTTAATATTTTTACTGGTTGACTACCAAATCCCATGTCTACCACTGTCTACAGCCAACATTTAGTGTTCACTACTCCTCTGGCAAGAAACATGACTTAGAAATACGTCTTTCATACTAAGCTTTTGAAAATGTATAGTGTTTAGTGTTAGAAAATCAACAGCTTTTACATATGAAAGAAATTGCAATGGCAAGGCCCCCCCTGAGGGAAAGAAAGAAACAGCAAAGGTGCAAAGGGTCAAGCAGAGAGTTTTCTTCAGCAAACACAAGATGCAAGAGTCCACTTTAATGACTACTGATGCATAGACCTGAGGCAGGATGAACTGGTTACATAGATTGAGAAACTGGTTAAACCAACAATGGTTTCGTGCTGGGATGCAGTGATGCCAAGAGAGGTTTTCTTTCTGGAAGTCAGGGCCCAGTTTAGTTGTGTTGAAACCCTTATCATTGCTATCTGTGTGCAGAAGAAAGCCCCCAAACCCAGCCTGCCATCCCTTCCCACAGCTGGGTCATGGCCACCCCCAGCTGCTCCCACTCCTCGCTCAGGGGAATGGGAACAACAGGAGCTAAAAACAATCTGACCAGCTTTGAAGGGACATTTACATATATACAACATACAGAGTAACCTATTCTGGAGCTTAGCTCTGTATTTGGTTCTATATAAAGAAATATCTCTGGAGATACTGGAATTTATTTACTATTTTCAGTGTAAGCAGTATTGGTTGGACTATTTCTGACCCCAAGCTCAGGTCCAGCCAACATCAGGAAGGCACTACCAGCCCAGTCCTGCTGAGAGGAGAAAAACCACACCTGTCTAAGAGAGTTATGTTGGTAACAATGGCTCCACCTGTAGAGCTGGTGTCCAAAGGGCTGCTCCCAGCACAGCCTGCTCAGAGTGACCCAGCAAAGCCCTGCTGGTGGCTGCCCTGGCCCTGGGAGCTCTGCCCAGGGAGCACTGCAGTAGGGCAGTGCTGCTGCCCTGGCCTGCCCAGTGGTGCTGGGGGTGAGCGGAGATCCCTCTTCTTCCAACTTGCTTTCCCTCTCCTCTGAGGAAGGCAAAGCTTTTGCTCTGCCTGTGAAATGAGAAGTTTGCTCTTTCTGGCTCTTTCCAGCTTTGCCCTCTGTGCTGCAGAGTCCATCTGGCACCACTGCTACACACGGGGTGTCTCCCAGGAGCTCAGCAAAGCTGCCACCACCTTCTGCAAACAAGCTGCCTCATGGTTACCAGATACTGTCTGTTTTGGACTTCTGTCCAGAGAAATCAGACTTGGATAGAGGACTGAGAGGAGAGACAAGCTCCCCCCTTGATCCATATCCTACCTGCCTAGCTTTTTCTCCTTACAGTTTCTTGGGAAAGCTTTTCTGTTACAAAAAATTCTTCCCTGACATCCTTCTACACTGCTTCTTCCCTCAGTATCTGAACTTCTGAAAGACTCCAGTACTACAAAAAGTTGAAAAAAAATAAATCAAAGTGGGCCCCACAAAGCTTTGCAAAGTTCCCTTCCAAAGGGTTCCTTGGGAAGAGAACCTCAATCACTCTCTCTTCAGAGGAAAGAGAAGCTGTGTCCTGCAGGACAGAGGGACCACATCCCCCCCTGGTGTTATCTGGAGATGTGTCCGTGTGGCTGGGCCCCTCCCCAGATGCACAGCCCCAGAGCAGACACCCCAGCAGGGCTCTGGCTGGGGACCTTCCCCTTGCCTTGCACCTCAACCTCCCCCCAAGTCGCGCTGGAGGCACCCAAAGGTCAGAGACCTGCTGGCAGGAGCTGAACACCCTCAGGCCAGGCCATCCCTCCTGCCACAGCCCCAGGGCTGAGCTGCCCCGGGCCCACCCCAGGGTGTGGAGTCACACGTGGAGTCTCCTCCAAGCCGGGCTGGAGAGGACTCAGTCACCCAGACACCATCTAACCCCACCTGCTCTCACAACTCCAGTTCTGGCTTCTCTTTCTCGGTGTTTGCTTCCCTTCAGATACAACTGGTGCTAATTTCATTCATAGTTTATTATTGGAGAAAGGCTTCCCTATTTAATTATTAGGAACAGAGAATCCATAATATGCTCAAAGCTGTGAAAACGTAATCCTGGAAGATTTTTTACTCTCTGAAAAAAGTCACTAGGACCGATCTATTCTTTCAATCAAGTACACCCATTTAGTTTATTTTTAACATTCCTTTCATTATGTTATGAGCTTCTTAAGGATAATGAAATAATTGCTTGTCTCTTTGATTGATCTTTGTTTTGAAAGGGAATTTTAATAGTGTTATTTCTAGAGCAGGCTTACAATATAATACAATTAAAAGAAAACATGACATTAAAACACATTAAAGCACATGTTCCAATAATTAGACCTACAATTCTCATCAACTGAAGCCCTGTGTAGGGAGGAGTTACTGCAAAAATTTATGAGGGAAGAATTCATATTATTGTGCCTAATAAAGCAAATATATTAATAACGACATTTTCTAACATTTTATAGGTATAGCAATCAGTGAACAAGCTCCTTCCCCAGACTGCTGTGGAAAGCTGTTCACATGCTGCAGAGAATCCCAAACTCTGGCATTTTATTTTGTTAACATGAAAATACATCAGTAGAAAGTGGTGCAGAGGAGTGCTTTGACAAGCTCTGGGCTTTTAGAACTTAGAATTCTAGTTTGCACAATTCTCTGTGATAGCAATGATAGGGGAAGATTCAAAGCCTGATATAATTGGGAATACCTGAAATGTGGATATGCATGCATGCAAATCAGAAAGAAAAATAAAAGGGGAGAAAAGAGCAGAGATCCTGAACCTGGATGCACATTCTGTCAGCTTGAAATACAGCTGTGCTGCTGCTGATTAGGCTGGAAATGAGACAGTATAGGCAGGCTACAGTAGATTGTATAGGCAGGCACCTCCTTCTCCCACAAAGAATTAAAAAGAACGGGTCAGAAGAGCCTTCCATCCTCAAATGATGACCTCATGTCCCATTGGGACACTGACAGAAGAGCAAGGATGTAGCATTGGAATTAAGGATTTCTAAAATGTACTTTCTTTTCCACTTTCTGCAACCTAATTTCTCAGTAAGAAGGCTGAGATCCCAGATAATCAAAATACTCACTTTTGGTTCTTGGGGGTTTTTTGGTTTTGTTTTTTTTTTTTTTTTTGTCCAGTTGCATTCAATTTAAACATTTGGGGGTTGGCAAGAAAGGGTGGAATGGTGGAAATTTTTTACTTTTTTGCATCCTAGACCAAATAATCTTTTCTACGTTTAAGATCAGTGAAACCACTTAGAGACTGTTAGTTTGGCTGGATTTGTGCTGGACACACAGCCTGCTCTCTGCCCTGCAGGAAAGGAGAAGGGCCTGGAGCACCCTGGGGAGCTCTGTGTGGATGCATGTGTCTCAGTCCTCTGATGAGCTTTTAATGATGTTGTAGAGCTTTTCTACAGCACATGTAGATTCACTGATGATAATAATGACTCTCTTTGTGCCACTGACAGCACAAAACCACATCAGCAGCTAAGCAGTGTCTGACAATGTGATTTGGCAACTCAGGAGGAAAAGGGAAGACTCTTGAGTGAACCAAGAAGGTTTAGGTCATGCTCTTTACTTCTCCAAACTGAAATCACAGGTTTAATATTTCTGCTCTTGAGAGTCTGGGCCACTGATCAAAGCTGACCAACATCACTTCTGCAATGTGGATGGGGTGTCCTGGTCTTATCTGAAAGCTCTCCTGGGTCTGGGTACACCTCAGAAGCAGTTCAGGCCTCCAACTATCCAAACCTCAGAGTTCCTGCTGAGAAAGGACAGTGTCCTTGTTAATCAGGATGCCTGTAAGCCTGTGTTAGTCAGTGCAGATGATGGCAATTATGCCTTTGGGAGAATCTTGGCATATTGAGACTGACTGTTTTTCTGATGAAGAACTGAGATAGCAGGAGAAATCTTTATCCTCTGGCTGAACAAAAACATCTTGAATCTGTTTATGTGTGTATGAAAAAAATTAATCAAACCTCTACAGGCAAGATTCCTCAAGGATGATAAACATCCAGCTAACTTAGGAATCCTGCACAAAAAGTATGGGTTAACCTGGTGAGCTGTTTGACTCAAGATAAACTTGAGGAGCAAGGCTGTGGGACACATGTAGTGAAATATCACCAGGAGAGGTCAAGCATTTTCTGTGTGCTCAGCAGGTACTGAGTCACTCCAGTTTTACCCACCTGAGTGTCTTTCACTCTGTGTTACTAATAAGGCCAATGAATATTACTTCCCTTCTTCCTTTTATTTGATGTTCCAGAGGTCAGAACCTGATCTCTGCCAGGATGAGTAAGGATCCTGGCTCGGTGGCAGATAACCTCTGGGTTCCAGTTTAAGGAGGATTAATGGGAAATCAAACACAGCAATAAACCCCTGGTTTCTCTAGGAGAGGGGTAGGGGTGAGAGTGAGCCCAGGCTCAGCTCTGCGTGGCTGAAACGATGATGGTTGAATGTACAAGTGTCTGGTTTAGCCTGGGGGGTCAAACCGAGCCTCCTGCCCCTTTTGTCCTCCTCCCACCTCCCCTGCAGCCCAGGAGCTGAGGAAAGGCACACAGCTCAGGTGGGACAATGAGCTGCTCAAACCTTGGGCTCCTTGACTCATTTTCTCTCCCTCATCATTCCCTACACAGCAAGATGCTGATGAGAGTTACCTCCACTTCTCCAGAGAGATTTGAACCTGCATCTCCCACACCCTGGCTGAGTGCCTTAAATATTTGGTGAAGTATCTGGATATCCTCTGCAGAGTTGTAAACCTAGGCCAAAAATAGTTTCCAGATGCAACTATATGACTAATTTGACCTGAGACAACTGAGGGGGGGGTGTCAAATATTTTATTCACAGAAGAAAAATAATTGCCCTCCCCTATTAAGAAGACAGAAGCAAAGAAGCTCCACTGCTACAGGAAATGAGCAGACGAGGTTAGGAGGCTACACTAATATACATCACCTTTTCCCAAGCTACAGTTTGAAAAATACAGAGTTCTCCTCCCTGTCTCCCCTTGTGTACAGCCATATACTCATGTGTGGGTTCCCAGGGTAACTCAGAGTCACCAGCATATTCTCATAATGTGCCCTAAGAATGATACACATTTTATGTCTGCAACCCCTGGGAGTGCAAGTGGGTGTCTCAAATACACAGTGTCTTTCCAGAAAAAAATACCCACATTCAAATTATGGAATCATAGGATTATTTAGGTTGGAAAAAACTCCTAAGATCATTGAATCTGGTCCTAGGTTTTAAAAGGCATTATAGTTAGGCTCCTAGGATTGTGTTTGGGCTTACAAATAAATAATCCAATTTTCACATGTGCTGCATTCAGCATCTTCTCTTAGCTTACATGGCTGCAGCTGGGAGGCCAACTTTTTTGAAAATCAGGATACCTGGGGGCTTAAATACAGACTTGAAATGGAGATTTGCAAAGGGAGTTAGGTGTCCAGTTTCTCTTGTGAGAAGGTTTGGTAGTTTCATGAGCGTAACTTTTAGGTATCCATCAGGAAAATCTCAGTTTTGCTGTGAACGCCTCCAGATTCCTTAGATTTCGTTCATTTGGCAGCCAGGCACCCAGTTCTGTCTTCTGACCCGAAAAGTAATTTGCCGAGTTCTGTGTAACTTATGTAGTCTTTCTTTGGAAAATAAATAAATCATTCAACTGGAAATACTCAAAAAGCTGGGCAAGTGTCCAGATACAGTGTGCCTAGCCTAGTGGCAAAAAAGTTACAGCACACATCCTGTATTGTCAAGGACACTGAATGTTTTGGCTGCCCTAATAGAAAAACAATAATTCAATCATGTATTATAAAGGAATTTCCTGGAGAAGTTTGGCCCCACTCAATCATCC
This sequence comes from Pipra filicauda, assembly GCF_003945595.2. NCBI lineage: Eukaryota > Metazoa > Chordata > Aves > Passeriformes > Pipridae > Pipra > Pipra filicauda. The sequence continues at coordinate 175,703 of NW_024104687.1, read as the reverse complement.
TATTAGATTTATCCTTAATGTGGAAGAGAGGCACATTAAATTCATTACATACATTAGGCCAGCTGCATTTATTTCCAGATGGGTTTCCATAAAGTGGTTGAAATGCCTAAAAAAAGACATTTTGAAGATGTCTTTATGTGTAACTCGTGTAGCATAATAATAACACGGCTGCCTTACCCCACTGTGTGCCCGGTAACTCTTCCTCGCGGTGGAAGGACACGTTCAACACAACTAGCTGTAAGTATTTTATAAATCAGTAATAACAGGCCCACGGGGCTGGGATCATTGTTTTATTTTGCTGGCAGGGGCCCACAGGACTGAGATGTTATGCAAAGAAGAGAGAGGATGTGTGAGGAGATAGTTATGGTAATATACGGCATTCCCCCCCCCCCCCTCCTCCCTGGAGTAACTGTCTCAACATCACACGTGGTGATTTGTCCTCAGCAGATCCAAATTACCTACACCTGTTGGCTCTGCCACATTAAATAAATACCCAATTAAACCTTTCTCTGCTCACCAAGAATGAGGAAAATGCAGTTGAGAGTGCTCTGCTGCAGCCCTACAACCCTCACCCCAGTGTTGTAGTGAGCTTTCAGATCAGAGGAGTTAGATAAGCACCAAGGCTTTTGAAAACAGGGCTGCAGAGCAATCTTTATGCAATCTTAGGGATTAACTTTCCCAGAATATAGTCTTGCACATTCAGTCCTGGCCAGGGCCCGGGATGGCACTGCTGGAAAGCTGCCCTGGGCTCCCATCAGAGCCTGTAAGGGACAGTGTCTGTCATGAGGAGGCTCAAGGTCCCTCAGCAAAAGTAAGGGAGGTGTGTCACCTGGAGACAGTGGTCAGTGCTGCCTTTTCATGCAACACGAGCTAGAACTCCTTTCTTTAAAGCTTCTCAAGGACCAGAACATCCCCTGTTTGTGAAGACTGGTCCTACATTGCCTGACTCTCCCCCAGCCACCAAGCCACAGCTCTCAGCACACTCCTGGTGTTGACAGGGTGCATTTTAATTTCTCAGGGTCCTCTGCATGTTCCCCCCAACATTCACCTGCACCTCATAAGTGTGCCATGTGTCCCACTGCCTCTCCCTGGATCAGAGACCTGGATGCTGCTGGTGAGCCCAAGGGCCAGTGATCACTTCCCACTGGGCTGCCAGGCCAAGGGCAGAGCAGCACTTGGAGGGGCAGCTGTTGTAGCTGTGCCTCCATCAGCAGGGCAGAGCTGCCTGTGCAGAGGGCAGAGGGGCTCCTGGGGGAGGTTGGGGTGTGATGTCTGGTGCACAGCACCTTCTCTGCTGATAACCTTGGACACGCTGCAGATGTGCAGCCATGGGCTGCACACTGCATGGCTTCAAAACACTCATTACCTGAGTAATAAAGGACACTTAGCTAAAGTACTTAGATTTTTTTGGTCTACACTTTTGCACATACAGAGTGCCCAAAGCAGACCAGGACACAGTCGCAGTTCTGAAGCCCCAGAGAGCAGCTGGCCACACTCAGCTGCACTGGGCTGGGTGCTGTTTGGGTGCCACTTCTGTGCCAGGGCTCCCAGGCACGTGGAAGTTCCACAGCAGCAGTCTTGACTGATGCAGATACGGAGACTTCTAAATTACAGTCAGCAAGCGACTGCAGACTGTCATTTCAACTGAACTTGATGCTGGAAAAGGCTTACTATTCTTGGATCTGCCACAAAAACATTTCAAGTTGTTACAATGCCTCTCTGCAGAGAGGCAGAAGGCTCCAGCATTTCAGCTGTGCCAGTGCAAACAGTTTCCTCATCACCTTCACTCAAGTGTCTCCTAATGATCCCCTGGCCCCTGTTTACACTCCATTACACATGTGCTGTCACACACTCCAAAAAATCTACATTTTATGCATATGTAAATATACCCACTTTGCATTCCTGCATGTAATACACGTATCACTTTCCTAAGTCCACAAGGTCTGTAGCTTTGCTGGTGCACATGCATGTCTCCTGCATACTTAGGAATTATATCAACAAGGGGTGTGTGCCAAGACTTTTCGGGAAGGAATCTGACAAGCCACAAATTGCTCTGTATGCCATAAAGTGCTGCTGTATGCACTAGAGCTGCATGTTGTGTTCCTCCCAGGGCCTGCGGCAGGAGCAGGCAGGGGGATGTGGGTGGCACCCCATCCGTGCTCCTGCACAGCCAGAGCTTTTAAGGAAGATCCCCCGGGTGTCCCTCAGTATGCTGCTGGTAGGATTTGCCAATAACATAATTTAATCTATGTTTGAACTGCTTCTGTGGGCTTAGAAAATGTTAAAAACATACATATTTGTAAAAACTCTGGTTGCCTGCTGTGCATTTCTTGTAAGCTTTTCCATAGTCCCAAGAGGGCAAATTTCTCATCTATCGGTTCCAAATTACTAAAACCATGACGCTGAGAATACTACAATTATCAAAATCTCAGAAATGATAAATGGAGGGCCTATTTAGAATATTTTGCTATGTGGTCTCCTGCTGTGCTGAATCCAGTGTCCCTGCTCTTCAAGATTTAAATCCTTTGTTCTGCACTGATGGAAATAGTTTAATACAATTTCCCATGTCCCACCAGAGCAGTTCATTGTGGTTGTTACACTATTCAATCTTTTCTCTGAACTTGAAATGTCCCTAATTCGAGATCTGCTTGTTGTCGCACTGCATCTGTAAATTTGTAAGTTCATGGTTTTCTTCACCTTTCTTAACAGTGAACTCCTCCTTTCCTCATAATTTGTGATATCCAGAGCAAATAAAGAGGAAATCAAGACACAGGTCAACTGAACAGGCCCCTGTGAAGTTTTTCTGTACATCAGTTAATTTAAATTCTTTATAAAAAATGGAGAAACATCAGCAAAAAAGTGAAATAATTATTAAGTATACTACAGGGAAGCTTGGCACGTTTTTCAATCTTGTACATTTTCCAACCTTATTTTACTCCATCACTTAACATCCACTGCTGGAGAGTACAGTCTCTCTCTGAGCAAAGCTCTGCAGACAAACTGGGATTACAGACTGCATTCTGATTCCCAGCATGGCAGAGAAATGCAGTATGAGGCCAGTTACTTGGGGGTGGATGACTCTGGATTTCTATCACCGTGTCTGAGGTCACAGTTTGACTCCTTGTGAGTAAGTGAGGTCACGTGTCTTCCTCTCTAACTTCCCCACTGCGGTGCCCACGCCTGGTGCTGGAGGGGGAGCAGCTGAACCCTCCCAGCTGACTGAGTCAGGAGCATTTTTTCTAGATGAATACATGAGAGTTTATATGAGAGCAAGTAATTGCTCTTCATACGTGCCTGGGATATTATTTCATTAACCAAACTACTCCCTGTTCATGCAGAAGCCCCAAAGATCAAGCAGCTGCTGGTGCCAAATTAAGTTTTCCTTGGGGTTAGAGCACAAAGCCAAAACTCTTGGGCCCTTTTTCATTAACTTCCTTAATTTGTGACTTTAGACAAACTCCCTGGGATCTCTGTGCATCAGTTACCCACCTATAAAGCGGAATGAAAGCTTACTTTGTGAGGGAAAAGAGATGTGAAAATTAAGCATGAGGGGCCAAATTCTGCCCTCTTACTCATACTGAAACAGTCCCTGGCTCTGTGCTCCTGTACTTTTGGGCTCCATGACATCACCAAGGAAAGCTGGACCAAGTGTAAGGTAGTATGTTTACCCCAGCTCTCCAGGTTCATAAAACACTCTGATATTCTCTGGTGAAAGCTGTCCTATAAATACAAAGTGTTCCTGTGACTTGGGTTTGCTCTTTGTTTGGGTACAGATTCAACATCTCACTTTCTTGGCTTACGAGACAGGTCGTTACTACAACACTCTCTCCTACCTCCTAACACCTACTTAAACAGAAATCACTTCTTACTGCTCTCACATTCAGGGCACAGAAATCTATTTAAACTTTCCTTTTGACAGAAAGGAAATCATTAAAATCAACCTCAATCCTGAGGAGCTGCTGTCCTGTCACACCACACTGCTACAGGTAAAGCCTCCAGCATGTCTTCAACTTTGCTTGGCTTAGGAAGGACCTCAGCTTTTGAGATTGCAGAGACTTTTATAAAGCCATGAGGAGCTTGGGAGAGCAAAGGCATGGGGAAAGAGAAGTCATCCTCTCCAAAGGGGAGTTTTAATGTGCCTGAAGAAGGGAATTAAGACTTCAAATGGAGGATTTAGCATCATGTAAGTGACACCCTTTAGCATAAAATCACTGTCTGGGGGGTAAGCAGAGCATTATCAGATATGCTTCTATAATCAAATTTGAGAGTATCTTATATCCATTCCATGCATGCATAAGTGGCTATGTAACCTATAAGGTAATAGAGGTCTGTTTTGCCAAGTGTTCTCCCTATAGCAGTAACTTTCCCTTCCTACGTGTAATGTTTAAGCTGTAGTCATCCAGGCTAGTAAAAACTGTTATTTTCAAAATCCCCCAGCTGTAATGGTGGCAGGTGGCATTAGTGCCAGCATGGGGTCACAGAGAATGGCACTGAGCCCAGGAGCCACTCCCCCAACAGCCTCAGCACACACACACACGTTGGACACTCCTTACCTGGCTTTGCACGAGCCCCAGAGTGCAGAGCCACCAAACCCAGGTGTGTTCCAGAGGTCTGGGGGTGCACACACTAAAGAGCATTTTTAAGATCCCACAAATACTTAACTATGGTCTCTGCAAGTGGGAGGAGAAACTGCTCTTTCCAAAAGCTTTTGGCCCCAGGATTTCCCTATCTTGCCAGGCTCCATGCATCCCCCTGAAGCTGTGGATTTGGTGGGAAGGCCTCGGATAATCATCTGACATCTTTCTTAATGCTCATAAAAACAGCTAGTGAGAGCTCCTTACGCCCCATCATACGAATGTGAGTTTCCCCAGGGCAGAGCAACACTTGCAGGACTGGAGGGAGCAGTGTGCAGCTGGTGCTGGGGCACTCAGGGGGCACCTGCCAGGCCATGGAGTGGGGAAAGGAGGGTCCTGCCAATGTGTCTCAGAAAGCTCTGGCCAGCTCCTTCCCTCTTTGCTTTCTTGTTAGGAAAATTCAGCTTTTCTAGGCTAATATATGGCGTGGTTGTGACACGAAGCTGATGGAAATGCATAGATGTCATAGGAGAGTCCCTTCTAAAGGGAACAGAAGGCCCAATATGCCATGTGGACTCACTTCCTAGAGGAGTCTGCTGCCTTCCTGGGGTCTGGGTTAAAGATGTGAAGAGAAGGTTTTCTGCCCTGATGGGGCCTTGGATTACTACCCATTATTGATTTTTCAGGTAGGAAGTGATGAAGTTGCAACAAGAAGTCCAAGGGCAGCAAAGAGAGGCTTCAGGGCCTGGAGACAACTGGTCAAGGGATGAGGAGCACAAGTGGTGTTCTCCTCTATCCTGAAGTTGCAGGAATGGTGAGGTAAGAAACAGGAAGAGCCAGCAGATCAATCCCTGGCTCCAAGCCTGGTGTATGGGCAGAACTTTGGGGCCTTTGATCAGGGGGCAGTTCACGTGACACCGAGCTGGCAACAGATGGGGTACACCTGTGTCAGAGCGGGAAAAGGATCTGTGCACAGGAGTTAACAGGGCTCACTGACACAGCTCTAAATGAGATTTGAAGGGGGGAAGGGATATAACCAGGCCTGCCAGAGACAAGCCTGAGGGCAGCACGTCCAAGTTTGAGGGACTGTGTGCTGCTGAGGTCCTTTGGTCTGCTGTCTCAGGGGAGGAGGGGATGGAGATCCCTGCAGCAGCAAAGACCAGGGTTACTGGTGTGTTAGAAACCATGGAAGCACCTGAGAATGGCCACGTAGGAACTAGGGCTTCTCCTAAAAAACAAAGGCATCCAGGGTGGCTGGGCATTCCTCGAGAAGAAAATCTTCAAGGCACAGGAGCAGGTTGTTCCCATGGGCTGAGAGATAAGCTGGAAGCATTGGGACAGGCTGCCCAGGGAAGTGGTTGAGCCATCAGCCCTGGAGGTACCTAAAAGGCACACAGGTGTGGTGCTTGGGGACAGGGTTTAGTGGCCTTGGCAGAGCTGGGTTAGTGTTTGGACATAGTGACCTCAGAGGTCTTTTCCAACCTAAGCAATTCTACAGTTCTCTGATTCTCTGATTCTAAGAGATGATTTCAAGTTGATATTCAGTCTCCTGGTTTGGACTAGTAAATGGGATAAGCTTTCCCTTTCCCTGGGATAAGCTGCTTTACAGGATGGTCACCTTTTCCTCAAGCTTGAGAGAGAGCTAAACTGAGCCTCTGTAAAATGGAAATGATCTTGTCCCAAAGTTGACATTTTCAGCTGAAAACAAGGAATCAGGTTCTCTCCCTGGGGCTGAGCAGATTGTTGTCTGCCAGTAATTGCACTGAAACCAGTGGGACTGCAATGGAGTTAAAAGAGGTACTGGCATGGTATAAAGGTCACTAGTTTTGATTCCAAATATCCATTCACCTTGTTTACTTATGTACTAAAAAGCTTTTATCCCTATGGGAATTGTACTCTATTGGGACTTAGATGCCATGACTGAGCTTTGCTGCCTGCTTGGCTCTCCCAGCATACATTGAGAAATCCAGGGTCAGAAAGGATGGAGCGAATTTGTCAAAAAAAGGCATTTTGTTTCTTCTGGTTGTGTTTCTTGGTGTTTTTTCATTTTGGGGTGGGGTTTTTTTGGCTTTTCTTCCTCCCTCCTGCCAAATTCCCAGTCACACTGGCAAAGTGAGCATATTTCACTGGATTTTCCACTAGCTTTTCATTTGCTTTTCCACCAGCAGATGAAGAAGGCGGATCCCATGTGCGTGGTCTTGCTGCTTCTTTTTCTGAACAAAGTCAGCTGGTTCAGTGAAGTGCTCTGCACACCCTCTCTGCTGCTTCATCTCTGCCATTTGAAGTGCTCTGCACACCCTCTCTGCTGCTTCATCTCTGCCATTTGAAGTGCTCTGCACACCCTCTCTGCTGCTTCATCTCTGCCATTTCCCCTGACATTAACACAACTCTGCATGTAATGCCATTTCCCCATGGCACTATTATGGCTCTGCCTGTAAGGACACAGGAGGCAAAGAGGAGCTGTGCAGAGCAGCTCCTTGGTTTATCCTTTAGCTCTCACCGAAACGGGTCGGGAATTTCAGGGAGGGAATTTTTAGGCTGGCAAAATGCCAGACTGATTAAATCCAGAGGAACCTCCCAGCAGAAATCTGAGCAGTTTCTCAGGTCTCCAGTGAGCTCAGTGGGCTGGCAGCTGCTGCAGAGCCTGGTGATGGGGAGAGCCCAGCTCAGCCCCTTCCATCCACAGCTCCATGAGATGATGGGTGTTGGCCACCACTGTCTATAGAAGGTTATGTCACTGCAAGGAATTCCACAAGCTGATGTAATTCACTCTGGCCTGAGCTCCTGGGCTGGAGGAGGAGGTTGTAAGGCCACAATCTGCTCCTCGAGAGCCTGTAAGGAGCTGGGGAACCCCGGAGCTCACAAGTCTGTGCTTTTGCAAACACCTGAACCCCCCTAAACAGCACCCAACCACAAACTGGTTCACAAGGGGAAGGTACTCACTCCAAAAATACAGTCAGAACACTTCCAGGTGGTAAGGAAGAGCTCAAAGGCAGTAATTTTGGGTTGGCTGTATCAACTTCATTCCACCTTGTGTACAAAATCTTCATCCCTCTAGCTGCCTGGTCCTGTTCTCCTCTCTCCTCCCAGGCTGTCACCCAGTCTTTAAACGGCTTGGGGACCCTTGCCTGCCTGAAGGGCATAAATCTTGGAAGAGTCCAATTATTAATCTCTAGAAGTCTCTACTGAGTATATATGATTTCTCTTTCAATTTTCTTTCTTAGAAATAGATTAATAGTTTTATTCCCTTGTTTTTCAGCTTGAGGCAGAAAATCTAACAGAAATTCTCAGCTTGAATGATGAAAGTTTAGTGAAGCTTTACTGAATGGCAAATAGAACCTTCTCCTGGGAAATGATGAGCAACCTTGGCCTGAGGTGGGACTCAGGCAGTGCAGGGTGGACTCCCAGAGTGTTTAGCAGAGCCCTCCACCGGTGTTGTCAGACCCTCCAGAGCACTGCATTGAGTGTGTAAATGTACATGATCTGCCCTGAGGGCTCAGGGAAGCAAGGCTGATTCCTGGTTTCATGATGGTTTTGATGTGATTGTTCCAGAACCTCCTTAACTTGCCCTTCATTGCCATAAAACTCTATTTTCTCATCCAAATCTTGATGTCATCCTCTCTCTTCCCTCCCTAGTGCCCCGTTCCATCTGTTCCTATCAGACTGCCTCTCCTCTTGCCTGTGGGGATGCCAGAAGAGCAAAGATATCACAGAAATTAATGTTTTGTCCTCTCGTTTTCTGCTGCCTCCTTCAGTGCCAGGCTCCAGAGGCAGGCACACTTCTCACCTGGTCTTTAGTGACCTGACAGCTGCTTGGTCTCTGCTGGTTTTTAAAATTTATAATTCATGGGATCAGTCTCTTGTCCCCAAGCAAATCAGAAGATCTGCACTGTTTCCACAGAAAAGGCAGTGGAAGAGGGTGGTAACGAGTTGGCACTTAGCACCAGCTCCAGGAAAGCTGGAGCAGGGTCCCAGCACCCAAACCTGCCTGCCTTCTGGCATCCCCCAGCTCTTGAACCCAGGTGCATGAACCCATGCTGCTGCTCCACGGCCTCATCACTCCCAAAGCTGCACTTTCTTCCCCTGGCTGCCGAGATCTCCTCCCTGATTAGGAGAAGTTGCCTGGCAGTGCAAGGAACCAGTCTCTGCGTGTGCCCCTTCAGCTCCACACAAGGAGACAGGCGTGCTGTGCTGACTTAGGGAAATGATCTGTCAAGTTCTTATAAACAATAATAAGAAGTAAAATAATGTTTCATTTTCTCCAAATTGGGAGAGTATTTGTTTTGCTCTCAGAAAAATCTGCAGGTCCTCTGAAATGGGTCGGTAGTGACATCCAGTGGCCACAGACTGAGACAGCCACAGTAACTCTGGGTTGTAGCACCGTGGGCTCCTTTTACTGCTGTTCACACGTGTCCTGGAAGTGTTCTGTGTGCAAAACACCAACCCGTGTATAGATTGGATAAGTATCACTGTTCAGGGAAGGAAGAAAAACACCGTATCCACCCAGATCATCTTTCCAGGGCTGGTGCAACACCTCCCGGTCCTGGGAGCTACCGCCCTGCTCTGACCCCCCCAGTGCTCCCTCCCATCCAGGCCGGCCTTTGGAAGGAGCTCAGTTCACTCCAGAGGGTGTTTTGAAGCGAGTTAAAGCTAAAGGTCTCACGGATGGGCCTGGGCTGCCTATGCACATTGGCAGCTTGTTTAATCAATTTTTTCAAGGGGCTTTCTTTTATCTCCCTGGCTCCTTACACACTTTCTGGCAATGCTGTCTAAACAAAGGGGCTATCTGAGCTTTGCAGATGTCATGGATTCTATATGATGAGTCAGGGATCTTCTATTAATGCTTTTTTTTTTTTTTAAGGGAAATATGCATGAAACACACTTTCCTAGTGCAGACACCTATTAAAACTTTCATAGCAGTATTTCTGGAGATTTAGAAATGGCCACTAGATCGAGGCAGTCCAAGTCCAACTTGGCAATCCTACATCATGAGGGATTTTTTCTACATCATGATTGTTTCTTTTTCTGTCCTGTTGTCACGATCCCACTCACAGTGAGTTAAAGATGGCAAAGTGTGTATTTCAAGCATCCAGATAACTCCTGACCTTGAACAACAGGCTCAGGCACTGTCTTGGACTGCAGCCACTCTTCTTCACTTCTTGCTGAGCCAGAGCTGCAGAGTGGTTCCTACTGGGGAATACGACCCAGGCCACCAAGGAGTGCATCAGCTGGTTTGCATGATTTGGGGAACTGGGAGAAAACCTCGATTCTTTCTTGGTGTGTTAGAAAAATACTGACCAGCTCAGTGTAAGCCAGGCATGGAATATTATTTACTGACTAACTGTCAGTAAAAAATGTGTGAGCTGTGGCTCCATAAAGGAAACCCTCAGTAAAACACTGTTTCTCACTTGATCTCGCTTGCAATTTAAGAAGTTAAATTTACACCTTCTCTGGCAGCCCTGTGCCTCTTGCTCAGTTCTAATCTGAAGCAACTGCTGTGGTTCAGGTCGGGGTTGGGAGGGATAATCAAGTTACTGCTGGCTGGAGAGTTGCTGTGTTTGTGTCGAGGCTGGGGGTTCCACCACATGCACACTTCTAGACTCCCACAAACACACAGCAAAAGTGCATTATCTTAAATCTTCTTTTGCTGACATTTAAATGAACACATTTTTCCTCAAATATGAGACAGGCCGAGAACATCTGGCTCCACTGATGCTCAGTTAGTAACTCATTACACTGCAGGAGCTCACTCATTTTTGAGCCCTGGGCTTTGGTAATGCTCTGGCCTGGTTTATGGCTCTGGTGTACTTGATTTGCACTTGAGCCAGGGTATTATATTTAGGCACTTGAGCAACAAATTTTGCACAGAGATCCAAACCTTTAATTCACAGTTCTGGAAAGCACTGGAGTTAGTCCCCTGCTCATTACTCATTGTTTATGTTTAGAATATAGTTGCTTCAAGGAATGACAAAATGTACAGAGTCTAAAAACATATGCATTGAAACTGAGAAGCAGAGGCACATAAGCCAGCTTTTCAGATCCTGCTGGTGCTTTATCTGAGATAGCAGCCTGATGAAACATCCTGCTTGTCTGATTAGGATCATGACAACTGTCCCATCACTGTCTGGTTTTCATTGTCCTTTCCTTCTTCCACTGCTTGTAATGCTCCTTTACCTACTTGATAATGCTTAGTCCTCTTTTGGGATCAAAAGATGCTAAGGCTCCAAATAGGACACAGAGGGCAGCAGGCTCCTATTGTTCAACAGTAGAGTTCCAAGCACACACAACTATTAATGCTCTGCTAGTACTTACAATCACACAGTAAATCATTCATATTAACTTCCAACAGAGATGGGCATCTTTAGAAAAACTGGATTCTGCTCCTTTGAGAAAATTTGGGGATGACTTCCTAAATCATATCCAGGAGCGAGTGAACAGATTATCACTACCAGATATCAGAATCACATCTAAGAAAAATATCAGGCTGCCAGGGAGGAGTTAAAAATTGAAAGCTTTATGTAACTGGTGCCAGGCTGGGTGACAGAGCAGGCTGGTTGGAAAGAAGGATGGAAGGAGTAAGTGACAATATCAGTCTCTAGCAGAGTCTTTATGAGGCAGTGTAAGTCTAGGAGGAGTTAACAGAAATTAATAGGATTAAACTTGGCTGAATTCAGAGCAAAAAGTGAGATTTGCTTTCTCGGAGGTTTGAGATTTGGAGGTTTGGCAGTTCAGTAAGAAATGAAACCTTAAAAGGGGTGGTTGGAGTATTTTTTGTCACTCTTAGTAGTAGTAGTATTTCAAATGCCTGGCAAGGATACAGTCTTTAGGTGCCCCACCTGCAGAGCAGGTAATGTGGGGAGGGGGTGGCTGAAAAGGAAACCAGCTGTGGGCTGGTCACACAGTGACCAGCTGGTCACAGAGTGCTGCACTGCCTTGGAGTGTCCTGTGTTCCTGCTGGGGTGCCTTGGTCTTTCTCCAAGACTTGAGATCAGCAGCACTACCCTGGTGAGGGATTCACAACAGCTGCCTGCTGCTGGAGACAGAGAGCAGTGGATTCAGTCCTTACTGTGTGTGGAAGAGGGAACGGTTTCTAGTAGCAAGAAATAAAGGCAGAATCCCTTGAGCTTCCTGGAAAGTAAGTTTTTTTTTGGAGAAAAGCAGTGTTTTATTTCTTTCCTGACAACTTCCCTCAGCCCACCCCACTCTTCCACCACCAAAAAAAAAAAATAGTTATAGCATTGACAAGACCAGTTTGTGCTTAGCATGGTTGAACCAATAAAAGTCTGTTGGTGTCTGGTCTCAGGCAGGCACTTGGAAGGCAAGCACAAAGTAGAGACACTGTCTGCAACACAATCACCTCAGGAAGGTGCTCCTAACCCTTCCTCTAAAACAGAGAATAGTGTTTGTGGAAGGTGAAACAATGCCTGACCTGCTGGGTTTCCTTCCCTCCAGGATTCCCTGCTCTGGAATGCTCTGTCACTGTACACACTGGAAATACAAACAGTGTATAAGGAAACATCTTGTGGAGCAGATGCTGCACTGGCCTGTCTGTCCTGCAGCCCATGCAAAGGGACCAACCCACTCCCAGTGAGGACAAATGACAAATACAGAGGGCCTGACAAAGTACAGAACTCTGTTAGCTGTGCTAAAAAAATGGTGTGCTTCTGTCCAGAAAAGTCTTGGCTATTGAGGCAGCAGATCACTGCCTTGGTGGTGGTGGCACTACAGCAAGTGGATCCCCCAGGGGGAGGGGACTTAATGACTGGATTCAATGCTGGGTTTAAGTGGACTTTTCACAGGCTCTTCTGAATGCAGACAACTGTAATGCCTGCTAGCTGTCTCTTATTTTCTCTCAGCTGTTTTCTTAGGACCTCTGCCATAGGAAGGAATTAATTGTAGATTATCTACAGGTGAGGAAACTCAACTGCATGGTGGGAAATGTACTTGAGGTCTTCAAAAATTGTTAAGAAATGAAGGTTGTGCTCCTGGTGAAGGTAGCAGTTGTATCATTAGCCTTAGGTGGAAAAAAAAAGCCATCAATGTTGCACATTTTTATGTATGAGGTCAAGCCTCCTTGTGCTGATTCTAGCTCAGTGAGGGCTCAGTCTGGGGGCAAAAAGAGGAAGCAACTGAAAATCTTCTGCATTTCAGTGACTGCTTGAGTACATCTACAGCACTGCAGAGCTCTCCTGTCACCATCAGTGAGTAGAACTGACAAGATATGATGGCTCATTATTGCCTGCTAAGGAAGGCACTGCACTTGGGTTTTCCAGTAATCCTCTGCTGCTAGATTTAATATCACATTACAGGAAGCCTGACTACACAAACCTTGGCAAGATCTGATGATCTCACATTCTTCCCTGTTCTGGTTTACACACTGACGTGCAGATGCTGATCTGTTTTGGAGAAAGGATGGGCTGGGTTTGCATCTTTTGCTATTCAAAGAGAACAAAGTTTTAGAGCCCCATGTCCCAGAAGTCCTGTGAAGAGGAAGCTTTGGACTGTATTTTGTCTCTTCAAGCCAAGACTGTCTCCAGAAGTTGCTGTTCAAGGGATAATGTATTTTTATTGTGCTGGTTAGTCAGTAAGGCTTTTAATGCCACAGGAAACATGAGGGATGCAGCTATGAGTCTCTGTGTGGCTAACTCCTGAAGCACTTAAGTAATGTCCTGGAGTAATATATTCCACACTTAGCAAAAAACCCCAACTCAAACTAACAAAAAAACTCATCAAAAAAACTTAAAAAAGAAAGTCAAAACCCACTAGTATCTGTAATATGATAAGACAGAAGGTTGCCCCCTTTGTTTCCTACATGAAAAGCTATTTCATTTGATTATGACCATTCCCTCTGTGCTTTTTGTTCCACTTGGCTGTGTTAGTCTGCAGTACCTGTTTAGCAGTAGCCTGTTTGGATCTGTTTTGTCCAGCAAAATCTTGTAACATACTCACTGGCATCTTTGTTGCATTTCCAAACAGTTTGTTTTTCAAGTTCTCCACCTGTTAGTTCATCATAGCACACAAGAACACGGGCACTGTTGCCAGACCCACGCAGGACTTTCCCCAGATGAGCTAAATCAGAAAACAAGCATCAGCTGAAGCAGAACAAGCCAAGGTAATAGCAGAAAAGGCACTGGTAGTTTTGTTCCCAGAGGAAAAGAAGGAAAAAGAAATGTGTGTGATTCATTGAGCATGAAATCTTCAGATGCAAAGGATCAGATGTTGCAAATTCCCACCACCTCTCGTGAATTCTGGACTAGAGAAGCACTCAGGGCATCAGTGGCATTGCTCAGACCACGAACAATTGCAAGCAGTGGGTTATGGGAAAGAGATGTGTTTGCATTAAGAGAAGTATTGCCCAGAAAAGCTGAGAACCAGAACTCTTCATGGCTACCAAGAATCATTTTTACATTTTTTTACCAAAACCCAGTGCTTCTAATGCTTCTCTACTAGAAAAGAGTACTTGCAAATGGGATAATGAGGAAGTATCTAAGATGAGTCACAAAGCCACAGGGAAAGAAAGTGTATGTGAGCAACCACAGCCCCCTCCTTCACCCTGTGTGCCCTCGATAGACAGAACAGTTTCCTGGGGCCGTGGCCTCCAACAAGAGCTGTATTAGCTATATTAGCTATATTAGATATATTAGCTATATTAGCTCACTAGTGCAGACAGTGGCTTAGGATATTTATTCCAGAGGCCCCAGATGTGCCTACCTGATCCAGTTATCTATCCAGCTTGGAATTTTGGTAAGCACATTTATCCTGGTCTTACAGGAGTGACTTCAGGGCTTGAGGAGCTAAGGCCCATCTTGTTATAGGATTCAGGTGACAACACACCTTCTGAAGATATGAAGCCACTTGGCTGATGTCTGTAGTGAGAATTTGGGCAGGATTCCCTGGAACTGCTCTCTACATCTATCCAAATCATTACAATACCCTCCCCGAATGCTGGGATGGGGCAGATTCAAAGCAAAACCACCCTGAAAGCTGGGCACATTGAACCCAGGCACAAAATAACAGAGAAACAAAATGTTCAGCCAGAATCATGAGCAAGGAGGGAAGACAGGGTTGTGCTGACGAATTCTTACTGAAACCTTTTTCTGTAGATAACACTTGTGTCAAAAAACCCCCAAAACAACAGCAAAATGAAATGCAAAATGTAAACTAATCACAGTTACTGCTAACGCTACTCAAAGTAAAAATTGGGGAAAGTAAAAGGGAAAGGTTGATGCTCTGAGAGGAGCAGCAATAACTTGCTTTTAAATCTTCATTGCATGTGATCTCCTTCTTCACTTAAATTTGAACCTCTGCTTGCTCTAAATGGCACCCATCTTATGTCAAGTGAACAGTTTCCTCCAGTAAATGCATCGTTCCATTAAAAGACATGAAAAAGAAAGTTGCTGTGGGAAGAGTTGTGCTGCTGAGAGTAACTGTGGGAATCAAAGAACTTGGCCTTGTGGAAAAGCAATATTTTCATTGCTCTGAGAGGGTTTCACAGATAACTTGGTGTATACTCTGCATATGTCCTTGACGGTGCCCTTGTGGCCAGGGAGGAAACAGTGGAGCTCATGTTACAGCATCAGATGTGCTGAGCAACTAGTGTGGAGGAAGCACTAATGCCCACAAATCTCCTGTGCAAAATCAAACACAGACAATCACCTGGGTTATGAACTGTGGTGCTGGAACAGGCTCAGCCAGCAGCCTGTCCAGCTGCTCTTTGGCACGGACCCTGAACAGATCCTGCAGCTGGTCCCAAATCTCCAGCTGCTCTGCTCTCCCCAGCCGTGACAGTACTGCACTGATGACATCAGGCACTCCCAGAGCTGCTGCTGGCTGCCCTTCTCCTGGACACATGGGCAGCTCAGCCACAGTGCCATCCACGGGCTGGGAAAGCCCAGCAGAACAGGGAAAGGGCTACCGGGTATGCAGCCCTGAGGAGGGAGCACTGCCCAGACAATCCCCGTTCAGAACAGAGCTGTAATGAGCTGAAGGAATCTGTGCCCCCTTCCTAACACAAGGGAGAGGAGCCCCCAAATACCCCAGCTCTGCCTGCCCAAGACAATTCTGTTGCACAAAGGCATCTCTGTGTATCTCTGTTAGAGACCTCTGGTCTCCCCTGAAGAGCTTTAGCATGGGACAGAGCTCAATCCTTTTACCCATCTGCTCCTTTCCCCTATCCTCTTACCTACTCTGTTCTTCACAAGGCCTGTTGTTAAAACCTCACTCGTTTTTTTCCTGCCATCCTTCTTAACATGAAATTTATACTTGTTTAGCTGTGATTCCCTTCCCCTGCCTTTGCCCTCCTTTGTGCCCAGGCTGCTCCAGAGATGGAGCAGAAGTGAATATTAACAGGAGTACACTCCCATGCTCCTTTGTTTGTGCTCCCTCCAAAGCAGTTCACTTCTGCATGGTACAAACAGTATTGCCAGACTAGGTTTTAAGCAATTATCCTAATGAAACAAAGATTAGCATCTCAGAAGTCTATTAACAAACTTAGGAGGGTTGGTTTTTTACCCAGTATGTGTATTTATATATTATTAATGAAATCCAAGACTTGCACTACATGCCTCTATTCCTTCTGTATCACAGCAGTGTATAAATTATTCCTGTTATTGTTCCTTGCTGGTTGTCTCTTAAGGAGTTAGGGTGGAAAGGAAGAGCTTTCTGTTCCTTTCAGAACTGAAGCCCCAGTACCATGTTAGGCACAGATCTGAGCTCAGGCTGCTTTCTACCTGCTTCCCCTGCCTGAATTCAGCATTCCCCCTGCAAACTGCTTTGCCTTCTGTAGGATTTGGGAACCGGGGGAAAGCAGTAGGATTACCCTGGGATAACACACTAAAATGCTGGGTACAGGGAGGGCAGGGAACCCATGCCTGCCTTAACTCATCTTTCTGCTGGAATCAGCAGGGGGTGAAGCTCTGGGGAAACTGGTCTGAAGGAGGGGTGTGCATGAAAAACTCACATGCTGCTTAATTTCTCAGAAAAATATTAACATCCTTCCTTGCTCCTCCCCCAGGAACAGTCATTTCTGATCCCTGAGATAACTGTTTTCTGTTGTTTGTCCTCTCTCAGTCTAGCCCTGCTCCCCCAGCAGCTCCCCCTGCACACCTGCAGCAGTGTTCACAGCGGTTCCAGGAGGTGCCTTCCAGCTTCCTCCTCCTCCTCCTCCTCACCACCTTGCCTTCTAATTCTGCTTCCCTCAGCCCCACTCCCAAGCACGATGAGCCTCCCCTGCCTCTTTTTTCTACCATTTTCCATTGCTTCTGTGCTACCAGTTTGGCGGATCTTTGGCCAAAACCTGCTCAAGTTTTCCTTGTTAAATTCCTTCTACTCCCACACTTCTTCCTCCTCCCCCCAAGAGGAGAAGGAGTTCTTACAGGTTCCTTTTTCAGACCAGCTGTGTGTTGATAAATAATTATGAAATATTTAGTGGGTATTTACTGACTGCAAAGGAAAGCAAGCCTGCAGTGACCTGCAGAAAAACAAGGCAGGGATCATCCTTTCAAGCCTGAACAAAGGAGTTTTGTTGGATGACTAGGTCACAGCAGCATCTGCAGTGGAAACACTTAATAGTTGTATTTTAAAAAAACATGAATGTAAGACTAAGGTAGAGCATTTAAAAATAATTGTTCTTAATGTTGCTACGGAGACCTTTCTTGGAGCCATTGGATGGGCTGTGCATTGACTGTATTCCATGTAGGAAACATTTCTCCCCCAGACTACGAGAAGCTGATAGTACTCCCACTTGTACGAGCTGCTTTGTAGGAGGAGACAGGCTGTGGAACTAAACAACAGTTAAGAGGAGGTTTACTCAGGTTTTCAACCCTTAAAAACTTGTAGTTGTACATTTTTAGCAGTCTACTAACAGTTTCTTGCCTTTGCAGACACCCCTTGTTTAATACATTCTGCCTTTCCTGAAGCAGAAGGGCTTAGGATCAGTGCTTAGGATCATTGTAATTGGGGTGATAAATGCAGCAATCCTATTACAAAAATAAGGGCTATCACTCATGTGGCTGGCAGTGCACGTCTCTGCAGCTCCCTCACTTAAATCTGAGAAGTTTCAACACATGGCATTCAAACAAAAACTGTACTGACTCCATTAAAGATTTTTTTTGTCTTTAAGCTGAGCTGATTAGGTCACAGTACCAAAGGCAGAAAATGTATTGCTGGTGCTCATGTAGTTACATGGGCTGCTTTCTTAAAAAGCTTTTGAGAAACGTTGCTGATCAAAAGTGGTTAAGTCAAAATCTTGGCAAAAGAAATCCAAGTCTTCATTACCATATTCTCAGCTTCACCCGTTCCAATAAAAATAATGTTATTTGGAACTGCAGCCCCCACAGAACTTCAGTTTCACTTTTTAGATGACAATTTTCATCTTCCTGCCTTTTTTCTCTTTTCAATATTGATTCAGATTAAATAACCTTGCACGGATGACAAATTTTAGCAGGAATTATCCAGGAGGCCAAGCTTCTTTAGGGCTTATTTTAGAGAAGTTTTAAATTTCATACTGAAAATATTTGCTTCAGTTTTTCCATTTGTTAGATGTAGAGCTCAATAAGTAAATTCAAATAGAAGTATATATGCTGTATTTCAGGCAGTTGTGGTTTTAGAGACATGATCCTAAACTTAGTGGAATAACTGAAAAGTTGTAGGCTAGTAGTGGGAGGAAATGCTAATCTGCTGTGATACTGAGAACAACAAACAGGTTCCTCACTTCTTTTACCCTGCAGAGAAGAATTTCACCTTCTCACTCAATCCAGTATCCACAGCATCACTGAGTGCCTGGGAAAAAAAGAGTGCAAATTGTACAGATACAAAACTGTAGGAATATCCACAAGTTTTGCCTTCTGGCTTAATGAAGCTACAAGAGTACAGTTTGTCCAAAAATGGTGAAATTGTTCTTCAGTTAGAAGGGATTTCAATCTTCTGTCCTGTCAGTAGATCAGAAGTGAACATTAAGAACCCTGATTTAAATTGCATTTCTGCCAGAGATTTCTATCCATTTTTACTGATAATCCAAATTTCAGAACAACCTCCTAACCTACTAATTATTTTTCTTACTTATTTTTGTTACTTTCCTTGTCTAGGCAGTTCACTTAGTTCATTCCTCTGTAGTGTTTCATGCACAAAAAAGGTAGAAAGTGTTAAAAAGTTATGGCCTAGACTCAGTGTCAAAGGATAAGGCCAGATCTCTGGCCAGAGATACCACAGTTTTACAACTTGCAAAATGTTTGTGAAACTGCAAATTGCTTCTGCCCTTTCAAATGTCACGTTTTGAGTGTGAAACATGAGGTCGTGTTTTGGGGTGAATTTAAATTTACCTGGTGTTTGCCTTGCTCTGAACAGGCTCTGAACAGAAGCAGCACAGACAGCGTAGTATGAAACCAGACTATTAAATCAACTCTAATGGGAGAAAGGCAGGAATTGTAATGTTATGCTTTCTCAACTGAAATGTTTTACTAATGATATTTACAGAGATTTCAATAACAAAGCTATTTATTTTACATAGTTTAACAAAGTAACTTATGTTATTACAAAAATGTAGCCCAAATTGATATTGATATGTATTACATGAGCATACATGTGTACATGTATTGCAATATGTAGATATGGGTGCAGTGATTACTATTTGTCTTTAAACATAGTTGTCAGGCTGTCTCCTGAAGAAAATCTACTTGAGTTTGTGCAGAAATATGCTGTAAAGCCATGGGAGTCCACGTGCGTGTTTTCATTCCCTGAATATAGAAACATCAATACAGGCAGGGGAAGACTGTTGTGAAAACCTGTTACTGGGAAGAAACAGAAATGAGAATATGTAAATAAATGTTTCTATTCACCTTTACCAAGCTTCCTGCCAATACAAAAGGTACTTTTCCTCCCAGATTTATTTACATCAAAACACCTACTTTACCTTTAACTGCTTGGAACAAAATATATTCATTTAGTTTAAACTGTTAGGTTGAGGGGAGGGAGGGCTGACCAAACAGGAGGGAAAATGAAAGGATCTCTTTAGTCATTTATGAAAGGTTCAGCTCCACAAATGCATTTAGAATGCTCACATGGACAGCTTTATGTACAGCCCCTGCAGGTGCCCAGGAGCACTGAGAACCCAGGGAGCCCCACAGTGACAGCACCCAGTCATGCCTGTCCCTGCACTCACACCAACCACACCTTCTCCAGAACGCAGAGGACCTGAGCAGTAATTGCCTTTTTTTCCTTTTAGTGGCTTGATACCACCATGAAACACAGCAGCAGTGAGAGACCCCGAGGTGAATAATGGAGAAATCCCAGAATCTTCCTTTCCCAAGAAAACTCACAGATCTGACACAAAATTTCTGAGTTATTCCCTGCAGCGTGGAGAGGGTTCCCTCAAATCCCTACTGCCTCCTTACTCAGCTTTTCTTTGCAGCCGAGCCAGCCCCGGGACAGGCGGGGGGAACGAGCAGCTCCAGAGCCCCCAGCCCTGCCCGGCCCGTCCCTGCTGCCGGGGCTGGAGCTGCGGAGGTGGATTAGCGGGATTTGCACGGTGAGCGCTGCTGGGAGCGGGACGGGAGCTCGGGACGGGCTGGGGCTGGGGCGGTGCCAGGGCTGCTCCCCGCTCCCCCCGCAGCCTGTCCCTCCCTCGGGTGGGACACAAAGGCTATAACAGTGTCTGCTGTGCCCCCACAAAGGCTGTAACAGTGTCTGCTGTGCCCCCACAAAGGCTATAACAGTGTCTGCTGTGCCCCCACAAAGGCTATAACAGTGTCTGCTGTGCCCCCACAAAGGCTGTAACAGTGTCTGCTGTGCCCCCACAAAGGCTATAACAGTGTCTGCTGTGCCCCAGGGGTCTGCAGGAGGGCACGGGTCGGCTCTGACCCTCCCGCAGGGTGGAGCAGGGGGTCCCCCAGCAGAAGGGACGGAGCCTCTCGCCCTGGCCTGGTTTGGCTGAGCTCCTCTGGAGGCTGCAGAGCCAGAGCAGATGCTCCGGGACCGGCTGCTGCCCGGACCCAGAAATACCTGCAGACCACGCAGGGAATTACACTGTTAATGAAGGGCAACTGAGCCACAAAGCCTCACGGGGATCCTCATCTCAAAAACTATATTCATCTCCGAAGCGTGTTTTAACCCTTCAGCCATTGAATCCTTATATAAACTCAAAATTGCTTTTTAATGCAGTTTCCCAAAGCCTCTCCATCAGCCAGAGGCTGCTTTGGACTAATCCAGGAAGTGAGCCAAGTATTAAAAAAAATAATGTGAGGTTGTGGAACATCAAAAACATATTGACCATAGTGTAATTATACTTGAAATGGATTAGGGGAAGTAGCTAAAACAATCTCCACTCTGAAAAACATTATTTGGGAGCGTGCAAGAGGGCCTCGGGGAGGCTGCTGGCACTTCTGAGTAGGGATGGTGAATCTGCTTCAGAATATGCAAGGAAAAGGTACTTGAGTGAACACTAAATGACAAATGTGATAATAACTGTCCCAAACGTATCACTTTCCAAAGCTCAAACAAGCTGGCATCTACATGAATACCAGAAATCAGTGAAGTAAATGCAGGAAGAAGCAAAATACATGTGACAAGTCTCACTTGCATCTGCGAATTAAAGAACAGTTTCTGGACTTAAGATGTAACAGCAGACAGGGAATAAAGGAAATCTTCAGTTTGACTTGGATACTGGTAATATTAAAAGCCTGAATTTGTCGCATTTACAATTAAAATAGCTTTTTAAAAATTTTTATTTAATCTTGGAAAAGATATCTGAGCGCTACAGTTCCCCAGTGGAGGATCTTGTTTCATGATATAATAAAAGCCAGGGTCTGTGTGAGATAGTAACAAAATCCCTAATTAAGAACCAGGATACTTTAAGCTTGAACATGATGAGCCTCTTGAAGTAAGTATCCAAAGCATCTTTACATCCAAAATGTTAAGCTCTTGATTAAACAAGCAGAACATACTTCAAAAGATAATTAAAGATGAGCTTCAGTGAAAATACTGGATTTGTATTTGGGCCAAACTAAACCTTAGATGCAAACCCGCACTCCCTTTTTTGTTTTAACATGTTCTGATCCAAAGTTGGACTCCAAGCCACTATTACCAACCAGCTCGAGTGCTTACTTGTTGCAGGTAAGATTGCAAATATCTTCATAAATGAGAGTACCCCTGTTTGTCAGACAGATTATACTAGACCCATAAATTTAGACACAAAGTTAAAAACCTCTTATTTTTCAGATGTGAGTGCCAATTTGGGGCAGCTGCATCTTTGGGCAGGCAGTGGAGTTGTTTTGGGTTTTTTTTCTCCTGCTACACACAGTATTCACAATTCCAAAGCAAACCCTGGAGTTTCTCACTGTCTCTGAAAACTGAGGGGTAGGCTGTCAGGCAGGGGCCACCAAAAAGCAACATGCAATATGCATTTCTATCCTGAAAAGAGGTCTTGCAGTGAGACATTTCCAGAACAGGAATAAACCCTCCTAAAATTCTCACTTGCCATCCCTAAAAATGACTAGAAGTGGGAGGGAGGGGGGAGTGTCTTATTTTTCAGTGGGACAAGTGGATGCATTCAACTCAATGGATCCAGTGATTGATTCCAGCTGGCAATCTTCTGGTGGTTCTCTGTAGCACTAATACAGCCTAAATATGATTGAGTCACCCAAACTGTACTTTCTGCCACAAATTCTGAGGGGGGGAACTTTGCTTATAAGAGTGAAATGTACTCGAGGGACTTGGAAACAAATACCAAGCCACAAGAGATGGACCATCCTCTGTGAAAAATGGGCTCAGAGGGGCAGTGAGGCAAATTCCTCCAGCTGGAGACGGGGTGAGCTCTTTCTGCCAGCACTGGGGGCAGATTCCTACTGCAAACTGCCCCTTCAGAGGCAGAATTAAAACAAAAAGAAAGTAGGGATTTAGATGGCATCAGAGAAAATCTCACATGACCTAAAGTGTCAGTGTTTTTAAAGAGATTTTCACCAATAAAATGTAGAATCACCTGATAATAACACTGTGCTTGGCAGAGTTGAGAACTAGAACTGGAAGCAGTCCTGATCACTGTGTTTCTTTTTCTTTTTTAACATATCTTCAGGACTGGAGTAGACCAACATGCTCTGTGCAGCATATCCTGGCTGAAATTGTAGATGCCTGAGGACAGACAAGAGAAAAAGACACCCTCCAGCAGTCTGTCACCACAGTAACTTCCAGCAATCTTTGTATTTAATAGCCTTCAATGGATTGTTTTCCTCATGAATTTACCTAATCACTTCCTAAATCCTGTTTCACACAGCACCATGAGAATGATAATCTAATTTTGGTCTCTAAAAGATGTAATACAAAAACAATAGGAGACCCAGGAAAGAATAAAATAATTTTGCCAATAGATATTACAAAAGAAGGCAACGATTCCAGTCCAGTGATGAAGAAAATTACTAAAACCACTCATTACAAAACAACCCAGCACTTCCTGCTTTGAAAATAATCTATTAAGACTATTTTGCAGTTTTGAAAAAAATAAAACCCTCCCCATGTGAAATTGCCTTTCCCAGCTTTGTGACATGGCTGATTGTTTCTGTGGTGCTGCAATGCGAAATTTGAAGTGTGTCTCTCCAACTGGTCCTACTGCCTGGGGTTTCTAAAGCTGCTCCTAAGCCCAATGATCCTTGGATCAGTCATGAGTGAGATGAATCAAGACATGTTCCAAGAGTGTCACTAGTCTTTGCTTAGAACAGGAGAATTTGCTCAAACACACCCCTTCAGTGAATTCATGCTACTTGCTCTCTATTATCAATTACAGAACTCTACACATTTTGCAATCTTTGTACACTATCACTGTCACAATCTCCTACAAAATGTTGAAAATTAATTTTGAAGTTCTACACTTACAGGTTTGTTACCATCACGTCCTAAATTGATTCGCAAACTAAAAGAGTATTTTCCTTATTTAAATATATGAAATATATTTATGTGAAATATATTTCACATAAATCCCTTTTAATAAACTATTTCCTAGTACTTTTTGAAAAAATCAGTACAAATTTAGGCTTTTTTTTTTGCGTGTCTTGTGTTTTATTCAATAATTTTCAAAGAGTAAATAGTTGAGTACATTCTACACCATTTTACAAAGCTCTGCATAACCAGGGAGAAATTGGTGAGACTAAATACACCTTTTTATTTATCTAGACTTTCAGAAAATGCAAATAAGAGCTTCCAAACTGAAGCCAAAGTAAAATATGCTCTTAAAGGCCCTTTTTAGATGGTATTAAGATGAATCCTTTTCTTCTCCTCCAGCTGACAAATTTAAATATTTTTCTCTCTTATTTCAGTCTGTGTTGTATAATATTTTTGCACAATCATTTTGTATTTATGTTAATGCATCTGCTGCTATTTCCCTCCATTCTCCCATTCTCACAGAAAATGCTAACCCAGGCCTGATTCTTGTTCATAACGTGCCTTTTGAGATAACACAGCTCCTGTTGAAAATGTTCCTGGGAAAGGAGAAAAGCGATTAGTGAGCTGAACATTTCAGAGGCTCTTAAGCTGCCATCAGGTGCACAAAATGTGCCAAATTCCCTATTCTGCTTGTCTAACAGAAGAAAATACTCAATTGAGTCTTCTGCAACACGACTTTTTTTATTCTCCTGCTGTTCCTCCTGACCCAAAAGCAAGGCTGCTATTGCCTTTCTGAATATATTACTCCTTATCTGAAAAGCCATTTAGTTGCAAATCCCAAACCTTTCCATTCTTGCAGTGCCTGTATTAGCCATGGTACAGGCCTGTAACAGAGCAGTTCCAGTGCTGGACTAATGACCTCTCTGGTATTTCTATAGGAGTGCTCTGTTAAACACCCAGGCATTTCAACTTGCAGTCACAAGACCTATAAAAAATTCATACTCTGAATCTCTGGTTTCAAACCACAGCACTGCATCATTACGAGCTTTTCAATCCTCCCACCCCACACACTTCATGAAGGGGGATGGGGAAGAGAGCTTTTATCTTCCTGGCGATAAAACTGCACATTTCTTCTCCTCTTGTTTGCATTTTTAAGCAGTTCTGGGGGCTGGAAAAAAAAACCCAACCAACAAGGTGAGCATAAATTTCCTTATATTCTATTAAAATATAATATTCTTTAAGAACCTTTTAGCTAGGTATTTAACTAAACATAAAAACTGGTGTTGAAAACAAGCTTTATTATTTAAGTAACTTTTGTCTGCACCGTGTCTGTCTTTCAGAAATCATAAAACTTCTATTTCAAGAGGGAAAGAAAAGACTACCCCTGACAAAGGGAATGACCTGGAAAAACAGTGTGCAGCTGTCATAGTACATTCTCCACCACTATGTTCACCTTTGATCTGGCCCTTAAGTGAGTTTGCTGGATTAGAATAACAGGGTTGGTGTTTTTTTTTTTTCTGAGGTACAATTATATTTTCCAGTAAAAATGTGGTTATTTTATATGACAATTCTGTAAGCCAAATTAGAATATGATGGGCCTTCTGGGCTAATCTTAAAATGTCCAAAACGACCCTTTCTGCAGAGTCTCCACCCGGACTGATGTGTCACCTCCCCGGAAAGTGCTACGAGCAGCCTGGGCAGGGAGGTCCCTCCTCTCCTCTCTGATCTCATCGAAGCAGCAGTTTTGTCCTACAAAGAAACATCTGTCCTTGACTGTCCTGCCCACAGGCCAGCAGTGATCTCCCACACAGCACAGGCTGAAACACCATCATGTTGAGGGCAAAGTTCTCAGCCTGCTTTTCTTCGTCTTCCTTTTCTCCCTAGGTTTTTACTTCATGTGTTCAACGATGGCTTTCAAGCCTTAGGAGATAGCTGAAGAGGGCGGAAACAGATTTATATCTTACCACCAACGATAGCAGAGCTTGATAAAATGTCATCCATGCAGTTTTTTCAAAATGTGAAAAATGTGTTACAAGCACCTCTCACCAGTAACAAAGAGGTTACAGAACGCCCGTAAAGACAGACTTTATGCCTTCCCCCCTCCCCAGGGTCACAGTACTGAGACAGCCACCATCCAGCCACCATCCAGCCGCCCGCCTTGGAAGGGGCTCCACGGCCCTTCTCTGCCACCGGCCACAGCCGGGGGCTGCCCGTCCCCTGCCCGGGTGCGCCTTCGCCGCGGCTGGGGAGAGCCGGGCGGGGCGGCTCTGGGGCGGCCCGGGAGCGCGCCTGGGGATGGTGTTTCCCAGGATCGTGTGCCGGGATGGTGTTTCCCAGGACTTCGTCCCGGGTTGGTGTCTGGGGATGGTGTTTCCCAGATCGTGTCCGGAGATGGTGTCTGTCCCGGGCTGGTGTCCCGGTTGGTGTTTCCCAGGACCTTGTCCCGGGACCGTGTCCCCGCCCACATCGCTCCGCCCCCCCCGCGGAGCGGTGACGCCACACCGGCGCGCGCCGCCGTGACGCTACTCGGAGGGCTCCGCCAATAGCAGCGCGCGGAGGGCGCGCGGCGCCGCCGCCCATTGGCCGCTCGGGCGGCCCGCCCCGCCCCCGTCCGGCGGGTGACCCGTATGCGCGGCCCCGCGGCCGTTGGACCCGCCGGGCGGGCGCGGCCCCGCGATGGCGGCGGTGGCGGCGCGGTGAGGGCGGCGCGGGGCGGCGCGGCCCGGCGGGCCCCAGGATGCCGCTGCTGTACGTGATCCTGCTCTCGGCGCTCGCCGGCTGCTGCCTCACGCTCCTGCTCCAGCTCCTGCTCCTCTACAGGAAGAAGCCCGAGCCCCCCGGCGGGACGGGCGACGCGCCCGGCGGCATCGTCTACTCGCGCGTGGCGCCCGAGCACGGCCTCAGGGAATACCTGCAGGGCGCCGAGCCCGCCGGCGGCCCCGCCGCGGCCGAGCCGGCCCCCAGCCCGGCCCCGGCCTCTGCGGCCGCCGCCGCCCCGGGCCCCGAGCCCGGCAGCAAACAGCCGCCGCAGCCGGAGCCCCCCCCGGCCCCCTCCTCCCGCGAGGAGAGCTGCCACTTCCTCAATGCCATCTTCCTCTTCCTCTTCAGGGAGCTCAGGGACACTGCCCTGGTCAGGGACTGGGTCACCAAGAAGATCAAGGTGGAGTTCGAGGAGCTGCTCCAGGCCAAGATGACGGGGAAGGTGCTGGAGGGGCTCAGCCTCAGGGAGGTCTCTCTCGGCGATGTCCTGCCCGTGTTCAAGTCGGTGAAGCTCATCCGGCCGGTTTGCTGCAACGAGGAGGGCTGTCCCGAGGAGCTGGGCTTCGAGGTGGACCTGGAGTACAATGGTGGCTTCCACCTGGCCATCGACGCCGACCTGGTCTTTGGCAAGTCGGCCTATCTCTTCGTGAAGATCTCCCGGGTGATGGGGAAGCTGAAGCTGGTCTTCACGCGTCTGCCCTTCACTCACTGGTTCTTCTCTTTCATGGACGACCCCGTGATAGTGTTCGAGGTGAAGTCCCAGTTCGAAGGGAGGCCCATGCCCCAGCTCACTTCCATCATAGTGAACCAGTTCAAGAAGGTTATTAAGCGCAAGCACACCCTACCCAATTATAAAATCAGGTAAGATGTCCTGCGACCTCAGTGTTACTGGGGGTGGTGTGCAACAGAATTGCTGTTTTGCTCTTAGCAGGTAAAAAGAGATTTTTGTGGGCATTTCTGCAGTAGGGGTACTTGTCCATTGCTTGTCTGCTGTCAGAAGCTTTCCAGGAAGGGAAGGATCGTTCTCCATTTATAACAGGTGAAGAAGCCATTGCACAGTGAGGCTGTGACATGCCTTGTACTGTGTGTAACTAAATGGCAGAATCAGGAGGTGTCAAAGATTTTTGGGATCCTGTCAGGTGTCCAACAACAGGACCACGATATCCCTCTTTGGAAGAGAGAAAGAACGGCTTTGCAGAGAGTGTGTGGGTTTGGGGTGTCCTCCATAGCTCCTGCCCCTGGTGAGCCACCTGGGCAGCACTTGCGGCTTACACTCACCTATAGAGGTGAGGTGGTTGTTGCCTAATGTGACAATGGGTAAAGTTCTGGCTCTGAGGAATCCTTTTGAGATCCTATGATATATGCTGTCAGCTTCTCTACTGGTCTGCTTAATTTCTTCTGTAACTTGGGTGAAGTCTAGAAGTTAGTAAGAGAAATATTGCCACTACTGTGGTAGGTAAAACTTTGGGGACCTCTTGGGGTTTTTTTTCCTTCTTTGTATGGTAGTATGTTTTCTTTTACAAATGTGCACATTGCAGCACAGAGTGCATTGTGCAGTGAATATAATGAAATGATCAGTGACATTTCTGTAGCAGAAGTGGCAAGGGACATCTTGACTTTGATTCCACACTCTGGTATTGAATGTCTTACCACTGTCCAGGTACTGTGTTTCTGTTCTGTGTCTTACCACTCTTACAATACCATCTTTCCTTTCTCTTTTGTTTGTTCTTTGTAGCTTGTATTATGTGTTAAGTGAGGATTTTTGTTTTGTTTACCACATTCTTCTGCAGTAAGCCTTTTTCCTGAAATTCATGAGAGATGAGTAGCTGAAAATGCCTATTTGAATTTTGAAGTGTAATTAGCTCAGTAGTGATGTAATTTTTAGAGCCTTTTCAGCTGGTTCTCCTGCAATTGAATTTCTAAGAGTTCTCATTAAAGTGGATTTGTAAAATATCCAAGATTTGGACAACTCTGACAAGGCAATAAGTAGTTTCTTTGGATACTGTGGTGGTCCTGTCAGATTTTGAGGCACTGAATGGCTCTCCAGAAGCGAGCAGTCCCTGGGAAGCAGGGAAGCTGTCAGGAGCAAGTTTGCTTCTGTTCTCTTACTTTTTTGGAAAGAGCTTGAAGCTCTTTAGCTGTGGGGAAGGGCCCTAAGGAGAGGCTGGGATAGCACAGTCGTGGTGCAGAGCACTCTCGGCATGCCTGGGAAGAGCAAGTACAGCAGATGGACTTTACACTCCCTTGACAAGTTTTTAGGGTTCCCCTGGAGCCAGTGATGATGTGCTCCTCCCCTTCAGCAGGTGAAGACAGACATCTGCATTTTTCCTCTGACAGATACACCTGGACAGTAAGGTGCTGTCATTTAGGTAGAAGGAGTCAGTTTTCCACGTGTTTCTCAAACTTTCTGCCCCAGAAAGAATGACTGAGGCCTGTGTGAGCCACTGGCACTTAAAGGAACTGGGAGGGAAAATAAGGAAAGAAGAATGTAGAACCTGAGATAGAAATGTGAGGACAGAAGGTAACTGACACTGATCTATGAAGTATAAATTATTATAAAACTAAAAAGAATTAACTGTTAATTTAAAATGTTCTCTTTAGTTAAAGGAGTTGGACATTTATGAGTGCTTTAGAGGAAAATGCAGTAACAGTTGAATTTCACTCTAGATAGTAGGCTGGTAACATAGGGTGGCAGATGTTCAGTGAAACAGTGCCCAACCCTGGGAGGGTGGTTTTGACCTTTAAGTTTTATGCCATGACCTCATCATGTCCTTCTGCCCCTCCCTGTTTGAAGGGGGTAGGCAGGACACTAAGCTTAATGCTACTAATGTCGTTGTCTTGAGGAAGGAAGGTCGGGTCACTGGTGTCCTGCTGTGCAGAGCCTGGCCTTTAAAACTTCCAGGGGGAACATTTAGCTGTGCCCAGTAGCACAAGGTCTTGTGAAATACAGTCTAAAGCCACGTGTTCTCCGCCAGTGTGTCCCAGGGGAGTTTAGGCAAGTGGATCCCAAGGCAGCAAGGCTTAGTAACAGCTGAGTAGTAACAATACTTTCTTATGTGGTGGCTGAGCTGAGAGCTGAGACGTTATGGTTTAGATGGTGTTTGGAAAATCAAGTACCCTGCTGATAAGATACAAAACTTGGTGGTTTAAATAGAATTTGTAAGAACACATTGAATTTGGGAATATGATATGTTAATATATTCCATAGCAAAGAGTATATAGGAAGAAGTCAGGAGTTTTTACAACTGCTTTTACAACTGTTACCTTAGAGTTTAAAAGTTTTTCATCTGCAGGGAGTGTGATAATCCTCTCCTCATTTGTTTTTCCTGTGGCCTGTATGCCTGTGTTTAAATATTTGCATCCATGCATAGCTCAAAACTTTTCTGATGTCTCCCTACTGCTGCTCAAGTAACTTTGTAAATAAATCTTTGAATAGCAGTAATTACAGCCTTGTAAACAAAAGCACTTGGAGTGTGAGGAGTTCCCTTTTCAGCTGGTTAAAAGGGGCACTTTGCTGCTCTGTTCAGATTGGCTCTCTGGCTTCCAGGTTGAAGTTCACAAAAGAGTTTCATCTTGTTTCAAGGTATTACCCTCAGGTACATGGTGTGACTCTTGGGGCTGGTCCTGTGCAGGGCTAAGGGTTGGACCTGATGATCCTTGTGGGTCCCTTCCAACTCAGCATATTCTGTGAATCTGTGAATCTGTATTAATTAGCACTAAAATTAAAAATATGCCATTTTCTTTGTCTTTTGTGTTAGGCAACTTATAGATATTATTACTTGGTAGTGAATGGCATAAGAAGAGAACTTTTGTCAGTATTTGATCATCCTGTAACTAAGGTTGTGTAGCAGATCCCCACCTCCTCTGTTATTTAGTTGTTAAATACTGCATGAAAAAAGAATGTATCTTCATGTGTGTTGTCTGTTGCTACAGCCAGATTACTACACGTGTACTTCTGTATTCCTTCCAGTTCGTACAAAATTAATGCAGCAGAGCAGTGATTAGTAAGATGATCTTCTGTATCACCCATTGCTAGGACTGGCTTTGTGTGATGTGCATAACTGCAGCTGGAAAGGAGAAAAAGGCATCCTGCATTCCTGCTGCACTCCTGAGTGTCTGTAGGAGAGGCAGTGCAGCCTAGTAAGTGCATTTAAAGTTTGTCTGGCATTTCATGCACATTTGTCTCTTCAAAAGCAATTGTCTACTAATTGAAAAAGAAGGGATGCACTTTGTCTAAACACATAAGTAGTAATTTGTGTTTTATTCTAATAGGGTGTGTTTTCTCTGGCCCTTTAATAAATGTGTTTGTGTCTGGCAAAACACCCTATTATGAAGCTGCTCTACCATTGAATGGGAATTGCTGTCTTGTATAGTAGAATTTGATTACATCCCTGGATGTAAGGCTGCTGCTAAAATCCACTGAATGGTAGGCTGGGTTGTTTTTAGTTTGGGGTTTTTGTTATCATTGATAAAGGATTTGTGCAATTCAACTGATAATAGCAACAGTTACTACTGTTTTGTAGTTAATGTATTTCTTGCTTTGTAATAGAAATGCAAACAGCTTTTCTGAAAACATTTTTGTATGTTGGAGCAGTATCTTGTTCAGATGTAGGGAAGATCTAATATGACCATTTTTCTTCTCCAATATACACAAGTTCTGCTGCATTTTTGAGAGTGAGATAACTGAATCACTGTTATTTCTTTTTTTAATAGCTAGCCCTAATGAATAATTGTAGGTATCATTTATTTGGCTCTACGTACTCCAAACTCATTTGGACTTGAATTAACTGTTTCAATTACATTTTTTTTTCAGTCCTAAGTCAAGTGGACTAGTGGGTGGAACTTGAGAATGAGAGTGGAAAGCCTTGACCTCCCTGTTGGTTGTGATGTTTTGCAGAGTGGCCCCAGCCCCAGCAGCTGTGTTGCTGTGCCCAGATGTGCAGTGCTGGCACTGTCAGGGCTGGATTCAGTCAGTCTGGCACCCGCCCAGCTCTCCTTGACGCTGTATTTGTCACACAGGTTTCTTTCACTAGAGAATGACAAGGAATGCTGGCAGCACGGAGTGGAGTTTGTTTATTTGGGTTTTCATTGGATACACTCAAACAGTTGTTTAGTACTGTAGACGTTGTTCATGTTGGTTTTAACTTTCTGTGTCATGGCTTTTAACAGTAGGATAAAGTGGTTAACGCTGAGCTGCAGTTCTGCATTGCCATAGCAGGTTTGGGATTTACAGACACATTTGCAGAACTGCTTCAGGTGTCTGTGTCCTTGCTTGCTGGTGCTGTTGCAGTAGTCATGTGTTCGTCTGGATTAGTTCTCTGATGAGCTGTACCTTGCTCGTTAACCTTTTATTAATCTGCTTACGGTGGCAACCTTGATATGCCCCCATCCCATCAGGTGTGTAGGTACACGTAGGGAGGTGCTGTGCTGTCCAGCCTGTTCTTAACTGTTGGGTGGAGTTTGGCTGTTTTGAACAGGGCCTGGTCTCGCTTGTGTAGATTTTGGACAGCTTTGGGTTTTGGGCTCTTTCTAGACAAAAAAAAATACACTTTACCATAATGAAAATACAAAACCCTTTGTGTGTATGTGGAGGCTGAGGAGGAAGTGCTTGCAGTCTTGTCTCCCACCAGAATTTAACTTCCTGGTATTTCTTAAGAAAGGATGTGAAAAAATACGACAGCTGCTGTTTTTTTCTAAATGTAACATCTTGCGAGTTCATCCATTTAGACTCTTAAGTAGATCAGGTGTTGCCTAAGCAGTGAGTCAGTCCTGTATATTTTAAGAATACTTTGCTTCTCAGTTTGTTACATTAAAAGAAAGCTAAGTATTGATACTAGCCTGTTTCGAGAAACTGTACTTTATTTTAAAGCATGCTACCACAGAGGGGAATGACTTTCTTTTCGTTAGAAGTAATGTCTCAATGAATTGCTTCTAACATTTCTCTGTTGGGTATTGAGATGACCTCATCTGGTCCCTTCCAACATGAATTATCTTGGGAACTGATCGTTTGCAGTATAGTTAGTCATGGTAAATAGTTTTATGCTTTATTTGGAAGCTGGGGCTATATTGAATTTCACTGGGAAGAACAATTAGACAAGCCTATTTTAATTTACCATTATAGAATGCAGTCTGAGAGTTACATAGCAGTTTCTTATTTTTGGCAAAACTTAAGCCAAGAAGTAATGTAAATAGCTATTGATTTGATTTTATAAGTTTTATAATAGAAATTACTTCATACTATGGTAATAGAGGTATTGGAAAAAGTATAAAATTTAAAAGAGTATGTATTATTCATATGATGTCGTTATATGCAGAAGTACCAGAAATAGAGCCTGATATTGTGACCATGTCTTAACTTCAGAAAGCAGCAGCCAGTAGAGAGACCTTTCTCAAAGGTTCTGCAAAGGGAGAGTTTTTCTTTCTGAATGATTTCTACTGTGGTTGTGATATGAATCTCTCTTAGTAGTTAAATTTATAGGGCACTCCTGTTTGAACAGAAGTTCTCATTTCTACTGCTGCTGAAAGGAAAGAAGAGATCTTTTTTTTTCTTTTTGTTAACACCATGCCTGTTCTAGGTACAAAATCTTCTACTGTTCAGAAGCATTAAAAAAGCTCCCAGGATCTGAGTCCTTTTCTGCTGTGCAAAAATTGATGGTAAAGCAGCACTGTGATTTTCAGACTGCTCCAGAGGTAATGCCCTGAGTGATGCCAGCACAAAGACTTGTTTTTCTAATGGCAAAGTGGTGCTAATTGGAATCAGTAGATCTGTCTGCAGGCAGTGGTTTCATGCTTGGAAGGTTATCTTTGCAGTACATGGACAAGGGATTTCTCTTGTTCATACAGGAGTTGGGTAAATGGATCTGTAGGCAACCTGACACACTAAACAAAACCAAACCTCAGAGCCTTAAATACTTTCCTTTTTTTCAAGGGTGCTACGTGTGTAGAAGGAAGCTTTTTGTAGTGCAGAGGTTTTTTACTGTTTTTATTTTGGGAGTGCTCTGCCTCAGGCATACAGTGTGTCTGAAAGGTCACTAAATACATCTTTCCTCAGGTTATATGAAATTATACGGTGCAAAGTATGTATGTAAATCTTCTTATGTAGCTGTCAGATTCAAAACCATTGGTTCTAGGGGTTTTGAAACATTTTTGGTCATCCAGCACTTCATGAGTTATCACACTGGAAAGATTTAATTATGAAAGAATGTCAGTTTGAAACTTGTTCCTTATAAAGTCAGATTTAATGAGTGACCAGCTACATACCAGACATTTCCCAGTATACAGGTGGCATTCTTTTTGGGTTAAGAGTCAGCCTTTTCCTGTGGTTAGTCAACAGATCTTCTATTTTCTTAGCTGCAAGGGTGATGAACTAATACAGCACTGACTTGAGACGGATTGGTGAAGAAACTGAGACACCACAGGTATAGCTGGGGACAAAAAAACCCTCAGCTGGAGGGAGAGATGGATGAAGGTGTAAGTTTTGTGATTAGTATCTGTATTTGCTGCAGATAGGAATCCAGTAAGCATTAAGGCTAATTGGTGTGACAGGAAAATAAGACCTCCTTCAACTTTTCTTACTTGAAACAGTATATAAAAGACTCTGTACAATAATAATGAAAGAATATTAACTCATGTAGCACTTTTGCTGGATTGTATTTAAAAATTACTTGATCTTAGTCCTGCAGTGAACATCTTTCATGTTGTTAGTGAATAAAGACTCTGGAAAATCCGATGAGATTTTTTTGGCTGTTGGTGTTTTGCACATACCAGCATTGAGACCACGTTCATCTGGGCTCTGATCTTCAGTGTTCAAACTGCTCTTGCTACTCAGTGAGAACAAATATGTTTCTTTTTATTCAATTGCCATCATCTGTATTGCTTTCAATTCTTTTAAATAAAATATGAAATAAGCAGAAGCACTTTTTATTATTTCAGGGTAAATACAGGGCATATAGGAGTTGATCCCACTACTGGACAGTAGGCATCTAAGAAATGTCCAGGTTTGGTTCCGAGCCTCTCTGTTGGAGCAGGTGGGTGTGTTCAGGCACTGGAGCTGGGCTATTCTGAATCACCTTCTCCAGGCTGTGTTATGATTTTTACACTCTGTGCATAGACATTGTGACTAATGTCCCCCACCTGTTACACAAACCGAACACTGCATTTGCCTTGAAGGAGATTATTACTTCCAGGGATAGAGACACGGAATTTACCTCTAAAAATATGTAGCTAATACATCTCTTAGTAGCTCATTTGATGTAAAAATGTATGAGCCTTTTGCAGAACCTATTTTATATCTGTTTATATATATATATATATATATATATATATAAAAAATATAGTTAATCTTTTTATTAGCGAATGACACTTGATCCGAAAGCTCTCAAATAGGCAGCCTGGGCAAGGCCAGGAGGTTTCAGTCATCAGTGAGGTGGAAGGGGGTGGTGCTCCAGTGCTGGTGAAGCTCAGTCTCAGGCTGCTGCATTCACTCTTGGAGCTACTCCTTTCATGTTCCTGGCTTTCTGTGGGAAACTGCTTATCCTGCATTCCTGCAGAGATTGCCTGAAGTCACTTGATAAGCTCCTGTGTTTACAGCCGTGTTCACACTTGTTTGATTTAGAACTATTTCAATATTTGGTTATTTTTGACATTATTTTTCTTTACAGTATAGTAGAAGGCTTTAAATTTAAAACTTCTCCTAGGATTAATAAACTTTATTGTCTAAAATGAGTATGGAGAAAAATTAGCAACTCACATAGGTAGGTAATATTAATAGATAATTTGTGCCACCCCACTCAACTAAACTCCATGAATTGTAGAGCTACAAAAACCTTTGCATGATGATCTCAAACTGTGCTTTCATCCAGCAGAAAGCAGTAATCCAATATTATACATGTTAGCTGGGAACAATTATTTCAAGAAGGTTCTATTCTGAGTGACGTGTGACTACCCAACTCTAAATAATTTTAAAAAATGCTCTCCTGGAAGTTTTATTTTGACATTTGAGGGTTGAAGAAGGCTTGTTCATGACAGTGGATAAATTTTCACTTTGGAAATGAGCGTGGATGCCAGTTTGTGTGAAGGGGTTTTGAGGGTCGTTATTTTATAAAAATTCATCAGGTTAATTGTGACACACTAAGCTGAACACAGAACTTACAAATCATTTATTTGAGTAGTTTCTGCTGATGTCACTGAGTTTCTGTTTAAACTTTCTGTTTAAAGAATTTACTGCTGGAATTGTGTTTCTCTCATTTGAGAGACACGAGTAAGATCCACACAAGTTTTGGAAGCTTTTTCCATTACTTTTTACTTCTCCTGTTTAACAAATGGCTGTTGTTTCACAAGCCAGTTGAATCCAGACCTCCAAGGTATTCGATGATTCCAGCCAGGGTATAGAGTAAATCCATGAAAAAATCCTGCAGCGGAGACTGAATTTGCCGGCGAGGTTTGTGTTGCACAGGCAGTTCCTGCAGCAGTGCTGGGTGCCCAGCCAGCAGGGAGTGGTTGTGTCTGGGGGCTGGGAGGAGGGTGCTCCTCAGTGCCCAGCCAGCAGGGAGTGGTTGTGTCTGGGGGCTGGGAGGAGGGTGCTCCTCAATGCCCAGCCAGCAGGGAGTGGTTGTGTCTGGGGGCTGGAAGGAGGGTGCTCCTCAGTGCCCAGCCAGCAGGGAGTGGTTGTGTCTGGGGGCTGGAAGGAGGGTGCTCCTCAATGCCCAGCCAGCAGGGAGTGGTTGTGTCTGGGGGCTGGAAGGAGGGTGCTCCTCAGTGCCCAGCCAGCAGGGAGTGGTTGTGTCTGGGGGCTGGAAGGAGGGTGCTCCTCAGTGCCCAGCCAGCAGGGAGTGGTTGTGTCTGGGGGCTGGAAGGAGGTGCTCCTGCGTTGCTCTGCCCAACAAGGTGGGGTTGCTGTGCTGGGTTTGGTGCCTCCCGCTCCTCCATCACACCTGCCCAAAGCCACGTGGGTGCATCTGCTTCCCTGAGCCTTCTTCCTTCTGGAAGGACTCCTCCTCTTGTGGAGCCCTGCCTGGGTTCATAAGTCCTCCAAGGCCTTGGAAGTGCACCTCTGTTTACTGCAGGACCCAGCTGGAGCCTGGCAGCATTTTAGACCTGTCTGTGTTCTACAGTTGTGCAAACTGCCAAGGAGGTGCTGGGTGTAGCACTAAAGAAAAGAGAGAGAGGAAGAACCTTACTTTTTGTGAGGTAAGAAAAAGGCAGGAATTGTTTTCAACCCTCAGCTGGGCTCTGGAGAGCTACTTAGTTATTTTTTTTCCCCACTAGCTGCTGTAATTCATTTTAGCCTTACTATGAAATGGGAACAACTTACCTTTATAATGTCTGAATTCCCTTGTCCCTTGGTGTGGTTCAGCTGAGCTCTGTGCTGGAGCCTTTGCTGGGCTCAGCAGAGGGGCCATGAGGAGCAGTGTGCCCAGCCCACTCCACTGGAGCTCTTTCTGGTTGAAAAATACAGGAATTCTACCACAGCAATACAGTTCACACATTTTGGAAGACTTACAAGATGTCATAAAGCTCTGTCTGCAATAAAGGGTGTATTACAGAGATCAACTGATGATACAGTTAATCAGACTGTTACACGTACTCAAAGACAGTAATTAATTGCCAGATATTACTAGCATAAAATTAAATTAGGATAATCATTTGGGAATTAATTTTTTTAGCAATTTTGTGTTGCTTTAACTGAAAAACTTACAGGGACAGTTTGAGATGTAGATGTACAAAATTATTTCTTACTTTCTGTCCAGGATTTTAAAATTATCTGTGGATATCTACTGGAAATCGTAACACTTGTATACTTTGTTCCTGACTTTCTTAACTGAGAGTGCTAAGCTTCAGTATATTTTCTTGAATCAATTTTAATGGCAACATAGTTATGAAAAATGCCCATTCAGTGTACAGATATTATGATCTACTTTAATAATGGCATTAGGTACAAGATTATGTGTAGTAAATATCTTAAAGCATTATTCCTGTTTGCCTAAGCTAAAATAGGAAGAGTAGAAATGGAAGATCAGTCTTGCAGTGACATAACAGAAGGCTTCATGGTAGTGTTTGAGTCACCTCTGGGAGTGATCTGGCTTGGTGAATAGTTCCTTAGTAATTAATCAGGATATGATGCAGTGTAATTCTAGAAACTTCAACAGTTGTTTTTTGTTTTTAAGAATAACTGCATACTTGCTAACAAAACTTGATGCAATATGTTAGAAGAAACAAAACAAATTCTAATGTTTCCAAGCAAAGAGCCCTGTGGATTACAAGGGGAGGTGGGGTGGGAACAGCAGTGTAAATCAGTGGTATTGTTTTAAAACAATACCACAAAAACTCACATTTTTTTTTCTATTTTCTCTGTTCCTCTGAAGGAAGGGCAAATTAGAGAAAGTATCCAAATTCATGGGCTTGGTAGGAAAAGATTATAGCAATTTGAGAAGCTGCTTCTTTCCAGTGTAATCACAAGTGCTTGCCATCAGTGATGCAGGATTTGGCAAGCGCAGGAATCCTTCCTGTTCATTAATCTCCTGAGCCCTTCCTGTATGTGACTGTGAGCAGCAGTGCCACAGGTCATGGCCGGGCTGAGCTGCTGTCCTTTGGTCCCATTTACAGTGCAGGCCCACAAATGAAATGCTGTGACACCACTGCTGTCACCTGTGCTTGGGGGACGGGTGGCCAGTGCTGGCCATGGCCTGGTTCCCACCCTGCAGCCCCTGAGCTCTCTGCAAGCAGGGCCGTGGTGAGTGCTGCCCACAGCTCAGGGGAGCTGTCAGTCACCCAGCTTGGAACACAGCCCAGCTCAGGCTCAGCACCAGCTCCAGCTCTTTGGAAGGCTGCCGGGGTGGGGATTGGACCATCTTGTGTCTCGTCAATAGATAAATGGAGACTAAGGAGAAGCTTCTGTACTTTGAGCATTTTTAAAACTTAACTGGAGGAGTGAGGATAAACCCTGGAAAGCTATCATGCCTAGAATTCAGAACAGATACAAATATTTTTTCACTTCTGGCTGACAGCTGTCTGAGGCTGCTTTCAGCAGTGTTGTTTTCTCTCTAGGCAGTCTAAGAGATGCCATTTGTTTCATATGGACATAGGCTGGGCTTTAGAGGAGAGGATTAAAACTCTTGAGCTCAGTGAACGAGTCATGTTCAGAGCTTAGACTTCTATTAGAACATCATCTTTTTCCTCTAACCACTATTGCAGAGAGAGGATGTTTGTAGGGACTTGAGACCTACTTATGGGAGAATACACTGCTCACTGAAGTGAGCAAAAGGCAGTGCTTTGCTGGCATCAGTCCCTGGGATCAGTCCCTAATCCAGCTGGCTAAAGGTAGAGTTTTGGGGTGGCTTGGGTTTATTTGCTTATTTTCTGGTGGGTTTTTTTTTCCTCTTGCTGTTCTCCTTGAATGCCTAAAAGCTGCTTGCTAAACCACACCTGCTGCTCTTCCAGCCCTGTGTGAACAAATGAACATATTCTGCATTTTCTGTCCCACCTGGAGCAGAGCCACAATAATTCAGGTTTTCTGCTTAAACAGGGCAATTTTGTCTTCATCCTGTTCGAACCTGAAATATAGCAGGATTTTGATCTCTTTCTCTTAATTTGAATCAACAGTTTGCTTCAGCTAAAAAAAACCAAAAAACAACCCCAAACCCAAACCAAAAAATACCACCTGAAAACTCTGGTCTCAAGCAGGCACTGACTGCATTGAGTTGACAAAGCTGTTTCAGTATTTATGGAATTTAGAATTTGGACGGTGTTCTTGAAGTGCAAAATAGTCTGTGCATGGTAAAATCAATCTTGTTCGTGCTGATAAGAAAGCAGTTTTGGTAAGTCTGATTCAAAATTTCTTTTTTACCTGTGGCTATTTCAGTCCAGACAGTAATACCATGTCTTTAGGACTGTCCTTCTTCAATTCACAATGACTTCTGTCATATATGCAAGGAAAAAAATCTGCTGTCTTTTTGGAAGCATGTACTGGACTGTTTCCATTTATTCTTGTCGAAGTCAAGAACAAATCGAAGTTTTATAATTGTCTGTCTTGAGTGTCTGATTCAAGATATATCTCAGAGTTACTGAGAAATGAGAACACTGTAGCTTAAGAATCTGGAAATGCATGAAACATCTTTGAAGAAAAAAGGGAATAATAAAATCTTTGCTTTTTCTTTTTTGAGGTCTTGGTTACAAAAAAAAAATGGCTGCTCATATATTGAGAACTTGTGTGTAAGAGCCTCCCACATGTCTGGGGCAGAATGTCCTGTAACACAGTGGGGGGGGGTACTAGATCTGATTTGAAGTTTACCATAAAACTTCCTAGAAAATAAACACTGTCTTATTGCGATGTTTTTCAGGGTTTAACTAACATTTTCTTAATAGTGTACTATCTGAATTTCAGACTTCTGACCAAATAAGATGATAAGTTTGTGGAGGGTCTCTTGTAACTTAAAAACAAGTTGAAAACACACTAGAAGCACCTAATATAAGCCACTTTTAAAGACTTTTTTTCTTTTTTAATAGCATGCATATCCAAGCAAGATTTTGGGTGTAGGGTGTTTGTATATAACTTTAGGAACACGCTCTTCAGTGTGTCCCTTGTCCTGGTGACTGCTTGTGAAAGGGGGGGTGGCTCCCAGGTTTTCCCAGCCATGGGGAGCAGCTGGGAGCAGCTGTGCTGGCGGACTCTGGCAGGAGCCTGGCTTACCTGGCTGTGTTTTTACAGCACAAGGGAACTGTCTGGCCCTGGTACCAACTGTCCCTCTCTGGTGCTTCACCAGTTCCCAATTGGAAAGTCTTGCCAAATAAATAGGGTTGTCTTGTACTTAAATCATCTGACAGCAGTTCAGTTCCCTAATATGTTATTGAAATCTATGGGAAATAGCAATTTATCCCATGTGTAATTTTGGAAATGCACAAACTCTCTGTAAATTGCTTTAAATGGATAAGTGCAGTGATGTAAATTTGGAAGGCTTCAGAGCAGCACTCAAACACTGAAAATGCATTTAAGATGGATATTTAGCTCTTTGTACATTACTAGTGCCAGTGGAAATAGGTGATGTGTTGGGGTTTTTGTGAAGGATTTTACAAATCAGTTACTGTGTTAAGAATGTGAACATAAGTGCTTGTTGTAAATTAAACATTATGTTGAGACTGCTTTTAATCCCATATGTGTAGAAGATTTAAGTAGTTCTGCACCAAGTCCTGCATACACTGTTAAGTGTTTTGCATATTATTGTGTTTAACTGCATTGGTATTTTAGAATCAATTCCTCTTTAATTCATTGTTGTATGAATTTTTAAAAAGTATTTTGAAAATAGAAATCAATATTGTAGTAAACATTGTCTTAATCTAGGAGGGAAAATGTCTTGTTCAGGGGATTATTTCATTATTCTGTGCTGCAGCAAAGGCTTGCAGTGTATGCTGAACACTTTGTTCTGAAGTTATTTGAGGATGATGGTTTTGGTTTGAATGTATAGGTGGATATGTCTGCATCCTTACTGGAATTCCTTAGTCTGTTAGTTTGCTTTTTTGTTTAGTTCTTATTTTTAGTATTGAAAATAGATTGGTCCAGGTCTGTGTTCTTGTTAAATAGCCTGCAGGCTGTTTTATGGTGTGTATGTGTAAGGGAAAGACCTTATAAATACCAGCTCACTGAGTTTTATGGTGGTCAGAGGTTTGATGTTCCCATGGAAAACTATCTTTTTTTTTAATAGATTTTGGGAGAAGATGTATTGTCAGTTGCTGGTACGACCTGAAAAGTAGTTTATTTGTGCTGAAAACCCTTCAAACATGCAAGTATTTATTCACCCAAAACTTGGCATTATTTTCCAGTGTGCTTGTCTAACTCTTCCTTTTTTGCCTAACAAAATCTGAGCCAAGCCTGTGTTTTCAGGGGGTAAAAATCACTCCCGACAGGAGCAGGGCACCCTTGTTTGTGCTTGAAGTGAGAAACAGGAAGGGCAGATGTGATGGCTGGAGGTGGGTCAGGGTGGGAAGGGGATCAGGCCCTGAAGTGATACCAGCTCTTGTAGAATGAAAATAGTGGGGTCATCTTGGTGGAATGTTCCCTACTCTTGTGATCCCTACTATTACTTTAATTATTTGAGAACTATAAAGGAAAATATGAGTCAAATATCAGACCAGACAGTACATGCAAAAGGCATGTTTTGAGTTGGTTGCTTATAGTAGGCTCATAAACATAAACCGTGGTCCAGAGTGATTTCATAGCTTCATATGTGTCATGCAAGACTTAAAGAAAAAACGTTGGAATAAACTGTTTAAAATTGAATTTTTTCACTTGACCTGTGTCAAAACGGTTTTCTTCCTGAAGGAGTTAATGAGGGAGAAACTTGGAACCAAATTAAAGTTAGAAGTTGAATGGGATTTCAGGAAAAGAGCTGGAGTGTTGAGTTGTGTTTCTTCACCAAGAGAACAAAAGAAATGTCTTTGTGCTGGCTCTGTGCGAGGCTGTTGCCGAGTGCCTTGACTGGGAGCGTGGAGCTCCCTCCCCAGCCTGTGCTGACAGTTAGAGGGTGCTCCGTTGTTTATGGGGTTTGTGCAACTCTTCAGTGCAGATCCAGGGGACTGTTTCCTGCACATGTTGTGATCTCTGAATGTGACAGGCAGATGCCTGTGCTGGCTGAGCAAACAGGACTTAGGAAAGCCTTCTTTGCCATGGGATGGCAGATCCGGGCTGCCTGTGCTCATGTCCTCTGTCCTTGGCGGGAATGAGTGCTGGGAGGCTGGGTTAGGGTGTGGGAATGACTGCTGGGAGGCTGGGTCAGGGGGTAGGAATGACTGCTGGGAGGCTGGGTTAGGGTGTAGGAATGACTGCTGGGAGGCTGGGTCAGGGGGTAGGAATGATTGCTGGGAGGCTGGGTCAGGGTGTAGGAATGATTGCTGGGAGGCTGGGTTAGGGTGTAGGAATGATTGCTGGGAGGCTGGGTCAGGGTGTAACTGGGCAGTGCTGGGAGAGGAGAGCAATGAATAAAGGCAGAAAGAAGGAATACCCTGCAAGAGTGTTTTCAAATACTTTGGTGCACATCCTTTCTGCAGGGTTGTGCCCTTGTGTTGGGATTGGGGGGGTGTGTCAGTCATGGGATGGGGCTGCAGCTGGGCAGCCTCTCCTCCCCTCCCTCCCATCGGGGCTGTGTCTGACACTGCAGCACCAGCACTGAAAAATGGAATTGCTATTTATAACACAGCATATTCTAATCAGACAGGGAATTATGTGGAGAGATAACGTGTGTAAAACACTGAATATCTTGGACATGAGCGGCTTTTCCTGGGAATCACATGCTGTGATGAGGGAAATAAAGCTTGGGAGCAAATATTTAGAATACCCGTGTCTTTATTTTAATTCAAGAAGAGTGGCTAAAAAGAGCAACTGAAAGTTTTTCACCAAGTGTGAGAAGAATCAATGTGTGTAACTGAAGTGTCTGTAAGGGTGCACCAGTCCTCTAGTACAGCACTGTCATAAAAGGTTTAAGCTTTAGGGTCATATTATATTTCCACCTTTCAGTGCTACAATGTTTATGCAGATGAACTGAGAAATTACAGACCTGGTAAGATATTTACTGCAAAAGGACTTTTGTATTAAATATGTTTGCAATCATAAACATACTGTGTGATTTTTTTCAACTTCCCACTTTCTCAAAATGACCTGCACTAGTCAATATAACTCAGTCGGTTCCTGTGAAGCAATCTTTGTTTATATTGTCCAGTTTGCTGCATTCAAAAAGCTTTAGTGGCTCCTACTTGTTCCTTTCGACCAATAAATATGTAGGAAGGGTATTATTTCTCTTTAGGAATGTTTAAGATTCACTGTGGTCTTATTACCTTTTTTATATTTCTCTGTGTTAGTGTTCTTTATGTAATTTGAATTAAGAGGAGTCTGTTCTGTGTTTTTCAGGTTCAAGCCATTTTTTCCATTTCAAGTGTTGCCAGCTGATGAATATGAAGATCGAGACCTCTGTATACAGGATTTTCTATTGACAGAAGGTCGACTAAAAGTCACGTTAATTGAATGTACAAGGTATATTTTTGTGCACTTTTGCTCATTCTTG
Source organism: Pipra filicauda (assembly GCF_003945595.2). NCBI lineage: Eukaryota > Metazoa > Chordata > Aves > Passeriformes > Pipridae > Pipra > Pipra filicauda. The sequence goes on along the minus strand of NW_024104687.1, from coordinate 132,457 downwards.
ACTAAGAAAGTACCCATGTTTCCTCAGTTTGTAGTTATTACAACTGTGGGCCCATTCTGATTCACCAAGTGGCAGCTTTGGTGTTGTGATTGCACTCCAGTCATGAAATGTACTGCCTCACAGAGCACAGTGCCTCTCTTTGCCTGGTAATGGAGATACTATTCAGACAAAAATTTTTGTAGTGTAGCAGCAGTTAAAATTTCCCCTTTGTCTTTCTGAAATTGGAAATCAAACTCCAACATCAAGAGCTCTTTAAAATTTAGATGTGTAGTTTGACTGTCTTGTGATGTGTTTCTTCCAGTTGACTGCTGGTGACCTGCTGCAAGGTGAAATCTCAGTATGGCTCATTGGGTTTTTGTGACTTCATGTTACAGTTCTGGCTGAAAATTGTTTTATTCTTGTTTTGAGCTATTTCACATCCTTGTTCTTCCATCCAGTCCAAGACAGCTAAATAGCTACTGTGCTGATATTTTCAAGGGATAATGAGTACCCCTGGAAAATTCCCTGAGAATGTGTCTAAGTGACCAGAAGATGAAATGTGTGCAACCAGTGATCAGCTGAAAAGCTTTAATGAATTGTCTGATATCAGTGAGACACTGAGGAAAACCTGTTTCACTCAAAAGCAGCTCCCTAAAGCAAAAGAGAAAAGCCATGCAGGGTTGCTGGGGATGCTTTAAAAATAAGCAAACAAGGGATGAGTTTGTCAGTTCAAGTACCCTTGAACATGCTTAATCTTGTCCCAAGCACCTGATTGGTTGGTTGTGAGGCTGGATTTGTGCTCACAGTGATCATATCCATAGTGCTGAAGGTCAGGCTGGCAATGAGGTTGGCAGCTGCTGTTTGCAGGCTTACACTGGAGCGTGGGGACTGTCCCTCTGAGGTGGGTCACAGGCACAGCCACCAACTCTGAGCCAAAGCCACCAGACTGTCAGTCAGGTGTGCTGGGTCCCAACCCAGGCACGACCTTCCCCTCCCGTCTGCCCCCTGCATTCAGGTGCACGGCTGAACACTACTTACATAAACTCTTCTTAGAGGGACATAGCAAAGAAAGATGTATTTATCTCTCCCTGCTGCAGTGCAAGCTTGAGAGACGTCACAGCCAGAGAGGTGAATTCCCTTGAATTGGATTCATTTCACTGGTTCTGGTTGTTGTGAAAGTTGTTTTCAATAGCTTTACTTAATTTTCAAAGTATGTTTACTACAGATCTCCACATCTGGAAGATTGGGACTTCCTGATTATAAATATTTAACCTAGAAACTTTATTTAACAGTGTCAAGATAAACAGATAAAATTGACATGTTTTTCTGACAGCTTTTGCCTCTGTCCTCTGAAGAGTTTCGTGTCACGTATCACAGTCACAAATGAGATGCTTTGAATGACAGCTTAGAAACTGCTCCTGTCAAATGTATGTAGAAAGTTTAGAAGGGAGTTAAAATCTAACAGCTCTTTTGAATAAGATTTGTTTGCCATTTTTATTCCAAAATATTTATCTGCTTTCAGCTACTGTGAGATAAGCTGTGAACAAGCTGGGATTGCTGTTCTATAGCCTAAAGTTTATAGGTTTGGGGTTTCTTTTCTAGTACTGATATCTGCCTGAAAAGCTTTGTAGCCTTCTGGAATAGGGTATCATGCATGAAGAACCACTCTTTTGTTATGAATGTTACAAAGAATTACAGATATGAGGATCCCAGTTTAGTGAAATATAAATATAAACAGTAGTAAACTGTTAAACTTTAGATTAAACTTTGATCTACACTAGTGTTCTCTTAAACCAAGAAGAGCTTCAGTACATTGTGAAGCTTAGGATTGAAATGGAAGACTGTTGCAGCTATTTTTGCTTTTCTTAAAATAAAAAATAGTTCTTTACGGAAAAAAACCGCTAGTCTGCTGATTGAACACTTTATTAAAAAAAAGAAAAGAGTACAGAGCAGGAAAAAAAACACAACTCAAAAAACCCCTAGCTAAAAATTTTCTTATATTTTTGGAGTCCTTCCACTAGAGGGTGGCAGTGTCTTTCCTTTGGTGTTAGGCTGTGCCTGTGGAATCTGTTCTGTGAGGACAGATTCTCTATGTGTACACATTGATGATAATAATAATAATAATAGTGTGTAAATGAAGAGTGGTGAGTATGTGGGATATGTGAGTATCTGGGGTATGTGTAATAGTATTACAATTCTTACTATGGGCTTTTCTATTTCAGGTTATTTATGTTTGGATCCTATGAAAGAGAAACAAATGTTCATTGCACAATGGAGCTGAGCAGTAATGTTTGGGAAGAAAGATCAAGAAGTTCTATTAAAACGGTAAAAAATAGAGTATGACCTTTGCATGTTGCAGTTTGTCTTAAGCTCTTAATACATTGTCTAGAAAGAGTGTTCTTTAGGCAATGAAATGGGTGATATAACAGAAAAAACCCCATAGCCGAGCAGTTATTTACTTTTTAACCCAAAGTATTTCACTGTCAGATTGGCGTGTGTGGATAACATCACGTTCAGCTGTCCCAGCTGTGCCTGAAGCTGTGCCTGGTTTGTCCTGTCAGCTCTCAGCTGCTCTGAGGGCAGCAGTGTGACAGTGCTTTGACAGTCCTGTTCTCTTTGGCTGGGGCAGCCTTCAGAGAGTGCTGAGGAGGATTCCCCGGGGTGGGGCTGTCCAGCAGTGTATTCCTGCTCTTGGGAGCGTTGAAGCACAGGGAGCAGAGGGGCTGAGTGACTCTCTGCCTCCCTGTCCCCTGCAGTTTGTGCAAATGGAGGCAATTGCCTTGGCTCTCCAATTGTTCTTAGAGCACGTGAATCCTACCGTGTCTGCTAAAGGAAAACACTTCTACAAAGCCCTGCAAATACAGAAAGTAATAATATTGCTGGTATTGTAAGTTAATCTTTTAGTAATTATTACACTGGATAACATGATGCATACAGCCTACAGATTGCCTGTCTTTTTTTGTGTGTGTGAGGGTGAAAATGACCTTTTTTTTTCCTTTTTCTTCAGACAAGAGGTGTGATATGTGAAAGAGCCTTTCAGTTTTACATTAGAGGGATATTGTGGCAGTAATCAAATTGAATTGGGCTTGTGCTGAGCAATAAGTAACGTGCTTAGTGAAGAAAAACCCTGGAAGCTTTAAAAACACTTCATGTTAACAGTTGGTTTCCTGTAAAGAAATCACTAGAATAAAAGTTTATGTCCTGCATTTTACCCTCTGCTGTCTGAGTTCAGCTGGCTTAAGCCCTGTGCCTTTGTTATATCTGACTGGAGTTGTGTTTGGAGACCAGCATCATTTTTCCACTGAGGCAGCAAGAATCCAGGATTTCAGTATCTCATTCAATTTTCTGCAATGAACTTCTACTTTGCATTGTTTTTAAAATCCTCGTAACAGATGCTGTGATACTTGTTTCCAGATTACTGTATATTATGTTTTGCCAAAAAGGGTGTATGGCTGAGCAACAGACAGAAGGCTTCTTTTTTAGCTGCTGCATTCTTAGTGAAATGAAGAACCTGAAGGGAGGGTAGGGGTTCACCTGTGCTGTCTTAGGAAGCTGTGACTCGAGTGACAAACAGCTTGGGGTCTGCCAGGGCCAGGAGCAGTGTGGGTCCTGCAGGGCCAGGAGCAGTCTGGCTTCCTGCAGGATGCCTCTGGGGCTGGTGGAAGGGAGGAAGGAGGGTGGGATGGCAGCAGCCTCAGCCAGGTCAGGCTGCTGAAGCACATCACCACCAGAGATGGTGACATAAAAGCATTCCAGGGGTCCTGAGAGGAATTACTGAGTTCACTTAACTCTAGAAGTTGCTAGTCTTCATGGAAGTACTAGGCAGGAGCTAGATTTGAGTCATTTCTTTTCAGACCTTTATGTTTAATCTGGTTTACATAGCGGTTTTTAATTTTGTTTAACTTTTAAGTTTGTTTTAATCTAAATATTTAAGGCTCTTTGCATGATCGTGTAAGTATAAAGTAGGAGCAACTCAGCCTTAGTAGTCTGGCCAGTTCATAGTCTTAGTACTTTCCTAATAATAATAATAATAAATATTTCAGAATTTTCCAGAAGGAAGCAATATTGCTGGGGTTAAAAACCAAACAAACCCCAAAACAAAAAACCCCAGCCCCATCCTGCTAATACTTATGTGAATGACCCTTTTTGGGGATAAACCGTGAATGGAACCGTGCACAAATCTGCAGGGTTGATGCTCTGGCAATGAAGGTGGCAGTGCATTGGTTTACCAGCACACTTCTCTGGACAAATTAGTTTCTGATTACTTTTAAATAATGTTGAGCAGCATTGTTAGAACATGTTCTTTTACGCTCTTAACAACAGAAGAGGAAAGGGAAAACGCCGTGCAGCCAGCATGGCACTGATGTGTCTGTGACAGCAGGTGGCAGCAGGACTAAACTGTTCCAGGGTGGAACAGCTCCTTTTTGAAAATATGGAAAAGTACTCAGTTTGAGACTCTCAAGAACTCATCTTCTGTTTCAACATCTAAAATGAAATGCAGGTTTTTAAACGAAATGGCAGTTTTTAAACATCTCTGAGATGTTAGAAATCCGGCCTGCAGTGTCCAGGAGGGTGTTCTGCAGTGTCCAGGAGGGTGTTCTGCAGTGTCCAGGAGGGTGTTCTGCAGTGTCCAGGAGGGTGTTCTGCAGTGTCCAGGAGGGTGTTCTCTGCCTCTGTGTGCAGTCCTTCATTAAAGCCAGAGAGCAGGCACTCCTGATCTGAGCTGCTGCACCTCTGCTCCGCTGGCACTGCCAGGAGTTCACTGTGCTCAACCACCTTCAATTCAGGCCACTAGACAGGTGGCTGCTCTTAAAATCCTGCTTTTGAAAATCTTGATATGAATGAAAATTAGCAACTTGCAGAACTACTTTTTGCTCCCAACTTATATTCAACAGATGTAGAGAAATCATGGAAATCTTCTCCTTGAGAAATCAGGTTAAATGTGCAAGTTAAGTTGCAAAATGTTAGGGCATCCCCCAGAGTGGCAGGAGTATTGCCAAAGATCCTCAACAACAAAAGTGTTGCTGACACATTTAGCACTGGAACTTAGTTATTTTTTCTCAGAAATTGTGACTGTGAATAGTTAAATAACAATTTATAAAGAACAAACATTGTGATGTTTTTCCAAACTAAAAGTTTACTTGTATCCCTCCTGTGATTTTTAGCCCCAAAGCAATGTTAACCATGAGGCAGCTGATGGCAGTAATAATAAATCCTTATTTTAATGCACATGTGTGCAATGCTTACTCAAGATGAAGTTGTTGGAATGAATAACAACTTCAGAAACTACAGAAGAGAAATGGTAGTCTGAGTTGAAGTAAAAATATGAGAGATATTCTGGTTGAAAAGGGTCTAATTTATACAGACCTCACAAAGGCATGGCAATACATCCTCTGATTCTGACTGTGTTCTGCAGTGCTCCTGAGGAAAATTCTCATAACTTTCCATGCTCTGTGACATTTGCATTCTGTTTATTGTGTTAGTGGCAGTGATAAAGATCAGGCAGGTTTAATACATCGTAATGAATTTTGGCGAGACTTTAATCTGATCCCATTATTTATGGAATATTAGTGGGTGTCACAATTGATTTTGAAAAAAGATGCTGTGTTAGTGAATATATCTGGAGCATTATTGAAGTGTCTGTTACAATACAAAGGTGTCTCAGGCTTCTGTCTATGAAATCTGAAACACCAGTAAGACTGCAGAGAGGTGATTTGGCACATTCCCATGTGAAACATGTAACCATTCTTAAATATCTTAATTAGTACATGCTGCTGGAATTAACATGAATCAGTGCATTGCTATGTAAAAATTACATGTGGATAGGATGAGGTCATTGGCATTAGCAGCACTGGATCACTAAACAGGTGTTCTATGGGTAAATAATTAGATATGTCTAAATAACTTGATATGTGTTTGTAGATATTAGGTAGAGGCTGTGTCATAAATGGGGATGGTTATGTCCACTGAGCTGCCAGTAAGCAATACCACATTGATTTCTGCTGAAAAATCCTGTGATTTTTTCACACCACTATGCATAAATGCTGGCACAGGTAAAGTCATCAGCAAGAGTCTCACCAAGTGTAACAAGGCCCAGGGATCACTCTAAACAAATGTGCTCCAAGGAAAAAACAGAACAATTCTTTCTGTTTGTAGAAATCGGAGTTTCTCTGTGCACAGAAGGAAAAAATACATACCTTCCTTAGAAGTGGCATAGGAATGGACCCAGAAATGAGCCTGGAGGTTCAGTCCCACAGAGCTGAGGCAGCTCTGCAGCCCTGACACCCTGCACAGGGACTGGGCAGTGCCCTGGCGGCTCGGGGGATGCTCAGCTGTCTTGAACATGGCAAGCACTGGCACCTTTCTCTGTTCCAGCCCTGTAGAGAAGAATGAATCAGGAGTGTAGTTGTCCTGAAACGAGAATCTTGTTTCTCATGAACTGCCCTGCATATCTGTGGAGTCATGTTTCCTTTGTCTGCATACTGATTTTTCTGACAGATAAATTGGTTTTCTACAAACTGTAGAAACTCTTGAAAAGACATTGGTATCTTCTGATACTGTTGCACCCAGGAAGCACAAACTGTAAATGACTTCTGCTTTTTATTGGGTTTATGAATATAAAGTAATGGGGAGAGGTGCTCAACTGCAAACCAAAATGTATCTGTTCCAAATTTGCTCTTAAGTGGTGCTGTAAGAATAGCCACAGTTTCATATTCCTACAGGTAGTAAGTGATGGGGCTTTTGTGTTGTTGGTATGGGGGTTTGTTATGATTTTTTTTGAAACCTCTTCTGTAAATGTTAACTTTAGCAATACAGAAACTGCATTTCATAGTCTGCAAAGTAAAAATTTCCATCTAAACTGCCACAGCTAGTAGCCCATAAGCAGCAGTTGTCTCAGGAGCACACAAATATCCTCTGAAGTAACCTAATAATAGAAAGAATTAAAGAATTGAGATAAGCATCCCACTGCTTTTTTTAGGAATGCTACTTGATGTTTTCTCCAGGTCATTCTGAACATTGTGGTCAGCACTGAAGTGACTGAAGGGGAAGGCCTATGACACCATCTTTCAATATTGCACTTGGAATTTGTGTGTGTGTACATACAGATATATAGGCCATGATCTCCACTCCTTCTGGTGGTGTTATCTTGATGGATATGGCCTTTTATAGGTAAAGTTAATGATAACTTTGAATTTACTTTAGGCAGGCTCATTGGTTCCTGCTCATAAAAACAAAGCAATATTTCTCAGCCTTTCATAAAACTAAATTTCCTTTATCAGGGATTATGGGAAACCTAAAGGTATTCCAGTGCCATAACATATGAATGTAAAATGAGAAATAACGTAAATCAAATCCATCACCTTCTGAAATGAGTTGCCCGAAGGTACTAAACTATAATGTCAAAATTTAAAACAACTGTGAAATGTTAATTTGTAAATACATGGAGTTAAATGCCTCACAGTTGGCATTTCAGTGTGCTTATTTAACAGCCTGCCATTTCAGCATTTAATCCTATCAAAAGAAAGGAGGAGGATTAAAGCAAGAAAAGCTTTTTGAAAATGTCACTTTTTATGAAAATTCATGATCTTGTAAAACTTGATAATATTTGTAAATACAATGGGGAATAGTTCTGAGAGTTGTGCCTTACATAATATTCTGTAATCTGTCTTTCAAATAAACTTGAAGGCCATCAGGATTTTTTCGGTCTCATCCTAAACATTTAAGCTTTTTGACTTGGGGCTTCAGAAAGCTTTACTGTGATTTAATGAACAACCTTCTGTGGAAATGCACTGTAGTTCTTTATGGCTTAGAGATGTTGAATATGAACATTAAAAAAACAAACAAAAAACCAACAACAACCAAAAAACAAACAAACAAACAAAAAGCAAACCAAGAAAACACTAACAGAGCTTTCCTTTTTTTTCCAGTGTGCATGTATATACAGATAGTTTTTCAGAACCAGGTGTCATCATTCTAATCACATTCTAATCTGATACTTCTTACCTGCTTATAAGTCAGTCATGCCATCCTTGGACATACCCTCACCTGTGCCAGGCAGAAGGCAGTGCTTGCTTCCTTTGCATTTCCTTTTTTCTCCCCATGTCCAAACTTGGTGGTGGGATCCTTCCCAGCCTTCCCTGGAGTGTTACAGAGATTGACTGGCAAGAATCTGACTTGCTGAGTTTCAAATTTAAAAGAGTAAATGAAGAGATTAATGGATAAAATAACTTGAGTGAGAAGAATGTGTAATGAGTGCTTTAGTGCTCTCTGTGTTCTTGTGCTTCCACATCCCAGCCCTTACTTTGAGACCTGCCAACAACCTAATTCGTGGTGCTCGGATTTAGGAAGAAAAGTTCTTCTGCAACCAGGTACTAGTTTTGTGTAGTGAAATAAGTCAGTCTGGAAACCACTTAATTCCAGTTGAAATCTCCATTAGATTTTACAGCTGAGTTGTGTTGCAGATGCCGTATCCAGTTGGGGTATCTGAGCTGATGTTTTGCAGGTGTTACTCTGAGAGCATGGCAGGAACTCCTGGTTCATCAGGAGGAGCTGGGAAAGTGCCCTTTGGATGGTTGGGTTGGGGGAATTCACCTTAGTGAGACCTCTCTGTGTGACTGTTCTAGGATAAAAGTTACAGGCAACTTCAAGCTTACTCAGGGTTTATTTCTGTTCTTTTAATGCCTTTTCCAGAGCTGATAAGCAGCATTCATTTTTGCTGTGTGTTTTTACACATGGAATAACCAACCTGCGGTACAGATTCTAGGAATTACCTTTCAGGCTATTGTTTTCTGTATCCTCCTGATAGTACCCAGTTTGAATGGCAGTTGTAAGCTTTTTGTGTGATACTTTTCAACGTAAAGGTTCATGTTTAACTATATATAACCATTAAGTAAACACTGTAAATAAACATTGTAAAAGTGAAGACTGTTTCGGTGTGTCACTGGATATGCTGGTGACCTTTTTTTTTTCCTGTTCTTGTCGTCTGTTCTGCTGCTTGTCCAAATACTGAATGCAGGAAAGAGTTTTAAGTGGGTTTTAGAGCAGCTGTGTTTCTTATTTGCAAGGAAATTGGTTTACAGTGATAGCTGATCTCACTAAATAAATAGCTGGCTGATGCATGAGAGCTAACTCTGTGTGTATAAACAGTCTGGCCTGTTGTAAGGGAGATAACAGTGTTCTGCTGACCCCAGTACACAAAGTGCTTTCTGGGTAATTCAGGGTTTCTGGAATGACTGTCTGAGCTATTCTGTGACATCATATTGCAACGTTGCATGGCCAGATGAGCTGGCAGCTGGGGCTGGAGGCTGCTGTACATGGCTGGGCTGGAAGGGGAAGGACTTACTTAAACACAGATATCCACAGCTGCCTTTAATAATAAGCTGGTTTTATTCTCATTGGTTCCTAGTTTGTTTTCCTCTTCAGCCTTCCAGTTTACTTTTCAAATATATCTTCTCTGATAACCTTACACTAGTGAACCTCTTCCTAACATAACAGGTTTTTTCTTTTCAGATTGAGAGATTGGGATCTATTCTTACTAAGGAGGTGGTAGCTGGATTGGACCTAATTTGCCCATCTGTATGGGTTTTAGTGATGTTGCAATGTTTCCCTGCCGAATCAGGACCTCACCACGTTGGGCACGTTGAAAACTGTTTTCCTTCCGTTGGTGAATGGTTGTGTCTCCCAAAATAATGAAGAACAGGGGAGTCTGTGTTTGAATGTGTAATTACTGAACAGAAGTGTTTTCCAGGTTGTAACAGCACAGAGACAGGAAGCCAGGAGATGGGTTGAAGGTCTTGGAAAAGGGGCCTGTGGCTGTGATTAAAAATACTTGTGGAGAAATAGCGAGATATTGGCACTTGGTGCTCACAGGCTCTCCTAAACCCAGTTAACTTCCCAAATCTGGGTGAGACGTGCAGTTTGACTAATGCCAGTCATAGAGGTGTTTTTTCTGGCTGCAGGTTGCTCAGTGGTAACTCACCTGTGTGTTACTTCCCCCAGCAGTTCATCCTCTGGAAGTTCACCTGGCAGTAAAGGAAGAGAAGATTACATTGTAGTTTCTGCAGATTGTCAAAGGATGGGCAAGTGCTTGTGGTTGTCACAGAGCAGCTGATGTTTAACTTCTGCCCCACTGTGCCTTCAGGAATCTGATATTGTCCTTGCTTCCCAGTCTAAGCATTTTACCTGTTCATAGACTTGGAAGTGCAGTAAGAGCTACTGGGAGGACTCAGCTTCTTAATGCCACTTTAGTTGGTTGCTTTGTTCACAGCCTTCAAAGTCTGATTAATTAAGGCTACTGAGTAACTTTTTGCTAGAAGTCTATCAAGAGCCTGTAGTTAGATCTTGCATTTAATTTGAGGTTTACTCTTAATGGGTTGTCTGACACCTTCCCATGTTTGCCCCAAGGATGTCAAATGCCACTACTGAGTTTTATCTTTGTTCTCTGCGCTGTTTATTGATGCTACAGGCTGGCCAGGAGAAGTTTACTTATTTTTAGTAGGATTTTTCCCTAATTTTGTTTGTGTTTTTGGGGTTTTTTTTAACCCAAGGTTAAACCCAAGGATTGAGTTTGGAGACTTGGCAGAGTCACTTAGCTTCTGCTAAGTGGCTACAAATTATGGATAACTGTCTGCATTTCATCAGTTACCCTTCTGTTCTAGTGAGGTTTTATACGGGATTATATTCAAATCTTCTTGACCATTAAGTGTATATATTAATATATATTTTAGTACTATATGAACATTCCCATTAGTAAACGAAATCTCAGCTGCTTGGTTCTGATTCTTGTTCTTATATTTACATCAGCTAAATTAACAATTACAGTAACTTAAACAAAAGCATCATCAGGTTGAATACCAGGAAGAAATTTGGAATGGAGATTTTTAGAAATATCCTTAATATATAACTATAAAATAATTATTTATAGTAATCATTTAACGAATAAACCTACTATTCTTTAATGGAGATATTTGATGCCCTTCAGTGGGATGGAAATGAATTTTCATGCACCACAAATGGCTGGTATCTGGTGGTCTTAAATTTTGTTCTAGTGTCAAAATACAGGCAGAAAAATTACTTCATGACTACAAAGAAAGCCTCTAATTTTGTGGGAGGAATTCCTTATTCTGAGTACATTCTTAGGTATTGTGCCTATTTTTCTGAAGTCAAATGAGTTAAGTAGTTCAGATTCTTGGACTCAAGGTGATGCAGTGTTGTTACATGTGTCACATCTTGCCTTCCTGGAATGTAATTATTTAACTGAACATTATCTCAAAATGACTGTTCATTTTTTTTCTTCCTTTCTCCGTCTTCAATCACAGGCTGAACCAGAAATCAGATGCTTTTCTCAGTGTTACAAGTCTCTTCTAGGTCTAGTAGAGTGGAGCTCGGCACCTGGAGGCCACACAGAGTCCATGAGAACAGTGTTTGGTGTATTTATGTGTTGTCATTGTAATTTTCACTAGTTACAATACTGTGGCTCTTCTGTGTCTGTAGAACAGCAGGAGTGAAATCTTACCTTTTAGTCAAAAGTGAATATTAAGATAATTATTAGTGCAGGATAAGTGATTCTTCTTGCTCTTTCTTAATGGTGACCAAGCATTTTAAAAATACTTTCCATAATTTAAAAAAATATATAAGCAAAAATGTTGTGAGGCAAGGGCAGTGTGTGTTCTCCCAAAGCCCTGTAATGACAGCAGGGAGGAATAGGAGAGTAATGGGAGTGGGCAGCACAGCAACTGCCCTGGAAAAGCCTTGGGGATCCAAACTGGAATTGCCGATTCCCGGCACACGAATGGAGTGACTCAGAGGTCACTGTGGTGCACGGGGTGAGACACAGCAGAGGGTGCTGTGCAAAGGCCTCCTGCACATCCCAGCTAATCAGTGCTAAAGCATCAGCAGAGATGGAGCGTTGCCCTAATGCAGCCTGGGCAAAGGCTGCCTCCGTCAGTGGGGGGAAGTCAAGTGGAATCTTTCAACTATGACCCCTTCACAGATATTTTAACCAAAAGTCAGCATATACAGATCTATACTTATGTCATCTCTTTCCATTTCAAGGTGCTTAGTTTGGAACAAATATGATGTCCCTGCACTCTCAGATCCATTTGATGTTAATTGAAGCTATAGATTTTCCCTGGCTGAAGGAAAGAAAAAAAAAACATAAGCCCTTAGGAATCCGAGGCAAATATGCGGAAATGTTTTTTTGTGTTTCATTTGTTGGGATTTTTTAATTATAAAAGCAGTAATAAAGTGTTTCACATGTAAAAAATATATATAAATATGCATATGCACTTTATGTAAGTTGTACAGATATGTATAAATACATGCACTTAATATACATGCAAATATATAAAAAATTAAAAACATCAGTTCTTCTACTTCAGTTAAATGTTAATAGAAGTTTGATGGATAAGAAGTCGACCGTGCATTAAAAAATGTAGATACTTGTAAATACAGTAAATGACCCTTGAGAAATTGGACTTGACTTACCTGAAGTCCGTCAGCACTTACAGCTCCAATGAGATATGAGAGAGTCAAGAAATAACAAAGTTGATGGTTATAAGAGAAATGGCAGGAATCAGTTTCCAGGTTCCTCAGTAGTTAAATCACACATCTGTGGGAATATATTAGGAATAGGGTGTGCAGTAGCTTGTAAACTAAAAACAACCACTTTACATAACAGTGTGAACATGTGAAGTGGGCACAGGATTACAGTGCTCATAGCTTCCTAATGCAAACAAACATGTGGTTCATCTCTGCTATAATCTCTCCCCCTTTCAAACCAGTGATTTCCACACTGGTCTCAAATCAGATGCACATTTATGATAAGTAGGGACACAACTACACAGAGTGTATGGTTTCGTTGAACTAGTGAAGTGTGTAACAAGGAACTTACCTGAGTTACCATTTGCTGTTCAGTCCCATGGTATTTCTGTGATGTGTGGAGTCAAAATCTGTTTGAGCTGTATAGCCTGTTCTTGGGGAACATGAAAAACACCAGTGTAGCAAAAGTGTTGATAGATGTTGTATATATTCATGGATAACATGCATTTACTCAGTTTTTGGGTCCAAGACCTATGTATAGACTATAGATCAAGTTGTCCTGTCTGTGGACATGTGCATATAAATAAATGAGAGTTTGCAAAGGAATGTGCACTTCCCAAACAATGAGGACAGTAGGGTGCTTAGCTGCCCCTGTTAGTGAGCAGTACAGCCTGGGAGCTGAGGACAGGACTTCCACTGGCATCTGCTCCTGGGCTGCCCTGGAATGCTCACAGGTTAGCTTTAGGAGCACGTTGTGGTGTGTGGCTTCCTCTGCAGGGAGTGCTCTTCATGTGTTCCAGGAGCACTTCCCAATGCAAATGCAAATCCAAGCACGGGGGGTGGGGACCATGGGCAGCTCTGCCTCGAGAGCTCGTGCCTGGTCTGAACTAAAATGTAGGCAGTGTACTGTGAGCAACTGTTAAATCTTGGTGTTGGCTGCCTTGCTGCTCCCACCTCTGCTGGCTCTCCAATGAGCTAAAAAACTGTAGAGTTTATTCAGTCACTGCCTTGCACATGGCACAGGGGCCTATCTGCAAACAGCAAGTGTATTTTTTTCTGTTCATGAGGCATAGAAAAGAAGTAACTGAGGTGCTGTTGAAGCCTGGGTTAAACTTTGCTTCCTCTGGGGTGTCAGGGCAGTGGGTCATGTGTCAGTGGATTTAGACTGTGCAGTGAGGCTGATGCACAGTAGTGAGGAAGAGCAAACAGTGACTGTTGGCTCTGTGCAGGACACCAGGGGCAGTGAGACAGAGCTGCCTCAGTTCAGCTGCAGAGACAGAGACCAGAGGATGTGTGACAAGAACAGTACTGCCAAAGGTCATGGCAGTAGAGGAGCTGTAAATACTTGGCTAGTGTGGAATCTTTGAAGTGCCTGATGGATGTATGTTATCTGTAGGTTATAGGGTTGCACTATCAAACCCACTGAACAGCTGGCCGCAGCAGAAAAGTTGGCTCGATTTCAAGTATTTCTTTATAAATATATATAACACAAATTATATCTGGACAAGGTATCTGATTGGTCACTAGACTAAAGTCAGAGTAATTTAGAATGGAAGGGACCTCTGGAAGTAATCTGGTCCCAGCTCCACCCAGGTCAGGGCTAAGCAGGCTCAGACCCTCTTCCTCAGTACAGCCAGGCAGTGTTTGTTAGTAAAAAAGGCTTTTTTCTTCAAATTTTATTTTTGCTTTCACTAAATAGTACATGACAGACTATACTGTTACACAGGGAGGAAATGCAGCAGAGCTATCTGAACTGATTTTGACTAGTTAAATAAAAATAATTCACAAAAAGACTGATCAAGACTAGGACTATTTCTATAAGGATGGTTTCAAATGGAGTAAAGTTTCCTAGTGTTACAGGCAGTCCAGGTTGGAGGCAGTTTTAGCCTAAAAACTGTAATGAAATTGCATCAAGACTACACCTGAGGTTACAGACCTGCTGGAGACACAAAGTAGTGAATATGTCATATCTAGTATTTTTGTTTCATTTATTAAACATTTTGGCTAAAACGGGTGTGTAGCCAAGACATGGGAACACTTAGGATGGATTTTTATTCCTTGCAAATAATATTTGAGCAAAGAATTCATTTTTTTAAACAAAATTTTTGCCAGGCATGATAAATGTTTCTATTTCCACTACAGTTCTTGAAGCTTTAGCTATTGGAAGAGAATCTGAAATAACATATATTCTAAAAATATGGTCGTAATAACTAGGAACAAACTTTTGGCTGCTGTTGTGAGCAAAGGCATTCAGCTTCCTGCCAACTGATGTGGAGAAGTGCATTAGGAACCACAGTCTTAGTCACGTATGATTGAGGTAACCAAGAACTGTAATTAATTCCTGGGCTTTAAAAATAGCTGCTAAGAGGAAGAAGTTTTATGAAAGGTCATTAAAGCAATATTCTCTTATATCTAATAACTGGAATTAAAGTAAAGGAGGTTTACCAGAAGCAAAGAACCTGATTCTAGCTAAGAAGACAAAATTTACTTTTAACAGGGATTAGTTTTATTTCTGAATTTGTTTTGACAGCTGGAAGTAGTAACCTATAAAGGCAGTGGAAATGTGTCCTGGACAGAATACACCCTTTTCTGCACGTTCAAAAAATAATTTAGTGGAGCAAAGAGATCTTTTTTGAATTTGCCAAACCCCCAACCCGCTGTATAACTCTTCAAATGCTGAAATACATATTTTATAGCTACAACTGAAAAGGCTCAAGGAATCTGCTGTGGCTGCAGGAGGAACAGAGCAGGCAGAGATGCTCTGGGTCCTGACTGTGTCCTGGGCCTCCTTTCAGCAGAGCAGTGGCAGAGCAGGAGGAGGGGCAGAGAATTGCTTTCTCTTACTGTTCTGCTGTCTCTATCAGGAGAGAAATCTTTGATATTGAAACTTGGCACTCTTTCCTCTTTTTTTTTTTTTATTTTTGCATTTTATTGGGGAGTAACTTTACCTACCAGCTTCTGAAGGGAATTTTCCTTCATCCTTTTGAAAGGCGGATTGGTTTGGTTTTCTCCTTGCTCTGTGCTTTTCTGAGGACTGGCATCCAAGTCCTGCAGATTACTAGGTGAGCTTCAGGTGTTGTGTATTGACAAATGCAAGTGCAGGAGTATAAATTTCTGTTGTCAATAGAATAGATTGATTATTTTTTTTAAGTGGAATTTCTATTGAGACAACAGCATAAACCCAAAATAGGAGAGCAATGGTTAACTTAGCATTACTGAAGAGAGAAGATTTTGCAAATAGATCATGAACTTGAAGGGATGTAGTCATCTTTTTATCTGTCTGTAAGTATACACTTCTATGTATCATTTTTAAAGGAAAGAATAGCAGTTGAGAATGCTGAATGAACAGGGAGCTGGTGACTCAGTTGGCCAGAGACATTTTGAAGCAATGCCTTCAGTAAGAGAGTATGGCTGATCTGCAAGGTTTGCATGAGTACACTGTACATGCAGACAAGCTTTTCTGAGTGTCTGTAACTTCACCCCTTCCCCAGCGTATCTTTAATTCATTTTTTGAGTGTTGCTGCAGTTTATCTTGAATACTGTAAATGGGACTGTTGGCTAGAGGTCTTATCTAGTGTAAAGATTAATTTTTAATTGGTTATTGTTAGTATTGAAATTTTTTGTTATGATACCTATTTCAAAGTGCCTCATTGCTCATTCAAAAGGCCTCATCTTTATTAATTTAGATATGTCTCCCTTTTATATCCCTATGAGTGTCTGTATCCTGTATACCTATATAATATTATATAGTGTAATGCTTTTTTTTGAAGAATTTGTAATGGATTTACAGTTATTTGTAATATCTGTGAGTTTGAACTTCTGTTAAAAAAGAAATGTATTTACCCAGGCAGAGACTTGAAGCAAGAAGGTGCTCTGGCTTGGCTCTGGTCCTGGCTGGCTCGTTAGCCCTGTGTCCTCATTAGAGCTTTGCAGAGAAATGCAGAGCCCAGCTAAAGAGCTGTGCTTTTCTGTGGGGGTGAGTTGGCTCTGGGGAACACCCTCCCAGCAGGGCAGCCTGGCTGCCAGAGGCTCCTGCTGCCAGGGAATTCCGAGGGTGCTGCTGTGGGAGCAGCCCTGTCCCTCTGCACTCACCTCCCCGCGCAGGTGGCTCTTGCCCCTTGTCCCCATCAGGGCCGTGTTTGTGCCTGTGACTGCAGCTCTCCAGCTTCCCAAAACCTCACATGTATTCTCCATGGAAGCAAGCACATTTACTCCCTGTGGAATAAGGCCATAGCTCTTTCAATACTTATAAGCAACAAATTAGTGGATTTGATCACTATATTCAAATTACGATCCTTGCTGGTTTTAACCTTGGACTGCTTTGTATGCAAAGTACTGTTCGACTCGGAAATGTGTCCTTGTATGAAAGTGGCAAAAACATCAAGAATGCTTTTGCTGAAAACATCGAAATTGCAGTTCATTTTGGTGTTTGTCTGACTTAACAGTGTAGAATTACCTGAGGATTAATTGTTTTGTGATGCTCTTGGTCAAATGGTATGACAGTGTGTAAGTCAGAGGCTGTTTTTGTGGGCTTCAAGAATTCATCAGGAAGGGCAAGCTGTGCATGATGAACATACATGTTTTTTCATTATGATTTTCTTCTGGCATTGCAGGCTAACAGGCTCCTAAAGTAAAAAAAGTAAAGCACTGATACCTTTGCTTTTTTAGCTCCCAAATTGTTTTATTTTCTTTTTCATGCAAAAAAAATTACAATTCTTCACACCACCTCTTAATGAGTCGTAATACGTGTGTGGCAGTCTCTACCCAAGTGTAACATTGTACACAAGTAAGGAATTGAAAATGTGAGTTTCATCTATGGATTACTTGCTGCATGGGAATGGGAAAATTAGGAGTCTTTTGCCATAGTACTGCACCCCTGGACTTGCAAACTGCAGTTCTCCAGTTCAGATTGGATTCTTTTTCGATCTCCAACCTCCTCTACATGTGCTGTGTATTTACTCCTTTTTCCCCCCCCAATCTCTGACTGAATATAATTTCTCAGGTGCTCTTTCTCTTTAGGCTGTTCAGTGTGTTGCAGATGTAAACAGTTTGAACTATGGAGGGAGGTAAGTGACTGTATAACAAACTGGGAGCAAGCTGATGGTTAAATTTGTAATTTTGTATCCTGAGGCTTTGCTATTAGAAATTGGGCTGGTTTTACTTTTTGTTTTAGTGTAAGGTATTTCAGCGTTCATCACATTGCACGTTTGTTTTTTCTACAGAGGTCTAATCTCTTAAACCTGTAGATGTTCAAACAAAATATTTTAAAAGTATCAATTTAAAAGAGAAACCTGGGACTTTTGAATACTTAATACTGAATGTGCCACTTATGAACTGTGCCTTCTTTTGGGCTGCTTTGCCAATGAATGCCCTCATGGCGATGGTTAAGAAAATACAGTCCCGTGGTCTGAACCAAATGTTCAAATTATTTCACGTTTTCATCAACTTCTTGGATACAATTTTCCTTTTTTTTAATTTTTTTTAAAGGTCATTGAAATTATTAAGTAAACTGAATTACTCATACTCACCTTGTTCAGTATTTTTTTTAAGTTCTGTTTATTTCTCAGGCATTGTATGGCATTGACGAATTCTTTGTTCAGTTTAAAGGAATGAGTTTCAGATCCTTTGGGGAAGGTAATTGGTCACAGTCCCAAGCAAGCTGAGTTTCTGGTGGCAGAGAAGAGAAGGGGGAAAGGGAAATAAAGACGTTGCATTATAAAATCTGCTGAGTATTTTTCATACATATTTCACCAACTATGAGTAAGATCTGTTGCTAATTTAAAAATAATAGAACATAAGACCAGAGTGTATGAAGTTATAGTGAGTGCTGAAGGAAAAGAAGTTTTTAAGCTTGACATAATTTCCTATTCATTCTTTCACTTACCTTACAATAGGGAGATGAGGAAATGGTATATATTACTTCCCTGAGCCAGAAGATGCTTAAAAAATGTCAAAAGGAGGGAACTTTTGCTTCCATTATGGGTAGTGTTCGGCTCCTCTTGTTTTTTACTAGTAATAAGCTGTTTATGGAAGAATATTTTTCTTTTAGCTCTTTTATATGCTTTAGTGTTAGTGGTTTGGGGTCTAAAATTGGTTTCTGGAGAACTCATAGTTACACAAATTCTGTTTCCTTGTCATTCAGATATCTAACTGTAGGGAAAGCAAATCCTGCTTTTTATTAGGCACTTACAGTCCCATGGATTACATGGAGGGAAAACTGTAACACGAAGATCCCTTCTGTGAAAAATTTGGATGTTTGGGTTTTCATGAAGCATTTGTAGAAGCGGGTTGCAAAGTTGTGTAGCATGTGTTGATTCCAATTTACAGCTGACATTCAGTTTCTAAATCGTTCTTCGCATATATCGGGAATTGATCTCTATGTGTGTCTGGGGGGGAATCCGGAGTATTTTTCAAGTGCAAAGGAGATAGAGCTGGGTATTGAGTTCTTTTACAAAGTGAATTGTCAGTATTTGACTTAGTCGATGTAAAGATATTTTTTCAGTTTAATAGTTGTGGCAATTTTTGTGAGTGAGGAGCAGTAACAGGATGAGAATCTGGTTTCTAGGTGTGCTGTTGTCTTGGTGCTGCTAATTAGATGTGACATTGAGCTGCTGTTTCACTGCCTGCCAACAACTTGTGCCCTATAACCATAAATAAATTGATTTGATGTGATGTGTTCAACAAAATAACCAGAAATAGATGTATGGTCATGGAAATCTTTACTGGTTATATAGTTTGTGTGTTTATATTGCAGTGTTTTGTCCAGAATTTAATTGAAAACAACTCAGTGTGGTTTGGCTGCTTTTCTAGGTACAGAAAGATTATTACATACAAAACCTTGGCCTTCTTGCAGCAATTATTTGGAATAAGCTGGATATAAATCCTCATCTCTTCTGGCCTTGGCAGCTTAGAATTTCAGAAGAAAAGTGGTGGTCTGGTTTTCTCGGGCAGAGGCTGGGGTGGGGGTTGTATGCCACAGGAACTTCATTTTGATACAGATGGGTCTTCTATTTAATCTCTGAAGAGCTGTTATGATCATGAATCATTTTACTCCATCTGCTTTAGTTCCTTTGGGTTTAGCTAGTTCAGTGGGAACGTGGGACTCCGAGCACTCACTGGGTCACACAGGGTATTGTTCAGGCTTGTGCTTTTCTTTAATAGCCATCTAGCCATTAATATTGATGAGAAATGTGCCAGTTGCCAGGAAGAGAGTGTGTTTGTGCAGTGCAGAAATAACAAACTGTTCACTTAAGTTCTGTGATATTTCCAGTTGTATAATTCCATTGGTTCTAGGTACATCTGAAGTCCCTGTTGCTTTGACTGTTATTAATAAGAGTGTAATCGGTGTTACCTGCAAGGGTAATGGTTTGTAAGTGTGGGGTTTATGTGTTTTTTGCACAGTGCTGTGTAAGTAACTGTTTGATGATGTTGCATCTCTAATGTGGAATCCCTGCGGGATCTCCTCAGTGTTGGTAGGAAGCACAGTCTGATGATGGTGCTGGAGCTGAGGGGGCTGCAGGGCTGGGGCAGCAGGAGGAGCAGGCTTTGCCTGCTGCCTTGGCCTTCCCTGGCATTGCTGCTGCTCCCTGGCCCTGCCTCTTCCAGCACCAAGCAGAGCTGCAGCAGGGATTCTGCTCCCATCCCACAGCCAGGGGCTTGCTGAAGAATCCCAGGCAGGGAGTATGAGAAATAAAAATACGGGGTTTTTATCTAAATAGGCGTCTCGTGGAGTTGTAAGATATGCAAGTTCCAAGACCTGAACTTGGGTAGCAGGGTCTCTTTCGTCGGGATAAGGGAAATGAGAAAATTCTTAAAAATTCAATCTTTTAGGACCATTTTGTACACGAGGTTCTTCTTCTCTTTGGGCTAAGAACAAATGAAGATCTATCACCTTTGACAGGGGATGACTTGCAGCCAATTGGGATAAAGAGAAAGCCCCTTTTCAGAGAGAAGACACCTTTTTAGGTAAAAATGAATACATCAAAACTTATCTGAAAGGGGTGGGATTTTGTGAAGCTATAAAATGTATGGAATTTAAACCAAAGGGGTCTTTTTCCTCGGAAACTCTGTGTGAGAAAGACTCAAGCGTTGAATAAATTCTTCCCTGTGTCTTTGCTCCCTAAGTTTGTTGCCGTCTTTCTGAATTTAAAGAGAGGGATATTTCCCCCAGGAGTGTTTGTGCAGCTCCTGCTGTGCATCGTGCTTCCGGTGTAGCTCTGCAATTAGCATTGCCCTTGTTCTGAAGAAAACACTTCTGCTCCAGAATAAAACCAGCCTCTAAGTAATGCACTTGTTCTTTCCACCAGCACTTTTCCATCAGAAATGTAACTTCTAAGCCCTTGAAAATCTGACTTTTAAGCCCGTTAACGAGATCTGTTACTTCTTTAATGCATATAAATTATGCTTTATATCTTATTTCCATGGAGACTAGCATCTGTGATGCATATTACTGTAACTCCAGCAGAGAATAACTTTTCATATTTTTAGTTTTGGTGGCAGTATCCATGTCAGTATTCAGGTGGTTAATGCTGCTGGGTCTGATAGTCCAAATTGCCAGGCAGTTTCTCTGTGTGCAGAAAACTCTTCACCGTGTATATTATTTCCACTATAAAGAACTTTTACCTGATAGTCCAGTACTTTGAGTTTATTGCATGAGGATTTATAGTAGCTGTTTTATCACTGTTGAATAGATACTTTCAAGATACATGTAAGTAATTACTAACTGTTTTAGGGGGTTTGCTTTTAATGTATACACTTGAATGTTTCTTAGTTTTTTTGCTTCCATCTCAGAGATGAACAAAACCCTGCACTGACCTCTCTCTCATGTGCACAAACTCATAGGTTCTCATTGATTTCTCTTATCTATAAGTTGCAATGCAGTGATTCATAACAAATTTATACAGAGAAAATCATGAACTAGGTGCATTTATTTATTGGTTTGATGTCACACATGATATTACTCATGAACTTAATATCACTAACCTTATTTCAGTATTTGCCATTAGCCTACCTGATTTTTGCACAAACTATATGATGACTGAGTCATGCTTAAGCAATATTGGATGAAGCCTTTTTCCTATCAAAGACATAAATGGTGATATAAGATTAGGGGGGAAAAAAATCAATCTTTTCCATTTTTTCAGGGCCAAAGGAAATCATCACAGTTGGGTTTAATAAAGGCTAAAAGGATGTCAGTGAGTAAGAGCACTTAAAGAAGAGCTACGTTGGTGTTTGTACTAAATTGCTCTGCAAAGAAGAGCTCCACGGAAAACTGAAGGCCTGCATTTTCCCTGCTTTTGACACTTCAAAGTTAAATGCAGGTTTTCTGCTGCCTTGTTTGTCTTTAACTCCTCCATTCACCTCCTGTAATTACTCTAAGAATGCCTCAGCAATTCATGGTAATTGCTAAACAGTTTGCTTTTTGCATGTCTTTTAACCTGGTTCACCATTGGGGGAAGGTGGAAGGTACGATTTTTAGTGATAGCTCAGTCAAAGAGTACTGGGCAAAATAAGGGATAGCTCCTTATTCTGGTCAGTAACGAGCCTCTGCTGGATTTTGCTGATGTCAAACGTTCTCAGTGCTCATCAGGCAGACATGCAGATGTTTAATTTCCCTACGATGAATTGTCACATTTATTTTCAGACAAATAGCTCATGATGGTGAAGTTAGACATGTGCATAACATTTGCAGTATTGTGGCCTTAGTGAATTACTGCTTTAAATAGGATCTTGGTCCAATATGTAACTCACTTCAGAATGAAATTACCATCATATTTTTTAAATTGTATTTTTTGTTTTTGCAAAATATCATGTAGAATAGAAAATAATGAGGCCCACTAGCTTGCTTTAGAAGATGACTAATAAGAAAATATCAAGATATTTATCCATAAATGTCCTTCTTCCTAAAAGTGAAACAAAGCAAACATGAAAAATGCAGCGTTTGTCTGAGATAGCTGTGTCTCCCCGTGCACAGACCACAATTCACGTGGCTGGAAAGATTAACAGCAAAAGGTCCAACGTGCCACTTCTGTTTTTTCACTGTTTTAGGGTCATTAAAAGTCTGTTTTTCCTAATGGTCCACGAAAAGCTGGTGACTATTCCAGACCTTTGTAGGAAAGCAGAGGTAGAGTCCATCGAGCCTGATGTGTCTTTCTGTGACACATTTGCTGTACAGACTTTTTCATTAATAATGCTGTTTGATTTTTAAATAGTGTGTGCCACACTTATTTTTTCAATTAATTTTTAATTAATTTTTAAATTTTAATTAATTGAAGTGGCTGAAATATGATTTACCCATTAATGGGGAATTCTGTCTCTTAAACAGTGCTGCCGGTATAGCTTGGAGAAAATCCTGTGTTGTGCTAAAGATACTTTAAATGGGTAAGACAAGATTAAAACCAGTGGAGAATAGTAAAAATCTGAGACGCTCTCAAAGCAGCTGAAGGCAGGTCCACGCTGCAGCCCTGCACTTTAATATTAATATACCTGAAATAATTGGGCTCTACAAACTTGCCTGTACTAAGATTTAGTGCTGCTTCAACATCAGACTCAGAGTGGGCTCACTCATTCTGTGCTGACTAATTTGCCATCAGAACACAGACCAGGTTTAAAGCCAGCACATACATTTTGACATTTAGTCACCAGAGAGAGTAAGAACCAATTACCTACTGGCCACTTCCAGATGCCAGTAAATGTAAGGAATCTTTTGAAGGCAAAGGTGTTCCATGTGTGTGTTTGGGGGGGGTTATTGGTTGGTTGCCTTTGGGTTTTATTGCTTTTAGTGAAGGGGAGAAGAAATGGGAAAGCGTAGGTCATGTACATCATCTGCTGAGTGGGAGAACAGTAACCACAATTCAAAAAAAAAAAAAAATCATCTTCTGGAGCTGAGGCTTTTTTTTGACTTAAAAAATGTCTTTAAAAGGTCCAGTGCTATTAGTTAGTTCCTAACTTTTCTCTCAGTGCTTTATTTTCTAATGTTTGAGCTCAAACAGTTCCTTTGGAAATGGCTGTAACTCCTCTGCCAGCAGTGGCCAGAGCTCCCTGGAGCATTCCAGGGCTGACACACAAAGCTTACAGAGATCCTTGTGATGGGGGATGAACACCTGAGGGAATTCTTAGCGTTAGAAATGGGTAATTTTATAAAATTCCTTCCGTGGAAACACAAAGAGCCCACTAGCTAGTGATTTTAGTGTCCACCCAGTGACACTCAAACAGACACAAAGGTGTACCAGTCCCAAAAAGCTGTGTACAGTGGGAATGGCTGCAGTGGCACCAGTGCCTGATCTGCCAGGTACTAATTGCATTTCAGTGGGTTATGTGTGCTCCAGCCTGCACACAATTCCAGCTGGGAGCATACAGAATGAAGAGATGTCTTAAAAATGGGGGAATTGCAAAACTGGCAATATTGAATTAAAAGAAACAAGCTGAAGAACTTATTTTCTGAATCTGCAAATATTTGTACTAGAAAAATTATGTAAGTGATCAGTCTCAAGATGATTTTAAGTGTGTGCTGATTCCTTTGCTTTGTTGATGAAAACGATTTTCAAGACAGAATGGGGAGTTCAGAGGCTTTGGTGTGAGAGGTGAGCAGTGTGAAAGGTTGACTTTTTTAGTGGATGACAGATTGGGCAAGTGAACGTCTGCTCAGCCCAGCTGTGAGTACAGAGACACCCTCGAGAGTCGTGGGGCTTTGGTGCAGAGTAAGAGCTGCAGTGCAGGAAAGCAGAATGCAATTGCTTAAAACTCTCTAAAATTCGAAGGCTCAGCCTGGTCCAGAACCCCCCTGCAAACACTTCAGTGAGCATGGGGTAGAGGTGAGGGGTGGTTTAACCATCAAAGTGGCACAGAACAGATTAAGAAACTGTGGTTAATGCGCCTAAATAATTCCCTAATACACCTGTGGAAACAGAAGACTGCTAAAACTTTCATATTTTTATATTCGCTCAGTCCTGGTTTTATTGGTGGTATCCACTTATGGGGAAAGCCCATTGTAGAGTTATTAGCTTTTTCAAATTTATTTTGGTTTTGCATTTTAAGTTTTTAATGATATTATCAAATTTCTTCTTTCAGGCAAAACAGGCAGAAGAATGTCTATTTGGTAGTTGCTTAGTTGTGACTGTAAAATGAATTGTGCAAGAATAATAATTTGGATTGCTGTTCAACAATTTTTTTATAAGCAGATATTTTTCTTTTAATTTCTTACTGAAAGTTTTATGTTTTATTCATATATTTAAATGTGTTTATAAATTAAGTAATTTTGGGAAAAAAAATCACACACCTCCCTCCACTCCCCATTCGAGTATATCTAGAACAAATACATGTTCATTCAACATATTTGTCTAATATATTTTGTCAAGATATTAAACAACATGTTTGTTGAAATTAACTGGATCAATGTAAACCTGGGAATGGGGTAAAAATACATTAAAGTTTCCAGTGGAATCTGATATTAAAGGTGGATGTTTCTTTGGTATGGAGGAAACATCACATAAAAAGAAAGAGTATATTAGTTATTGTAGAAATCTTGATGCAAATTTTAGAATAGAAACAACATTAGACTTAAGATTTAGTTTCAGTTATGGAAACAATAAAAGTCAGATTTTTATTCAAGCAGTCTTTTGTTAATTATTTGAGAAAAGTATTCCACAAATCAGTAAACTAATTTCCAAGTTTGTAAATGTGTTTCCTAGTATACGTTGGTTTCTTAAAATATGGTATTACTTCTAGGTGTGATGTATACTGATGATTTAAGTAGCCAGTGTATTATCTTTTGCATTACATTACCCTCAGCCTTTTTCTTATGAGTAATTTGTAATTAATGCCTAGTTCTAGTGGGGAGAAAATAAATATTTTAAAAAATCAGTTTTCAAGGTACAGTTAATTTGATTACAGAGCTTATGTCCTTTTCACTGTTTGTCATGCTGTATAATCTAGTTATTCTGTAAATATTAGTGTGGCTTTTGATTTTGTTTAAATCTTCTGTCAGCATGTTTTCCCATTCCTGAAGCTGCTGAAGGAAATGCAAGGTTGAGGAGATGAGGCACATGTCCAAGGCAGCCACTTCTCAGGTTTGTTCTTGGCAGGTCTCTGGCTGGTTTTTTGGTATATTTGAGTGCAGCCTGCCCAGGGAGGAGCTGGGGAATCCCAGCCTATGGAAGGAGTTTGTGAGCAGGGATGTTCCTGATCTCAGTGCAGCTGTGAGTGCCCCTGGGTATCAATGCACACACCTGAGAGTGAACAGTTTGTGATGCACAACCAGCCCAGACCTCCCTGACTGCCCGGCTGCCGGAGCAGCCCGGGAACAAGGGCGGCTCTGGAGTGCACAGGAAACTTGCTTCTCTTGCTGGTGTTGGGACATTTCCGTGTGCCTGGGAAATGAAAGTGTGTCAGCACGGGTTCCTTACTCAGGTTTACACCAGACACTTCCCGGGCAAGGTGGTTTTCTCCACTGTTTCCACAGAACACGGCAGGGGTTGTTCTGCCCCAAGGACAGGAGGGCTGGAGAAGAGTTTGGAAAAGGTTTGTGCTACTCTGGCACTGTATTTTTGGGCTTCAGGGCTGTGTCACAAGGTGAAGGAAAACATCTGCGTAGATTGAAATACTCTCAAAACATTTTTAAAAATTCCTTTTTTTTTTCTCTTAGTGTCTGGTGTTACTAAGGAGCATATCATGAATTTGGCAATACCTGTTTCCTTTCACTGTCTCCTCTGGCCTGTGCAAATAATCTAGCAATCACTTTGCTGTGCAACTCATATATAATGACTGCATTCAATAATAGGATTGAAAAAAGCAATAATGTTAAAGTCCATATTTTAAAGATATATGCCAAAAACCTTTTTTCAATAATACAAATATCTGGGTCTTCAGAACAGAATAAACTGCTTCCCAATTTTGCACTTTAATGTTTTGGGTGTTTTGACATGAAATATTCCTTCCTTTCCTCTCAGCTCGCAGGGTTGTCTGGGACAATGTAATACTTTACAGATAGATTCATAGTCATTATCTCTTCTTTTTCCTCCAAACACACTAGACTGTACCTTGCGAGAATACCAAAGTGCACTTTGGCAACTCAGATAGTTTGGATTAAAAATTAAAACCCAGATTGTTATCTATAGTACAGCACTGACATGGATTCAGTTCAGTTTTTGATACATACAGGATGTTACATGCCCTGATAGGGAATACGAAGTATTTGGAAAAACATCATTCTTTTAGTTGGTGTAAAGTCAATAAAATAAGATTTCTTATTTGTGCTCTGGTGATCAAGCTTTTCTTAGCATTTATTGAAAAGAATGTGACATGCTTACTAGATTCTAATAAAGATTTACAGTGTTAATGATTACAGATAGTTAAGCAAATATGGAATACTATTTACACAGTAAAATTAAACTGGAAAAAAAAAAAATCCTTTTTAGTCCCTGAAAATAACCAGTTTGGTTTTTAAGAAAAAGTTTTATGCTCTAGTTATCTTGCAGTGGCTTAATTTTGTGACTTTCTACTTTTGTATGCATCCAAGAGTTTTGAAAGTTTAGCTGAACGATGTTGCACTCTTAGTAAGAGGTTGTTATATGTACTTTTCTAGATGTTGCAATCTCCATATTCATTAATGGACATTATTTATTATGTCTTAGAAATGCTGAGTGGGAGTTCTGTATCTAATGTTAATTTACGTTCCAGTGATGAGAATACAGTATTACTGGTGACATTCTTACCTCTGTATTCAAAAACAATCTAACTTCATATTTACAGTTTTGGAAGCAATTAGTAAATGAGATGGCATCACATTTGTCTGTTGCCTATAAAAGGGATGTTTCTTTATCATCCCATTGTATTTGCCAATTATTTCAGACT
This sequence comes from Pipra filicauda, assembly GCF_003945595.2. NCBI lineage: Eukaryota > Metazoa > Chordata > Aves > Passeriformes > Pipridae > Pipra > Pipra filicauda. The sequence continues at coordinate 105,088 of NW_024104687.1, read as the reverse complement.
GATAATTTAGTGAAGCATTTGAAGATGAAAACTGCATCATGTTTTGACACTCCTGTAAATATTTGGCCATTTCAATGGTATTAGCAGGCTATAAACTTCTGAACAGGCACTGCGGAGCTCTGGACTCTGGTCTGAGTATGTTTAAAAAGGTTTGGAAAAATTATTTTTCACTGCCATTCGACTGCTGGGCTTTCAGGAGGACAAGGCTGGGGTGAGGAAGGGCTGTGAGACACAACAGAATTTTCTGCTGCACTGTGTTTGCGGAGCACACGTCCAGTATTGAACTGAGAGCAGCGCTGGGTTTTGCTCTGCAGTGGCTCAGACTCTGATGCACAGAAATGAACCAGAGCCTGTCCTGGGAAATCGATGCTTATAGACTTTGTCCTGGAAAAGTTGGGCAGTCACAGCTCCACATCAAAATGTTTTATTAATTTTAAAGTGAATGGACATTTTGTATCCTCTTCTCTTGTTGTTGGAGGGTTTTTTTAAAATAATAAATGATCTTCCTTTTTTTTTCCCCCCAGGATAGTCATTCCTGTTTTGTTACATCTTAATCTCAACAAGTATTTAATCAATTTTCAGAAGGCTGCTTAACTTTCTAAAAAATGGTACATTTTCTAAAGTTCTGTGACACGGTTTAGCTCTGACTCTTCCAGTATAAATAGTTTGAATGTGTGCCTGTTGCTGACAAGGAAGTAGAAAATATCTGCTTTGTCTTGCTCTCCTTACTAAAATAACTACTAAGGTTTTCAGGAACTAGTAAAACAGAGCTATTAATTAGGTCAAATTAAAATAAGCTTGCTTTAATATGGTATAGCTAATTGGTTAGTTTTTCTCCCTTGCAGCGAGCTTCCTTGATAATAAATGTCCTTTCATTACCCACAATTTTCTTCTGACCTTCCAGTACATCTTTGGCTCTTCACATTTATTATCAAGTCTTAAATTGAGGGGGAGGCAGAAAGGCATAAAGTAGCTGTGCTGGGTTTATGAAGGTGCTTGGGTTTGTGAGTGTACTTGTTGAGGAGGACAGTGTTTGAGAGCTTGGAACAGCCTCTACCTGCCTTGCAGCCAGCCTGAGATAGTGGTATTACTTGCATTTGCCAGAAAGAAAAATCAAGGAAAATATTCATCTGGTTTGGGTTGATAAATAAAACCAGTTTACTTCGTGAGAAAGCTTGTGACTGTGCCAAAGTTAATAAAAAGTTGAGATGAACTTTGCTCGTTATGTTCAAAGGCATCTCCTTCCAAAAAACAGCTTTCCATCAGATACTGCTGAAATATTGGAAGTCTCCTTGCCATCAGTGAGTCATCCCTGTTGTAATCTGTGCTCTGTGTCCCTGCATGGGAGCCAAATGTTCCGAGATACCTTCGGAGCTCTGGTCCCAGCTGGCCCTCAGTTCTTTCATGTGGTCTCTTCCTGGGGGAGGAGGGGAGAGTGAAACGCTGGGGATCACCTCGGGGGGTTCCAGTCCTTTGCAGTAGGGAATATTTTCACTGTTAGATCATCCACTGTGGAGTTGTGCTCAAAGAAGTCCTTGGATTCAAAGGACACTCAGGAGGATGAGAATCTGTACTGACAAACTCTCTAAGAGCTTGTGGGAACATTTTTTTCCTTTTTACTGTCCAATGCTGCCCTTTCTCCATATCTGCTCATCATGCATTTTGCCATGACTGCAAGTACTAACAGTGGTTAGAAGCCACTGCCTCCTTTGTTCAGAACACTTTATGTTGCAGTACCAGCTCTCATTTGCCTTCTGACCTTCACTTCTCTGAGGCTTGTGGCTTTCTGAGGGAATCCTACCACTCTGTGCCTCTCCTTGAGTGGAGGAGAATATCCCCAGCTGTAAAAGAGAGCAGCAGAGTGGCGTGGGGTAACTCCTGTGGCAGTGTCACAGTGGCCAGGGTCCTTCAGTAGTTGGATGTTTTTCTGCTCTGCTCAAAGACTTTTGGGCAAGAGTTCTCTCATGTTGCAACCAAACTTGGAGCAATGTCTCTTCTGCAGTGATGCCAAACCAACAGGCTGTGTGTCCTGATGGGCCAACACTCTAAACATGCTGTCTTACTAATGAGCTCCAGTTCTGGGCATTGAGATCCACAATGTGACATTTCGGACAAAACTATGTATCATCATAACAGATTAATCCCTAAAGGAGTGTAATTAAATGGCCAGAACAGCATAGTGTGAAGAGGGTCCTGGGGTTTTGTTTTGGGGTTTTTTCCCTTCACCGTGGTGCCTAAGCATCCATTTCTTTTCTGAAGTTCTCTCTCTAAACAGCTTTCTACTTCAGTGGACTAACAAAAATTAGGGGGGAGAATGGTTATAATTTGCTTTTTAGCCCTTAGTAATTTTCATGTTTGTCAGTGTTCCTTAAGTGAGAGTTTACTTTCTGATCTTCATTATGGTGGTTTCTTCTCAATTCAAACACAAGGATTGGGAAATATTTTTTCAAGCTTAATCACTTAGAGCAAGACTTACAAAGGAACCATCATAGGAAAACTGAGATTTGAGTACTTGGACTCTGAGCAAAGCTCAGAAATTATGGTTTCCTCTTTGTTTGATAACTTTGCACAGCTATATTCTTGTGATTTTTGGATGTTGTTTTTGTTGTAGGTTTGCGTGCTGCCACAGCAAATTCATGTCATTTGTGGTTTTGACAGTTAAAATATTCAGCTAGTATTGTTTGAAATTGTAGTAATTCTTCATGTTGTTTCCATACAACACATGCAACATTTGTGAATTGCTAGCTTAAAGCTATATTGTATATAAATAAAGCAGAAGAGCAATTATTTTTTTTAATTTCTGTCTTCTTTCAGAGACATCCTTTTTCTTTGTTTCTTAACATTTAAGAGTCTGTTATTTAAGTTCTTTAAAATTTAATTATGCAGCAGAGTTTTTGGTGTAGATGGGATTGACATTAAAACAAGCAAACAAACAAAAACCCACCCCAAAACCCTACCACAGTTGTTTCTGTAGGCAACTATTTACTTCTTTGCATTCTAGAAAAGCCTTGAATCTGGGAACTGCAATTAAGCTCATATTGGTCTTGTTATTCTGACATACATTACTGGGTATTCACAATAGAAGTTTGAGAAAAAAGACTAGGTGACTGTGGGAAATGCAGAAAATTAGTGACAAAGCTTAGAAAGTTAATGTAAATCTGCTTTTTCAGACTCAATGCTGTTAAGTAAACTGCTGAGGAGCATAACATTTTTATTTATAAAAAGACTGAACAACAATTAGCAAAAAAATAAGATATGGTGCTTTTAAGATGATAGGAAAGGAGTGAAAGCCACGCAGCCAAGGGGAGAGCCATGTACTGACATTAAGGAATCCACTTTATCTGTGGAAAAGCCATTGTACAAAAGTAAGTAAATGAACACATCCTCCAAAGAGCAGGATCAGCTCCAGGCAGTTCAAACATCCACCACTGAACAGCCCCAGAGTAAATGCAGAGGGACAGAGAGGGCTGTCTACCTGAACTCACTAAATTGAAACCAAATATAAACTTTCCTATGGAGGCTTTCTACAGTGTCTGTCTTTCTGTTCTTGGGAATCAAAAAGGCAAATTAAATTTCTGTCCTTGAAGCTGAAACATATGAGTTCCCCTTTCAAACAGAGTAAATGTTGATGGAACGATAGTAGACAGTCATTTGAAACAGTCCAGAAGGAATGTGCTTTAGGGGGAAAAAAAGGATATTGTTGAATTCATTAAGGACTGTTTTTATTAAGAAAAAAGTTACCAAAGATCTCAGACACTGAGGTCTGTAAACAATTGACCACTACTAAGATCCGTGCAGGAGTGTGGTATGAAACTACTACAGACATTGCACCTCAGTCTGCTCTTTCTTAACAATAAGGTATTTGAGATTATGGAGTTGAAATTGTGTTTATCTTGCAATATAAGCGAGGAAGGGGTCTGCAGGAAAGGGTTTGAGACTTTGAAGACGTTTCTTAGGCTATTGCTAATTGAGATTTATTTTAAATATGCTTTAGCAATGTGTAAGTACATAATAGTTTTTCTCACTCCAAACACCTTCATGTAGACTACTGAAGAGCTGCTCATAGTACTAGGTTTTATAACACAAAGGTGATATTCAAAATGATACCTAGATTGATGGTACAGTCCTCCTTCTAATAAAACTTCTTCCCAATGAAGTGTACAATGTAGCTGTGTTTAGTTGAAGCTTTTTTAGACTGGGGCTTTTTGTGAAGATCTCCAAAGGTGCAAACTTAATGGACAGACAGTTAATCTATTAGGTAAAAATCTGCTTAATGAAGTCAATGCGTGTCCTCATGTATTTTATTTTTAATAGTAATTTGCTTTTAATAACAGCAGTTATATAATTTTATTTTAATTTTATTTAAATAGTATAATTTTATTTAAATTCTCATTAATAGCCATGATGATAATAATAGTAAAAAGAAAGCTTGCAGACAGCTTAACTGAGATGCTTTTGACTTCTTTCTCTCTAGGCAGAACTGGTGAAAGGGAATCTCCAGAGTGTGGGGCTCACGCTCCGGCTGGTGCAGTCCAAGGAGGAGGATGCAGGGCACGTTGTCATCGAAACTGTGACTCCAAACTCCCCTGCTGCAGCTGCTGACCTGCAGAGAGGAGACAGGCTTCTGGCCATAGGCAGTGAGTAACGGGGCAGCTTTTATAATGTCTTGCAAACTGGGAGGACATGTCTGTGTGCTGTTCAACCAGAGTGCCTTTCTCAACAATTACAGTCGTGCCTGGCACTCGTAGGAAAAGCTAACGTTTATGTATTTGTGGTCACTTATCTTGCATGTTTATTTACTCCTTGCTAGGTAAATCCAAAATAAACTTGAATGTACATTTGAGGAGAACAAAACCAAACCCCAAACAAACAAATAAAACCCTCCAGAACAGCCAAAACATTCACGTAACTGTGCTAGCAGGGAGTTTAACGTTTTTACCTGAGAGGTTTTACAGACCAGAGCTTAACAACTACAATGAGTTCTTGTGATTAGGTACTGCCTAAATCCCCATTGCAGTACTCCAGTGATTTAAGAGGGTCTTCAGTTGCTTTGAACAGGCAATTGATGACTGATTTACAACAAAGGAAAAGTAATTTTTACTTATTTGGGCTGTGTGCTCATCAAGAGATTTTTAGCTTGCATGTAATTTTTGAATCTTACCGTAGGCTGGAGATACATCAAATGACTGGAAGTTCTGATGAGGAAGATGGTTCAGTTGGCTCTTCAGCCTCACTGAGAATGTAGCATCATGCCTATAATTTGTCAGCTTATTGAAACTCTTTTCTTTGTTAGCCTGCTTTGTTTTAATTACAACTGTATTTAAAGATACCCACCTTTTTTGAGTCCTTTGTTAAATGTCTGCTGCTGAAAAGTCCAAACTTACAGTAAGGCAGTCGAGGTTAAAAATGTTAGCATATCAAATCAACAGTACTCCATAAGATTACAGTATTATTAGGAAACAATGAACTGGGTATTTATTATTATCTTTTCCAGCTCCTGAAGTGATACAGTTATATGAATAAAATGAAAGAATCCATCTGTTACATTTCAGTTAAGCTCTGTCATAACTGATTTTCTTTGTTAGTGAGCAACAATGTTGACTATTTTTGGTCATCTAGATTGTTACCATAATTAAAATTTAACAATTTTTGTCTTTTTTTTAATAGGTGTTAAAATCACATCAACTGTCCAAGTGTTGAAGCTCATTAGACAGGCTGGGGACAGAGTTTTAGTCTTTTATGAAAGGCCTGTTGGCTGTAATCAGCATGGTCCAGCACTGCAGGATGGATTTGGACACTTGGAAGACACTGCGTTCTTGGCACCGCCAGAAGATGACCAGGCTAGTGTAGCAACTGATGTGGATAGCAGAGATTTTGATTCCGAGTTTGAGGACTTGGCTTGTGAACCACCTGACCAAAAAGAAGATCCGCCAACAAATCCGAGTCCCAAACGCTCAGTGGTAATACTGGCTGCTAAACCTCTGGGAACTATTTCCCCCATCCTGAATCGGAAACTGCACTTGGGAAGTCACCAAACAACATCAAAACCGCAGCAAAAAGACATGGCCAGAGTGGCAACACCCAGAGGCAGTGAGAGTTCAGAGGCATCCCAGCAGTCGGGGAAACAGTCACAAGGGTCCACTAAGCCTCCTGTGCCACCTAGGCCGCAAAGTAGGCCTAGTTTTTCTCCCAGCGAAAGCCAAAATGTGTTAGAAACTGCAGGTGTATGTTCTGATAAACCAGAGAGGCCACCTCCGCCTACAAATAATGGAGAAAAGTCTACAGAGAAGGTAATTAAAAATAGTGATCAACTAGAAGACCCAGCAGTGTCAAAAGTAGTAACAACACCAAAGCAAGATCCATTAAAAGATGGACTTTCAGAAACTGCACGTAGTAGCAAAGATAGTGATGATCATCGACCGTGGGAATCACCAGAAATTCCTTATAAAATCCGGCAAGGCCGATGGCCGAGGACGAGAACATCCTCCTGTCTGTTTGAAGTAGAAGGATACCATAAGTACCTTAATGTTGCACTGTGGTGCAGAGACCCTTTCAAAGCAGGTGGTTTTATCTGCTTAGGGTATGCAAGCATAAAACTTGAAGAAATTGCTTTAGATTGTATAGCTACATCCTCAATGGAATTTGTTAGGACATTTAAACTGGCTGCTCCTACCCCGAAAGCAGCAGTCAGTAGAACAGCACTGCGGAATTTGACAACCCATAAGGGTTTCAATGAAAAATTTTGCTACGGCGATATAACTTTACAATTCAAATACTTAAAAGAAGGTGAAGTAGATGATTCAGGCGTTGTTCTGGAGAAAGAGAGGGATTGTCACCTGGAAGAAGAAGCTCGTGCACTTCAGAAAGAGGATCCTTTCTTGGGACAGGTTCTTACGGAGCACAAGCATAACTTTCAAGATACTCAGTTTCAGAATCCAACCTGGTGTGATTACTGCAAAAAGAAAGTATGGACTAAAGCAGCTTCCCAGTGCATGCTCTGTGCTTATGTTTGCCATAAAAAATGTCAAGAAAAATGTTTGACTGAGATGCCCTTTTGTGCCGGAGCTGAGAAGCGGCCCGATCGAACTGTGGGAGGTGGGAGAGCAGAAGGACAGGAGGCTCCCCCAGCCACGTCCTCTCGTGTAGATTCGGAGCCCAAGTCTGTGAACAGAACTACAGGTCTGACCAGGCATATCATCAACACGAGCACCCGCCTGCTAAACCTGCGGCAGGTCCCCAAGGCCCGCCTGGCCGAGCAGGGAGCTGAGGTGGCTGAGCCCTCGCCAAAGCACACCCCCAACACCTCTGACAACGAGAGCAGCGACACCGAGCTCAGCGGGCCCAGCAGCCCCTCGAAGCGCGCGGCGGGGACCGGGATCAAGCTGGTGCGGAAGGAGGGCGGGCTGGACGACAGCGTCTTCATCGCCGTCAAGGAGATCGGGCGCGATCTCTACAGGAGTTTGCCCACAGAGGAGCGTTTCCAGAAATTGGAGTTTATGTTGGATAAGCTGCAGAACGAGATAGACCAAGAGCTGGAAAATAACAACTCGCTCGTTAAAGAAGAAAAAGAGACGAGCGACACGAGGAAAAAAGCCTTGATTGCTGCTGCGCTGGCCAAGTCGGGGGAGAGACTGCAGGCCCTGACGCTGCTGATGATCCACTACAGGGCAGGCATCGAGGACATCGAGTCCCTGGAGAACATGCTGTCAGAGCGGCAGGCCAAGAGGGGCACTAAGGATTGCGAGGAGTGCGGTACAGCAGAGGAGATGGATGGCGAAGATGTCAGTCTGATGGAGGCTCCCACACTGACCATCATATCAGAAGAACCGGCTGAGCCACCTCAGTCAGTAGACTGATATTTACAGATTTAGTCTTTGAAGGAATGGACTAAAAGAATGCTTTGCACTTAACTCCAAACACACAAATTAAATTAAAACACTGGTGTAATGTATGTGTCCTGCTTCTCCACAGTTAATTGCTAATAATGGTTCTTCTCCAGCTACAGCACCATCATTTTGTTAAACTGGCTGGTTAGAACTACATCTTGGGGTTTATATTGGAAATTTATTTTTAATAACTTATTTTTTTCTAATTATATGACCCTACCATTTCACATCAGTGTGCGTGATTTCCTTAATGTATGACTTGCCCCCACTTCCCCTCCCCTTATTTTTGTTTTTTTTAGCTGTTGTTTTCAATGGGAAACTGGCAGGATTTTCAAAATGTTTGGTTTCCATTGAACGATGAAAGCATTATAAGCTTGTTGCATGCCTAAGCTGATGACTGACCCAGAAGTCACTGAGGGGCCAGGCTTTAAGTGTTGATCACAGTTTTATTGTATGTCTTCTCAGTAGTTGTGTATTTTTTGCCAAACATATCGTGAAAGCAAACAAAAGGTCTTCAGTTTTCATCTGTTACTAATACTGAAGTTAACATTGCATATCTTTTGTTTCCCAATTTTTTGTTAAATACAAAAACTTTCCATAGTTTGTGATTAACATGAAATATAGTAATGCTATGCTAAAAAAAATCCTCCTTAGAACCTTGGGCTATTGTATCCTGGTTGAATAATATTAGATATCAAAGTACATGCTGGTATCTCGTAATAATTGGGAATATTTTTGAGATAAGAGGCTGGTTGCCTTCCAGAAAAAAACCATATGTTTAGGTATTGTTGTATTATCTGATAACCTGATAAAGGAAAGGTGGTCTTCATAAGAGTTGGAGATTTCATTGCATTCTGTAAAAAAAATGTAAGGATGGTTTAAGTAATAGAAAAAAAAGGAATATTTTACTGCAGACTATCATTTTGGAAAGCTTAAGGTACAAAATAATAGCTCAACATGTTCTCTAAACACTTTTGAGTAGTCATATAGTGGTAAGTTGCATTCAGCTTCTCAGACAAAAGATACAGTCTGAGGACACGGATCACCTTTGTCAGCAAAATGTCCTATAGTGTATATAACATGTTTGATTTGAGTCAGTATGTGAGTCCAGTAGAGACGAGGCAGAAGTTCAGCAGCTGCTCTGGAAAAGAACTGTCTGGTCTTGTGCTATGTGTAAACTGTGGATCTTAGCATATCCTGGCTAAGGCCATTGTTCTTATTTATTTCCTGTAAACGTGTCTTTGTTTCATCTTCTGTGTATAGAGGTTTTGTACAAAATATCATCTTTATTTTAGGTACTGTGCTAGGTACTTGTATCATTATCACTGGTATCGCTGGTAGTAGAAAAAATGCCTTTGTGGGAGTGGAGTTTAAGATGGTAATTAACTCCTTTGATTTTTGAGGTCGTCTGTAATGTACCTCTCCTTTGGATTTGCTTCTCGGTTTATTCTGTGATGGGCAAAATTAAGAAGCAGTGGTTTTCACCATGGAACAGCATACCTGTGCTTCTAAAAAAAAATGGTTACTTCCATTCATGCAACTACTTGCACTTTTTTGTGAGTTCTGGGCAGTTGATACTTAGTTGATGTATGGAAAACACTATCCATGCTAAAATAGGCATGTGACACTCTGAAATTAAGCTTCAGCAAATAATCGCACAAAATCAGCGTTCCTTACTGACTAAAAGTTATTTAACCTGTACTTGCTTGAGATGCATATTAAGAGTTCCCCACTCCATTTCTCGGTGGCTTACCATTGGTGGTGATCTGCATTCAATCCCCAGCAGTGTTTGCTCTTATGGACTACTACAGAGGTTTTCAAATATATCCAAGTGCTTCATTTAAACCCTGGTGCACATGAAGGAGCTGTGAAAACAATGCAAATACTGATTTCAACAAAACATTCATGGTTTTAAATTGACTCGTGTAACACAGTGGGTAAGAAAAGCTGGATATAGTTTTCCTAAAGTGTTGCTGATGATGATGATTGTAAGAGGAAAATTAAACGCAGTGCAATATTTTTAAATATACCGAATGGGAAAAGGGCAAAATAGTTGTATCTTAGTGGTAAGAAGGAAAACATAAATTTCTGTCTGGCATTAATTACAATAAACAGTGAATCTCGAGGGGGAAATTGTAATTCTACATTCCTGATGTAATCTTTGCTTTATGCTTGACTGTAAATAGCTGAAAATAAAGAATACCACAGAAAATAAGAATATCTTGACTTAATGACATCTGAATGGGTGGCAGCTACACACATTTGCAGAAAACCTGCCTAATTTGATTTTGTTGGCTATTATTTTATCATGAGAATAAGCTTTAATAAAATAGTTTTGCTAAATTATCAACTTCTTTGCATCGTGTCAGTATTTTTTAAAGATTTCTATTGCAGTAGCTTATCGTTTAAAGCCACCACTTGAAGGAAAGATCTTTGGGAGAAAACTGCTTTTTGCATTAACCTCAAACTACTCAATTAATTTGGCTTTTATGCATTTTCTCTATTTGCATATACATTTATTTTTATTCTACACAGCTTAATAGTAGGCAGATTGCTTTCAAAATGGTGATTTCAGTTGATTCTTTGTGTAGCTAGAGAATCTTATGGAATGGTAAGGACATTTGTGGGGTTTTTTTAAGACCTCTGAGCACTGCACAAATAAGAATTTAAGGCAGCAGTGGTGATAGTGACTGCTACCAGAGTTACATCAGGGGAGAAAATTGCTTCCTCTGACTAGCTCTGTCCTTCAGAAAATGTTAATGGATGATAAACAAATCCTTACTTCTTCCTAGCTCATCTTTATCTATCAGCTTTTCCTTGTAATTCCCTACCTGTATGCTTGGGTTTTTTCCTCTCAAATTTGAAATAAAGCATTTGTGGAAGTTTACAAATACGGAGGAGGAATGTCATGAGAGAGAATGAACTAAGTGACTATCACACGTGAATTGACACAGATCAAAATATGCAAAATAGGAAAGAAGCCAAATTTTTCCAGGACAGAATGGAAATTTTTTGTATATTTTCAGCAAGTAAAATTTCTTCCTGACTGTCAGCAAAAAGTGTTTGGTTACTTATTACTCCAAAAATCCGAAACAACTGCTAAATATCTGTTTGGGTGTGGGGAAAAGTGGCACAGAGTGTGTAACCACAGGTGTCTGTGTGGCTCTGAATTCTGTCTTCCTCTGACTCCTGCAGGAGCAAGAGCAGAGGGAGTCCCACTGAACTCTGGGGTCTGCTCAGCAGATCAGGGTGAGGGGCTGCTCCCCAGGGCCCAGCAGAAACCTGGCTCCGTCTGCAGGAGAGGAATGGGACCAGTTAATCCAGCCTTTGCTCTTCTCAGAGTCGTGTTGCAGATTAATGCCAACTCCTCCTTCATTTTGATGTGCTCAAAAACACAAAACAAAGCAAGGAAGTCAGCCATTCTGTGCTTTTAAAAAATATAGGTGAGTTTCTATGTTTGAATTACTTTTATACGTGTGAATTTAAGCAATACATTGGTTAATCAGCTGGTATGTTGCTTCAGATTTAATTGGATTAACAATTGGATGTTGACCAAAAGAGTTCAATGGAGTTAAGTAAAATGACTTCCCTTGGGGCAAAGTAACATCTGAGCCCAATGTAAATAGTCATCGACCTGCACAATTGTTACTTACTCCGTGACTCAAGATGTGACAGAAGCTTGGTTTGTGCTGCACTGATGTCTGTCTGCAAACACCTCAGCTTGGAAGGAAGGATTTCCCTCTGTGACATATGTCCAAAAGAGTGCAGTTGAAAATACACCACTACAGAAACGCCGTAAGTGGATTTTTTTAAATCAGCCCCAGGCCGTATTGCTTGGCCTCTCACGCCGGTTCAGCCTCTTGGGAGCTTTCTTTGTCCCTTCACTCTTATTAAAAGAACTCCCAAACGTGTCTCCTGGTGCTGCACATCTTGGCCTTACCTATTTCCAAGCAGTTAAATCTCAGCCCAATAGGCACATGACAGACTGATTTTGGAAGTATCACGGGCACTTAAACAAGTTTGATGTGTTTATAGCCTGGAGTGAAAATACTTGTCCTGAGTTACAACTGAACAGCTCTGAGGAGTTTTTTCCCACCACCTGAAATACTTGTTGGCTTTCCCCCCTTGGTAAAACGCAATGCATAAGGCAAATTATGAGGGGGATTCTTTCTTTTTTAAATTTTTTTCCACTTTATTACAATAGGTCATGAACTTCTGTCAGATAACTTTATTTTAATGCGTTCTCAATGTGTAATTATTGACAGAGCAATACTTGAAGTTTGATCCACTATATTTCTCATATTTTCTGACCATAGTATATACGCTTTACAAAACTATATGTAAACATAGTATCTATGCTGTAGTACATAAAACATCTGCAATTACATGAAAGAAGGCACATAAAAGATTTTAATTTTACAAGTGAAATGATACACCACAGATGAGAAGGACATGGGGATTGTTTTAAAATGCTTTTTTCCCAAGTGTTTTTTCTCAGTGCAGATAGGGACTGTCTAATACTTTACCTGTATTGGACTGTGTCCCCAAATGTTGAGATTTAGATTGGCAACAAACTGGTTATTTATTCCATTTATTTTTTATTTTTTTTTTTAGCAAAGTTGATAATTTAACTCACTTTAAAAAAATAAATATATATTGAATTTCCAGCTGTGTATGCAAATGCATGTAAAAGAGTAGTTTGTTTGAACTGCTTAAGTTAGCAGCTCACTGTCAGTGCCTGCTAAGACAAAATACTGTAATACTGCAGCTTTCCTTAACAAGTCACTTAAGATGCAACTAAAATAAAGTCGAGATACATTAAAAGAGTCAAAAGATAGAAATATAAACAGGGATCCTCGTGCTGTTCTCACTCCCTCTAAGGGAAAGGAACAGTGCATACTCATACCTACTTGGTTACCAGGTGTGTGTTTGGGGGGGCTTCCTATTGCATAACTGGTTGATTAAAACTTCAATAAATACTACCAATAGTAATACACTCCTCTGTTTAACATCCTGTTTTCCCCAACATTTCATGAGTGGTTCAGAGAGAGCTCCTTATTTGAGTTGGCAAGGAAATGGTGCCTTTCATTTATTTTTATATATATATTATTACAACCTGAAGCTGATGAAAAAAGTGACAGTGCTGTCCACACTGAATTCAGCCTTCAGTTCCTCTCAACGTACTTCCAAGGGTACCACTTTAAAGGATTCAAATTAAATAGGTTTTCCTTCAGCTTTGCCTTTTTTTAGGTTTCCAATCAGATTAGAAAGAAGGCTCTTGACAGTAACATATGACTTCAAATAAAATATGAAATACTGTCAACGAGTTAACTTTAAAAACCAAATAGTTAAAATTCACGTTTATACAGATTTATACTACACATTTAATAAAAAATATAGTGTAATATTCAATAAAATTAAATACACAAAGATTAACACTATACAAATCCTCTATAAAAGCTTTTCCCCCCTTGTAAGGCGGTTAGCAGTCTGCTTGATAACCACGGGCAGTGAATAATATACCTTTGGTTTGTTTGACCATTTCACTAGTAAATGTACAGTACAACTAAAACCTATTTCTGGATGAAATGTTTCACAGGAACCACAGCATTTTGTACACCAGAATATGTTATATGGCTTTTCTGTTATTCATCGCTCTCATATTCTTCTTCTTCACCTATGGGGTAGGACTGGATGTTGTTCTGGGTGTACATTTTTGTTTTCACAGGACAGTTGTGATCCATGAGTATTGCCTGAAAGAAACCAGAGGGTGAGCATTAACATTTCTGCTTAGCATCCAGCTGAGCCTGGGGCTGATCCAGCACCCAGCCCTCGTGCTGCACCATCCAGGGATTCACCTCTTCTCCCTGGAAGCGGAACCCAAACTGATTCCAACTGGAGTAAATTGAGTCCATAGGTCCGTGGGAGGTGGGATCTTGACCCTAAAGACATCCCCAGCAAATTTCTAACCAGTATTCCAGCCCATGTATTACTGAAATACGTCTGCCTGCTCTCCAGTTCTAGTCATTTGCCCCGTTTAATCTCCATTAAAAGCAGGGTGGATGGTCAAGGGGATCCCTCCTGCCTCCAGCCAAGTCACCTGCACTGCTTTTGTCCCCGACCCCCCTTTCTGTGGGGGTCCAGAACTCCCTGACTGGGCTCTGCTGAGAGTGGTGCTCCAAATATTTTGCCTTGTCACACATGGCAAGCTAAAAGTGATTGTCATGGTGAGGGGCCAATTACAATATTACATTCTTTGGGATGAATTTTTCCTATGACTTTTGGAGCAGTTGTGTAGCATATTCGTGCTGAATGTGATTAAGTTTGGTTTTTAATTAGTGATGCAAAGAGCACGGTGCTGGGACCCTCCTTTTGACTCTCTTCAAAGGAGGTAGAAATGGCACATCAGGTCACTGCCATCAGCCACCCTGGGAGCAGGAGGAACTGGGCACTTACAGGTACCTTGGAGGTGGCAGACCCTGGAAGGTGTTGGGGCCATGGGGACAGATCCTGTCCCTTCAGGGACTGCCACGTTACAAGTGCAGCTCTTGGCAGGGACCAGGGTAAACTTCCTAGAGCCAGCAAAGAGCAGCAGCTTTTTGGTGGTGTTTTCTTTCTGTCCTCAGCCTCAGTCAATGTAAAAAAACCCAAACAAACTCAGCCTGCTCAGCCGGCAAAGGTCATGACAAGGGATTAACTGGAATCTCTGGGATTCTGCAGTCCAAATATTTGTGAAACAGACGGTCTCTGGCCTCACTTGTGCCACTATTTCAGCGAGATTCAATTTTCCACCCTCTGTGCTCCTGCCATACCAAAGTGTGAGCAGCATTTCTAGCAGGTGCTGTCCTTACCTTGCAGAGATGTGGCACTGCTTAATAAAACCATGACCATGCAAAATTACACTTTCTTTTCACCTGAATAAACAATTAACAACTACATTTTGGACCCAAGTCAGCCCTGTTCAGAAAGCCTGCTAAAGGCTGTTAGTCACAGTGTAATTTTTGACTTAGTCCTCTTAGCCCCTAATTTTAGGGACGCATCACAACACATTCACCTGATCTGAGGCTCATCCCTAAAGACCCACTGCAGGGCTGGGCAAGATGCTGGTTTGGCCAAGAATCACTCTGCTTGCACATCATACAGTGCCTGGAGAGCACTGAGTGCCTTAAAAAATTAAGGCATTGGCAACTTTATACTTAAAAAAAAAGAGAAGACCTGTGGTACAGGTTGAGTAAGAGAAGTCATCAATGGCAGGTGAACAGTTTGGAGGAAGAAGAAGGAGGAAAAAATATGATGCAAACTATACTGTAGAGGACCATGGGAAAAAATAGGTTGAGGCATGGGGAATAATTTAGTCAATTGGTCAATACAGTTCTGGCTCTTCAAGGAAAACAAAAATGCATTTTACACTGACTCCCCCAGAGCATATGCTGCTGCAGAGGAATGTCTGCTGGACCCTGTTTGTTGATAATCAAATGTGTGCCTTTGTAACCTCTAACAAATAATGAGTTTGTCTTCATACATCTTGGACATAAAAAGAAAGGAGAGTTCATTCCAAAGATGATGCATGAGGGTGAAATACACTGTGCTGGTCTTATTTTGAGGAACTAAGAGGCAAAGATGCAGAAATAAATTATCATTTGTTTCACAGAAAAAAAACAAAACGAAAGAAGCCAAGTTGTGCTTACCATTTTCTCCTCTTTGGCAGGTGGACTTCGAAGGAAAAAGCACAGGGGAGCGAAGAGGATATCCACAATCCCTATAATTGTCATGAGCCATGGGAATCCAATGGCCTTTGCAATGGCACCACCAGCAGAGGGACCTTGTATAGATAAAAACCCTTTTCTGGAGATGGCTCAGGCACAAAATTTGCAGCAGCCACTTAAACAACAGTAATTTTATATACAAAACTCCTGCTTTACAAATTGATTTGAGGAATGTAAGGACATGTTTGTACTTATAAGACTTTCCTGGCTCCATACTCCACACTCACTGAAGAAATTAGAGATGTTCCTGAGGGCACCTGAATCATGCACTCAAGGAGGCAGGGGGTCAGTGGGGAGTTGTCCCCCTCACAGACCACTGAGAGCACAGCTGTGGTGGTAGTTTTAAATGTTCAAGGACTCTTTCCTAGGAATATCTTGCATATCCTGCATATCCTGTCAGTGCCTGACAGCTTCGAGCCTCTCACAGCTAATGAAGTGAGCACGACACCGCAGCAGAGGAGGGGAGCAGATGCCAAACACAATTCCCTCTGCTTTATTTCTTCCAGGAAATAAGAACCTGTGCTCATAAAACCTGCAAATGCCCCTGGGATTCACAGCTGGCATTGCAGCAGATCTCCTGTTTCTGGCTGTGCTCTCCAGGCAGCAGAAGGGCACTCACCTATGGCAAAGCCCATGCAGAAGGGCACTCACCTATGGCAAAGCCCATGCAGAAGGGCACTCAGCTATGGCAAAGCCCATGCAGAAGGGCACTCACCTATGGCAAAGCCCATGCAGAAGGGCACTCAGCTATGGCAAAGCCCATGCAGAAGGGCACTCAGCTATGGCAAAGCCCATGCAGAAGGGCACTCACCTATGGCAAAGCCCATGCAGAAGGCGACGTCGGCGATGGCGTAGACGCTGCCATAGACGGACACGTGGCGCAGGTCCACGAGATAGCCCATGATGGGCATCATGGAGGAGTCCACCATTCCTGGGGGGGAGGGAGGAACACACCTTTCAGGAAAACACTGCCTTTGTTTTTTTCTTCTTTTAATGTCTTGGCGAACCACGTGCTGAGAAGGGATGCAAAAGCAGCTAAAAGGGTGCGTGTTCTGAAGTAGGCAAAAGATTTGTGTAAAAACAGT
Organism: Pipra filicauda; assembly: GCF_003945595.2. Classification (NCBI taxonomy): domain Eukaryota; kingdom Metazoa; phylum Chordata; class Aves; order Passeriformes; family Pipridae; genus Pipra; species Pipra filicauda. The sequence goes on along the minus strand of NW_024104687.1, from coordinate 88,351 downwards.
CTGTATTAGCTTTGTTTTTTATGGTCTTTGCTGTGTCTGAGGTCATGTATGGACATGTACACACACATACATGTGACACTTGCCAGAGGACAGGAGACGTGAGCTTGGAGCATATCCAGCACTTCCCAGCGACTGTCTGTGCAAAGGCTCCCATCCCACATTACCAGCCAAGTAGCTTTTATTTAGGGGAAAGCTTTTTGATATGAACTTACACTTAATCTAGGCCTAAAAGATTGCATTAGTCTTCAGTCAGTCAAAATTATTTATAGTGGCTTTATCATGTCTTTTGAGCCTCACCTTCACTGCTTGTAAGAAGCAGCACAGGCAGCTGACAGAAGTGCTCAGATACTGGGGATTTGTAGTTGTGCCTGAAGTTCTTTCCTGACTGCACGTCCCTCATGTGTGAAGATGCCCTAGAACATTTTCTGACCAGCCAAGGGCTGCAACCCAAGCCCCAGTGCCCACTGCAGCCTGCCTGCCTGCTCACACACATTACCTGAAGTACCTGCTCATGGGCTTGGGGGTTCCTACTTTAGGTAGAAAATTTTAAGACTTTTTTTTTCTGTGAAATGTCTGTATAATTCTTTTCCACAACAAAGAAGAATGTGGTTTTGAGGCAGTGCATGGCTTCATTTCTGAAAAGGATGTTTACATTCTTGGACAGTTGGAAAGATCTGTTTAGGTCTGGACAGACTCAGCAATCCACCTTGTCTAAAGCAGCCTGGCACAAACTCCTTAAGCACTGTCCTTTAATCCTTCTTGATCTACTTACCAGTTTGGGCCACAGCTCAGACTTCACTACTGTCACATCAGAGTGGCAACAAAACTAATTGTAACTTCACGTAAAATCATTTTTACATAATAACAGACTGCAAGAAGTAATTGTAAATTTTCTTACCAATGGCAAATCCAACTCCAAAGGTTGGTGCTATGAGCCCATAAATGTTTTTAGCAAATGGTACCTGTAAAGGAAATTTCAGGCAGCCAGTTATGTCACACTGCACATGCTAATGAGGTTAGTTTCTTTTTCTAAGATAAATTCTCCAAGTAGTTCTGGCACAGTTTATAGAGATGTGAGAGTTTGATCCTTGTTCTGAACTGTCATTTCAGACAACTGTGCCATTAAACCACTGACACACTTTCTATTATCAGCAAGAATAAACTGAGTGACAGCTCAATAAAGATTCATCCTCCTTTCAAAGCCACTTTTCTTAAAATAATTGAAGCACTGAAATTTGAAAGCACTCAAAAATCTGATCTGGAACCTATTAAGCACACATTGCATAATACCATGTCATAAAGCAGAGACTTCAGCAAAATCTCACGGGAAAAGCACATATTTGAAGATGAGCACACAAACATCCACATGCTTTGAAAGATACATGATCTTCTACTTACACATAAAATACTTATTCCCACGATTAGCATCCCCAGCAAAGCACAAAGCCACCTGTCAAAGAAGAAACATCACTCAGAGATGGGTAACAATGAGATCCTAGGCTGATCTGGAATGTCTCAAAGTCATGTCTGAAGTGCTGACTTAAACAACAAAAGTAGCAATGTGTTCAAAAAAGCAATTTTGCTACTATAGAATGAAGTTTAATGATTTCCACTATCAATAAACTGCCCTGGGAAACACTGGAAATGGTACATGAGGAGACTGGAAGATGATTAGTATTTTAAATGAAGCATACCTGCCAATTTTGTGTGCAAGTATCCCAAAAAGATTAGTCCCAATGAGATAAGAGACACTAGCTGGGAGAAAAGCAACACCTGAAAAATATGAATGAGATGTTTTATCAGCAAGGACTTTAGTGAAGTGTTAGAAGAAACTAATAAATGCCAGACACTGTAATTTTGATCTGAGTGCATCTAACAGAGCCTTTGTGCACAGCCCAGAGAATCAAATATCCGGTTTGTCTCATGAAATCCAAGGACATCAGCTGTGAAATGCAGCGGTGATGCGGTGCCTTTGAAAAGAGTTTTTCAGCATCAGCTACAAGAGCTGCTATGGGAGAGGGGACAGAACAACAAAGAGCAGGAAGTTTATATGGAACTGCAGTAACCTTTGGGATGGGTCAGGGACAGCAGCCCCCCCGCAGTCACAGGGTGTGCAGGGTGTGCTCAGCACGGCTGGGGTGGGGAGTGCCCTGCAGGAGGGGCAGCACTGCTGCCTCTCTGCCTCTGCCAGGGACAGTCACCCTCCAGGCCTGTGAGTGCCATGGGACCTCCTGGTGCAGGCAGGGTTGTGGGGCCATGATACAGTCCTTGGTCGAGCAGCGACTGAAGTCAAGCATGTATCAAAATTGTAAGGGTGAAAAACCTTAAAATATTTGTTTGGAAACTATTTAGCCGACATATTTTTAATTTTTTTAAAGAATCGGTTGTTGGTTTAAATTTTAAAAAAAAATAAATTATGTGTAATGACTTGCAATGAGAATAAATTCCTTCTGACCCTGATGGGAGGGTACCCAGACTCATCTCCCACATCCACCCCTTTGGAAAAGCAGGCTGGTGGGACCAGCAATTTTTTCTAGCCTGGAGGTTTTCCCAGCAGTGGCCATATCTGGAGTGGTTGGTTGCACGGTGAACAGAAGCATCTCTGGTTTAAAAGCCAGCTCCAGTCTGTGCTGCAGGATTCCTGCTCTCCCTACACATAAGTCAGAGGAAGAAATGCCAGTGGAGACCATGGTGTGCCACTGCAGCCTCGAGAGCAGAGATGATGCAGGTGTGGTGAGAGCAGGGACTGCCCTGGAGGAGGAGGCATTCTTATGAGAAATACCCCAGGGGCAGAGGGCCGGGGTGGCTGTGCCTGATGCCAGAGCCTTGTGCCCTGGTGCTGAATGGGTCGTGTGTCCAGGAAGAAATAACACACAGTGCTCTGTTCCTGTTAAATTTTGCATCTTAAGAAAAACCAAACTGGAAAACCTGACAAAACTAGGAAAGTCTGACAAATTAGTGCATGCTGTGACAAGTCTTTCATCTGGTCCCCATTAAATCAGGTAATTCAGATTTAGAAAGCAGGCGTGACATAGCAGGACACAATCAAACCATTTCCTTCAAGTGTATATGCTCCTCATCTTTCACCAAGGCAGCATGGATTTTCTCATTTCCTGCCTATCCATCTTCCCTCCTATCTCTCTGATACTCATAAGAAAAAAATCAAGAGGTAATTTTTAGCACAGCAATATCCTGTGATTAAAATCTTTGTGGGTTACGGTGGTGGTGCTGGGGAAACGTTTCATTTTCACCTGTGTAACCACAGCTACTGCTTGGAGTATCTGGTTGTACCAAATGGTCACACAGAGCAGACCTGCACAGCTGCAAAAGAGAAGCAATACTGCAAAGGCTTGTTAAATAAGAGTTGCAGGTTGGTGTGTAAGCTGTGGATACTGAAGCAGAACTGTGATTTCTAAATAAGCTTTATGCACAGTAACATCAGTTGGGCCAATCAAGGTTCTTCTACCTTCTTCAGATCATGCTTCAAACAGCTGGATCTCCAATTGCATAAGATAATCATTTGCTTAAAACCCTGCAGTTCAAGATATAATTTAAGAGGCTTAAAACCTTTAATTAATGCTGTGAAATCAGACAAAGTGCAATGGAGTCAATTACTTGTATCATTAAGGGGTAAAATTAATCTTAATTTAAAATGGATATTTTCCTTCTAGGAACCTCTGGTCAATGAGAAGATTTGTAAATCTCATTTCTGTTGCACCAGTAATATGAAACTCTGGTGAGGAAGGTAGATAAGCAATATTTATTTTTCCTTTGCGAGGTTCAAAATATCTAAGTTTGCATATTCATTTTTCTATAGTACAGGCCAGAAGTCATTCCCATGTTCGACAGTACAGCAGCACATTAAGAACTGCACCTGTGGCCACCCTAGGGCTGAATTGCAATGATTAGAACCAAGGTGTGTGTCTCTATATGGTGCAGGGACACTTGCACTAACACAGAGTAGGGGTGTCAGTCAGATGCTGCCTGAACATCATTTAGATGAAGGATTTTTCTTTTTCTTTCAAAAACCATATACTGATATTAAAAAATACCCTCATGAAACATCACTGCACAGAAGACATCATTACATCAAATAGATGTTGGGCATCCTCCAATTAAGAATATTCACATCAACCTCTCACACAGTTTGACACTCACTGGAATTTTGTCTATTTTCTGGTGGGTTTTTCCCTTCCTGTTCACCTCAAAGAGAGAATAACTGCCCCAGCTTTAGTCTCTAGTCAAACCTGACACATGGGGCATGTTCCCTGTTTGCCTCTGGGCACTGGTTTCCCGAGACTGTGTTATAAAGGTTATAAAGAGGTCCAAGCTGGGGCTCTCCCACTGCTTTCTGTTGAAAGTAACCACTAGAAGGACATTAAATCTATCAAATTCAAGGGAAAGTGCTCCTTGTGGCCACATTTTCAGTAAAATGTTCCTCCACGTGCCAGCAGGAGCAGCCTGGAAGGTGTGTGTGCTGGCACAAACATGCTTTCCCCCAGGCAGGGTACCTGCTGCAGATTTCTGTGCCTGCCCCTGGCAATTCCAGCTGGGAACTGAGGATGGACTCCCTCTAGGAAAAAAACCCAAACAAATAGTTTTGCCCTGAGAGGCTGGCTCTGCAGCTCAACAGGCATCCTGCAGCTGGCCCTGCCAACACTCACTGCCAGATGTGCTGCTGGGTTCCCAACAGGGCTGCATTCCTCCTTCACTTGTGGTGTTGCCCCTTACTGGAGCCTCTATTGCAGCAACATCAATCTGTCTATCAACAACCTTCTATTTTTCTTACAGACCAATGTTTGTAACTGTGCAGGTATAACAGTGAAAATCTAAAGACCATAAAAAAAAAAATCCCCCCCCCGAAGCAAATAATCATTAACAGGACCAGAACTGACACAATCATCAGACAAAATAGAGAGATGCAAATAATATACTGTACTTTACCAAGCTGCCATTTTTTTGAGCACATGGTCTCCATCATCCAGATGGGTAAGGCTGGTTCAAGCATAGCAATAGCCATGTTGGCAAAGCAGATTGATCCTTAGAGAAAGAAGGGGAGGGGAAAAATAGAAGTAAGTGTTTCTTTTGACTATGAACAAAGGGCCATGCAAAGAATTGATGCTTTTACATAACACATCACACTTTTTACAGTCCTATTTGTCAAGCATCACATGTTGATTAACATTAAGTAGAACACAATGTAAAATCACTGAAGACTAACTTTTTATATATTTCTATTCTCCTAGAAATTCTACAATAAAGGTTAAGCTATTTCATAATGTGAAAGTTTGCAGTGAGCTTGATGACATTTGGAAAGTTCATGAGGTCTGACTGTTGTACAAATGATTAGCTAAAACTACAATCTTCTGGTCTTTACCCAGTCTCCTGGGGCAATACCAGAGCCCTGTTGTGTAAGAAGCACAGGCTCTGACCCTGTGCCTCTGTCATCTGAGAGATGGTGCCTCCATCACATGAGGAGATGTGGAGGTCTCAGTCCTGAAAATGCCAAGAGACAACCACAGAGATGTCTGTCCCCTAGAATGGGAATTTTCTCCCAACATCCTGTAGGTAGCAGCCAGACAGCCCGTGCAGCAAAGCCTGGGTTTGGCTGAGCCTGCCCAGCCCTATGAATTTCAGTGCCCACAGATCTCTTCTGAATTTCTGGACCTTTAGTAACCCAGACAGGAAGGATAACAAGAGGTGGAAGTGCTGACTCAGCCTTGCCTGCCAGCTCAGCTCTGCCCACACCACTGCCTGCAGAGCCAGGCTCCAGGGGCTTGAGGCATGTCCCTCTGTCCTCAGTGGTGCCCCTCAGCTGGAGGAAACCCCACAGTATTTCTCTGGATTCAAGATGCCTTTCAAGCTTCCTCCAAAGACCCTGAGGCAGTCAAAGCTTAATGCAGGGCAAGGGGACATGTCCCCTCTGCTGATCCCTTACAACATGGTTTTTAGAAATTGCTGCTAGAAGTGACAACCTCAAATTTGTGTTCCCATTTTTTTCCCTAATATTTACATTATATGAAATTTAGGAAAAATATTCTAGACTCTCACAGTCATTTACCACCTAAATTTTGCCTTTTTTTTTTTTTTTTTTTTTTTTAAAGAAAGGTCAAATTTTTGTGAATTCAGAGAAACATTATTTCTCTGGGAACAAGTTCCTCATCATAAGGTTCAAAAACAAATGAGCACTGATGTCATTCTTTGCTCAGACCTGTCAGAATATATTAGACTGTGTATCCACAATTCCTAAAATGAACTTGCTGGCTAGCTGGCTCACTCCCTTCCCGGGGCAAGGAGCAACAGTTCAGCACTGCTTTGCCCTAAAGACAAAAGCCAACCTTTCCACTCGGGTGCAAGCTCCCACTGGCTTGTCTGTGAGGAGCCCCAGTTAAACACCAAGGGGCTGCCTCTTCCAGGGCAAAATTAGCCATGCTCCAGCAGCTCCCTTGATGCTGGGAAAACATTTCAGACTGCACAAAGTGCAGCCAGAGGAAGCAGGACCATTTGGACAGAGATGGCTTAGACAGCAAAGGCCTTGTTCAGGTGTATGGTGATAAAAGTACTTCAGGTCTATAGAATGTCCCCCAAAAGAACCCAGCTCAGTTTGCCTGAGCTGGCACCCTGCAAACTCACAGCAAAGTCCAATAAAGAGCATGCTACCTTAGCAAAGCTTCCCCAAAAGAAGAGAAATTATTTTTTTCCTCTGTTCTGCATGCAGCTGACCTCTCTTTAAAGGGCCACGTGTCAAGGGCATAACTCCTGCATCTTTTCATCTGGGAATTACATCACATGTCCTGTGTTGGCCAGAAGGTTTGAAATTGCAGCCTCTCAGCTGAATCCCACCTCTGTAGCCAAGAGCCCACTCAGCTTTTGGCAGAGTGCACAGACATCACTGGCATTTTTCTGTGTAAGAACAGGTACCCAGCAAAAAGCTGTCACACATCTTCTGAAGAACCCATGTGCTTGTGATGAAATCCATCTCAACTCTGGCTTTTTAATCTGATCATTTAAACTCACTTGTCTGTCCACACAACTGTGTCAGCCAGTAGCACCTCACTTTTCTTTAACCCCTGTCAGTGGGGTCTGGCTGCAGGAATGGACTGACTTCAGTCACTGAGCTCCTACAGCTGTGACAAAACACAGCAGCAACACTTCTTTTGCCTGGCCAGTGAGTACAGATGGCATGGGCTTCAAAGAGTCACCTCTGACACAAGGACACCTCGGGCTGAGGAGTAATAGTGTGCTATAGATAAACCAAACTGGTCAGAAAGTGCTTGTATGTTAAGAATACAATTACAACTCAAGTGTATGACACACACTTGTGAGATTGTCTGAATTTATAGCATGAAATTAGTGTACCTAAATCAAGATTGGAAGGAACACAAGCTGTTAACCCTTTTACAGCATGCCTAAAACATCCCTGGCTTTTACTGGTGGTCAACCAATCAGCCCACTGGTGATGCAGTCAGTTTTAATGAAGTAGTGAGCTGCCTGAAAAGCCATTCAAACCCCCTGATCTCCATGGGCAGAGTGAACCCAGCATGACTTTTAACCTTCTCTCTAATGTGTATCTGCACACTGAACACTGCACACAGTGAGGGACACCTGCAGTCACAGGGGTTTGGACACAGAGGGGTGTGACACGGCCCTGACTGATTGCCCCAGGGTGTCACGGCACGGAGCTGCCATCCCACCCAAACACTTACCCACCCCTCCCTGCCAGCATCAGGATCAGAAATTCCCATCCTAGAAAATAAAGCAAAAAAACGCCCACCCAACCCCTTGGGATAAGGGAGAGGAAATGAAATTTTCAGAGCCTTTTTAGTAACTAAAGCAGTGATTTCAGAATTGAAGCAATTAACACTTAAGCAGTGGATTCCCAGTGCATCAAGAAAACTGCATTTGGACAGATGTGTATTCATAAGCCAGATAAGCTGAAGTTATAGGTGGTATTTGGCATTCAGCTCTGGCAGAAATAGTTTTAGTCTGCAAGGGGAATAAAGCTGGAGAAGAGGGTGAGGTTAGAGAGCATCAGCATCATCTGTACTGGGCAGGCTCTGTCCTGGGAGGCAGAGACCCTGGGTGCTGTACTTAGTCCCTCACATGGATTATCAGTGGGGTTTTCTCATACCCTGGGCACTGAAGCCTGGTGGGAGCAGGACAGGTCACTCAGAGCAGCTGGTGAGAGCAGGAAGGATCAGACCAGGAAAGGTCTCTATGGTTCTACCTGTCTGTACATCCTTCCTTTCCCTCCTCCTGTTGTGTTCAGCTGTACTGGATCAAAGATGGGAAGGGGAAACAGGAGGCACTGTGCAGGCATGTGCAGGAAAGCAGGGGACAAAAAGAGCCAGGGCAGAAAAGGTGTCTCTGACACACAGTCCTGAGTCCAGGCTGCCCATTCTTCACAACTCTGGGGCTCTGAGACTGCACAGAGCCTGAAACATTGCTGAAAAAGCTTTAGAGAACAGCTGCAGAAATTAAATGCCATGCACATGTGTTAAAACTTGGAACAAAGTGCATCCATGCTCTTAGCAGACATAGGACATAACCAAAACAGTGGGATCCGTGGTCCTTGGCACCTTTTCTCTTCCTTGGCCAAGACTAAGCTTGGCAGGAGTAGCTAAATCTTAGTCAAGCAAAGTACCCCTTAAAAACCTGTCCCCTTGTCATATTTTGTGGTGTAAACCAAGTTCTGCTCCAGACTAACCCTTGGCATAGCCTGGGTATAACATCAGTATTTGGCAAATGCTGTCAGATGAATCTCACCTTGTAACACCTGCTTTAGGCACTGTGAGAGGCAGTTACCCAGTTAGATGAATGGCACATCTGATCTCTTAGAACCAGTACTCCCTGTGCTGCTTTTTGCCCTCAAATACATTTTTTCTATGGAAAGGTCTTTTAATGCTCTTCTTTGAGAACTTCTCAAACAAAAGTGTTTGTATAACTTCAGTTACAGCTCAGCCAAGGGTCACAGAGTTAAGGTTATGGTCATTCCCTAAGATCACCAAGAAATAGAGAACCCAAGAAATGCCTGGAAGAATTGCTTTGGTGGACAAGCAAGTTAGAACTAAGAAACAAAACTATGAAAATAACTGTCTGTTTCCAGATGTTTTGTCAACATTAGAAAGAGCCAGGCTCAGTTACAGACTTCAGAATAAACATTCAACAAAATGCAATGCAAAATGGCAAACATCTCTCGAGACAGAAAGATTCATTAGACAAACGATACAGGTAATACAAAATGCCATTCACCATTCAACCCACGCCTTTTCTGAAATACAGTCCACACTGAAGAGACCAAATTCACTCCCTCTTCAAACAGAAACAAAGTTCAGAGTTATTCCCTATGCCTGCCTGTGGTGTGCTGGCAACCCCTCCCTCTGAAACCCTGGCCCTCCTCACTTGCCCCACAGAAAGTTTCCCGTCCACATTTCATTGCCTCAGCAAGCACCTGCAAGTCATCAGTGTCCTCTTGGCTGGAAAGACACATTTATTTCAAACCTTCTGCCTGTTGTGTTTCTGCTGGTATATTCATCCTGTAGGATGAAGTACCAACAGGCACTTTGAGCTTTATGTAAAGGAAACCAGCAAATGACAATACTGTCAAAGCAGCTCAGCCCAAGGCACGCCAGCAAGCCAGGAATGACACCAATGGCTGGTTTAAAGGAAATAAAAAGGGATGTAGTACCTGCTGCAATAATGATATAGGGGTCCTTCAAAAGTGTCAGTAACGGTGTCCCCTTCTGGCTCTGCGGACAAAAGCTTGGGATTAGGAAAGGCAAAGTGTCACCCACTGCCTACAGGGTTTTAGCTGAACACTCACCTCTGCCTGTGTCCTGGATGGCTGCAGAACCAGCAACTGAACAGCTGCAAACAGAAACCAGTGCTGCAACATTCCCCATGAGGGGGTGGATGGTGGGATTATGGAAGGGATACAGGTGATCCTGACCCTTTGGATCTACTGACCTCCATCTAACAGAGCCAGTGCTGCCAGAACCAGGAAAGGAGAACTCTTCCCCACAAACTCATACATGACACTCCCGAAGGGGGGGCCCACTGCAGGGAGAGAGGAAGGACACGGTTGTGAAGCCACACCTCTGCCTCTGAGCAAATGTCCCCTGCAAGCATTTGGGCATCCTGCTATTGGCACACAGAGACCAAAAAGTTCAGTTTAAAAACCCCCACAAAGCTCACTGATCACGACAATACCATATTCTTCACTCCCCAAAATGCTCCTCCATATGAACAAAACCCAAGCATCTCAGAGATTCCTGGACATATGCACCTCCATAAGGAATATGCTGCTGTGGGAAAAGCTCTTTTTAACATGCCCTGCCAATCTAACCTGGAGACTGCCTGATAGCATCACACTCAAGAGTCCTGCTGCCTCAGAGCAGCACTGCCTTTGGGCTGGCTGGGACTCGGGTGGGTTCTCTTGCCAGCAGAGCTCCAGCTCACTGACCTAACACTCCCATGGCCAGGCCTCCCAGTGCAATCCCCATGGCATTGCCTCTCTCTTCATCATCCGTGTACACAGTGGCCAGCAAACCCATCCCTGCAATCCAAAGAAAACAAAAAAAGAAAAGAAAACAAAAAGCACAACACAAAATTAGACATCTGTGTGCCACAGTTTATGGTCATCATTTGCCACACCTACTAAACATCACACAGAAAAGACAAAGTATTTGTGTGTGTACATACACATGTATGTATATACACACACACGCATATATATACATATATATATAAATATAAATAGTCCCTCCCCATAGAGTTAACTTTGAACCAAAAAGGGGTTTGGCAATGCACGTGGTCTCCAAGACCATGTTCCATTGTGCAGTATCAGTCAGGTAATTTAATAATGCCCTTATTTGTCCCTGTCTTTGTCACAGAGCTTTTAGACTATTTCCAACTAGCAGTAACAAAGCTTTTGACAAGCACTCACAATCATTTATTTATGCTCTGGGTGCATGACACAAAGGTCTGGTGACCACTCAGCTGAAATTGTGGTCAGTGCTGCCTGTGCTCTGTGCATGAGGTATTAGGCAGAACTGATTACTTTGTAAATGAGTATCAAGTAAATGAGTATCAAGTAAATGAGTATCAAGTAAATGAGTATCAAGTTCAGCATCCAAAATTAAAGGATTCTTTTGACCTTTATCTTCACATGCTTCATTTCTGCATTTGATTATGAACCTTCATTTCACAAAAGGAAACATGAAGCCTAATTCATTTGTGTTTTTGTGAAGCACTCAGACACTATAGATGTAAAAGCTGCAGAAGAGTCCTCATAGAAATTAATAATTATGTTTTCAAATCAAGATTTTTGTAGGGCTCAGTAAATAAGATGGACAGCTACACAGAAAGAGAAAACAAAACCCTGCCTGGTTGATCATTAGGTGAATACCATCCATCATGTGCATCAAAGGAGCAGAGGTCCTGTGTGGATTATCATGCTTATTGAAAATTCTGGATGACATCATCAAACTCTTTGGTTGCAGAGATAGTTAGAGAACTGTATCAGAATCCTCAATGAACGTGAGATTTGGGGTAATATTCTGGAAAACAACACTAAGGGGCAATACAAAGAAGAAAACACCAAGTTTTACACGTGGGCAGGAATGACTGCACACACAAATGCAGTGCAGCAAGTGACTGATTGGCAGCAATAGTACACAGAACTTCCTTTGCTGGGAGATACATGAAGTGACTGACTCCCTGCAAGGAGTCAGATCTTCTTCCCAGGGCTGGGTCTGATTCTGGTGCAGCACAGGAAGAGAGGTGTGGGGGTGCCCTGAAGACTGTCCAGAGAATGGCAACAAGGGCAACAGAATGGCAACAAGAAAAATATCTGTGAGGGACAACTGCAGGACTTTCAATTTAAAACCAGAGAGGAGAATGCTGATGTGAGATGTGATAAGAGTCTTGAAATATTAAAGAGAACCAGAAAGATAAAGAAAAGAAACTGTTCTTCTTGTTCTCTAAAATATGAGAAGCAGAAATAAGTTCACATGACAGGAATCTTTAGATGAGACATCAGGAAAAAAACTTTGTGACCATAAAGGTACTTAAGCACAAAGCTGGATGCTGAGGGCATTTCTGGAGGCTTCTGAGATCATGCCTGTCAAGTGTGCATGAGGAATGACAGATACTAAGCTGATCCTGCCTTCAGGAAGGGGTGGACTATTTATGCTCTATTTTGTAGGTTGTCTGAGAAAAATAGTCATGTACTCATTGAAGAGCCTGTACCTCAAGGTGAACACTTGCATAAGGACTGAGTTAAAGCTGAACAATAATTTTGATTCTGGCATGTCTTCCCTTTGGAAAGCTTAACTTGTAATCTTAACTGATGTCAGAGAAAAGATGGATTCTCTTGTCTCTACCCCTCCTGCTTGTCTTTGCCTTCTCCATCCCTGGCTCCTCATACCAGCCCCTCCCTTCTCCCTCAGCCACATCCCCACTCTTCCACTACTCATCCAGGTTTAAATCTCTCAAGTAGTGCTTGTTGTGCAGCTTCAAACTGCTCTTAGGCAGAAGGTGCCCCTGCTCCCAGGTGGAATGCTCAGCCTGCAGTGCTACATCCCCCCTGCTGCCCCAGGCACCATTGTCCAGGGGTGGGCTGGAGCACAATCCCTGCCAAGGGAACCCAGGAGGAATCCAGCCACCAAATTCTTGTTAAGCTCCTATGGAGTTTCTGTGAACTCTGGTTATAGGCCAGGCTGAGTTGGAAAGGGGGATTTTTCTGAGTAAGCCACAGGACACCTTGACTCAACACTACAATTCACCTCCCTTCCCAAGCCAAATTTCTATTTCTACTACCATCACAGGGAATTTTTCCAAGACTGAAATATTCAACATAAATAAAATACATTTTCTCTAGTCTCAGTCTCAAAAAGGGTTAAGTAACTTGGGCTGAAAACCCATACTCCATTTCACCTACTCATTTAAAAATAAAAGCTTGTATTACAGGTAAGCTGAGTCCAAACTGGCAGCCAGCATGGTAAGTCCTTGAAAACAACATTGTATAACAGAAATTTCAGTAACAGACAGAGCTGCTATTCCAACTGCAATAAGTACCAACATAAGTTCCCAATGACCTTTAAAATGGCTAAAAATGAATTTAAAATGTTGAAGACACAGGTGCAGAAATCCCAGGGAGAGTGCAGTTCATTTAGTGCTCTACCTTAGTGCAACCCAAATACCAAGGAAATCTGAAAAGACATTTGCTTTTGAGCTACTTTATATGAGAGGGGCAGAAAAAAAACCATGAAATTGATTTAATTAAATATTTTTGTATTAATTATTGAAAGTGCAGACAAAATACCATTCAGAAAATGACTGAATGATCTGCAGTTTACTCTATCAATTCTTCTCTTACCTGCCACTGAAGAACAAGAGGAACCCACTCCTTGAAGGGACCTGGCAATAAACAGCAATGCATAGCTTCCAGAGAAGGCAAACACTACAGGAAAAAACAGAGGTAAATTTTTTAAATTAGGTTAACTCTAACTAGGTTAAAAAGTTAGATTTCTCCAAACTATCACAAAAGCTTCCTACAATTTAGTCAAGTGTTTACAGTGACTTGTGCCACTTTCAATGCTAACTGCATTATTTCCTCTTATTGCATTTAGATGTGTCAGTGTTGAATTGTTCTCAGGTGTCTGAGCCTCCAGGTAGCACAGAATGCAAGCGCCCAAGCATTTTAACTAATTACTTGGGATTTGATTACAGCCTGCTCTGATTCAGCTGCACACAGAAGGAGTAACAAGGCTTTCCTTTCCAGCCTTGCCTCTCTGCTGCTTCACTGAAGGCTGCCCCTGGAGCTCCAGGCATTCAGGGAAGGCAGATGTGACACCCCTGCACCCCAATGCACTGCTCTTTCCTCCAAAAAGTGGGTGGTGAGAGGTTTTCCCCTGGTGTGCCAGCCCCACCCCAGATGTGTGCAGCACAGCTGGCTGGAGGGGCAGGGAAGCCACATCCACCCATTCAAGGGCTGTGCCAAGTTTCTGGTCCTCCCAACATCAGGCAAGCAGAAACACTGCACCAGAGGAAGGACCACTCTGTCTCTGCCCAAGAGATTTATCCCTGCGCTCCACTCTCAGCCACCATCCGCCTTTTGGGAAAGAGCCTTGGGATGTTGCACTCTAAATTCCCCATCCACTAGAAAGTGGGAGTGTCCCAGACACCCACTCACATCTCTGCTCATGGAGCCCGTGCCATGGTCAGTGTCATTAAATCTCAGGCAGTCTTGAAAGCTTTTTTTCAGCTCCCACCTGTTGGTCATCTGAGGAATTTTACCAGGTTATAGCTGGAGGAAGTTGTTATGCACCAACTCAACACAAGATCCACGTGCACTTTCCCCACCTACCCTGTGGGATCGTGCTTCTTGGGCTTTTCACCAGGTCTCACAAAAATTCCTACTATGTACACAGAGAAAAATCAAGGAAAATGAAGGAAGAAAGGATGTCAGCGAATCAGCAGTTCTCTTCTCTGCCATGAATTAGGCTCACTATTCTGATCTACATCTCAACCAAAATGTGTCTAACAGTGCAGAGTTGTCAGTGACTCTAAGACCGGGTCATCTTCTCTAGCACTTCAGTCCCCTTGATGATGCAGCTTGAAGATCATAGAATAATAGATTAATAGAATCATAGTCACAGAATCCTAAAATCACAGAATGGCTTGGGTTGGAAGGGATCTTAAAGGTCATCTCGTTCCACCCCCTGCCATGGGCAGGGACACCTTCCACTAGTCCAGGTTGCTCAGAGTCCCATCCAACCTGGCCTTGGACACTGCCAGGGATGAGGCATCCACAGCTTCTCTGGACAGCCTGTCATCATTCCTTCTCTTATGTACACTGGATATGGAAAATTGTTTGTTCCCTCCCTTTTTTGTCATAGGCTCTAATACATTTTACATCTGCCTTCTGAGGCAAAACTGATTCTTTCATTGTTCCTCACAGGCTTCTAATGATCCTTGATGTTCTCTGGACTCTTTCTATTTGGGCCACAGCTTTAAATGCAGGCCAAAGCCAAACATGAAACAGCAGCTGAAGCCTTATCAATGCCATTAGAGCAGACAAATTATCTCAGCTGACTTGCAGGCTGTGCTCCTGTTTGCACATCCCACAGTGGTGTTTAGCAACGCTGGGATACTGTTGACTCATGTTCTCCTCATGAGCCACTGCAGCCTCACGATCTTTCTGATAAGCCCCCACAATCTGTAGTTGTCAAGGATCTTGCAGGACAGCCCTTCCATGGCTGTTAGAGCTGTCTGAGCACCGTTCCAGATCAGAAGAACCTGAAAGATTCAGCCTAGGACGAGACCCACCAAGGTGGGATGGAAGGTCATGATTCCTTAGAGCATGTTCATAAGGCTGTACTTGTTTAATCTCATCCACATGGAGCAGACACCCTTACATTTTCCCTGGAAATCAGTCCCTGGACGTCAACAAGAAGAATTCCTAGCGATAATTATTATGGATTATTTATCTAGAGGTTGTGTCTGGGCCAGACCAAAAAGGATGAGGACACTTACTGATTGTCGACACAAACATGATGCAGAAGCCAGCAAACAGTGGAATCTGGTAGCCTATTCTGGAAAACAAAATGAATATTTCACATTTCTGAGGTTGTCTGGCTGAGGTTTTGAGTTAGACTTACTCACATGAGTTCACACACATCAAAAACCCAGCCTGTAGTTCCTTGGTAGGCTTTGAACTATTTATTGTGGCCCACATGATCGTATCTGTCCCTGTTACAAATGTCTTTTCATCTGGCACAGCAGACTTTGTATCTGAAATCCCTGGAAGAAATACTTCTCATTAGGATCTGATTGCCCTGTTCTTGTTCTGCCTTAAATTGTTCCCAACAAAGCCCCTCTGGGCCTTCACGAGGTTGCCAAAGCTATGCCAAGGGAAGATTTGTGTGAGCAAGCTGAGCTTTGGAATATCCCAGTCATGTTTCCATGCTCGTGAGACAATGACCATAATGAGACACAGCCAAGCCAATGGCTTTTTTACTGGAAGAATTTGTCATCAGCTCTTCTGGGAGTTCTGCCTCAGCCAGGAGAACTGGAAGAGTCCCAAAGAGCCTGAGAATATTTGTTTTGCTTTCCATGTGTTTAGGAGCAAAAATGGAGCTGATCAAAGCTTTCTTCATCAACCCCCTTCTTCATTAGGACTCTAAACAGCCTGTAGAAATGCCTGGTTGCTCTAAGTATTTTCAAGTTTCCAGGAAACAAAGAATTTTCTGGCTGGAAAGCAAATACATTTTTTGAGCAGCTAAAACTGAAATTTCAACAAAAGTAATCACAATATATTATTTTCCACCATTAAAAATCTACCCTAGAGTCAAAACCTTGTTAGCTCTGAAGACAGTCTGACTATTCCATTTAGCACACTTTGTTCATGGCTTCTTTTTTGTAGGATTGTGGATCTCAAATGTATTTGACAAGGCATTATTTAATGGCCAAATTCCTCAACAATGGATGATGCTTCTCAAAAGAGTACATTCAAAGGATTTCAACTTTCAATGATTTGACAGTATTGGGCATTTATATTGACAGTATTGGCTGAAGTGGGTCAATCAAATAATGGAGGAATCTATAATGGCACTTTTAATAATAGCAGTCATGACACAGGCAAAACAAAATAATTATTTTGAGCTTTGGAGGTTTTTTAATATTTTTATACAATTAAGGGCTTTGGAAAATGGAAAACTCTCTGGACTGCAGGGCTCAGTGCTCACTGTTTGTCTCATTATAACATTTGTATGAGTTTTGTGAATGAAAGAAATCTAGCAAGCACATTTCTGAGTGCCAAAGAAAACTCAAATGAAGAACAATTTTTCCTTAAATATCATCACTACATTAAAATACGCCAAAAAACATAGTGCACTAATTCTTCTAGTTGAGATTTTTAAGTGTGTGTTGCAATACCCAGCAGAGACTAGTTACTCATGTGGTACTTAACTGGACTGGTACCTCTAAAGCAAATTAAACCCCTATCACAAACTTCCTCAGTGGCTTTATGATAATAATTTTAATCTGGCATAATAAGAGAACATGGCATATAAGAGACCAAAGCTACCTTTTTTTTGGTCTGTTTTATTTAAAGTGACTGATTTTTCTAAGCCTGTCTCTCCTCTTGCTGTGTGTGTAGCAGTTATCACACAAGGGGACGTTGGTCTCCACTGATGTTTCTCTGTACATGAGGAAACAAAAAATTACCTCTTGCCAACTTCTCGCCTGCTTCAGAGCTGAGTGAACACTTCCCTTCCCAGTGAGCCCAGGTAGAACAGGCCACAGAGAGTTTGACCATAATTTCTTTGATTTTGAGGTTTTCAATTAGAGGAAACACTGACAGGTACACATAAAACCCCAAAATCCTGCAGGCACAGACAGTGCTGGTGGGGAGTGTTATCCTCTTTGTGGTGTGAAAGCAGAAGGTGATTGTCCTTATGTCTTCTCCCATTGCAAAATAAAGAAGGGTTGTGTCTGTCAAGGCCATTCCAGGGATATCTAGGATGGGCACTGGGGGGGAGAAGTCTGCTTTGCATAAAAAATCAAGCAGTTAATAGATTTGACACAGGGCCTGTGAGATAACAATTTGTTTCTGCTGCAAGTACACTGAATTAAAATTTAGTTATTTGCATGAAGAGAAATTCCATCCAACTTGGCTCCCACATTCACATTTCCATCACTAAATCAGAGACACGAACTGTGAGATCTTCCATAAACATTCATGAGTTCAACAGAGAGAAGTGCTGTCATACCACTTCTAACTGATACTCTATCAAAAAGGAGGAGATGTCCTCTCTTCCTATAGGCTTCCTACACTTGGGAAGTTTCTGGTCATTGAAGGCAGTAAGGAAACAAGTATTTTGGAAGTCACTTTTACTGCTCAGTGAAAGTGTTCAAGCATTGCTTTTAATTTTTGCAGTCACAGATATTATTCCTCCTTTACCTTGGACAAAGAGGGTCACAGCAAGGTGTGAAGTGATACGTAGGAGAGGGTGATAAGGGCAGAACTGGAGCAGAACTCAGTCCTACTCTTGCTACCCAGCACACCATGATGTTTTATCACATACACCAAGGTCTAATACGTACCTTTTCTTCCACACAGAAATAAATAATTTCAGAACTAGACTCTGTGTGGGCACAGAGTCATTTCAGACAAAGTCTGCATTACTAGTGATCCACCATACAGCAGGATACAAAGATTTACAGGTCAGCACTGGACATGCATTTGTAGTGAGTTAAGTCATTACAATCCTCTGGAAATCTAAAATTGCCCGGAGCTTCACCCACAATGGAGATGCACGATTCTGGTGTGCTGCCCCTGCATGGGATTGCTGAACCTCCAAAAGTCAGGGTTGCTCTTGCTCAGGGGAGAGTCTTACCCACATCCAGCTATTTAATTAGTTATGTAGATTGTCCTTTCCTGCATAATCTTAACAAACCCTGCCTCTTAGCAAACCCTGCCTCCTCCTGAAAGAGCAACAATAATTAGTTGGAGTTGTGCTTCCACAAATGTCTAATCTGCAGCTGCATTCCCCGATCTGTTCTACAGATATCAGAGAGCACAGACTGGGAGTTTTTGCTGAGCAATTACACTATATAACACAAATAACCACAAGAAGAAGAGGCACCACCTGTAACAGCCAACTACTCAGTGATTCTGTCCCTTGGTCCTGGGCCATTCCTGTCCTTGCCATGTGAGACCTGTGAATGTGCAGTCTGTCCTTCTCAGCCATGACATGGTAGAGTCCATCCCAGTCCTACATTCTGTTCCCCTGCATGTGTGCAACACAAAGGAATATTACAACCTGTCTTCTCTCTTCTTTTTCCTTGTTACCATACCCAGGCATGTAATTTTCTTGGGCACTCCTTTCACAGCCCTCTAAGCGATTCTGAAGCGGAGTCCAGCATGTTTCACTAAAGCTACCTGCAGCTGAAAGTGCTTCTTACAGGTATTACTGACCTCTGAAAAAGTCTGTTGAAGGAGATAAAGGGAAGGCTGCCACTGATGAAGAATGCCCAAATGAACTCCATTTCAGTCCCATGTCAGCCCCAGATTGCAGGACTCTTAGAAAGTGATTTATACCTATTAACAAGATTACCTTATGGTAAAACAACAGATTGGTGGTTCTGTGCAGCAGTAAAATAAAGGTTACACAGCCTCATGCAGGGAGCTTGGTAAGAGAAGAAAAAAAACAGTAAACCATAGGATCACAATGGTTTGGGTTGGAAGGGACCTGAAAGACATCTGGTTCCATCTCCCTGCCGTGAGCAGGGGCACCTTCCACTATCCCAGGTTGCTCAGAGCCCTGTCCAGCCTGGCCTTGGAGGCTCCCAGGGATGGGGCAGCCACAGCTTCTCTGGGCACCCTGTGCCAGGGCAGTGAGTTAAATCAGTCACAAAGGGCACAGCAGCCTTTTGCCCACTGTCTCCACTGGACAGGATTAGGCAGAGCCTTCAATCTGCCCCTGCCAGGGCACCCTCCTCACGAGTGTCCTGTGTCAAGCCCTGCACTATATCTACAGTTCACTACAAGGAAAAATGTGATGTACATCTGAGCCACCAAACCTTACCAGCTCTGCCCTGAAACTGTGCCACAGTGGGAAATGTGTTGTTGGCATCCTATGGCAAAGCCATCACCAAATGTTTGCTTTACTGGGACTTTGTTAGGCCAAGGGGAAGCTGTGTTGTTTCAGGAATTGCAAACAAGTTCACTGAGCCAGGTGTATTTTGTCTGGTATTCTGTGGGAAGAGCTGGGCTTTAAATGAGAAACATTCTTTGTGGAACATAATCCTTGAGTGAAACCAATTTTGAAATTTGTTTTTGAAAATCTA
The DNA here is from genome assembly GCF_003945595.2 of Pipra filicauda. Classification (NCBI taxonomy): domain Eukaryota; kingdom Metazoa; phylum Chordata; class Aves; order Passeriformes; family Pipridae; genus Pipra; species Pipra filicauda. The sequence continues at coordinate 68,497 of NW_024104687.1, read as the reverse complement.
TACCCTCAGTAATTATAAAAGAGGGGAAAACAGCCCCCAAATCTTTCAGAAAATATAATAGCCATTATTGGCACACACTGATATGAGTAGAACATCCTGTTGCATGCTGTACAAAGCCAAGCACTCAGGACCAGTGCCTAGTAAAAGCCAGTAACTCCATACTCAAACCATGCTTGAACAGCTGTATTTGACTGAAAAATAAAAATCACTCTACACAACGTGCTACCTATTTCAAAAAGAAAATTACTGAGTCTCTTAAGAAACTGTGCATGCTGATCATGAACTAAGTAAGCAATTCCCCCTAAGTTGTAATACTTTGTTGAAATTTTGTAGAAGTAATAACGGCAATAACAATTATCACCAAACAGCTATCAGGGGTGAGGAAGTCTTTCTATTGGTAACTCAGATATTTTCTGTTTAATTTATAACACTCATAATTTTTAGCCAACCATACACACTGTTATTAGAAATTGTCAACTTAAGGGGGAGAGGGTGTCCAATAACTTCTGCAGTAAATTGATAAATGTGTTACCTGATAGTTCCCACTAAGAAGAAAGGCAGATACCAGTACCAAGATACAAATAGTGCATGAAAGAAAACCAGTGAACCTTAAATCTAATTTAGGGCCACTTTGCCACTAAGACACTCATTTCTGACGTATGAGGGAAGAGTTTGTCACACCCCAGGATGACGTGCTCCTTGTTTTTTCTTCTCACACTCACTGGGCATCTGAGCCCACAGACCTGCCCCTGTGACTGCAGTCACACACCCTGACCCAGGCAAAACCAGGTAGAATGTGTCCAGGAGGAAACCTTGGCTCACAGCACTGAAGTTCACACTCATGTGTTGTTAACCCTGCTCCCAACAGCAAAGGAAGATGCTACAGGAGCATCTCCTGCCTCCTTGCCAAGCCTAAGGATGTGTCAGGTGTGTCCCAGCTGGTTCCAGGGCAGAGGTGTGACCACGTGCCTCTCTCCTGATTTGGCACGTTGTGGAAATGATGATGCTAACAGAGAAGAGTAAATATCAACAGGGCTAAAATTTAGACATTTAGGAAAATCTAGAAGCATACCTAAAGAACTATTATGAAAATATTATTTGATGTTATATTGCTTTACCTGCAGAGGAGCTATTATATCCTCACTAAACAATACAGAAAATCCAGGTAAGTAAACTCTGCTTTCCTCCTCAACTTGCAGCAATATTTGTGGAAAAGTAATTTTTCATGGTGGTGTACTTATATCTGTGTAGGTGATATGTGTTAAAGACAAGGGGAAATGAGAATTCTCATTTATAGGTTTTGTGTTAAGATCAGTTCCACAGACTGAATACAGGGTTTGAATACATAACACTGTGAATCCAAACGATGTTAGACCTCAGCTGGATACTCTTTAATCAGATAGAAATGAAACACTCAGACTATATATATGTATATAAGGTGTAAAACTACTAAGGTAGTTTTGGCTTCAAAATCTGAAATATCTAGCATTAGAGTGTGTTGGTTCTTTTGACTACTGTCACACATGATAGGCATTGACTGCTTAAACTAATGTGTTTTGCAAGGACAAATTTCTGCTGCATATTACTTTCTGAAAGGAATAATTCTTCTCTATAAAAACCTTAAATAAGAAATATGAAAATCAGTGACCCAGCTAAACACAATTTGGAGTTTGTTTCTTGCAGAGGTTGGTCTCATAGCCTGTTTGGGAGGACTGCAGCTGCTTCTCTGGGGAACAGTTACACAAAATGCTAAAAATAAAATCAAATTCATTATTAACACAAAAATTTTAAATGATATTATAAATACTTTTAATCTTCATGTAAATATCACCAGTACTCGGACTTGGAGAGGGGCTTGTAGGTCGCTGACATTGTTTTTTATACTCTTGATGCTGGCTCAAGGTAATTTTCTGTGAAGTTCCATTTAGATATATTTCATTCAAGACACCTTAAATATGCAAGAATTTAGAGAGAACAGTTTGAAGGCTGGGCTAGATCATGTACTGATGGAAACATCCACTGAGATGAATGTGGCATCAGCAAGGTTTGAAACTTGTTCAATCTTCACTGAAGTCCACATGAGTTTCCCACTGATTCTTACCTCAGACAGCTCCAAATCATCTCACAGCAGATCACACCAAGAGCTGCACATCAGTGACAGCAAGGGAGGGATCTGAGCCCTGCCTACAGCTGCAATATCATCTCTGCCTAATGTAGGTGCCACGGGTCAATTCACAATGATTTATAAATACTACATTGTCTTTTGACCTGCTGTAACTGTACTGAAGACATTTCACACCACTTCAGCAGAAGTTTCTATAAAAACCCAAAGTCTCAGGAGCTGGAGGAAAACTGTGCAACACTGATGGCTGATGTGCAGCTTAACAATTCATTTGGGAAAGGATTTAAGTGTTTGGAAGTGTTCACCAAATGTATTTCACTAACATGTTCCTCCAGATAAAGTGAGAAGGCCAGTAAGCCAGGGCCAAAAGAGACTTAGGAATACTTTGTTATAGCAGTCTGGACTGCACCAGCAGCATCAGCCCCTGGCAGTGCAGCAGCAGTGACATACCTGTTTGTCAGCGGCCCTATGAAGGGGTTGGTCACGAGCTGCACTGTTGCTTTGGAAGCAAACAGGAGCCCAACTCGAACGTTCTCGTTCAGCAGCTCCTTGTCGTCCCGGGGGCAGTCGGAGGGGGAAGGAGTCACGTTGACTGGCATCTGTTCTGTCTGAGTGGGGTGCAACTCGCTGGGCTGTGTCTCATCAGACTCGTTTCCCGTAACCATCGTCGTGTTGTCGTAGTAGGAGAAGATGCTCTGAAAACTGTCCATCGTCGCTGAGAGGGGGTTGGGCTTGGGGGTCTGGATTTCTGTGGCATTTTTCTCATGTTCGATGCTGTAAAGGTAACTGGGAATTATTGGCACTGGAAAAACAAATAGAACATGTCGGCCTCTTACTGTCAGGTTATTTGTAAATGGAATCACCAAATTTTCTTGCTTGCTTTGCCACTGCTTAGGAAACACAAGGCTTTTGTGCAGAGCACGTTAATATTTTGAATGGTGAAATTTGCTCATGGGAAAAAACACACCCATAACTAAGAAGTGTAGTTTAAAACAAAAAGTTCTTTTACAGTAGTCTTTATTTTTTGTCGGTTTTCATAAATTTTTTATACGGACATCATTAAGCAAAGTATAAGAAATATCAAAACCCATATCTGAAGTCTCTTTGTCATATATGACTGCACAAATCCTTTTATTAGATTATGAAAACATAAATGACAAGGAAAGCACTGGAACTCTTATTAAATCAAAATATAAAAGATATAATAAAACACATTTTTAAAATAAACCATAAAAATATTGAGGAGTAACAGCCATAAGAAGGAAAAATAACACTCCTATATTAAGTAATCAGAACTAATGTGTTGATGTTTGCATATCTCATTTTTAATAACATACAATGAAGAGATCAGTCAGAAGAAACTGTCTTTATATGCTTTATGATCTTAGCTGTAATTTATTTTTATTAATATGTATCTCAGAAATTAGCATTTCAGAATTTGTAAAAGCAGATGTCAGGTTCATTTATTTTAACACTAGTGACAGAATCACCCCTTCCCATCTTGCGTCTCTTCCTGAAAAAGCTCACCCTCTCAAGTCTGAAAACTATAATGCTTTCTAGGGCTTCTAGCATACCTATTACTAAACAAGTAATTAAATATTAAGGTTTTTTAAGGGGAGTATATTCATGTAAAAAAAAATCCAAAATCAACTTGCTAAAAATAGATGTGTTTCCAGCTTTTATCTTTTAAGCTGAAGCCCCCCAAGAAATTCAGGAGTCTGATTCAGAAGCCGACTCTGCAGCATCATCTGAGAGCTGGCTCTGTACAGACCAAGTCACTTCCAAGAGAAGCGTGTGCATCCATATGTGTGTGTGTGTGTGTGCACATTCACGAGCCACCAGTTTCTCTGAACCCTTTTCTTTAAATTCATATAAACATTTGAATATGAGGACTTCTAAAACTACCAGTGAAAACTGTTCAACTGTATTATTTGTGCAGATTCCTGAATCTTGACCCTGTGCCACTGAAGCCATTAAAAGTTGCATCTTTGACTTTGATCAAAATTTGGATTATTTTATTAAACTAACTCATAGAAGTTCTTTTCTCAAAACCCAGTCAGATAGTTTTCTTATTAACCTATCATTTTAGGACCAATGTGGGGGAAAGAGGAACTATCTCAAGGAAACAGGCATCTCCAGTGTTATCTAGCCTGTGGTTTCAGCTGCACGACCACAGGAGAAAAAACAGTGATGAGCTAAAAATACTGTTATCTGTCATTCTGTGAAGTATTACTGGTGTTTAGTAGGGGGGGGCGAAAAAAAAAGTAAAAAAAGTTATGGAGACCTTTTTATACCATTCTTTATCCTGCAATTAACATGGAAATAAAGCCAGGCTTTGATGTCCACGGCGATGTGTTTGCAATGGCCAGAACACAATTTGTGTTTCTAAAAAAAAAATAAATTAAAAAATCAGTGCTTGAAAATGCTGGGTTTGAGAGCATTAATCGGGCATTCAGGGAGTACATCTGCCACTGGAGATTATTTCAGGCATAAACCGGGAGAGGAAAAAAACCCAAGCCCATTCCACCTACCGACCACGGTGAGCAGCATGTTGTCCAGCAGCAGGGCGATGAAGACGATGAGCAGGATGAGTTTGCGGGACTGGCGGCTCTCCCGCAGCCAGCGCAGGAGCCCGAGCTCGCCCCAAGCCATGGTCCGGCTCCGGCTGCGGACACACGGAGGGCTCGGGGCCGGGGGGACACGGCGGCAGCTCCGCTCCCGCAGCGCTCCCGCAGCGCTCCCGGCGCTCCAGCCGCTCGCTGCCAGCCGGGCAGGAGCGGGGAGGAGGAGGAGGAGGAGGAGGAGGGGGAGGAAGGGGAGGGCGAGGAGGCGGCACCTCTGGTCCCCGTCTGAGCCCAGGGAGTGCTGGAAGCGGGGCGAGGCGGGGGGACTCCCCTCCGCTCCCCTCCTCTCCCTTCCCCTCTCTCCCGCCCCGGGCAGGGATGCTCCGGGACCAGCAGCGGGGCCAGCCCAGCCCCCTGTGTGCCCACGAGATGTGCCGAAAGAGGTGCGGGGAGGGAGAAGTCGCTGCTGATACACTCCAGCGCCCATCAGGGTGGCCTGTTGGTGAGCCACTGCCACTGACTGATTCTTTCCCTAAAATTAGGAAATCTGCAGAATCATAGAATATGCTGAGTTAGAAAGGACCCATCAGGATCATTGAGTCCATTCTAGCTCTGTGCAGGACACCCCAAGCATCACACCGTGTGCCTGGAGAGTTGTCCATATGCCTCTTGAACTCTGTCAGTCCTAGGGTTGTGACCACTTCCCTGGGGAGCCCATTCCAGTGCCCAGCCACTCTGGGAGAAAAATCCAACCTAAACCTTCCCTGACTCAGCTTCATGGCATTCCTCTGAGTCCTGTCACTGGTCACAAGAGTGAAGAGATGGGTACCTGCCCCTCCACTTCCCTCGTGAGGATGTTAAAGACCACAATGAGGTCTCCCCTCAATTTTTCTTGTCTGCTCTGCATGGCATTCCAAGGGTTTGGCTCAGCCTTATCAATTTCTTCTCAATTTATATTAAAAAAGAGATTGACCACATTGAACTGACCAAGAAACAAAGGTTTGTGTTCTTGAAAAACTTTGTCTTTTATATCACATAACACACTACTTTCTTTTAATCACCCAACGCTGAACTTTGTGAACTGTTCCTTGCTGCACTGTCCTCACTGAGCTTCACTCTTGGAAAAGCTCACTGAATGGAAGGGAAGTCTCTTGAGGAGTTCAATAGCCCCAGATCCAAACGTCACCCTGAAGGTAATGACATCATCACTGTGCAAGCAGCTTATTTCTGCAGCTACCTTTGCCTGCTGTGTGTGAATCAGTTCAGTGGTGCCCATTTTCAGTGCCATGTGATTTCACTACTAGTGCAGGTTTCATAGGAAGCAGTGCTCAAACTTACCCTATGTGCCTATGTGACAGCAGTCATTTCAGGCTGTAAACACCCACTTTGAGAACAAAAGACATTTACACTGGAAATTCGCCAATGTCAGTAACAGTAGAAGATAATTGTTTATGGTCTAAATTGCTGTCTTAGGTCTTAATCCATCTCTGGGTGAAGTTTAACAGGCCTTGGGAGTGGGAGTAAATTTTCAGTACAGTGAGTTATTGGCTATACACAGATGTTTCTAAAAAGAATTAAAGGTGGGAGAGGATGTGCTGACAGCTCACCTCTCTTGTGTTTGCATGCAGGTAGCTTTGATTTTATTTGACCTGCCCACCATGTATTATTTTCATATGGAACCTGTTATGCTAGCACATGACAAGTATCACCCAAGGTTATCAATAAGCTATTGATTCTTGAATGATGGCTTATAATTGGTTATGGGTTCTTTATAACTGGCAGGAGTTGGACACATTCACATCTGAAGCTGAATTTCCAAAACAGGACTTCAGTACTCAGAGGAAATATAAAAGTACAATCTACTGGACTGAACTAAGGAGAAATGTTTCATCTTCTGAGCATCAGATTCTGAAGTCAATTAGTCAACAAATTACATTGTTTGTTTGAGAACTTGCTTGGATTGCAGCAGCAGAAGGGGAGCACCAGCTCTGGTCAGCAGCAGAAGCAGCATTAACATGGGATGTATGCCAGTGGAATGGCAATGGCAATATTCTACCAGGAAAACATGGGTTTGGGTATTTTGTATTCCCAGCAGTTCACAGGAGAGTTCATCGACAGAGGTGCTGTTGTTTTCGTCACGCCTCAAAAAGCAGATGTGGAGAGAAATAAGATGCTTTTCCAGCCATTTCTGATGAGGGACATGACTGGAGAAGCAATTTATTTCCATCTCTGTGCATCATCAATGTAAGAAGTTGAACCTCACCTTCCTCCTGTCTCCCCTCTCAGTCCTTTCTTCTGGGATGTTTCTCCTCCTCATCCATCCATAACACTCACACTGACAGCATCTGGTCACTTCTGGATTTTACATCACTCCTCCTTTCTGCCCTCCTAGTTTCTCTTGCTTTCAGCTAATTGATTGTTTGATAAATAATGCTAAAATATATATGCAAAATCATGCCTGTGCTATTAGCATGGATAAGCAGGAGAGTATTTGAAAACATTTATTTGAATGTAAAGATGCCTATTTATGCATGGATATTATTGCTTGACTAATCTAGCTGATGAAACAGTGGTTCCCTCTAGGAAGTGAGCAGGTCAGAAGCCTGCTAGGTTTGCTACTCTGCAGGTGTACCCTGTATTCTGGCAAATAATGATTCCTTTACCAGTATCTATTTATCTTTAATCAGTCATCTTTGTGTCTACTGAAAACCAAGCAGAAAAGGAAGAGGAGCACAGCCAAATAGCTGTTGATGATTTGGTTTTCCTATTGAACTTTTTACTGTTATATAATTTTTAATTCAGATTGGTCAAAAAGGAGGGAAGAAAAGCCATGGGATTTTCTCCAGGTGTTATTTGAACTTTCAACAGAACAGTTGAGCAAAATTTCATGCTATGAAAAATGCTGGGCAGCTTCATCTCTTTTGTTAAGTCTCTACTTTTTATTTGCTTTGTCTATCCTTTAAACTCTACATGTGCTTATTATACCCCTACTTAATAATATTATTGCTTTATTAATTTTAATATAAGTTAATAATGCACTTATAAAAATAAATTGGAATAAGAAATAAACTCTGAAATTAGTTCCAATAGCATTTATTAGAAATAATAATTTTAGAAATAAAACTTTTGAGGATTTATAAATGCTTTCCTCTGAGTCAAACACCCCTAAGCCATTAGGGCATAGGTTTAAAGGCATGAAGCATCATAAAGCTGACAATGAGTGAAAGTGTTTCAGTGTGGTAGCTGGTTCTCAGGCTTTGGCAAACTGGGTGGCAGGTTCTCCTGAACCACTTCTGCTGTGCACAGAGCCTGCACAGCCCAGGGAGCTACACAGACAAATAAAATAGCCATGTACATACAGGCAATGACACTGCAGATGAGCACCAGCCTGGAAATTGTCTTGGAGAATAGCACTTATTAGCAGTCAAAATTCTGGCCTCAGCTGAAAATTCCTCTGAATCAAGATGTCCTGGATGCCATCATGGGAAGCATCACAATGTCATTCATCAGGAACTGCAGTGATAGGACAAGGGGGAATGGATTCAAACTGAAAGAAAATAGGTTGAAATCAGACATTAGGAGGAAGTTTGTCCCTGTGATGGTGGTGACACATTGACACGGGTTGCCCAGAGAAGCTGTGGCTGCCTCAATCCTGCAAGTGTCCAAGGCCAGGGTGGACAGAGCTCTGAGCAACCTGGTCAAGTGGAAAGTGTCCCTGCCCTTGACAGGGGGTTTGGAACTGGATGACCTTTAAGATCCCTTCCAACCCAGACCATTCTATGGTTCTATAGCAAGCACCAGGGAGAAGTGGCATTTTGCTTGTTTGCCTACAGGTTCCTTAAATGCTGAAATTTAGAAAAAGACATTTCTGGTTCTCACAACCCAGGCTGAGAAACGCACTACTTTGCTGACTTCTTTGGTAAAAGTAATCCCTTTTAAAGCTGTCATTTCTTAAGATTTATGATTATTTTTAGTGCTTAGAGTTTAATTTGCAGTAATTCATAATTAACTTAGCTTTCTGTATGAATTAATCATTTGCAGTTATTGCTATTGGGGAAAATTCCTGCTATAAATAATTCTTAGAATTTAAGTTGGAAGACATACCTGGCAGCTTATGTTTTACTAACAACAAGTAATACACTTAGTCAGCTTTTTTACCCTTTGCAGCTCTTTCCAGACTTTTTAATCTGTGCCCGACAGTCATGCTATTAATTACTCTGTGGTAAGATTGTGTGGTAGTTAGTTCCACTGAATAATGTATCTCCCTTCTCCAGGTTTTGAGGGTATGAATTATATTTATCTGCCATATAACCTACAGAAAGTGTATGTGTGAATGTGTATATCTATATCTATATTTATATATATATATATATGTATGGTTGCTCACTATGACATGTAATATTCAGAGGAGAGACCAAAAAAAAGCAGAAATTCTGATTTTAAGAGAATCACCAATTCATCTGTAATGTTAAACATTTATTTGGCTGAAAAACTGTGTGTGTGATAACCAGGTCTGACACTACAAGGGGATAATTTTTAAAGCTGGAAAGGCTTGGGGTGGAGAAAAGGTCTGTGGAAGAAAAGATATTACACAATTCATATGTCTCTGCTAAAAAGGAGTAAAATATGGCCCCCTTTGCATAGAAAAAACCAGTGTTCATTTTAATGTCAGAATACAGGGCAGACATTTCACCATCCACCCAGAAACTGTGCAGGGGGTTTTACAGATGTAGGAAGGCTGTAGCATAAGAGCAGTAGATGAAGATATGAACATAAATAGGTGATGCTTTGTTGTGGTGTTTATGGGAGATCATAGACGTATAAAAATGTCATGGACAAAATCCTAGACTGCAATACATAATAACATGGGCTACCTCTACGCAGTAAATGATTTAACCTGTTAAAAAGTACAGTTTTTCAAGTTAGGGCACTTATTTTAAAATATGGTTAACACATGGTCTTGATCCAAAATAGCAATGGCAGTCTGAGATGCTTTTCCTTCAGGTTTGCTCTGTACCATTCATGCTGAAAACAAACAAACCCAAGAGCTGATATGGCTGGGGAACAGTATTGTAAGGGTTTCAGTGAGGGTTTGAAATTTCCTGTGTGTTTCAAAACTAGGAAATTGTATTCTACAACACAACATCCCTCTTCTAAAATTCACTTTTTAAACTATTTTGCTGTTCACAGTAGAAAAAATATTTTATGATCCTGGAATTGGGGAACTGGTTGAGCAGAAAAACAGCCCTTACCCTGCTCCCTATTGAACCCCCTGCAGAAAACACACAGCCTGAAATACTTAAACTAGCATGTTATAGCATGAAAACAGTATTTAGCTACACATGGGAAAATGTTTTTCTACATTTGGATGCAGCAGCTAAAGTAATGGCAGAATTAACACCAGCAGTGCTTGATCAGTAGCAGTAGTTTCCTGTTATGCCAGATATATCTTTTAGACTTGCTTGAAAATTTAACCTAAAGAAGGTGAAAACTGATGAAGGAGGGGTCAGATACCAACACTGGCCCTGATTTCTCCTCCTGTCTGTCTGTGCTCTGTTGTTGTTGCCTGTCTGTGTCAGGAGAGGAGGGAAAGGCTGACCCTTCAGACCCACGCCCCAGAAATCCTCATTTCCCTGCTGGCTTTTTGCACCCAAAATATTTTTCATTCCTGAGAGCAAACATTAACAAGAGCCACATGATACTGAGGATTTGATGTGTCTGTCCTCATGAGCTGTCCAGGAGAGCCATGACACTGCAGATGGCCAGGGAAGCTGTTAGCATTTGTGTGCAGGCTTTGTCTGTCTACTCTGGTGTCACTGACCACGGGCTAGTGATGGAGACATTTAGCCCTGACACATTTCATCTGACAAGGAAAGTGGCTCTGCCAAGCACATTAAATGCTAGAAAATAACTAGGCTAAATAATGCCTCATTTTACCCGTTCTTTCCAAGCTGGTATTCTGTTTGCAATGAGCACAACCCTGAGGGCAACCCAATGTTAGCTCCATGATCAATGGGAAGACATGCTGGCCTCAGTTTTACAAACCTAATTATTTTCTTCAGAAATCTGCCTGAAACTAAAAGACATCTGACAAAAAAACCTTTCCTATCCCTGGAGCTTAGAGGAATTCAGCCATTGCATGTAAATTGTGTTTATATTGACCACTTGCACATCTTTTGAAATGGGGCTTTGCAAGAAAACACACCCCCCTCCAGGCACAAAGTGTGAACTCCACATACTAAGAAATATGGTTAGTAATAAGAAGTGTGTGTTTGTATTTATACACACACAGGCACATGTAAAGGGGTGTGGGGGTGTGTGTAAGATGGCCCTGTGCATCAGTTACTCAGCTAATGGTGCACAACCCACTCACCCTGGAAGGCAAAGCAGTGGGTGAGTGTGTGGTGGGAAAGGAAGCAAGAGCTTTTCCTTCAGTGGCTCGGCTTCAGAGGCAAATACCTTCCTCCTTTTTCAGGCCAGGTATCAGCCTTCATTGTAACTAAGAGTGTATGGAAGCTTAAAATTCAATTTGGTTTAAGTAGTTTCTCACCTTTAACATTTGTTGGCTGAATGACAGATTAACTAGCTTTCAGAAACATTGTAGGTGCTTTGCCACAGCAGAGCTCTACACCAAAAAGTGGGTTCAACCCCTTCTTTCTGCTAGCATACAGCACATGGCCTGCATTAGCACTGATTAGTTTTGCAGAACTGGCCAAGGCTGAGTGCACGAGTGCAGGGGCCTCCTGAGCAAAAGAAATGCCAAAAGTGAGGTTAGGCAGGTTTGAAGTATGACATGCATTCCCCATCAGCTGTGGGGGGGATGGAAGATGGGAAATGCTCAGACAGCGACAGTCAAGAAGTCAAAAGGGTTCATGAAGTGGAACTGCAGAGGTGGAGACATAAAGCAGGACTACTGGGAAGGGAAATATTTTTGCCAGGTCTTGACTCAGTTATAGGGAATATCCTGCTTGAAGTCAGCCCAAGGAGCTCTATAAGGTCAGTTTGGATGGGACTTTGAGTGACCTGGTCTAGTGGAAGGTGTCCCTGCTCATGACAGGGGCACTGGAACGAGATGATCTTCATGATCCCTTCCAACACAAGCTATTCCATGAGTCTGTGACTCCATACATCCAAGACATAACTCAAGAGTTACTGGAGGAGGGTACCTGAAATGTTTGCCTCCAACAGCAGGACACAGCTGATGGCCTGGGCAGACTCTCTGCTTTCTATGAACCTTTGAAATGGCCAAGGGTGAAGAGATGCTTCCATACCTGCCATAGACCTATAAACCTCCTCTGAACACACTTGAAGGAGTGCAAACAAAGGGAGACGGCTAAAACATAGGGATAAGCACTTCCAGCTCTGGGTTCATTCCAGTTCAGTTGCTGCCCTGTCCCAATGAACACTGTGTTGCAGGGCCCTGAAAGCTGTACCAGGGGTTCTGCCTTAGTAGGACTCTTAGTTGTTGGAGTTCTCCTGCCTGGGGTTTTCATCCTTGCTTTTTCTCTGGCAGAGAGTTCACTGTAAAATCCTGCAGTGTGACAAAGATGAATTGTTTCAGGGCCTGTTGGCTGACTCAGCCATATCCATGGACCATCATAAAGGGACCTCCAGTCGCCACGTGGTGGATGGGTGTTGTTGGCACCTGATTTCACAGCACATCACAAGGACCTGGTAGTCATGTCAGGGCTGCCTCAGCAAGTGGTGGGATGCCTGTGACTCCTTGTGGAGTCATTCCTTGTTCTTCAGCACAGTTTTAGCACTGCTGGTTTCTGCTTGTGTAAAAATGCTAAACCAAGCTCTAACTTTGTCTTTTTAAAGTTAAGTGCCAATAAAATAAAACAATGATTCTTTTACCATGTTAAAGAATTGAAATGTTATAGTAGAATTACTCAAATACACAATCAGCATGAGTGAAAGTGGTTCCAAAAAGTTATCCTACTTCATTAACACTTAAGAGCAAATCCCATCCGTCATGGAAAGTCAATTCACTCTAAAATCCTTGAATTGCCTGCCAGACCTATATCTAAATGTATTATCCAGGAATAAACCCTGTGGAAAATTCATAATGAAAAACAAACCAACCACACAGAGCAGGTGTGACCTGCAGGCTGCTGAATACTGTGATTGCTTCCCATAGATTATAATTTTAGCAACACCTGGGCTGATGCAGCAGCCTTGTGGGTCCTAATGAACTAATTATGGGATAAGAGCACAAAGAAACATTCAGAGCTTGCAAGAAAACTAACAACTGTAATGCAGGAACAAAGATACTAGATTAGCTGGGAGACAAAAGGCTTTTGTATGGCCTTATTTATATTGCTGGTGTAAATGAAATCTCTTCAGACCTGTGTGTAATATGTCATATATAAGTGCAGTCAATGAGAAAAGTTAACTGACTGGTCTGGAGGGAATCACATTAGTTTTACAGAAGGACAAGTCCTTACATGAAATATCCTGGTCTTACAGGAAAGATGGGAGGGCAGAAGATTTCTGTCTGTGCCAACCCATAAACCTTGGGACAAGTCACAAAACCACGATATAATCACTTGCTGCCTCAGTGTAATGTGTCTAATGATCCTTATCTAATCTCAATTAGCCTCACACCACCTTTTTAGTTAATATATATAAGTTATTTTTTAAAGTCTTCCGTCAAGGGTGTCACCAGATAAACAGCTGGGTTTCTTTTATTTGAAACTGTCTGGCCACAAACACAACAAAAAGTTTGTAACAAACACCAGCAAAAAACCCAAGGAAGTGCACATCAGCAATGTGACTCTCACAGGCAAACCTGCAAAGCCAGTGGGCTTTCTTTGGGGAAGGTGGTAGAGGTCAAGGTGAAGGATAGGTTGGTCACAGGTATGAAGAAATAAATACATTCAGAATAAATATGCACAATTGCCTCTAAAATATTCAGAGGATAAAAATTTACATTGAACAGCTCTGAATCCTTACAAAATTCAGTTCTGAGATTGTTCTGCACATTGCAGTGAAATAGAAGTGAAATGTGGGGTGCATGAGCTCTACCTCTCAGCTACATGTGTGAGTCACTCAGGATGTCCTTAGACATCTGGAACCACCCATGGATTTATTCTGTCACCCACTGCTAATGGATGAAAGTCAAGGAAGATTTCTGCTCTAATACTTCCACAGACCAAACAGTTACCCACGTTTGTAATTCCTGGCTTCAAGATATGACTGGATCTAAAGTGTGCTGTCAATAATAATGAGTTTTTAAGTATTTGAAAAAAAATGTTTTCTGAACAGTGCACTTTTGTGTAACCTTTAATTAGAAATTATGTTTTTTCTGGATTATCTGTTCAAGAGTCAATAAGGAGACATAAACTAAGTTTTTACCTTACATGCTGAATTATAATTCTTAACACAGAAAAACATGATTTATGATTTAGAATGACTGAAACCCTTTGCTTCATCAGATCAGCCACAACCTCTTAGATATCTTCATATACAACTGGAAATGTTGTAGTAAATTTCCTCAGCCAAATTCCTTTTTAAAGATCTAATCCATTTTCTTCCACCAATAGTGTTTGTGGGTTTACACTGTTTTTTAACAGGAGAGTTGTTTTGTCCCTTGGATCATACAACCTTCCTATGAATCTAAACACACTTGGAAAAATAGGAAGCCCTGCCTGGGAATATAAATTACACTGCTGTGCTTAGTCACAAATGGCTGAGCACAATGTGATTTTACAATAAACCAGAAATGTCTGTGTTTTGTTGTGTCAATAAATGTTCCAGTGATGCTCTTAAAGACAATAAATTACTGTAATGGAACACTATCCTCAGCATGTAGAAGTCATTTTCCACTTCCAGACATTCTCAGATTAGGTTTAAATTGCTATTAGAAAATCCTAAATGTGTTTGGTTGAAGAAAAATTTTTTAATGCCCAGAAATAATCCAACAGTGGCTGGTTAGAGCAGGGTTAGCTGAAGCATTCCCAGGGAGAGCAGTTTATACATATAGAAGGGAACTTGGCTCCAGGAGATCCTCACCATGAGCAGAGGGAACAATACAGAGAGATTTCACAGCCTGTGATTTTTTGCAGCCCTTGGTGGTTCTGCTCGGCCCAAAACATGTGTCAGTCTGCTGAGAAAATCCTGGAGAGGGACTGAGTGTGTGACACGTGCCAGGCCTGTCCTGGGCTGCCCTTGGCTGGGGGATGTGCACAGGGGCTGTTCCCCCCAGCCTGGGAGGGGGCAGAGGTGAACGCTGGGTCTGGCAGGCAGGGCAGGATGGAAAGGTGAACAGGGGGAAAGCAGGGAGTGAAGGACACGGCTGAACACAGGCCTCTGGTGTACAACTGTTCACCCTTTGGTGAGTAGGGCTGTTGGTCTCCCCAGAGATCCACTGAAACCCAGGGAGTATTTATTAGCAGTCTCTACGTGCTTGTGGTACCTACAAGTCTGGGCCTGAAGGTACAAATACTGGCGTTCTTACACACCCTATTTTCTTCAGCGTTGGCTTTATCAAGAGAAAATCACAGCAAGACAAACCCTTTTATTTTTTTTTTCTTATTTATGGCTGCAATACTAAAGACCAGAATGGTGTGAACGTTTACAAGTGTAACAAATTGTGAATAATCTTCAGGATTGCCGTACTCTTCCTGGTCCTGCATGGAAAAATAAAGAGTTAACTAGAGATGCAAAACATGAAGAGGAACATTTGTACTGACTTTCTGAGGTTTTTCAGAAGGAAATCCACAAGGGATCAAGAAGGAATTTCAGAGGGGCTAATTAGCTCATGTTCTATGAAAAATATCACTGGCAAATTTAGACTGTGCTGGATTGCACTGCACTGTCTTACAGACTAATGGCCCCAAAATACAGAGCAAATTATTCTTTCCTGATCAGTGCTCAAAACCAATCCCATGCACTCAAACTCAAAATTACATTTCCCTTAGCATAAACCAGCTTTGTTTCCTATTTTATTTTGCTTTGTAGAAGCCAGAAATGAAAGGAGAATAAATTGGTGCTGCTGAGGGATATATTTCCATTAGCTATGGCAGGGTTTGCCCACACATGTGATGTTTGGCCTGTGCTGACATAACCGAAAAACAAAGGTTCCCATTTTTTTGTCAGAAGCCATCAAAGCTGGCTGTGTTACCTCCTGTTTTCTATCAGTGTTTCAAGCTTTTGTAAGTCTTGTGCAGTCCTAATGCGGTAGATAATTTTGCGTAGTGTGTGCAGGGGTCCATGAGCATTGCAACGTCCATGTAATGTCACATTAATATCTAAACACATATATATGTACATACGGATATATTATATATAGACATATAAAGTGCACTCTGTAGGGTTTTTTTCAGCCCTACTTAAAAAAACCATGTATAATGTATGCATTGCACGTGCACATTTATACTGCATCACATCTGACTGAGCTTCTGCTGATGTATTTATTGATATTTTCCATGGTAACACAGAGAGTAAAGGTATTAATAAACTCTGATTCTGGAAGCTGTGTTAAATGCATTCAGTAAGGCAGGAAGCAAATGTGAGCCAGAGGGCTCCAAGCAGTGCAGACACTCCTGGCCATTGGTGACCTTGCTGCACATTTTCATGTGAGATTGCTCCTCCAAGGACCAAAACTTGCCCCGTGTCTTAGGTCTGCTGACAGTGACAGCTTCTCAGGAGTCCTAAGATGATCTCCCAATGGTACAGGGGCTGGAGGGTTTCCATGGATCTTCCAGGGGAAAGCAGTTCACTAAAGTGCTTCTTTACACTTGTACTTCCTTGCGTGCCTCTCTTTTCTGCTGCTGTATCCAAATATTGGTACTAATTCAACAGAGGGGTGAAGTTGGCCTGGTGTCAGACGGTTAACAAACCAGGAATTAATGGATATAATGGTAAGAAATCCTGACTGGTTGTGTCTGGCATGTAGAAAGGGGGGTGCTGATGGTGTCAGAGAGCAAGATGCCATCAGCACTAACACAGGGGGGGCAGGAGCTCAGCGTGGAGATGAAAGTTGGCAGCACCTCTCAGATGAGACTCCATTCAGTCACAGAGCCCCTGGTCAGCACCAATCTTCTTCACAGAGTCAGAGGATGAAGTGATTCAGGCCTTTGGTGTTGAAAAGTTATCTGCAAATAATGGAGCTTGTGCAGAGTCAAACGATGCATTTGTTCAAACTGAGAAGCCAAGAACTGTAAAAACTAAGTTGAAATCAGAGCTTTCCCTGGAAGCATTAAAAAGGCTTAGTTTGGCAACTGGAGATTTTTTTTTCTTTAATATAGAAAGATGCAACATAATGGATAAGACCACAGAAGCCATGAAATGTGAAAACGTGATTTGCTGAATGCTGCTTTTAAAAACCTTCAGTCCATCCATCTTTATCCAGGGACCAGCCTGTGAGCAGAAGAGTATTTCTCCAAAGGGAGTGAAGGGATTCCTCTGTGCATGACATCGAGGGTATTAAACTTTCTCCATATAACATTTTTGCCTTTCTGAAAAGGAAAGAGAGAACTTATGTAAAATCAGGATTCTGTGACATGGAATATCTTCTTTGTCATACAATCCTGGCTTTATATAACTTTATCTAACCTATATAGTTTTATACAATTTCCCCTTCAGTATTTCTGTGTGAACAAAGCCAATCACACATGAAACATTTGGGTCCAGCTTTTCCATGGTCATAAATCCTTCTAGTTCCTCTGCTTTCCATGGCAGCTTGCCATGATTGATGTTTTAATCCAAGGCAGGTTAGTTAATCACTGTAAATTTTAAATATATAAGGGGAGAGAAGTTCCACAGTTGGATATTCAGGTCTGACAAGTGTTTGGCAGCCTGAGACACAAGATGTGAGTGGAGATGACCACTCTTCCCACCCCTGAGCATCGTCGGGGGGCCCTCCTGTGCGTGTGCCTGCCAGCAGCACGTTTCCAGAGGCGTGGGGGGCACCACTGTCCCTCTTCTTCTGCAGGATGGCCCAGCCCAGGCAGGGCAGGTCAGCCTGCAAACCGTCTGTGGCTGCCCCAGGGGCTGGAGCAGGAGCCAGGCAGCAGCAGCCTGTGCAGGTGTGGGATGTGGGGCAGGAGGCTCCATCTCACCCCCGGCCTGGGCTGGGGATTGGATTAACCACCCGCATTTTCCATCGCCAGATTGTCCCTGCAGGAAGAGTCAGTCACTGTCAATATTTATAAAGCCTGATGAGACCTCACTGTCAGGCAGAAGGAGCAGAAAGTGTTTCATCATTATGAGCTTCCAGCTCTCCAGTGACATTTGATGAAATCATATTAAGTGCAATTATATTTGAGGGGAGCACGTCTAAGTTCTAATGAGCCTTTATAGTTATTCATTATCTGATTTCTTCATTTTCATTTTCCAAGGATTTGTTTACTTCATTCAGTTAAATTAAGGGAGAGCCATTTTCACAACTTCTTCCCTTCAACTTCCAGGTTCCTTCTGAGTTTTATGGCTCTATGCTGGCAAATATTTGCACACAGTTTCTTGATTTTTAGCTTCTAGGGTGTCCCATCATATGTGAGAAGTTTTGGACAAAAGCAGCTTTATGAATAATAAACCCTTCCATGTTTACAGGCTACATTTTTTGTATTTTATTAAAGGAAATTGTTACATTATGAAATTGGGCTTTGCAATTTCAGAAATGACTACAGTTAGTGGGAAGAAATCCAGGCACTACAAGTGATCCACACAAGAATTATACTCTGATTTAAAGCACAGAACCCATTTTGAGCACATACTCTGGATTTAAATGGAACTGGACTGAGCAGCACACTGACTTGTACTGAAGATGAATATCTTCTCTGCCACTCTGGTTTTGTTTATTATTTAAGTCTCAATTGTGGGAAAAAAGGTTCTGGATTTTAACAGGAGTGTATATCTTCATTCATTTTTTCCTTCTCTTTCTGTGCTTTTTTCATGAGGAGTCCAGGTTAGATACACCCACTGAAAGCTGCAAATCGTATCTGTAACTCCATTTATAATTATAATTAACTATGTAGATTGCCTACAGTAAAGAAGGTGAAGAAGTGAGAAAGTGCTAATTGGCTTCTGTGTAATGATGTGTTTCCAATAACTTTTCCTGGTAGTCTCATTAAAAATCCTATTTTGGGGAGATGAAGGATGTTTGAAATAGTGCATTGTGAACAATCACCATAAGAAAAAGCTTCTGATAAGAAATATGAAGCACTGAAATATTAACAGGACACAGTTGTTCAACATTGTATATCTGTAAATAAATATTCCTGATTTCCTAAATTAAATATTGATTTATAAAATATAAAATCTTTTTTTCCTCTGTTTCTTCTAAGATTGCCATGTAAGTATATTGTAGCAGATCCCATGTACTTTGAGAGACAGGCAACCCAAGCCAAGGATCTGGGAATCAAGTTCCTGTAAACTTCAGGACTTTTGGAAATTCAAAATTCACATCTAGATATTTCTAAATAGCTCTTGGGTTTTTTATGAGCTAGACTGAATTCTGGACTGTTCTCATTCTCAGTATGAATCTGAATGTATTTTAACCATCTCTCAAATTTCATCTGTAGTTCAAGACCATATGTTTTGCTTTCCATGTGCTTTCTCTTTGTCAAAAATAATCAGGTACTCCAACTTCCACTCTTTTGCAAAGTTTACCTCTGATGTAGCTCTGCTAGACCCTGCATCTACATGAAAGGAGCTCTCAACAGGCCACCTCCATCGCCTCTCTTTTCAAATCACAATATTTGCATAGACCCTCTCTTCACAAGAATAAATAAAAGAGGGAAAGCAAGGTAATCAAGGGAAAAATCAAGGATAAAAGAAATAATTTGCAATCCTAGTTAAGGCAAGGCATCATGCTACATCTTTGTTTTTCGGATGACCCAAACCATCTTCAAAGTTAGGCTCTAAAGGCAGGATCAATATCCATAGCAACTAATTGCATTTACTGCACCTGCTGGAAAGTGCAGTGCCTGTGCCCATGAATACCAGAGTAACCACGTAACCACAAACCACACAGGCCTGGCTGAGGGTGTGCCCTGGGGCACTTCTGTGCCACCAGGAGACTTCCACTCTGCTGATGATGCTCAGGCTCTGCTGGGTTTTTTGAGAAATACATTGTCCTTTCTCTTCCGTTATTCTTGACACCAAAAGCTTTCACCAAAGAAGAACTAAAGAAATTCTGTTGTCCTCTTTCAGCCCATGATGAGTACAAAACTCTTGGCACAGGTGGCACATAGGAATTGCTGCCTGCTCTATCACTGGATAATGCCACTTCCTCCTCATGCTCCTTATGCAGCTCTCTCTGCTTCTCTTCTGTTTGAAGTGGATTTATGTTACTCAGGGCAGACATTATGTTTGTGGTTTTTAGTTATGCAGTGCATGGCATAAAGGAGTTCTAGTGCTGGGCTGGGACTGCAAGCTACCTCCCTGCAGGAACTAATACCTGAGGATGTGATGTTTGCAGCACCCCTCTGTCTGACAGCACTGAGCTGAGCAGTGTGTTCCACTGCAGGCTGAGCAGGAATGAGTCCAAACAGCACTTCTGTCAAGCATTCAGCACTGTTGTATTTAAAATGCTTACAAAAGCAGAAGTAATATCCTGGAACTTCTCCTTGTGGATATTGCACAAGCAGAGAACACCTTGGGATTTATCAATATATCAAATAATTCAGTTAAATTTCTTCATGAGACTATAAGCCATTCAGTGTAAAAGAAACTCTTTGTGATTTAGTTCTATCTGATTACACAGGTGCTTCTGTTTCTATTTGTCAGTTCTATATAGGCAACTTGTAGAATCTGAAAGAGAACACAGAAATGTATAGAGGAGATCAATAAATAACAACAAAGACATCTTTTAAATGTTATCATTTTCCTTCTGGGTCCCATAAGCCTTGCCAAGGGTTGCCTCTGGGTATATGATCCTGTTTAAAGCACAGTGCTTTTCTGATAGGTGTTCAAATTGTACCTTTAGGAAGTAGATATTGCTCTTTTTAAAATTTGTTTGTCCCAAACAGATTAAATGACAAATGTTACCAAGCTAATTTGCTTGCTCTTGTATAACTCGAGCATTTTGTTAGTGCTTTCCAGTCATTCCTTTCTGATAGGAGAAGCAGCATTCACTGGGCAGATAGCACAGTTAACACTTGGACTTATTTTCTGTACCTGTACAGCCACCATCTCCCTGTATGCATGAATGGCACTTCTGGTTTGTCTTACTCTTGTCTGACAGGAACCATTGCCTGGAAATATGGGCTGTTGCAGCTCCAAGTCAGGGAGCCACAGACACAGCTTGTGCAAATGTGAACGAGGCACTGACGAAGGCCAGAGTAATAAATCTGTGTTGGGAGGCTGAATTTGGGTCAGTTTTCACCCCTCTGTGCAGCCCTGGATCTGCAGAGCAGCCCAAGGGACACGTGCTGCCCTGGTGCCTGCCCCTCTCCTTCCCCCCTGGAAGCCTTCAGTGACAATTCCATGCTGCTCTATTCAACATTAATTTCTGCCCAGATTTCTGCCTGAACTGATGGCAGAATTGCCCTGGAGGAGGCAGGGGGGAGGGAAGAGGGCAAACAGGGAGGGTGGGTGCAGGGGAAGGGCACAGTGGCTGCTGTGTTTGCCCTGCACGCTCAGCCCCTGCCTTGCCTCCTGCTCCCAAAGCAAACACAGAGAAACCCCTCCAAGGGGCAGTGCTGTGGGACTGTGGGGACAGGGAAAGGGGCAGCATGAGGCCAGCAGCAAGAACCTGCACCTGTTCTCCCCCCTCCTCACAGAAAGGCACCCCAAGGTCTCACGCTCTGCTCCGTGGCCCAGGAATGACACTCAGGAGAATTCACCACTGGTTAACATCTCCTTTTCCTTCCTAATTCCAACAGAATGCCCCACAACGTACTGACTGCCGTTGCTGGCAGCCATTCTATTTCCCTGTGCACTATATTTCCTCCTGCACTCAGGGCAAGGAAAGTTCAGGAGCTGGAGCAGCATTCAGAGGGGTGGTAAGGTCGTTGTTATTCCAGGATGGGGCTGGAGCTGACATTTTGTGTATTTACATCAAATCTGCCTCATGGAATTATAATCAGCCATGATACCAAGACTGTAAACTGGAATGATTCAAGTCCCATGGCCTCTACCATTGTAACTTAAATTCCACTAAAAATAGCAGTAATAAGAGAAACTGGCGACATTTAAGCAGAAGTCTGGGCTGGGTATGAGCAAGAATCGAAGAGAACAAATAAAAGATTATCTGTCCTTTGAAACACCCACCTTCCTGCCAATTCAAATATTGACCAGCTACAGAACAGGAAAAAATCATTCTTGCAGTTGGATGAAAATGGTGGAGTTTTCTTCACAGATAACCCAGGAAGCAAAAATGGTGTTTGGAGGCTTCCAACAAAGGCCAGGGCTCCAAAGCGGAAAAAAAGTGCTGTGTGCACTGAGGGGGCTACCCCAGGGATGCTTCCTCAGTGTGAAATCTCAGTGGAGACAGAGGTTTCACGTCCAGGCTGCTATTATATACATTTAGTATGTACAGAATAGAATATCCTGAATTGGAAGGGACCCACAGTGATCACTGAGTCCAACTCCTGGCCCTGCATAGTGGTGACACCGGCTTTAAAGAGGGATTGTGAGAACATCCTCGCCCTCAGCTGTTTCCATGGGCATGGTGAGAAATGGATGGGGAACTGATCTGCCTGAAAAGGAAAGCTGTGCATACAGGATGCCCTTCAACCGGGTCTGTTCCCTAATCCAGCTCCCAGCTCAGCCACAGAAGCAGGAGTGCTGTTATGAGTTGTGTGGGGTAGCACAGGGCACAGATGGGCTGGAAGGGTCATGGGACAGAAGGGAAAAGGAGGAAAAGGCAAGGAAAGCAAGGCCAAGACTGTAGGTGCCATAGTACCAATGCTCACCTCTTCACAGCATCAACCATGGTCTTGGCACAGCTGTTTTCTAGAATGTGTGCACAGAAATGCCTCAAGTGGTTTCAGCCACTAAGAATTAAGAGGTCTGGGCTCCCTCCCTCATCAGTGCTGAGAGATGGGTTGGAAATTACAGTTTCCCTCCTCTGACCTCAGAGAGATCTTGACACAACTCACCTTGCCTGACTCTGTCTGTCCCCAGTCACTGCAGGTAGGTGGGATGAATATCACCATTTGTAATGACCTGCAGGGGATAGTTTCCCAAACTTTGCCTCCAGCAGGATTCAGCATCAGATCCTCCCTTAGCAAGCAGTAGGAGCAGACCTGCAGAGTGGCACAGCTGGCAGTGCCCTGTCCCCTCCTGCCCACACTGTCCGTGTTTCAGGGGTTGTACCTTGGCCTGTCCACTCAGCAGCCATCAGCTGTGGAAGGTCTTCAGGTATGCTCCTGTGTGCCCACTCTGGGGGGCAAATCCAAGTGCAGCAAGTGGGGACAAGGAAGAGATTCACTTCCAAATGCCCATCTGGCCCAAAGAAAAACCCTGTAGTAGCTGTATTCTTATCTACTCCATATTACCCCTGTTCTTCAGCTGTTTCCAGAAAGCAGAAAGGGTGAGCTCTTTTCTAAAGCCTTTCTTCTATAAGAAAGATGTTGCTAAAAGAAAATATAGTACTGAAGCATTTATTTGTTTTTTCTTTCTCTGTTTCTAATCCTGAAATGGTAACAAACACCTTCCCATTGAATTCACAAAGTGATTACCCACCTTACAACACCAGTTGTACACAGGGTGTGCTTGCTGACATGACTTACAAGACCTCCCCTGTCTGCCAGCACAGTCTGAAATCAACATTGTTCTGATTCTGTTAAGGTTTGTTTTGACCATTATTTTATTTATAGTGTTGTGGACAATGGTTTAGTTTGCCTTTTTTATATTATTTTCTTTTTCCACAGTGATTTTTTGCCACTTTAAGATAGAAAAACTTCAAAATAAGTCTTTCTGTCTGAGACACTCATTTTCTAATGCTAGAAAGGCCTGTAGAGATCAATTTTGAGAACAAAGAACTGGAATCTAGCCCCTCCTCCAGTATTAATTAAATCTTTTATCCTATGCTGAACAAACAGCATATTAGGCTTTGCCACAGTCCTCAAAGGTATTATTACCACACTTCAATGGATGAGGGCAAACAAAGCCAAGGAAGGCTGTTATTTGCTTTAGGTGATTTAGCCAAAATGATGCAAAATAAAAATCAGAACATAAAATGTCCAGTTCTAGCTCATACTCTCTTGCCATCAGGCAGTGCCTCCCCTGCTGGCACACACACCAGGAGGGAAGTGGTTCTCCCTTCTTGGCCTTCCCCGCACATGAACAAGAGTTGCAAAGAGCTCAGTTCTCACTGGCTGCCTCCCACACGGGTTTGGGTCTGGCTCAGTAAGTGACCCGTTGTCACCTCCTCTGTCCCTGCTTTGGGCAGGAATCTCCAGGTTCCACTGCAGGAAACTCTGTCACCTGCTGAGGAACAGAAGAGGAGCTGGAGAGGGACAGGAGGACAGGAGAGGGACAGGAGGACAGCACCACTGCCGAGCCAGCACACCCAGCTGCTGGTTCTGGCTCTGGCCCTGAGCTGCTCTATGGCTTTAGGACTTCTGTGCCTCAGTTTACCCAGTCACATGGCCATAATTAAGAAATTTGAGAGTTTTCAATATTTCTATATATTTTTGGTCTAAAAGGAAGGTCGAAATAAGAATTGATTGAGGACCATCCTAAAGTCTGTGCTCTCTCTCTGTGGATAAATGTAGGGCATAACACCAAATGATCTTTACGATCCTTTTTTGCTTTAAAACTAATAACAGAGGGACTATTCTGTGTAAAGTTTAAGTATTTTATTATTCTTTCCTTCCTAAACTTTAGTCATATGCTTCTCCTTTTCAAATGCCCAACTAACAAATCCCATTATTCCTGTGCAAAGAAGCTTGTTCCTAACGTTGCATAGGATTTTCTAAGCAATTCTCTGGTTAGCAGAGCAGATGAACAGTATGGAACAAACGGGAAGGTTTGTCTCCACCTCAGCCGTGCCATCTGGTGGTACTGGGCCTCCCGAAGGAACGAGGTCTACTTGCACCATCTAGTGGCTTCAGGTAACCAAGCCAGAGCGATTTTCTGTTGGCAGTCCAGATCACCAACCAGCCTGAATAATTAAAACCAGAGACGAGTCATTTGCTATTTCAGGTGATAAGTGAACGCAGGAAATACAAAAAGCAAACTTATCTACACTAATATAATGAGAATTTTTTAATAATAAATTATTCCACCCCTCCAATATTTATTTAATATGGCCACTATTCAAGGCACAAATTGCAGAACTCATTAGAAAGAAATCAAGGAGAAAAATTCTTCCACAATAATACCAAAAAAGGCATCAGTCCAGCCTCACTTCTGACGGTCGACACTATGGGAGGTTAGACTGTAATCATTGTCACACTTCCTTCCTTTTGCAGTGGCTCAATAACAGCTTTGCTATCCTCCAGAGAGGAGTAGAGCTGTGAGAGTGAAGATACAGAGAGAGTATCTCATCATTCTTACTGAGTGAAGAATGGAAAGAAAGGGACCTTTCTAAGAAGAAATATTAAAGAAAAAGATCATTTTCCATGAATACATTTCTATTATTTTTCAGTAATAATGAAAGACGTAATCCAAAAACCAGGACAGTTTGTGTTGGGAACAATGACCTTTGTGGGGTTTTCTGAAGTACTCCCAGAATACTGAGGGCAGATGTCATAGCTGATATTTGCATCTTGATGGAGAGCACGTGTAGATGTGTTCCAAAGAACCAGCCATCAAGCCAGAAATGCTGCCAGGACACGCAAGCACAGTGTCATTGTACAGGGGTTCCTTTATCCCTCAGAGCCTGCCCTGCCTCACTTACCACCTCCACCAAAGGCCTCTGGCGCCAGAACAAGCAGAGAAGTTGGAAAATTAGCTCCTAGCACAGTGTGGTTGGGTAAGGACTTGGGATACTTATTAATATTTATGACCCTATTTACTTTCCAAGCTAAGCACTCGGCCTGCTGAACCACCTATACTGAATTCTTTGTAAATGACATCCCTCACTCAGAATAGCCTTTCAGTCACTTTGGAGCATAAGCACCCAATGACTTGGAAAGCCTTTCTAGGAACTGAAGCATCTACTGGTTGCCATAACTCACTTGTTTTGACTGAAGATTACCCTACACCTGGGGAGGCAACAGATCCTGTGTGCTAACGACCCCTCAGCTGAAAGAATGGTGAGTCTGACGTTGCTAAAACGTTTGGATACATCAGCAGTGTGTCATGACAGGTCAGCTTTTATTGCCGTGGGAAGAGCAGTTAAACTTCGCATGCCCAGAGGCAGAGCACAGAGCACGTGAGGATGAGTGTGGTGGGAGGGGAGGAAGCAGCTCACCTGCAGGGCAGGTACCATCCTCCTGTAATCAAAGACCACAGAAGCAGGTGCTCCTGTGCAGTATTTACACATGTAGGCTCCTTGTCTCAGGAGAA
This sequence comes from Pipra filicauda, assembly GCF_003945595.2. Classification (NCBI taxonomy): domain Eukaryota; kingdom Metazoa; phylum Chordata; class Aves; order Passeriformes; family Pipridae; genus Pipra; species Pipra filicauda. The sequence continues at coordinate 42,406 of NW_024104687.1, read as the reverse complement.
CAGCAAGATGAAAAATTCCATGTGAAAAAGCACACATTTAGGTTCAAACCCCAAGCAAGGTCAAGTGTCTGTGAGCTGGACCACGGCTGGTGGGGTGGAGTGACATGGCTGGGGGAGGACAGACAGACAGCGCAGCCACTTCCCGTGGCACGAGGCTCCTGCATTCACAGCTCCTCTTTCACTGGGTTTCTTCTTTTTTGGAATACACCACAGCTGCTTCACAGACCTACTCAATCACCCCGTGACACATATTTGTACAGATGCCATAAAGATTTTTTCTTTCTTGCTTAGCCAGCAGAGGCAGGAAGTGATAAGGGCTGCTTTAGTTCCAGAGATTCATGCTGCAGCAGGCATGGAGCTAGAAACTGCCAGATAAATGATGGTGACTTAAGGTCTTTATCTAAGATGCTCCAAAGAACTACCATAATCAGAATAATAAACACCAGAAATAATAATTACTAACAGAATTCAAGGAGTGTGACTCCAGTCCCATGCTGGTTTATAATTTAATCTTTTTTCTGACTTTGACAGAACTACTTCCCTCTGAAACTGCTGAAAGTGAGATCAGAATCAGGGCCCAAATTTTTTGACCTCCTTATTTGTAATTGAGCTACTCTGAAAGGTTGTATAGCCCCTTGGTGATCCTATTCTAGACTAAAAATCAGGTGAGATTTTTAGATCAAAGCAGCTTTGACCAAAGCCAGCCACTTCAAATCCTTCTGTGTGAAGTGGCAGACTGAAGAATTTTACAGGAACAGACTCCCTAGTGTTTTTTTATTACACCTTTTTCCAAACAGTAGAAACTCCGAGAACAGGGAGTTTTTCTAGCAGGGTTTCCTGTTCCCATCAGTAAAAGCTTATAATTGAAAAAATAAAATGCCTGGCTTTAAAAACACTGGACTTCAATTAAGCTCAAGTCAAAGTGTTTATTTGAACATCATCCCTGAAATCTACTTTAAAATCATCTGGAGACTGAGTTAAATGACTTCCTTAGTTGCTGTGTTTATAGTATTGTTATTATTGATGCTTCTGCTTCCCTGTTCTCTTTTAATGGAAAACAAGGCCAACAGAGGCAATATCCATGCTTCTCCAAGGAAGAAGCAAACCTCTGACCCATCATGGAGTGAGTCTTGGTGTCCCAGGGAGCACCTCACTCTTCCCAGGCTCTGCCAGAGGATCCAGGGACATGCTGGAACGTTGATGGGAACTGGGATGGAGAGCTCTGTCCAAAGCCAATGACAACAACGAACATAGCCACAAAAATAATAATTAATAACCACGTGAGCGCTTAATGTAGGCATAAGACACATCTAAATGTTTGTCTGATTTTGACCAAGAAGAACTTGCCTTTGACTGAGCAATTTTCCTGCCTCCAGAGCCTGTGATCACGTCCTGATTGCAGGTCAGTCCTGCTGGCCTAGGAAAATAGTCAGCCCTTTCATGAGAAAAAGAAAAGACAAGTAACAACCATCAGTAATTTAGTCAGTTGTGTGTAGAAAAAAACCTTCCCACAAGAGGACAATTTAGACATGAAATGGCTCTTCTAAAACCAGGATCAAAGAGATTAATGGCAAAACCCATTCTGTTTGTCACTTCTTTCCAAACCTGTTTTTCCTAAAGGCACCATGAGCTTTGCCACGGATTTCAAGAAGATCAGAATTCAGCCTTCTGCTTCTTAAGTAGCATTTAGAAGTGGCTTTTCTATAAGACAAACACGTGTATACATGCCAGTCCTTAATCTCTTTGAACACAAAATGTGTTCATTTCATCAGCAGAGCAAATTGCTGTAAAAACCATTTGGCAGCATAACTTTTCTTGCAGAGCAGATAGAAAAGAGATGCTGTTGGCTGTCAAATGTTAGCCCAAACATGCACTTTTTATTTACAGACACAGTCAGAAAATCACAGTCTTTAGTACAGCAAATCATGTCCTGCTCTTAAACTCTGAGGAAAATTCACAAGTCTCTGTTTGCTCTCTTATTTTCTCTTCCCAGTAAGTACAAAGCTGTCATACCTCAAGACTCTTTAAACCGTTTGAGAAACATTTTTATCAAGAATGACACATATTGCTTTGCCTGAAGTAGATCATACCAGAGCTTAGTGTTCTCCTGGGAGATAAGGAAAAACTTGGAGTGAGCCCTGGAGAAAGCCAGTCCTCTTTCATCATCAGAGGGACCCGACGTGTCACCGGCTCTGTGTGAGAAGCTGGAGCTGCAGCAACAGCAAGGAGGGATCACAAAGAACTTTATCTTTCGTGTCCTTCCCTTTTCACTCACGTGAATGGCTCATCTCATGGAGCCACTCAAAGATGAAATTGCTGAAACCTTTTCACAAGCCCTCTTTTGACCATCAACATCTTGTGGTTCAGCCACAAATCCCCCTGTAAATTTAGATTTGCTCTGAAAACACTTACAGCTTTTGGATGGCAAGTGTATTTGGAAAACTATCCATTAAGCATCAGTGAAATCTAGGCAGTTAGTGCTGTCCTGAGACTTTGGGTCACTGTGAGAGAGAAAAACAGTCTAAAACCACGTGGAATATCAAGCTGGTGAGCAGAAGGTTTCATACATACGCTGAAATTCCCCAAATCCCAAATTCCTTTAGCAGCAACATCTTCTATTGCTTGCCACAAGAAAAGTGTAAAGTGGGGAAGATACAGAACATGAGTGTCTTATACCCATCATGACAGCCCCAGCCTCCAACCCTGGTACTGTTTGTCACATGTGACAAAAGACAGCAAACGGGGGGCTTTCCCCCACGGGGCACAGCCCAGGGAGCGTGATGACAGTCTGCATTGCAGGGCAGATCAAATAACTCTCTTCCAGCACCATATCAAGCACACTGGCAACTTTATATGCTGATTTTGTGGTGTTCTCTCTCTCAGTTTTCCTGTTCACACAGGACTTTGTGGGAGCAGATAGTGTAATGAATCAATGTTGTTAGACAACATCGTTACCCGGATTTCTCATCAGTAGATGCCTAACACAGCAATTCGTTTTTCACTGTCAAATTGCTTCTCTTTTCTTCTTGCTTTGCTTTCCCTGCTTTTCTTGCCCATTTCTTTCCATTTCCTCTGGACTCTGGCACATTCTGAAAATTCATAGACATAAAGTTTTATGCACAAATTCAGTGCTGGAAGGATTCTGTCTGTGGCCATACACAGAAAGTTTCAACAGCTTGAAAAAGCCTGAACTAACCTCAAAAGAACTAGATTTTATCTACTGACAGACTGAATTTTTAACTCAAAGAAAAAAACAGCTCAGATTCACATGCAAACCCATAAGCACACAAGCCAAAAAACATTTGTTCAAGCACTTCCTAAAACTCTGTAATGAATACCACGTGCAGACAGCCAGCTATTGGCACGTACAAACAACACAGTCATGGCCTTCACTGCTCATGAAGGTTTGCATTCAGACTTCAGGCTGCATCCTAAAAATATTGGCTTCGTACATGAGAGATCTGTTGTCTTCACGTGGCTGTTATTTGCTATGAGCGATGGAGCAAATTCCTGCTATTTCTGTCACCGTCTGTGCCTATGTACTTTGACAAAGGTAACTGAGATTTATCCTGAGCAGCCTGATCTCCCTTGCTCTGCATGTAATGCAGGCTGTCATTTTGGATGGCTTGAGAAATACTTTTTCTATCTTATATATGGTGCATAAGGTAAGCAAAAGGTAGCTTAACTAAATACTTTAAGTTGGTCTTAGAACATAGTGTGTGTTGGCAGAACAGCTGAATACAGCCTGTGGAGCTGAATAATGATAATGATGATTATGATGATAATAATAATATTTATATATATATATATATGAATAATACCCAAAAATAAAAATGTTTCATTTTGAAAGCCAGGGAAAAAGACAATACCCATTGCTCTGGGTTCACAAAACACTCATAATTCATGCAACAGCCACACATGCTACATTTCATGCACACTGTGGTCTGGAAGTTAGGATCACAAGGTATGTAAGGAACCTGGAAGCAAAGAGCTCTGTAGGGACTCCTCTCAGCTGGAGTCCCAGCCTTTGCCTCTGCTGAGCCTGCCACCATGCATGCTATTAGCATTTATTATATGGGGGTGTTTTTGTGATGTGGGAGCATCTCCACCTGGAACAAGTTGAAAAAGCATAGAGGCCATCAAAGTGCTATCAGATGTTATTAACACTGGGCCCACTAAAATCTGGACTACATCTGAACTACTGGCACACAGATGACAAGTCCCACATCCCATTAAGAATTTCCTGAGTCCTCAGAAGTATTGCTCATACAAAAGATGCTTCTGAATGAATTGTCATTCTCTAAATAACAAAGCAGAGAATAAGAGGAATATTTCTGATGGTTTCATTAGTGGCTTTTCAGTCCAGACCCTGGATCTTCTTTCTGCCATTGTTTTCTCTCTCAGGAGGCTCCCTTGCACAGACTCTTCTGCCTTCCCCGTGGCTGCTGATGGTGAGATCCGTGTTGGAGCCCATCAACCACAACCACTGTGCTGGCCCAAGAAGGGCTCTCCAACCACGGGCTGGCTGCACAAACCTTCCCAAGCTGGAGGCACCAGCCCTCACCATATTTTCAGTCTCTCAAGCACCTCTTCACCATATCTGTGTCTCTACTGAAAATGGCCCCACGCTCTGCCGTCACCGTCATTTTCTCCCTCTAACCCTTCTGCCCAAAGATTATTTTCTGCTCCTTCCACTCATCCACCAACCTTCCATCTGTAGTTCCCACACCAGGAATACCGTCCTCCCTGCCCTAAGTGCTCGTGACAGCTGCCATCTTGGCCCAATCAGGAGCGATTGATCCAGCATCCTTCAGCATCCAGCGCATTTGATCTGCAGAGCTCTCCAGCTGGGTCTGTAATAACTCATATCCGTTGTGGGTTACACATCAAGCAACCCTCTCCCCATCAGTCACGTCTCTCCTGATAGAAAAGTTCTTCAATGAACCCCTTCACATCTAATCCACCATCTCATGCAGGACATGATGGAAAAAAGTTATGAAAAGCAATATTTTGTACTGCTTTGATGCAAACAAAGCTGATCTCCGTGCCATTTTTTTTGAATAAAAACTTCTGTGGGCAGAGACTGCGAATTTTTCTAGGATTTAGTCCATGATAAGAGCAGTCAACTCATAAATATTTATGCCTGAGGCTCACTAAATGAGCCATTACTCACTACTTTCATTGTCATTCACTCTGTGGTGCCCTCACTGAGCTCAGGTCCTGCTGGACAGCCCCAGCTGCTGGCACTGTGAGCACAGGGCCCCTGCTCTGGCACCTGGGAACTCTGAGAGCAAGAGAATCAGGGCCAGATAGTCCTGTTCCTGTGAGATCAACGTTTCAGTGCACCTGAGCAGAAGACACAAATACCTTTTTAAACCTGACAATGGGATGTGTGTCCAGCTCTCCACCCTCCTTTAGGTTCCCGACACAAGCCAAGTGACCACGTTCCATTTACTGCGGGCTGGTTGTGTTACCTAAATCACAATTTCTGGTGACACGTTTTGCACAATCAGACTTGTTTTGCTGGTTTGTCTACCTGTGAAACTAAGTACCTACTCAGAAGTTAGATTTGCTGAATGTTTTTAGCTATATAGCAATATGTTTCTGTGCATCACAGGCATGGAAATCAGGCCCAAACAAGATGGTGCAGACCAATATTCTGCCTCTGAGAAACAGCAGGTTGCAAAGGAAGAACACAAGCAGAGTAAAGTATGTAGAGAGGCTTCCTCCTCATCTGCCAATTTGGAATTCAGTGATTATTGAGCCAGAATTGTTATCTTTGTACTTAAATGTTTTTCAAGTTTTTCTTTCATGGTTTTGCCCCATCTTCCATTGACCTAATGTGAACTTTTAATCTCCACATCCTCCCATGCCAAGGAGTATCCACGGTTTAATTACACACAGTGTGAAGCACCATTTTCTCCTCTTTCTGTTTCTTTTCTCAAACCTGTCACCTGTGGGTTTCATTTGGCAGCCCAAGCTCTCGTAATGAAAGCCATTTAAAAATCATTCCATTATTTCTTATTTCCCTTCTCTGTGCCCTTGTAATGTTACCCATCTCTCCATCGGTCTCTCACCTCTTTTCAGACTAGAGAGCTACTACAGGGGTCTCGTATGGAAGTTGTTCCCTATCTTTGTTCATCCTTTAGCCTGGCCTATAATCTTTTTCCAAATTCACATATTCCTTGAGAGGTGAAGGACCAGAGCTGTGCATTCTGTTGAACAGTCAGGAGCATTATTGTTTTGTAGAAGGTAATGGTGATGTGATTTCTTCTCTCTCCTTCTATAAAATACATCTTTATTTCCCATAACTGACAGGTTCCATAGGAAGGAAAGCTGTTTACTGCCACCCCTTGGCCATAACTAGAATGATTTGGTGCAGAATCCTCATTGCAAATCCAGCCAAAATTCCCTGAATCCATAAAGTAAATATGAAGGTATTAAGGTTCCATGTCAATGAGAAATCTAAAGGGGATAAATTGAGGATTAACTGCTTTCCATAAACAAGATCTCACTGATATGAGAGAAACAAATGAAATGATATAAAGACCAGTTTTTAGAAATGCTGACAATGTTAGACATGTCACAAGGGAAAACCTTGAGAAGAGGAAGTGCAGTTCTCTGATCCAAAACTCATTAAATCATCCAAGTCCTTTTATTGATTTCTGAAAACATGGTTCCAAAGTTCTGCACTGATTTTAATCTAAAGACATAAAATTAGGTATTATGAGAGTAGTAATATGAACAGAGGGACTTTCTATGTAAAGCCAAAATTACAGCAAACATAAAAAAGTTAACTGGAGCTTCTTCCAGCTGATGTATTTTTATTGTTATTTTTATAAATCATTTTCTATATACTATCAGTCATTATATATTTTGCATATCATGGCTAGGCTTCACGAACGAAGGTTTAGGAAGGCTCTATCCACGTTTGTTACAGATATTTTGCATATAATCAGTGCTTAATTGCATCTAATTATTAATAAGGACTGAATACATATTATCAAGTACATGGAGTATTACAGAGATAAGATGCCATGTAAATATTCTGAAAAAATCTCAGTTTCAAATGGCAAAATTGCTAGTGAAGAATAATGTACATTCTGACATAATCACACATTTTTTATTATCTAGAGATGTCATTCACCTTCAATGGGCATGCAAATCATCTACAAGTTAAAAGGTGGGTAATTAAAGTCAGTGGTTTCTTATAGAATAATTACATAGTTTTATTCTAAATTCTTATTTTTTGTGAAAAAATCTATCATTGATAACTCACTTCAGACTATGAATAGTACAAGCAAAATCTTGAAGAAACAACATTATTTGTGAATTGATGTTCTCCACAAGTACATAACTACAGGATCCTCCCCACGCTGCAGTGAAACAGGTAGGTTTTGCTTTCTACAAGTGGGCCAAGGAGCTCCCAGAAATCAAGCAGTCTGTGCAATCTGGATTAGGAGTGAGGAATTCCGCAGTCGATGTATCAACACATGCTTCTTTATCAGCAAAGAGATGGAGCTTCCTTTCAGGCTGTCATCACCTCCAGGTTTGCTGGGTGCCTTCCCCAGATGCCACCTGAGGAGCTGAGCTTGCCATGAGCACCCTTAGAGCTGGACACCGTGGGACACACATTGACTGCACGCTGGTACAGGTGTGATAAACCAGCATGGAGAAAGAGTGGATGCAGCCCTGAACAAATGAACAATCTTCTGACTGACTTCTGGACAGGTGACAGAGAAAGGTGTGAAAATTTGACGTTTTTCCTTTCAACTTAGCACTTGTGTGTGCCAGTCAAAGGTGTGATGTTCACAATACACCAGTCACAACAGGAGAGCAGTTGGGTTCAGAGTTGTCCTCCCCAGCTCACTCTGGTGATAAATCAGGCCAGCAGCACACTGCAAACCTTCAGTACCCACAGCCACAACCAGGCTGGCCCTGCCTGCAAGAAGGTGGCTGGGCAAGTACTGAAAAAAAAAAAATCCTGACTTGGCTTGCTGTGGGAGGGAGGACAGAAAGGCTGCTGAAAGTCAGAGCTTTGCAAAATATGTTGGGGAGCACTGGCAGGGAGAGCCTTCAGCTTCTTCTTCATGCAGCATCTTCTTTGATTATTTAGTAGATGGGACCCTGTTGGAAAGTACTCTCTGGAGGTTCCTTCACCAAGTGAATTCTGAGGTATTCAGCCATTTTACAGTAATTTCTCAGAGGAAATCATAATAAAATATGACACCTGCCAGCCCAAGGCAGAAATGCACAGAAACAGTTTCATCTCATTGCAGTGGCCAATGTTTACAAGTGAAGGAGAAATGACTGCTCTTATTTTGGATATATCTTCTTTGATGGCATCTTTTTCTCTGCACAAAATGAAATTACCTTTTTATACAAAACAATTAAGCGATCTTGGCCCAGCTTAAAAGCAATGAAGACAATTTCCATGCCAATAATAATATAAAGGGAAAAAAACAAGAAAAACTTGGGATGTTCCAGCTGTGTATCTCCAAATCCAATAGTGGTCAAGGTGATAAAGCAGAAATAAAAGGCTTCCTGAAAATCCAAATTGGATTCCCACTTTGGAAGAATAGCAGCTGCACAAGAGATGTACACAAAGATAACAAGCACCATTAACACAATGGGCACATCTAATTTTTCTAACTCTTTCCCTATTTTGTCAAAATTCTCAATTACTCTGGACACTGTCTTTCCCCTGGCAAGTTCAGGACATGAACTCCATCTCTCAATGCTTTTATTTCTTGCTGGTTTTGTTTGCTCATTTTCTCTGGCAATTAACATTTCAAAAAGTTCAACATTGCGATATTTCATCGGCCTCCTTTTCACACCAGCCTGACTTCTCAGCAGTTCCATGATTGTCACGGGCTCATTGATGACTATTTTAGACTGTGCTCTGGATTTTAGTTCATTCCTTTTGTTACATGTGGATCCAGAGCAGAGCTTGGAGGCTAGAATTTTTGACTGCAGTTTTCTGAATTCATTGTAAGACTTGGATAAAACAGTTGCAAGGATGTCTCCCATGTCTGTCAGGACCAGGAACATCAGAGGGATACCAAACAAAGCATACAACATACAGACATATTTCCCAGTCCGTGTCACAGGGTAGGTATTGCCATAACCTTGAACAATAACAAGAAGAGGAGGAGAAGGGAAAGGGAGAGAGAGAGATAACATTATGATTTATTGGGTATTCACATCCTCTGGGCTTTTTATTGCTGTCAGTTTTGAAAGTCAATTTTTAGTCCAGAGCATACTGTTCTTTCTGGCTTTGTTTTGAAGGTGTTAAAATTTCTGAGTCCCAGACACTTGATGCTAATGCAGGGATCCTACCTGTTCAAGCACTTGGAGGTTTGGAGTTTGCCATTTCTGTTGAATTAACTCTTCTTACCTTGTCTGCACCTTATCAGCTTCAGGACTTATCTGTCTGAAAACAGGAGGCTGTTTAGGGAGGAGAAACAGAAAGTTTGGGCCAATCCAAGGCTGGTGTGCAGGCTCTGTCCTGCTGGAGACTGCTCTGAGGAAGATTTCCTGACCTGGGCTAAGGAGGAACCATAGGCAAGACAACAAGAGAGACCTTGGGCCATGGGTCCCTGCACAGGGGATTTGAGCTGAGGGCTGAGCTCAGAGGGACAACAGCTGGTGCTGGGAGAAGCTGATGGGCCATGCAGGAGGATCTGAGGGGTCATCTCCTGGCCAGCCTCCAGGATCTCACAGCACAACTAAATGTTTTCTGGGCATGAAACTCCATGAGCTCCAGGAGGATTCAGATCTAGATTGTTGTCTAAATTTGAAACTGGGACAGCACTGTGGATCAGACTGGGACAATGAGACCCATAACTCAAACTTCACTTCTCCATCAAAACTGCTTGTGATGAATGGTAAGGTGATAACAGAATTGGAAATTGTCCCTGGTTCATCAGCTCTAGCTCTAATGGTACATGTTGCATTGACATTTTGTTTGTACTGACTTCATAGTTTTCAGAGTCCCTTAAATGTACTCAGAACAGAGAATCAAGGGAGGAAGCATTTGCTTATCAAATGAGGAAATGCATGTTTACCCTAGCGTATTAAAGCTTACAAATATCAATTACAACAAACAGGGAAACACTACCAGACACAGGGCCTTAAATAAAATGGTAGCAGAAAATACGTCCTTCCCCTAAATTCAATTTGGGTATTTATGTTTCCTTCCTCTAACATGCTAGATGGGAAACTTAAATTGTAAGATAGTTCTTTTCCAGCATACAAGAGAAAACATCAGTGTTATAGTGAGTGCATTAAATTTTAACCACCATTTTTCTCCTCATCCTCCAAAAAGACATAAAGCATTTCTTCTCTTCCTTCAAAAACATTGCTCTTTTCTAGATGATCTTCTAGGACCAGTACTTAGCCTGTAAGATTATTAGGTCATATGCTGAGGTGTGGTTTCCTTCATTTACTTCATCCATTCATGTTTTCACTAGTGGTTGTCACTGCTTTTGGTCTGAACCCGGTCTCAGTCCCTGCTTTGCTGTGAGGCACTGAAATACTATTTATTCTTGGGCACTCTGTGCCCCACAGGCTAACTGGAAATCCTAATCTTTGCTGTTGAAACAATTGGGGAAGATTAATTTTTGTAGTTATTGCACAGTAATATTATTTCCTTTTTTTTTTAATCAATGTCTGTGCATTAAAAATACTTTGTGCAGTTTCAAGGCTTAAAACTTATCCTGAGCTTAAATTTAGCTATCCAGAAATCTATCCTAGCTAAGCCACTAGGCAGCCTCCCCAGGTAGTGAGGAGGTGACAGTTCAGACCACCAAACTTCACAGTAGATGTCTCAATTCTCCTAGATAATTCAAGGTAGTTAATTTAATTCTACTCTGAGGTGATTTATCAGTTCCTAATACTGCAAATAACAAACCCACCACAATGGAAATAGCCACTTACTCTACCTATTAGAAACAAATATTCTAGGCTTTCTACTGATCCCAAAACTCAGGTCAAAATCTGAGGAAGCCACATTAATGCTAAGTGCTATGAAGGCAAAAAGTACTGGCAGTTTAGAAATAAATATGCTGGGCTAGTGTGTATGGGGACATTTGTCAAGTCCCACGTTAGTGGAGATGGGTAAATCCACCCCGGGAAGATGTTTTCAACAATGGGCTTTTTCATCAGTTTGCTGAAGTCAAAGCTCTGCTAAAACATCCCCTTTCAAAAGCTCCAAGCTGCTGTGTTTGTACCAGGAAATATTCACAGGGGTGAGGACTCTGGTCCCATCCCCAGTGTGTGTCTCTGACCACCTGGATGACTGCCTTCAAACTCAGGGGCTGCAAGAACCTGCACTGGAACAGTCATCTAAGGCATCAGAGCCTGAGGTTTAAGCTTCTGCTGTGACTCAGGCAGCACTCAAGTGCTCCAAGTGGAGTGTATTAGCTCTCACACTATTCCTTGTATAGAATAAGCTCTTTTTTACGGTTCAGTTTTAATTTTACTTTAATATGCATACCCATGCTGGGGCCTTGAGTGTATCCTAACGCAGTGAAGAAATGTCTTTGCAATTTGATACAATGCTGTGGGAATATTTCCCATCCAGCTTTGATTCTGACAAATGTAGATAGGCAGTTCCTGTACTTGCCAGCATTCGAGAAAGATTAGCAAAAGGATAAAAGTAGCTTTGGAAATGAGCATGAGGAACTGTGTTTAAGAATGCAGAGGGAGCCAAAATCAGAGCAGATGTTTCTATTTGATCTAGTTCCTCCATGGAAATATGAAGTCAGAATGGAAGAATTCAGAGGTGTCACTTAAACACTGTCATGTGCTGTTAACCCAGAGAAGTATGAACAACACCAAGGTTAATTAAAGACCCACAGATTAAGGAAGCTGAATTACACATAAATAGCATGGAAGCAGTTGAAAAACAATATATGCATTATGAATTATCTTTTCCAATGAAGAAAACATTACCCAATGGAACACACAATAAGGGTAAGGTTTGACTGAAAAACAGAGCTTTCTTTCTACTTTAATATAATAGTTCTGTGTACATGTCCTTTATTAGTATGTGTTATAGTATATATGTAATGATGCAGCTAATTAGTGTGTACCATCACTAGTTACTAAATTCTGACTTGTTTCTGTGACTCAGCTACATCCCTGCAACCTGTGTTTACAGAACTGCTTGCAGACTCATCATCAATACTCAGAAGAGAAATTCAAGGGGATTTGGGTTTTGGGTTTGGGAGAGGGGTTTTTGTTTGTTTGTTTAGAGCTTTTCTAATTCTCTGGAAGAAAGTCATTAGAGAAAGCAGGAATAGCAATTTATTCTGTAGGGTGTTACTTTACCTCTGAACTTACCCACAGTCGTGAACACTGTGCAGCAAAAAAAGAGAGACCCAAAGAAACTCCATTTGTCTTTTGGATTGACAAACCAGTCTTGTTGAGCTGTGTTGAGAAGATCATGGATTTTTTTCTTAAACTTCACCTCATTTTCTGTCATGTTATCTGTCACAGTCACAGCAGGAGACACAGTGAGTGTTTGCAGACCATCACTGAGGGAGCGGCCAGTATGTTATTCCAGTGAAGTTTACTCCAGCTGAGAATTAGCTCATGTTCTTTTAGAAGATAAAAATATTCACCTTCTCGCCCTCCCCTTTCAACCCCCCCTTCCTGAAAAAATCAGATGGGTTCAGTGGCTTTAGTGAATAAAGAAACAAGGAACAAATAAACATAAGCATAAAGAAGCAGGACAGGAAGACTGAATAATCAGCTTCCAGCCTGAATGTCCTATTTCATTTCGGACTCTCCAGGAGATTGGTCTTATTTGACACACAGGCATCAGAAATGTGGAGTCATCAGTAGGTAAAGGATATGAACACTTGGGTGTCACTGCCCAGCACTCTGCTGGGAATCCCAGAGCCCGCAGCCCTTATTCCTCCTCCCCGTGGCAGAGCCTTTCTTGAAAGGTCAGGGTTAATTGCCCCGAACAGACCATCCTGTCGGCACAGCTACCTGAGTGAACTCCAAGCCTGTGAACGAGCCCCGGCACAGACCCAGGAGGATTTACAGCCCTTCTCTTCCACTCTACCCCCTCCATCAGCATCTCTGGGTCTGGGGTGCAGGACTGCACCTCTCTCACTCTGAGCATCCCATCAGCAGAGGGCTGGAGGGGGCTCAGAGCAGGGGAAGGGGGAGCAGGAGAAACTTTCTGAGATAGAGATTTCAGTCCCCAGAAAACAGAAGGAAACACCACAGGAATCTCAGCTGGTCTTCGAGGACCTTAGGTAGCCTGGGCAAAAGGGAGAACACAGGCACCTCAGAAAAGCCTTTTCAGGCAGGAACACGGGGCTGGGGAAGCTTGCAGTTAGAAATCACAGCTAAGGAAGGAACCAGCAGTTATTAGCTAGGCAGAGGAAAAATCCTGTTTGCAGGGTCAGGTGTTAGTGTTTTGAAGAATGTCTTCAAAAGCAAAAAATCTCATCCCAAAAGCAAGAGAATGAGTGACTCCCTGTATAATAAAGTCATTTTGAAATTCCAATACATACCTGATAAACTTCTGCTGAGGTAGGTCAGGTTCTGCAGAAAATTTCTATAGTCTTCACTGAATTCCACCTTCCTGTTACCTTCAATGTGGGAAAACATGAGAGCCCCCAGAAAAGCGTAGATGACAAGAGACAGAATGAAGCAGGCATGAGGAAACACTGCCCAAAAGATTGTTTTACATGCTGTTTTACCTCGCAGATGCTGGGATGTTGATGCCATCCTAAGCTTGTTTGTTTTTTTTTTAATGTATAATTTTGTGGAGAAGATGCAGCTTTTAGAAAGAGTGATGAGGATGTAAAAGCTTTTGCTTCCTAGAAAAGCTTCTCCTGTGAAAACAAGGATTGTTCTGCCTCAGGCTTTCAGATCACATGTCTTTATAAGTGAAGATTGCACTACAGTCCCAATGGGAAAGGAACACAACTAATCAAGCCTTGAAATCCTTCTCAGTTGATGCCACTCCAGCCCTGAATTACTATTGATCAGCCAGCACTGTAATGCACATGGATTACCAGCTTCTATCAGTTTTCACTGGAGCCAATTCATGTTTAAAGTTTCTTGTCCTGAACTACAGTTTCCCATTGATACAGTAGAAATGTTTCCAGCTCCCAGGAGGGAAAATGCACACCGTAAGGGATGGATTTTTTTCAAGATTTCTGCCAGAAATTAGAAGGGAAACTTAAAATTAATCAAAAGAAGGGGATGGCACTAACTGTTGTCACCTCTGGGCAGACTGTACAACAATTAATTTCTCTTTCAGAGGGTTAAAGAATCTCTCTATACCATGCAATCTCTGTAGAGGAGGCCTTTTGAATTTTAAAATCTTTTTCTCAAAAAAAAAAAAAAAGAGTCAAGAAGATTTTTCCTGGTTCTCACTTGATTAAAATCTTGCTATATTAATAGAAGTTTCAATCATGAAACTCCCACTGATCTTAATAAGCAAGAACTGCAGGATTCAGTTCAAGTTAGTGAGCTTTGCAAACTATATCTAACTTTAAAAATAAAACCTTTCTTTTCATCCATCCCTCTAAAACACTTGGAGCAACAAGCAGTATCACTGGCCTTTGCAATGTTTGTAGTGATAGTAATGGGAGTTGGACTTTACAGAAAGAGGTGTTAAATATTTCATCTCTAGGCATCTTTCATTAAAAATTAAAATATTCTTGTGCAGCCAAGACCTACTGAGCTGTATATAAGTAATATGTCCACACTGCAAGAAATCCTACATGGTTTCAATTGTTTCTTTCAGTTCAAACTCTCAGCAAATTGGATCAGAAGATATTTTATGTTCATCAGTATGGAAGTCTTTGCTATAGAATAGAAGCTTTCAGGGCTAAGACAAAAATAAGCCTGTGTGCTTGCTACTTTTCTGGTTATCTGCCTCATTGACTCAGTGTTGTTTTTGACAGCAGATTTATAAATCCTCTTATTGCAGTCAACCTCTTTTTTCCCCCCATTGACCTGAAAGCCAGGGTTAAAAACTGCTAATGTTCGTAATTAACCAAAAGCAGCAGAACTTCCTGAGAGGCTGTGCTTGGAGATAATGTCCATAGGTTTGGTGTCCTCACCAGAGGATCAGGGACACGGAGAAGTCAAAGAGACAGACGGAAGAGCAAAGTGGCTCCAGGCAATGGGATGCTCCATGCTGGAAGCACAATGCTGGGAAAGGTTTGTAGGGAGTGGATACTGGTGTCATATAAATTGATAGAGATTATATGAATTTCTAAAAAAAAATAGAAAATAGAAAAGACAAACTCCCTCTCCAAAGGTGTTTAAGGGAATTAAACAGCTATGGCATAAGAGAGAAAGTCTTCACAGGAAGATATTAATGGTTAATAGAGAGGATCAGAGGGCAGGAGTAAAAGGCAGAGGGAGTTCAGTGATGGAGTTATGTGTGGGTGTGTGCTGGAGCTCTGCTGCTCCACACAGTCATAAATGACCTGGAGAGAGGGTAAATGTTTGCTGATGGCTTGGAGCTGTTCAGAGCAGCGAGACTAAGGGCAAATTGGAATTGTAGAAGGATCTGAGGGTGCCTAGCAATGAAATGGCAGATAAAAGCCAAGTAGATAGATGTAAAATGGCATAAACATTCCTAACTTCACACACAGTGATAAGCTCTGGGCTGACCATCGCCACCCAGCAGGAAGATCTGGGAGTACAATGTGACAGTCCCACAAACACATCAGCCCAGCAACAGATCATGGTGAAGAGGGAAAACCTGGGTTGGGAATAATGAGTCAGAAACAGAGACTAAACCATCTGACAGCTCTATACTGCTGCACAAATGTTTGGTTTGCACATACCTGGAGGAGTCAGTGTGCTTCTGGTACTCTGCTCTCAGGTAGCACAGATAAAAACTGGGCAAATTTCCAAAGCAAAAGGATGGCTGAAGGTATGGACAGCTGTCAGACAAAGAATGACTGAGCAGTGCCTTTTGCCAGGGCAGAAAAAAGATGTGGCTGAGGGAGTGTATAACAGCAGTGTCCAAACTCCCAGGGGGTCTGGAGAGAGCAGGTAAGGGGTCAGCTGTCTGTAGTCTTGTCTGGAACCAGAACTGAGCACCACCAGATGAAGCAAGTAGGAAGCTACTTCGAAACAAATAAAACAGGTTGGTTTCTCATGTAGGTAGAAAATTCTTTGCCAAAGGATGTTGGCTCTCCACACATCAAAGAAGAGAATGAAGAAATGTTTAGAAGAACAACCATTTATACTGTCTACAAACCACCAGGGCTCAATAACTCCCCTGAACTGAAAATAATTTGCAGTTGGAAAAATGAAACAGGGTACTGGGCCAAATGGGCCCCTTGTCTGAGGTAACATAGTCCCACTGATGTTCTGAAAAAGACTTTCACTGCCCAGTATGGTAATTCTGGCACAATTTATCCTGCACAGTTTTTCATCTATGTCTCAGATACAAACATCTTTCCTCTAAAGTGCTTTAAAATCTTCTCAGCTTTCTCCCATGCATGGTCCTGAAAAGTATTTAGCAATTCCCAGGAGCTTCTCAGCCATTTGCAGCATCAGGCTCTGAGCTTGTGACAACAAGAAAATTTAATAAAAATAAATCCAAAAATTATTTTTACATTATTTTCTTAATCTAAACCATTTCCCACTATTGCTGTATTACATATTTGAACTCAGTTGCTTAAAAGCAAATCCCACTAACCACAAGTTATTCCAAATTGAGTTACTGGTACTTGTATTGAGAGACATTTTTGCAATACACATTTCCTATTCGCAGTAATGGACAGCAAACCTGCACTTGTCCTAACTTCCATTTCTTTGATTAGGGTAAATGTGAGTGCTCTGAAGGTGCTATGTGAAAGGAGAGTTTGTGACCACAGCTGCAAGGTTAAACAATTCCAGTGCAAATATACTTATGTTAGAATTCCTACTTTATCTGATGTTTCTGGATTACAAAGGTTAAACCTTGAAGGTCATAGTTTAGGCAGAAAGATTTTTTTCAATAATCAGTAAAACTCTCCCTCCATTAAATCACCTGCTATATTGTAAAAGACCTGCTGTATTACCTCTTCCATGAAACACCTTTGGATTCACCATCCTGTACTGACAAATGTTCAATAGTGTAATGTCTTCTCCTTTTTTGAAGAAAAACAAAGTGACCTGAAGGATGACAAGTGCTTTCTGTAAAGGAAAAAAATTACAATGGACTAAATTGTTTGCTTTTATTTTCATCTGGCATTGATTGTGATGGGAATATTGCCTGATAGAGGAATAAGATCTCAGCCTGGCAGCACTTCATGACAATGAGAATTAAAAACATTCCATTGAAGGTTTCATGCTAACAAGGATCAGAGAGGATTTGAACTATTTCTCTAGCATATGCCCCTAGAAAGTATTTCCAGAATGCACTAATATGTTTAAGCTCCCCAAGAAAATATGTGTTTGTGTATAAAGGTGGTATCAACCCCAACAAACAAACAAGGGGGAGAGAAATGCACTAATTGGCTGTGTAGGGTGTGTTGGATACCCTGGGATAAGGTTTAGCTTTCTTTTTATCCATCTTTAAAAGTCTCAGCTTTTGCTTGAGTCAAGTGTTTGAGCTTGTAGCCTCTGGGAATATTTGAGAGCACTCAGGACTAACATCCTGACACCACATATAATGCTAAGTGGATTCAGAGGTGTCCAGGACTCTCACCCTGAATAGGAGCATTTCCTATTTCATTCTTTGTTCACACCAATGCCAAGCAAGTGGTCCCATCACTTCAATCATGAGAGGCAAACACCCTTCATATGCCCCAGGACCAACCAGGGCTTGGGTATTAGCCTCTGTTCCTCTCTATTTTTTTAACAGGGATGAAGTCACAGTCAGAAAACACCTTTGATGGGAGTCTTTCACCTGGTAACTAAACAGCAGGACCATCCTTTGTTCACTCATGAGCTAACCAGCCACTTTATCCCCTCTCCCCCATGCCCAAATTACTACCTGAGTAGAAAGACTTCACTTGACTCTCCCCTTCCTCAAACCTGAGCAACCAGCAGCAGCGTGGCAGGAGCAGAGCTGCCCGCTCAGGCACGTAACCCTCACAGGGAAATGTTACCCCTTCCTCCTCAGGGAACTGGGAGTGTCTGCTCTCTCCCAGAGCTTCACCCAGCAGCCAGGGGTGCAGCACGTGTGGAGGGTCTGGGTGCTGCAAAGCTGAGGTGTCCCACTCAGCAGAGCACTTCTCCCTCCTCCTGCTCCCTCTGCTCTCTGAGCCGGTGCGAAGCGGGAGTGCTCTCGGGACTGGGAGGGGAAGCTGCTGCTAGGCGGACAACACCCTTCCAGCCCCTTGCTAAAGATCCACGGACAAGCTGAAATCAGGTGTTGATGGACAGAGGGCAGCAAGCCTTAATCAGCCTGGGGGAGGCTTTGCAGAGCCCCTCGGCAGCACTGTGGACGCTGCTCATTTCTGTGTGACTCACTGGAATGCTGTGACTCGGCCCGGGGTGTGGGAACAAGCAGAAAGGTTCATATCACCCTGAGTCACCAGTGTAAGACCCCACCGTGCAGAAGCCCTGGGTTTCCAGATAAGCAAAGGGGATTACTGAGGTTCAGCTACAAGTCTTATGCCAAAGTCTTTACTGAGTTAATGTAGTGAACGTAATGCTGGTATAGTGGAGACTATCTCAGCCCAGTAGTTCATTTTAAGGCAAACAAGCTCCCTGTAGAGAGATCAGAAAACTGCTTCTTTGGAATTTAATTAACATCAGAGCATGTGAGATTATATGCTACATGAAAGCTCAGCATCATGATTCATGTCAACAGAGCAATTTTGCACTTATTTGAACTGGCAAAACCCCCATGTATATTCAAGATGACAAGTCTACTTTGCTCTTAAAAAAATGTTTATTTTTTATTATTATTAGTGTGGCACCATATGTATATAAGTAGTTTAAAACAGGGAGAATCGAAAACCTCAAATACAGGAACAAGCTTTTAGCAGTAAATATTCACCAGCAGTCATCTGAGACTCTCTGTGAGTGACACAGACACTCTCAAGTCTCAGCATGCAAAATACTAATGAAAAAAAACCCCTATTGATCTTATTTCCAATGTCATATACACATTCAGTCAAACAGAACACAGATAAACAGTCACCCTTTGCAGGCAGTAGCATTGACCAAATATTATTGATAACATTGAGGTCAAACCTGTATTTGGAACAGCTCTGAGGTCATTAAGGGCTGTTAAGCCCCAAAGCACACTGCTTACAGCATTTTCTACCCTCAGTCATCCACAGCACTTTATAAACCACAGGCAGGAGTCTGCAAGATGCCCACAATCAGACACCTCTTTCTGCCTCCTATCCCTGGCAATCAGACTGGGCATGATTTCATGTCAGTGGCTCAGAATTTATTAAGAATCGGGCTAAATTTTCCATCACTTATTTTCATCCTAATTTTCCTAATGATACTAAGAAATTTCCCCTTTCGTGTAAAGTACTCTTAAAAGAGATTTAACTCCATTATCCTCCCACTCATTAGTCATTGTGGATTCGAGGGGTGGAAGATACTCTCACAGCTGGGTGTGCCTTGGGACAGCATTGAGTGGACACTTGTCTTCCAATTTCTTTCAGTTCTGCTGATTTCTTTCAGCTCTGAGTAGGCATACATGAACTTTTTGAATCTTGTCCCACCCATTTCAGCTAATAAACCATTAATTGCTTACCCTCTGTAACGCTGGCCCTGTAAATGTTTTTAGCAGCCACGGGAATAGCTTTTAAGTGCTTTTCAGGGAATCAGTAAACAACATTTTGCCACCTTCGTGGGGGACACCTTTCAAGCTCTAGACTCCTCAAGTGTAGCTTCACATGTTTAATTAAAGACATAATTCTTTGGTGATGTAATCCTGCCTGGGTTGATGACTAAGACTGCACTACGAAAGTGCCTTCTGCAAAATATTTGGGGGTGGAAAGAAATGCAGGCAAAATTTCCCATCTTTTCTGAGGAATTCCTTACAAAAACTGAGTGTGGAATGAAGTCTCTTCTTCTGCTCTTCTCAATAAAAAAAGAAAAATCTTGTAGCCCTTCTGAACGAGCCATCTGGGCCACAGGCCCCACGTGCAATGAACAGTGCAGATCCACCCAGGGACCGTGGGCTCTTCCCGAGACTGCCTGGCACCCAGGCTGACTGCCTGGCACCCAGGCTGCCCAGGGCACTCAGGAACCTGAGATGGATGGGTGGGGCAGCTCAGCTGCACTTCAGCAAGGGCTATTGCTTGGATCCTGCCAGCAGCCAGAGCTGGCTGGTTCCATCATATCCTAGGAGATGGGGCTTTAGGTTGGAGCATTAAGGGACTTATATTTTGTCTGAACAAAAAGACACCATAAACACATCAGAAATGAAATGCTGAGCATCCGAGAGAAACATTTGTACAGGTGCTATGTGGGAGATTTCAGATGAACCCTGAAGGTCTTGCACACACAGAGGAGGAAGGAGGCTGGACTGGAGGTGACTACATGTCCTCATGAAGTGTGTTGGCAGTGCTGGTCATGAGGAGAAGCACAGCCTCTGGAATCCAACAGCACTAAGTACCTTTGCTCCATCACTGCCCTCCTAATGCTACAAGAGGGAAGGGGGTATGGAGCACAGCTGCCATATTTCAACCGAAGAGTATGTCCAAAGAGGGTCTAGCTGGAAAACAAGTGCCCCCACACAACGAGGCTGCCAGCAGCCCTCAGCATGGAGCAAGATGAAGACTCTTGGTAGGATGACTTGTGGACATTGCTACCTTTTCCTCATTTTTCCAGGCTAACTGCTGATGAAAGTAACTGCTTTAGTAAACTCTGTCAGACCAAGGTCCCCTCAAGTAAATATTGCTGCCATAACTGCATTGGCAAGATGTGTCCAAACCCAAAACTCCAAAAACCAAATTCAGGCTCTGTCAGCAAAACCATTGTTGTAGAGCTCAGCAAGCCAACAGATTGACTCCAGTAACATTGGTCAGGGTACTGTACAACTATCTAGTAAATCTTGCTGGCACATACCACATCCCTGCCAAAGGCCACTTCCAAAACAACTGTCCCACAACAGCTGCAGATCCACAGACTCCTCTGTGGATCCTTTAGGCAACAGCTGGGTCTGATGAGAGAGGGTTGCTCCAGGAGGGGAGCTGGCACTGAGTAACTGGGAGATTTGAATGCCTGCCCCTTCTGTGGCATTGGCTACCCCTCAGTGGGGCACAGATGGGAAATGCATTCCCCAATCCCTGATCCTGCTGGGGGGTTACAGAAAGCTACTTCTCACTGAAAGCCTGACTTCTTGCTGGATGTCACATACAGAAAAAGGTGAAGTGCTGTGATCTTTGCTTTTTTTTTTAGAGTATTTAGTTCAAAGTCAACCTATTAAAACTATTTTTGGTCATCTAAGCAAATATTCTTGGGAAGGAGGATGTAAAACAGCCCTTGATTATAAGGGCTCCTTTTCTAACAAGCCTTTGAGGCAGAGAAGCATCTTGCTCCCTGATGCTGGAGCCCAGATCCTGGGTCCTACCTGTTAATCCAAGCTGCTGCAACACAGCAAACGTGACCTCTGAGCTGGTAACACCTTGGCTGCTCAAAGCCCATTTATCTGTAGGGAACCAGATCCTCTCCCAAGTGCTTAGATGGCACCTGCTAATTCATCTTACCTGCTGATGTGGTTCTCTGAACACTGCTCTCAGGTGAATAACTGATTTCTTTGCATTTACTGATTCCTCTACCAGTTGCCCAGGGTGGGAACTAGAGACCTGCCCAGGTTTGATACAGGTCAATGCTTTAAAAGCATTTCAAGACTGAATGAGGGATTTTCTGTGTCCTGTACAGTGTTGTAGAATGGATGAAACATCTCAAAACCAGGATCTCTGGACATAACTGAGGTTTGTTTCCAAATGCACAAAAGGGTTACCAAAGGGCAGAGTGGCCTTCTTTCCCGAAATTTTACTCCAACAGCATATAAAACCTCTCTTCTTACGTGCAGTCAGATGTTTACACAAGCAAAAGTATCTTGGGAAGTGCCCTCTGTAGATTTGGACCTTTTTCACTCTTCTTAAATGATGAGAATTTTTGTTCATTACTTTGAGACTGAGGTTGTCTGCAGTCCAACACTAATAGCAGAAATGTGCCATTTACACCAATTAAGCATTCAACTTAATGCCTTTATATAGCTGATTTGTAGCAGAATTTGGTCGGATTCTGCTCTCATTTAAACTCATGTAACACAGTATAATGGATGTGAAAGCAGAATTAGCTTTCTGTTGTTTTTTTTTAATAAGCCATTGCAGATATTCCAGCTGTAGACTCATCAGTCACACCATATTCCCGTCTCCTGCTTGGCTCCGCTTTTACTTTCCCTGTCCCAGAACTTCTTGTTCTCTGCTGTATTGTAAGAGAGACATACAACCCATACCACATATACAGTATTACTGGGGGGAAATCCCAGCCCAGAGCGGGACTATATTTTAAAGACATGTTTTAAGATGGCCAAGTTGAGCACTCAAAAGTAAAAGGCTCCGTTAAGGCTGTAGCTTGGACACATCCCCTTATGCATTTGTGTGGAGTTGATGTCTTTGATTTACAGGAAGCCATCATATGTCTCTGTCAGGACCATACAATATGGAAAATTTCAGTCCAAATATTTAATCTGTGAGCGCATTCTAGGAAAAACAGAGTCTGCTTCTGCTCGGAGATATCCTCCTTGGAGATACCCTCCTTGGGGATACCTGCCATCTTCTTTACCTGGGAGCATGCAATTCCTCCTGTCACTGCAAGACAGCCCTGAAGGAAGGTCCAGATTGAGGTTGTGCTTACCACCATCAGATGGTCCTCAGAAGAATGGTCAGTCCGAACAGGACACCTGAATTGTTCATAAAACAGCAAACCATTGCCAGCCAAACTCTTTCCCAGAGTAACTCTGTACAGATCCAGCTGCCCGTGTGTGCTACAGGGCACACACCGAGGATACTCACACAGGCAAGCACTGACACTGCTAACAATGAATAACTCATCTGCATGTCCCTACTGTGCTGGAGAAAGTCTCTGTGCAGTAAAACCTGGTTGAACTTCAGTATTGCAAGGAGCAGAAAGCAGGTTCTTGAAAATAGGGAGCATAACTCATTGTGAGGAGTTGTAAGGATAGGACAAGCAGCTGAGCCACTGATATTGCAGTGCACATCTGTCTACTTGAAGAGAAAGACTGAAGAATAAAACCAGTTTAGGATATTCTCACCTCTACACGTGAATCCCCACTTTGCTCAGATTACAGCAGATTTCTGCTCACAATTGTACTGGATCCCAAAATGGGGTGAATTGTGGCATAGCCAGAGAGCTGGATTAACAGCCCAAAAAAACTGTGTGAAGATAGGACAAAGGGGAATGACTTTAAACTGAAGGCGGGTAGGTTTAGGTTAGATATTAGGAAGAAATTCTTTACTGTGAGGGTGGTGAGGCCCTGGAACAGGCTGCCCAGGGAAGCTGTGGATGTCCCATCCCTGGAAGCATCCAAGGCCAGGTTGGATACGGCTTTGAGCAATCTAATCTAGTGGAAGGTGTCCCTGCCCATGGCAGGGAGGTTGGAACTAGATGATCCTTAAGGTCCCTTCTAACCCAGGCCATTCTATGATTCTCTGAAGATATGCACCTCGGCAAAAAACATCTGTTTGCAGAACCCCGTTGCAAAGATGTTCCTAAACAGCATGTCTGCACTGCTGTCCACCCTGCCACAGGGACATGGAACAGCCACAGCAGGGCTGGAGCAGGATCCATCCAGCCCAACACCTGCCCCCATCTCTGTCTCCATCAGCAATTGCTCAGGAAAGGGCAGGAGCACAGGGCAAGCTGGAGTTCTATTTTCCCAGAATAGTCTTTTTACCCTCAAGCAATTTGCAGTTCATGGACTTCCTGAGCCAAAGATGGTATTTCTGTGGCAAGGAAATCATGTCAAGTATCTCAAAGCCCTTGAAAAAACAGGAGTTCACCGAGGGGGAGCACGTGCTGGGTAACCTGCCCGCGGGCCGGGCTGGTTCGAGTGCCCGTTATCCACCTCCAGGTTTGCAGGAGAGATGCTCAGAACGTGCAGTCGGTGGGAGCGGGAGGAGGGCGGGTCGGTCCCGAGTACCGGCGCGGGGCCGCCAGAGGGGGCTCGAAGCCCGCGGGCCGGGAGCGGCTCCCGGGACCCCCCGGCCGAGCATCCCGGACCCGCCCCGGCCACAGCCCCCACGGGCAGCTCCGGCAGCCCCGAGGCGTCGGGGAGAGCTCGGCAGCCAGGCTGGCAGAGGGAGATCCAGCACCTCGGCAGGGACGCTTGGGCAGCTGCCTCCCAGCCCGCTCAGCCTCCGTGGCGTGTCTTTGCATGAAGACACATGTTCGGCGGTGGGGACTCTATGCAAAAGTCCCTCTTGGGAAAGCGAGTCAGGAAGTGCAATAGGGATGGAGAGGGGGTTTTTTACAAGGGCATGTAGTGATAGGACAAGTGGAGATGGCTTCAAGCTGAAGAAGAGTAGGTTTGGATTAGATATTAGCAAAACATTCTTTACTACGAGGATGGTGAGGCACTGGAATAAGTTGTCCAGAAAAGTTGTGGATGCCCCATCCCTGGAAGAGTTCAAGGCCAGACTGGATGGAGCTCTGACCAACCAGGTGTAGTGAAAGGTGCCCCTGTCCACCACAGGGGGTTTGGAATTCAATGGTCTTTAAGGTCCCTTCCAGCCCAGGCCATTCCACGGTTCTAAGACTCTGTGCTAGAAGTGAGCTCCTACGGGTTTGCTGATGAATTCTTGGCACCAAATACACACAAACGTAACCATATGTGACCTCCTTTATGCATTGCTTTATGGATTACCATCTAAAGATCTGTCAGTGCTGTGTCAGATAGACGTTAATCAGAGGGATGTTCTGAGGGACTCAATCTTCAGCTGCTGTGAACTGTAGCAAGAGGACAGGCAGCAGCCCGGAAGGGTTGTGAGATACACTGGAGGCACTGAGCCACTTATGTGCTCACCATTGCTTTCCTGGGCACCTTGGCTCCTTTTTGAGAGTTCTTGTTTGCAGCAGACCAAAAGAGCAGCCCCTGGTTTTGCAGGCAACAGAGGAGACAACAAGAAAGGAAATCTCCAGAGTTTTGTGAGTATAGCTATGGCAAATACTGGGTCTCCCCCTAGCTGTCCTGTACTTATCCAACTAATTTGAGGGGTGTCATTTTAACCACAAAACCCAAGAACCTGAGATAAAATTAATCCCTTCCATGAATCTCATCTGGATCTCACTCACTCCTGTCTGATCTCTAGGCTAGTGTGAGATGAAAGTGAGACAGAGACATCATGAGAGCCTACAAGCTCCAGTTCCACTTGCCTGGCTCTAGAGGATCTGATCCCACATCCTCCTCACCAGCTCTCCCCACCATCACACAGGACATTCCCCCAGGCTGCCTCCCTGTCCCACAGAGATGAGCAGGCCCTGAGTTAGTGCCAGTCATGGAGAGCCTCTCCACTTCTGCTGCTGCTTCAGCAGGGGAAGGAGCTGGCACACCCTGCTGTGGCATGTCTGACCCGGGTACACGGGAGTGAAACCTGGCTCATCTCTGAGCGGGAGGGTTTCCATTCTGCACATGCAATGGGGGTGAGCTCTAAGGGATCTCCACTACAAGATACCTAAATCGGACCACAGCTCACTCCCAAAAGACACACGAGAACTGGTGCAATCCTCCCCGCCCCAGGAGGCAGGAGTTAAACACACTCAGCTGGCCCAGTCAAACTCCTACAATCCCAACTAAAATTCCTGCTCCTAAGCCTGTTTCAAAACTATAAATGTCCCAGGCACTTGCTGGGATAAACAACACACCTGAATTTCTTCAGAAATTCACCCTCAACAGGAGCCACATCTCTTCACATCAGTTGATTTTTACACATCTTCCAGCCAGCTCAGTAGACTGAAGGCACATAACAGCACCCAGGGACAGTGTGGGTGTTCCTGACACACCTGAAGGGCTCAGAGCCCTGCCAGTGGATGACATTCATCCTCATCCTATGCCTGGTTTAGTCGTCTCTGGATAATAGGGTACACATAGTCTTTCACCTTGAAGTCTCTTTAAACATTTCCCAATGTCATTACTTTCATGGCAAATTCCAAGCACTTACAAGAAGACGAATATGAGTCATAGCATGTAAAGAAATGAAGTAACCATTTTAAAATAGACTAGAGAACATATACTTTCTGACAAGGGTTTCATTACAGAATAGTTGATCACATCCTCTCAGCTGAATTTTTGACTTCCTGTATCCTGCCAATCATGTTCTGACTGGGTCAGATCTTGTTTCTGATTGTTCCTATCCTATAGAAGTAAACGTATGTGAAATGAAAGTTAACAGTGCATGGCTTATTTTCAGACAGATGTAATACTTCCTCAACTACTCTTTGGATTTTGGCATGAGTTTTAAAATAGGATTCTCAACCTAATCTAAATAAAATGGGAAAATATATCTATCATTGTGATAGAAACTATGGAGGAGGCAAACTTTCTCTAAGCAGCACTTTCCTTTCTGTAGTCCCTTGCCTTGCCCAGGGATCAGAGCTGCTAGTACTCTCTCTCCCTTGAGCCACTATTTCACTCATTTAGGAGAGATCCCAGATGCGGCTGGGAAACCATGGATGTCACCAATGGCAACACCACAGCATCTCTGCTGGGAAGCAGAACTGCCTTACTCCAGCTTGACCAATGGCTGGTAAGAGGTCTTGCCTCAAGCCTGGTGGGTAATCCCTTTCAATGTGTGCTTAGCAAGCAAAATGAGAGGAGAGGTCTCCTTTTAATATCTACGACTGAAAACTGGCCTAAGCTGCAATGTTGAGCAGTTAGACCCTGGCAAAGCTTTGTCAGGGGTCTGCTTTGTGCCTGAGTCCTGCCAGAGGCAATTGTGGTACCAGTACTGCCCAGGGACTGTATCCATTTTGTCACGTGTGTTGAGTCCCTTGGATTAACCTTCGCTTACTTACACATCTCAGACTAAATAGTTTGAATGTAATGTGAGGGGAATTTGGTTTGCACAGGTCTTTCTTTGCCCCATTCATCAGTTCTGCTGAGTGTCACCCCTGCCACAGGCAGACTTTAGAAATAAATGCAAAGACTAAATCTAATAGTCATCAGTGCATCTGATGGGATTGCCTGTAACATATTTGCCAGCCTTAGAGTCTTTTCAAAAGTCCATAAAACATAACATTTCCCTGCATATTTTTTCCAATAACCATGCTAATTTGCTGTCCCAGTTGTGCAGATTGCACTGGAACAAGAGGTGTTCTGATTATTCCATTTGTTTATGGTATTAGACTTAAACTATTGTTGATCTTATTGTTCTTATTTGTAACATGTTCGCCTCACTAGGACAGTAATTGTGTCAAGCAAGTTGGAGTCCAATCTGCAGAGCTGAATGTTCAGAACTGCAAAAGAAAGGCTCCAATCTTTCAAGCAGCGGGCATATTACTCCTCCATTTGGATTATTAAATTCTAATTATAGCCTGTTGATCCAGCTACAATGTTGTTTGTAAATCTAAATACAGTTCTCTAAAGCCTGCACTAATATGCATTTTTATTTCTTAACCTGTTGATGCTTAGTAAAGAAACACCGGTGTGCCTAATAGAGCAGGTGGAGCTTAACTTGCTTGTGATAAAGCTCTTTTTCTCCTCTGTATTCCTTTGGTTATGTTTAGGAATGAACACTTAACAGCATGGATAACACTGAGAACAACCATGACCAAAGCATTTCACATGATGCCTTGGTGCCTGGGGTCAGCAAGATGCCTCACCAGAGCTGGGGTCAGCAAGAAATTCTCCCTTAGGTGAGATTGGTGAGGGCTCACAGGCTTTTTGGGAGGAGGGCAAAGGCAGTTGAGTTTGGTTTCTCTGCGCTTTGGGCAGTTACCCAAGCTCTTCTGGGAATGCACTTAACAATTCCCTCTTAAACTAACAGTTCTTTTAGTCTCCTCTCTTCTTTTTCTGTAATGTTTCCTGCATTTTGGCTTCTTTTACAGGAGATTTCTGGTTCATCACCCCACATGAAACGGTGTCTGGTGGGGCGCATTGTGCGTGCAGCAGGGTTGGCTGAATCCACATACACTGACTTCATATAAACCAAGTATCAATGGGCAGTCATCTGTGATGGCCATGCTGGAACTCCATGCCCTTCCAAGCCCTTTTCTTTCCTCAATCTTCATGAATGTTAAATGCAAGAACAGCAGAGAAGCCCGAGCCAAGTGGTGTGAGCAGCAGCAGTTCCCAGGAACTGCTGCATTTCAAATGGCTGAAATCTCTGCAGCTCTGAGCTGTGAGTGTACCTGCAGCACCTTCCCTCACCTGTAGGAGTAGAGGAGTTTTCAGTAAGACGTTATCATGATGGATGACTGCCTGAGTCCATAAGCCATACTGCCATCACAACCTTATTTTTTCTTCCAAGACTCATTTTAAGCTCCAACACATCTGTATGCTCACACTGCTCACAAACACCCAGCACAGGCTCTCAGTCAAGCATCTCGTGCCCCCAGTGAGGTGACCAACTGTGGCTTAACTGCTGGGCATGGAAATCACCAGGCACACACTCAGCATCACCACTAAATCTCGGAGAGCTCCTCCCTGAGCCAGGCACAGCTCCAGGCAGCAAAGCTTCACAGTATGTCACAATAGTGGGAAGGACTGGGAAGGGGTTGTGGATGTTTTGACAGGTGGTGTTGGGGAATTAGCCCAATTCCTCCTTCCATCCTTGTCACTCAGAATCCACTGGGGAAGGAAGAGAGGGAGCTGCCCTCCCTAGGGGATGAAGTGAAGGTCTCCTAGAGATTTTCTGCTGTCTCTGCCCACGAGAGCTTTGACAGGAATTTTAGATAAAGATGACAATGCAATGAACAGCCACAGCAGGTACTATCCTTTCCCACTGATCCTTTCCCGTGGGCCCAACAGGAAAAGTCACTGGGGGCCAGGAGAGGGTGGTGGGAGCAGAAGGTAAAGCTGCTTCCTCTCTTCAAATAGCATCCAAGCTTGCAGTCTTGGCCTGGGCAAACATGGAACAAGGAGTATAAGGATTGAAAGACATCAGGACATTCCAACAACTGGGTTGGGGATGGAATGGGAGACAGTGATGGAGTTATCTGCAGGACTGAATGCTCACACACACGCATATTCATGCTGAGATGTTCAAGGCAGGGTAGTGCTCCCTCCTGGGAGGAAAACCACTGTTTCCTTGCAAAGCCCAGTGGATCTATTGAGGGAGCACAGCCATCGAGCCTTGGGAAGGGCCTGCCTGTGGCTGTGCTTGCATCTCTGTGTCCTCTTGTGTGGGGGTGAGAGGGCTTCATCTCCTCCAAGCTGTCACTGAATCCTGCCAGTGCCCCCATGAAGGTGGGAAGGAAGTTTTCACTTCTGAAATGGCTGTGACTAACGGGAACAAAACTATTGAGCCCAAGGTCTCTGCCCGGGAAGCATCAGATCTGGCTGGAGAAGAGTGAGGGGGCTGCTTCTGCTGCAAGGAATGAGGCAACAAATCCACTACTTTAGTCGAGCAGAGCGGTACCCTCACTGTTGAGAGTCAGGGCTGGCTGGGGCAAAAAGGCTCTGCTTTGCCCCAGGGAATAACTGCTGGATTCCTGGGCTCCACAATTTCATTCCTCCTGGAAAAGCCTCCTTCCCTCACCCCAAGTACACATTCAGCAGAGAGAAAGAGGTTCTTCCTGCATTTAGACGTTCCCAGCAACCAGAGACCTACAAATGCCGACCTGAGAGGTGAGGGAAGGACCTTCGCTCTGCCTCAAAGAGAGCTACTTGTGCGGCTCAAGTAAAAACTCACCACCATGCCCGAGCAAGCAGTTTTCTAAGGATGCCTGAGAGCCAGAGGGAAAGGAGATAACCCCGGGGATGTCGTGCTGCCGCTTGTCCCCTGCACTTCCCGCTGCTGCGGCTGCGGCGGTGAAGGTGCTGTGCCGGGGAGCGGCGAACGTGGGGGCTAGCAGGGCTCGGGAGGACGTCGGGGGACACAGAGAGGGTGAGAGCAGGGAGTAGCAGACAGAGCGTCCTCCCCGCGGCGCAGGGATGGCGACGTGGGGAGGGGAGAGGAGGAAGGTGGCGGCTCCGCAGCTCTGGCCGGCATCCCCGCGGAGCCGGGGCCGCTGCCCGGTCTGAGCGCACACCGAGGGGGGATGCCTGAGCCCCGGCCGGCCGCGAAGAGGGGCAGAGGGTCTCCAGACCTTCGGAGTGCCCCGCGCCCTGGCGCCTGCCCGCTGCCTCGGGGGTACTGCGGCTCCGAGACCCACCTGCCCCCTCGGAAGGGCCGGGGCTCTCCAGTTTGGGTCCCCCAGTTTGAGTTTTCCGGCTCTGAGGGTTGGAAAAGGGCGCGAGGAAGGATTTCCTGCCTCATGGCGTTGCTGCCGGTTTTACCGGGGAGTGTCCGAGGAGAGGCGCGGAGCCGCGGGCGGCCCTGGAAGCACCAGCTGCAGGAGATGCTCCAGCCCCGCGCCGAGGGCAGCCGCGGCCCGGCCCCGACGTGTGCCCGGCCGGGCCCGCAGATCCGAGGAATGGATGCCTGCCCTAGCCCGGGGAGAAAATAAAAAACTGTAAATCGAAGCCAAACACCCCGCCGGACCGTGCTCCCCTCGGCCACCAGCATCGGCTCCATCGCCGGCGGCGCTGCCGAGAGGGAGAGACGGAGCCGGGGCAGGTCCTGCGTGGGGAGCTGCTGTGGATGTCGTCTCGCAGGTTCTCTCGTTGTAACCACTGCCCACCCCGTGAAAGGAGTCACAAAGCTGCATCTGGGGAGGGGCTCCGGTTAAGCACCTCTCAGGAATGAAACTCTTTACTCTGGGTTTCCAAACCACCCGTAAAATAACAAGGTGGGCGAAGCTCCGGTCTGAGAGCCTGGAAACAAAAGGCCGTTTCCAGGCATCAGCCGGTGCTGGGACCGGCCGGCCCAGACCTGGAGAAGCGTCAGGCTGTGTGTGTCTGCTCCCACCCGGCCCGGAGGCAGGCACCATCGAGCCCTCGAAATGGAAGAAATTAATTATCTGCAGCATCTGATGGCGAAATTCGATTTGTTCTATTTGAGCTTTCCTTCCTTAACCCGAAAGATATTCGGTTATTCCATTCGGTTGTCCCTTGACGTGCTCCCTGTGCTGTTGCGGTACCCAAAGACCGTCGACGACAGAGAAGAAAACTATTTTACGAATAAAATGTGAGGAAAAAAATATTTTAGTGGTTTCTGCTTTTCAGAAACCAGCCCTGGCACCGGCTGTGAAAACAAACAACAAATAAACCCCAACACAAACAGCAAATCTCGCAAAATCTTCTCTCAATTCGACCGACCATTACGGGAAGAGATTTTGAAGCAAAGGGTAAAGTGTTAAAAGTTTGTTTAAAAAAAAGTAAAATCCGTTTAATTTTTCAGTTCTTCTAAGCTGTTTAATATCAAAGTGACCCCCAGTCACCTAAACTGATCTTAGTCATGCTTCCACGTGCAAGGTACATTATCGAGTGAATAAAATGTGCCGCGGAGGTTCTAAAATCTCCCTAAAATTGTATTTGCTTAAGACAAATTAATTCGTTTCGGATGTCAAAGAGCACGTTAAAGCATTATTTCTCGTTTTCTCGTTTTCTTTCTTTCTTTCTTTCTCTCTTTCTCTTTCTTTCTTCCTCTCTTCCTTTTTTTTTCTGTCGTGAAAACACACTTTATACTCTTACTCTGTAACGAGATAAGGGAAAAATTGCGAACTCAACCTGACATTTATCTTTTCTTTCCTAGTTTCCCCTCAGCTGAACAAAACACAAGCCCACGGTTTTCCCAGGATGCTGTGAGGTGCGTTCCCCACTGTCCTTGGCTGCTCCTGGCCGCGCTGCGGACCAGGGTGGGAACCCGGGCTGGGCTGAGCCCGGCCGAGGAGAGGCGTGAGCCCATCCCCGTGTGCGCTGGAGGCGAGCCCGGCCGGCGAGAGGCAGAGAGTCCATCCCCGCGTGCGCAGGGCACTGGCAGCCCTAATCCCGCTCCATACTGGGAGGTGGCAAGCAGGAAAAAAAAGGGGGGAAAAGGGGTTTTGTTTCCCCATTGTGCCTATGCCCTGAATAGAAACCTCTGCGGCTCCCGCCCGCCCGCCCGAGAGCGGCTGGGCCGGGGGAGGCGGGCGCGGGAGCTCGGCCTGGTGCTCCCCACCGACCCCGGGCACGGGGGACGGGAAATCCCGGGAGCCGCCGCTCCCTTTGCGAGGGGCGAGAGCGCGGAGCGTCCCCAGGGCCCGCGGAGGGGCGGGAGGGACACGCGTGGGTGGCGGCGGCCGGGCGGGACGTGCGGGGGATGCGCCGGGAAGGGCGGGATGGGGCGCGCGCCGGGCGGGACGCGCGTGGAAACGGGAAGCGCGGGCTGGGAGGGGTGGGCGGAGGGTGGGACACGGGAAGGGCGGTGCCGGGACGGGAGGGGTCCCCCGGAGGGACGGACGGCCCGGACGGGCCCGGACGGGTCCTGGAGGGAGCCGTTCCCTGGAAGGGAACGGGCCTTCTCCCGGGCCGCGTGGGAGCGAGGGAAGGCTGGCCCTGGGATGGGCTACGGTCCCGGCGGGAATCGCCGCCCCCGCCTGCCGCCCCTGAGTGCGGGGCCGCTGTCGGCGGGGCCGGCTCGGCTCCTCTCGCCGCCCGCAGCCCCCTCGCCCCGGCCCGGAGCCGGCCGAGGCCTCTCCGCGGTGGCTGTGCCGGGACCGCCCGTCCCCGCGCCCGCCCGCCCGTCCGGGCAGGTGAAACGCCGCCCTGCCGAGGGCGGCTCGGACGGTCCCGGGGCTCCGCCGCTCTCCCTTCGCCGGGGATGCCGCCCCGGGAGTCTCCCCAGCTCTTCCCAGCCCGGCCTCCCCGCGGAGCCGGGAGCGGAGCGGGAGAGGAGCCGCTCCCCGGGACGGAGGGAGCTCCTGCCGCTCCCCTCCCGCCCCGCGCTGGGCCCGGGGGTCACTCCCTGCCCCGAGAGCGGCCGGGGTGCAGCGGCGTCAGGCTGGGCGGCGGCATCGCCAACATCGCGGAACAGGTTTTTTGTTTGCCTATTCTCCTTTTTTTTTTTTCCTCCACAGTAATTTTTTTCTTTTTTCTTTTTTGTTTTCTCTTTTTTTATATTTTCTTTTCTTTTTCTTTCTCCTTTTTCTTTTCCTTTTCCTTTTTTCTTTTTCTTTCTCCTTTTTCTTTTTTTTTCCCTTTTCTCATTTTCTTTTTCTCTTTAGTTTTCTTTTTCTCTTTCTTTTTTCCCTTCTCTTTTCTTTTTTCCTTCTCTTTTTCTTTTAATTTCTCTTTTTCTTATTATTTTTTTTTATTATTATTCCTTAGCACTAATTTATCGCAGTTTAAAACAAAGCTAGAAACACCAAGCATCAAACACCAGTTTCCCAATAAAACACTTTCTTAAAGCATTCCCCCTACCTTCGGCTGGTGCCCGATGCAGTGGGATGCAGGGAGAGGAAGAGACGTTCCTGCCGCGCAGAGCAGGGAGCACCGCAATGAGGGGGCAGGTAAACTGGCGGGGCTTATGTGGCAGGGACTTCAAAGAATTACCTTAAAAAGAGAAGTTATTTGAAAGCACTAACTCTTCCCCTCATCCCAAGGCTGTTAGTAATTTTATTTTCCACCCGTGACCTGTGTAACACACAAATCGGACACCGTTTTGGGGGCTAGACGGCCCCTCGTTACAATGTGTGAGTTACGGTTCCCCGGGACTGGGGAATCAAACGGAGCCCTCTCAGTTCCGTCTTCCTCACCGTAGAGGAGGTGATGTTTTTGTGTAGTTAATTCTAAAATGCTTGGCAGCTTGCCCATCAAACCGTAAGCATAGAAAAATGCAAACAAATTCTCTATTTAATAGTGGCTGGACAGTGCAACTAATCCGTGCTGAACTGGTAATGGATATCGATGTCAACAGGTACGCGGCAAGAGCCTAATGCTCCGCTCTCAATGGAAGACACTTTCCTTCTGAATGAGGATTATGTGCAAAATGTAACTTGGCAGAAGGATCCAAATTAAATTCATGCTTCAGTTAATTCAGATTAATTTTCCTGATTGCCCTTGCACACCAGACAACCAAATCCCTGTTTATATTTGCTCCTTTTCTTTCAAAGAATTGATGCAAATCTCTTCTCCTGGGGAGTCTTACAAGATGCATATGTTGAAGATTGTGATTCTCTCAGGCACTAGAGTAATAAAATACCTGGGATGGATTTTTATATCACTGCTCTTACTACAAACATTAGTTTAAGATATTGCATCCACTATATGACTGTGTTTGCAATGTTTTTTGCTAATATGCTGCAAATAACGTTCCAACTAATCACCCTAATGGAAATTAGAGAGGGAAATGGTCTATTAGGATATTTAATCTATCCTCACTCAGTAGCATTTTCTTACATTTTTCAGTCTAGATTTAAATTTTAAAACAATCCATAGATTATTCTGCAGTTTTAAAAGGTTGCTATACCACCAGATAGGTCAAAAAATAGTGAAAATATACTAAAAAGAGGTCACTAAGAAATGTTTTCTGATGTTCAACTGTATTTTCTTTATGTTTCATTTTTTCCTATAGCTGTAAGTCACACATCCCTCTGACAATTTAAATATGTGTTTTCTTCGTTTGTACACCTGTCACCATGACCCTACTGTGTTTTTAATGTGTGGGTGTTTTGGGGTTGGATTTTCTTTTTCCTTTTTAATAGAAGGTTAATAAAAGAGTATGGGTTCAGCTCTTGCCCCATTCCAAGGCAGCACCTTGACTACTTATCCAAATTCTTGCTCTTTTTCTTTTCCCCTGTTTGACACCTTGATGGCAAACAGCGTAATCTTTCTTGCAGAGTTTTTTTTAATCTGAAATTATAGAAGAAGTTGTAAATTTGTTTGCTTTTGGCCCAAGCTGCATTCTCTGCTGTTTCCTGTATGAAACATTTACATAGAGCTGCTATCCCACAGAGAATAAATGTATGGCATGGCAGCATGTGGGACCTTTCTGTGCTGGGTAGTACATTTTATGTCATGGTCTCAGAGTGGTTTTATCCTCTTACTAAGTGTATGGTCTCCCTTACCCTCTCCTTCACAGAATTACTCCTGACATAGGGATCTCCTATCCCCTTCTCCATCTTCACTGCAGCCCCCTGTGCTTGTCCCTCCAGCACACACCCCACCTGTGCAGCTGGTACAACAGAGACACCAAAGGCTCCAACTTCAGGGGGATCCATTCTTGGTGTTGTTTTATTCCATCTGCTTTCTCATATAATTACTTAATGCTCTAGCTGGTACTGCTGGGAGAAGCAGCCACAGCAGGATGATGTGCAGGAGTGGGGTGCAGAAACTTCTCAACCAGGCTCTGCCACCAAACTGGTGTCACGGTGCTGCAGTGCATATTCCTGTCATCCTGTGAAACCTCTTATGTCATAAGTCAATGTGATGTGGCCTGGCCTATTGCTTTTGGTGGTGGTCAGAGGTTTAGACTCAAAACATGTCTCCTCCTGGCCTGCTTGCCCCCATAAGCACCCCTTGGGTCAGATGACTGCAGTTCCCTCCCCTAGATTACACCGAGTACAGTCCAGTAATTGCCTGAGAAACAATAAATCATACATGAGACAAAGCATTCATTTACACCACTATATTTCTGTAACAATGAGAGAAACTGAAATGGACCATTGTCAAAGATCACTATTTCCTGCTCTGTAATAAATGTCTCATCTTCCCTGATGCTTGTTTATTTTATAAATGTCTCTGCTTTGGCTTTCATATTTAGCTGCCAGCAGGACACCATTATCCCCTGACAGCATTCTGTTCCTTCTCCATTGTCATTACTGCTGAAGCGATGTTATATTGCTGTGCTTGGCCTAGATGGTAGGGCTTTCTTATCTTGCATTTCCCATTGCTTTTCCCATCTAGACTCCTGATGAGGCACAGAGCAGAGGTGGCAATGCTTAAAAAGCAATGCTTTCATGAAGTACTAGTAATTCTGGTTTTTACTTAAAAAAAGCCCAACAACAACAACAAAAAAACCCCACCACCAACTGCTCTTTATGATTATTTTTCAAGGCCCATCGAGAGGGAATGAGTTGAAGTGCATGGGTTGCACCTGCACTGCAGTTCTGAGCCCCCACCGTGCCCCAGGCAGCAGTGGTGCACAGGAACTGGGAGGTGATGGAGAGGTGGGAGGCAGCACCACTCTCCCACTTGTGGAGACCACACCGACGTGGCACAGCCCCACAGCCTGCACAGGACCAGGAAGAAGTGAGCCCGGGACAGAAGTGCTGGTTCCACTTTTTTCTCTATCGGAGGGCTGTGTATGTCATGGGCAGGAGCAAGAGCCCAGCCCCGGTGCCTTTGCACCTTCCAAGGGGATGTGCAGTGCTGACCTGCATGGATCTGCATATTTGAGTAGACCTGAGTGCCCGGGTAGCAGTGTAGAGCTTGAGGCAAAGCTTCTCGAAGTCAGTGAGAGCGTTTCCACTGATTTCAAGGACTTTATATTATACTCTTTAATGTCCACAAATAAAACATACTGTACTAGAGACAACCTATTTTCTAGGGTCACATTGCCCTGCTGCCTGTCTGTTTTGTCCATCTCAGAGCATCCCCAGCAAAACAGCAAAACCAGAAGCAGATGATCTGTCAAAGTCCACATTATGTACCACACTGCTTCTCCTTTCAAGTGCTGAAATCTAATAATCCACCTAACTCTCCTGCCCTTCAGACATGCACACTGCATTCCCTTTAACATGGCTATGTCTCTCTTTTCCTTCTTCTTCTTTTCTTTTTTAAACAAAATTCCCAAGTGGAGGTATCAAGGTTTTCCTGCAGCTCTATTTCATTTAAAAAATAATTGGATCGTTATTTTCTATAAGAACCAAACTTCAACAGTAAGTAATTTCTAGACATGTCAAGTGGCTCAGCATAAAAGTTAATCTTGATCTATTGGTTTGTTAGGTGTGTTTACATCCAACCAGTTAGCTCTCCTTAAACAAAAGTGATTTAAAGCCCTTTCTGGAGAGCATGAAAATGATTCCCCCAGCACTTAGATCCTCAGGGCCATAATCCAACAAAAGCAGGCTTATCTTTAAGCATATGAGTAGTCCTGTCAAAGTCAATGGGGGCCCAGATGTGTTTAAAGATAAACACATACTTAAGTGCTTTGCTGTATTGGAACTCGTTGAATGTTTTATTTGCTTTTCATTCCAATAGTAGATCTTACATTTTGTATATAGCAGAAAAGGATTCTTGCTGCATGTTACATAAAAATACTATTTTAAAAGAGGGTGAATAGGGAAATTCCAACATCTAAGAAATAATTTTTAATGATTCATATGAGTTATTTCAAATGTTATGTCTATATTGTTTGATTTGTTTTGCTTGTGGCTTCAGGATAGAAGTGTTGCAAACATGGAATTGAGCCACAAAGCCCTGTAAGGCTCCACTCCACTACTGCAAGTTCAATAGCAAGTGACTTCAGGGAAGTCACTTCACCTACCCATGCTCCATCTCACCTCTGCAAAAATAAAGACCGTTAACATTTCCTTTGCCTCATTGCAGTTGCCTAGTAAATGTCTGGACAAGGATTTGATAATACAAAATGCTGAAAGCTGCTTCTATTGAAAAAAAAAACTTGAAAAGATTATTCACTGCAAATCTACTTGGGAAAAAAAATGTTTCCCTGAGTTTTCTGCATGCCCTAGGGCTCAAGTTAATCAAACAGCAACTTTATGCAACAATTTCTTAGCATTTTTGAGAATGAGCTCTGCTATTCTGGATGTTATTCCAGATGAAGGTGCAGCAGCAAAATCATCCCAGCGAATTAAACTAAGCAAGCTGAGCCTTATTACACAGTGTATTGTGAGGGATGGTTGTCTGTGTGGCCCTTTCTATGAAATGCATTTGGGTTGGATGGTCTTATTTGGACACTGCATCTGCTTAAAGGACTCCTTTGGCAGGGGCTGTGCTGCCTGCTGTGCCTGGCCCACCTGCCCTGCTGCAGGCAGGGTTTCCACCCTGCTGAAGAGCCCCCAGGAGAGCAGGAGTGCCAGCCCCAGCCATGCAGAGCAGGCAGCACGTGCTGGGAGGCAGCAGGGTGGATGCAGTCAGGGAGGTGCAGCACATGCCGTGCTTCCAGACTCTCCCGAGACTTCCTCCTCGAGGAAGAGATGGCCTTTGGGCTCATCTATATTTCAGCTGCTTCAGTGGCTGCAGTTTGTGTAGAACCATGGCTGGTTGTCTGATGCAGCAAACTCAGCACCGCTATGGTTTTTCCCTGCAGCTCCTGAGGCCCCTGAGCAGAGGACAGGCAGAGTGCTGTGTCTGCCACGCTGCTGGAAGGAGCAGAGCTGCCTGGAAACAGCTGCTGCACGAGCTGGGGCTGTGGAATGGGCTGCAGGGCAAGCCCATATCTCTTTTATTCCTGTCAGATCGCAGGCAACTGGATGGATCCCATTTAAAAGGAAGGGGATGGGAGCGAGGTACTCAAAGTTCAGAAATGTAATTAAATGAAAAGAAATCCTGATGTGGTGTTCATTTGCCTGGAAGGACCATTGCCTGGTAAGGAAGCAGCAATTCACACCGAGCAGCCTTCCCAGGACACAGCACGTGGCTGTCCAGCACCTGCAGGTTTGCAGCATAACTCAACAGCAACCTGCCAGTAAGGCACCATCAACAAACTTGGGCAAGTGAGTGATGCTCTTTTCCCTGACTGAGGAGACTCCAGAGGAAAGGATGTGACAACACGGCCCCATGTGCCACACAGCATCTCCCCAACACACCTCGTGTCTTGAGATGGCCAGACTGTGGACTGGTGAGAAAGCAGAGACAAAACAGGTTCCATGTAAACGTCCACTAACCTGTGCTGCTTAATTCAAGGCTAAGCACTGGAGGAGGACTGAGTGCTTACTCTAGACTGAAGTTCTACAACATCTTTTCGTTTTTGCCCAGCTGACATTTAGCTCTTGTCAGTAGCTCATCTTTCCATTTCCCCTTTGCCACGACTATTCTGTCAGGAAACTTGCTGGCTGCTTTATTGCCTTGAATGTCCAGCTCTTCTGCTATTCTCTTCACATCTGTACAGTCATTTGTCCTTTTCCTTCTGAATCAGAGCATCACTCCAAACAACTCTGTGAAGTACAGTCTATTATTCCTTTTCTCCCCAAAGCGGTTTTGATTCTTCATATGTAATGCACTGTATAAAAATAAAGAACCTTGTCCTGTCTTAATAGCATGATTCTTAAACAGTTATGGCCTCATTCTCCCTTCAAAGTACGTAATTCCCATTGACAGCAGTAGGAACACTGCCAACACAATGGTGAATTAGTTCCCATGATAAAAAGACACAGACACCAAAAGGTCCAACTCTGCACTTCACTAGGAGAAAATGAAGATATGACAGACGAAGAGATAAAACTGAGACACAAAATTGCATGGAACAGCTTCATACTAACAAAGTAATAGGCTGTCAACTGAGCAGTCACTGAAGTTGACCCTAATATACCAGAAGTCTAAATCAAGAGCAATTTTAATAACATCAGTAGCACCTCATCTCCATGGAAAAAACTTATAATCTGTCCCCAAAGCTGTGCCTTCTCCTGAACCGGAAAAGGTTGCTACAGCTGGGCCCTTACCTGGCTTCTCTTACCTGGTATGTGGGGAAATGAGTCAGTATTTCAAGAACATACCCTTTGAAAATGTGCCAAACTTTTCTCCTTCCCAGTCAGACACCCCGTGGATGTTGTATGGGCCATATTAAAGAGCAGGGAGCAGATAGCATCATTTCTACACCTGAGAACTCAACAATGGGGGCTTGGCAGTTATTCAGCTTCTTTGCTGGTTATCCCTCTATTTCCTGAATGTTTTTTTCTTTTCTTGGTGAATGGTCTAGGAGTGAGAGCACTGCCTTGAGGATCTCATTCAGTCCCTCTGGCATCACTAGGAAAGCATAGCTTTCTCTGTGCTTCTTTTTATTTCTTTCTATAAAATAAAATAAAAAATAATAATTCCTTCCATCTATAAAAGTAAAGTAAACCATATTTTTTCTCTTACCTAATTAGTCTTTTTCAGGTTGTAAATATCTTAAAGCCTACTCAGCCTTTTTGCACAGCATCTAATCCATCAAGAGCACAAATGGACATGGGGATTCTAGATATTATTAATATAACATCACTTGCCTTGTGTTATTGGATGGTAGAAACATTCTAGCAATAAAAATAAACAATCAGTACCCTAGGAATATCCCAGTCTTTAGAAACATATTATTATTTGAGATTTACATCTCTCTGTAATTTGAATGAATAAGCAAAAGTATAACAACATCTAAACTCCTTTATATGCATTAATAGGAAACTGAGGGATATGGTAAAAATTGCCATGTTTCTGGTCAAACTACTTCCTCCTGACAGTGCAACTGCTCTGTGCCCAGCACAGCTTCTTTCACACAAAAGTGAGTCTTAGATTTCAGACAGCACAGATCTAGACTCCACGGTATCTTAAAATCATAGAATCACTGAGGTTGGAAAAGGTCTTTAAGAGCTTCCAGTCCAACCATCAAGTCAGCACCATGGTCACCATTAAACCATGTCCTCTCGTTTTTTGAACACTTCCAGGGATGGTGGGATTGTCTTCTCTTCCATAGATTATTTCCTCCTGGGAACTTGACAACATAAGAAATCATACTTCTTTTGCACCCATAGGGGGAATGTGCCTCATGCCACAGCGATGCCCAAGGAGTTTGGTTTCCAAACTTTGCAGACCCCCCTGTCAGAGGAGTCTGTGGGAGTGCCTCAGTGCAAAAGATCTCTTCTGCTTGCTTTTCTCCTCCTTGTTCTTGCCTGTGCTGTGCTCAACCACAAAGCACAGTACCAAAGCATTTAGCAGTGCTCCAGACTTCCAACAGGCTTTCCAGAGCATCCCTTGCTGAGCTGTGCTCCACATTCCAGGAATGCACCTGCAGAGGATGGCTTGTCTCCTCACAGTGTGTCAGGTATGTCTTGCTCCTTCCTACCTTCAAAGGCCTGACTTTCTACAAAACCAGTGGGGAAGTGTCCATTTGCTTGGTAGAAGCATATTTTGGAGGCAGTAATCCTCACACCTTTGCCTTTCCTACTCCCGCTGAAGCTCAAGCTAGAATGTGCTTCCCCACGGAAGGGACACGAGATGAAATGGTTCCACT
The DNA here is from genome assembly GCF_003945595.2 of Pipra filicauda. NCBI lineage: Eukaryota > Metazoa > Chordata > Aves > Passeriformes > Pipridae > Pipra > Pipra filicauda. The sequence continues at coordinate 1,241 of NW_024104687.1, read as the reverse complement.
GAATGCTTTCCCACCTCCCCTGTCATGTGCTTATGCCACATTACTTGTCTCTTCCACTGATCACACTCTAACTTTTTGTCTCACCAGAGGCACAAGTAACACATTAATAAGGATTAATTTAACTGCTACCCCAAATGTACTACTCTGTTTTTTCCTACCCAGTGCCACCAGTCTTTCTGATATATTACAGAATATTCTACTCCTGATACTTCAGAAAAGAACAAACTAAACACCAAACTGATGCACTCCTCCATCACTCCTCCGTGTGGCCAGTGCCCAGCCCAGGGTGTAAGATTCAATCAGGTTGAGCACTGTTTTCAACCTTGAGTAGTGAGTTAATCCTAACAATGTCCAATTCACTTGAAAATCAGGCCAAGGTATTTGCCTCAGTAACCTCCTGCAACAGCAGCTCCCACAGGTGATGAGACATGTGTCTGGGCATTTACTTTTCATTCTAAATTTGCTGGTTTTTAATTTACCCTGATGCTTATTCTCATGTGACAAAATAAAGTCCAATATTCAATGCTTGAGAATTTCAACTTCCACAGTCAGCTCCATTTTCACCTTTTTCTGAGCAAAATAATTTCAGACTGCCATCTCTCATGTAATAATCCTAGCAGCTCTGTAACTATTTTTTATTTTAATTTCTTGAACATTTTTTTGAATCCACTATACGCCCCATAGGAGAAGAGGATAAAAAGAATGAACACAGATTTAATGTGTGCTTATGGCATAATCCTGTGTTATCCTGACTTTTTTTGGCATTCTGCTCTATCTTTATTTAATAAAACAAAATATCCTTCTGTCTTTTTTTTTTTTAGTTTTTAAGTTGCTTCTATTGATTGAGGTAAATCAGACACTGATGACTTCTAGTTCTTTTTCCTGAGAGATTCCTGGAAATTCAGGGCTTTTCAGGTTATTCAAGCTATACAGCTAATCACTGATGATTTGCATTACTTTTCATTTAGCCATGTCCAGAGCTGTCTGCCATCGTGATGCTCACTCTCCCAGTATGTTTAAATCCATCAGGTATTCACCATAAAGTGAAATCACCCCAAATCTACCCACAATCTCCAGTGGGTTTTAACAAACCAAAATGCACTGATTTTTTGCCAACCTCTTCCATCCTTTTCCATGACAAAGTGTTAGGATGTATATTGAATCATTATTTCAGGGGTCCACCTGAAATACTGCCATATTTCAGGTTACAAAATCCTGCCAGTATTCAAGCTACATATTCA